>NC_090929.1:304571397-305821397 GCF_040938575.1 Ambystoma mexicanum | reverse complement strand
AGGCAAGGCGCTTGTGAGAGGCTTCTTTTAAGTTGTCTTACTGCCTCGGCTTGTTCTGGACCCCATTCCCACTTGACCCCCCCCTTTAGGAGATGAATCAGGGGTCTGGTGATCTCTGCGTAGCCCTCAATGAACTTTCTGCTGTAATTAGTCAGTCCAAGGAGGCTCCGTTGTTCCCGCAGAGTTGTGGGGTCTTTCAGTTTTTGAAGTGCTTCCACTTTCTTTTCCTGGGGACAGAGACCCTGAGGAGTAATCTCATGCCCCAAGAAATTAACACGGGTTCTACACCACTGTGCTTTCTGAAAGGAAAGTTTTGCTCCGGCGGCCCTCAACTGCGTCAGAACATAACGGATCTCCGCTGTGTGTTCCTCCACAGATGAACTTTTGATGAGGACATCATCTACATAAGCCAGGTTACCCCTCGCACCCAGGTCGGGCATGGCCTTATGTAGGAAAATGTTGAATTCATTGCCGGAGTTGAGGTATCCGAAGGGAGTCCGGGTCCATGTATACTGCTGGCCCCCAAAGGTAAAAGCCAGTTTGTATTGGTCCTCCCTACTGACAGGCACAGTCCAGTATCCATTGGTCAGGTCTATTGCAGTGAATACCTGTGACCCCTGGATCTGGGCCAGCCCTTGGTCAATGTAGGGAAGAGGCCATCGGGAAGTATGGACCCGTTTGTTGAGCTCCCTGACGTCGGCGCAGAGTCTCCACTGGCCGTTTGGCTTCAATATTCCCAGCACCGGATTATTGAAGGTGCTGTGGACTGGACGGATTATTCCCCGGGACTCAAGGTTCTTAATTATTTCAGTAAGGGACTCCATTGATGCGAGAGGCAAGCGATATTGCTTCACAAACACCGGAGTCATGCCAGGGTCCGTGGGGATTGTTGTTGTGTGGATGTCGGTGCGACCACAGTCATATGAGTCTACCGCAAAGAGATCTTGGAAATCCAAGAAAACTTGTTTCAACTTTTGCTTTTGTTCCAGAGTCACACAGGCATCAGCTAGGTTGACTCTCTCTTCCACCATCTGCCTGAAGCCTGGAAAGACTTCTGGTTTGGATATTTCAGCGGCCTCCTCCAGCTGGGTGGAGAAGTCCCTGGTCAGAGTGCTGATTTGGACTGGAGGCTTCAGGTGGGAAAGGCAGCCCTCATGGACCTGGAAAATCACCTCATCCCTCCTGAAGTCACAAGTCACATCTTCCTTACCATAAGGGCAAGAAGTGTACACCAGGAAGTTCCCCCCATGCCGGGTAAAAATCCTGTCTGGTGTTGTATTGTCCTCACTGTCACTGTCAACGCAGTCCTTGGGGATTGGCCCTAACAGTTCATTACCTAAATCGATGGAAAATGTCGGTCATCAACCGCCATTCCAATAATGGTGCCTGCGGCTAGAGTAATACTCTTTAAGTCGCTGTTATCCACCTCTATTAGAATGGTGTCATGTTCTATGTTGACTAATGGTGTTGGGTTTACCCCTAACCCTTGCTGTTGGAGAGAAGCGTTTAGATGTATGTAAGCATCAGGGTTTTTCAAATGTTGTCCTCTTTTGACTTTCACTTCCAGGGAGAATTGTCGGGTCCTTTCTGGGATGGTGACTTCCTCTTTAATCTGAATTTCAACTGCATAAGGTAGCAATTGAGCTGACCTAAATGCTTTTTCTGGATCATCAAAGCCAATGGGATTATCCGCTAATCGGGACCAAGCTTTGAAGTTTATTAGGTCCAAACAAATGGCAAAGCGATTGAGAATGTCACTGCCTAAGTAAAAGGCGGCAGTGACGTCTCGCACGACCCAACAATTATGGACTATGCTCTTGTTGCCAATGGAGATTTTGAGCATACACCTGCTTGGCAGGAGATGTTTGGAATTAGGTGCTTCCAGGTCCATTTCCCATTTGTCTATCAGTTTGAATGTGGGAATGGCTGGATCTTTTGGGAGTTGGCGGAACATGGCTTCGCTGATGAAGCTCTTACAGTTGTTCACACACACTCGAGCGAGAACAGAGTCCTTCCCATCATTTAACTGGACAGGGATGAACAACTGCTCTCCAATTTGCTGAATATCAGCCAGGCTCTGAGCTGATTTCACATCTTTCTGGACTATAGGAGTGGGAGTTTCTGATTGTGGATTAGTATAGAATCTCAGAGTGTTTCCTTCCAGCGTGGAGTACCACTTTAGACTGGAAGGAAGGTTGATTTTCAGAAATAGAGAGGACCCTCCATCACCAGTCTGTTGTCCTACTGCTATTACTGTCACGTCTGGAATTTGGCTATTCTG
This sequence comes from Ambystoma mexicanum, assembly GCF_040938575.1. NCBI lineage: Eukaryota > Metazoa > Chordata > Amphibia > Caudata > Ambystomatidae > Ambystoma > Ambystoma mexicanum. The sequence continues at coordinate 305,819,116 of NC_090929.1, read as the reverse complement.
GAAGTGAAATTCTACTTGGTCAGATTTTTGTTCAACCATGTGGCAGGTGCCTTTTAAACTAACATGGTTGACACTCTGTTTTAATTTTATTGGTCGGCTAGTCTGGGTCCAGAGGACCTTGTTTACGCAATCTATTAGGGGTGACAACCTTCTCAGGAGGTCATTCCCTAGTAAACAAGGGGTGCCCTCTGGAGTCACAACTATGACCAGGTGTTTCAACTTGTGTCGCCCAATTTTAATGTCCAAGTCTGCAGTCCCCTCAACGGGAATTTCCTTCCCGTCAAAGTTCTGGAGTTGTCCAGGAAGTGAGGTGAGAGGAATTTGGTAATTCTCTCCCCTTCCTGCATTCAGTTCGTCAAAGGCCCTTCTGGACAGAAGGGTAGCTTGAGATCCAGTGTCCACCAGTGCCAAAATTGTACCCTGCCCCTGTACTTGTACCGGGGCATAGTATCTTCCCTCCTTCTCCTCAAGGGGGCACAGATAATGCACATTTTTGGACAACTGGTGGGCTAACTTTCTGGTTTTGGACATCGCTAGCGAAGAGATTTGGGCAGAATTCTGTGGAGAGCCTTGGGAATCTGAAAGAAAAAGTTGGCAACTGGAGATCAGAGCCATTGTGGGTTCCCCTGGCTCCGGTTCTGGGCCGCCCCCCCCTTTTTGGAGGCAGTCACCAGGATGGGTTTGAACCAGGGGATTTTCTTGCTGTTGGTTCTGGGATGAGATGGTGGGCGGCGGTAGCTCAGTCTCCACATCTCCCCAGTCTGGATTTGCATCCCTAGGGACCCATTTTTCTTTGGGAGGAGTTCCCCCCTCTCTGAAGGAGAAGATCCTTTTCCCAGGATCCTCTGAGGATCCCTCTCCCTCAAATTGGAAGATCTGTACCTCCTCTTCAAACTGAGTCTGTTTGGGTCTTTTGTTTCTCCTACCCCCCCTCTGCTCCTTAGGAGGCAGACTTTCAGGGGCAAGAGATTTTGTTCCCGGTTCCTGGGTTTCCAGGGGCTGTTTACAAGTGAGGAAGGAAGCTTCCTCCAAGGCTTTACACCCCCCTTCCCCTTGTGCCTCCACCCTGGGAACCGGTGAGTTATCGGGGTGCTGCCCCCGTCATTGTTCTGGGGCACCAGGTCCAGAGTTGGGTGCGTTCTGCGCCGGCATGCCAATCTGAGGGTTCTGCTGAGCCCTCAGTATGTGACCCAGATCCCGCGCCATGTTTTGAACCTGGCGCTCTAACTGGGAAACCCGCTCAGGCTGATACGGGGCCCTGTTTTCTCCCCTGGGCTGATCCCGGGAAGGGTAGCTATCCCTTCTTTGGTAGTACCCCTGTTTGGGAAGATTTGCATACCCCTCCACCCTTGGCCTCCCCTCTCCCGGATTCGGTTGTCTGGGCTCAGGGAATTGGGGAAAGAAGGATGGATGATTTTGGGGCTGGAAGTTGGGTGGATACCTGGGGAAGAAGTTCTGCCCAGGGTTTGGTGAGTTTCTGCCCTCCTGTGAGAAGTTGGGAGGGAAGTTCTCTGGGTTAGGTGCTTGGCTGGATCCCCCCCTTGGGCTGGAGGAGTCCACACATAACCCAGGATGGGTCTGTTTCCCTTGTACCGGGGGCTTACATAATCAGGAGAGCGAGGGACCCCATTTTTGGGGCTGCCTCCCTGGCCCCCTGTCTGTGACTGGCCCGAGGACCTTCTGGGCCTAGCATTATTAGGTGCAGGTAGGTTTTTAGGCCCCCCCATCTCCAATTCTAAAACGGGGGTGACCTTTACCTCTGCCACCTTGGCAGCAGCAGGGGTGTTGTTGGCTTTGGGGTTTTTGGGCGCATTATTTTTATTTTCTATTGGCTTCTGCACCTCATAGATCCGGGTCGCCTGTTCAATGACCCAGTCTAAAGATCTTTTCTCGTGAAAATCCCTCACGAGCTGGGTCATTATGTATTTGGGCAAGGCATGGAAAAACGTATTAATAAATTCTCTGCTATCCGTGCGCACCCTTCTTGTGGTCTGTGCAAAAGCACGCTTTAACTCCTGCACAAATTCTTGTGGGGCCTGATCCTCCCCACATTGTAAATTGTAGGCTGCCTTATAGGCGGACCATCTTAAATGATTTTGGTCCTCCAGCCCCGCAAAGAAACTGAAGTATTCCGGGGAGAAGGTCCACTTTACATATTGAATACAGCTTTGGCTGTCCTTCAAATGGAAAGTCTCCATCATTTGCTCAAACAACTCTAAGTGCTCCCAAACAGAATACTTGGCATTCTTATGATACGGCGTGATGACGCTCCTGATTGCCTTAATCTGCTTTAAGGGGTCCTTAAGCAAGGCCCTTTTTGTCTTATTGGCCCTTTTGGTCTGGGTAACCCTGGTCCATTCATCTTCTGACTCAGAGGCGCTGCTCCCAGAGGTTCCCGTCTGTTCTTCCAGGTTTTCCCGGATTCTGCGAGCCTGGGAATGGCTCGCAGAATGTGGGGACCTGGTCTTCTGTGTCCTGTACCGCTCAGAGGAGTCTTCAGATCCCTCCTTGCTGCCAGGATTTGATGGGTGCCCCCCCCCCACTGACCTAACTGGGCAGAGGTTTTCAGGATGCCCTTAATGGGCCTACTCTCCTGGGGTTCCCCATCAAATTGCACTGTGCTTGGGTGCCCATACCCGGATGCCCGCCCCTCCATTCCTGGGTGGTACTGGCCTATGAGCCCCATGCTTCTGGCTGGATAGTAATCTGCCATCCCTGTGGCCCTGTGCTCATGTGCGCCAGGGGACATGGGGGTGGCAGAGTCCAGGGACTGAGAGAGATAAAGGCCTCTGGTACTAGGGCTCCTGAGGTTATGCTCATGAGTCTCCCTCTCCCAGCGAACCTGGTCTCTATCCGCCCCTGCTCCCTGTTGCAATGCAAGAGCCTGCGCTTTCAGTTCCTCAGTTAAGGCCTTACTCGACTCTATCAGTCTCTCCTGCATCGCTACCTGTTGTTGGAGCCTATCATTGTGCTGGCAGAGAGCCTCATTCTCTCTCTGCGTTTCCTGATTGGTCCTGGAGCACTTGGCCAGTCTTTGCTGCAGGAGGGTTACCTCCTGAGTCCCATCCCTACTGGCCTGCTCCTGTCTTGCCAGAGCCTCCTCCACCCTCCTGGTGTGCTCTAGCAAGTCCTGGCGTTCTTTTTGGAGGTCACCTAGTCCCTGGTGGGCCAGGTGATTTTCTTCCATTTTTCTTCTGAAGTGGCAGACTTCCTGGCCTAAGGTGTCCCTTTCCTGACCAAGAGCTTGAATTTGTGACGCCAGGTCGTCCCTTTGCCTTTGGAAGGCACCAGATTTCTGGCGCTCCTGATCAAACTCTGCCTGGGTATCCAGGTCTTTCAGGATCAGTTTATTGCTCTCCTCTTTCTCTCTGTCTAGTTGGATTTGCAGGGTGGCTACCTGCTCTGTGCATGCCCTGTTGAAATTGATCTGTTGCTCCAGCTTTTTCTGGCTCTGCAGTAGGGAGTCCAAACTGTCTTGGCGTTCCTTCTGCAAAGCCAGAATTCTGGCATCCTGGTCTGTCTTTTCCTGTTGCAGTATATCCATGTACTTCTTTATTGTAATGATGTGCTGTCTACTCTCATTTTCTGACTCCTGGCTCCCCTGCAGCCTCTGCTCAGAAGAGACCAGGTCAGATTGGACCTTCTCTAACGCCATCTGTCGCTTATTCGCCAGATCTTGGCTTTCAGTACATTTATCCTGCATGTCTCCCATATATAGGTACAGGTACGCCGCTATCCTAACCATCTTGTCTTGTTCATCCTTAGCTTTAGGAGCCATGTATAGTTCACTCAGGGCCACATGTAAGGGACCCTGATCTCTCCATATATCTGACCCTGTTTCCGTGACCTGTTGCGTGATGGCCTGCAACCAGACCATGCGGTCCTGGTGAGTCCACTCACCTCTCACAAATAACTTGTGTAAGAAGTGCTCTCTGGCTATTTTCATGTCTACTAAGGTCGTCATTCTGGAATTTGAGTTCCTTCCTGACTTACAGAAGTTTGTATTTTATTTTTGCAAAACAGACCTTTTCCTTAGAGCGTTCCTTTGAGGAGTGTTTTACAGCGTAACACAGCGTGGTGATCCGACCGGATATGTGTATCTGGTCAGCTGGCACGCTGTATTAATCTGCACAAGTGATAGATCTAATCCAAACGTCCGGCACGAGCCCCCAATTTGTAAGAGGATTCAATTCAACACTACAGCTAAGTCAATGCCTAGTCTGGGATACTGAATGGAAACCCTTATTGATATATCTTTATGTCCAGTTCATGCGTTCTGGCTGACTACCCCTATATAACACCCCTCTCTAGGAATCCCCCTGACCCCACTGAGCCAAGAAGTAGTTCTGTTTTGCAATTTAAAAGGTTTATTTGAGAATTTAAACAATATAGATATATATTACACTTTATAATAAATTAATAATTGGATATCACACTTAATATGAGCAGTAATCAATAATGGATAGTCTGGCACTGGCACACTTGTGAATAGGAACAGAAGAAGAAGGTGGTAGAGAATGCTTTATACAAGTTCAGATGGATGTAATGTTGAATGAAAATGCAATACAGAAAATACTCAATATGATTTCAACAAAACAGTGTAATCACTTTTCTCTGGCAATTCACCCCCCCTTTTATGCAATGCAAGGAAATGGAAGGAAAGTACACAGTTCTCAGAAATGCAATCAACTGTAATTCAGTTCACCCCAGCAAGCTTAGACTACAGAAGTTTACAACACAGGCCCAAAATGCATTTATATGTGCTGGCAATGAAGTGAAAAATATGCTAGAATGCTTTTAATTCCCTCTAGAGGTTCAGGGTGAGTGGTATATAGTTGGGATAGGTTCAGGCTCACTTTAGCAAGGATCTAGGAGTAACTAGCAGGTTAAACAAATTTTTGGCAACTGAAAGCAAGAAAACTGCTGTTTTCACACGTTGAGAAATTTGCAAATCGCGGCAAATTCGCGAGTGCGTTTTTTGCGATTACAGAGGAACTACAAGGACTAGCACTATTGTTTTGGGGTCCTAGGACAGCCTAGAATCTCAGCTTCCAGATGAAAGTTACTGCAAGTCTCTAGGACAAACGGTCACAGAGATATGAGCGATTAAATAAAGGTAGTTTTTCAGATTTGAAATTTTAAAGTTCAAAAAGACAAGTGACAGCTAGCAACTAGAAAATGGCAGGTGACAGTTAGGAGGCAGTTCTACTTAGATTAAAATAGATTGAATTATATTATTTTAACTAAGAGATTGGTTCTACACAGTTCTGCTAGGTACTCACACTATATTCTTGAATTAGAATGGGCCTCGCCACGGATCTGGTCAGGTTTTAGACTGGACTCTGGTCTGGTCTCTGCACTTCACAGTGATCTAGGTCAGCTCTCTGGTTCTGCTAACAGTGGTCTGGGTCAGCTCTGCTCTCTCTCTAGCCTCTCTGGATTCTGGAGATTGATGGATTTGAAATCTGGATCTCTGGATGTGGTATGGTCCGGCAGCATGCTCTGCAGCAAATGGAATTGAAGGTCCCTATCTGTCCTGACTGTCTGCTTTTATGTGTTTTGAAAATGGGTGTGTGTGCAGCATCACTAGGCTCTACCCCTCTCCACTTGTCATTGGCCACTTAATCCTCTTCCCCTTGATTGGGGGAATGAAATGAAGTGTCATCCTGATGAGGTATGTTTATGGTACAGAGTACCCACCCCTGTCAACTTTACACACAATCTATATTTGCTCAAAAAGACATATTTGCACAGGTACACATTTGTTTAAAATTACATGCACCCATCACATATCACAGGAGGTATACCCTGTCCAAATCTGCTCTTCCTGGGAGCTTGCATTCAGAAATGGCAACATATTTCACTTTTTAATCAGGTTACCAATATCAGATTCTTACTCAAATTTATACACATGTGCGCAAGGAGTATGGACATTACTTGATGAAGTGTCAGATTTTTAACATGCATACATTTTAAGTAATACCCTCTTAACTGCTAGCTTGCCCCCAGATCATGCCACCGGTTCTAAAAAGCTCTTAAAATGTGGGCAGAAAAATCACAAGAATTATGGTATCATTTAAATAATTTTCACAAGTCCGTACTATGAGTTATTCATCTTTTTCCAAAACCATATTCTGGCTACAGGGGTGTGGTTTCCCCCCAGCACAAGGTTGAATTTCTGGTTTTTCCAGTTCTGCCAAGCCAGCTTGTTCTCGCAGGCAGTGCTCCTCCCCTTTACTTCCAGGAGGAAGCCACTTTTTACGGTCCCCATAATAAAACATTTGCCTGAGTCAGGACAGGGCTTTGTTCAATTTCCTGCAGAGCCCAGGTAATTCAATCAGGGAAGTGTCATATCCCTTTTGGTGGGAGCAGCAAAAGGGCAGCTAGGCCTGGGAACACAGCTGTTGTGCAAGTCTCATCTCCTGTCGGGGGTAGCCGGTGGGCAGAATTCAGTTCCTTAAGCCAGGCCCCAGCTAATGTCACTTTTGTTCCCCAGTTTAAGTCAAGACAATTTTTTACATATGCAGCTAGGATGCTGATTCTAAGTTTAAAACTATGACATTTAAACAATTGCAACCTATGTGACACTCAAAAGTAGGTCACTCATTTCTTTTAAACATTTAGGTTTTTAGTGTCTTTCAGTCCAAATTTACTTAAACTGCTGAAATCCACAGCTCAGCCAGTCTTGTTATAAACCTTCAAGTCACTTCAGAATATAACTTTAGATTGTATCCACCTCTCAGTAAGTCTTTCTTTGGCTTGCCTTGGGTTCATTTATTCAGTTTTAAACAAAATCTGGTGGTTTTAAAACGCCGGCTTTCTGATAGTGGTGAGTACTGGTACTGCACCCCTTTTTGGGATTTAAGAAAATGAATTCCCCACAATTCTAGGTTGCTTTTGGCAATCAGCATTGCCATTCCCAATGGTTTCAGACTACTGTGTGGGTAGTCCAATGGTGGTTTTAGGCAGTGCCCTTCTGTGCCCATAACATCGGCAAAAATGAGTGGCAGCCTATTCTTCATGCATTTCCCTGTGCATTTTCTGGGAAGCTCTGGCCATCATGATGTTTTCCATGTCAGTACTGCACAGTTTTGAGGTAGGGCTTGGATGCGTGGATAAAAACATCCCACAACAGTAAGGATGTGAAATAAACTACCGTACTAGGCCTGACGACATTTCTGGTAGAGCCGGAGAAAAACAAAAGGTGAGGGAGAGGGGTGCAGAAAGGGAGGGGAGGAACAAAACAAGCGACTATAGTACTAGGCCTGACGACATTTCAGATAGTGCAGGAGGGATGGTGGGGAGGAAAAAAACAGTAATTGGAGGGTGGAGGAAAATGGTTGCTATGAAGGCATTTCTCTAACACTATAACTCTTACCAATGCAAGTCAACAGCTAATTCATTTTCATTCTTAATGCGAATCAGCCACTTCAGCCACTTCAGTGTTTCCGGTTGTCTAACTGTATGCACCAGCCATGGCTGGACCTCGCTTGATGGACCTGGGGATCCAGGACATGGACCTTTGAGGCATTCTCAAACATGAGAAGCAAAAGGGGAAGACTCTAGCCTCCTCCTCATCATTTGTGCTTCCATTTGCCCAACCCAGCTCTCTTTCTCTGAAACTGGTCAGTGTTGGAAGTGTGTAGGCGTAGAGGCTGTTTTGAACTGGTAGAATTTCAGTTTGAACACAGAACATTTGTGGTTTCTTCTGCGGGGACATCTGCAGACACTTCATACACATGCGACTGACCTCAGTGCAGAAAGCACGTAGATTTCCAACAGGCCACAGTCATTGTTCCATCCTGTGCACAAAGTAGATAGGCCAACAATTCTAAGTGAAATCTATTGAAATGAAAGCCAGAGGGGCTGCAGCAATGTCGGCTGCCATTGCAGACCACTGCCATCGATTGATTGGTGACGTGATCAATGCACATGGCTCACTGCTTGTAAATGTTGCATGATTCTCTTATTTAATAGTCTAGAAATTCTGGGGTGAATTTGGTTGCATGAGCAAATGATCACATATAGAACATGATTGCTCAGGCAGTTGATAATCAGACTTTGACCCATTAACTTGGAACGTTTGAGTTGTGTCCATTCCCCATGTCCGTGGCAAATAATATAGCTGTATGGGGTGCTACCATTTTGTTTAGCTTTATCCGCAACACAGGATATTCAGTAGTGCCTAATAAACAGCCAGGAAAATTCAATGTATGTAAATGTCATTCTTGGCATGTAATGCATGACTCGCTGGCACCTCTACCAAAGACATCTCCAAGCTCCAATTGATCCAAAACAATGCTCTTAGGGCAGCCTAGGGAATGACGCAAATGGGTCACATCTCTCCAGCGAGGCGCGAAGCCCACTGGCTGCCCGTCAAAGCCTGCATTGCGTTCAACATTTTAGCGATTACACACCGATGCATACACAATGCCGCACACACCTTCCTCAACCAGTTCATCGCCAAAACATCTAAACCACGTTGCCTGCGCTCCTCTACCAGCATGGCTTTAGCCACAACATGATACACTAGAAAAAAAGCACCCGCTCTCTGGAAAGCCCTACCACCTTGCATCCAAGAACAGCCTTCATATTTAACTTTTAGAAAAAAAAAATGCTCGTCCTGCTTACCTTGTCATGCCTGTTTTGACCGTAACATGTACTAGCGCCGTGACACTACTAGGTCTGGGCACTATCAATAAATTAAATAAATAAATAATTGTACTTAGCCATAGTATTTGCATTGTCTTTCCATTTTCTTTTTCTGATAATGCAAATAAGTTATTATTTATTGTAATGCCAATAGGCAATTTTGTATTGTATTCCATTATGCTATGAATCACCTTGCTATATCTTCTGATTGCAGGAGCACCCGGTCCTCCCGACTGGGCCTCTTCAGGCCCCCAGTACATCCGGTGAGGCGAGAACGATACAGAGACTGGAGAAAAACAGGACGTATTGTCAGGAAGGCCTAACAAGACTCCAAGTAAATGATGCAAAGGTATTGTGCAGAACACACACTACTGTCGGACCTCCAGCTGAGTCTCTAAGTAACAGTGTTTCACATCCAAACTCAGAATATCACCTGCCCAACACGTCATTGTTTATTTATTTATTTTTAAGTGGACACATCAGTCTCTTGAAGACCAATTGGCAAAGACTGCTTAGAAGAAACATGATGACCAGTTAAGTATGAAACACCAAACACACTTCTAGATCATCTATGAAGTTCTGGGTCTTGTAAACTCTCCGAAATGGAAATCAAGAGGGCAAACCTTTCTCTACAATGAGAGCAAATGTGAGCATCCTCTCTTCAAAGGTGTTGGCCACAAAAGCCATCCCAAGTAACAACTTTCTCAAGAAAGGAAATGGAGAGACGAGAACTTCCACCAGGATGCTTTGTGGACATCTGCCTCGAATTCATTACATTCTTTGCCCAAGTTGAGTCATGGCCAAAGTGCTTGAGGATCAACAACGCTCACATTTAAGTGATGACTTTACAGTTTGCTCGCTGTCCACTGACTAGAGGAACTTCTTAAATAGTGGAAGGATGATACAGAAAACTACTTCCCACTTATTTCAGTTCTCGCAGAAAAAATGCAGAGTCAATTGTGGGAGGGTCTGCGTAGAACGTAATAAAGAATTCCACATTTGGATTTATCAAGAAACGTCTTCTCTTCCTTGCACGCCCCAAAGATTGGTCTGAGTCTCTGAACGATGTCCAAGGCCTTGAGGATGTCAGTCTATTTAGAGGGAGGTGGATGACCTCACATTGGCGTCTGCCTGATTTGAGGATCTTTTACATTACTTCAAGTCGATGTCTGTTCACTGATGTGGCTCATTTCACTTATTTCACTTCAACATTAAGTAAGTGGGTGGATTGACTTGTGCCATGAGTGCAAAATGTGTGAGCAACAGATGCATGAAGGTATGCTACTGTAATAGAAGGAAGAGCAGAGGGAGGTCAGGCCAGATATGGAGCTGGGGGCGAAAGGCTAACCCCTGCTGGGCATCTGATGGGCAGCAGAGGGAGGGGCGTAACTCCAGGAAGCAGATGCAAAATCAGAACTGCATCCCACAAAGGAGATGGCAACACAGCCTCCTGGGCAGAGGAGGACATCCTGCAACGTGTAACCTTGTGGCATATGGCAGCAGGGAAGGAAGAATCCTGCAGGGTGGCAGGAGGTGATCAAAAAGCCTGGCTGCACAGGAGGGTGGGAACATGGCAGATGTAAGGAGGAGACAAAGGAAGGAGGTTGGACCTGCACCCGGTTTTTGGAACACCCATTAGGTGGAGCAGTTGGGAGGAAGTCATGAAATCATGTACATGGTCCAAGAAAATGACAAAAACATTTACAATAGGTTACAGTAACATTCCCACTGTCATTATGATGAAGCCAGATAGACTGTACCTTCTCACACTTCAATTAGCTAATTAAAGAGTGCACGATTGATTCAACCTCCAAATGGGCTAGTCTTAACAGGGACCCAAACTCCCAACAGCTGCACCTACTGTTCCCGCTCTAATCCCTGGAGGATATCATTGGATAAAGGCTTGAAGTATAACCCAGTTTGCATGACTTTATTGCAAGCAATCTGTTAGCCTTCCCCAACGACCAATGTCTAGTTAGACTCATTACAGTCTGCCTTTTATTTCCATATAATGGCAGAGCTTTTCCTGTTCTTTGCCGAATGTTCACTGTCTCAAAGCGGTAAATACTCACTGTGTCCCCACTAGACATGTGACTAATGGATGGAGAATTTCTTCATTGTAAGCTATCCTTTGGTCCCCTTATAACAACTATGGTATCTTTCTTTGAACTCTATTTCAGGTGCTATTTATGTATTTATTTTATTATAAATGTTTATTTATAACCTGAAATACAGAGATGATAGCAACTGTTACCAAAGAATGTTTCCACTGCCATGCATTTCTAAACATGATGCGGAGTGGAGGGTGGCGGGCACCCTCAGTCCAGGTCCATGTGATGTCAAACATGGGGGCAGTGATAGTGTGTGCAAGTTAAATCACCCACCTATGGTGGTGGCCTAGCGTGCTCGTTTTCACTCTCTCCAGAGAATGATCAATCATTCAATTCAAGTGGATTGTAACTTCTTGCTTCTGGTATGATGCCGTTCCTTGGGACTTCAAAGGAATAACATATGGCAGTAAAACAGCATACTCCAGAGCGTACTCTAAAATGCGCGCCAAATCTTTTAAGAACATCTCGGTAAAAAAGCCTGCTACGTCAGCCAAGAGTTTTCTGAGCATATAATGGCTGCAGCATCCTATTCTCTGTGTCTATGTGTTGAAGAAAGGCAGGTGTTACATACTGCCAATGAGTGCTGCTCCAAGGTATGATGAGCCTGATGAGAGCTAAAGTGAATGGTGAGTGGTGCCTCAGTGAATGACGGAGTGAATGGTCCATGAGAGTCTGGTGTGTGCATGGGAGCAGAATTACATTGTATGCCCAGAGTATCTCCACCTCTACTCTCTCTCACGCAGAGCCTGTCACTTGGGACATGAACTGGAATAATGTTACTCCAAAGGATAATGTCAGAAGTATCAATTGGCATGGAAGGGCTTGGGGACTCACATGAAGGAGTGGTTACCGGGGAACTCGCAATCATTGTTTGAAGAGGAGGTGGAGCGGAATGTTGGGGGGTAAGGGAAAGTCAAGGGAAAGGGAGGGGAGGGAAGTCGAGTTCACGACTATTCTTTCTTGGATACTCGGCCTATTTTTTCTAGGGGTGAAATTACACTGTTGGCCATGACAGAAGATCTGAAAGAGGCAGGAACAGTGGACGTGGAATATGTGGAGCCAATAGGCCATTTAAATTGGAATCAAGATCAGAAGGTCATGATAGTTACACTCTGGGAAAGGAAAACATGGGTGAAGTGTGAGCTAAGTCTGCATACCAACTACTCAAAAGAGATTATTGGGAGTCTCTTGAACATTGATACGAGTAGAAATGCAAGTGGGATGGAAATTGAAATAATTGAAAAACAGGTCCCAGACATGATGAAAGGAACAGGAATTGACGCAGATGCAAAGGTGATTTTTGTTGCATCCAATGAACAAGGAGAGGGGCTGCAAGGGATGGAAGGGGGGAACCATATAGAGTACTGGCTATTAAAAATTAAAAGAAAAACAGGAACAAAGAATGATTAACGGCTTCTGAGCGAAAATCACAAAAGCTTCATCACGTAAATTCCTCCGTAACATAGCTAGAGAGGATAGGAGTGAGCAGGAACCAATGAGCAAAGAGAAGGGTTTGAGTAATATCAGAGAAAAGGAAGAAGGGTGGAGAGGAAACAGAATGGAAAGGAGCAGGGGAGTTGGTAGGTCTGGAAAAGACCCGGGGCTAAGCTGATGTTGGAACTGTTGGGACTGGGGACTAGCTAGTCTTTTGGCTGTAGCTCCTGAGATTCTATCCGGGGCTACAACCAAAAGATCAGGGGCTATAGCCCCCTTAGCCCCCCATAGCAACGCCCCTGGAAAGGAGAAGGATTATGAGAAATATGGAGGGGGTGCATTCCCTCAATCAGTAAGAGTGAAAAAAAATAAGCAAAGTGAATACGTAAACACTGAAACAAGATTAGTAGACTCTCTAAAACAAAAAATGAGAGAAGAGGACACAGATAAAAAGCAAAAGAAGTCTGCTGAAACGAAACAAATACATGATATTTTAACCACCCTATACATACCCGGCCTAAACTGGCTAAATCTTACTACATTGGTCAACATGTAGGCAAATAAAGTATCGGGGAGGTGGAGAGAGGCAACCACTCCTTAGTTCCAGTGAAAGAAGGGGGGAGTTAATCAAGGTGGATGTAAACACGGGATGGAGGAGTACTAAAAGGGACATTCTTACATAAGGGGATTTGGAGGATGATGTTGTGGGGTGGGAGGCGGTGGGAAAGAGAAGAGGGGGCCTCTAGGAAAGCTCTTTCCGAATCAGAAGTTAGAAATTTGGTGAGGAATTTTTTGGAGGAGAAAAAGAAGGCAACCTTAGTAAAACAAGAGGAGGTGGATAAAGGTAATTCAGTAGACAAGAAACTAGAAAAGAGAGGGAGTCAGTCTTGAGGAAAGGACGAGCCATCTCAGGGGACAAAGTTTGTCGAACTTGGCGTAGAAGGTTCTTACAGCAGGGAACAAAATCACTACAGAGGAGGTGAGGAAAACATGAGGAGCAAGGAGTAAAGTTATGCAAACCAAAACATCCTGAGGCTCCTAGTCTCATTTTGAATTACCTGTTTGACGAAGGGGGGCTAGACTCATTGCATGGGATGGGTATACTTGCACTTTTTGATGAGATTCCGGCACTTCGGTTGATTACATCTGCAGATATTAATTTGGTTGGTTTTATTCACCCTCAATGATACGATTATGTAAGGCCCATTATACACTCCCTGCTGGTATGAAATATCATATTGAAAGAAACACTTTGCTTGCAGAAATATGGTTATGACATTGCAATCTATAAAAATGATATGTACACTCAGGATGATATGAGGTGGATGGAAAATTTGGAAAGCGGGGGGTGTCAAAGAGAGAGGGAAGGAAGTCCGAACCAAGGAGTACCATTTAATGAGGGCCCCAACTGGAGATGGCTGGCTTTATCATTGAAAGGGCAGACTGCTCAATTTAAGACCTTAAGCCAGCCACTTTAGAGGTAATTATTGTTATAATTTCCTCACTTGGAACACAAGGGAGTATAGGAACCTACTCTCCAATGTTAAAGTATGCGAGGAGTTAAAAGACTATGATATCATATTTTTTCAATAAACATGGGCCAACGCAAATCTAATATTTGACGGCTTTGCGGTTACGAACATTCTTGCTAGGCAGAGGTTGAAGGGGAGACCAAAGGGAGGAGTGGCAGTGGCCATAAAATAGGGGCGAGAATTACAGAAAATTATAGAATGGAGAATCATGGCTTTCATCCTAGGGATTGGGATTGAAGTAAAGGGGGTTAATGGGCCCATTTATGTACTTCTTGTACTTCTAATTGATGTATACTGACTTCAGATCTTAACCTGGAAATGGTCATTGAGATGTTGAATCAAAGAATTGAAGAGTGGTACCTTAACCACCCGGGGGTTGGGGGCATAATATTTGCAGGGGATCTAAATGCCAACTGTAACATACAACAGATGGATAATTTGAACTACCTCATGCTGGATCCAGGTCAAGTGCCAAAACCAAAAAAATCCAAACCACAGGGGTATGTGGTTACATTTTGTAGAATGTTGGGGCTTGAGACTTTTGCATAATGACTCTCCCACGTGGGCGGCAAGGGGCTTAGCCTCAGAAATAGATGATGTGTTTCTGTCAATAAATCTGTTCTCTAAGGTAAAGGGTCATTACGTTAGGTTTACCGAATTTAGTGACCATGTGCATTTGAGCGTACAGTTGAATTGGATTGCCCAGAGGATAACCAAAGAGGAAAGCTTTGGTAAGCTATTAGTTAATACTGAGGTAATAGAATAAGATGAACACTGAAGAAAATGAGTCATTTTAACCCCACTATGATGATGGAATTTAACTCAACTCCACTAGAAGAAAATACTAAGTACTTGGTCTGGGTTTTTCCTGTATACCTGGAGGGGATTTTATCTAGGACGATGGTAGTGGGGAATCAGAAAAGGGGTACACATAAAAGTAAGGCATGTTTTCAATAGGGAGGTGAAAGAAAGGAAAGCAAAACTGCAAAGAGAGATTAGATCCATTCAGAGAGGAAGGCTGTAAGGGGAGAGAAATGGAGAGAGGCTTGGGTTATTGAAACAATGGTATAAGAACTTTCTTAAGTTTGAACATGCTAAATGACATCAAATAGATGGGGAAAGAATGTTAGATAGCTTGAAAAGGAAGACGTCTAGAGCTTTTTGGGAATTAGTAAATAAAATGGAGCAAAATCAACATCTATTAGTAACTCATCCTATTTCTGAAGAGGCTTGGATGAAGTATTTTGAGGACATACGTAAACCACAAACCTCTGAAATGAATGAAGACATGGGGCTAACCATTAGGTGGGTAATAGACATTTTGGTACATAATATTGCTGCAAAGATTATGAGAGCAAATCCACCAAGAGCAGATGGGCCAAATAAATTCACAAATATTATTTTGAAACAAAATGTGGGATTGTGGGCTTAAATGCTGCACATTCAATTTAATAATATATTGGAATTGCAAGAAATACCAGAATCATGGAAAATATCTCACATGATACCGATATTTAAGAAGGGATCCAGACTGTTACTAGAGCTATATCTATAATGGATGTGGATTCCAAAATCTTTGCAGCAAATGTGATAAATCATATAGAGGCATGGTGTGTAGAGATCCACATTCTTGATTATAGACCGATTGGTATTCGAAGGAATATGGGTACGGACTGTGGGGGATTTTCGGTGAGTTTTTTACAGGGATTGGCCTGGTCCTCATTGAATTGCCCAGTATTTATTGCCTCAATGGACCTCAGTATGGCTTTTGATACTGTCAATAGAAAGTTGTTGTGGAAAAGGTTGGATCGGTACGAAATGCTAAAGGGGTTATTGAGTATTTTAATGTATGTACACAGAGACTCCAAAATGAAAATTTGATGAAATTCTGAGGGTTTATCATCCAGGGCATGCAATACTAGAAGAGGGATAAGGCAGGGGTGCATTATGGGTCCAATACTATATAATCTGTACGTGGCAGATGCAGGTGATGATCTGGATAAAAGATCCTTGGTTCCACTAAAAATTGAGGCTTTAAGAATAAATTGGGCAGCTTATGCTGATGATTTTATCTTGGTGGACTCTACACCAATAGGTCTGCAAAGACTGATCTCTGCCTTATTGAGATTACATGAACTCTATAGATCTTAAAATTAACCCCTCTAAATCAGTTATAATGAGACTATCCAAAGGGCAACATTTAAAATCTTCGAGGTTCCGATGGTATTGGGAAAATAGTGCACTTGCCATAAAAGACTAAATGCAATATTCGGGTTATCCAATTGTGGCAAGGAAAAAAAAATCTTTTTCCAAATTATTTGAAATC
Source organism: Ambystoma mexicanum (assembly GCF_040938575.1). Classification (NCBI taxonomy): domain Eukaryota; kingdom Metazoa; phylum Chordata; class Amphibia; order Caudata; family Ambystomatidae; genus Ambystoma; species Ambystoma mexicanum. The sequence continues at coordinate 305,803,061 of NC_090929.1, read as the reverse complement.
AAGGATACAGGGTATGACTAGACAAATGTGGCTTACTAACACAAAATATGGAAAATGTTATTTTATTCCATTTATTTTTTTTATTTTTTTTTTTTTTATTTACTTGTCTATAATCAACAGAAAAGTTTGATTTTTACAAGAGATCATATCTCATATCTCAGATATGAATGAATCGTTAGGACTGTTAAATTGCAGAGCAGGTAAGATCAGAATGGAGGAAGAAGATAGTGTAGCATAAAGGGAAGAAAAGATGAAATGTCCAACTGCATCATGGAGGTTTTGTTTGAGTGGAACCAGATGCAGAGCCACTCTCTGATGCTCGTTTAAGAGCTGCCTCCAAAATCTTTATCGCCGCGGTTGCCCATTTAGTTTTTTCGCCTGCGACCAGTCTACACCACCATGTTTCTTCTTCTCGGAGTGGCGCGTCATGCATTAGTGGTAGCATAAAAGCTTCACGTAAATATGCTGTATTCGCACAATTTAAAAGTAAGTGTTTTACAGTTTCCTCCACGTTGGGCTCTGAGCATAGTCTGCATGTTTTTATGGTCGATTTTGACCGGATCGCTTTAATTTCCTGAGTTAGCATGAGATTTAGCCTCAATTTCATGAAGTTCTTCTGTAGCCTTTTGTCAGGGAATTTTATGCAATAGTTCAGCGGTCTATTCAGCTTGTTTGTAGTTGGCGGCAGATGGATCAGTAATTTATTTGCCGTTGCTGCCTCGCATGTTTGTATCCAGTCCTCCTGGGCAATTTTTCTCTTTAGCTTGGTAGGATTATGAATTAGATCTTCTGATGAGCAAGCTAAATCAGCTATATTTTCCTGTAATTCTCGTTCCCATTTCTTCAGGGCGATGCAGTGGCCTTGGGTAAGTTCATTGTGAATAGCTTTGAATAGAGGTAGAGCGTCTGGAGAAATTATTTTGCACAGAAGTCTCATTCGGCTTTGCTTGACCGACGCTTTCATCGATAGGAGGCCCAGATCCCGCCTAATAGCTGCGATAGATGTTGATTTTGGGAGGCCCAGTACTGCTTTCCATAAAAAGCCCTCCAATTTCGGCCATATCGAGTCTTGGATGTTTAGGGCTGAATCCATTGCATAGGTCATTGATGGGACCACCTTCTGTTTATAGAATTGTATCGCTGGCAGAAGAGAGAATTTCCCATATTTCCGATCAACAAGTTTGGTCTGAGTGGTTAATGATTTTATTTTTTGCCACAAGGCCAAACGTGCGGCTTTTTCTGACCGTGTTGCATCGAACATTGTTCCTAAGTATTTTATACTAGGGACTGTTTCAATTTTCTTGTTGTTCAGAAACCAACGGTCATTGCAGCGTGTAGATTGGCGGGTTTTTCCCATAATCAGAATCTTAGATTTGGCGATGTTTATTTCCAAATCGTTCTCCTCAACATATTTGGCAAGGTTGTTAAGTTGGCGCTGGAGCCCAATTTGTGTCTGATCCATAAGGATTAGATCGTCCGCGTAGAGGAGTCTAGATATTGCCATGTTTCCTACTTTTGGCGGAAAGACTCTTAGCGTCGTTTGGGTGTGTTGGTAATCACCCAAAAATGCTATGAAGAGGGCTGGGGCAAGCGGGCATCCCTGCTTCACTCCTCGTTCCGATGGGAATTGCGCTGACATCAGGCCTTGTTTATTGAGGCGAACTCTCAGCTTTGTGTTAGTATGTAAAGCGATCATTGGTCCTAAAATTTCTTCCGGGCAATTCCAGTTTGATAATTTTGACCAGAGCTTTCGTCGCCCAACTTTGTCGAAAGCCTGCGTTAGATCAACGAATGCTATGAATACTTTCGGTGCACCGTTCTTCACGTTTTCCTTTATGATATTCAGTATCATAATGTTTATACTTGTACTCGCGTTTTTCACAAAGCCTGTTTGAAGTTCATCGAGGCACGGTGCAGTTCTTGCCCACCCGTGGAAGCGCGAGAGGAGAAGAGTTGCGAAAATCTTGCCCATGATGTCTAACAGGGCTATTGGTCTATAATTCGCTGGATTGTCTCTGCTTCCCTTTTTGAAGATGGGCACTATCAGTGCTTCCGTCCATGTTCTGGGGATCTGTTTCTTCACCTGGCATTCGTTGAAAATTTTGGATATTAGTAAGGACCATTCTTTGGGATGTTGCTTTAAGTCCATATTTGTTAAACCGTCGGGGCCCGGTGCCCTAGACGTTTTCAGTTTAAGAATTGCGGACAGAATTTCATCTCGATCAGCTAGATTTGCCCAGGTGGTCATTATCGGCAGAGCAGATGGTTCTGATTCAGGCAGAGATGCAAATTGAGCAGAAAAGAAGGATGTCCAAGTTGATTCTGGTATCACATTAGATAGTTGATTAGCTTTCTCATTGCTTTTGTTTTTAATCAGCGCCCAAAAATCTTTCGATTTTTTTGTCATCAAGGTTTTAAGCATTTTTTCGGCGTCGTTCTGATACATGACTCCTTTGTGATGTTTCAGCCATGCTTTGTAAGATTTTGCAGCGGCTATAGCAGATTCTTTTTGTTTATCGTTGTCAGAAACTCTAGCCTTACGCCTCAATTTGCGTAGTTCTCTTCTTCTCAGTACTAATTGAGGATCGAATTCATGAGATCTGTTGTCATTTGATGAGTTTTGGGTTCTTTGCTTTTTCCTGTATTTCTCAAATAGTGGCAGATAATTTGGCCTGATTTGTGAGGAAATATTGTTGTCATCTACCTCATCGAATTTCCGAGCAATGTCTATGATATTTGATGCTGAGAGTTGTATTCGCGAGAGGTTACTTGAAACCTCTAGATCGAATGGATATAAATCTTTTGGAGTCCATACTGACTTCAGTGTCATGGATAGCAGATTATGGTCGCTAGCTTTTGTGCGATAGACTTCATAGAGGTCAATAAATGGCAAAAGAGAGTGGGAAGCAAAAATGTAGTCCAAAGTTGCGAAAGTGTCGAGTCGTTCCCAAGTTGGAATCAAAGGAGGGCTACCACGTAGCGCTCCCACATTGTGGAAATTTCTTGAGTCCATGAGATCCGACCAAAGTACACCTCGTTCCGAGGATGGTAATAAATGAAGACTTGTCTCAGATTGGTCACACCTAGCATTTAGGTCTCCACAGATGAGAATATAATCGGTGGCCAATTCGATGGTGAATTTGTCTAAAGTATCTATGATCATATTGCAGAAATCCGAATTTGTTGTTCTTTGTGGGTTCCAATAAACGTTTATGATGGCTAAACTGGATTTAATGTTTTTCTTTCGTGATGGATTTTCATAATGGATCCATTCTGTTTGTAGAGCCAAAATACCGTAGGATTCTACCACTTTCTTTTTAATGGAGATACCTGATCCGAGTTTTACTGCGGTTAGAAGGCCAGACGATGGTCTGCCGAACAGGCCCTTACTTGCCGGGGAAATGTATGTTTCATAGCCGTCAATCGTTGGAAGGTCCATCAGCCAAGTCTCTTGGAGGCAGATAATGTCGAACTGTGTTAGGTCAAACGCGTCTTGCTTGGTTAAGTGTTCATGACCTCTCGTGTTCCATGAGCACAAAGATGTTTCTTTTGATACAAGAGATTGGCAGGATTCAGACGTTGTATTGTCGGTTGGCGTTTGTACGATGTTTCGTTGTTATGTTTGAATGTTGGGATTTAACACCTTCTTTAGCCATCTCCATGGTCCCGAAGGTTCACGTTTTTTGTCGTGGGACCCTTCCCCACTTTGCTCCGGCAACGATCCCTGTTCTCGTTTATTCTCCCCTCTACCGTTCTTACTCGTATTTTCTATATAGTTTGATCTCTCATGGCCTTCGGTCCTCTTTGTTGCATAATGTCTAGACTGAAATCTACCTCGTCGCGTTTCCTCGTCTCTCCTGTACATATGAATTCTTTTCTTTGTCATCTGGGATTCTGTGCCCGATCGATAGTCGTGCTGGATTTCTGTCAGTTCGCTCGGGGAATGCAAGCGTTTTTCAAATGGGGATGGCGCTGGTTTCGTAATTTCTTCCAGGGCAAAGCCCATTTCCTTCAAGGATGTAATCACATCAGATTTGAGATGGTTGCTTGCTGTCTTTGTTACGTGAAGATATGCTTTAGCCCTCTTGTGTCTATGGTAGGGTTCAATCAGCACGAGATCCGTCGTCTCCAAGGTTTTTAGCTTCGGTATTTTTGTTAAGATTTTGAGAATTGTTCTTCTGTTTAAAACTACATAGTTTTTCCCTACCGTCAATTGCTCCATCTTGAAGGTTCGTGCTTGGGGGAGCCTTGCACTCACAGATAGACCATTTCGAAATTTCACCATGTTTTGTTCCTTACTGGCGTTCAGCTTTTGTTTAGGGATTTCAGTTTTCGGTACAATAGAGTTCTTGTTATGTTGGATTTTCTTTGAAGGGGCCAATATAGCTCTCTTTGCTTTTTCGCTCGAGATGTCTGTCAGTCTCTGAGTTTCAGATGTAATTGTGGTTATAAGTGGTTCTCTCAGGTTTTCCTGAGTGGTAGTGATTTCTGGTTTGTTTGTTTGCAAATCTCGATTTTGAACAGAATCTTCTTGTAAATCGTGGATTCCTTCATAATCGAGGTGAACTGTTAGATCTGAAAGTGATACATTTCCCGATGAGTCGACTGAAGATGCACAGGAAATATCCAGTTCAATTATCTCTTGTTCTTTTGTTGAGTTTCGACAGGCCGGACCTTTAGACATGGTGGTAGTTTTTGGTGATAGTGCAGAATTGGTGGAAGTTGGCAGGGTTGCCTTTACGATATTGAAGATTGTCGCTATTTTAGTTTGGTTGTCGCTTCTATTCCCCTTTCGATGTTCTAAACCAGGGCGTTGGGCCATCTTCGTGGGAGTAGTGTTTGTTCCTGTCGAAATTGACATCAAGTTCTGTTCCTTTTGGGGCATCAGATGTGTTTCTTGAGGGGAAATTTCAGTAAATTTAGCTTCAATCAGTTTATGAAGCTGAGCAAATTTGGCATCTTGCTGTTTTTCTTTTTCTGTGTTTTGTTGAATTAGCGCTGTAATGAAGCCCTCTAAGAACGTTACTTTGGTGTTTATTGAAGCTGACAGGGTTATAGAGTCTTTCAGTGAGTCGTTTATTGACTCGTACAGCTTGACAAAAGGAGCTAGTCCCACCGTGATTGCTGACATAATAGTAAGAAGGTCAGTTTTTTTTGATGGAGTCTCTTTGTGCAAGGTTCCAGAATTACTGCTTGGTCTTTCGCTTCTTAGTGGAGTTGAGATGTTCTGGTGGGAACCACTTTGAGAAAAAGGTCTCCGGACTGGGGAGTCTATATTGTTCGTTCTTTGGCCCAATTGGGACGGGACTGGTTGGTTCTGCAGTGAAGAGCGTGAACTTCTTGACTCCCGTCCCTCAATTGTAGAAGTATTAATTAACGGAATTAGGAACTCATTTTCGCATCTTGACCTCTCCGTGTAGTGAGGTAGAACGTCATCATCGAGCAGGTTGATTCGAGGGAGGACTGTGTCTGTAGACGATAAGTTGTGGTCGTTTTCTCTCTCCTTCGTCTCAACATAAGTTTCTGGATCTGGGACAATATTCTGCACTCTCATCGGGGCTTCTTGCAGGGGAGGGAATGGTGCAGGTATAGTTTTTCCCTGATTTGAGACTAAAGCAGCTAGGGGTGCTTCGGCGACTGCATCTAGTAATTCTGCATCTGAAAGTTCAACCTCAGATTCTGATTTCCTTTTGGTTTGTTTAAAGAAGAAATCTTTTAAGGAGTGATTCGTCGGAGGATTTTGTAGAGATAACTTTCCCAATTCTCCCTTTTGAGTTGTTCCTCTGGAACCTTTTCTTTGATGTTGACGATCTTGGTTTGGGAGATCACCTTGTTCCTTAAGGATCTTTTTTGTTTGTGCTCTTTTTTTTAACAGTGCTAAAGCTATATCTCTTTTCTGTTTAATTAGCTCATTTGTAGTCGTATTCACTGGGGTGAATGTGGGTTCTCGATCAAGATCTGAGTTCATATATTCCTTCCCCTCTAAACTATGGGGGGTGCTTGGCATGCTTTTCCTCTCTTCACTTACTAGAGTGGGGCGCACTGCGGCCCCCAAGGCAGTAGAGGGCGCCTTCATTCCCACGCCACACTCGCCAGGCGGCTCTCTCGTCTGGTTTGGCTGGGGCGCCGTCAGGGGGGCGGTGCGCAGGGCCACTCCCTTCGGCGTTTTGCTCGTGTCCGGGTCCGACTCCTGGATTCCCCACACAGTACCCGCGGCCACTTTCTGTGGATGGTCGCACAGGGTGTCATCCGATCCCCCCCCCACTGAAGATTCCACGATCCGCGGGCTGAGGTTGGCCTCGCTGTGTCCTCCGACACTGCTTGGCTCCGCCTCACTCGCCGCAGCGGAGGCTCTCGGACCGTAGGTAAACAGCAGCGGGAGGGGTCGGTCCGCTCCAGGCTCCTCCGCAAGGGAATGCGACCGCAGTTTAGATGTCGGAAGCGGCGAGGAGTCTGCGGAGTGGCACACCGCGTCTAGTACTGCAGGTAAGGGCAAGGGCGGCGAATTTACATTCGAAGTAGTAGCTGTTAATTGGGGAGATAGTGAGTCGAGTGATCGGGAAGATGTTTTGGGGGGGGATGAATCGTCCCCACTCACGTCCTCGTAGCTCTCCTCCCCCTTCTCCACGTCCCGCAAGTCCTGCAAATTTTTAGGAAATGGGCACATTTGTGCCGTCACAATAGATGCTGTTTTCCCAGTGGGTGAGCTCAAAGTAGAGTTAGTAGCACCATCAGACCCCACACTCAATGAGCGTGGATTCGAAATTTTACCGACTTCTTTCCGATTCTGCAGAGGGGCATACTTGCTCCTCAGCACTCTACCAGGGGGGCTTTTCTGCAGAGCCCGGGGAGCCAGTTTGTCCAAAATGGATGAATTGTCACGATGTGATTGGGTCGTTTTAGGGGGCAGCAGCAAAGTTCTAGACGCATCTTGCGCCGACATAGCCTCTCACCTCCGAGCCTCTGTAGACTGCTGAAGACTGCTCGCACCTCAGCGAGCCAACTCCGCGTGCCGCTCCGCGTAGTTTCCAGGGGTTTTAACCTCTGAAGCAGGTCCAGTAAACAGGGTAGACAGACTACCAGGCAGGAAAGCAGGGACTGCTGAAGACTGCTCGCACCTCAGCGAGCCAACTCCGCGTGCCGCTCCGCGTAGTTTCCAGGGGTTTTAACCTCTGAAGCAGGTCCAGTAAACAGGGTAGACAGACTACCAGGCAGGAAAGCAGGGACTGCTGAAGACTGCTCGCACCTCAGCGAGCCAACTCCGCGTGCCGCTCCGCGTAGTTTCCAGGGGTTTTAACCTCTGAAGCAGGTCCAGTAAACAGGGTAGACAGACTACCAGGCAGGAAAGCAGGGACTGCTGAAGACTGCTCGCACCTCAGCGAGCCAACTCCGCGTGCCGCTCCGCGTAGTTTCCAGGGGTTTTAACCTCTGAAGCAGGTCCAGTAAACAGGGTAGACAGACTACCAGGCAGGAAAGCAGGGACTGCTGAAGACTGCTCGCACCTCAGCGAGCCAACTCCGCGTGCCGCTCCGCGTAGTTTCCAGGGGTTTTAACCTCTGAAGCAGGTCCAGTAAACAGGGTAGACAGACTACCAGGCAGGAAAGCAGGGACTGCTGAAGACTGCTCGCACCTCAGCGAGCCAACTCCGCGTGCCGCTCCGCGTAGTTTCCAGGGGTTTTAACCTCTGAAGCAGGTCCAGTAAACAGGGTAGACAGACTACCAGGCAGGAAAGCAGGGACTGCTGAAGACTGCTCGCACCTCAGCGAGCCAACTCCGCGTGCCGCTCCGCGTAGTTTCCAGGGGTTTTAACCTCTGAAGCAGGTCCAGTAAACAGGGTAGACAGACTACCAGGCAGGAAAGCAGGGACTGCTGAAGACTGCTCGCACCTCAGCGAGCCAACTCCGCGTGCCGCTCCGCGTAGTTTCCAGGGGTTTTAACCTCTGAAGCAGGTCCAGTAAACAGGGTAGACAGACTACCAGGCAGGAAAGCAGGGACTGCTGAAGACTGCTCGCACCTCAGCGAGCCAACTCCGCGTGCCGCTCCGCGTAGTTTCCAGGGGTTTTAACCTCTGAAGCAGGTCCAGTAAACAGGGTAGACAGACTACCAGGCAGGAAAGCAGGGACTGCTGAAGACTGCTCGCACCTCAGCGAGCCAACTCCGCGTGCCGCTCCGCGTAGTTTCCAGGGGTTTTAACCTCTGAAGCAGGTCCAGTAAACAGGGTAGACAGACTACCAGGCAGGAAAGCAGGGACTGCTGAAGACTGCTCGCACCTCAGCGAGCCAACTCCGCGTTTATTCCATTTAGGGAATATTATAGAAGTAAGGTAGTACTGTGCATTTGTTATGGGTTGGATTTTTTGCCAGGAGGATTAGAGTTTGAATTTAAGGTAATGGAAAGCATAATTTGGAGGTTTGTGCTGTATCATCTGCCCAAATGTTTTCCAATGCAGATTATAAGGTACATGCTGGGTCTGCAGTCTATGGTCAGTATCGTATCATGGAAAAAAGTGTCACTTTTAAGAAAATATAAATCTTGTTGAGATTGGACTTTTTAGAAATTGCTGGGAGTGAATGACACAGTAGGTTTCATGAACGACCTTTGTGATGATTGTGGTGAGATCCTGGAGATTCTGGGAGTACCATTGGATACTCTCATAACAAACCCAATAAAGGTTAAGAGTATCATTAAGAGTATGGATTGGGAAAGAAATAGGCTCGATATATTGGATTTTAGCATTTACTCTCAAGTTGTGTCACCACAAAAAATCCCAGGCTCTATGGAGAATTATTTAATTAAGTACTTCAATGGATTTGTAAACCAGGAATGGATCCTGCGGTATCAGTTCAGGTTAACCATACTACATGGAGATTTAATGTCACTGAAGTTAAGAGTGTTATCTTTTTTAAACAGGGTCTGTAATATAGACTAAATTAGGGTTAATGAATCGGCTCTGATTGAATCTGAGAGTAGGGATATATGATATCTCATGGAAAAGTGTATATTTTAAAACCATTGTAAATAAGATAATGAAGCTTGAAGAATTGTTGTGTAATTTATTACATTTTATGTTCAATGTAAATATGTAATCTGAACAATGGCCCTCATTCCGAGTTAGGACTACACCTTGGAGTAAATAGCTATTTACTCCATGGAATACCGGCATGGTGAATGGAGTAATTTCCGGTCCATTCCAAGGTTGGATGGACCGGTAATTCCCCATTCACCATAGCCCTTCCCCATCCCCATTTCTGCCCCCATAGGGCTCAATGTGAATGGGGAAGGAGGTAATTACGGCACCGTAAATTACGGTACCGTAATTTACTCCAAGGTCACTTTGCGGGTCCCGTAATTTACTCCTGCTAAAAGCAGGAGGTAAAGAGGGACCCGCAAAGGGAACTCGGAATACGGAGGTAAGGGATTACCGCCATCGGTGCCCTTACAGGCGCCGGTAATCCCTTACCTCCAACCTCGGAATGACCCCCAATGTGTTGTTTTCGTCTGTTTCTTTTAAATGAATATTATGAAAATGTTCTATTCATTTTTGTAAAGGTTTATATAAACAATATACAAATAAATAAAAAATAAATTAAAAAGTTGGGTTTGGAGATAATTGGAGGTTGTGGACAGAGTCCCTGTGCTCCTCCCCGTCAGCAAGGGTAATGGTGAATGGGACCAGAGCTGATTCACTAAACCTGGAAAGAGATACGAGACAGGACTGTCTCCTCTCACCATGGCTTAATGGGTTGAGTACGCAGAAGGGTAGAGGTCTTTTTTTAACTGCATTAGAAATTCATCCACTACAAGTGAAAATGACATGTGGCTTTTTTAGAAATTAACTGGTAAACACAATTATCAATGATCCGCATCCAATTTCAGTGCATAGTTCATCCATTGTGATTGTGCACATTTTAGTCATATAACCAGAACGTCCAACAAAATAATTCCTATCTGTGGAACCGAAATATATAAGAAATAAAGATAGAGTCGAGAGACACCAAGAAAGCGGTAGCCCCAATGAACATACCTACTGTGTAGGAGAGTGGATGGGGAAGACACTGAAGGATAGGCAAACACCAGAGGGCTGGCATCATTCAGGCTCCCAATGTCCATACAGAGTCAGAAAGCTCTGCACACCCCAGATGGGAGGATGCAGAAAGGGTGAGGATTTAACTTAGGCCAATTTAAGAGAATTGTTAAAGTAGAACGGTCAACCAACGGGTGTTTGAGGGGAAAGTGGGAAGACATACTGTGATTAGTGGATGAAACTCCATGTAGGATAGGCGAAATTCAGAGGTGACATGTCATACTGATATGGGGCACAGTGCTTGGCTAGTGGGCTACAAGAGGTGGACAGCGAAGAAAGAGACCAATTATTGTGTACCGGATTTCATGTATATGTTGTCTCTATTTGAACATGTGTGCATTGTATGTTTTGTTGTACTGTGTTTTGCCACTCTGTTCTTTCATATTCTTGTGCAATAACTTAAATATTTTGGCTGAAATAACAGGAAATTAATACTTGCAGATAGTACACATTTGATGTATTATCATTAAATGTGTGTTTGAATTTGTAAGAGTCATGTTGAGGACTCAGTGGCAGACTTTCCCTGTCAGACAGTCAGCACATGAGGGGTGTTGGTGGTTGGGAGGGCTGATTGGCCTGCAGATACTGGTAATTGCTAAGTGTCTCAGGGTAGGGTATCTGAACAGCTTTCAGGAATGAGCTTTCTGGAAACATTTAGGTTACACAATAACCAATGTCCAGTCATGTGAGTATCTCCCTGGCACACCACCTGAGAAAATAAAGAGACAACAATTAAACACAGTCAACATAGTTATTAATAAATACACATTTCAATAACACTAGAAAACACTAGAATAGTAGTCATTGAAACTCCAAAATGCTTGTTAAGAAATCCCATGTAATTCTGATATTTCTATCAAAATGTTTAGCTCTTGAAGTAATTGAATAGAATTTGCAAACGTTGACTCAAGATCAATGTAACTTCTGTACTTGTATAAAAAAAAATGGGTTCCAAAAGTCAAAATACAAATTATTCTCTCACCAAGATAATTTTAGATGCTTTCAAAGGAATTCTGTGTGCACAGTGTGAAGTGGCATGTATGATTTATGTTCACAATAGGCCCATTCTCGTTTAGACAGGACCGTGCCACAGGACCGTGCAGAGAGAGACGATTGTAGCTCTGTGGCTTAGGTGGATGTGAAGGGAGCAAGTTGCCAAACTGAGGATGCTGCAGAGGTGGAAGCTTGAAGCCCTTCGAGAAAGATACCGGGTTTGCAATTTGAAAATATCTTTCTTGTTCATCTAAAGGCAAGTTGTTGAAAACCATCCGTATTAACCCGGAAGGTGGTGGCTTTCGGACAGACATTAAGGAGTGTATTTAGGGAGAGTTTACAGTCCCTTTCCAGTTACCTTGGGGAGGCAGATGTTTTCCCTGGTGGCAGAAATAATTCTGAAATGCAATGGGTTTAAATCCATGCCTGTCTGAATGATTAAATGAGATATGTTGTGATGGAAGAACTTTGGAAGACTTGTCCTACCCGTGGGATAGTTTCAACATGATTTATGAATAAGTTATACATGATTACCAGCAGAGTTCCTCTGTTGGAGTGAACTATATATTCATATTGAAACATTTGAATTGAGTACTTCCGTGGTTCCCACTCTTCAAACTAGAAGCTGCTTCCTCAGTGGTGTCAGCCTTCTCGCTTTCCCTTTGGCAGGTTTTTAGTATCTGCCCCCTTTTCTGTTGATTGCTTTCCATGACCTACTTCACTTGTCTGTGATGTTGCCATGAGATTCACTATACGCTGCCAACCCAGAAGAGCAGATCAGGAGATGAGGGGTAGTTCCCACAAAGCTCAGCTAGGCTGAGATAAACAGAAGCATCCTGAGCAAGTTGAAAAGCCACTAATGAAGTGTTGAGGAGTGTCGTGGTCTCACACACAGGTAGGACAGATAAGAAGCTAAGGTGTAAAAGGAGAGTGGAGGCAGAGCACAGTTGGTGAGTGCTGTGGTTGCCTGTTCTAGATCTAATTATCCAGCCACATACCCATAGCTTTCCTTTTATAAAAAGCATTCTTAGCTCAAGCAAACCTATCTTGGAAGCAACGGATCACTGCACAAAGGGGATATCCCTCAAGACCTTATGCTCCAAATGGAGGACCCTAATAGCTGATGCCATAGCTACTTATTAAACCTCCACCATTAAAGCAGCCTCTGACAGGCGCAAAGACCTTTTCTCAGAAATTAAGCCCTGCTTGAACCCCACATGCGAGACCCAGAGAAACCAGAATCCCGAGAGAAGTTTGAAACTATCAATACATTCCTTATCAACTACATCAACATCGTCCCCTAGATGGCTCCAAATCCTTTGAGCCCACTCCCTTTATCCCCACATGGGCCATTCAACCATGGACTGACTTCCCTCCGTTCTCATGCAAGGACTTCTCATACATGCTTGCATCCTTAAAACTGAATCTTAGACCAACAACATCCGTAAAAACAAACTTACCAGACCTGCACTACCGGCTCTTTTTAGGAGAGTTAGGTCCTGCCTCAGCAAGGGTATGTTCCTAGATATCCTCAAAGTAGGCTGTACATGCCCACGCCTGAAATAAACCACCCTCGACCAGTAAGACCTAGCATGCTTCCGGGATATCACAAACCTCCTGAATATCAACAAAGTCATCAAGAAGGTAGTTACTAAACAACTACTTACAAAAATTTACCAACTCAGTCTGCTCGGGTATTACCTATCCAGGTTCAGCCCCAAATGCAGCACTGAAACAGCTGTCATCTAGGTGGTCAACAATGCCCTTTAAATTATCATCAAAGGGGACTCATCTTTGCTGGTCACACTGGAACATTTTGGCTGCTTTCAAGATGGCCAACTATCACGTACTACTCACCCTCCTTGCACACAGGATGGGCTTCTCTGGCACCGTCCTGAAATAGTTCACACCTTAACTATCAAGCAGACACCAGGCTATCCAGATGGGCTTCCTCACGTCTTACGACTGCATTATCATCAGCAGAGTACCTCAGCGTTCCATTCGCTACCCAGTCAATGTTAGCTTCTATATGAAATGGAGGGGCACACTCATAAATGACAGCAACATTGCGATGCACCAGTATGAAGATGATACACAATTGTATCTAAAGGTCAAGGGTCCACAAGATATCACTTGCCTTCATTCATGCCTTGAAATTATTAAAACATAGATGACGAGTGACACATTAAAGTTTAACCCCACCAAGACCGAATTTGTACTTATGGGCCATCCCTACAAGCATGATCCCACTCAAAGGTGGCTGGATGAAATGTGCTTGGACTGGTTCAACCCTCTACTCTCTGACTCATCAAAATCTGCACGATTCTTTGTCGATAGCAATCTATCACTTAAACAACACATTGTGATGAAACTTCCTCCGTTGGCTTGTTATTCGATATCTCAACTCTGCAAGATCCAGCCCTTTCTTCTGCCCCAGGACATCTAAACGATGGAGCATGACCTGCTTTTCTTGACTATAATTGACTGGGGTAATGCCGTCCTCACAGGGCAACTGGCTGCTCACCTGTCGCCCTCTTCAAAGCGACCCACCACTCCTCTGCTCACCTCATCACAGGCTCTATGAAATTGGAATGCATTATGCCCACAATACACTGGCACTCAACTAGGATATGGTTAAAACTGCAATCCTCACCTACAAATCATCCCCCAGCGGTACGCCGGTCTACCTGACAGTCAAACTAAAAACATCAGGCAGCATGTGGTCATCTAGAAGCAAGACCATCACCAGGCTGGCTCACAAGAGGAAACCTAGGAAACAGTCCTAATGCTATACACTGGTACCCTGAAACTCCATCCCAGTGACAATTTGGTCTGCTCCAAGTCTCCTTCAGTGTAGGAAAGAACATCTTTTTTCATGCTTGAAACTGGCTATCTTGTGCACACTCCCATCCATATACTGTTCTGTGATATTATTACTGATGTTAATTGGACGACTTTTAAAATTATCGCTATAAATGTGTTGTCCTTTGATCTGTACAGTGTGCAGTTGCTCTTGAGCTAGGTTTGAGCAATAAAAATACATAATAACCCCACAAACTGAATTTGATTACGTTATGAACCCATTATCCGTTATCACTGATATTGGTACTGACAGACAAGTTGCATATAGATAAATTGGGGGTCATTACGAGGTTGGAGGTAATGGAAAAACCGTTATTAGCGGTACCTCTAATACCGGGGTCTTAGATCGGAATAGTTTTGCAAAGGTAGCGGGCGCCCCTCTCTCGAAAGAACAGACTTGATAACCTGTTCAGTGGTTATTAACCACTTGAGAGTTCGCAGCCACTGCTTTTACTCACTGTGCCTTTCACAGATGGGAAATATCCATTTGCATATCAGTCTTTGTCCTGCCCAGGGGCAGTCCAGCACCGAAATGCAATGGCAATTCCAACCTGAACGAGAGTACCACCAGCAACCCCATACACGTGTTTCAGCCTTGTTGGGCATCATCAGTGAGGTGAAGCTGATGCCTCTCTAAGCACAGTGAGAGGGAGACCAGTCTGGTTGCCCCCAGGAGACCTAGGGTTACCAATCCCAGGTTCCTTGAAAAATAGTTTTGCAAAGGTAGCGGGCGGCCCTCTCTCGAAAGAACAGACTTGATAACCTGTTCAGTGGTTATTAACCACTTGAGAGTTCGCAGCCACTGCTTTTACTCACTGTGCCTTTCACAGATGGGAAATATCCATTTGCATATCAGTCTTTGTCCTGCCCAGGGGCAGTCCAGCACCGAAATGCAATGGAAATTCCAACCTGAATGAGAGTACCAGCAGCAACCCCATACACGTGTTTCACCCTTGTTGGGAATCATCAGTGAGGTGAAGCTGATGCCTCTCTAAGCACAGTGAGAGGGAGACCACGTCTGGTTGCCCCCAGGAGACCTAGGGTTACCAATCCCAGGTTCCTTGAAAAATAGTTTTGCAAAGGTAGCGGGCGCCCCTCTCTCGAAAGAACAGACTTGATAACCTGTTCAGTGGTTATTAACCACTTGAGAGTTCGCAGCCACTGCTTTTACTCACTGTGCCTTTCACAGTTGGGAAATATCCATTTGCATATCAGTCTTTGTCCTGCCCAGGGGCAGTCCAGCACCGAAATGCAATGGCAATTCCAACCTGAATGAGAGTACCACCAGCAACCCCATACACGTGTTTCACCCTTGTTGGGGATCATCAGTGAGGTGAAGCTGATGCCTCTCTAAGCACAGTGAGAGGGAGACCACGTCTGGTTGCCCCCAGGAGACCTAGGGTTACCAATCCCAGGTTCCTTGAAAAATAGTTTTGCAAAGGTAGCGGGCGCCCCTCTCTCGAAAGAACAGACTTGATAACCTGTTCAGTGGTTATTAACCACTGTAGAGTTCGCAGCCACTGCTTTTACTCACTGTGCCTTTCACAGATGGGAAATATCCATTTGCATATCAGTCTTTGTCCTGCCCAGGGGCAGTCCAACACTGAAATGCAATGGCAATTCCAACCTGAACGAGAGTACCACCAGCAACCCCATACACGTGTTTCACCCTTGTTGGGGATCATCAGTGAGGTGAAGCTGATGCCTCTCTAAGCACAGTGAGAGGGAGACCACGTCTGGTTGCCCCCAGGAGACCTAGGGTTACCAATCCCAGGTTCCTTGAAAAATAGTTTTGCAAAGGTAGCGGGCGCCCCTCTCTCGAAAGAACAGACTTGATAACCTGTTCAGTGGTTATTAACCACTTGAGAGTTTGCAGCCACTGCTTTTACTCACTGTGCCTTTCACAGATGGGAAATATCCATTTGCATATCAGTCTTTGTCCTGCCCAGGGGCAGTCCAGCACCAAAATGCAATGGCAATTCCAACCTGAACGAGAGTACCACCAGCAACCCCATACACGTGTTTCACCCTTGTTGGGGATCATCAGTGAGGTGAAACTGATGCCTCTCTAAGCACAGTGAGAGGGAGACCACGTCTGGTTGCCCCCAGGAGACCTAGGGTTACCAATCCCAGGTTCCTTGAAAAATAGTTTTGCAAAGGTAGCGGACGCCCCTCTCTCAAAAGAACAGACTTGATAACCTGTTCAGTGGTTATTAACCACTTGAGAGTTCGCAGCCACTGCTTTTACTCACTGTGCCTTTCACAGATGGGTAATATCCATTTGCATATCAGTCTTTGTCCTGCCCAGGGGCAGTCCAGCACCGAAATGCAATGGCAATTCCAACCTGAACGAGAGTACCACCAGCAACCCCATACACGTGTTTCACCCTTTAATCCTTTACCGGCATCGCATAACGCTCCAGGCTATTCCGATCTAAGACCCCGGTATTAGAGGTACCGCTAATAACGGTGCCTCTAATAGAGGGAGCGGGCATGCGGCCCATCAGGCTGGCAATACCGACATACCGCTAATGCGAGGACATCACAAGTCAGGCGGACATGCAAATACCGGTATCATGAAGGCTCTAATAGGGAATACCGGCATTGTGAACCAACTGTAAAATGCTATGTGCAGTGTTCCAAACTGCCACAGGTGCACACAATCAGCACAGGTGGAGGCAATGGAGTCTGGGCCAGCACAAAAGGAGCACACCCACACACCACAACCCTTCCCACACCAAAATGATTCCACAAGTAGTAGCAATATTGGGGCTGGAGGACATGCTTTCATTGCTATACCAGCAGCAACAACAACAACAGCAGCAGGCACCACAGAGGAGACGGAGGAGGAGAAGGAGGGTGAGACAGGCCCAGCATGCCCCACCAGTGCCGGCAGTGGTACCACGCAGTCAGCCCCCAATCCCTCGCATCAGAGCAAGACCATTCAACCTAACCCCTGAGCAGATCCACACCCTGTACCGTCTGGACTGGGACACCATCACCACCATCGTGGACATGATACACAGGTCAGCCTCATAGAAATATGCACCGCCATCCCCCCTCTATTGATGGTAGTGTCGGTGCTCCACTTCCTTGCAACAGGCACACAGTGGGGCACATGCATGACATATCACAACCCTTATTTTCTCGCATGCTGAACCAAGTGCTGGATGCCCTCCTGAAGCACACAAGTGACTACATATCACTGCCACAGACTCCCCAGGACACATTTGATACAAAAGTTGGTTTCCATGCACTGGCAGGCATGCCAAATTGTATTGGTGCCATCAACTGCACCCACGTGGAGTTGGTGGTCCCACATGCCATGGGGGTGGAGTAACACAATCACAAGCAACAACACTCCTTCAATGTGCAAATGGAATGTGACCCAACCAAGATCATCACACATTGTTCTGCCCGATATTCCACATAAACCCATGATACAATGGTCCTGCGGAACTCAACGATGCCACGCTAAATGGACCGACATGCTGGACGACGTGCCTGGCTGCTTGGTGAGTTGCATGGCAAGAACATGGCAGTGTAATGGGGGTAGAGATGCACACTCAATGCCACCCAGGTGGAGTATGCAACTGGACAATGCCAATACTGAAATACACTGTGCCCCAAAGCATCCCAGACTGAACTTGACACCTGAAATCAATATGAAAGACGTAAGCTGCACAACAATGACAATATGCCAGTATTGCAACCATGCCATATCCATCAACACGTACACTGCACATCATCAGACCATACCCTCTGCAACACAATGCAGCAACATGCTGTGAGTATGCCCAATGCAAATGAACGCTGAAAAGCACTACACCGGACATGCGTCCATGAGTGCGCACAAATGAATCACACAAAGCCAATACATAGATAGTCACTGGCAAACCACCACATAAGCGCAGCATGCCAGCATGAGAACATCAAGCGTGGAATGGCAGATCATGATATGACTGGTGGCAACGGTGCCAGGATTAATGCATACGATTAACTACGCATCACATAGATCATAGCAACTACTGCCGTAGGCAACCACAGTGCATGAACACTGGAAAGGAAGTGGACACTCTACATCATCTTGACGATGCAACCCACACCTGTGGACCATGTGTCTTCACACATTGTGGATAGTTTGAATGTCTCCATTCATGCATGGATATGTGGATGTGAACAACAAATAACTGCAGGCATGTGAGTGATAAGTACAGGTGTCATTTCATGAAATCACTTACACATACCCAATGTTGCACCCATGCAGGTGATGCTGGCTATCCCTTGAAGAGGTGGCTCTTTGCCCTTGTATGGAACCCACAGAACAGGCCCGAAGAGGACTACATTCATGCCCATACCCGTACCAGTGTGGTGATCGAGCAGACCTTTGGCCTGTTGAAGGCACGGTTTCGCTGCCTCAGCAGGTCTGGTTGCACACTCCTGTACGGGCCTGAGAAGGTGGGAAAGATCACCATGGTCTGTGCCATGCTGCACAACATGTGCACCCGGAGAAACGTACCACTGCCACCTGACATTGACCAGCATGCACCGGGTGAGGATGAGGAAGAGGAAGAAGATGGGGTTGCATGTCAGGCAGGTGGCGTTGCACAGGAGGGACGTGCTCTGCACCAGTATGTGATAGACCAATATTACTAAGACACATGGATGTGGAGAGTGCCATGGAGGTGGGACTCGGGGCACTGGGTGTGGGGGGGGGGGGGCATGGACACTGTTAACCAATAAAGCACACATACACAATAACCAATGTCCAGTCATGTGATATTTCTTGACACAACGGGTGTATTAAACATGAACTATATACAAAGTGCTCTAACCCTCTCCCCTCCCCCAGAACTACCCCACACACCCTCCCCCCGAGAACTATCCCACACACCCTCTCTCCTCTTCCCCTCCCCCAGAACTATCCCACACATGGTGTTCATTTCAATGCAGCATGAGTCTGCAACAGTTGCCATTGCCTGGCTGCCCCTACTTTCCATGTCCTCTACCAGCCTCGGGTGGTGGCATATCTGACCGGCGCAAAGGTCCATGCGGACCTGCGGAAGGGGCTCGTCTGTGTGGAGCTGGCAGAGGAGCACGTGCTCGCTTGCTCCAGTTACTGTTCGGGACGCTGGGCCTCCATGGCATCTGCTATGCGGCTGAGAATCTGCCTCACAGCAGCCAACTCAAAGGTGCCCTGGCAAGGCAGGAGTGCCGCCAACACACTGCAGCCCATAAAGTAGTGATAGAGGCTAGTCGTACTGGCCTCTATCGCTACTTTAAGGCCTGCAGTGTGTTGGCGGCACTCCTGCCTTGCCAGGGCACCTTCGGTCACTCTTGTCCGAAACAGCACTGTGAGCTCCTCCTGGTGCTGTCCTATGAGTGCCATTCTTAGCTCTCTGTCCCTGACACCAGTGGAGGTTGATGCAGCATGCGGCAAGGGTCGCACATCATGTGTGCTCTCTGTGGGGCTCAAGTTCCCTGGCCATGACTCCCCTGCAGACTGCTCATGACTGCTGGCATTGAGTGTGCTGTGTGGGGCGAGGTGGGGTAACAGCTGCGGCCTGGGTGTGCCATGTGGTCCGAATGTTTGGCTGTGTACCTCATCGTCTGTCAGGGGAGCAGTGGCAGCTGATTCACCAACAGAATTGCTGGCAGCAGACAGTGACCCATCTGCCACTGGCTCCTGTGCGGCGGTAGCAGCTGGTGTGGGCACTTTCACAGTGTCAGTGGCCCTTTGCCGCTCCGATGCCGGTGCCTCCTGTGATGCTTTGGCCTTCTGTGGCAGTCCAGGTTTGGCTGTGCCTCTTGATGTTGAAGGTCTGTTGCCTTCTACCGTGCCCCTGGCCTTCTTACTGGGTGTCGTGGCCTGCGCGGCGGAGTCCTGGCCCTCGCTGTCAGATTGTGAGCCTGTGGGGGACAGGTAGAGGGATCAGTGATGGTTCTACATGCATCATGCATATATTGGTATTGATGCAGTGCTACACATTTGAGGGGATTTGGTTTTGGAGTTGTGACATACAGGTTGCTTGCCATATGGGTAGGTCATGTAGGCATACTTCTGGGTCACACATGTATGAGGTGGTGTATGCTGTGTGACATGCCTTCCAGTTGTGCAATGCGTGCAGTGTAACACATGACGTTTACATGCTTGTGGAGTGTGTGTCAGGTATGGCTTTGAGGTGCTGGATGCATGTGGATGTGATGGTGCTGGGGACAGCCTATAGGCAGGGTTGTGTACATGTGTGTGTGATGGCCCATGCATTGGCTCATTTCACTGTCACATTTGTGGGACATCATCATGCTTTGTATTTCATGGTTTGTGTGGACACTCACCTACATCTGCCTGTGACAGCACTCCCCTCTCCTTTTCTCCCACTCCCTCAAATGACTCCATCCTAATTGTCCTGGCACATGTTTCCTCCCAGCGAGTCGTCTTGATTGGTGAGCTTGCTCCGCCACCTGTTTTCATGCCCTGGCTCCTGTTAGCTGACAGAATGTTTCTGACGCGTAGGCGCAGGTTGTCTCAGCGCTTGCGCACATCTTTCACGGTGCGGGTGGTGGTACCGACTGCACTGACTTTACGTGCCACCTCCTCCCAGATCTCCTCCTTCCTCATAATGGCAGGCCGAGTCATATCTGCCGCAAACACGACATCCCCATTTTCTGCAAGGGTATTCGCGAACATATTTAGCTCATCCTCCAAAAAACGCAACTTGCGCAGGCGCCCAGCACCTTTCTTCAGGGCCTTACCCATGGTGATGTGGTGGTATGTGAAGTTGGGGCTGCTGTGGTGATGATGCATGTCCTGTGTATGGAGGATTGCAATGGATTGGGTTTTTCAAGATGGCCGCCAAGTTCTTTCCCGTTCCTGTGCGATGACGCTACCTCCGGTTCCGCATATTTATGGTCACCGCTAATAGCGGTTCCCTGCTAATGCTGTATCCATTGATGCAGGTAGTGCTGTCATTGCTTTCCATGATGCTGCTAAGGTCCATTTTTTTGGACTTTAGCGGCCTGGCGGTAATGTCGTTACCGGCATGGTGCAAAGCTTGTGCCTGCGAACTCATAATAGTCCTCTAATAGCAGGCTCTTTACTACACGGACACAGTGGGCCTCATTACGAGTTAGGAGGTAAGGGATTACCGGCACCAGTAAGGGTGCCGGTGCCGCCAATCCCTTACCTCCATAATCCGAGGTCCCTTAGCGGGTCCCGTCCTTAACGCCTGGTCTGACCAGGCGTTAAGGACGGGACCCGCTAAGGGACTTCAGAGCTAATAACGGTACCGCAAATTGCGGTACCGTTATTAGCTACTTCCCCATTCCCATTGAGCCCTATCGGGGTTCAAATGGGAATGGGGAATGGTTCTCAGAATGGGGACTTACCAGGTCCTCCAAGGTTGGAATGACCCGGTAAGTACCCATTCCGAGAACCCGGACCCGGTAAGGCGGTAGCCATGGTGCTAATAGCTACCTCCTACCTCGTAATGAGGCCCAGTATTTGCTCTATGCCGGTAAGGACTGTTACTTACCTACAAACTGGTAATGAGGCCCATTGTTTTCTAAATTTAGCCTTAGAGGGGTATGGAAACGAGAAATAGACCAATGGAAGAGCTCATTTAATACCATATACAACCACTTTGAATACCAAGTGATGCCATTCAGCCTATGTACCAAGTGATGCCATTCAGCCTATGTAAAGCTTTGGGCACCTTTCAACATAGGGGGTCATTACGAGGTTGGAGGTAAGGGAAAAACGATGCCTGGCATCACTTACCACTCCGGGCTTTTATGACCCGCCAACCCGCTATTAGCAGCACCGTAAATAACGGTGCCTCTAATAGCGGCATGAGCGCGGGCACGCGACCCTTCATGCCGGCAATACCGGCATGACGTAAACAGGAGAACATCACAAGTCAGGCAGACATGCAAATAACGGCCTACTGAAGGCCGAAAAGTACCTTACCGGCATGGAGTAAATACCGATCGCGGACCACCCATAAACGGCCATGTGCAGTGTTCCCAACTGCCACAGGTGCATACAATCAGCACAGGTGGAGGCAATATAGACTGGGCCAGCACAAAAGGAGCACACCCCACCCCTTCCCACACCCAGTCACACACCAAAATGATTCCAATACTACTAGCAATGCTGGGGCTGGAGGACATGATTGCAGTGGAACTCCAGCAACAACAACAACAACAACAACAACAACAACAACAACAGGCAGCACAGAGGAGACGCAGGAGGAGAAGGAGGGTGAGGCAGGCCCAGCATGCCCCAACAGTGCAGCCAGTGGTACCACGCAGGCAGCCCCCAATCCCTCGCATCAGTGCCAGTCCATTCAACCTAACCCCTGAGCAGATCCTCACCCTGTACCGTCTGGACCGGAACACCATCACCACCATTGTGGACATGATACATGATGACATCTTCAGCCTGATTGAAATATGCACCGCCATCCCACCTCTCCTGAAGGTAGTGTCAGTGCTCCACTTCCTGGCCACAGGCACCTACCAGCACACAGTAGGGCAGATGCATGGCATATCACAACCATTATTCTCACGTACACTGAACAAAGTGCTTGATGCCCTCCTGAAGTACACAGGCGACCACATTTTCCTACCACGGACAGCCCAGGAGATCTCCAACACCAAAGTTGGTTTCCATTCACTGGCCGGCATCCCTGGTTGCATTGGCACCATCGACTGCACCCATGTTGAATTGGTGGTCCCACATGCCATGGAGGGAGTGTACCGCAACCGTAAATTATACCACTCCATCAATGTGCAAATGGTATGTGACTCAAACAAGATCATCACACATTGTTGTGCCCGATTCCCCGGATCAACCCATGATTCAATGGTCATGCAGAACTCCATGATACCACGCTACATGGAGCGACATGCAGGGCAGAGATCCTGGCTTCTCGGTGAGTTGCATGTCAGGCTCATGGAAATGCAATGTGGGTAGGCGATTGGGGGGAGAGATGCATACTTCACCTGGCTGAGATTGGGGGGGGGGAGATGCATACTTCACCTGGCTGAGATGGGGGGTGCATACTTCACCTGGCTGAGAGTACCTGAGAGGATGTACCATGCTCATACCCCAAAGCAGGCCAGACTGACCCGACACCTGACCACAAAATACAAGACGTAAGCTGACCTACCACGAAAATCATGCAGTGCAACAACCATTACATAGTCATCAACATGTACACTGCACATAATCAGACCGTAGACCCCACAGCACAATGCAGCAACAAGCAATGAGGATGGCCAATGCACAGCGCAAAATACCATCATCTAAAAGTACAGGTCTCCATTACTGCGTACAAAGGAGCCACATGAGGGCAAGATACAAGAACGCACCCCTACACCAACACAGAGGTCCACCAAAACAGCATGTCACCATTTGTCGTGCAAAGTTAGATCATCATGACTCTGCCATCAACGTTGACAGGATGGTAGCATACATATCACTGCACATCACCCAGATCATGGGAACAACCATCGTGGACTACCATGGTGCATGAGCAACCACAAGGAATTGGCCCCCCCTGCACCCTATTGACAATGGCACGCACACTTGTCTATAAGTGGAATACACACATAGCACTCACTTCATGTGTCTCTATTCATGCATGGCTCTGTGGGTGCATACAGGAAATTAATGCTTGCTATGGTGTCATTGATACAGGTCCCATGTGATGTGAGGACTTACACATAATCATTGTTGCCCACATGCAGGTGATGCAGGCTATCCCTTGAAGAGGTGGCTCCTTATCCCAGTCCGGAACCCGCAGAACAGGCACGAGAAGGACTACAATCGTGCGCATACACGTACCCGTGTGGTGATTGAAAAGACCTTTGGGCTCTTGAAGGCACGGTTTCGCTGCCTCAGCAGGTCTGGTGGTGCACTCCTGTACGGCCAAGAGAAGGTGGGCAAGATCGTCATGGCATGTGTCATGCTACACAATATGTGCATCAGACGGAATGTGCCCCTGACACTGAACTGCAACCACCTGACAATGAGGATGAGGAGGGTGGAGATGGGGCTCCACTTCAGGGAGGCAGCGATGCACAGGAGGGACGAGCCATGCGTCAGAATCTGATTGACCAATGTTTCTAGCACACATGGATGTGGAGTGTGACATGGAGGTGGAATTCAGGGCACTGGGTGTGTCAGGGACATGGACACTGTAGACTGTTCACCAATAAAGCACACGTACACAATAAGCAATGTCCTCACATGTAAAAATCAGATTGCATAACAAGTGTATTCATAATATGTAACTAACAAGTGCACAAGCCCTCCACCCAACACACCCACTCCCCCCTAAACCTCCCCCCTCAACTTCCCCACATACCCTCTCCCCCCTCCACCATGGACCAGTATGCCTGTCTGAACCTACAGCACTCCCCCTCTTCCAGCACCAGGTGCACCCCTGTCCAATCTGCGCAGGTTCCGGCCAGACCTACGCATGGGGCTGGACTTAGTTGAGCTTGCATTGGAAGATGTCCCAGGTTGTTCTGCAACCTGTGCAGGATGCATGGCCTCCATTGCTGCCACCATTTGGGGGAGGACCTGCCGCACTGCTGCCAATTCGCCGCAAATGACCTTTGAGGTGGTCTCAATTGCTGTTTTAAGGGATGCAGCACATTCCCTAATGTCATCCCTTGCCCGGCCACATTCCGTTATGTGCTGTGTCAACAGCCCTGTCAGCTCCTCCTGCCGCTTCTGAATTGCCCTGATCCCCTCTTGGCTGGGCGGGACAGTGGTGGATGTGTGAGGGGTGTCCAACATGGTATGTTCCTCATGCACACTTGGCGTGGGGGTGAAACTGCCGGGCCATGAATCCCCAGGAGACAGCCCATGCATGCTGCTGTTGTGCAAGCTGCATGGGGAGAGTTGTGGTGATTGCAGGGGGCCTGTGGCGGTAGTTGCGCCATGCGGCAGAACATCTGCCTCATCGTCCAACACGGCTGCTGTGGCAGCTGTCTCTCCCACTGTGCTGCTGGCAGCCGATGCAGTGCCTTCTGCCCCTGGCTCCTGTGTGTTGGTTGCTGCTGTGGCTGCTGTGGGTGCTGTGGTGGGGGCCTCTGTGGTTTTCTTGCCCTTCCACAGTAGTGCCGGTTGGCCTCTTCCCCTTGATGTCGAGGGGTGGTGTTCTCCCTCCATGCCCCTGGCCTTCTTTTGTGGTGTTGCATCCTCCTCCCTAGTGTCCTGGTCATCGCTGTCTGAATGTGTGCCTTTTGGGGACCAATAGAGGGAGAGGGTAAGTGATGGGTCTATAGGCATCAGGCATGCATTGGGGTGGCTGCATTCATATGGAATAGCAGTTGATTGACATTGGGGTAGTGACATACGGGTTCCTTGTCTTTTGGGTGGGTGATGCATGGAAGCATCTGGGTTGAGACATATATGGGGTGCATCATGCATGTGGACAAGATGGTGCTGTGCACTGCCTGTAGGCAGTCTTGTATATATGTGTCTGGTGGACCCTGCTCTACATCATTGCACTGTCAGTTCAGGTGGATATCATCGTGTTGGTATTTGCATTGTTTCCTTTGGGACAACTATCTATCTATCTATCTATCTATCTATCTATCTATCTATCTATCTATCTATCTATCTATCTATCTATCTATCTATCTATCTATCTATCTATCTATCTGTGTTCTTGTATTGCGCCACTAACCCTGAGGCCTCAGGGCACACACAAGAGAAAAAGAAACAGACAACAAAGAACATGGAAAGTGACGGGACAACAAAGATGATGAGAACAGGCCAGACTCTACCAGAGACACGGAGTCAAGGGGTGTTATAGGTCAGATACAGGGAACGTAGTGTCAGTTGTAAAGTGAGAGGAGGCCTTACCCAAGGGCTAGATCAAACAAGAAAGTTTTCAGTTGTTTTTTGAAAACAGCCACTGAGCTGATATTAGCCAGATGTTTTGGCATGGAGTTCCATAGGGTGGGAGCCCAGGAATTGAAACTGGCTCATCGAAACCCCTTCAGCACGGACTAAGGTTGGAACAGAGAGATATTGCCGTTAGATCGTAGCAAGCAATCAACAGATTTCTTTTTTAGCCTGGTCTTGAGGTATGAAGGGGCCTTACCGTGCATGCATTTATGCACGATGGACAGCCCCTTGTGAAGCAAGCGTTGTTGAACAGGCAGCCAATGCAGGCTACGTCTTGCTTCCGAGACATGAGTGTAACGCCCAAGTCCATGCACGGCTCGTACTGCGCTGTTCTGGACCACCTGTAATGTTCTAAGATTTGCCTGGGATGTACCAATCAGGAGGCTGTTACAGTAATCCAGTTTGCAGTTCACGATTGCGGCTGCTAATAATGCAAGATTTTCTCTTGACAGATAAGGACGAATCTGCCATAGAAGTTGGATGTAGAAGTGACAAGAGGATTTAAGGTAGTTGGTCTGCCGAGTAAAAGACAATTGAGGGTCAAAGTATACCCCAAGAGTTTTTACGTTTTTGGATACATGGATAACGTGCTGACCAATCAAAAAGTTATCATATTTCACATCCAGTTTCTTTAGTCGCTGTTGGGTGCCCACAATGAGCAACTCGGTTTTGCCGTTGTTAAGGGCCAGCGAGTTCAGAGCCATCCAATTCTGAATTTCCCTAAAGATGTAATTAATATACTCGAGATCTTTTTGATACTCGCCTGTACATTTGATGACTATCTGTGTATCGTCGGCATAATTGGCAAAATATATGCACATAGCCGACAAGAGAGCACAGAGAAGGCGTGAGTATATGTAAAAAAGAAGGGGCGATAAGCATGACCCTGAGGGACACCACATAGTAGAATAGAAGCAATGGAGAAGGCATTGTCTTTGGTTACTCTCATACTTCGTGGGCCTAGAAAAGATTTAAACCAGGTTGTTGCTTCTTTGGAACATTTGCCAACCGATGTTAACCTGTCCGCCAGGAGTTGATGATCAACAAGATCAAATGCGGCGGACAGGTCCAGAAGCAGCAGCAAGGCTGTGCTGCCCTCATCGACAATGCCAGCAATGTGGGATTTTAAGTCCAGCAATGCCGTCTCGGTCCCATGATTGGGCCGGAATCCAGACTATTGTGTTGCTAGGATATCATGTTCTTCAACAAATATCTGGTATTGATTGTAAGCAATTTTATCCAGAATCTTCAAGATAAAGGGAACATTTGTAATTTGCCGATAATTACCAGCCTCTGCTGGATCTAGATTTTCCTTTTTAAGTAGGGGTGTAACCCACGCTTCCTTTATATTTTCAGGTATGAATGACGCTTGAAAAGACCGGCTGATGAAGGTGGTCACCGAAGGGGCAAGAGTAGAGATGTATTCTTTAAACAGCGTGGCAGGGAATACATCTCCTTTACATGAGGTAGGTTTAAGCAGTGAGACTATCTCAATAACAGTTTGTACAGAGACTGGACTGAAAGAAAAAACAGGGTGATCTTTAGGAGATTCTGTAGCGTCTGCTAAGATGGTTATATGATTAGGAATAAGTTTAACTTTTGCATTAATATTATTTTGATGAGTAAGAGTTTTATTAGTAAAGTTATTATGGATATTTTGACACCAAAGACTGTCAGCAAGGGGTACAGTCGAGGTAGAACAGCCCTTTAATTCCTAAAGGATGGAAAAATCTCCTTAGAGCTTGACTTAGCTTTGAAAATCCGAGAATTCAAGCGTTATTCTTTGGTAAGAAGGATAAGATCTTTATATTGTCTGACGGCAAGCTTGTACAGAGTAAGGCTTGTCTCCGTCGGGTGCTTTTGCCATGATCATTCTAGCTGACGTTTATATGCACGGGCTTCAGTTATCTCAGCTGAGAATGGGACATATGAACAGTTATTTCCCTTTTTTACAGAAGGTTTAAGAGGGGCAAGAGCATCAAATGCTGCATCAACTGCAGATCTAATATTGGATACGAAAACTTCAAGAGACGTTGGTTCTTCAAGTGATGGCAGCAAGGGAAGTACTGTATCACGGAAAGCATCTTCCGTGATTTTGATAGGTGTCTGTGATCGTTTATCAATGCTGACGGGATTGTAATGGTCTATCTCAAAACGTATTGAGTGATGATCTGACCAGATGCACTTATCCGTTATGATGTTAGTGACAGGGGCATTCATAGACAAGACCCAATCTAGTGTGTTGCCACCAATATGGGTGGGGATCTTAATATGTTGAGCAAAAAGAAGAGATGTTAGAGATTCAGCAAAGGAGATGGAAGGTCCATCCGATGAGTCGTTGGCCCATAGGTTAAGGTCTCCTATGATGATGGTAGAAGAGTGTGATTTACATGAATTGCCAATGAAGGCCAATATTTGTTCTTCAAAGAGGGGTGTATTAGTGGGAGGTCTGTAGAGTAGTAAAATATTAAAAGAGGAAATTGCATCAAGACCGAGTTTAAGGAAAAGCACCTCGCACTGATCTAGTACAGGTTTGCCTGATTCATGCAGTTTGAGAGTGGATCTATATATAAGTGCCACAGCTCCACCCCGTTTTTCCTGTCTATTAGAATAGAAGAACAGGTAACCAGGTGGAGTAGCCATTTGAAGGGAGTGGATAGCCGCCTCACGTACCCAGGTTTCTGTTAACGCACAGATATCCACCTGGGTTTGTGTTATGAGATCAGCCACCTCATGGCAGTGCTTTACCAATGAGCTTGTGTTTAGTGACAAATATTTTACTGTTTTGACATTAGATGTTGTTTTAATTAGGGTGGTAGAAACAGCATGTAAGGTAGAGTCCGTTAACGAAGCCTGTTTGGCTAAAGGAGGAGCATGTGTAGGAGGCATGATTTTAGGTATTGTTACAGGTGCTGTAATTGCATTCTCGGGTATAATCGGATGCAGCCTCAATCTCCGGTTCCTTGAGATTGATGCTACAAGTTTGCATCGAGAGGTCATGTTTGGGCTAAATACAAATCTAAAGTAGAATACGGAGATAAGCACAGAGGATGACAGGTACCTACCTGCATCAGCCGATGACGGGGCTCCTCGCTCTATGTCCCCCACTCCCTCACTTGCCTCCATCCCTATGGTGGTTGCGAAGATTTCCTCCCAGGGTTGCAACTTGATGGGGGAGTCCGCACCTCTGCCTGTCACCATCCCCAGCTTGCGGTTGGCTGAGAGGATGCTCCGCACGCGAAAACGCAGATCGTCCCAGCGCTTCTGGACATCTTTTGGAGTGCGGGGTGTGGTGCCAACGGCAATTACTTTCTGCGCAACTTCCGCCCATATCTGCTTCTTGCGCTGCACTGCAGGGCGGGACATGTCAGAGGAGAAGACGACATCCCCATGTTCTTGCAGCGTCTCCGCCAGCATGGTCAACTCTTCTTGGGAGAAGCGCTCCTTGTGCAGGCGCTCTGCGCTTTTTTTGAGTGCTTTGGGTATGGTAGGATGCAGAGGTAGTGGTGGAGGTGCGGTAGAGGTGTGGTGGTCAGATGGCTCCTGGTTGTGGCGGATGGCATTGGATTGTGTTTTTAAAGATGGTCGCCGTGCTCTTTCCCGTTCCTGTGCTATGATGCTACTACCGGTTCTGCTTATTAGCGGTGACCGCTAATAGTGGACACCGCTAATACTGATGGCTTGGATGACGGTGGAGCTGTTTGCGCCTCGTGCTATGCCGGTAAGGGGGATTTTTCGCCCTTTTACGGCATGGCGGTGGGGTCATTACCGGCATGGCGCAAAGCTCGTACCCGCGAAGTCGTAATAGCCCTCTATTAGCAGGCTGGTGCCAGCACGGACACGCTATTTGCGCCATGCCGGTAAGGGACGTTACTTACCTCCAAACTCGTAATGAGGCCCATTATCAACAATGCCTTTTGAGATCTAGTGAACACATTTATTAATGTATATTTGGATGACATTTTTATTTTTTCAAAAGAGGCTCATAACAGACATATAATGGAGGTTTTGAGAAGATTACAAAAACATGTTATTAGCTAAATTACAGAAATTTCTGTTTGAAGTGGATAGTGGCCCTTCTAGTGTTCCGTATCTCATCAAAAAGAATTTGGATACTCACTAGTGGGAATCTGTACTGACATGACTAACACCTATGTCCATGAAAGGGGTACAAAGGTCTTGGGTTGTGCCAATTTTTACAGGAAACTAATAAGTAACTTTTCACCCATAATAGAACCAAACACCAGTTAACCAAGAAAGCCTTGAAGCTTGCGGGTTAGAGCAAGAGTTTACATTCATATTGCTAACCAAAGCATTTACATTAGCCCCTATTCTTCAGCACCCAGACTAACACCTACCCTTCATTATAGAAACCAATGCCTTGGCTGTGGCCATTGGAGGCACACTTTCACAAAGTGCTGAGGGGTCTCACAAAATGTACCCAGTTTCTTTTTTCTCCTCCCACCAGAACAACACTATAATATCTATGATAGAGTTACTGGCTATTAGGGAAGCATTCATGCAATGGCAACATTTTCTGGGGTGTCCATAGGGTCAGCACAGAAATGGACACAAAAAATAAAACAAATAATTAAATTATAGGGTGCATCATGATGGAGATCAGCCTCTAAGATCGAGACTGGGTTTCAAACTTGTGACGCTTGGAGTTGTCTTGCTTCCAAGACAAACGCGTTGTCCCTGAACTATCCTCCCGGACCAATGGATAACAGATAACAAAAACCTAGGATTACTTAGAGCATTTAAATGCTCCAATCACAGACACTGCCATTGGATGCTGACATGCTCCAGGCTTCATTTGATCCTCTCATGCTGACCAGGCAACAGAAATGGAAAGGCAGAAGACATGAGAAGATTAGGCGAACAGGACACTGCTCTGCATTGAGAACCTTTGATTTTATTTGAGGCAAATGTTGCAGCAGGGATCCACAGGCAGAACAGCGGGGTTGATGCCATTATGAATGAAGAGTTAAAGGTAATTGATTTGGAAGAATGGATTAAGAAGGAACCAGGAGAGTGGCATTTAGAAGAAGCAGTGTTCTTTAGGAAACAAACCCTATTGTTACATGAGTGGCCTCTCCAGGGATGGTGTCATGATGCTCCACTAGTGAGACATACATGAATAGGGTGCACCCATAGACCTAATGACACAATCATTTTGGTGGCCATCAATGCTGGCAACTAGCTAAAAACCATCAAGTACGGTGTGTGCCAAAGCCAACATGTCAAGGCCACTCCCGCTAGTATTATGTCAATTTCCGAGGCCAGAAAACCATGGCAGGCAATATCCTTAGATTTCGTGGTAGAGCTACCAGTAAAATAATGGGCATTAGGCACATCAAGTCATCCACAATCAGACTGACAAACAGAGCCAGTAAACCTGTCAACGGAACAGTTGCTGCAAGGTTTCATGACTATTCCAGGACAATTAGGCAGGATGGTTGCCATTAGCAGAAATTACTTTTTCTTAAAGTGAAAACTTAGTACTAGGATGTGTACGATTATTGTAACATTCAGATTTCATCCTAGAATGTTCCTTCCAATAGTCACATTACCACATACACAGGCAAACGTGGTTGCATTATCGGATACATTAAAAAAAAGGGTTCATGCTTGTCAGAAAAGCAAATCAGGACTGCAGAACATTTGTGGACAAGGAACATGTGGCAACACCAAAATATTAAGTAGGACATGCTATCAACCAGATGCTCAAGAATCCCAGGATCTTTTCCCCCAAATTCACCCCTCGATTTGTGGGACCATTTGAAATATCACAGATAATTGACCCAGTAGTGGTGTGGCTGACGTGATTAACGAATTTGGCACATACACCAGGTACATTGTGAAAGGAGGTAGACACAAGTGTGTCTAGTAAGACATTCCACACTGTTTATTGAAAATTCACCAGAATTTAAAGGGTTAAATAGACAAGACTCTGGAAATCTCCGGAGGACAGCTACAAGGCACAGATGATTGTAGAGGATATGGACTGGGGTAAGATCCTAAGAACCAGAAGAATTTCAGTATTCCCTTCTTGATCAACCGATTTCACAAGAAATTTTAGAGAAAACTCAAACAGAAGGAGAGGGATTTTAGAGGAGGCATTAATGTCTCGATTCGGGAGACAGGAGGAAAGATCAGAAGGAGCAAAGGATAAACAAGGGGGTGGAAAGTCCAACATAAGTGGACACCGAGTGGTAAAATAGTCTGGAGACATAGTGGAGCACATCTCGTTAGGTTTCCGTATGTAGATTATTATGTACACACCAATCCAATATTGCCCCAAGATTTAATCTCCGGTAGTAACATTGAGGCCTCAAGCATAACAAGATTGGATGGGACTATAAAATCTCAGGGTGAACTTGCAGAACTTTTTTGGCAAAATTCTTTGGTAGATTGTTGTGGTGCCGTTTCAGCTCCAAAATGTTTGTAGGTTCCATTTTGATTTTCATCTTTGGCTTACCTCTCTAACTATTCACCCATAAGTCAGTCTCTGACTCCTCTGCTTCTCCCACTTCCGTCTCTCCCTTCCTGCTCTTTCTTCTGTCTGCTCCTATGAGCTTGCTTCCCCATCTCCATGATGCTCTCAGCTGCTGTTACTTTCCCGTGATCTCCAGGATGCTTGCCCCTCGAATACGGTGGCCTCCTACTAGCCAGCAGCTCTTGCTTTTTCCCCAGCCTGGCTGCCCATTTCCAGCCCTATCTATAATTGAGCTCTGGCCTACTTCCCTCTTTCATCTCAGCTCTTTCTATGTTGGCGTTGGTGTCTGTATCCTTCTGAATTTTTTATCTCACTGAGCCATGAGATGAACTGCTTAGTTTTAACCTCTGCTGAATCTGGTGGTCATAGGAGTACCGATCAACCAGACATGATGCTCACATGGCACTAACCCCTGATCTGACTAGTGTAAATGATGAACCTAAGTTATTGTGGGAGTAAGGAGTACATAGAGAGAAAAGGTTGGCGCAAGAGGAGTAATGAAGGACAGAGCAGCAGAGGTGCATGGGAAATTAACATAGGAGGAGGATGATCAGTTCATGGGAGGGCAGGGAGCAGAGGAAAGAGTCTTTGCAAAGAAGAGGTCGGAGGAGACAGGAAGATGAGAAAGTTGGAAAGTTGAGGAGAAGCAACAAGATGCTTGGAGAAATAGTGGGGAGGCCAGATAGTGGGATGGAAGTATTCAAGAGAGGGTGCTAGAGAGGGAGGGGGGGGAGAGAGAGAGAGAGAGAGAGAGAGAGAGTGAGAGAGAGAGAGAGGCAAGACAGAATGAGAGGAAGGGAGGAGAGAAGGAATAAAGGGAGTGTGGCGTGAACAGAGGGGAAAGTCCCTAGAGTCGCAACCCTCTGTCAAATGACACATTGGTTGGGAGAGACCAAGATGAAGGTCAGGAAGAGCAACTAAAGGAGTTGGATCCACCCTGAAAATAGGGGAGAGAGAGGCTTGCTACTCTTGGAGTCAAACACCACTGACAGAGTAACAGAGGACTCATAAAAATGCCACAAGGCACCACTTGTTGTGGTACCAGGTTCTGCAACCCTCACAGAAGACCATTGGGATATCATGACAGTGATAGCCAAACTAAAACAAATGGTGCAGAGTGCTTATAAAGAAATGTTGGTCACTCAAAACCCCAAAGAATGTGAATTACTGTTTTCTGCTGGGAAGGTGAATTTGATTTGACGAAAGAGGGAAGGACAGAGGAACATAGTCCTACAAGAACCAGATGTATTTTTGCATCTAATGCAGAACCTCATCTGTAGACTCAGTCAAACCTAAGTCCCTAGTTTCCTGCTGTCGCCAAGTAAGATAGTGAACCAATACTTGGCATTGAGCCCTGAGTTGATTCCGCCTGTCTTGAAATCCCCCACAACCTTTGTGGGAGGATTTCAGGGAGAAGTTATCCATTGTCACTTGAGAAAGGTTTACAGCCACGCCAGAAACACACCCCGGATCCCTGCATTGTGTCTGAGACATTGTAGGAGGTCTAAGGAAGGCATGGCATGAAAGTAAGACAGACACAAAATGACCACAGTTCAAGGGTGTTTATTGAACCTTATCAAGGATGTGATAAACACCTATCTAAACCTAAAGCTAAAATGGGAGCAACCTACAACCACTAAAAAATAATAATGCAGTCCTAGTGGAGTCGCATCCCAATAAAAGGGCCTATACTAAAAAAAAGGATTGCCAATCCTTACAGCTAAATTGCAAATAATGTGGGGAAATGAACATGGAATGAAAGAAATGTTCACAAAATGATAAGTCAGGATCTTCAGGCCATTGGCCTCTCTTCACCACATTTTTAGCATGGGACAAGGCGGTTCACTCGAGCATAGCACACTCTTGGGCTTCTTCTGCACGAGGATACAAGTCCCTTTACCAACATCAGGGCCACCAGTGCCCAAGTCTCTTATGTTCAAAGTCTCTTGATTGAGAGGACCTGATGCACTTCAAACAATGAAAAAGTTCCTTTCCAAATATTCAAGTTGGACGATTCACTCTCCACCCCAGATCCTCAGGCAGGCTCAGATCCTTCTTTTATACAATTGGACTCCCTCAGCCGGGCTCAGACCAATTATACTTTTGCAGGCATCCCTCAGTCGGGTTTACATTTGCCACATCAATATCTTCTCAGGTGACTCACGGTTCACCCCAAATCCACCTCTTCCGGTCTCAGTTCCCCTTTTATACAATTAGTCTCCCTCAGCCGGGCTCAGACCAATTTCTGTTCATAAGTTATTGAAGGCTTTCAAATGTGCACATGATTGAGCATGACCCGCTGCAGGACCACTTTTATTTCACAGTTCAATGATTCTCACACGCTCAGTTAGATACCAAACAGAGACCCTTGAGCGAAAACCCATGTGGCGCCTGACCACTCTGTATCTGGTCCCTATTTCGGTTTCATAAAGTTCATTGACATACAAGTCATCTTTCCTCATACAATGTTGCCACTTGCAACCTTGAGCATAGCACAGTCCAGTCTGCTATCAGTCTTTCTGACTCACCGACTGTCCTGAATTCCCCTGCACTTTGTTGTCGGAGGCAAGGACAGTACCACAGCGGCAATCGCTTCTCCACGCCTTGGTTATCAAAGCGGGAGGGCTCTGGGTACCTTGTACACGCACTGCACTGTTGTTTATCTGTAAGTCCCATTCTTATGTTTCTTTTCCTCGAGTCCTCTTGAAAGTCACAGTCATTCTCCAAAACGGCCAAGGGTAGTTCCCTCCTCGCAGCCCTCTCCGGTCTCACCGCCTTTCTCCTTGGTTTAAACTGCCATCTCGGAATTGCTGCTTACTCGTGCATTTTGCGTTGCTCAGAGTGTGCTTTCATGCTCCGCCTTTTATCCGTTGGGGACAGTGTGTTGGAAGTCAGGTGTGTGTAATTACCAGTAATTGCCTAACTCTGTCTGACTCTTGTGTTGGGTCATGTCAGGTATACGGCTCTGGTGTTAGTCCATTGTCACTCACGATGAATTGTCCATGAGAAAGTGTTTGTGTCGGGAAAGGGGGGGATTGAACTTCTAGATATTCTACCTGGTGGGATGGGGAAAAGGTGTTACAGGGAAGGGGATACCATGTCTCAAACTTCAGTGTCCCACTTCCACTCACCAAAGACCCCTCATCCAGGTGATCCTCCCACACTGGTGCACATCCAGGAACTGGATCCAATAGCGTTTAAAAGGGTGATTGCCAAGGGTGGAGATTAGGTTTGTGAAGAAGGAGGAGTTGGCAGAGTCAAGTGTAGAGTTGAAGGGAGCATGGGAATTTTTGTAGACTAGGAGTAATTAGCACCATTATCACAGGTCACGGAGCATGTTTGTTTTTAGTAACTGTATTTCAGAGGTGGCCCAAGGCTGGAGAAGGGGAGGTGTGAATGTGTGAGTACGATAGTGTTGACCAAATTGAGTTGTAAGTACATAATGAAAGTCAGAAAAAGCACAGTCAATGGAAAAGGCTTGAATAGGGAAGGGAGACAGGAGACTTCCTCACATCATGAAGGTAAGGGGCAAGAGAGTGCTGGCAGAATTTCCTCTTAGTCTTTAAAGATGAGAGTGGGGGAGTAGATGGTGGAGGGACCAAGATATTAAAGTGAACAATTCAGTTGTTGAATGGAGGGGTCAATAGAGAGGTGAGAGAAGAAGAGTGAATTAGAGAAAATGACAAGGTCAAGAGAGCTCCCACCAGACTAAGTAGGCTGGTTGTAGAGGGAGTGGCCACATTGTAGCGAGTTAAGTTCATGGCTGGTGGCTTCAAAGGGCTTGGGAACGGTAAAGTCCCCCAGCATGACAATGGAGATGTTGGTAGGAAATGACTCAAGGAGAATGTTAAGATCAGGGAAGTAGGAAATGGGAGGGAGAAGTTGAATAGTGGCATTTTCAAAAGCAGATGAGATGAAATCAGTCATGGGTAGAATGGCAGTGGTGAGGGCCTTATTGATAAGCGATACTACACTGCCATCCTCACCAACAGGTCGGGATAGAAGATAGCATAGCCAGTATGGAGCGCTGATAGTGTAGCAGAGTCATGGAGGGAGATCCAGGTTTCTGTGACATCAAGAAGTGAAAGTTGAGGTTGATAAGAGTTGAAGTGGTCAGTGATGTAGGCATACTTGCTGCAAAGGGATTGCGCGTTCCAGATGGCGTGTGATAGAAGGTGGGGGAGAGGAACTAGATGAGTTTGGGTGTCCTGGAAGAATATGCTATTGTGATTTATACCATGCACTGCTGCCATTTTCATGGTCTCCAGGCACTCTGGCAGATCTGAAAAGGAAGGAGGGCTGGGAGGGTTTTGTTCAAGGGATTGAGAGGGGAAAATGTGAAAGAAAGCTTTGGTGTGCTGTTGGTAGCTCCAGTTCGAAAAAAATGGTTACAGTCGGCTGCATTATTTTTAGTTGGTAAACATCGGGCCTCATCACGACCCAGGCGGTAAGTTACCGCCTGGGTCGTACCTTTACCACCATGGCGTAAACTACGTTTACGCCATGGTGGTTGGCGGACTTACTGCCCCATTCCGAGGTTGGCGGGGCGGTAAGTCCCCATTAACCCATTTACCCTTCCCCATTCCCATTTTTGCCCCATAGGGCATAATGGGAGTGGGGAAGGCGTTAATTACGCCACCGTAAATTACGGTGGCGTAATTAACAACAAGGTCCCTTAGCGCCATGGATTTTAACACCTGCTAAAAGCAGGTGTTAAATCCTCCATGGCGCTAAGGGACCTCGGAATCAGGCGGTAAGGGTCGGCGCTGTTTACGCCGCCGTAAACCCCTTACCGCCTGGGTCCTAATGAGGCCCATTGTGTTGTTAGGTGTATGGCAGTGTGCGGGTGATTTGTGTGCAATTGGTTTAGTTACCTGTTTGGTCTTGTGGTGTGTGTGCAACTTGTGGTCATTTAGGTTTTTTCTGTGGTACAGGTAGGAGTGTGTTTTGTTCAGTGTTTCAGGGTGAGTATGTAGGATATTGGAGAGATTTTAGGCCGATAGTGGAGATTCCTGTGTGTCCTTTTGTGCCCTGTTTATGTTGATCCGTCGAGTTCATACTATTCTATGGTGATTTGTGGTGGTATGTTTTATTTAGTTGGAGAGTCTTGTTTTGGTTCATCATTTTTTAGTTGTTTTGGTATTTCCATTGTGATGTCTTGGCAGTTTTCCTTTGTTGATTTTTCCTTTTTAGCTTCGTGAGTTAAAGAGACATGGTTTTAGCAGTTATCTGAACTTTAGGTGATCTTCTGTGCTTCATATTTCCTTTGGGAGCAAGTACCAAAGCTTTTGCCACCATACAAGAGAACGCTGTTCCCCCAAATTTCCACTTTGAGTATTGTTAGATTCGAGGCAAATGTTGTTGCTGGCCCTTAGTGTTTGATTTGGTTTGGTTTGTAAATGAAAGATTTTTCCTGTATGAATTGTGCTCCTTGGCCGTGGATCACTCTGTGTGCTATGTAGAGCGTTTTGAATAAAATGCATTTTTTGCGCCATAGCCAATGTAGGGTTCTCAGTGCTGTTGTGATGTGTGCTCTCTTAGTTTGTTTAAGTAGTAGTTTTGCTGCTGTGTTCTGTATTCATTGTAGTTTTTTTATTAGGTTGTCTGGCATTCCGAGATGGAAGCTGTTGGTATAGTCTATTCTTGACATGCCAAGAGAAATGAAAGTGAGTGTTTTATGTAGAAAAGTGAAAAAGAGAGTATCTGCTTGATACTGTATTGGTGGAAGAAGCATTTCTTTAATACTGCGTTGACTTGTGGTTCGAGTATTAAGCCATTGTCCATTAATATTTTGAGATTTTTGTCCACTTCGGATGGTTCGGGCGGTTTCCCATTTCAGTAGGCTATGGAATGTGGTGTTAGTTCAACTGGTCAGTGAGTGTGATCATGATATCTGTTTTGTTTGGGTAGATTTTAAGGCTGTTAGCACTCATCCAATGGTTTATTTCAGTGAGGCAATTGGTTCTTCGCTAGCGTCGATTTTGTAGATGATTTGTTTGTTTTCTGCGTAATTGCAGCAGGTAGGTCTGTCTTTTGATGAGGTTGATGGGAGGGGTCATGTAGTTGTTGGATAGCAGTAGAGAGTGAGAAGAGCATTCTGGGACTCTGCAAGTTGTTGTTCTGGGTGTTGAGTTGAAGGAGGTTAGCCAGGTTGTTTCTGTTCTTTCTGCCATGAAGGATTTTAGTCAAAGTAACGCTGTGTTGCCGAGTCCTATATCTTTGAGTCTTTTGATAAGTGTTTCGTGGTGGACTGGTTCGAAGTCTGCTGATAGATCAAGTAGTATCAGTGACATTTCAATGGGGGAGTCTGTGTTAGTTTAAAGGTCATCCGATATCGATAATATTGCGGTTTCAGTTCCACTCATGGGTCTGAAGTCGACTTGTGCCCGGTGTAGCATCCAATTGTTTTTACATGCTCCAGGACTTGTTAGTACACATAGCTTTCTAGGAGTTTTTCCGGGTATGGGATGTTTGCGATTGATTGGTAGTTGGCTAGGTTTTGTTTCCTGATGGGTCAGAGGCTTGATGTATGTTGATTTGAAAGCTTGTGGCACAGTTCCTGGTGCTAGTGAGTGGTTGAAGAGACAGAGGAAATGTTTTGCCAGTGTTTTCTGGGTGAGGATGGTCTTGTATATGTCTGGTGGTCAGGGGTCTGCTGGAGAGCCAGCTCTGTTGCTTTTGCTCACTAGGCTGTTGAATTATTCTATTGAAATTGATGGTTAATTGTTTAGTCTTGTAGATGGTTCATGCATTCACTGGTTAGGGCATTGTTGGTGTTTTTAGGCATGTACCTAATGACTTGCTGGATGTTTTCAATTTAATTTTTTAAGTGGTCTGCAAGGTCATCTCATAGTTTTTGTGATGCCATGGGTGTGTTGCATGCTGTTGGGTTTCTTAGCTCATGGGTGATGTTGAACATCTCTTCCTGGGTGTTGCTTGAGTTTGTGATTCGTTCGCTGTAATAGGTCTAGCGTGCTTTGAGTATTTGGGCTTGTATAGTCACATCTGTCTTTGGTATGTCATTTTATTCTGTTGATCGTAGTTTTGCCTCCGTTCTTGTTTCAGTCTCCTGTTACTTTTCTTTAGTGCTCTGAGGTGGGCTGTGAACCACCTCACCATTGGTTTCTTTGGTGAAGGGGTGAATGGCTTCTCAGGTGCAATGTCATCTAGTGTTTTCGTGTTAGGAGGTTAGTTAGTATTTCTGTTGACGGGTGGATCACAAAGGTTATACGAGAGGGTCGCTCCAGAGGATTTGCATTGGGGGTGCAGTTGTGACCAGGTTTTTGTTGCAGAAGATTGCATCTAGGGTGTGGCCTGGTGTGTGTACTGCTCCCTTCACCAATCATTGTAGATTTATTGCTGCTGATGTGTTAGATTGTTGGGTGAATTTATGTTTTCTTCTTCCAACCAGAGTTGAAATCTCCCAGTATGATCAGGTGATCATGTTTTATGGCAATGATGGTGATTGCATCCACAAGTGTCTGTGAAATTAGGGTTTTGTGTCGGTGGTCTATAGATAGATGGGAATGATAGGTTGGTTTGGTGATCTAAGTCTAAGTGCAAGAGGAATGATTTGCAGTTTGGGATGTTTGGTGGTGGTGCTGTTGTCATCTTTAGCTGATCCTTGTACTCACTCCTGGTATCTATTTACGGTGTTTTCTAAGGAGGATATTTTGGTAGTTACTGCCAAATTGAAATCATCTTTGCCACTGGACCCTATTCCTCTTAAGGTGCTTAAGGAGGTTATGCAGGGCTAGACCCATGGGTTTTTCATGCAGTGAATTTATCATGTGCTGAAGGCCTGATCACGAATGTTTTAAAATAAGCACTGTTTTATTTTATTTTACTTTTTACATTCATAGCATGGCCCAAAGCCCATAGGCATCTAGGCGCTAGTTGCAGTTCAAGTGCGATAGTAAATTCCACAAAGTGTAGGGCCATGCATACAAGTTACAACATAATGGTAGAGAGTAAAAATGCACTATGGTAAATCTGCCTCATGTGCAGGGGGCTACTCCATATGTGCAAGTAGGTATGACAAAACAACATTTATGTAGGTGCACAATCTAGTAAAACACAACAAAAGCGAGGCTCCCCCGCCTAAGGTGAGTGTGGGCATACAATTTGCTGGATCGTTAGACTAAACACACTAAAAGGTGATTACACAACAGTGCAGAATGGAAGTTTAAGGAGAATACAACCAGACTTCATTGGTAAATGCAATTAATGATAGAATTTTAATAACAAAGATACTCAAAATATTAAAACCACCTGTATAAAACTAACATGTAAAATCTAACATAAATACACTCTCAAAGTGACTCGTGCTTCTACGGCAAACTGCTAAGTGCTGGTTGCCAAATGGTTAGTAAAGAGCAAAGTACACAATTGAACTGTATCTTCAGGATACATATAGAACACCAAGAGCCTCATTACAATTTTGGCAGTAGCCAAAATCGGGTCCGGGTTCCTGGAGGGATGAATTACCGGGCCCTCCGAACTCAGAATGGCCCGGACCTTCCCCATTCCCATTTCAGCCCCAATAGGGCTGAATGGGAATGGGAGAGGGAGCAAACAACGGGCCGATTACGAGCGGCCCGTTGTTTGCTCCCTCTTCCCCTCGCGTGACCCGACGTGGTAGAAC
Source organism: Ambystoma mexicanum (assembly GCF_040938575.1). Taxonomy (NCBI): domain Eukaryota; kingdom Metazoa; phylum Chordata; class Amphibia; order Caudata; family Ambystomatidae; genus Ambystoma; species Ambystoma mexicanum. Next base: position 305,762,053 of record NC_090929.1, on the reverse strand, counting down.
CAGACGTGCAGAGCGGGTCCCGCGAGGGGACCTCGTAATGAGGCGGTACGGGGTTAACGGTGCCGGCACCTTTACCGGCGCCGTTAACACCTTACTGCCTCACTTATAATGAGGCCCCAAATGCGCATTTAGATTTGTAAACAATTCTACACTTTTGAATAAGTCCAAAATACAGCTTCAAACAAACACTGACCACACAAGGTACATGAAATAGAGACCCTTTGTTTGGTGGATGTCTCTAATGGTGATGCCCTAGTCAAGGAGTACCCAAAGTACATCAATGGAATATTATTCTTAAAGCAAATACTTCACATTAGTATCTGTGAACAGTCCAACATGTTTCGTTCCTGTAGTCCTTTAGGTTAGTAGTAGGACCTTCTTCAGGGGAAAATATGTGGGGGTTGGGGCGAGAGACACTCCCAGCCCAAGCTAAGATGGTAGCTGTCAGAACTTAACCAAATAAAGACTGTCGTAGAAGGTGTGAAGTCTTTATCGATATTTCTTAATGGACAATTTGGGGAGATATGTGTCCATACTTTCTTGTTGTGAATACAAGTAAGCGGATCCAGGCAACACCTATTCAAGCAAAACACAAGAAAACCACATCCTGATTAGTGTGGTCGCTCGATAAGATACATCAGTATTCAAATGTACTTAGAAGATCCTCCTTATGTGCTTATGGTTCTCATTGTTGGTTGTGCGAGTGGGTGATAGGTTAATAGGTAGCGCGATAAGTAGAGTTATTTTAGTCTTCTTCTATCTAAAGGGCTATCTTCTGTTAGGTGGGTCGATGTGCTATTTCTTGGTGTTGGTAGGTTCCTGGGTGTTGTGTTTTGAGATGGTTGGCCTTGTTCCATTTGGTTTGTTCTGTTTTGGTTGTTTCTTGTGCAACAATCTTTCCTGGTACGATGCATTTTGTGGATTGGGCGTGTCTCCTGGGGGTTGGGTTTCTTGTTGGTTTTTGTTTTTTCCCAATCCTGTTGGTGGTTTGGTTTTTTTCCTGGTGGATTGTCTGTTTGTCCTCGTTTTCTTTTCTTCACTTGGCCTGTTTGTGCAATTCCAGCATGGAGTGGAGTTGTCGCATGGTGTAGTTTGTAGGATGATATTATAGGGCTATCCCAGTGGTTGAGCTGTCCAAGGGGTTGGACTGTTTCAGGTGTCAAGCTGTCCCGTGGATAACCTTATTCTTGGGGCGGCAGCTCTCTCCGGGGTGTGGGAGCTGTTGTTTTTTCCCAATGTAGTTTTCCTTTGATGAGGCCTCCCGATGGCAGGATCTCCCAGTGATGAGTCCTTACTGTGCTAGGGCTTCCTGGTCGTAAGTCACTGTAATGATGGTGCCTTGTATTGGCAGATGGCCTAATGCGGATTTCGTTTCTAGATGGTTTGGGCACACTTTGTTGGGGCCTTGTAGTGGTATTGGGTTCACAGCAGCGAAAGCCTCTCTGTGGCGGTTGTATCTCATTCTCAAAATATAAACATTGGCCAGGCAAAATGCCAGTGCAGCAAAATACCATAGTGGCGGGCTTTAAAGTAGCAGTCTAGATTAGAAGTTCTTGTCAGGCCAAATGCAAACCTGGCAGAGCACAATCACTGAGGATCTCCACAGCGGTAATCTAACTTGGGAGACTTAGACTAATCTGTCAAAAAGGCGAATGTAGCAAATCACAAACTATGGCGAGAATCAACACAACAATCTAAACTGGGAAGCTTAGTCTGGAATAAAGCAAAGGTGGCAAAAAGCAAGCAGATGAGAACCAAAGCAACAATCTCAACTGGGGAACCTAGTAGGCCAGTGCAAGTGTTGCAAAGTACAAACAGTGGCAATATTCAAAGCAGCAATCTAAATTAGGAGCCCTAGTCGGGTAAAGAGAATGTGGTGAAAAAAAAAAACAGTGGCAGGATTTAAAGCAGCAATCTAAACTGGGAAGCTTAGACAGGCAAAAAGCAGAGATGGCGAAATAGAAACAGTGGTTAGATTCAAAGCAGCAGTCTAAACTGGCAAACCTAGTCAGGCAGGGCAGGTGTGGCAAAGTACAAACATTGGTGAGATTCAAAGCAGCAGTCCAAATTAGGAGTGCTAGGCAGACAACAGTGAATGTAAAAATAGGAGCATATTATTTGAGGAGTGCGTCCTAGGCTTTTTCCAGCCCCAACAGTACCGAACAACGAGTTTCCTTTGCTGCTTTTGTCCCTTGGCTGCAGATTCCATGCTGCATGCCCAGGAGAGATGGAATAAGGGAGGCAGTGTTTTGCATGACCCTCTGGGTGCCAATCACAGGGCGCCAGCTGGTTTCCAGGATTGCAAGTCCTGGTCTCATTGGCCTAAGGAGCTTAGTTGTGTAGACAGCACCCTCAGAATGTGCAAAGGGTCCTCCGACAAAGCAGGATGTGGCCAACAAAAAAACAAAACGGAAACAAACCTCTAGACTGCCACATGGCCCTCTGGGAGCAAACCACAGTGGTCCAGATGGGTTCAAGACTTGCATGTAGGGTCCTGGGTGTTTAGTTCCTGAGGGCTTCGTTTTGTGACAGGACCCTCAGATGGTGCACAATGTGATCTCCAATCACATGCACACCTTTTGAAAATATTGCAACACAAACAATCGTGACTGGTCAAGCCTCAAAAACAACACACTCAACAAAATGAAAATCTCCCCCTTTCAGGAAGCAATATCAATCAGCAAAATACATATCACCATACAACAGAGAGCTCACACCATCATCAAATGCAACCATTATCATGTGGACCAAACACATACACCACAGATGCCTTTTCCATGCATGTCCAACACCACAGCAGTCGTACTACTGGTTTGTCAGAAACACAAAGGATGCAGAAGTCAAAGTATGTGTACCCCCCAACAGGCAAAACAGCATTCAATCACACTTTCACTCTTTCTTATGCCCACGTCCTGACCAATCCAACTAATTATCCAATCACATGGCCACCTTTTCAAAACACTGAATCAGGATTGGTCAAACCTTGAACAACACACACACCACTCAAACTGAAGCCCTCTTTCTTTCTGTTGCAATCCACAAACACAAAAGATCTCTGATTGTACCTGAACTGTTGCCAAATTTCAGAAACCTTTGTGCTCCTAAAATGAATCTTACCAACATAGACCTTAGTAAACCCATTAAGCCATTCTACCAAAAAATAAAAACAAGAATTTAGATCCAATCTAAAATTAACACATAGGCTGTTGACTCACGTTCAGTTCCCTAAACATTGCACAGTAAAACTGTATAATAATAGCAACTGTACAATAGCACTAACCTTACAAGAAATATTGTTATATATGTGAGTGCAACTAGCAAACTCTGAATAATTTACCTATTACATAGGGTGTCATCCAGGACTAACTATAGGTTCTCGTAGTTATGAAATAAAAACAATGCACAGTGAAAGATGATACTTGTAGCAGAATTAAAATTAGTATACATGGAAGGATTGTTATGACTCATAGTAGCGGCATAAAAAGCAATACGGATGGCGGACATAGACGTGTGTAGAATCTGTATTGCTACAATTAACACATACCACATAGTAGGAGATTCATCATACAAATATCAGATCAACTTACACTGGTCAATTCACAAGCATATGTATAAATGCATGAATATGAAAAATTCAACATATCATTAGCTTAATAAAAAGGAAATGAGATATTTGAAAAAAAAAAGGTTCAAGGTTACAGCCTATAAAACGTTACAATCTATAAGCATTGATAATGCCACATTAAGGTGTATCGATAAACAAGTAAAAAGTAGCATGCACATATTTATAATATCTTAAAAGCATAGACCCACAAATCAAAAGACATTGCAAGTACACAATTCAATCTAAAAACACATTTGGGCCTCATTATAAGAATTGCGGAATGGGTTAATGGGTGCCGCTAATGGAAGTGGACCCGTTAAACCCATTCCGCAATATTACGAGGTTCCCTTTGCGGGACCCGATGTGGACGTCTGGTTTTACCAGACGTCCTTACCGGGTCCCGTGAGGGGACCAGGGATCTAACAACGGGCCGGTCGTAATTGTCCCGTTGTTAGCTCCCGCGCCCATTCCCATTGAGCCCTATCGGGGCTCAAATGGGAATGGGGAAGGTCCGGGCCCGGGTTCCCTGACGTAGGAATTACCACTCGGAATGGCCCGGTAATTCCCCATTCAGGGAACACGGACATGGTTTTGGAGGCAGCCATGGATATTGGCTGCGTTCACCAGGAATAATAAACTTCACTGTGAAGGCTGCCCCTATTGACCAATTGTACTTAAAAATGTGGCGTTGAAAGGCTAAATGAAGGTAATGGCATGTCAGTTGGTACTGACCCAACAGAACATATTCCAGGTGGTGTCTATCCTTAACCCACACGTTTTGATTGGAGTAATTTCATTTGTCATAGAAGAGATAATTCATGCACCTATGGTCAAGCTGGATATGAAACGGTCCTCTAATCTGGTGATCTAGGAATTTATTTGGGCAGTAGTATTGTCGAAAATTCAGATTCCTTACCATAGCTGTTCAAGAACTTTACTCTGGCACACCACAGGGTTGATTATTAATGACATCTGGGCTTCATCTGCACTGATGAATGTATTGCAGAAAAGGTACCTTGTGAGGCCCTCGAATTGGCTGTGTGTGCTAGATCTCTCTGTATGTGACCACTCCATCAAGAGTTTTATTAGGAGGGCATACAGCAGTTTAGGAAAGAAAATGCCGGTATTGACATAAGTGGCAAGGAAGCCTGGAAATTATGCATTTAATTTGGGTTGCTCTCCAAGCTGCCAGGCCTACACTGAATACAATAGTTCTATATTTACTATTAATATTTCACTTATCAAAGATAACACTGGATTAACTCAGCAGGGGCAGATACATTTACAAGATACAGCTTAGCAGTGGGAAGCTGGTTCATGTAATTGGATTCTGCTAAAAGTCAATCACATTATGGGAACCTATTTCCATGGAAATGCCATCTGGACGAATATTCTGAAGATCTTTTATATGGATTTAATCTGCAACAGTTTGCAAGATGACAAAGGATCGGTCAGAGAATAATCTGGTATTTTTTAGCTCTTTGTGCCTTGAATTTTTACTAGAAATTCAAAATTCTTTGCAACAGAACATTTGGGGCACAGTGAAAAATATGTGGACACTTAGAAATTACTGAACATAAGAGTTTGTGCAGCCTACACACAATTCCAGTGTTTGAACACAAAGTGATGGTGATCACTATTAAAATCTTTTGTACTAGAGTAGTGTACTCCTTGATCAACATGAAGTAGAGGACACAAAGGACATTGAGGTATGCAATGATAACACAGTGCAATAAATACCCTTCTTGTAGCACTATTATTTCCTAAATGCCCCCTGATCATCACCAATCAGTTAGAGGAAGAGTTGGAGATTGTAGTTTGAGGCTAGGAGAGTACCATACAAGCCATGTAGAGAGCTGGAGACGCATCAAAGGCACATATTAACAAAGACACATTAAGAAACTAGGTGATTTCTGAACAACCCAACATTACTGAAAATCCCACAGGGATGGGGCAGAGTTGGCCAAATGTCAGACACTGGATTCCCCACTGTTAATATTCTATGCTCATTTTCATTGGCGCATAACGTTAATGGAAGGCGTAAAAGCCTTGCATAAGGCTTTTACGCCTTCCATTAACATTGTGCCCCATTTAATTCATTTATATGGCGGAGAGGAGGGGTGGAACGTAATTTGCATTTTCACTGCCTCCCTTCCTCTCTGCCATACAATATCTCAGCATTTTCGCCACCATGCATCTTCATGGCGGTACTAATGCTGGGGCTACCTATGAAGCCCGCCAGCTTTATGCGTCAAAATAAAGCCGGTGGACCCATTGACCCATAGAGATAAATTGTAAACACTGCCTGCCATACTCACATGGCAGGCAGTATTTACAATTAAATGTGCGCGCTGCTTTTTGCCCTGCACATTAGTACTCCACAATGCAAATGACCAAAATTTGGCACGGGAAGTCGCCTACGTGTATGTCTACATGTAAAGGCTCCCCACTGCCAATTTACGGCCTGGATCAAAATGAGCTCATGAGTTCTAACCACTCAGACTCAACAAGCACATGGCATACACAGATTTACCAGTGTTGGCATATCTACAAGTTCAGGCAATTATTTTAAGCAGCATTAGTAAGAAGTGATACTTTCTGAAGTGGATTTGGTAGCATGCTAACATATTTTAAAGATGTAAAAAGATGAATACGTGTTTGTATTGTATTGATAGAGACTGGAGCACAGGGGCCAAGTAACAGGTCAGTTAACAGTTTTAGGTCATCAAAACACCGATCCCCCACACATCCCCCCGAAATGCTTTCTTTGGTGAGCGCATTTCCATACAGTATGGTTATAGGAAATATGAAAACAAAAAAAACATTTCTATGTATACATATCCATGGATATGCAATACGGTCATTCTCAGGTAGATGAGGGAGACAAGTATTGTGCCCTCAAGTTTTTTTCGTCCTGGGATGCATACTTGGATGTACGAGTGACGTACACATCCGGACTTCATACACACTAGGCCTCATTACGACCCTGGCGGTCCCATAATGAACGGTGCCGGTACGGGACCGGCAACGTTCATTACGGGATGCCCTATTACGAGGTTCCCTTGTGGGACCCGCTCAGATCGTCTGGTAAAACCAGACGTCCTTAGTGGGTCCCGCAAGGGGACCAGGGAGCTAAAAACGGGCACGTTATTAATGGGCCCGTTATTAGCTCCCTCCCCATTCCCATTGAGCCAAATGGGAATGGGGATGGGTTTTTTCAATGAGGAATTACTGGGTCCTCCAAGGTAGGAATGACCCGGTTATTCCTCATTGAAGGAACCCGGTACTGGAACCCCGTATGGAGGCAGCCATGCCCTTATTAGGGGCATGGCTACCTCCATACTCGTAATGAGGCCCACTGTTTTGTGAATCGGGAATTCTTACACTATTGCAAACATAGAATAATGTTCAGTGACACAAGCCCAAAAAGAAGCACTGATATGCAAATTTCCACCACTGGGTACGACTTGCTAACTGATACCAGTTCACCAGTACATTCATCTAGTGCGTGATGATGTTCCTTGTCCAGATGCATTTCACTACTAGTGTAAAGGCCATGTTGCCTGAGCTGGACCACCTTATTCCAGCTAATGTTGATTCTATAAGAACATACTGGCCCCTGCAACTAGTACATTTCTTACATCCAGAACATGCTGTTGCTTGTGTTTGACTGGAGACTTTTTGCTTCAGTTTTGCATTGATTCCAAGTACATGTTCAATCAACACACCAAGCCCGAGTATTGTTGACTCTGGGACCATTTTCGAAACTCCCACAAGCACAGTCCTTCCACCGAGTACATGAAGTCTACCCTTCTTCTCCAGGCACGGTTTACTCCAAGTATCCTTGCATTGCAAGGACCTATTGACTCAGGTGGACTTTTCAATTATAGGTAATGTTGATTATGTGAGTCAATCATGCCACGGCCCAGAGATTTGCAAATATAAATATTCCTCCTAAAACCTTGCCTAATCGGATGTCGTGTTCAAAGTCAATACATTTCTATGTATAGCCACTGACATTTTCCTTTGTGTGGATAGCCAATGCAATAATCCAACTACTATGAACTGTACGGCAAATCTTTAAATAACTCATGCTCAATGGTATTGATGTTGGCCGCTGAACCATACCCATGGTACATTAAGTTGTCTTGGCTGACATGTGGAAAAGAAATAAAAGGGTAGGATGAGAGATTTGCAAATCCTGACATTTTAAAACTTGTCCATGCTAGCGGAATTAATTAAACAAATATTTTCCTTCCTGAAACACAAGTTTAAGACCACCGAAGCCTACTTCCCCCTTTAAAACGGCCTGCATTCAGGGTGTCCATAAGTCTTCATAGGTGTTTGAAATTCATTGTGTCTGATCCCTGGTCTCCTGGAATAAACTCACGATTATTTTAATATTAGAGGAAATCTGTTTTTTTTAATTTATTTTTTTACTAATGCAGATGTGTTGTGTGCTTTTACAATGCTTATGGGTACTGGTGTTGGGTTCATGTGTACTGGAAGACTAGGGGACATACTTTTAGTGAGAAGGACTCAAGGGCGAGAGGGGTTAGTTGGTGTTAGGCAAGATTGTATGCAATACCCTGTGGGAGACTGCACCAGCCTTGTCCTCTTGGCAATAGGTAACCCAACCTTTGGTATAAGTCTGTTCTACACAAGTTGGTAGAGTGACTGAGCATCCAGGATTATCTCAAAGGGGTCAATGTGAGCTGTAGGGTTGCAACATAGAGTTTCACAGTGACAAGTATCCAAATAACACTTACACTCAAGGTTTCTTGATTAAACAATTATTTATTAATTTAACAGTCAGTTTGAATAAGCTTTCTTTTGAAGGTAGCAAATATGTAACACCTAAATATACTTCAAAAATACACATTCTCAGTTTCAATAATCAGTAGATACCCATTTGTGATGGCACACAGACTCTTCCTACACCCTCAGGTGACTTCAACAATTAGGACACTGTGGAAATTGATATATCACTGGTACATTTAGAGCAATACTGAGCTTGGTGTCAATAGGAAAAGGTTAGGAAAGGAAACAATGGTTAACACGATTCTCAAACAGGTAAGCACTTTTGAAATCCCCAATGCAATGTAGATTAACCGTTTCCCAGCTACACAAGTAAAGAATATATGACTTTTTGGAGGGACAGATCAAAACACACATAGCCTCATGATGATTTGGGCGGTATCCCAACTGGGATTCCACCCAAATGTATTAGCATTACTGTCCATCCCTCCAGCGCTATTACCACAGGATCACGGGTTGGGCGGTAACGGTAATTCGGCCCATGATGAATTTTTGGCACAAGTAGCGCGCGCAAATAGCACATTGCTAATTCGGCTGAAAAATGGAGGCAAATTCTGCCAACCCCAGTTTGGGCAGAAACTTACATGTGGTGGTAATAGCGTTACCACCACTTTTAAGGGCTACTGCCCAACTCATGATGAGGCCCAAAGTCAGAGGTTAAAAGAGTGTTCAGGGAGCTAGGACAGCCAATGTCACTTGAGTAAAGTCTAGGTGAGCTGAGGCACTTCTTGTAGGTAAGTAGAAAGTCTTGCACAATGTTATAGAGAGTTTTGTATAAAAGGAAATCACTGTTGGGCCACAAGCTGGGAGGCTTGTGATGGGCAAAGCAGCAAGCAACTCTGCAAAGGGCAGCCAATGCAAGTCTCAACTGAGAGCTAAACCTTAGTTTACAGTACCTTAGGTCTGAAGAAACTGGTACCAGCTGGCTTCTGTTCCGGTTGTAGTATGGCAGAACCATGTGTTTTTGTGTCTCAGTCGTGGGGACGAGAGGTAGGACGTCTGGGGACTCCTGCACTATGATTTGAAGGTCAGCGGCAGCAATGGGCAAACTTCAGATCAGTAGCACTTTGCGGTTTCAGCTTCTCGCATATAAGACCCCCACGGTTCCCGGACACTTGGTGGACTTTCCTTGCTTCTGGGGTTCAGCACTCTGTTGAGTTGGGTCAGGCTTGGTTAGTCCTGCTTCGAGGGAGTCTGGAAGATCTACCTGAAGATCTGGTCCAACTTAAAAACGATGACCTAGTTCTGGTGTTCCTCTCCCTGGCACTCGGTTCCTGCAGCAGCAAATGGAAGTACAGCCAGCAACGAGAGGATTTCCAGATGAGTTTGTCTTGCTTGGGGTCGATTGGTCCCACCAACCCAAGGGGAAAAGTCGTCCTTTGTATGGCTTCTATAGTCGAGGCGAATTTGGAGCTTCAGCACTGTTAGGGAGAATTCTCCAGAATGGCTAATTTCTCTTACCTACTGAGTCCCTCAGCAGCTTTACTGGATTTCTAGGATTTATTTCTTTCACCTGGTAAGAGTGTGAGCCTTTCTTCCCACTCTTACATGTGTTTTGCTGTGTGTGTTTTACATTCTTTGTGCTCATAGACTGTGAAGCCTCACCTACTCCATAGGCTTCATGTTTTTACTGTGTGTCACCCAGCACCTTTAGTGCAGTGACACAGGGTTGTCTTTTTAGACTTCCCACTTTAAACTCCATTTTCTGGGACTGACTACTGTCTCCCAGAACATGTAAAGTTGCATTGACTTTATTAGTCTTTTTATATTCACAGGCCCAGTACAAAATATCTTCCATAGAGTACTGCAAAGGGTTAATAGTTATCACTTTTTATCTGTCTCTCATGGAACATTATTTCGTTCCCCTTTCTTTAAGATGTGGCTGGTGGCAGTGGTATCTATTATATGTTGCCTACCGCGGCCTACGAAAATAGCCTTGGTACTGTTTAGGCTATGTTAGTAGCCTCGAACTTAAAATCCACTAGACCCCTTTTAATTTTATTTGGTTCCGGGTGGGTTTATTCACCATTTCTTTTTGTAAGGGTCTTTCTCGTGTTTTACTCTGCGCGCCAAACCAGGTTGGGTTCCTTTGTTTGTCGTCCTTTGGTGGGCTTCTGCACAGAAGCCCTCCTTAGGCACCTGAGAGTCTAGGTAGACAGGATGTGAGGGAGGGGTTTTAGGCCCCCTGCACAGGGTCTTCTTGGAGACCCAAGTCACACTCTTGTTTGATTGGCTAAGTGTCTGTACGGCCAGGACAGCCATCCTGCTGTGTGATTGACAGCCAGGCTGTGTGAATGGGGGAAAACTGCATAAAAAGCAGGTCTCTGGGACTTGGAAGGCAGAGTCACCACTGGATCGAGAGAACCAAAGAGAAGCTGAAGGAAGAGGACTACTGCAAATACTGAACCTCCCGGTGAAGCCCTGCTGCAGGTCCGAATCTCCTACACTTTGACGACAGAGAAGATATGCAAGGAATCTTCTTCCCTTGAGCTGGTGGGACCAACCAGTTTGCCAAACACCCAACAAGGCCTCCCTCCCCTGGTCGAATTTTCTGTGCATCGCTGCAGTGAACCGGATAGCCAGGAGGACCGGACCATGTATAAGTATTAAGGAGCGCACCTTTTATTCATTGCTTTGCTATGCTGCTGGTTTCTTCCCTGGGCAGTGCAGGACCCTCTGGTCTTCCTCCTTCTTGTCAGTCCGACAGTTGCTTCAGGAACCGTGAGCCTGCAGGATCTGCCAGGAACTTCTGCCTCAGCTACAGCATTCTTCTTCTACTAAGGTACTGTTCAAATCCGGTTGTTCGTTCCGTCTGACCGCTGTGAAGGTGTTTGAAATCTTTTGCTAATCTGAGGGCTTGTCCTTCTCTACTCTTTTAAATAACTTTTCTGCTGACCGACTTAATTTCAAACTCTTGGCAAAGACTTAACCGCACACTACTGTGTGATCCTCTGCAAAGACTGTAAACCATTAACATTGGCCCAGGCCCATTGATTTGAATCCTAGTTGTAGTAAGCCTTTTCTAGATTGCCCTGCCTACTTAATTGCTGATGCTGCTTGATTTTGAATAACCTTGTCTTTCCCTCCCTTTTTAAATTGCTGGAGTGCCATTTTGCTCAGACTTCATTTTGAGTTTAAGTTGTCCAGAATTCATTGGGTGGTGTGTAGTGTATTAAGATTGTGATTTTCTGCTGCTTCATATTAGTGAACTGTTTTATAACTGATGGTGTAAATAAATGTATATTCTTTTACTCAGAAACCTTGAATCAGTGTTTGCTTGAACCATAGTCATTGCTGTCCTTTGTGTAACTTCTGATACTGCTCACTTTACTCTTGAGATAAGTCTGGCTGCTCAGCCATCACTACCATTTTACTGTGTAGTACGGGCTTGTACCAAAGGTGAATTTGTACTTACACTTGTAGTCTTAATTATGTGTGGTGTTCCCAAAGGGTACTTCATATGATTCTGCCTAACAGAATCATAGGGCTGTCTTCTGTTATTCAGGTGTCCCAAATCCTGGTGTATGATCACTGCCTGCCACTCTGAAGCCTAGGCTTCACTAACCCACTAACCAAAAAGCTCCCATTTCTGCATACTTAACTCACACAAAAATCCACACAACCACCTTCTCGCACAGCAAACCGTATGCACTTCACCACACCGCAACAACAAACGCACCAACAGCACACGAGGACTCACATCGATCTGATATTTACACCCAAGCTCAGAGCACAGTGAAAACCGAACTGAAGCTGCCAACAGGACACCACCTTTCTCACTTTCCTACTCCTTCTTCACCCGACTAACCCCACCCCGCCTTCTTGTTTGCAGATCCGCCTGGGGGCCAATTCCTTTGGTGACAGTGCACGGTACAAATACCTTTAACATTAACATACGCCTTGCGAATTACAATATTTCCTTAAAAGGATATTCCTTCTTGTATGAGATTATCAATATACCAAAAATGGATACGCCACGGGGCTAGTAATAATAATGGCAACAATGTGTTAATATTTTGCCAATTTTGTCACGCTTTATGTTGTGTTGTTGTATTGAAAGTAGGTGTCAAATATCACCCAGTTTAATAGAACATCATTTATCGACCTCAAATAGACGAAAGGCTGAGTCAGCCTTGTTGGGATTTGAGCATGTTAGCTGCAGTTAGAACACAGAAGCCAGCAGTGATTGCTAAACACATTGATTGTTTGTTTGTTTGTTACTTATTTGTAATGCGCCGAAATACCCTGGGGTAACAGGGCGCAACAGATACAGGAATTTGCGAAACTTAGTTACAGATAATAAAATGTATTCAAGGCATAAACACAATAATAATGAAAGTAAACAGGAATATATACATATATACAGTTAACAGTAGTGTCGGGCATCATACAATGGCATTAATCGCCAGCCTTGTCGGGGGTTTCAACAGAGTGAAAGAGAGCGGAATGAGTGATGCCTCTGAACCACCACCCTTTTATACTCCATCCTCTAATGCATTTTTTGCTGCAATACTGGTGGAGTGCTTAGAAGATAGATCTAGCTCCACCTTAGTTCCATGGGCTCTAAAATGAGCACACTAAGCATTCACATAGGTGCTTAGAGGTGTTTATGTGTGCGCTACTTAAAACCATTAGTGTAAGGCTTGAGAGTGAACAGGAGATCAGTGGTATGATATGATATTTTATTTGTATTGCACTCATACACAAGTGTTTCAGAGCGCAATAAGGCAAGGGAGGGGAACAGGGGAGAACACATCAAGGATCTTACTAGGCCCAGTGAAATTGAGAAGTGCATGGGAAAGGGGAGAAAGTGCATGGAAGGGGAGAGTGCGGAGCAGAGGAGAACATTATAAATAATAATAAATACAAATAAATAGACAATAGAGGAAATAAACAGTGGTAATGCAGCCAGCAAGGGACAAGTGCAGTGTTCACGGCAGCAGACTGGTTAAGTCTGAATAAGTGCAGAAAAGGAAGAAAATGGGGGGGGCACTGTCTGAGTACAGAGGGTAGGGTCAAACACTGATGAAAGGTATCCCACCCTACTACTGAGATCAAATCAGTACAGTTGGATGATAGTGTACAACCTGCTACCCCCATCACTACATAGCTGCCCCATCTGACCTCAAATCTTCATTGGGTGGCTGCAATGGCGCTAGTATCTTGTGAAAAGGGGTAGAAATGTTGCAGCAGCTCTGTCGTTGGGCCACCTCAAGCAGATGACGGATATCAGAAGTGTGCTGGTGAATATATTGACCACATTGCTGGCTTCAGCTCATTGAGGTCTTGCAATTCGGGGCCATATGGATGAGGATTCTAATCTAAAGGCAATTCTGTCGCTTTGTGGCAGAGATGTCCCAGAACTGCAAACTACCTTCTGTTTAGTGAGCATTTCGTTTTCCCATCCTAGTTGTGTTGCTCTGCCTTTTGAGGGCTGCTACAACTTGGATGATTATAGAGGGGAGGAGTAGGGGCAGTGATGGCTTGCTGGAATGCAACTGGAAGGCTTATATCTCATTCTTACTTGACTTTAGTATATGCAGTACATGCAAGCCAATGTTTCCACTGTTATAACTGCCGGTGATGTCACCTCCTATATTTGGGCACCTCCCGCCCGGGAAATTTATAAGTCGGCTCCCCTGCTCACCAGAGTATCTGGTCTTCAGCATTTGCATTGTTTTGTAGCAGCCCAGTGCCTTTTGGCCGCTGCAGGGTTATTTGGTGCCCTGCGCGACTTTGGGTCCTGTCACTGCAATTTACCTTAATTCCACTTTCCTCGTGGTGGCTTCTGCCTAATCCGCCTTACTCTACACCCGACACTGCATATAAGTACCAATAACAAGTTATAAGCACGCCCGCATGGACCTTCACTCTTGGTGCTGTCAGTGATGCGCCCACATCACCACACAGAGCATCTTGGCAACCTATCATGTGGGGTGACTCGCAGAAAGTAGACATTTTAGAATTACCCAAAACGCGTATATTAACTGTATTTGCCTTTTCGGGCGAGAGATGCAGTGGGGGATGGAGGCAGGCATAGATTACGCCTAATGGACTGGATTGTGGGTTCTTGCAGCTCAGAGTGAAATCCTTAGAATGGATGGACACGGGACATCCCATCATTCTTATCCAACTGCTGCCCACCCTGGGGCTGTCTGGCCCCCCTCTCTTGAGTCGTGGCAGCAATGGGGGGGTCAAGGACACACAACATAGCCTGGGCAGGCTACAGTCCCTCCACTGTTCAACATTGCATATCTGACCCGACCTCCCAGCATTGGCATACATGTACACACAGAATCTGTATCATGTATTATGTATACATAAAAATATCAGTTATTTTTTTTACTTCCTTTACTGCACGCTGATCCACGTGCACACATTCTAGTAGTGTCTCCACAGTCAGTCTCCTTTCCTCAGCTGCACTAGCCCAAGCAGCAGCTCGAACTATAGGCCTCCCCTCATCTCGTCAGTTGTCTCCTCCTTGCAGCATGCCTTGGTAGGCCTGCTGCTCACAGTGCTACTCTGCTGTCTCCCAGGCTTGTGCTCGTCGTCAGTACTTCCTGACTGAGTCTGGCTTTGCTTCCTCTAAATCTCTGGAGTCACTCCACTGTCTGTCTCCCAGCAAGTGCTGGGGTGTGGTGGCTGCACCCAGGCAAGCACAGCACACCCAATGCACATGACAGGCAGGACTTGTGATTGGCTGCCGGCAGCTGGCTGCTACATAGCAACAACAGCCAGCCCAAAGGCGCCCTGGTCCCTCGAGAAGTAGGGCAGGCAGCAGTCCTGGGCCAGCCCCACCACCACCCAAGGACCATAATTTAGCAAAGAATTGCACTTACAAGCAACTTGTAAGTACACGAGCGAGGCTCGAGCCCATTAGCCTCAGCTCACACATCCCATCCAGCCCCACACCCCATTTGTTTTTTATGATTGTTCTTGTTTTGTGACACACAGTCTTGAGAGAGAGTGCGTGGCCCAAGACCCCGAGCAAGGCTGCCTCCTAGCTTGCGGTACCACAACCCTGGCAGGTGGCTGTGCCTGGGGGCACTCAGTGCTTTTGAGATGCATTCATCAACGCAAAGTTAACAGTTAGGAAGTAAGTGTGAACTGTGCTTTGATGAAATGATGCACCAATCCATGCTGTGCTGGGGCAGGGTGAATGACAGTGCACTTAAATCAAAACAAAAAATGGCCGCTATGGATGGATTTTCTTAATATGATATGACTTGCAGAGTCGCAGATAAAACCAACCCCCAGGGTGCCTCGTAAAACTGGCCCAGGCCATTCCAAAGGCAAGTTTCATTCAGCTGGCAGTCGAACGGCTGATAGGCCAGTCTGCCCCTACCTGGAGAAGGGAGACATTCCCTCTGGTATTGTGAACTGCAAATCAAGTCTGAGGAAGGCCAGGGGAAGGGAGTCATTCCCCCTGGTGGTGTGTCAAGAGACTTGGAGAAGAGAGGCATTCTCCAGGACCCCAATAGTGACAGTATAACTATGGGCAATAATGTATGTAGTTGTATTGAGCTGAAACCTTTACCTTTAATGTTGGAACTAAGAACTCTACGGCTTTTCAACGTTATAAACAGGAACTTTGTTTTGTGCATGGATAAGAATTGCAACCAGGGTAAAGGAGTCAATTCCTCTGGTTTTGAAACCCTTATTTGGAACTTTGCTTCACTGTCCAGAAGAAGGGAGTAATTATTCTGGACCAAGAAGATTTGTTACTTTAGTTAACTTGTAAGTGTAAGGGATAGAGACAGTGTTTCTGACACAGGACGGTGGGCATTTCAGTTGCTTGGACATTCCGCCAGGACCCTTTAGTGTTTCATTTGAGGTAGGGAAACCCCTCTTTGAGTAAGGGAGAAGTAGGTTTTCTCTTTTATTTTGGTATAATACAAGCTTATGCCAACAACCATGCCACCTGTCTGCCAGTCTCCACCTTCTACACCCTTACAGTGCCTAAACGGCGACAAATCCGTGCAGCCGGTGGTACTGCGTCACTGCAGCACTCCTTTTTTCCTGTCACAGAAAGTCGAGGATGAGCATGCAAAGCACAAGCAAGCAAACATCATTGAGCATCTCGTTGACCCCACTCCCTAGGTCTTGCCCAGAGATGTGGCTAACAAGCCCAACTGCCCAAAGGAGGTCCATATCTGCATGAACATGAGGCTCTTCAAGAGAAACATCACTGAGAACGACACCCAACACCTATGCTAGACATCATCCAGGCTGATCCACAGGGGGCCAAACTATTCTCGACCTTAGACCTCAAGGCTGGCTACCATCTAATTCCCCTGCATATTGACTTTCACTCGATCCCGACCTTCTCATTGCATGTGGGACTATTTAGCTGCAAGTGATTTAGTTTCAGAATGTTCTCCACTGCAGAAGTGTTTCAGCACATTTTTAGGGGCATTCTGACAGGTCTCCCCCAGACGCTCAATGTGAGTGACGAAGTGCTGATCTTCTCAGAATCCCACAAGGACTACATGTCACCACTGGTGGCGGTGCTGGAGTCCCACAAACTACTAATACCCATCATGGTAAGGTCGGCGTCTCGCCCACCTATGCGACTGGAATGGCGGCTGCTACAGCTGCAAGAATACACAGTCATGGTGCTGTTCAGAGCTGAAATAGATAACTTGGCTGACTATTCATCGTGGTATCCTACCGAACACGAAGGACACGCTGAAGGTGATGATGAGGCAGAGGAGTTAATTGCCATGATCACCAGGATGGCTGTCCCAAAATCGATGTCTCTTTCTGACATCGCGGCCCTCCAAGATTTGATTGATAAGATGCAATCCAGACAGTGGAAGATGTTCCTGTCGGTGACACAACACAGAACCCCTGAGGCGCAGGCCTTTCTCCAGCAACTATGGAAAGTAAACTGTCTGTAGGGCATGAAGGAGTGATCCTGCGCGGTGCACAGTTGGTTATCCCCCTGGAACTGGTGCTGAATCTGGCTCATGTGGGACACCAAGGTTCCAGCAAAACAAAGGCACACCTCTATGAGAAGGTGTGGTTTCCGGACCTGGAAGCAAAGGTGAATGAGGGCTTCACCCATTGCGTGTGGTGCCAGGCCATGAGGGTGTAGAGGAAAATCTGAGTATCCCCACCTCAACCACCTCAACCACCTCACCCATATTGCCTATATGTTGGGAGCCCAGATGTGAAAATCGGGCGGTACCAGTGAAGATACTGATATGTAAGAGAATCCTAGAGGTAAGGTTCCCATTAAGAAAACCATACCTGCATTCAAGAAAATACGATGGCCATTTGAATGAGTTCCCGGAAGAAGCAGAGCAAATGAATGATCAAGATGAATAATGACGTCATGCAGAGCTGAGCTGATGTGCCTAGAAACAATGCAGAGACCAGAGAATGCAGAATTATGTAAGGCATCAAGAAAGTATCATGGCTAAGTAACATCTTGGTATCAAGGTGTAGAAGCTTATGCCATAAAATGGATGAAGATGTCAAGTCAGTTTACACGTGTACAGATGCAAAAGAAATGTAAGCAGAGTATTCTTGACGCTAGCTTTATAGTGAATAGATTGTGGCATGTGCCAATATATACATATATGCATAATTAGAAAACGATGGATGTTTCCACTACGTGTTATAGCAGAATTAGACTAAAAAGAAAGGCCTCTTCTCAGTGTGTCGCAGTAAGAAGATACATGAATTAAAAGTGAATCTTGAAAGGCGAGGCTGGATGAGCCATAAAGCCAATCCAAGAAGCCAAGGTCTTATCAGGATGAAGTTAACTAGCAATGGATACAAAATCATGTGAAAGAACAAGCTCCTGTTCAGAAGGCATGAACAAACAAAGAAGACATCAGAGGTTTATTAAAAAATAGTATTTTAAAGACAGTAAAAGCTCTAAATCATGTTCTACAGTCACGTGGAAAGATGAAGTTGGACGAGCAAGATGCTCACACCTAGGTGAGGGCAGAGCGTGCCTTCACTCCCCATGATTCTCCACACTACATAACAAACTCAAGGCCGAGCTTCAAAGCCTAATTGACTATGCTGACCACTGAGGTGATGATGGATTGATATGCTAATTGGTGGGAAGCTGGGGTTAAGAGCACCTGGAAGCCCAATCTGCGTGTTGCTAGACATAGGTGGAAAAGTACTGACGAAGGTTAGAGTGCCAACCAGCAGTAGGGGACAGCGTAATTAAGGTTCCTATAGTTTGTGCAGCCATTGGGACGTTGTGTATTTAGTGACGTTCATAGTGGCCATTTTGATGGGAGGGCTTAGTTGCCCCACCTGATGTTAAGAAACCTATCACTTTCACTCACTATCCCATACTAGTTTAGATCATATATTTAGATGTATCACAGTTGCTGGTAGGTTTTTGTAGTTTTCCACAAAGAATGATGTTGGTAATGACGCAGGTCAACGTCAGTGATGATGAGTTTTTGATATATAAACTCAGTTTTTATGAATCTCGTTGAGTAAGAGAATCAAGCAAATTTGTTGATGTTCGTTATGCTCCCTGTTTTAGACAACTGCAAATAAAACAGTTATCCTTTTTACCAACTAATTGAGTCATTTTGATTATTGATATTTGAGTAAATTCTACATCCCCATCCATCTCCAGAGTAATTGCTACTCATCTTAAAGTGCTGAGATTCTTCAGTTCACTTGGTAGCTGAGAGGATGGTTTACAAAATCCACTGACATAAGTAAACTTTGGAGTCCCGGCAGGGGAGTTGCTAGGTCTGGAAAAGACCCGGGGCTAAGCTGATGTGGGAACTGTTGGGACTGGGGGCTAGCTAGTCTTTTGGCTGTAGCTCCTGAGATTCTATCCGGGGCTACAACCAAAAGATCAGGGGCTACAGCCCTCTTAGCCCCCCCCCTAGCAACGCCCCTGAGTCCCGGCAATATCGCACGACCTCTGCCATTCTGCTAACAAGACGTGAAGCTCCCCGTAGATAGTGGTTATGTTTAAAGTGCTCAAATGTTGCAAGTAGGGGGTGACAGGTCCCTCCAGTTTCAGACAGAATCCGCTCCCACGGTCTTCGAGAAGCTGAACGGACGGGAAGTTGGAGAGGCAGTAAAAGAGGCATACGATTCTGAGAGTCGGAAGACGAACATCCGAATGATGAGTAAGAACTGAGCGAGTTGGCAAAATGGTGTATGGGTTATAATTGATGACAAGTCATAAGGGAAAGAAGTGTAATGGAGGGAGGTGGGATAAACATAACTTGAGAATAAGAGTGTTAAATAGTGAAGAGAAATGTACTTATGTGAGGGCAAGCAATTAGAGGTATCGTGCGGAGAGTGTCACAAGAATAGTATACGCCATGTGTCTGCGGTTTAAAGAACGTAACAGAAGAAATCTTGAACCTAAAATCCCATATCGGAAGCATTAGATGATGAGTTTGGTTAAAGACATAACTTAAAGAGGTTGATTTAAACACCATAGGAGTATTGATTAGAGGGCAAGACGAGTTTTAGAGAAAAGATTGTAAGAGATAAGAGATATGTGTGACTGGTTGCGTGTGTCTGTTTGTCTGTTCCTTTTATGTACTTTTGTGTTGGTGATGGCGTAATACTTAACAGGGATTATTGAAAAAAGGAGAAACACAAGGTTGAAGAATTGAAGGGATTGTTTGAATTTGAGATGATGGTGTTTTTTTAGCAAGATTAAAGTAAAAAGAAACGTGATTTAAAGCGATTGGAGTCTGCGACGATTGGTGCACACTCATATTATATTATTTTTCTGAAACTTATTGTTTTTCAAAATCTGTGATAAAAGCATAAGAGTATTGATATTCAAGGGTGACGAGTCAAATATGGAGGATGTTGCTCCACTTGTGCACCTCTACAAGCAATTGCTGAAACATGCACCTAAGCTTAGACATTATAGTGCAGAATAGGGTAAGGGAACCGCAGACAAAATGTTTAGCCTGTGGCCGCAAGTAGAGTCACTGTCGAAGGTAGTCCTGCAGCATATGATGACATATTTGGAAATAGACGGTGAAAACAAGAAAGACGATGGGTTATACCCACTTCGAGAGCTTAAGGCAGCAACAAGGTATAGTAATACAGCATATGAGTCGCATGCGCAAAGCAGTGATGAGGGCCCGGGGAAAAATACTGAGAAAGATGTAATTCCTAAAGTCCCGAGGGACAAGGAGAGACACGACAAGGAGAGAAGTGATTGAGCAAGCACATCTTTAGATATAGGAAGAGAAATAAAGAGATGTAAGGGAGAAAGAGATAAAGTTGACGAGTTAGCACTTCTACAGAACAAATGGATGGGTGGACAGATATTGTTCAAACTCGATGGTAAAGGCATCGAGGATGTAAGACACAGGGAAGATCAAGATGGGGAAGACAAAAAGGATAGAGAAAAGGAAGAACGATCAAAAGAAGAAGAGGAAAAAAGAAGACAGAGACAAGAGCAGTTCTATCAAGATGAGCAGTTGAAGACACAGGAAAAGGCAGAGGAACAGAGAAAACGAGATAATCGACAAAGGACAATCGATGAAAGGGAAAGGTTGGAAAGGAAAAGAATAGAAGAGGAAGAACAGAAGTTAAGGGATAAGAGAATGCAATGACGAAGGGATGAGCAGATACAGAGGGCAAATGAAAGCAGGGATATAAAGAAAAAAGAGGAAGATAGGGTGAGGGAGGAAGCAAGAAAGCGCAGAGAGATTGATGATGACACAGAATGAAAGAGAAGGCAAAGAGCACACAATCTTGATTGATCGCCTGGAGAAGGAAGTAAGGAATCCTGATCCAGAAGTAGCATGGGAGGCCATAGAGGAGTTTTCCTGGAATATGAGTCATTACCAGGCCCGTCTAGAGTAAATCTAGAGGACAAGTTTGACTCTAGAAGCATTGGGGAAGTGATTGATAAAGTTTATCATGATATGAGAGCCCATAACGAATTGAAAGGGAAAGGAAATAATTATCAACCTGAGAGTACACGGTTGTACGATAAAGAGGGTGTCTCATGTAGCATGAGGCCCCCCAAGGAGATGTCTTTAGATAGACTGACTCTACACAGAGATGAGGAGGAGAGGAGCTATACAAGTGGGGCACAGGAGATGTCAGATGAAGACAGAGACACCTTCCGTGGAGAAGGGAGGGGTGACGTATGTGGTTCTGAGATTTTTTTCCAATGGATAAGGAAGTGAGATGGTCAGATTTAGACGTCCCTATCCCTCGGACGTCAAAATCATTGACGCAGTCAGACCAATCTAAAGAGCAACCCCATGGTGAGAGGGGGGAGTCGCCACCTTATGTGAACAGATTAAGATCACTTCCAGGAAGAAGGCGGTGCAGAAATATTGTCCCTGCCTTGAATAGACAGACGATGGGAGATGAGAGTGAGTTTGGGGTTTCACATTTTCCCTTGCTAGAGAAAGAGGGAGCTAGACCACAGTATATACCTTGGCCCCAGATGGACAAGGATAATTTAAGGTGTAAACTTCCGAGTTTAACTTCTGGCCCTGGGAAATTTATACATGAATTAGAAAAGATGTCAGGAGAAATAGGTTGGCTATAGGGGACATTAAAGGTCTCCTGATTGCCATCCTTGGAGAGAGAGCTGATGACTTTTGGTTCAGAGCAGGGTGTGCCGGTGTTACTATGGTTAACACTGCTCATGATGGAGAAACGTTCAATAACTGCAGAGCGGCAGTTTGGAAAGCCCTTATAGTACTGTATCCAGACACGTCCGATATGGGAGCTATAATGACGAAAAAGATGCAGGAAGGGGAAGATCTGCTTGTTTACATTCAGAATTTTCAAGAGCAGTGGAGCTTGGAGATACAGGAAAATCTATACCTGTGTTCTATCATATATTATGCCAAGGACTATCAGACCCGGTACAGAAGTAGCTTAAGAAGTTAGTAGGTATAGAGGCTAAACCATGGTCAGAGATTCAGCTGACCATTGCACATTATTGCAGTCTCTTGCAGGAAAAGAATCGCAAAAAAGATGATATCAGGAAAGGCAAAGAGGCCAAGTTAGTGCAAAAAAAGATATATAAGTACGCTATTGAAGGGACAATGATAACTAGTGGAGACGGATTGAATTCACAACAGATAACAAACATGCTGCAGGGAAGCAATCAAAGGCTGTTTGACCAAGGTAATAATGGGCTTATGCCACGAGCAAGACGAGGTATTAGAGGAAGAGGGTTTCAGAATAATCAGAGGTATTTTCAGAACAATCAAGGTGGGTTCCAGAACATGCAGAATGATAATCAAGGCATGCAGGGAGGACAGATGGGGAGACCTCTGCCGATATGTTGGACATGTGGTATGACAGGTCCTTTGGCTCGAATGTGTAGAAGTCAAGTGTTTGTGCAGAATGGTCCATTTTCAAGAGGGGGGACTTCAAACCTGCCTGTGTATTCACAGCAGAGTGGAGATGGGTTTGCTCAGAGTCAAACAGTGCAACAGGCACAAGCATCGACAATACAGCAACATTTGCAATCTCTGCAAGCAGCAGTGAATCCAAAGGCAGTCACAGCATTCACCTATGCAGATACAGCAAAGCACGAGGACAGGACAGTTAATACTCCTAAGGTAGGAGGTGTTACTGTAGAGGGAGGGGATCCTTTTACAAGTACAGGAATGAAGCTGTACCCACAATAGGACAGCTCACTGGGAGACTTGATGTGTTCAATACTATCTGTGACGCCAAATCCTCACGAGGAACCGAGGGTAGATGTCAGTATGGGAGGCAATTGTATTTCATTTTTAGTAGACACACAATCGTTTTAAAAGAGGGAACATTTTCAATGTCTCGCAATGCCATGAATGCTCAAGGTTTCACAGGAGCTACAACCAGAGTTTCTTTTACTGAAGACTTACCAGTCTCTATAGGAGAATGTGATATGTTGGTGCCAGTGCTGTATTCAAGTCAGACATCTGTTAATATATTAAGTCGCGATTTGATGACTAAGTTGAATATGACAATCTCGTTTACTGATAAAGGTGTAGTGTGTTCAACACCAGGAATGCATTATTTAAACGTGAGCGAATTTGTTATGTCATTTGCAGGACAAGTGACCATGAGAGCAGTTCCGTTGGAACCTGAAGTGTTTCACTATGGGGTATGGTTTATAGTGACATTTTTTAATGTAATCATTTTGAATGCCTTAATGTGGAATGAAAAATGTGGAAAACATTTTTTTGCAATTTTTATTTTTTTATTTTTTTTAATGGGAGGTTCCCACAACCCCCTGTTTTTTTTAATTGACCCTTTTTTACCAACTAAACCCAAAACAAAACTATAAAATACAAAAATATATATTCAACATTTTTTTTCAACATTTTTTGTTCGACATTAATGCATTCGAAATTATGCATTCGAAATTTTAACTGGATACCATGGGGTATGCATTTTGTTGACATGGCTACCAGGCCTAGTAGGCAGAACTGTGAGAATGCCTGATGAGTTTCTATTCAACCAAAGATACCTACAGATGAAGAGAAAGGGCAAATCTTTCCTTTAGAATTACAAGCAGCCATAATGCGGGAGATATGGCTTTGCTTGATGGGAATGATCATGATGGCAGACGAAGGTGCACAGTGATTGCCATTGGGGAGGGTTACAGATTGACTGAGGTCACTGATGAGGACATGTTTAGAGATCATCCATCAGATGATGAAGTAATATTTGAGATGAGTATTACTTATTGGATACGAGCTATCAAACGAGAAGTTCCCCAGAAAATGATGATAGCACAAAAACGTCCCGAGTATTTTGAGGGAGACATGGCAAAAGTGACAGTTGGATGACAGGCCCCTATGACGTAGGCCTATTGAAGGGGGTTGGGGAAGTAAAGATTAAATTGAAGCCTGGAGCAATTTTACCTCAGGCACGACAGTAACCTATGTCTCGAGAGGCAAATGAAGGTATTTTTAAGATGATTTCCGGCATTTTAAGATGGATCAGGGCATCTTGGTGACGTCAGAATCACTGTGTAATACGTCAGTGTACCCTATCAAAAAATCTAAGGGGGGATGTGGAGGCTAATTCAAGATTTACGCCTGATTAACCAGATTGTAGAGGCCAAATTCCCCCTACTTCCTAATCCGGCTACAATTTTATGCAACATACCTGTTGAAGCACAATATTTTATGATGATCGATTTGAAAAATGCATTTTTCTCTATCCCCTTACATAAAGACTCGCAGGATATGATGTCATTTACATTCAGAAAGACTAAGATATAAAGAACGAGATTGCCTCAAGGGTATTGTGAGTCTCCTTTGATTTTCAATAGAGTTCTCAAGATGGATTAAAGCAATATTGATTTGGAAATTGTTGTGTTGCAATACGTATATGACATTTTAGTTTGCAGCACTTGAGAGGAAGAGTGCAGACGTGATTCTATTCAGTTGATGATCACACTTGTTGAAAAAGGATATAAAGTTGACAAGGAGAAGTTACAGTATTGTCAACATGAAGTGTTGTACATAGGTCAGTTGATTTCACATGAAGGAAAAAAGGTTACTCCTGAGAGAGCTGAAGCTGTCTTGAAAACAACAAAGCCACACACGATAAAGCACATGCAGAGATTTTTGGGATTATGTAACTATGTCAGAGCATGGGTCTTTGATTATAGTTCATATACAAGGCCTTTATTACAAGCTCTAAAGAAAGCACAGGCAACGCAAGAGAACATTGTTTGGACTGAGGAGATGGAAGAAGGATTTGAGGAATTGAAAAAGGCAATTTGTACAGCTCCAGTTTTAGGGATTCCCAATTATGCTGAGGAATTATTTTTGCTTACTCACACTGATGGTAACATTATGACAGCAGACCTCACACAGATAACCACATTGGGGTACAAGCCCCTTGCATATTACAGTGGGATTTTAGACCCAGTAATGAGGGGTTATTTTCCATGCAAACAATCCTTGCCAGCCGCTGCTTTCGTCATTGAGAAGGATGCAAATATATAGTGATGGGATGCTCTTTGACGTTGTTTGTTGAGCATGCATTATTTGCCATCTTGGAGAAAGCATGTTGACTTCTCAAAGGGCTTCTGCCTACGAAGTAGTCATATCAAATCCGGCAATTAAAATAGTTCAATGAAAGCTAGTGAATCCTGCCATGTTTGTAGCTGAACAACTGGCAGAGGATGATCATGCGTACGACTGTTCGAACTATGAAGAGTTCTATGATGAGATCCCTACGATAAAAAGAAAATGATTGGACAGGGTGAGAAATTGTTTTTATTGACGGTTCTTCAAGTATCAATCAAAATGATGGGCAGAGATATGCAGGTGCAGCTGTGGTTAAACACACAGCTAATGGGGAGTTTCAAACATTGGTAAGTGCATGACTCCTGTCTCGCTCTTCAGCACAGGCTGCAGAGTTAATGGCACTGATAGTCGCGCTCGAGAATCATGCAGACCAGGTGAAGTAACGGTGTACAGGGACTCTGCCTATGTGACATCAATGGTACACGCAGGATTAGCACGTTGGAAAAGGAGGAGCTACCTCTGAGTGGATGGCACTCCAGTGCAGCATGTCACCTTATTGGACAGGCTTATTAGAGCACTACAACTCCCAGTAGCCACCGCAGTCGTTAAATGCACACCTCACACTAAAAAGGCAGATTTTATCTCATGCAGAAATCAAGCAGCAGACGATGAAGCCAAATGCGCTGCATGTTTAGAAGATATAATGTCTTTTGATACGCCTAATGTGAATGAAAAAATGGTGGTGATGATAAGTGTGTCTGACCCATATAGTAATCTTTCAAAGACACAATTAATGGATGTTCAGGTAGAAGCACCTCAAGATGAGAAGAATATAATGACACGAAGAGGGTCTTCTTTAAACCCCTCTGGAGAATTGTGGTGACAAGACAGCACTGGTAAACCAGTAATACCTGTAGCCTTATTAAGGGTGGTGTTGGAACAGCTACACTACCCTGTGCACACAACTAGAGAAAACCTTGCTGCATCTATTGTGGAGGATTGATTTGTACCAAATTTGTTAGAACACGTTGCATTCTATGTAGTGAATTGCATCGTTTGTCAAAAGTTCACTGCTGGGCGCATACTGCTCACAGTTAGGGGAGTTATGCCAAGACCTAATGGCCCTTTTCAGCATTTGCATAGCGATTATGTCAACATGCTGCAAGTATGTAATGGATATAGATACATGATTGTAGTAGTTTGTCCCTTTTCACGATGGATTGAAGCTGGTCCGTGTACACACCCAGATTCCACCAGTGCAGGAAAATTCTTCATGTGAGAAGTATTTCCTAGATGGGGAATATGTGAAGTGTTAAGATCAGATAATGGTCCTCATTTTGTTAACACAGTTTTTGAACAGATTGGCTTGTTGCTTGGTATAAAGCACACGTTTTCATTGGCTTATCATCCACAAGGGAATGGGATCTGTGAGAAGCTCAATGGATTGCTTAAAGAAAGAATAGCCAAGTTGAAGCATACCTTGAAGAAGGGTAGTTTCATTTCCTACCACTGGCATTATATGCATTGAGGAACCAACCAGATTCTGACCACAATCTCACCCCCCATGAAATAGCAACAGGGAGGCGAATGAGGACACCCCTCACACCTCCATCCAGAGTTAGAAGTGATGCCCAGCCAACGTCAGAACTGTTAGGAATGGTGTTACGTGACTATTTTACATGTATGACCTCAAGTATCTCTGTCATTTCCGATCAGCTAACGCAAAGAGGGTGTGGGGCAGCGCAGAACACAGAAGGAGATGCTTCAACAAGTGCACTTCAAGAACTATGTGTTCCTAAAGTGTTCCCCAGAGATGCAATCCTAATTTGCAACCATATGAGGAAAAAGTGAGACGAGCCGTGCTGTAACGGTCCTTTTATTGTGGAAGACAGCACACTGTCTGCAGTAAGAGTGAAGAGCAGACGCACTTGGACTTTTCTAGGTGACGTGAAGATCTATGCTGGAGACATCCCATCACCCCCGCACCCTTCCTTTGGAAGCAAGCATCGGGGAAGGACCTTAGCATGTGCAGACAAGGTCTATGATGAGGCAGAAGGGCGCAGAAGCTGTTGAGTAAAGGCAAAAAGTTCATTGGACTGTGGCTTCTTTCGAACACTCTTTTCAGTCATTTGGGGAAGAGTTCAGGGATGATTTTTGTTCTTGAGCCACAGGAGTTTGTGACATTGGACTGAGACATGCTTAAGCCTTGATCATAAGAAAGATATGCTAGATCTTGATTTTGCTTTTGACAATTGGAAGAGGATACAGTACCCTGATAAATTTCTCACTGAGTTCCTCTTTGGAATTGTTCATGGTGATGCCTGATGATAACATTTCACGGATCGTTCTTGCTCATTTCAAGTTTGTATTGCACGCATATCCTTTGCTTGTGGGGAGAACTACTAGCATTCCTGTTTTCCCGCAAGATCCTAAGAAGGGCTCACTTGTGATAAGATTGCTTATAGTTATCACTGAACAAATTCTTCAGCTACCTGAATACAGTGGGGAAAGTACAAATGTCCCTCTCTGCTGAGAATGCGCACAGACTGGTCAGTTTGTTATTTTATTACTTGGTTGAAGAGTGTCCGCAGCTTGTTGGAAGACACACAGATGTCTGCACGTTCCTAAGGGATCCGAGAAATAATGCAGCATTAAATGAGATTTTGAGAGACATCATATTTCCAGTAAATGTTTATTTCGAGAGAACTCTGAGATCTGAGTGAGGCTTTTTCTTCGAGGGACAGATCAAGGAATTACTGGCTTAAAATATCCCTTGTTTCATGCTGAAAGAAAATCATCATGTCGTCTAGCGAAAGGCTTATTCGAGGAGTTCACTGGGACTTTGTGTTCATCATCCAGTAAGCAGTCAAGTGACCAAGGAAGGTTATCGAGTGAGATCAGCAGTTTCCAGAAGCAGGACATAATGGTGTCCTATTAAAGGTTCATTTTTCCTTCCTTAGGCAATAAAAATGGGAAGTATTAGTAGCAATATCATCATGCCAGATCCAGAGAGATGACCATGTTGTGCAAAAAATAAATGCTGTACACTGTCATATCTCTCTGTTATTTATGCTTGCATTCTGTTCATAATAATATTGCTTTCACTCACTGTGCGAACCTCCTTTTACTTAGATGTGAATGGAGCAAAAACTCATGAGAATATTCCTAAACAGAAGGAATGTATAAATGTGGCAATTACTAGGCAGACAAGACCCTATGTAATTATCCCTGTTCCAAAGAATGCTGAGGAATCACCTAAGTCTGAGGTAAATGTCACCAATAGTTAAACACATTCTAAAGGTGTCTTAGAGATTATTTTTGGAAACCAGAGACAGGCTTTACAAGGGATACAAAAGAAATGGGTGTTGAAAGGTGAACCTACACAGATAATTTTTGTGTAACCACACCCAGTCCGCTTACAAATGTGCCTATGATTGGTCCAGTTAGAATTAGTTCTGCTGACATGTTGTATGAGATAATCATGGCAGATCATAATAGAACAATAAGACCTAAGAGAGATATTGGCGAAGGTGACTTTGAGCTAAATGATTACCTGGATAGTACAGCACATTTGAGAAACAACATGTGGTATCAACATATGAGGGAAGTGGGAAGAAGCGCCTAAAAGAAGGAATGCTTTGTATGCGCACTCCTGCCTTATAGTATGGGGAAGTCTAAAATCTTCATAGCTATTGAAATAGCTGTCCAGACAGCACATTGTCTTTCTCACATAGATCTTTGTCGAACAAGAGGTCAGTTAATGGGCCGAGATGCTTATCTCAAATGGGCAACTGAATGGACAGATCCAGATGAAGATGACTACGTCCAGGACACAAAGACAAGGAACAGAGCTAATACTAAGAATCATGTGATCAGATACGAGACGTCTGGAGTGAAAGGAGCTGGAATCAGATAGGAAGTAAACAAAAGACTGGAGAGTCCAGGAAAATCTCCAGAAGAAATCTGTAGATGGAAGAACAGAGGCCAAATGCAGATCTGGGGTATTAGTGTTATTACGAGATGGATGGGAAAAAGGAGTGGTGATCTGCAGAGCCTGGGTGGTCATTGGTTTCTACAAACCAACCATTTACATAGTGCAGAATGGTTGTAAGCCACTATGGACAAGACTTGCTAAACTATTGACCTGGGTCGAAGACAGGGGAGGACCCTTGCACATAGTGCCTTTCGAAAGTGCAAAGCTGTGCTTCAGAAATAATGGCACAAGAAAAGTTGGACAGAATCAGAACTGTGGTGAAATCTTTGATGTACCAGGAATGATACTTGGAGCAGTAGCAATCATGGATCACTATTGGGCTTGTGGATACAAAGCATATTATGAGGCTACCCAAGGATTGGGGAGGACGATGCTCTCTAGGTAATGTTCATATTCCAGCACTGGTGTTTCCGAAAAGTGACTTAAACCTTGACAGTTTTCCAAAAGTAGATGCTCACCTGAGGAATAAGAGATCTGTGGAGCTCGTAAGAAGAATGAAGAGAGAGAACTATTTCTCAGGAAAATCTATCAAGGCTTTTGATGCTATTTCTTGTGACCACAGACTATTTAGCCAGACAGCTTCAGTATTTTCTTTGATCTTCATGCTGAGTGTCCAGGTTGGAGCAAATACCAAATGGCTGCCGATAACCAGATAGGAATTGCTACAGACAATCAACACTATTATAAAGGGATTCAACGCAATCAGAGAAGAGCATACGACTGATGGCTCTTTAGAATAGATACATCATGGATATGATCACAGCTATCGAAGGAGGTGTTTGTGCAAAAATTGGAGAATCATGCTGCACACTCATACCATCTCATAATGACGAGAATGGAACCTTGAGGGAGGTCATAGGTATGCTGTCAAAACTCCACGGCCAGGTGATTGATGAAGTGGAAGACATTATTGATGACTGCTGGTATGGATTGCTCTTCTCTTGGGTTCCAAAATGGATGGCAGACATTTTTTAGTTCCTTGGAGCTCTGATAATAATGATATTGCTTGGATTTTGTGTTATCAAGATCATAATCTCCCAATGCAAGAAAACAGCCAGGAAAGACATAGGAGTGAAGATCATGATCGATGTTGAACCAGGATGGAAAGCCAAAGGCTTGAAAGGTGAAGAAATCAGAGACTTTGTGAAGGCCTGTATCCATGCACCTGAGGGGACGAAGTTCCTGTATCCAAAGAACCATAAGAAGTATGTGGAAAGATGGATCTATTGTAGTCCAAATGGACAGTGCAATCTCATGACATGGACGAAAGATGAGCATGTGAAATCAGCAGGATGCCTGTAAGGAGTCATGAAGATATGGATTCCAAAAAAGCTTTTCTTCAGACTAAGATGTCTGGATGTGAAGGATAATGAGAGAGTGGTCAATAAATCGCCCAGGGGGGGGAGTGTAGAGGAGGAGCCAAGTACCCCCACCTCAACCAACTTACCCATATTGCCTATATGTTGGGAGCCCGGATGTGAAAATCGTGCGGTACCAGTGAAGATACCAATATCTAAGAGAATCCTGGAGGCAAGGTTCCCATTAAGAAAACCAGACCTGCACACAAGAAAATAGGATGGCAGTTTGAATGAGATTCCGGAAGAAGCAGAGCAAATTAATACTAAAGATTCATGGTGATGTCATGCAGAGCTGTGCTGACGTACCTAGAAATGATGCAAAGACCAGAGAATGCAGATATTCTATAAGGCATCAAGAAAGTATCAAGGATAAGTGACGTCTTGGGATCAAGGTGTAGAAGCGTATGCCATAAAATGGATGAAGATATCAAGTCAGTTTACATGTGGACTGTGTGTTTCTTGGTTAACCACTAACGGTGTTTTGAGACAATCCAAAAACCTATCTTTGTTTATATTTCTAAAACAGTATTTATTGTTTCTTTTCAGTTCAAATTTTGGCTCTTGAAGAAGAGATTGAATTCTCGAAACGCGTCAGCTATTTTAATTGTAAATTTATCTACAAAATCCATTGTTCCTTTGTTTTTGATTTCTGCATCTAAGAAGCAAATGTTAAAGAGAGTATTGATCAAATAAATAATTGCTTTTGTATCAAAACAGTTTTTGGAATGTCAATTAGATATAAAATATTAATTAAAAATCAATAACCGAAAATAAACAATTGTTCAACCGTCTGATGACAGATTAGTCATAGTGTGCAGGGAACGGGAGGGCTCCACAGTTTTGGATCCTCTTTTTTTCTTTACATATTTGTAGTAGTAGACCTGTGCCAGATCTTCTTTTCCTCCCCCGCACCTTAACATCTTTTGAATACATTGAGAGTAACCTTTATCTTTTAATTAAACACTGTTGGAGTGCATCTTCATATCTTCTTTAAAAAAAATTATTATTCAGTCCAAGGGCGCTTGAAAAAGAGCCCCCCATTACCTCCCCAGATCAAACTATGACACTTTGGCGAGCGTTCAGCCTCTACTTTGGCACCATCCTGCAGCTGAGACATTTCTTGATCATCCTGGATGAGTTCTCGTTCTGCGCCATAGTGCAGTTTGTTATGTCCATGGCCGCGAGAATGATCATCCGATCCTCTAAGAGTTTTTTTCCTTCCCATTGGATCCCAGATTCAGTGGGATCAGATAATGGCTCGTCATTTCAGAGCATGGAATTCGCACAGAACCTACAGTTCTATGGCATGTTGCATTGGTGCATCACACCTTGCTGGCCACAGGCAAATGAGGACATTGAACTCTTCATGACAACGCTTAACGAGGCATTGCCCATTGCAGTGGACAAAGAGCAGCAGCTGGAATAAGCACTCATGCCGCTCCTCATGGCGTAACGAACAACGCCCCACAACATGACTGGTGATGCACCGGCAGAGACATTCCTGGGGCGCAAAGTGAGATCCCTCATTCCCAAGCATGAATCAAGCAATATCGCGACTAGAGACCTTGAAAGGATGTGGAAACTACAGGAGCAGGACCAACGACAGAGAGACGACCAGTCAACGGCTTGGGGAACACCACTTGGAGGTAGGAGACAAAGTGCTGGCACGTACTAGGCATCCGACACACAGGCCTCATAGCACTAATCCATGGACAGTTACTGGCAAGCAAGGATCCTTGATCACTGCTGTGAGAGGCCAGGAGTCCTTTACCAGGAACTGTAGCTGGTTCAGGAACCTTAAAGGAACACCTACAAATGAAGCAGCAAGAGCTGAAGTCAACACCACTCTCAAACCGGGAGGGTACCCCCAGGAGTGTCAAGAAAAGGAAGACCGGTCACAGGAGCACTATGAGCATGGTTGTGAGAGGGTGAAAGAGCACAAAGCATCCAGATACCCGAGGAGAACTGAGCAGAGACCCCCAGGAAGGCTCAGAGACTACTGGAGTCATATAAAATGAGTGCATGCTCCGTTGTAACAGTTCAGGATGTTTCTGTTATTTTAGTTATAATGATTATATGGGATGTTGTGAGGATCAGACACCACCACTGTCATGTGACGGCCAGCATCATGTATGCAATAAAAGAGAAGCCCACCCAGGGATGGGCGCGAGTCCCCACGACCCATACACTGATGTGGTTGTCTCTTTGTCGAGGGCACTGGCCAGCGACCTTCTCTAATATTCAGTGGTCGAAGTGTACTAAAAGAAGTAGTGGAACTATGTTCCCTGCTGACCTGCCCCCGCTCTCCACACACCCCATCAATGTGCCCCCTCCCACACACAATCCAAACCCCCAAACAAACACACGTGCTATTTAAGGGAATGTTCAATGCAGTGCGCTGAAGTGCAAGCTTCAACTTCTTCCTACACCTTTATTTTAAAACGAAACCATTCCAGAACTGATTCTTTTTAAAATAAAAGTATAGGAACAGTAAAACAGAAAAATAAAAAGTATAGGAGCACCGCTTCCGACCACTCCCGCCCACTTCGACCTCTGCTAACATTATGCTTGCATGGAGGGGGAGTGTACACTGGATCCCTTTGGGTACCACCTGCTTGATGCTGGTGCATAAAGCAGGCCAACCTCATAGAGATCTCCATGATCTGAGTGGCATGAACATCCATGTCAGCACAGATGCTGAGCATTTGTATGACGGCGAGGAAGGGAGGGGTGGAAGCGCACGTTGCGTTCTCTGCCACACAGATGCCTGAAAGTGAGCCGCAGCGTGATTGGGAGACGTTCAAGCTTTACTCAAGGCATTTAATGCTTTCTATAACGTTACGTATCTGATGAACATGAGCCCCATACTTGTACCACACTCACCGCCGACCCTCATGTGTTCATGGACAAAAGTAACTGTTGGCATGCCTGCACTTTTAATCGGTAGCCATGCACCGGTCCCTTCGATCCCACTATGCTGTGTCAACATTGTATAATTTCAATAATATAGAATGTCATGCTTTTACATTAAATAATACTCTTTAAATGCAGTCCTGTTACTTGCACAAGTCTTACCATCAATGAGTCCCATTAATATGTTTTTATGCAGCTGATCCCTAGCTGACCTTTAATAAAAGTATATTCATCTGACCCATCTTCTCCTTCACAAAATCTGCCCAGCCTATCTACTCTTGGAATATTATTCCAGGCGCCAGTGTATAATGAAACGAAATCCAAGGTTTTGCATGCAGGGAGATGAGCCAGTCTTCAGAGAGAAACAATTGTTGCGGACACAGCTGCTTAAGCCAATTACATTTGTGGGCGCCATAATAGTGATTTTCAAAATTGTATTAATTGCCTAATTTACATTGGCCTTTCCTTGCCCTGTCGTTTTAAGCCGCTTCCCAGAATATGCCCTGTTTTATGCTCCTTTACACACTACAGGAAACACCTAGCAATCAGGTTCACTTGAGTTCTCTCTCCTTGGAGACCATTTCACCATCAAAGGCACAATCAAGCAGGTTTCACTGACCTGGTTCCCCTGCAGTGCTATCAGCAATCTTTACAATGCTATGCTTCCTTCCTTAGCAGCATAATTCTGAAATAATCCCAAACCAGATCGCACTAGAAATTCCTCCCTGTTGGGTAATTTAGCCACAGTGGTGAGAGTTTCTTAAGGTTCCTTTAAACAGTACCAACGGTAGTTAGTGTCTTCTCCCATCTTTCCAGCTGCCTCAAGAGTGAGTTTATACATTATAAAAAAGACATGCAAACAGATTTCCCAATAATGCTACAGTCCGAAGCAACAGGAATGATAGGCTGACAAAGTGCAAATGCTTAGGCTTTTCACCAGAGTAAGAGCGAAAGTCGACCTACTAAGGGGCCTACCTCAAGGCCGCGGGATGTGCTTGCCGCCTTCTCCAGATACGCTCAGAAGGAGGCGGTGCTCCTCGCTGCGAGGAAAAAGGAACCGATTTTGTTTAGAGGCCAGAAGATAGCTCTTTTTCAGGACTTGGCTAATGCGACTCTGATAAAAAGAAGGAAGATGGCGCCAGTGTTGAAGGCCCTACTTGAACGGGGGATACGTTATAGGTGGACATTTCCTTTTGGTCTGGTCTTTGATTGGGAAGGTTCTTTGAAGCGCATAACATCAGTTCAGGAGGGAGCAGACGTGTTGGGACTGGATCTGGAGGAGGGTTCTGGGAGCAGGGAAGGGAGAGGTGCGGGGAGTGGGCAGCGGGAGAGGCCCTGGGAGTGGTCCACAGTGGCAGATAAAAGAAGGAGGGGACGGAGGGAGAATGGCGGCATGCAGGATGGGGGCGGAGGGTCCTCCCTGGAGGGGGATAGTGGTGGGAGGGCTCAAGTATAATCGGTACTCTAGGTGAACAAGGGGTGGTGGACCTTGAAAGTTGACATGGGAGCTCGGAGTCAGGGGGAGCAACATGTTGGGGTCAATAAGGACTAGGTGGCCCAGGGGGAAATAAGATGAAAACTGCGGTCGGGAGGAGTTTGTTAAGTTGGGGGGGAAGGGGGTGTTGTTTCCACTCTAAGTTGGGGTTATGGAGTAGTTGAGGGGTGGGGGGGGTTGGACCTGGGAGGGGGTTGTAGCACCAACTGGTAAGGAGTCAGTCCGGGGCTTGACAGACGAGAGGCCGGGGAAAAAGAAGGGCAAGGGCCCATCCCACGTCTGGCTGGTGGGGTGGGGAGTTAAGAGGAGGACCTACTGGAGTGGAGGAGAGGGGTCCCTCGAGGAGCAATCTGGTACCGGTGTGGGGTTCAAATGTATGACGCATAACGTACGGGGATTGAACTCCCTGCTTAAACGGTCCAAATTGGAGCAATTCATAGGTTCTCAAAAACCAGATGTTCTGGCTCTGCAAGAGACACATTTGCTGCGAAAGGATCAAAATAGGCTGAAGTTGAGGGGGTTCCCACTAATTCTCTTCGCATCAGGCCCCTCCAAGAAAGGCGGAGTGGTGCTGGCATTTGGTAGGGGGTTTGATTATCGGGTTGCAGACATTATTCGGGATAAGAATGGGAGGTACATCATGGTTCGGGGAGAGTATATGGGGTCGCACTTTACAATTGTGTCGGTGTACAGCCCAAATCTGGGGCAAGACCAGTTTCTGCGTGGGGTGGCGGGAACCCTACAAGACTTCGCTAGGGGACAGATCGTTCTGATGGGGGACTTGAATCTGGCGTGGGACGGTAGGAGGGATCGTTCGCAGCTGAGAGAAGGGGGGGTGCGGTTGCATCGCCTGCATTGAAGGAAAGGTGGGAGGAAGCGAATTTGTGGGATGTGTGGAGAGTGTTAAGTGGTAAGGAGGAGGGGTTTACGTTCCTCTCTGATGTTCACAGGTCCCAGTCGAGAA
Organism: Ambystoma mexicanum; assembly: GCF_040938575.1. Taxonomy (NCBI): domain Eukaryota; kingdom Metazoa; phylum Chordata; class Amphibia; order Caudata; family Ambystomatidae; genus Ambystoma; species Ambystoma mexicanum. The sequence goes on along the minus strand of NC_090929.1, from coordinate 305,725,937 downwards.
TCGACTATATTTGGGTGTCCGCGAGCTTGATCGGGGGGGTTGGCTCCATAGAGGTGGGCCCTGTGGGGATAGCGGATCACATGGTAGTCCAAATGCGGCTATGGTTGGGGCATAGGAGGCCGGGGCTGTGGAGGTGGAAATTTCCGGAGGCGCTACTCAGAGACCGGGTGAAGAGTGAGGAGATAGAGAGGAGGATCCGAGAATATTTTGAACAGAACAGTGATCTAGACACGAGCCTGGAGGTGAGATGGGATGCTTTCAAGGCCACGTTGAGGGGAGATATAATCGCCCTGCAGGCGGAGAGACATAGGCAGATGCGGTGGCTAGAGGAACAGTTGGAAAAAGAGGTGGAGGTCGCTAGGGGCGAGTGGGGTAAAATCCGTCTTCTAAAAAATTGTATGAGGAATATAGGGCGGTCGAGGGCTAATTGGGGATCCTCAAGAATAAAAAGGCGGAGGCAGCCATTCTCAGGGTTAGGCAGAAGTATTATGCAAAGGCTAATAAGGCCGACTCCCTACTGGCACGCTTACTGAGGGGTGAGAGGGAACGAAATGTAATCGGGGCTTTGAGAAGTAGAGATGGGGCGAGACTCACCAAGACAGAGGAGATTAAAGGGAGGCTAGCGGAATTTTACAAGGATCTATACTCCTCGCAGAATCGTCGGGGGACGTTCAGAGGAGGTTCTTGGAGGGACTCGCGCTCCCGCGGCTTTCTGCTGAAGAGAGGGAAGAATTAAGCCGAGCTATCTCAGAGGATGAAGTGAGGGCGACTGTATTAGCCCTCCCTCGAGGCAAGGCCCCTGGCCCGGATGGCTACCCAGCAGCCTTCTATAAGCACTTCTCTCACCTCCTCGTTCCGCAACTGACGCAACTGTTTAACTCCTTCAGAGCCAGGGGGTGTATCACCCCATCGATGGAGGAGGCTAAGATAACGCTTATACACAAGACGGGTAAAGACCCTGAGGAGTGTACATCGTATCGCCCCATTGCCCTCATAAACACCGAGGCAAAAATCTACACCAAAATTCTAGCAAAGAGGCTGGAGAGGTACCTGCCTACGTTGATTCACCAGGATCAGTCGGGCTTTGTGGTAGGGAGACAGACAGCTGATAACATTAGAAGGGTGGCCCACATTGTTGAGAAGGCACGGAAGACGGCCACTCCGGCGATTCTTTTAGCGTTGGACGCGGAAAAAGCTTTTGATCGAGTGGAGTGGTCGTTCCTATTCCGGGTAATGGAGCGGATGGGGGTAGGGCCAGGTTTCATTAGCATGGTCGAGGCGAATTACAGGAACCCCAGGTCACGGATCCTGGTCAATGGCGAAACCTCCAACCCAATTGGGCTTAGGAGAGGTACGAAACAGGGCTGTCCCCTATCCCCCTTGCTATATGCGATTTACCTAGAACCCCTTTTATTGGCCATAAGAGGTTCTAACAGTATATGGGGTGTACCGTTCGGGGAGGTCCAACATAAAGTGGCAGCCTTTGCTGATGATATGCTGCTTATGATGACACGGCCACAGGAATCTATTAAGGCGTGTGAGGCACTGCTGACCGAATTCGGCGAGGCATCAGGTCTGCGCATCAATCTGCTAAAATCCAAACTGATGAATCTATCACTGGGAGAGAGGGAGGCACAGGCACTCAGGGAGGTCTCCCCATTTCGGTGGAGCCCAGGTGGGATCCGGTATTTGGGTGTGTGGATTACCCCCTCACTAGGCGGGTGGTACAGCACGAACTACACCCCTTTGCTTAAGGACATCAAGAGAGATTTAAGGCGTTGGGGTGCCCTTAGGATCTCCTGGTTGGGAAGGAGGGAAGCAGTTAAGATGGTGATTTTGCCTCGCATTTTATACTTCTTTCAAGCAATCCCCTTGGTGATCCCGCAGCGCTTTTTCAAGGAACTCGACCGGTTGGTTAGGTACTTCATATGGGAGGGGAAGAAGCCACGCCTGTCCTGGCGCCTCCTTATGGCGTCCAGGGATCGAGGGGGTCTGGGACTGCCAGATTTCAGGCGCTATCACGACGCTGCACTTCTCTGGGTAATTAGGGAATGGTTCGGAGACACCTATGTGAAGCACTGGGTACAAATGGATAGGGCAATTGCACGGCACCACCTGGGTGAAGTTCTATGGCTTCCGCGGAGATTGCGGCCGTCGCACATATATAGGAGCGACATAGCAAAGGGGGTAGTGGCTGCTTGGGACAGGGTGGTGGAGAGTCGGGGGGTCTCGTCCTTTCCGTTCCCCTTCACCCCAGTTTTTGATAATGGAGACTTCACGCCGGGATTGGAGAGGGGGGCTTTCCGTGCGTGGGATGTGGGCGGCTGTAAGACACTGATGGACATGTTTAGCAATGGCAAGATTAAAACATTCGGAGAATGCAAGCAGGCATTTGGAGTAGGGGAGGGGGAGAGGCACAGGTACTTTCAGCTACGACACTGGGTAATGTCGACTGAGATGAGGAGAGGGGCCACGAGGGAGCTCACACATTTTGAACGTTTCCTATCGACACATGAAGGTACCAGGGGTTTGATATCAGATCTGTATAAACTTCTGGAGGGCGAGGGCCCGGCGGTCAGGTGGCCGTATATGGAGGTTTGGGAGCAGCAGAGGGGAGTGGGGATGGAGAGAAGAGATTGGGAGAGGTTATGGAGGTTGGTCCCTAAAGTGATTAGATCTCCCCGATTGCAGGAAGCCTGGTATAAGTACATTTTTGATTGGCACTATACTCCAGCCAAACTTCACGCGATGTTCCCCACTAACTCAAGTGATTGCTGGAGGGGCTGTGGGGAGATGGGCTCAGCGGTGCATATTTGGTGGGACTGTCCACTTATCAGACCTTTTTGGTGTGCAATTGCAGAAGCCCTGGCGCAGACTCAAGAGTCGGGGGAGCCTTGGAGCCCCAGTAAGACACTGTTGGGAATGGGTGTGGTGGAGGGGGGGGGGGCGAGATCCCCCAAGGCACACATTGTTTCTGTCTTGGCAGCGATGGGATTGATTGCGCAGTGCTGGAAGAGCCCGAGGATCCCCACTGAGAGCGAATGGCTCAGGAAGATGTGGGACATTGTTTCCTTAGAGTGGGCCTCTTATGCAGTTGAGGGGAGGTTGGAGAACTTTGCAGCAGATTGGGGCGAGACTTTGGACTACCTGAAAGGAGATCTCAGGGTGCAATGGTGCCCCAAAGACTAAAACTGTTAGACATCTACAGCTGTTAGGCCGGTCTGGCTAATTTGAGTTTGGGTTGCTCTTATCAAGGTGCTACTTCCGGGTAAAGGGGGAGGGGGTTGGCAGGTTCTAGGTTGTTGATTCTGTTTTGTTTTACTGGACTTGTGAAAATTAATAAACAGAAATTTTTTTAAAAAAAGAGCGAAAGTCAATGTAAACTGCAGAGGTACAACGACATGAAAGTGCAGCGTGCTTAAGTGGGGTCTGAAATAGTATGGGAACAGTCTTTTAAACTAAGAGCCTCAATCAGAGTTTCACGGTCTTCCCTCATTAAAAACCATAAAACCCATTTACTGGCACTGCGCATGACAAGCATGGGGAAACAGGATGGCTCCACATGATTTAGACGGGGTCATTATGATGTGGGCTTTGCGGGTTAAATGCGGCGGTATTAACTTATGCTGCCGCATTACTGCACCCTCCATTCAACTCCAGCTATGAGCCGGAGGTAAATTGCAACTTTACGGCCATTTCCGGTGGAATTACTATTCTATAATGCCCCATAGAGACCATTGGAAAATGGGGATATACTCGGCCACCGGCACTTGTAATCCGGTGGTAATTCCGTTAGACCAAGTGGCGTTAATGGTAATTCCGTTGTGCAGTGTTCCAGCAGATTTAATGGCAGAATACTGCCCAACTCGTAATGACCCCAGAGTCATGAGGACCCTTCAGCTATTCCCCATTTTTAAGTCCCGTTGGACTCTATTGGAGATTGCCATTACTGCATGCATAATTTACTAGATTTGATAATATCGGATGTGGAATGTTTTTGTGGGAAAAAAGGTCCTTCACGCAAAACCAGGTGGTTTTGGAGAGTTTCAAATTTGAAAGGATGAATTTAGCAGTGCAGTAAATGAGTCGTGCTAATTCCAAAGACACCACAGTTTTGCTGCACCGCCAAATTCTAAATGAGGACCTTTATATTTAAGATTAAATGTAACCCAATAAGGTGCAAATTGCTAAAACGACTACAGGATTTCGAATTTATAAACTTCAAAGCATAACTGCATCGCATTCATCCTCAGATGGTGCAGAAAGATAAACCAGCTTCCGCACTGGCAAGCACCGGAACCTACTGGACTTCATATTTCTCTAAATCCATGAATCTTTCAGGTACCAAACATTTTGGCCCTCATTACGAGTTCGGCGGTAACCATGCCGCTATTGGCATCGGGGTCGGGGTCCATAGGGCTGAATGGGAATGGGAGAGGGAGCAAACAACGGGCCATTACGAGATGGTTTGCTCCCTCTTCCCCTCGCGGGACCCGGTAAGCACGCCTGGTTTTCCCAGGCGTGCTTACCGTGCCCCGCTAGGGGAACCCGTAATGCGGCGGTACGGAGTGAACGGCGCTGGCACCTTTTACGGCGCCGTTCACTCCGTACCGCCAGGGTCGTAATGAGGCCCTTTGTCTGCCAAAGCACCCACGGACACTAGCAGAAGAATCCTGCATACATTGCTATATAAAATCACAACATTATTATTATCAGTTTTACAAGTGGCAGAAGGTTGACTCCCTGCAGATTTCAAACCCTTCATCTATGTGATGCATGCAGAGGTCTGCGGCAGGTCTGTTAACACACTGAGCTATCTTACTGGTTACTGTTTGACCCTTTTATCAATTCATGGATATTCGAAGTTAGCCCCACTTGCTATCCAACGCTCAAACTTTCTCGGATTTGGAAAATAAAGTTTGCCAGTGACTAAGGGTGTGCCATGCCAGGCAGGCACTTCTCTCGCTTCCTCTGCTTTCTGCTGCACATCCATAGCACTTTATTTCTTCAGCAGTTATTCTTTTCATCTGGGCGGAGGGCAGGTGGAAGGTGCTTTGCCCTTGTCATGTGTATGTTTCATTCTCAGTATTCCCCTGTAATCGACCTCATTCTTTGAGCAATACCTCGATCATGATGTTAGATTAACTCCTTGCATTTGGTCAGATATCACTTTGACTTCCAGCACGTGTATTCCTGAATGGATAATGGAAACCACATCTACAAATAATAGGACACAAAATGAGGCGAGCTAAACATCTAAGTGCTGCCATTTGTGCAGTAATTACTTTCTGCTGGGGGTGTAATCGTGATGTTGAATCATGCAATGTACACCAGCAACCAACCATAGACCATGATATTGCCTAGCAGTTCGGTGCTCCACTGCCCCAGGACAGGACAAAGACTGATATGTTTTGGATATTTCTCCTCTGTGAAAGATAGTGAGCTAAAGAATCTGGATTTAGGCTCTCCTAACAGGGACTAATGTCTGGCAGAGGGACCCCCAGGAACTCCCTTGTTTCTTGCATAATTTAAGTAACTTTGACTCTCACCCTTCGTTACTGGGGGAATCCAGATGTGGGCCCCTTGCTCACTATTCTTAGACACAGCTCCACCTCACTGATGAGGTCCAACAAGGCTGAAACACGTGTCTGGGGTTGCTGTTGGTACTCTTGTTCAGAGGAGAATTGCCTAGCATTTCGATGCTTCAACTGCCCCAGGGCAGGACAAAGACTGATATGATGTGGATATTTATCCTCTGTGAAAGATAGTGAGCTAAGGAATCTGGGTAAGTCTCTCGTGAGAGGGACTCCCAGGACCCCCATTGTTTTTTGCCTTTTTTTTGTTTTGTTTTTTGGGGTACATTTCACACTTTGCATGCCACAATGCATGATCTTTGCTTCGCTGGGCTACCTCGCAGTTACTTAGAACATCTTCTCCTCTGGATTTTGTATTCATTAGAAAACCTTCCAGTCGTGGCACTTTGCTTTGGAAGGCTCTCTGCAAGTACACCTCTATGGGCGTGGGAACTGTGTACAAATGAACAACATGGAACATTCGCAGCGTCCAGTTTTTGACAGTGTCCTGAAAGGCCAGCTTTATGGGCGGGAACATGACTCCCCATTTACAAATGATTACCACGCCTGCTGGATCAGACTGCGGTGCGATCAATGGTGGCTTAGAGCCGTGGATCTGGGCACAGCACCCAGAAGAGGTGGAGTAACGGACATATTTCTTATAAGGTCCAGAAGCACTGATGCTTATTATGGCTAGGTGAGACACAGGAGAACTTTTGGGCCCACTCCTTCATAGACAACAGCAGCAATGTGGACTCTCTCTTACCAAATTGCCTTCTGCCTCCTCTGGGTGAAACTGTGCAATTTCACAAAGACTACAGATACCTGTCATGGTGAGTGTTAGGCAACTAATTAATAACTGTTATTGTTGACATATTTCAGTAGCTCATTAGTCGATTTCAGAAAAGAGAAAAGGGGTTTTTAATCTTGACTTTCACCCTTGTTTAAAATACATGATCCTGGGAACATCACTTAAGCTCGATTTGTCCCAGTTCACTTATCTGGCGAAATATGATATGATAGGATATTTATAAGGCGCTTAATACCCAGAGGTTTCTAAGCACGTTGCCCCTGAGCTATCCTCCCAAGACAAATTTGCAGGGTATTTAGGAATAGTAGTACGTACAATATGAGTGTTACCATACTGTACACCATATTGAAAAATCATATACAAAAGCACACATGCATACATATGTACACAGACACGAATGCCCTTTTTTGCACTCTTCGTGACTTCATCACTTTGTGTAGTTTGAAAAGTTTTACAACACATTTTGCAAAAACTAAAGAAGCACCACAACTGTCCACACCTCTACTCCATGCTCCTTTTCTCTATGATGCCTGCTTGGCTGATCTTCATGCAAAGTTGGATCAAGTATACACCTTGTCAACTAAATGTTGAGTGGAGCAATGCACTAAGGCCATTCATGGTGATTAGGGTGCTTTGCTCTCCTAGACCTTAGTGAGATTTGCCACAAGAGTGACAGGGACAAGACATCTAGACCAAGACAGAAATACCACTTAAACTACATATCTTTATTTAAGGAAAATAAACAGGTTGGGCAAAATAGAAATAGTGTGACCCTTAAACAAAGTCTGGGAATACAGGTTTTAAGCACCCTCAGTTCCCATATTGCACCAAGTGGGATGCCTCATAATCTATGGTCAGAATTAAGACTTTCCCAGACCCTTCTTGTGGTATCCTCACCCACTTGAGTCTCAGTCTCGGATGGAAGGGGTTCCCCTCATCCTTCTTCTATACCTGTATCACGGTTTCTTCTCCTTTTTTGTTTTCTTACAGATATTCTCTTAACCGCTGGGTTAGCACATCCACACTGATCTCCCCAGGAGGTTCCTTCCCTTGTTTTCCCTTTGGGTGTTGATGCAGTAGGGTTTTACCTGATTTGATATTTCATAGGGTGGCGTTTAAGAGGGCTTCCCGAAACCTCCAGGTCTAGGATCCTCACTCCTACCCACTCCCCCATCTCCCTACATCTGTGCTGGTACTTATCATCCTCATTGCCACAGGCTCATACCTACACCTTCCATTGGCTTGGCCGCTTCATATCTGGGTTTAATCTGTAACTCTTCCCTTGGACCAAACTTACCTTCTCCAACTGTCCTAGCCTGAATGGCTACACTCTCTCTCTTCTCTCGCTGATGTTCTTTAATCAGCTCTCCTTGATGGTCTACCTCATCCTCCTGGTAACCACATCCAGTCACCTGCTGGTACATCCCTCCTTCCACTTCCTAATGGTATTCCTACACTTTATGGAGGTATCTTCCTTTCAACTCCTGATGCTCTAGTCTCCCACTTCCTCCAAAATCGTCTGTGCCACCTCCAACAAACACCTCTCTCCCACCTCCCCCAAACTCTCCTCTCTCTCCATCCTCCTTCAAAGCCTCTCTTCTCGCCCACACCCAGGGGTGTAGGAGACACACATCATCTGGGGGCAAAGAGGGCAGCTTGGGCACTTTGGTACAGACAAAGCCCAATTCATACTTCTGGAGTGCGAAAGGGTTAAAACCGTATAAATATATATGTGTTAGATTTATTTTCATCAGCATACAAGTTTATTTCGGAAACACAAAATTATTTCCATAAAAACAACATCATAAAATAACAATAACATTTTCAGAACCCTATACACAGAAGATACAAATCATCAGAATGTAGTTCAAAGTAATTAACTTAGATACCTAGAGAATTCATTAAGTATTTCCTAATAGATAATGCATTTCTCAGTAAAGACAGAAAATGTATTTTAGGAATGAACACCAAATAAGGGCAGTTTTAAAAACACAGTAAAACTGCAAATAAGTTGCAGATTTCTCAACACCGGTGCAATATTTACTTCTGATTATAAACCCATTTTCGTAATCTGTTAAAATAAACTTTGAAACATTTGAAATCGAACAACGGGAATTTTAAAGAAACTAAGCTCTCATAATCTCTTTAACAAACTGAATGTTATATTGTTCAAACGATGTGTTGGACATGAAGAATATTTTATAGAGGGTCAACATAATTGTTTGTGCTTTCTGCGAAAATAGGTTTTAAAATACATTTTTAATGAGGTTCTTCCAAATGAGGAAATAAAGTTCAGAGATATGTTTCTGCACTGGTAGCCTCCTCTAACATTGGGGGCATGAAGGGAAAGCTTATGGTTGTCTCCAAAACCTATTTTAGGTACAACCACTAAAAAAATCTGAACGTGTTTTTAAAATGTGCTTCTGGCAACACATGTACAGCAACTTCTTCGGAGCATTATATCACTGACAGTACATTGTTGAAGAAAGCCACACTGCTGGTGTCCTATATCATCAAGGTGGCATATTTGGAAGGAACCCACACAGTGGGACCCTGACAGACTTCAGTATGCCCATTTAGAACTACACAGACATATTCTGCACTGGACTGCATGTGCTGGTTTGTGGTGGAGTGGGATGTTTGTGGTGCCTTGTGCACCATGGGTTAATATGTGTCAGTGAAGAACTGAAATGGTGTGTGTGTGTGTAAGTGCAGTGCAGTTATGAAGGTTGTGTGCACAGCACCTCAGGGATGTGAGTTTGCAGTACTGTGTATGGTGTCTGTGCAGTACTGGGGTAGTGTGTGTGTGCACAAATGCAGTGCTGGGCTGGTGTGTGTGCATTCCGATTAGTGCTGATGCCATGTTGAAGTGTGCTGTGTGTAGTGCTGGAGCAGACTGTGTATAGTGTTATGGCAGGGTGTGTGTGCAGTGCTCGGGCAGTATATGTGTGCATATCTGGAGTTAGTGTGTCTGTGTAGAGTACAGACCAATGCTGGGGACAATGTGTGTGGTAATGAGGGTGCTTTGTGTGAACAGTACTATACTGGGAGGCGTGTGTGAGCATATGCACAGTGCAGTTTTGGGGCTGTGAGCCTGCATGTAGTTTGTGGATGGTGAGTACAGGGCGGGAGGAAGTGTGTGAAGAGCAGGGCTTGGGCTGTGTATCTTCATGCAATGTGGGGGTGGTGCAAGTGTAGAGCAGTGTTGTGGATGCGTGCATGTTTAGGTGCAGGGATAGTGTGAGTGCAGAGCAGTATGGTAGTACAGTGAGTTTGTGTGTATGGGCTGTGCTGGGTGAGTGGGTGTGCACTACAGTGGGAAGGTAGGTATGCGCAGTGCTAGGCAGTGCTGATGTGCTGTGGAGCAGGGTGTATTCAGAGTGTTGAGGATGTGGGAGTGTAGTGCAGTAGGTTGGTGTATACACAGTGCTGGGGTTGTTCGTGTGTGTACATAACTAAGGGCTTGTGTTAGCTGGTGTTGGTGGTTGTGGATGTGTAGATCTATGAGCTCCCTCTGCAGTTCTGGCATGTTGATAGTCAAAGCGCACTTGGGCGAATGTTGTGCCTGCATCATGCTTTTTGATAAAAGGAGGTCCTTAATGGTGAACACATCTAAGAATACATTTACTTTAAATGTACCTAGAATAATGAAAAAGAAAGGCCTTTCTCGCGCTTTTCAAAGAAGGTCTGTTTTACCACTTGTCAGCTAAAATGTATGCACATTCAAAAAATTACATTGTTCTTAGCGCTTCATGACAAAATGAAGCAGTTTCTTAGCACTCTTGTAATCAGTAGGATGAAAGTCTGAGTTGGCTCTGATTCAGCTTGTGCATCAACTCCCTGAGCTATTTTAGCAGCTACAATATTTCAATGTAATAAATGTTCAGCAAAATTGTATAAGCATACACATTTACTGAATGTATTTACATTTGTTGATAATCACAGCAGCAAAGCCCGGTTCTGTATGATTTGGTCCAGTCTCGCAGGTGGCTCTGGGCGAGGTCCGGAGAAAGATGAGTCAGGTCTGGTGGGGACTTTCAGCATGATGTTTGGGAGCCCCCTTGCTTATCAGCTTAGAAAAACAGTCAGATGCGCAAGTGGAGTGTTTAAATTACATTAGTACCGAGCGAGGGTCAATCAGAAGGCTGCAGCGTTTCGGAACAGAAAAAGAATGCTATTAGTACCGTCGTCTTGCGGACCGGAGTACTAATAGCAATAAGCCCCTCGCTGCGGGGGCATTACCGAGTCAGGTAATGCCCTGGGGTCTTTGTTAAGGCCCTCCCTTCGCTCGGACATGTAACTATGGGCCCCAAGGCATTACCTGACTCTGACTCAGTAACGCCCCTGCGCCTCAGGGCTTATTGCTTAAATAAAGTGAAAAGAAGGCAGCAAGGTGTAATAGCTGCACATTATCATGGGAAAGGGATACAGCAGGGGGCTGAAACACTAAATGTCCATGAAAAGCTTTTCATTGCTGAGCAGCATGCCAATGTCAGGGACGCCTGAATAAAAAGGCAATGAGTTGCTATGAACGTTGGCAGACTTTCCAGCAAAGCATACATTTAATGTCCCGAATGGAGTTTGTTACTTTGTCATATAACTGCAACATGGAGCAGCTACTCCGGGCTCCCCAGAGTTCCGGGCCCATTTCAACTGAAAAGGATAAAGGCCCTCATGCAGTTTCTGCTGTGGTGTGAGTGGCTAAATCAGCAGGCAGCAAGCCTCCTCCAGGGGAAGGCAAGTAGGTCCAGTAGAGAATGGGACCAAGAAGCAGCTCTAGGGATGGGACCTGGAATGCTCCTTCACTTTATAGGCAGGTCCATGTTGGGGAACAGCAGCTCAGCTCCACCCGCTACAACTCCTCTTGTTCAGGTGGTGAATGAGAACATTTGCTCTAGTATCTGTCTTTTTTCTTTTCTTTAATTCTGTACCTGGGCTGTAGCTGTGTTGTGATTTGCAGAAATAAGATTGTCCCTTTAACCTAACCCTCCCAACCCAAAGGGGAGAAAAAGTCACTCCTCTTATTACCACTGTCTTCCAGTTACAGTTGTCACATCTTCTCTCTATGGAAAACTGTGAAACATCAGTTTGGAAAAGACTGCTTGCCAGGCCCTCAGCACAGACTGCTAATAGAGCACTCACCTCATTGATAAACTGTGACGTTTTTGAATCCTGATAATACAAAAGCACATGTCTCCTCTCCAACCCATCACATATTAACAACAATCAGCATTTAGGTAATTTTCCAATGGGTCATGATGTAAATGAAAGGTGTCAAAGTCTTGCATAAGGTTTTTACGCCTTTCATTCACATCAAGCCCAATTTTCATGCATTTGTATTGTGCAGAGGATGGGCAGTTCATAAATTATGATTCCAATTCCCCCTCTCTCTCCACCATACAAATACTTCAACATATGCGCTGCATGGATTTTTATGCCGGCGCAAATGCTGTGGATTCCTATGTAGACCACCAGTTTTCTATGCCATCAAAAAGCAGGCACACTCTATTGGAATCCATTGTGAACACCACCTGCCATGCGTATGTGCTGTTCACCCCAGCGTTTACTCAATACAAGCATTTACGCTGCCTTTTTCCCCTCCCCTTTTGCTCTTCGCTGTGAAAATGAGGAAAATAAGGCAGTGGGGAGCTCTGTACGTGAAAATGTAAATGTAACAGGTCCCTGTTGCCTTTTTTTTGGGAAATTCAAACATGAGGCCATATGTGTTTAACAGGAGAGCGATTCTCACCTTGCTAAGTCTAAATAAAGCCATTTGAAGGTAAATGGTGGGCAGGTCAATTTGAAAGCATTTGGCGCGCCAAAGGTTTCCCTGCCTGGGCCTGTCACAGATGAGTTGATGTGAGGGGCAAAGGGGTTAAAAGGCTTATATTGGCTTTTAATAAATTACAGAATTTCAGCCAAAATGTTTGCATATGATTAACTCTGAATCATACAAGGAAAACATGACTTAGTGACTGTGTGGGTTTAACGCTAAAATCTTTTCTCTATCTTTGAAATGATGCTCTGCAGATTGTCTTTGATTTCTTGGATTTGCCGTCCAGCCTCAGGCCTGGACAGGCATGTTGGTGGGGGTGCAATGATATCCAGCAGTGCACCCACGCATCCCCTACTGCCCTACTAGGACAATGACCTTAGTGGGAAATTCAAAGGAAGGGAAGCACTGTCTGTTTCAATGTCCAGCAAGAAATGCAAGTTTAAAAAAGACAGCCCTGCTTCCCAATTGGATACAGAAATCGCCTTTCGTTTCCTATGGTGGAGATGCATCATATTGTATCAAATTGTGTGGGGGGGGGATTATCACCCCTATTCCCCCATTTCCCACACCCATGCCCACACCTCCTCCAAGCTATTCCCTGTCTCTCATACCTCCTTCAAAGTCTTCATTTTCCCTCCAACTTCCTCCAAAGTCTTCCCTCTGGCTTCTGCTCAAAACACCCACACTCATTGACTGAGGGTATGGGCATAAATAGCTTGGTGATCCCTCCCTACTTGTGAGGGTGTCCACCTATGGGTGGAAATGAATTTAGGGTCCCAATTGGCTCACAAAAAAGTTCAGGTGTGTACATTTTAGGGCTTCCGCATTGGCCCATCCTGCTCATGGGCTGGTCCATCATCTTGGATTCTTCTTTCTTTCTTTGAACTTCCTGTGCCCAGCATGCTGTTCCTCATGTGAGAATTATATGGCACAGTTATTTGGGCTTCCTAGGTACAAAGGCAAGCTAAGGGGAAGCATTTCTAAATTGGGGACCAGGCCCCTTTTATAGCACTCTCTATACTTTGTGCTGCTGGGAGCCGAACACTGCATTGCACTGTTAATGGAATCCCCTATGGGAGTGCCATCGAAAACTCTGTTGTCCTTCTGAGGTCCATGTGCACTTGTTGTGTGAGTGGCATACAGAAATATGAAATGATTCTGTACTTTAAAAGAAACAGAATTTTAGGCACAGGAACTGTCCCCCTTAAAGGGACAGTGACATTGATTTGGAAATTAGTCGTTAAGAGGCCATGGTGTTTATAAGATAGTTTGGTTTCCTGGTGTATGTTTGGAGAGGCATTGTGAGGGGAGTAAGGGCTGAGGTTATCCGAGTACCCCCTTCTGTGAGATAGGGAGGGATACTACATGTGACTTTCCCATACCCAGTGACAGGGACTAAGTGAAGGTGACCAAGGGATCCTCTCCAGGACTCACAAAATCTACTAGTCCACTCCCGTAGGAAAGGAGATTTTTATAAAGTGTCGATCACCATTTGCATGGTACTCCACCTTCCTGCCGTGTATGTGGATGTTTGAAACCTATGTGACATTTACTGCAAACATGCTTTACATTAAATGGCTAATATACGTTTCACTGTGTATGTCTGACCTTTTGGTGGCAGCATTGCACCAATTATGAAGTGTGCTTATGGTAACATGCACCATTTTACAGAAATAACTGGTCACCCATCACTGTGGAGTATATGCATTTCTTTTAGGTTGAGTATGTAAGCTAAGGAACTTTCCCTGTGGATCTAATGGGATTTTAAAACATTCCAAAACCTTCTTTCTGTAGCACCATTGGAACCATCATCCACCAGCTCAGGAAGGTGCCTGGCCCCTCATAAAGACCCACTAGATATTCCCATAGTAACACTGGGATCACAGTTTCCAATGCTAAATTGTTTCAGACTGTATGACTTGGATGTAGCCAATCTAATTTCAAGTGATCAAAGATTAAAAGAACATGTTCTTGCACCAAGGTTTTATTTCGTCTGGCAGGAGCAATCATGGCCCTCAGTAGACAAATGAGCCATGGTTTCCTACCCTCACCACGAATCTACAGGGATACAAAATAACACCAGTGCTTTGTCTTGGGAGAGGTTTGACTATGAAGAAGCTTAGGGCTACATTCAGTAAACTAGTTGTATTTGTGAATGCTCCCTGTTTTACTGCAACACTTGATTATTGGCTTTCAGACACACACCCCAAAAATCTACGTGCTTGTGAGTAGGGGCTTTACCTCCCTTACAATTGCAGTAATGGTTGTGTCGGTATTACCAGTTGTAATAATACCACCACTGGTGTCCTATAGGACTCCATAATCTGGTTTAGCTGAAACCCTTATTAGTTGGCGAATGTGAATCGTCCTTAGTACATCGTCCCAGCGAGTCAAGATCCCATTAATGGCATTGAGGCTAGTATTATTGTAGTTCTGGTTTTATTTTATTTTATACAGCATTAAGACGTGCACTTTGTTTTAACCAAAACATTTTTCTTCAGATACAGCTCTGGCTCCCAGAATTCCTATACCACCCTCACCTTATTTCCTTCCACCAATATCATCAGTCTCTTTTCAATAAAGGTTTTTCCACCTTCAGCCTGTCCTCTTTTCTCATGAAAAAACAAGGATCCACAATGCCACACAACCACACAACCATCTGGTCAGGGCCAAGGACTGGGGCAGTCCAATCCTTCTTTCAGAGATGGTGTTGCCCGCCAAAGTAGTTGCTAGTTTGAGACAGGATAAATAAACAGAAAATAGGCAGGGATAAGAGAGGTTGGATGACATGTGTCTCAGTGCCATTAATAGAATCCTGACTCTCTGTCATCATGTACTAGGAGAAATCAACATTCAATGGCATGGCACAGAGGCTTCCTATTGTTGCAAGATTCAAAGCTTAGAAATAATCAAGAAATCCACATGCGCAACCTTTTTGCACTAAAATGTCTGAAATACCTGTTCATGAAACCAATAATCTGCCCTCAGAAAGACCTCAGGGCTGGCTGAAGCCTAAAAACCCTTAGAGGCCAAGGCTCCTCCAGTTAAGTGAGCTCCAATGACCAATACATCTATGTTCAAATGAGACATGACCTACTTACTCCATTTAGTATGGTGTCAACAGTGCTATGTCTGCCCTGGAGCACGTAAATGCTATAAAAGCATAGCTGTGGGTGTCTCTGTTGTTACGGCAACCTATTACACAAGCATACCTCACCTCTGTGTGCTGTGTACTCGTATCCCATCGTACTCATGAGCAATATTATATGGCAACAAATAACATTGTTTAAACATCTTACTCTGCCATAGGTTAACTGAACTATGGGGGGCATCACGGGTTGGGCGGAGCAGTAAACTTGTGGAGGTAGCGCTTTTACTGCCTTATTACTGCTCTGTCCAACTATGAGTTGGGAGGGAAGTCGCCCAGCTTTACCTCCAGCTTTGTGCTGGAGGTAAATCTGGTGGGTTTTTGCCCATTTGCTGTGCTATTACCGTGGCACAAATTGCGCTGCGCTAATAGCACACAGCAGGCCCCATAAGGCATATGGACTCTTAAAAACTGGTGACTTACAGCCTTAAGGCAACACGAGATCCGGTGCTAATAGCACCAGACCGAGTTACGGTAACACTATTTGCATTGCCAGTATCCCGGCGGATTTATCGCCAAGATACCGCCATGGCTATGATGGGGCCCTATATATATTTCTGATATTGGGCAACTATAGGGAAAATAGATCTCTAACGAGATCTACAGACTGGGTGTAATATTTGCACATTTGAGGTGTGTCACACATTTGGTTGTATTCGGCATGGTGACACTTTTGCACATTGAACTTTACATCTGTTCTTAGCATAATGTGGTTTTTAAATGTATTGATGTATTTAATGCTGTCTTGTATGTTTGTATGTTTGTAACGATACGTTCAGGTAAAACTGACAGGTGATCAAGGAATTATTTATTGATTATTACATTTTCAAAGGAAATGGAACTTTTGGGGTAAGTTATTGTTTGACTCAACCTATACTAGCAGTCCAGTTTGGTTTCTATTACACATAAGCGTGTTTTACTAGGGACAACCTTCCTGCTGCTTCATCAAATACCCTGGAATCTCCCATATTATGTTCAAGGATAAGGTTTAAGCCTCATAAATACACATGGAAACTATCAAATGAGATAATAGAACTAGTTAATAATTAAGCAATATGACCTGAGGGGTGGGGGCATTACCGACTCAGGTAATGCCCCGGGGCCCATAGTTATAGGCCCGGGGCATTACCTGAGTCGGTAATGCCCTCGCCACGAGGGTCATATTGCTATTAGTACCTCGGCCCGCAATATCTGCGTGACTGGGGTACTAAAAGCATTTTTTTCTGTTCCGAAATGCTGCAGCATTTTGGGACAAAAAAAAAAAAAAAGAAACAACCAAGAAAATGGCCGCCGGTAAAGGGAAAACAGAGTCCATTTTCCCTTTCCATGGTGGCCATCGGCAGCGGACGTGCTGGGAACATAAGTGTTCCCAGCACGTCCGCTCCTGAAAAAAAGGCACAGAAGGTAAGTGGGGTTGGGGGGCGGGAGGGGAAGAAAAAAAGTAAAAAATAAATAAAATATAAAATATGTACCTGCGTCCCCAGCGGGGGACCATGGAAACCTCCAGCTGTATGGAGGCGCGGAGCGGGGATGGCCCCACTCCGGGGATGGCCCCACTCCGCTGTAGGCTGCCATCGTCCCCCGCCGGGCATGAAGGAGCAAGAAAGTAAGTGGGGTGGGGAGTGCAGGGAGGAGGGTGGAGGGAGGAAAGGGAAAAAAAGAAAAAAAAAAGCCTTACCCGAGTCCTCAGAGGAGGGCGAAGGCAGCCTCTCAGCTGTGGGAGGCTCAGACCGGAGATGGGCCGCTTCGAGCCTCCTCAATGGCTGTGGGGCTGCCACGACAAGGCAGCTGGAATCTCGGCCGAGAATTGAAGGATTCTTGGCCAGGTAATGACCAGGTGAGAGCCAATCAGTATGCGTGTTGCATTCTGTTTGACTGTCGCCGTGTACTAATTACGTATATCTATATATGTGTATTACTAATTCATTAGCCTCCAGTACACTTGCTTCTGGGGTGACGACTAAAGTTTGCTCTACGTTTGGGGCAATTAAAAATCTTATTGCACACAATGGGGTTTATTCCACACAGGGCCTGCTAGAAGTATATAAATCCAGCATACTACTCAGTGCGATATATGGACTGGAAATATGCCCTGTCAAGAAAACATTTTGGCTATCCAAGTTGGAGGAGAAAGTATGGTGAGCCACAATGGTATTAACCAGTTCCACCCCCATTAAAGCTATATGTAGCAAACTAGGACATATGGCCATGCAGACTTCCAAGAAAATAGCAATGGGAATTATGTTTATGAAAATATTAATTGAAGAAGGAAATGACAAATATTTGTACTCTTACTTTATTAGGATTTTGAAACAGTGTCCAGTCCTGGACGCTTTAATATTTTTGTTAAAATATGTTTATCTCTTTTATGATGAAAATTACTTATCCTGTTAATTTGGGGGTGGCCAGCAGGGAGATTAAACAAAAGGCATCAGTCTGGGACAGAGATAACATTCTAAGAATGTTCAATCAGAAAAGGAGGTATGGAGATCATATCAAACAAACTTTTTCTGAAAAGATACCTTTTAAATATATTATTTAGGAAAATGATAATAGGATCAAAAGATTAATTTTACTTCTCAGACTGGAACAACCATCGACTTTTTACAGTATAGGGGCCTGAAAGAGTATAATAATAATAATAATAATTAGGCTTTTATATAGCGCTACAAACCCTCAGGTATCCGAGCGCTGCTTATTATTACCCACGGTGTGTGGTGCTCATTTATCGACCTCGGAAGGATGAAAGGCTGAGTTTGGCCCCGCCGGGATTCGAACCTGCGTTAACAGGCTCTGCACGGGTGTCAAAGCGAGCGCTCTACTCGCTGTGCCACTTGACCGGGTATCCCTTTTGAAAATAGCCTGTGCCAATTATGTAAAAATGAAATGGAAACATCTAGACACATGCTGTTGTGTTGGTCTAAAATGACAGAAGTGTACAAAAAGAGATACGAAGGGACCTTGCGTATGGATTTTTTATAAAGTGACCAAACGTGGTCTTATATCTACTTTGGAGAGAACCATGTTTTAAATTATAATTTGTATATAATTTGGCAGGAAATGGCTTGTAAGATCAATTAACTAGTATGAATTTCCCGATATAAGAGAGGTTATATGATACTATGGTACTTTGAATTTGAATTGTGATATTCCATGAGCCATGTTCTTTTTGCTGTATTATGTATGATGACATTTAGAAGTGTGAATTTGTATAAGATATTCCTATCCTGGAATCTCAAATCTAGGTGTATTTTGAGCACTGCATGCCATTCTGTGAAACCTAGGCCTTTCTACCATTACCTAGGTATCTCAAACCGAGGTGTTTTTTTGATCACTGCCTGCCATTTGTGAAACCTAGGCCTTTCTCCGATTACCTAGGTATCTCAAATCTAAGTGTATTCTTTCATTGCCTTCCATTATTGAATCCTAGGCCCCTGTTACCCAGAACACCTAGCAATCACCGAAAACTAGTAACTATAACCAGATTCCTACCCAAGTTAACCAGGAACCAGCAATCCCCCATACCCAACTGTGCTACCCCTGCCAACACGTAGTACCCACATAGACAATCCACCCATAGATAAAGGAACACCCGATCCTAACCCACTAAGTGGATAGCTACCCTCAGAGGGCATACAGCTATCGCAATGTAAGAGGATAAAACCCAACATCATCCAAATGCAAGGCCCAACAGGTGAGCTACTGCCCCTGTAAACTCAATGCCCAAACCATCCTACTACCAAGGACATAAAATGCCCCGATGCAGAATTGGATGCTGCCAAAGAGAATTGGAAGTAGGATCAATCCGAACGGATTCACACCCTCACCTGCCTCCAGTAGAAGACGTCACGAATACATAATGCACCCCAGAAAACAACACAACCAATAGAGCAAACATCATAAGAGAAAAATCCCTATACCTTACACTGTACCTCGGAACAACCGCAGAACCTTGACACTTACATGTCCATAAAAGCTAAGAACCTTCTGCAATCCCTGCAAAAAAGAAGAGAGGACCCTAGAAGCGATAGGTATGATACCAACGACCTTACTCCATATATCACAATACAAAAACACAAGAGCACCACCCGCAACCACATCAAAACACGAAAGATGATAAGCTAATTATCAACCTAACAAACCGCCTCAATGATGAAGCAGCCTCCACGGAACCCCAACCAATCTGCGACAACAAAACAGAAGCACTCCAACTGAACATCCGCAAGTCAAAACAGGGATCAATAAATAAACCTAAGCATATCAAAAAGATCCACTGCAACCTAATGAACACTAGGTCAATGTCCAAACATGCCACCGAGATCTAGGACCTACTGTGCGACAGAGGTATCGACATCCTATTCATAACTGAAACATGGCTAGACACCAATTACAAAATCACACTCCATAACTGCCTCCCTGACAACTTCAAGTACGCACAAGCAAACAGGAAAAACAAAAGAGGAGGAGGACTGGCAATAGCAGGCAAGGACCACATGATAATTAAAATAGAAGACCCCTTAAGAATCAAAAACAGTGAATCTCTAATCCTTCGCCTATCAACAAACCCCAAAACAAACATCATATTAATTCTGGTGTACGTTCGTGGATGCCTTCTCGGGAGCCATCGCCACCTAGCCATCGAACAGGAGCTCCTGATAATCCTTTGTGATTTCACCATCTGGTTTGACAAAGAAGCCACAATCACACAAAAATCACTAGCCAAACAACTGAAGATGATGAAACTACATCAACTAGTCAAAGGAGCAACTCACGCGGTGGGGGATACACTAGAAGCAATCTTCATCAACAAAAACCTGACCACCACGGTGCCACCAATTCAGATCCTGTGGAGCGACCACCTCATAATCCCCTTTTTGATCATGCTGGCTACACCAACAACCAAACAACCTGACAATCTACCAACTATCATGAAAAGAAACTGGAGGACCATCACAAACAGCAATCTAACTGAACTACTGGAAATCAACAAATCACCAGCAACAGCAATGGATGAAGCTGACCTTGACAGAAAAACAGAACCTCTTCACAAGTGAATAACCACAATAGACGAGATTACCAAGGAAAAATCTTTTACACCATCGCGCAAAAGAGCGACAGCAAAATGGTTTTGCCTGCTAATAAGCGGCTTTAACCGGGTACACAAACCACTAACACAGAGGAAAATTGCCACCAACATCATTCCTGCAAACTATATGGACAAACAACAATATCAAACTCACAGGATAACCATAGATATGGAGCAAAAAATAAAAAACGCAAAGATTAAGAGGTAAGTAACTAAAAAAGAAACTAACCCCAACTATAATGAAACCTCAACTTTCTGCATACACTTCTCACACAGAAAGCCACACAACCACTTCTCCGCACAGCAATCAGCATGTAATTCACCATACTGCAGCAACAGACAGACAACACATAACCTGTGTCAACAGCACATGGGAACTCTCACCGACCTGATAACCGTACTCATGCTCAGCGAACAGTGAAAACTGAACTGACGCTGCCAACAGAACAT
Source organism: Ambystoma mexicanum (assembly GCF_040938575.1). Classification (NCBI taxonomy): domain Eukaryota; kingdom Metazoa; phylum Chordata; class Amphibia; order Caudata; family Ambystomatidae; genus Ambystoma; species Ambystoma mexicanum. The sequence goes on along the minus strand of NC_090929.1, from coordinate 305,705,093 downwards.
CACACCCTCACTCTCCTATTCCCACTTCACCTTACTAACCCCCCCCACCTGTCCTCTTTCGTGTTGCTGTAATTAGTTATGTAAGAACATATGATTTTGCATTTAAAAGTATTCGAAGCAAATTGGGCTCCCACCTTTTTCTTTTCACATGCACAGAAAGTATTATCAACCAATGAAGATTGAGGGTTGGGGGGTATTCTATGGGAGTGTTTGACTATGAGGCAAGCCAATAGAAAGATTTGACCAAGGTAATTATGTGGCATAAGATGGTAATACTGCACATTTCATAAAGCAGAAACACACAGGGAATAGCTCTCTGACGCTGGAATTAAAAGCTGCACGGAAGGAAAACACCTGTTCTATAGGGGATGCATTAATCAGAGAAAGCATCTGAAGAGCTATTATTCCATTAGGCTCCTGAGGGGATGATTCCTGTTCCGGGCAGAGAAGGGGATCTTGAGGCAGTTCTAACTTCAAGGAAGCATATCAGAAGAGAGACTATAAGAATGAGAGAGTTCCAATATGAGAGAGTCAAAGCTGATCCTAAAAACTAGAAGGATCATTTCAAAGTGCGTATGAGAATGCCACAAAAAAGGACATATTAAGTCCCAGAAAAAGGGGTGGAGGTGCAGTTTCTGAAAGGTGTTACCAAAATACATTGATTTTAAATGGAAGAATTAACAGTGAATTGTCACTGCATGTAAAATCAAGTGATATGGTATTTCAATCCAACCCAACATATATTTCTGCCCTCTGTAGCGTGATACTGATGGCATCTCTATCCATTCTGCATGCAATCTTTTGTAAATAATTATCTCAGTAATTTTACTCAAAACATTTTCACAGTTATCGTTAACACTGAAATAATGAAGATTTACTTGATGATTTGTGATCTGTGAAGGTCATGCATACTTGAACTGAATTTAGGAATGAGAGGAAGCTTAGTAGTGTCATTTATACTCAGATAGGAAATGCTGCTAAGTTAAATCTCATTCACCTCTCACTCTTAACTTTACATAGAAAATGAATCTTGACCAATGGCACATATGTTCCTATGTTGTGTGGATGAACTAATATTCTGTGCATTCTGAATTGATAATACTGCTTCCCTAGCAAAACCTGCAGAAAGAATTCTGATGCATACATGTACTAGCAACCCATAGCACCATACTTGCATGGGAAATGTGTGCATGAAAGAGATCTCTGATTCCAGCAATTATTGGTGATATTGGGGAAAGCAAAGTTGTTTGAATAAGTTTTCATGTAACTTCAAGTGTAATTTCCAAATGTTTTGAAGTAAAGAGAGTTTGAATACACTTTGCAGATTAGCAACATTAGGGTTATAGGATTAATTAATTGGTAAACATATTATTAATTATTCTTTTGTAAGCTTGAATGATTTTTTTAATGTCGCTAGATTGTCACAGGCAGGCTTAGTTTAATTGGGTAATATGTATGTGTTGTGATGTTGTGACTTCTGCATAACGTAAGAAGACCTCCTTCAAATTTGTATTAAATACATTGGAGTTTTTATCAAACAGCTTGTCTATTTTCCCAGAATTGTAGGGTCGGACTGTATAGCACAGTTTATTGAATTCGGGATGGCCGCTAAGTGAAAACTTCTTATATATTAAAATCATTCCTACGGCTGCCAATTATTGATTTTGATTGTCAGGATAGAAATTATCAATTTGAGGGAAGCCAGGGAGCCTTACCCATCTTCAGGTCAAAATAACATTTTACAGCACATTTTGCAGTGGAAATTGTAAAAAAGCCATAACATTTACAAGCAGGTCTAAATACATGTAATTTCAGAAATGTCGAACAACTTGCTTAGTTGTTTTTTCAGCATTCTGCTTTATGATTCCTCCCTCAACTTTCAAAGAATTCAACACCTGAAGCAAATAACAAACTCCGGAAATCACTGCATTACTATAAACATGACCTAAAAGCCAATAGCATTTAGCTTACAACAAACTTGACACAGCACACGAATAGGCGGAAATTGAAAGCTGTTTACATCTCTATGGGGTAAATTGAGGTTTCTGCCCTTGTTGCTTAAAAAGTATGGAGCCATTTGCCCTGACTGCCCTGTGTACTCAGCGCCTATGCCATCAGGGCCTTCTTCCTTCTGACCTCTGATGGGACAAATTAGCAGAGGGCAGGCAGGTGGATTATTTAGGTACAACAAGTTCACTACCTCTCCCATGTCCAACAAATAGCTCTGGCCTGCCCTCTTCAATCCAGGCTCAGGGGGTCCAAGGATGAGGTCGACTTCCCACTTTGAATTGAGCAGCACTTGCTATTTTTGCAAGATGAATGGTATCACGTCACCCAGGAATGATCCCAGCGGGGCAGGAGCCAGAAGCTCTGCTGTGCCCAGTGATCTTGAAGAGAGCACGGCCCTCAATCCGGATATATGTTTGCTTTTGTTTTGTGTCTCCACGGATATATATGGAGATCCAGGGCAACTGTCCTCTCCACCCCGTGTCCTCAGAAACTAAGTCAGTCTCTAGAGGTAGCAGCCATAGTAGTAGAAAGTATTTCCCCAAAATATGTCTATACAAAGCCTCTAGACCTAAGAGATGTAAGAAAAGACGGTGGATATAGGGAGGAGGAAGCGTTCCGGAATAGAGATTGTTCCGGTTGATGGGAGGAAAAGAGGTCATGATGAAATGAGCATTTTGCTAGTCGTGTCCTCACATGAAGAAAAACGTTTGGGTAATAAAATGGTTCCACTTTTCTGCTCCTGTATAAAATGAATGGAAGAGAGAAATGAAACATTAGGAAGCCTCCACGAAATTCCATATATTTACTCTGTATAAATGCCATATCATATACTGTGACCATGTTGCAGCAATGGATGTGCAGTGTGGCAGCGCTAGCAGAGCTAATCCCTCCAAACTTGCAATGAGGACTCAGGATTTGACAAGAGTGAACAACATTGTCATTATTTCATTAGTGGCACTATGAATACAACATGGGTTATTGATGTATATTACATATTTTGTGATACTCGTTGTTTAAGAATATGTTATCATAATAGGATTTTGTGTTATAAGGAAAGGTAGGCGTTTTCCCAACCCTACCCAAACACTGTATTCCAACTTCAGAAGGTTTCGAGGGTAACCCAACAAAAATATCCCAAACACTATCCTTAGAAATCCATTCCTCGGCTAACAGAATTCAGACTTGTCTGCAGAAAGATGCTTTGAGCTGTACTCAGTCCGGCCGCTTGTTAGGCCCTTATGCTCATACCAGCTTCTGCAGCCCTTTCTTAGGATTCCTCGTGGCTTTGTGGGCCAGACCTTTCCCAGTCCAGGATGTCATCATTCTTCTTCTGAGATCCGCAGCTGGACCTGGGTGTAAGCTCCACCCTGGTATCAGGCTTTAGCCTGGAAATCAGACTCGCAGCTTTTACCTTTGTATCAGAGCTTTCTCGGTAGCTCATTTTGTATCAGGGTTTGGCCTCAGTTCAGACTTGCACTTTCATCCCTTGGATCAGGGTTTGATCTTTATGAAGACTGCCTGATGGCTCCTTTACTGAGTCCTTGACTGTCCAACCCTTCTGATGCGATATCAGGCCCCATTTCTTCCTCTTTGTTTTCCGTATTTGGTATTCTAGGACGCTTTTAATCATGGGTTGTGATTGGTGTGGGCCTGGGCTCTCCTGATTTGTCCTCTGTTGTCCCTGGATAAGGTGAAAGGTAGGTGGGGTGGGGGGTCAGTGCCTTATTGGAATGCGCAACTACATGGACCATGATCCCTTGCAGTTCTGGATTCCAAAAGGGACTCCTAGCCTTCAGAAAGAGGCTTCCATGTGCACTTGTGCCCAGAGCTACACCTAATGTCGGTCAGGCCTATAACTTGGGATTTGGACCTTTACCAGCTGATCTAACCCACGGTCGCAGGTCTTATTGCTTAATTAGGGTCAAGTGAATACGGGATGTCATAGATTGTGTATAGGCGCGTTACAAATGCCATATCATATCATATCATATCATTGTGTGTCCCTGAGGAGGTGGAAAAAGTAGCGGACCTGTGGGATCCCACCACTACCAGCTGGGGAAAGGGAAATCGGGTAGCGACCAGGCGAGCCCTGTCCCTAGCAGACTGCCACCCTCAAACAAGAAGCTAAAAAGTGGTGACAATTCACCACACTGCTCTCAGTTCTACATTCCTCACTCAAAGGACATTCCATGAAGACCCAAAAAGGGTGACAATTCACCACACTGCTCTCAGTTCTACATTGCTCACCCAAAGGACATTCCAGGAAGACCTTTAGTGATATAGCAGGAATGATGGACTTTTACAAACTAAAAAGAATGACAAGTTGGAGCATGTTTGGAAAGTGTGAATGATTTGGTTTGCACACACCACAAACCAAGCCATATTCTGATGCAGCGACTATGAAGATCTATAGAATAGCATGGAAACTTTGATCGGGTTTCAAGAGTGTAGAATAATATACTGTTGACTGGTTAGTTCTCACCAGTCTACTGGAAGGACCTGTGTGGGTATCCCACTAAACTTTTTTTGAAAGTGTTCTGTATTTCCCAATAATTCTTGAAAAAGTACTTGTTGATTCACTTAATTGTGGTGAAGATATTTTTATTTATCAATCTATATCTTTCTGAGGCCTTTAGCAAACGTTATATCGTCCAATGCATTTCGGTCTATACTAGACCTTCTTCAGGGACTAATAGTAATGAAAAGATAAAAATAAAATTAAATATTAACTAAAATACTTATATAACCATACATTCACAAATAAACCAATCCTATATTATGAATTTTTCTTAAAGTCAGCTACACTAAACATATTGAAAAAACTACCTGTGTAGAACGTTGCTTTTAATCTTTGACCTTGTTTGTTTTACCTCCTTGTTGGAGAATTATCCAATTCCTCTCCACTTGAGCGTGCTAGTTCGCATTAGCTGTTGTATGTCCTCTATGTGACTTCCTTTATTTCCTGGTAATCTAAACAATAACCAATGTGCATTTAAAATCTAACAAATGTGGATCACTAGTTGGTCTATCAACTACTAAAGTTTCGCCTCCCCGCAGGGGGAGTCTTACCTGTTGTTCGAACCAGTGTGGTAGCAGCGGGGCACCTTGCTCGCGTGAGAACGCGTTGCTGGTTGCCCCATTTGGTTTTATGTTGAAAAAAATGGCACCGGCACGCAATACGGTGATGTCATCAACGTGATGACATCATCGCGCGCCGGCGGCCATTTTGAAGTGTTGAAAAATGGCAATTTAATGTTGACTGATCCTGTGTAAGTACTTCTACTTATACGTTAATTATACATGTATTTAACATCTGGGATAAGGACTTCTCATTGCTGAGCTAAGTAGAGCTAGCTAATGATAAACAACAACATACTTGACAACCTGATGTAAAGACTAAATTCGAATTAGATGTATGATCTTATATTTATATATACTGTTGTAGCTCCACTTAAAGTTCTGCAAGTGTTTTTCTAAATGGTTAAAACACAACGATCTGCATTCAACATTACTTGATATAAACACCTGGTGATCCAAACCAATTACATACTCATGTAGTCTCTTCCTCAACTATTCGTTAAAGGTTACATGTTGTCATGAAATTCAACCTTCTGCACATGTTATTGGACATTCAATAATCAACAGCATACTCACGTTCCAAATATTTGTACATCATTTCATCTCATTAAATTTTCTTTAAAGAAAACATGCAAAATTGCATTCCTCATTGAGACCATCTGGCTGTATGGAGTTGAGTTTTTCGATCCAGAAAGTTTATTTCTGGTTTAAGAGTCTGTTGATGCCCACCTTCTTGCCTTGGGTGACTTCCAGTACATCAAGAATTTGAAATTTCATTTGCGCTATCTGGTGTTGGGCTTCTCTGAAATGTCTCGCTACCTGTATGTTAAGCATTAGTGTAAGGTAGATGTGTTTCTAAGTGGTACTTGCAGTTGTCCTGCATGATGACCAGAGAGTGATGTTATGATCACACTGCTGTGAGCATGTAACTGCAGCTGTATATGGGAGGCCCACAGGATGGAGTCTCACTCTGACTCAAAGACAAGCAGTAGTTCTTGCTTACCTGGAATGGTTCATACTTGAATATTGTAGAGGACATAGAGAATGCATATATAATTCTGTCTCTAGTTTGTGAAGTTGATTTTTGCATTTAGTTGGAATTTTGTTATGGATTGTACTGCAAGTTTAGATGAATGATCTATTTGTAGGGCTAAGAAGACTTTGGTTCTTGAAATACAAGATTACTGATAAATGGATCAAAGGTGTTCTGGAAGTAGGAAGAGCAGTGCGGTTTACCTGTTCCTTTGGGGGAAAGATACATGTTTTAAGGAATTTCCCGAACTCACCCTTTCATGGAGCTTGCAGCTGAGGAAAGGGATTGCATTCCATAGTTTAGCAAGCTCTACTGGAAAAGAGGCACCTCTGAAAAGAGATTTGATTTTGACAAGTTCAGGGCTTTCATCTGTAGTTGGGTTTTACAGAGAAGGCTGCGTCTTGTTAAGCCTCTTAGAAGTGTTCTGTTTCGAAACATGGGCCAGTGTCTTGAAGTGGCTGTTGTGCAATTCATTGGGTTTTGAGGGAGTTTGGGAGGGTGACTGGTAGCCAGTGGAACACCTTAGTGATGTGACATGTTTTGGAGCAAATGTCCAAAGATTACTAGATAGAGCCCGATAGTTTAGCTTAGATGAAATAAGGTTAGTGCCATGCTGGCCCTAACTCTGTGTAAGAAGCCATGGAAGGAGAAGATGTGTCTCTCTAAAAAGACTATTGAGTTGGTTTTAGAATCTAGAGAGAGGTCCAAATCAGAGCCCAAATGCCTAGATTTTAGAGTGCATTGGATGGTCTGGGAGGACTACCTAGCTCGGTGGGACAAAATGGCACTGTCTGTGCAGCTGGCTAGTTAAGACAAGTTATTCAGTTATACAGTCTCTGTCTTGCAGACTGAGAACAGTTTAGAAATCTGCATTTAACTCCCGTGGATTTGAACTACCTCCTTGAACCAACATGTACCTAGAATTACAGTAACATTTGAGTGAAATGTTCCAAAAGGAGAGCAAGTAAAGCCCTGAGGAGCATGCAGCTTTTCGTTCGGATTTTTTGTCTGTGCAATGCTTGGGAATCATTATGTCTCTCGTTGTTTTGTCTGTATCGTTTACTTGTAGCTTGTATGGGTTACCTACGCCCAGACAGTGAGCAACCACAGTGTTTACTGTTGATCCATGATCTGGGACTGTCTGCTGGAAGAAGTGTGGATTCAGGGTATCTTGATTGTGTTCAGACTGATAGAGAGGTGAAGTGTAGTACGCTGGTCACCTGCTCTGGCGTGACTGGTATGAACTCTGCTTAACAGTCTGGGTTCCCATGATGTTGTCTGTTTGACAGGATTTGAAATCAGTTGTTGTGAGGGAGGGAGTGGGAAGTGATTGTTGAGAGAAGTTCCTATAAGAAGCTTATAATGAATTGTACAGGCGGTGAGTTCGTGAAAACGTATACGTTTATTTCGCAAAGGGCCCCCCGGCAAAGTCTCCCTCTCTGCTCGCATCCAAATGTCACTGCCGTCACGTGAACATCTTTCCCTGAAACAATAACAAAGGGAAGATGCTCGTGTGACGATAGGTTCACGAGCAACAACAATCACTACATATCTTCCCCCTTAGGAGAATCAACACAACATAAAATAAGTTAAAATATTTAAATAATGTAAACAATAAAAACTAAATTAAACAATTTCTGAATGAAATTTCTAAACAAAATATACAGGAAGTCTTACTTCTGAGTATCACATGAATGACGATGTGAAATATTAAGACATATAGTCCCTCATCCAAGCAGGTTTGGATCTTGTCCTTTGAAGACACCTGAACTTATCACCTCTGTCACTTTCATAAGCCTTGGCAATTCTCCCTTTGGACCACACTTCTCCTCCTTCCAAAATTACCACACTCTTCCTTATAGCACTTATCCTTTTCGGCCCCCTATACCTGCTTTCCAAACACTTGTTTACCAACCTAGGATTCTTCAGGTACACCATTTCTCCAACTTTCCACTCACGTTCCTTTGCCTTTTCGCGAGTATCAAAACATTCTTTACTCTTTTCCTGGCTCACGCTGATGAGTTTCATAATTTGTTCTCTATCTACTTAAACCACTCTGGCCATCCCCAACCATCCTGGACATAATTTGGTCCCTGGTTCCCTACCCTTAAGTGACACGAACGGCGACACTCTAGTCATCGAATGCGGGGTAGTTACATAATTCCATGTCAACATATTTAATCTCTCTCTCCATGGCTACCTCGCCTTCATAGCCAGTTTTAAACCCTCTTTTAACCATCGGTTGACCCTCTCCACTAGCCCATTGGCCCTTGGGGGGTACAACACTGTTTTGATATGTCTCATACCATAGCTGTTAAGGAACTTCTTTATTGCTTCCGACACAAATTGTACCCCATTATCCGAGACAAGTTCAGTAGGCACGCCCTCTCTAAGGAATATTTTCTCCAGAAACATAATCAGTTCCTTCGCGTGACATCCTTGACTGCTTCCCATTCGATCCATTTCGAATGAAAATCTACAAGAACAAACAAAAATCTCAAACCACTCCCCAAACCCATGATGGGGCCCATGATGTTCACAGCTACTTTGGACCATGGCTGATCTGGAACCACATTGGGAACTAAAGGAGTTTCCCGCACTACTTTCATTTTGTCACTGCTTTGACAAGCCATACAATCTTTCACACATCTTTCAGCCATTTTGTCAATACATGGCCACCAATAGCTTTGACGGAATTTTCTCTTCATCGGTCCCTCCCCTGGGTGTACCTCATGGGCCAGCTCAATTAAACATGGTCTAATCGATTCTGGAGAAATCACACACCGCCCTCTCCTGAGTCTGTCCTTGTACATGTTTTACTCCTCCTTGACCTCCCACCATATGTCAAACTTTCTATCCAGGTTCTTTTTATGGGGCCAACCCTTCACTGTCCATTCCTTAATCAACCTAAGTTCTTCATCAGCATTCTCTTCTTGTACCCACTTCTCCTGATTCACAGCATCTTCCACTTCTGCCACTACTGATTCATCCATTTCCATCTCCTTAGTGATCTCGCTTTCCCTGATAGGCATCCTGGAGAGGCAATCCGCCACTACATTTTTTTTCCAGGCAGAAAACTCAAATCAAAGTTATATCCTTGTAAACCTAAACCCCATCGACTTATCCTAGGTGATCCCAAGGCCCACCTCCCACTCTCAAGCAACTGCACTAGTGGTTTATGATCTGAGCGAACAACAAAACGCCTACCCCACAAAAAATATTTAAAGTGTATCGTGTCCCAGAACATGGCTAATGTTTCTCTCTCAATAACTTAGTACTTGATCTCCGCTCCTCTCAAAGCCCTCGATGCAAATGCGATAACTCTTTCCTTATTTTCCTTGTCATATTGCACTAAGGCTGCTCCTAACCCCAACATGCTAGCATTCACTACCAAAACTTTTTTATCCATTGGATCAAACTTTCCAATTGAGGGTGCTTTACTGATTGCTTCTTTAATATTTTCAAAAGCAATACCACACTGTGGAGTCCAATTAAACTTGGCACCTTTTCTGAGAATCATTCTTACAGGAGTGGACGCCATAGCAAAGTCTTTTACAAATCTATGGTAATATTCGGCAAGACCCAAGAAAGATCTTACTTGGTCTTTATCCGTCGGTATAGGAGCATCTTTTACTGCTTTCACTAAACATCTTTTCGCTCTCACACCAAACTCATCAATCTCATGTCCCAGATATTCCACTCGCCCCACCACTATCTTGCATTTATCTCTTCTCACTGTCAACCCAGCCTCAGACAATCTGCTCAGCACCTGTCTTAAAATCACATCATGTTCTGCCACTGAACTTGCATGTCATCTTGGAATACTACAATATTCTTCACTCCCTCCATAACAGTGTTCATCACCCTTTGAAAGACTGCCGCTGCCGAGGCAAGACCGAACAGCATCCTGCAATACTTAAAAGTACCAAATGACATTATGAATGCTGTGAGATGCTGGCAATCCTCCTTCAGGGGAATCTGGTGATAAGCTTGAGAAATATCAATCACTGAGAACACTTTGGCATCCTTGAGCGTGGACAACTCATCACCTTAATTCTTTGCTTGGACGAAGCGGGGAAAGCAGCTGTCTCCGAGGCTATGTCAGTAGGGACGGGCGGCCCGCCGATCTCTCAGGCGGCGCGGCTCTCGGCGCTTTCTCCAGCACCCAGGCCGGAAGAACGGGAGACTCTGGAGCCTACTGGTGGCCAACCATACAGAGTGCAGGCACGCCTCCGTCTTGCGGTGTAGCTCCTCTCCGTTGTGGGCCTGCCTGGATATTACCTTGTCGCCATTATAATGAATTGTACAGGCGGTGAGTTCGTGAAAACGTATAAGTTTATTTCGCAAAGGGCCCGCCGGCAAAGTCTCCCTCTCTGCTTGCATCTAACTGTCACTGTCGTCAAGCGAACATCTCTCCCTGAAACAATAACAAAGGGAAGATGCTCGTGTGACGATAGGTTCACGAGCAACAACAATCACTACAAAGGTCTTGTCGCTGATTTAGGCCTCGCCATTGAGTGCCATAGCCAAGAGTATGTCATCTACTTGATGGATGTAGCACTGATGACCCACACTTTCACTCTGGCCGACCCTCTTGGAGGAGGGCTGACAGGGGACATTTGGACAGAAATCTTGACTGTTTAAGACTACAGGGTCGACAGAAATGAATTTATAGAGAGTGTTTTGACAGGGTTACCTAAGGTCAAGTAGGACTACAAGAATATGAGTGTATGCTTATCGTAACGTGTGATTACAGATATTAATTCTTTTTCCCTTGGGCCTCATTACGGCCCTGGCGGAACGGGTTAAACGGCGCTGTAAAAGGCTGCGGCGCCGTTCAACCCGTTCCGCCACATTACGAGGTCCCCTCGCGGGACACGTTAAGCACGCCTGGGAAAACCAGGCGTGCATACCGGGTCCCGCGAGGGGAAGAGGGAGCAAACAACGGGCCATCTCGTAATGGCCCGTTGTTTACTCCCTCTCCCATTCAGCCCTATGGGGGCTGAAATGGGGATGAACCGTGTCCGTGTCTTCAAGTGAGGAATTACTGGGCCATCCGAACTCGGAATGGTCCGGTAAGTCCTCATTCCGAGGACACGGACACGGATGCGGTTTTGCCGGCAGCCATGCCGCCAATAGCGGCATGGCTACCGGCATACCTCGTAATGTTGCCCATTGTGAGGTCCCAGAATATATGAGAACAGTGTGAAAATATTAGACCTTTGGTCACGTCATAAAGAATTTGAAGAATGTACACAAGTATGCTTTTATCTGCCTCAAACAAATAGTAGAAGGAAATTCAGGTTATGTGAAAAGCAGAGTTGGTTGGCAACTTGAGAGCCCAGAAACTGCCTATCAGGAAAGCTTATCTCCCTATGTTCGATGAGTAATTCAGATTTTTTGCTTTTAATCTCTGCCACTTTGGAGAGATGGGGATGGAATTAATAAACCTCACTCAAGGGGATGGACAACTATTATGTCCATGGTTGTTAGTTTCTTGTTTTACTATGCCTGCAGATAGTATTTTGAAGCTTAAGAAACACAAAAAAGTGCTCTTGCAGGTGGATGTGATGTTATATCTATACAGAATAGATAGGCAGAACTATAGTTTTCTGGATGTTCATGTCATGGGGTTTTTCTTTTACTCTGTTGCTGGAACAGTTATTTTACTTTGGTTGAAGCTTTGTGATTTTGCATGTGTTTAATCACATTTGGTTACCGAGATAGTTGGTCAGTAAATTTGCAGAGCTAATGTCTAATACAATATGTGCACTGTTTTTCTTCACACCAGGGATGCTTTGCGGCACTAAATAGAATACAAATAGCAAGTTATACAAATGTGTTCTCTAAAATACAAGTAGCAATATCTACGAAATGGATTGCATTATGTGTGGAGGGAGGGGGAATGACAGAAGGAGTGTGTCACAAGGAAAGGAAGACAAGCAAACCATAGATAGACAACCAGGGTGGGGAAAGGGCACTGGGGGAAGAAAACAAAATCACTGAAAGAGGGGATAGGAACTCTCTACAGAGGGTGAGAAAGGTTGAGCATTCATGAAAAAGCCCTCGAATAAACATCAGAAATACGTCCTACAAACAATATCAGATATAGGAATTGAGCATTGCTGTCCAAATTAGATAACGTTTTGCGAGGCATTAAGCCTCTTAAATTGGAATTTGAATACTGAGGTGCTTTCTGGTCTCTCTTTAAATTGGCAAAATCTAGAGATGGGTCAGCCATATGCTTTATCATATAAGGGACACCTACTCTTCATTCAGGGTCCAATTATCAATACAACAACACACAGCTAGAGTGGGTCACCCTGCTCTTTTATTGCATAGATATACACCACAGTCTGTTCATTTCTTTTGTACTGAAATTAAATCTAGTCATACACCCTTTGGCATATTCTTTCCTTAGTCCCATAGAAAGAGCTCATAATATTGTGCATTGTTAAAAAATCATCATTTTATGAAAACATTTTTCACAATACATTTTTCACATACATCAAATACACATATTCATTGGACTTGTCTCTATATATAGTACAACAACGTGCAAAACAGTGTTAGAAACCACGAAAAAGTGCTATCTAGAGAAAACTCTTTCATCTGGCTTATAGAGGGCACATGGACAACAAATAGCCACAATATTCAACACCAAAACAATTATATATTGGCCATAAACAATCAATTGATTTTCACAAAAATAAATTGTAAAAACATCTACATTGATCAGGCTATACAATTCATACATCAACACAGTCTATTTTGTAGTGTTGAAACCCAAGTTAACCTTACCGGGATCTGTGTGCCCCTAAGCAGATGAAATCATATAGACATCGACTCTATGGGGCTCATTACGGGTGTGCATGTCCAGTAAAAATGCTGAAAATAATGTTGGTAATACCGGCTCCAGCATTTCTACCAGACCAGGACACTCCAAGTTCGCCGGTAGGGGCTCTGATTCACCGGCAGGCTTGACCTGCCGGTAAGTCAGGCCCCTACCAGAAAATTATTTCTGCAATCACCGGCACTGGTAGAATGAGGAAAACCCATTGCATGGAGTCCTAGTGGACTCCATGGAATGGGATTTTACAGCTGTTGCCAGCACCCTCCCGGTAATACCGACCAGGATATCGCGTGCTGGTAATGGTAAGGTGGGTTTGCTGGTAACGCACCGGAATTATCTGTGTTTTACTGGCAAACCCGTAATGAGCCCCTATGGGCCTCATCACGAGTTGGGCGCGAACCCCAGTGGTATTACTGCCGGGGCTATTAGCCCTACCGCCAAACCCCTCTGCGTTATTAGCGTCAGATCGTGGGTTTGGCAGAACCGTTAGTCCCCATTCCCCATTGGGCCCATTCGGGAATTTCCCATTCCCCATTGGGCCCAATGGAGAATGTTCGGCGCTAGCGCTGAAAATCGGCAAAATCGCAGTGGATTTGCCCCCAGCTCAGAGCTGGGGTCAATCCGCCAAGCCCGTGATTTGGCGGACCCTTAAATGTGGCAGTAATAGCATTAGTACTGCATTTAAGGGTTACCGCCAAACTCGTAATGAGGCAGTGGGCCTCATTACGAATGTGACGGAAAGGCAACAACAGCACCAGTAGTGCTACCGGCGCCGTTGTTACCTCTCCGCCACATTACGAGTTCTGCTTGCCGGTGCCGGACTGCACGCGTGGTCTGACCAGGCGTGCAGACCGGCACCCGCGAGCAGAACCTGTGATTGCACCAGCACTGTTATTAACGGTGCCAATGCAACCATGCTCCCGACCCCCATTCAGAATGGGGATCGGGAGGCCGGCCATACCGGCACTCGCGAATGGGTAATTACCGGCCCATTCATCTCGTAATGGCCTGGTAATGGTCCTTTCGGGGGTGCCGGCGCCAGTAGCGCGTTTGGTGGTAGCTGTGCCCTTAATAAGGGCACGGCTACCACCTAACTCGTATTGAGGCCCACTGTGTTGATTTAGACGAGTGTTGGTTGGCATAGAGTGTTTCTGCCCTATGAAATCCATGGTATCTTACTAGATAGTCCCAGGGGCCTTCATCACGATGAAATAATCATATGAACAGAAGTATATTCCATGCACTTCTTGGATTGGAGACCTTCAATCCAGGTGGAATCTGTGAATCGGACACATAAACACATTTAATGGGAGTTCTGGCCCAAAAGAGTCTTTCTGAAGAGTGGTAAGAAGGGTATTAGACTGACCTTTATAGGTGTTCCATGAATGCGCCAGGCTTTTTAAAATTGAATTTTTACACTTATTTTGCATTAATTTCTTTAAAGGGGCCTTTACATACAGATGCTTCTGTACTTATTTTCTCGATTTCTTTTTTTTCTACACTTATCTAAAGGGAAATGAAAAGGTATGATTATGCCGATGTAATACATCTACAAGCAACTCATGTAGAAACTGGGGAATCAGGGGCATTTTGTATGTGGTGAGTTGGTCAGGTTTTCTATTCTCCCTATTCAAAGAAGAAAAAAGGTGTTTCCACTTTCATTGCAGGCCATGCCCTTTTACCATCATGTAGGTGCTTTCAGATACAGAAGGAAGATATATAGTGGTCCACCTTAATTAATATTTATGGCCCTGTAGATGTCAACCCTGCTTTTTGTGGGAATCTATTAGGCAATATCACTGGCCTCCTCTCACACTTGATGCTTGCCAGAGGGTACTTGAATTTGGTCATGCCCTCGGCATAAAGATAGAATTCCCCTGCCCTTTCTCATGTCAGTGCTCCTAAAGATACAAAGGCACTAGCTGATGTATTTTGTAAAATTCATTTGTATATATGTGGAGATCTTTACATCTATGATAATGACTATGGGCCTCATTACGAGTACGGCGGTGCAGGAGAAAATAGTGGTAATGCAGTGCAACTGGGTTACCACTGCACTACTGTGACATTACTGCACTGCAAACTACAACTTTAGTGGCGGAGCAGAGGAATAACCTCCAGAAAAATGCTTGAGGTAATTCCACTGCCTTACTGTTCAGAAATGGCCAAATAGGCAGAAATACTTCAAGCGGTAATTCTGCTGAAATCTGAAATAGGGACTAACACCACCATGACACCACTTGTAATCTGGCGGTAATTCCAGCGGACCAAAGGGCAGTAACAGTAATTCCATTTGGTGGTATTTTGGCAGACATACCACCAGAATACGGCCAAATACATTTTTTTATTTTTTTTTATTTGAACTTTACTCAGTAAAGACTGAGTTTTGTCAAAAACCTTCTCTATCTTGCATATCATAAAAAAAAGCGAACCCACGAATGGTAGCTTCTCACAAAAACCTCCCCTAGAGGCTGGCAAACCGGGCCACAGTCCAAGTCCTAAACCTTGTCCGGGAAGCTAAAAGGCCTCATTCAGCAGGGTCAGAGACCGTCACCGAAGTACTTTCAGTCCGAAGACTGTTAATTTGTTCAAATACTAGGTCAATGAGTTTGGCCAGAGCCAGGGTCCATCTTGTCTTCTCACCCGATATCAGTCTATTCCATAGTTCATCTACTTGGAAAATCCACATATTTTCGGCCAGGCAGGGGAGGTATAGCCTTCTGTTTTCCATTGTGTTGGGACACTCGACCACGAGGTGTTTTAAAGTCTCAATAGCGGACTCGTTTTTACATAAACGGCAGCGGCTTTCGGTTCCATTTCTTTTTAAAATTATGATCTCTCTCGTAGGGAGGACGTTGAATCTGGCTCTCATGACAGAAATTCTCAGCTTCTTATTTGGAAACTTTACACAGTACTGGAGTGGTTTTTTCCCCTTGTTGAAAGTGGGTGGGAAAAGTTTCAGGAGTTTGTTTTCCACCGCCTTTTCTGTTGTCACAATTCAGTCCATGTTTTCCGTCTTTTTTTTAATTCTTTCTGGGTTTTCTATTAGCTCTTTCTCAGTGCATTCAACTTTTCTCAGATCATTCTTTCTCGCTTCCACCCATTTATTCAAAGCCGTACATTTGCCTAAATCAATTTCTTCCCGTATGGTATTATAAATGGGTAGTGTGTCAGACATGATGATTCGTCTGTAGAGGCGCAAGGCGCTTTGATCCACTGTCGATGCTAATGATATGAGCCCCAACTCTCTCCTTATGGCTGGCATGGCGGTAGATTTGGGTAGGCCTAAGACCGTTTTCCAGAGGTGGCCTTCGATTTTGCTCCAGATGTTGCGCTGCAGATATAGCACACACTCCGTACCATAAGTCAGGGCCGGAACAACCTTAGAGTTATAGAAAGTTATAGCCGGGATCAGGGAGAATTTGCCATATTTGCGGTCTACTGCTCTGGTTTGCGTAGTCAGTCTTTTCACTTTTTCCCAGAGTTGGTCAACAAGGCTCTTTTCCACACCTGAACTGTCTAATTGAATCCCCAGATATTTTAAGTTGGTTACGATTTCGATTTTTGACTCGTCCAGGAAGATCTTTAGATTTTTCGTCTTTTTGCAGGGGACTTTCTCGAGCACCATGACCTTTGTCTTCGATTTGTTGAGTTCCAGCTTATTTTCCAGGATGTAGGCCTCCAAATTACGGAGTTTTCTTTGCAGGCCCACCTTCGTCTGGTCGATCACAATGATGTCATCTGCGTAGAGTAACCGTGGGATCTCAGTTTTCACGATTTTGGGGGGAAAAGATCGCATTTTTTCTTCGGAGAGTTGATAGTCGCCCAAGAAAGCTGTGAACAGTACCGGTGCCAAAGGACATCCCTGCTTTACTCCTCGTTTAACATTTATCTCCTCTGAGAGCATGCCCTGATTGTTGAGTTTAACTCTTATTTTGGTGTTCGAATGGAGCGCTTTTATTGGCTCCAATATTTTTGCCGGGCAGTTCCAATCTTGAAGCTTCGTCCACAGGCTTTTTCTGTCGATCTAATCAAAGGCCTTTGAGAGGTCCACGAATGCCAAAAATACTTTAGGTGCCCCCTCTTTGACTTTGGCTTTCATGATGTTAAGTATGAGAAGGTTGATTGATGTACACCCATTTTTCTGGAAGCCAGTTTGAAGCTTATCTTTGGCCTGGCTGACTTTTTCCCAAGCTCGAAAATGGACAAGTAGCAGGGTCGCGTAGATTTTACCCAGAATGTCCAAAAGGGCGATTGGTCTATAACTCGCCGGTTCTTGTCTCGGTCCCTTTTTATAAATCGGGACAATTACTGCTTTCTGCCATGATTCCGGCACCATGTTGGTTCTACCACATTCCGAATAGATACCACTGATCATTTCAGCCCATTTTTATTAAAAACTCCATGAATGCTGTCTCACTTATATATCTAATTTGCCCCAGCCCAGACAATTCGTATGATTTCAGGGTCCGACATTGAATGTATACTTTTCTTGGATCACTGCCCTATTTAACTCGGAAAGTCCAGCTACCCTAGCAAAATATGACCTCTATTACTCATTTAGCCAAACATTTCACTAATCATAATCACACTTTCAATTGTTTAAGGTGACAGCCAGGCCATGTTGGCATTCATGATAAAATGTCAGCAACAATCTAATGCTATTTCTTCAGAGCGGAAGAAAGACTTGCCGAGTCAAGCTGGAAGAGCAACTCCTCTGTATGTTTCAAGCATGCCTTCTCCACCCAGTCCAATATATCAAAAAAACACCATTTTACACGCCAAAGCCGCCTCCTTCAATACAAGAGTTCCCAATGTTGATTCTGATTCGAAATAACTATTTGCCATTCTCAAAGAACTAGAAACTCCAATCCCCCAAGTCTCTATGATCCTCTAGGACTCGACTTGGTGCAACTCCATGCAGACCGCTTACCTGCACAAAACAGATACGTTAAGAGTGAAAATCCGGGATATGAAAGCTTGCATTTTGGAACAGTCTTTGCCCACTCATATGCCCATTGAAAACAGCACAGATGCCCCACTGTTCAGCTTTAATATAGTCACTGTGCAAGAAACGTGCTGCATCCTACTAAGCCTAAAGCCTTCCAGATGCAAATGGGATATCTGCCCGCAAATCTAATCAAAGATTGCTCCCTTTAACTTGCTCCATTCTTCACAGCCTTTATCAATACCTCCTTCAATTCGGACATAGTACTCGCATGCCTTATGGAAGCCTTGGTCCTCCCATCATTGAAGAAACCCACGTTTGACCCCACCATTGCAAAGAACTACAGGCCCATCACCACTGTACCGTTTCTCCTTAGAATTCTCGACAGAGCATCCTACCAACAAGTTCAACGCCATCTAGAAACCAGCCAGATCCTAGGTATCTGCCAATCGGGCTTCCGCCCTGGCCACAGTAAGGAGTCTGCTTTCTTTGACCTGAAAATCCAGCTGGACTCTATCAAAGATGAAGGAAAGTTGGCTATGCTCCTTCTCCTTGATCGGTCCGCGGCCTTTCATTTAGTCAACCACAATATCTTATGTCAGTGCCTCACCTCCGCTGCCACCTTCTCAGAGGAAGCTGCAGCCTGGATATTTCTCGAAGGGAGAGAGTGATTAAAGGCTTCTCCGACAGCGCCTGTGTCTCACCCTCCCCCATCAGCTCTGGGGCCCCCCAAGGATCCTGTGTCTCGTACACGCTCTATAACATTTTTACAAAGCCCCTCTTTGCCTAGCTGGACTTGCTTGGTATAGCTTATACTAACTATGCAGACGACACACAGATTCTCTTCCAGCTCTCAGGTACCTACCACATAGATTCTGCCACTCTCAGTTCCACTTATGCCACCATCCAAGGCTGGTTGGTGACCCATAACCTATGCCTCAACGATGAGAAAACTGAACTTCTCATTGTTGGTCCATCAGCTGCCCTAAAAACACTTGACTCCAACTTCAACGCCGACAGTTCCATGATACCCGTCTACTCCTCAGAAAAAACACTGGGAGTCTACCTTGATGCCACCCTCTCCCTAACACGACAAGTAAGCGCCATCTCCTCTGCAGCTTACACAACAAAATTACTCAATGGCACCAGAACCTTCCTATCCACAGACAGCTGCCTAACAGTTGCCTGGGCAGTGGTGGGCACCAGGCCTGACTACTGCAATGTCCTCTTTGGTTGCAGGCACCTCAACCCAGAATCTAAAAAAACTCCAAACTATCCAAAACAATGCCTTACGCGATGCCCTCAATATCCCACGGTCAGATCACATATTTGCCGCCCATTGAGCTGCTCACTGGCTGCCCATCAATGAAAGAATCATATTCAAGACCCTTTCACTCACCCAAAAATGTATCTCAAACTCAGCGCCAACCTATCTGAATCAGAACATTTTCCAAATTCAATCCAGCAGGACAACAAGAGCCCCATGCTCCCACAGGCTGGTCCAACCTAAATTCAAACGAGCCAAAGGATGAGGATCCAGCTTCCCAGTTCTTGCTGCCAAGTATTAGAACTCCCTCCCACCTGCCCTGAGAGCTGAAGAATCATGCTGGATCTTCTGCAAAGCCCTAAAAACTTGGCTTTTCACTTAGTCGAATCTCCTCACCACTTCACTCCTGCTTTGTCACTATCAATGTACCTTAACTGTAAGCTCATTATGACAACACCGTTACCTATGCTTTGGTAGCTATAACTGTTAAAATGTACCTATGCCTTTGACCCTCCATGGGCCCCATGTAACTGGTCAAAGAGCCCTGATGCCTATGGGTTTGTGCACGCTCCACAAATGGAAAAATCAATCAAATGAATAAATAGATAAATAAAGGCATGGTAACTAAGGCAAAAGAGATTAAGGACCAATTTTCCTCATACAGACCTGTATTCCGTCACCCAAGTGATGCAGGAGAGTCAGTTGGGC
Source organism: Ambystoma mexicanum (assembly GCF_040938575.1). NCBI lineage: Eukaryota > Metazoa > Chordata > Amphibia > Caudata > Ambystomatidae > Ambystoma > Ambystoma mexicanum. The sequence continues at coordinate 305,685,196 of NC_090929.1, read as the reverse complement.
CGATCTTTCAATATGTTGAACCTCCCCAGGTTACAGAGCAAGATCTCAAACTACTCAATGCACCTGTTACTCTAGAATATGTTTTGAGTCCAGTTAAATGCTTATATGGGGAGAAGTTGCTGGCCCAGATACATTTTCAATACAAACTCATGGACTTCCTTACCCCAGAATTGCCTGCCATATTTGAAGATGTTCTTGATTTGGGTGCACTCCCACAGTCAATGTACTATTGTGGTGCTCCAAACGCAGGGAGGTGACTCAACCTTATGCAGTTGATTTCTTTTATCAATACAGATGTTAACATTTTGACAGGTTTTCTCACCATCAGTCTGGATAGTATCCTCCCTAAAACAGTTCACAGAGCACCAAGATGATCAAAAGAGGAATGTGCAGGGACAGCATTCAGTCAAAAGCATGTTGCGATTACTCAATATACTCTCATCTCCTGATTAGCCTGGTGATATTTTTCTTTCCCTCAAAGCCGAAAAATTCTTTGAATGTGGCGAAAGTGAAATCATTTCATGTGCATGCTTGGGCATCAGTACTTATCAATGTTCATTTGTCTCCCCTTTTCATTACATACCGAGTCAAACAGGACTGTCCCATTTCCTCACTTTTTAATACACTGGATTTGAGCCAATGGCAATTCAAATTCTGACACACACTCAGATCCATGCGATAAGTGTGGACAAGTAGGAGGGTGGACAAGGAGGAGCATGGCATTTCATTCTATGTGGATATTGTTCTCTTATATTTCAATAACCCTACTTTCCTCAACTGTCTATTGTTTACCTTCACATGGATTTGGGCTTAAAGCAGAATATGAAGTAATGGCAGTCATCTCAGACCTTCCTCAGGACCCTGGCAGCTTCAGCCCCTTCATATGAAACCTCATTGTTTTAGATATCTTCTTAAATATGTCCAAATGTGCCTCACACGCTATAATCTTACAAACACATGCTTGTTTTGTCTAAATTCAAAGAAAAGGGAACAAAGGCACTTGGTTGTTTAGCCACTAACTACAAAGATTAAATAAATTAAGATGAATTAAGTGCCAAAGCCATCCAACTCACTCAGATGCTGGCAGAGAATCCTCTGGAAAAGCATTTTAAGAGCTTGAAGTGCAATTCACTATGTACATTTTGGAAATTGTTTGCTGCAGAAACCCAACTATGTCATGCCCATTGTTGGCTGCTGCCAAGGGACACTTCAATCTGTAAGGCAGCAGAATTAAATGGTTTGCATTCTTTCACATCGCCAGAGGTGCTGGTATTTCCCCATGACTGAAATACCAATGAGAATCCGATATCACCCTATACAGGGATCCACTGTTGATTGCTGGAGTCAGTAGATTATGTTGTCATCCTGCTATGGCTTTTAGTTAGAGCTGCATTGCAAGGTTGAGATGTAGTAAAACACGTGACATTTAAACCCTATGAGGAATGACAAAAGATATTGGTATATAATGTATATGTTGACTTCTACCCATCATCTAATGTCCTTATTAAAGACATTGGCTGGTCTGGTTGACAACAGAACTTCGACTAATTGCTAGCTCACGATGGGAAAATGAGACAATAGCTCTTTTATAGGCTCCTAATCACTGAGAAGGTACATATGACTTCTGGTTGAGCCTACCTATGGGCATAAGTGTTCAGGGAGAAATATATTTGGTTGACATATCCAGTAATTAGAAGCTAATCTGTCCTTCAATTTCAGAAATGGGGAAATAAAATTCAAATGAATCCAGTGCCTCCATTACACCTCATCATGGATGTATTCTAGGAGTCTTTCATTTCTAAAGATTGTTTTAGAAGATTTGGGAAACTGAGAACTATGTACCATCTTTTCTGGTCAGCCCAATAGCTAGGGTTTTTTATTGGATTTCAGTGAAATTCAACTTAATTTGATTTCGGTTCCTGGGAAATAATGTTCACATCTAGGATGTACCTGAACATTTCTCAAACTGTGCACTGTAAGGGAGGCATGTTATCACAAGTATGGCACTGACAGAAGAGCTGCACATTTCAAAACCTTTATTCAAATCGTGGGGTTTGAAGAAACTCCTACTTTGCCCTATAGCTACAATGGGAGTAGTCTCTACTATCAAATAATAAAGAAAACACAGTCCTGCCAGGCTATGTCAAATCGGAATGGTCTATACTAACAAAACCTAATGCCTGCCCTATATCTTGTACAAAAAGTGTGCAAAGGGGAAAGTCAGTGTTATAACATAAAGGATCAAGTTGGTTGAGCCAGCTCTCCTCCCCGCATTAGACAGCACGGAGTAAGGAGGCCCCCATAAACAGGATGACACAATCTGACTCAGGTCATAAAAAAAAGGCAGTTCCAAACATGCGTCGAGGCCCGCTTGGGCTTCCACATCAAAGTCACTTATTCCAGCTTTCCAAAAGCTCTTTCACAATTTAACAAACGTTTGCATAGGTCTCCCTCTGTCGGGCTCGGACCTCTCAACACAAAAGGTACCTGATTCACAGTCATGTATGTCTCCCTCAGTCGGCCTAAGATCTTGCAATCATAGCACTTGCACGAGTTCCCTTCTCCAAGCTTTATTCACATTTGTTAGGGGTTCCCTTCCCCTAACTGATGTCACATTCCTGGTCTCCCTTGGTCTGGCTCAGACCTTTCACTGATGTCTAAGACTTTCGAATGTGCAATGCTTTTTCGGTAGACCTCTGCATGACCACTGAGAAGTTCACGTTATCTCTCCATTATGGTATTTGCCCCAGTATTTTCTGGTCTTGGTAGTTCGATAACACAATCAGAAAAGTCAAAGAAACCTTTCTCTCAAAGCATTCCCCTTTTAACTTCCCCTCTCAAAGGGGTTAATCTTGACCATTGCGCATTTCAGAGTTTGTTCACTTTGTCGCTTTTTAACATGACATCAAAACATTTCATGGAGACTTTCAAGTGGGCTACCTCTTTTTGCCGGACCACTCAACTACTCTGTATCACTGGCTTCACAGTTATCATAACCTTTAAAGTTCATTACTGATTTGCTTTCTTTTGCATCTCATCAGCACACGTGCAACCTTCAATTGTAAGATACACTGTTGCGGCTTCAATATTTCCTTAAAACCAACCGGCCTTTCATTTCTTTCACTACCGCGCTGATTGTGTATATTCCTTTCTTTTCTCTGCAGCTTTGATTCACGAGCCAAGGTTGATACCTCAGGCTTGGCCTCACCTACCCAACTGTGCTGTTCACCTGGGAGGGTCGCTGGCATCCTTGAAACACAACACAGGCTTTTTCTCATCTGGGATTTGGCTTTCTCTGTGTATCCTTCATGGTTTCCTGGAGGCATCAACCTTTTCAGGGATCTTCAGGGCCTCTCTATCCCTCGCTTTAGTCCCTTGATCAGTTGTCCTGCTCCAGTGGGTTCACCTTTTTACTGGAAGATCTGATCCTTCTCGTTTCTCACCTTGCTCAGTGTGTCTCTATCTTCTGCCTTTTATCCGTATGGGGGGAGCTAACGGGTGTCAGATGTATGTCTGCCTGACTTTGCCTGACCTGATTAACGGGACATGTCCAATGTGATATGTAAGGGTCAGCATCTTTACTCTTAGTCATCCTCTTCCTCAGCCCTGTGTTTGTGTAGAAAGGGGGGGTTGGGACATTGGAAAATCCTATTTAATAGGATGGGTTATGGTCACAGGAAAGTGGGGAATACCGCGTCTCACCATCAGTTGTCACACACGCCCACTCCCCGAAGGTCCCTCACCCAGGTGATCCTCCTGCACTGGTCCAGGCCCAGGGTCTGGATCGAAAGGAGATGGCCATGCCCTGCCATGGGAAAGAGATCCTGGGGACTTGTAAGTGAGACACCCTTTGGTTTCTCACACCACTAGATCTTGGCACTGACCTTGCTACACATGGATTCCTGTATTAAAGTGAAATCTAAAAGCAAGGTAAGCATTTCCATCTAGTGGACATTTTCACAAATGTTCACACTGGATATAATCCAAACTGAAATAAGTTATAGAATTTGTTCCACTTTATAATTGTGTATTGTATAGGCCATGTATTTGAATAAAGTAGCAACTTTGAGTGAATTATTGGGTTCGAGAGGCCACAGGGCTAAACACCTCAGTTAGTGACATGAGCTTGATTGTACTGTCCGGTTAAAGAATAGCAAAGTTATCTCTATGATTTGAAATCCTTCAATCATTTTAAATATCTGTCTCTTTTTTTATTGTTCCAGAATCATGTATTTAACCATCCACTTAAATATGCAGACTCCATATTTTTACTAATGGTGTCTTTATAATTTGTGGGATGAGACGCTTAGTTCCCACACTTGTTTATTTAAAAAAAAAAAGCGTACTCAATTCTTTGTTCTGCATGTAGCTTTAAAATGAATCTACAGATAAACGTGTCCCCCATGGACGCTCCCCTTACTCTTGTATGCGCCATGATTTATTTTAACTTTCGGTAGTGTATGTTTTAGGGTACATTACAAAATTAATTTGAGCTCTTGTCCTGCCCCATGTCAGACAACTGAAAACCCTCAAGCCCTCATTTGAGTCTTTGTATTTTTGCATGCATAGTTTTCCTTTTCTATTGTCTATTTAGAACTACAAGTCTAAATTCAGGACTACAAGTCCAAGAAGGCAAAGAGATAACAAGTGCTGCATTTGCATAACCTAGGATTTATTGTTGCTTGAAAAGAATTATGCATAAAATACCTGCACCAATAAAAGATACATTGTTTTCAACACTTGAAAACAATGTTGTGTTTTTATTTGTTAGGGGAACAACGGGTAAACACTGATAAATACAGAATTTGAAAATTTTTGAAAGCCCTGGAAAACCTCCACCAGAAAAGGAAAAACATAAAAACTCCACCAATGGTGGAAACATTTTGAGAATATGTGGTGTGGAACTTGCTGAAGATACAGGTTACTGTCACTGAATTGCGACCAAGTGACATCAAGGTCATTCTTACATGTATCTGGGCATGACATCCCCAGGTCCCAGAAGCCAGCTGTAATCCAGAGAGTTGCATAATGAAGGAGGTGAAACCTAGGACCTATACAGTGCCTACGATTATTGGATACAAAGAACAGTGAAAACAATGCAAGGTTTGCCTCTAAAAATAAATCTTTCGTATTGGATAATGTACTTCAATAGAGGGGTTCATGCAAGATGCACGGTGAACCAGTTTTACAAAAAAATTAATAGTGGCTTATATCCTATGTATATAAAAAACATGTGGTTAGCTTTTGATCTTTTGTAAGGAAAACCTTAACAAATCAAACTTTCCCAGAAACCTTTTATGATGTAAGCTAATGAAATGAAATTCGTTTTTTGGAGGAGATCGGCTATGGTAAATAATGGACCAATGTTAGATCTGAAAAAAAGAGTGATGAGATATCTGATGGTAAAGCAAAGTGCAGAAAATACAAATTGAATAATAAATATTCTGCTCACCATTATTTAGACATATATGAATTAGAGATACAACAGGGATATTGCTCAGAATTACCTAATATAATCATTTGCTCTTTCTTTTGATAATTCAGATTACACGTATAATCATTTGGGTCTAGGGAAGGAGTTTGGCAAGTTCGGTCGTTGGGTAAAATATCATGTCGATTATGTGAGAAATCTATTGAAAATTAGGTTTTTTACAATGAATGGCATTGATAGAATTAAGATTGATTTTTGTTTGAAATAAGATTGAGATTTGTTTTATTGAATATTTTTGAATATCAGTTATTTCTTAATATCAGTTTAAAATATCAGTTAAACATTTTCATATTTTTGAATATCAGTTTTTTGATATGTCTATGAAGAGAAAACAAATGCATTTGTAGCACTTTGTATCAGTTTCATTTAGGTTTTCTTTAGCAAAAGTGAATACTGGTTTATTTCAAAAGACACATTTTATTTAGGTAACTACTTGTATGCTTTTTATAAAACTCAATAACATGTGAAATAAATAAACAAACAGGCTGATTGTGGGACCCTATGCATGGCCAAAACCCATTGCCATGTCACGCGGACCTGCAGCCTCAGCCACAAACCTTAGCTCGAAGACCTTTTGGTGGGCAAATGGGCCACTGGCCATGGTTGCAGGCATTTGGCCGCAATGGGACACTTTGGGGGTCCCGGCACTTTGGGGGTCCCTGGGCGTGGCCTTGACCTAGTTGAGCACCTACTAGGGGTGGTTTGTCATGTATAAAGAGCATGTACTAGGCAAAGTGCCCATTATATATTGATTGGGTGGTGGTGGGGCAGGTGTAGCTTCAGGTGAGCCCCTATCAATATGACCAATCGCTATGGTTGAAGGTTATGGCCAGTGACCACTGTAGGTGGGAATGGATGGTCAAGGGCATGTCAGAAAGAGATATTCTGTCCACAATGGCCATTGCCATGATTGTAGGCCACAGCTAATTTCCACAAGGGTTGGCTTCAGCCATGACCCTGACCAAGTGGTTTTTGTCCATGTCTGTAGGACCTGGCTCATAGCCACTGGAGATGGGTTTGGGGGCCAGAGGCATGGTCATTAACCACTTGCCTTGCGGGTTCTCCAGGCATGTCGAAAGGCCATGACCTGGGCAAAGTACTGCTGGGCACTGTTGGTAGTAAAATGTATTAAAAGCATCAGTGCAAAACCTTCAGTTGAAAGGATGTTATGGTGATCTTTTATTTTCAAAACCTTCAAATTCAGCGAAAAAGCAACACTTTTTTCCTTACGCTTCCTTTAAAAAACATTGGAATTCAGTGAAAAATCTATGCTAAAGGAATTTCAGGGTTGCAGTACAAACCAAAATCCAAAACATTTTCCAGTTATAGTTCTAAAGCAGCCAAAACTCTGCCAATGATATCGAGTAACAGCCATATCTCGGCCACCACCATGCACAGCGCATGACTCCAAATATACGGAAAGAAATATCACGCACATAAGCACAGTTCATACATACCTTGTGAAACGAGAAAGAGCCAAGAAAAAGAGGAGTGCCCAAAACTGCCTCTGGTAATTTTAAATTTGATTTGACTGGCAAAACAAAGACAACTTAAAAACTCATTTGAAGGCCTGATCTCCCATGCAAATCGGCACAATGAGTGATATCATAACAGTGCCAGGCAGTGCCATCGTTATAAGGAGTGGGTCACAAAATATGCATTTCCCTTGTAAAGAAAATTTGTGTCACCTACATCTGAAATTACTGGACAGATCCTGTTTTTGTGGCCCTGATTGGCCATGTAAGGTTTGCTGACTTGGGTGGCTTGGGCGGACTGGGGCATGTACAAAGGCTATGACCACAGGCAAAGTAGAAACTGTGCATGTCCTCAGGCCATTCCTACATGCGCCATTCCCACATGCCACATTGGATGGTTTGGTGATTCCTGGTGGATGGCAGAAGCCTATGTGCGGGAAAAAGTGTATGTTAGCTATTGCAACAGGTCAAGCCCAGTGGGCTCATGAGGTCTTAGAGGTGCATGGTGCCTGGCCAAAGTCAAGGCGCCATGCAAATTGTCCATTGGTTATGGCTGCATACCATGCCTGGCGGCCACAGTGAGTCTCTGGGAAGAGACCGGGATACATATGAAGCTTTCATTTGAGGGGTGATGATTATTCTGTGCCTGGGCATGTCTTTCCTGATACACAGATTACAGGATATGTATCCCCTAGCCAGCTGGATGATATTCCCCCTATCCAGTGGAACGAAGTAGGAAATGCCAGCACTAGTGAAAGAGCCAAGGACTTGATGGTATCTCAATTGACATGTATACTTACCACACTGAATTATAGGCCCCCTTATTAACACTGCTACTCCTAAATCCTGTCCACTTTCCTCCATGCATCTGGGACATTCAGTCCAATGAGATGGGACTGGAGCATTTTTGTTACAGCACCAAAACATTATTGCCCTGCCTCCTCATGCTCCGCCCTTGGACTTCACCTTTAGTCCTTTTCTCCGCACAGTCTCCTTCTGCTTTATTTATATACAAAAATCATAAAAGCCACATACAATCCAACACATTCATATAAAGCAGATAAGCAAAGCATGTAAAATATGATCTTATTCAAATAAATCAACATTAAAAACAAATGCATATGTAGGTTCTAAAAATCAAACCTTTGTCCACACATTAGTATACATCATATATAATGAATGTTCCGATTTAGATGCTAGCCCAAACAGTAAACAATTCTGTAAAAGAATACAAGTCTCGAATTTCATAAACATAGGAAAGACAAAGATAATGTAATTCTTTCAAAATATTATTGACAATTGCAGCACTTTAGTGTTAACATGTTTGACTTAAAATATATGTGCACACAATGATTGCTGCCTGATACACCAGGCAAGGAGTAGATATGTTGCTGTAAAAGAAACTGCAAAATTGTCTCTAGAATTTCAGCACAAGGCTAGTGCTACTGTCGTGCTTCTCAGATGTCTTGCCCAGAAAAGAGGTCTGAAGGTTCTTTTTCTCATCTGCAAGAGTGTTTTACTCTCATCTTCATACAGGCCAAAAGCGAACCAGGTAACCCTGTGCATCATGTTAGAGTGGGTGAGCTTCAATCTGCATTTTCCCCTGGAAAGATTCAAACAGACCTCTCCAGCGAAGATCTGATCTACTCTTCAGCAGGGAGACCCGATATGTGTGGTTGATGTGAAGGATGCACACCTGCACTGTCTTATATGGCCAACTCACCAACAATTCCTATGCTTCTCACTGGGGGATACTCATTACCAGTATTCAGTCCTTCGCTTTGGCCTGAATTTGTCTCTGCGAGTATTTATAAAGAGGATGGTGTTTTTCACAGCTTTCCTTCGCTTCCAGGGCATCCATGTATAAACTTACTTGGAAAACGGGTTTGTGAGAGCTCATTCCCACAAGTGGCAGAGGTTTACCTCCAAATTCTGATGGATCTACTGTATGACTTGGGCCTTACAGTAAACTAGGTAAAGTCTTCCTTAAAGATCAGGCAAAACCTGTTTTTTAACAGCTTCTTCTGGAATAAATACCAGGCCAGAGTAAATCCAACAACGGAAAGGACAATGGACATCCAGAATACGTATGCCATCTTCCTTAAAGCTATCACTATGAGGAAAATGTGGTTTCAAAGACTCTTATGACTTAAGGCTTCATGCGTGCCTGTGGTTCCGCTTGCTAGGCAGAAGATGTGCAGGACCCAGCTCACAATGATGGACTCCTGGTCCCTAGCATTGTCGCAGTTGGTTCCGATCATGGCCGCAATGCTATGCTACAGGATTTTACCTCTTGGTCCAAACAGATCAACCTGAAGTTGGGGATGCCCTTTGCAAATCCAATTCCTCTGGGAACCCTCACTATAGACTCTTCTCTTCTTAGTTCGGGAGCCAACATGGACTACCTATGAGTCTACAATCGTTGGCCCAGCCAAGTCTGGATAGAACACATCAATGTTTTGGAACTAAGAACAATCTTTGTCACCCGAAAAGTGTTCCAATGCAGCATTCAGAAGAAGCCAGTGTGAATTCGTACAGAGAACTTAGTGTTGATGTTTCACATAAACAAACCGGGCAGCATAAAATTAGACATCTGACTTTGTATTGTGAAGAATCCTATGGATCCCTCACTGAACCCCTGCCTAAAGTCTCCTCCCAGGTGGCCAGGGGAAGGCAGGTGCTTCCTGATTCCGACCCTGGGGGTGGTGTACTGCAGGAGAATTACCTGGGAGGAGACGGGACCTAGGGTGGTGAGGTGGTTCTCTGGGATGAGATACAATATTTTTCCTCTGACAGGAAGACTCTTACCACTGTATCTAAAGATGTTATGGTGTATTGTCATTTGAATCTCTCTCAACCTCATATGAGATCTAAGATTATGAACCCCAAGGTTATCAAATTACAACAAACTATACCTAAAGAAAGATCCTTTTTGGTATCCCAGACTAAACACCTTCCTCATTCCCAAAGGTACCAAGAAACGGATTATGGAAATGTTGCCTTCACTAAACCATCTTCCTCTATGATAGCTAAACCTCATAGCCCCTCTGTTAAAAACCTTAAGGGAATTAAATGTACCCTTCTAACTAATGTAGTTGAAAAACTTAACTTTTGTGGAAGAACCTACAAGTCCCAGAATCCTAGAGGTACTGAGACGAGAAAGAGGTCTGAAGAGACATGTAGATGTAGTAGTCAGGCAATTAAGCCTATTAGCCATTCCAATGATCAGCAAATTAAGGCTAATAGCCCACAACTGAAGACTATCGTTGAACCTATGAGGAATAAAAGTCCCCAGCAGGAAAGGAGGAGTAGAAGGAGCTGCAACGAGAGCTGAAAGGCTGGCTGTAGCAGCAGTAGTAGAGGAGAAGCATGAGGCTGGCAAATCACAAGAAAGAACAGAAGGGACGCCGGAGTGTGGAGACAGCAGATTTCATTTGCAAGCTCTGAGAGAGTCCTTTTCTTCCAAACTCTTAAATGGAAAGGCTGTACAGCGGAAGACGTGCAGGAAGCTGAGTTTTCCCCATGTGAGCTGTGTTGCCGTGATTGCAGATCTGTGAAACTCCAGGAGACTAAGGCCTGAAGCAGAAAGCAAGCCGAGGGTCTCAGGATGAAACGGAACTCCCAAATCCAGTGGCCAGACTGAAGACACAGTGCTGGAGAAGGGGCTGGGCCCCCAGCGAGCCAAAAGTAGTAGAAGAGGCAAAGAAAGTCAGGATAATTGAAGCTGGTGAGTGAACCACAGTATTCAGTTACACTGCACAAGCCTTGCCGGTAACTTTAGCTAGCTCCTAAGTGACTTGCGTATGGCATATGGCTGAAAGTGAATAAAAGCTGTTCTGTATAATTGAATTCCTGTTAAACAATGGTCTTGTAACACACGTACTTATTGTGAAAGCTTTAGTGTTCATGTGAGAAAGAAAAGGCATTTAAATCCATTTTTGAACACTATGAAATTCATTGCTTACTAACAGAGTGGTTGTTTGTCCTTAATTGAGGAAAATATATGCTTTACAGGCAATTACCAGATTCCTAACATTGACGTTATACAAATTACAAGTAACAAAGAATGAAAACGCAATCAAAAGAAGGTTTGATGTACCCAATTGTATTTCCCAATGGAAGTCAGAGTTACATCCTTTACCATTACACAGGAATACAATTCCTCATTCAACTTTAAACTTTACATTTTTTCTTAAAGAGAGGTTGCGTGTGCCCAATTGTGATTTCACTAGAAAGACTGAATGCTATACAGTTTCCAGAAGTGACATTCTTTCGATTTCAAATAAGTATTGAGTCTAAAACATTGAAGAGAAGAACAAGCATTACCCAATCTAATATGCATCCCCTTTTCACAGTGAAACCAGTCACGCCAAGAGTTAAAGAGCCATCAAACTACACTGTGAAGTTTTTAACAGTCCAGTGGCATACAAAACAAGTACACCATTGTTACCTGAAGCTAAAATAGTGGCGCTCAAGCTTCTGGGTAATTACTTGGGCTGATAACTGGCAGAAAGGTGGGAGCAAAGCTGGGGAAGGGGAACCCAATTCTTGGAAAGAATACTTTGAAGTCAAATACAGCCAGTGGTGTGAAAGACTTCTGAAGCTAGAAGGGAGAGAGTCTTATGGGCAGACACAGGTTGTTCTTGTGGCAGTCAGACAGATGGAAGAGGCAAAAAGCCTGCCCCTTTTAACAAAGCCATTAAAAGGAAGACTGCCTTGCCTTCCTGAAGAGGTTGAAGTGTCTTGTCAAAACCTACCTAATACTTCAAAAGTACTGAGCAGTAGTAGTAATACTTAAACTGTGGTGATACATGAAGTTGTCAGCAGATGTTACTTTGAAGTGGTTTGAAGCAGTAACGTGCTGTGAGACAAAGGTGACTGTTCTCATAGCACCAGCAGTAGAAGTGTGGTTGTTGAAAACAGAAGCAGCAGCACAGAGAAAGCATCCTGACAAATATACCAAATATAGAGTTGTAATTTAAGAGGTTGAAAGCTGGAAGTCCCCACTCATATAATGAAAAACCAATTAATGAGACACCAATGGACACACCCCAGTAGGGAATGAGACCAGGAACAATTGCGAGTGAGGTAAAAGACAAGCCTTCATATAAAGTTAAAGTGGGGCACGCAGAGGACTCTGCTACTCCGAGAGCGCTCTGCCAAATATACAGAAAATACATGTTATATTACAAAAACACATCATTGATGACGTGTGCTATAGAGGAGACAGTGAATATTGCTCATTGGTCAAAGGTGACAAGTCGGTACATATTATATAGTTGCGTTGCTCTAGTATTGGTCAGCACTGATCTTGTAACTTTTTGAAGCACACGGGTCAGCTGGGCTCATCGGGGGGGGTGCGGGGTCAGGCTATGTCCGTGCAGTAATATTTCTTGCTTTCTTTAATCTAGCACATCTCATCAATTCTAATCATACAAGATTTAGTAGAATACATAAAATTTAGGCATATCATATATATATCACATAGGCCTTTGACCTGGGCCACAGGGAGAGCGAAGATACATGGGAACAGGTGCCTTATCTAAAACAGTATTTCAGAATGCATGGGTTGAGTGCTTCTTAGATTTACTTTTTGTTAGTACAAGAAGAAAATATGGCCTCATGGGATTAGCACTATGGGTTGAACTGGGGTGGCACATGGGCAGGGGTCTTACAACTGTTACATCAAAGAAATGTGGGGCTTGGGGGCTTCAGGTCTATATTTCTCTCGGAAGTGTCTGTTGGTGCTGAGGCAGGTTTGTGGAGACGGATGTTTTTTTCCGGGACCTGGCTCCAGCCCGGTCACACACAGGGCAGTGATCTCAGAGGAAGAAGAGAGATACAGTATTACCTTGCTACAGTTCGCGCCCAGGCTTCCGTGAGAACAGAGCAGCTGTGGAGCCGACAGAGAGGAGGAGGTGGGGGAGACAGGCTGGCTGTGCGCTGAGAGGAAAAGGGGAAGAGGTGCAGGCTTGCGTTCAGTGTGTATTCACGGCCTAGTAGAAAATGGAGTCTGCAGGTAACACAAAATAGAGTCTCACGGCTCATAGGCCATGCACAATCATGTATCATTCAACGGCCAACTCACACTTTGGCCAGGGGTGCGCTGGTGATCGTGGAATGAGCACATCGTGTGCGTCATCAGGAATGAATGGGGCATGGGAGTCCCTTACAATGTCTTACAATGTCTTCAAATTGTCTATTATTGACATTGGGGAATATTACACCTTATCATTTAATTGTCGAAAATAATCTTGAAGAAGGGACAATTTATCATCCTAACCAGGATTAGCATTGGTGCTTTTTCTTTTTCCGGGAGCTGGAAAGGAATCTTTTCACCCAGGAACAAAGAGTTGTTACCAGTGGATTTTTGTTTGTTTGAACTTTTTCTTTGACTTTGAAACGTTCAAGAACTGGTTTCAAACCTTTCTTTTCTTTTGTTGAACATTTTGAAGTTCATTTTAAAACCCGGGGAAGGGATCTTACCCAGGACAGAAAAAAAACATGTGGATATCGTGTTGATATTCTTTATTATATTGTGTTGCTATATACATTTTTTTATGTTTGTTGTTTAGTGTGACAGTCAGTTTAACCATGTTCGAGAATGTTCTCTTAGTCTTTATAGTAGGTAGGGAATTTCTCTTTATAGTAGGGCAAGCAAGGTGTTTTCTTATTTAATAAAATGGCATATTTAAAGAAATGTACAAGTCTGCCTCGCAATACTTAATAGTGGAGATTTGGGAGTGGGGCACTCACTTGGGCATTAGGCTTCAGGCAATACATCTGCCAGGGACGGGGAACACTGATGCTGACTGCTAACCATGAGTGTGAACTGAACCAGGAAGTGACACTAAGCCTGTTTGGCACTTCAGACTATCTACAAGCGGATTTGTTTACCACAGGTCAGAAAACAAAATGTCCTTTCTATGCTTTTAGGGAGGACCAATGGGCATACTCTGTGGGAATACACTAGATATATGTCATGTGATGGCGATCACAGCTCTTGCGATTTGTCCTCTTCGCCTGTTTCATTGCGTGCAACTGAATTACCAGAATTCAGTTGAATGGGCCCTCATCTTTATAGCTTCCTAGTGGCCAGCCACATTCTGTCTCTTGGACCTTGTGAACCTCTCAACTCAGACCGTGGTACTATTTCTGGATTTTCTGGATTTGCTATCTCAGGAGGAGAAAAAGATTGTCCACCTCTCCACTTAATCGCAGGGCTTTGTGGCTCAATGTGTTCTTCCGTTGCTTCTCAAAGCTAGGTCCCGCTCAATAAATACCATAATAATAATAATAATAATAATAATAATAGTACCTGAAGTTAGACTCATATGGCACATGAGTCTGTCAGATTAAAATATGCTGGTCATACAGGCGGCAAAGATAGCCTCAATTTGAGATCAATATTAAAGCACGAATCTTAGGTTCTGGCCCTGGAGCTTAGAAAGCAGAAACCCTTACCAGCCTCCTTGGATGACTTTCCTTTGTATCAAACTTGGCTGCATCTGACATTCTAAATTACTCCTGCATATCTCTCCTTGCTAGGTGGTTCCTCATTCCAAGTGGTATCTGATCGTGGTTCTTACAGCTATATGTCACAAACCATACGAGCCGTATGTCACAAACCATACGAGCCGATCACTAGTGTCTTGGAAGCTGTCCTTTTTCGATCATGAGACCTTCAGCTAGTCACATGAGGGAAATCCAGGACCTATTGACGGAAAAAACAATCACAGCATTCCACCGAGTCTAAGTGTACTCTGCATTCACCCTTCCTTTTTCCATAAAATCATATCACATTTCTTTACTAATCAGCAAATAACTATCGTTTACCCCCTAGAAGAGCCCAGAATTTCTATTGAGACAGGAGGTCAGAAACTCTTCAAGGCTCTTTGAAACCTTTGGAAATTCCAATAAGGGTTACCACGCATCCATGGCCACTATGTTGAGATGGGCCGCCTTGTGCATACTGGAAACCTATCCGGTCCAAACCTGCCTCAACGTAAAGGGATCCATGCTCACTGTGTGAGGGCCAAAGCTCCTTCATTCGCTTTCCAAAGACATGTCCCCAAGAGCTCAAATGCTAGGGCAGAACCATGGGCTACCCCTTTGGCTTTTGCAGACACTATTGTCTAGATGAGAGCTTGAGGGCGGACTCTCCGTTCAGGCAATCAACCCTCAAGAATCCCTTCAAGTCAGCTTCAAATAGCCATACCTCGGCTGCCACCATGCACAGCTCATTAGGCATTATGAGCTCCGCCATGCATGCTCATCCTACCTCATCTAAGCCTGCGCTTGCTAATCCTCCAGAAATATGGAGGAAAGTGGACCGGAAGTAGGAGTAAAAATGTTACTCACCGTAGTGCTGACTGTACTCCCAGCCCAGCCCCCTTTGCTCCATATGCCCACCTACCTCCCTTCTAAAATCAGTTAAGCCATCATTCAGGGGATGACCTCAGCAGTTGCAAAAGGACTGAAGGTTCGAGGCCACGGGAGAGGCATGTGGAGATGGAGCACAGGCTGTGCATGCGCCCGGCCTGTGTAAAAATAAGGAAAGGTCAAGCATCTTTTGGCGCTGCAATGAAAAAACGTCAGTCTCGTCCCATTGGATGGAATGCCCCAGTAGTATGGGGGAAAGTGTAATCACGATTAGGGCTGCAGCAGTCAATACAGCCAGTACATGTTGCATTATTTCGATTTAGAATCTGGGAACAGTTGATTTTATCTAAGTATGGCCATAGAAAGGAACTGCTTCGTATTTTGCATTTATGGATTTACGCGCAGCAGCTGACGATGTCGACAATTCACAACAATACACATCCCTTATTAAATTGAGGATGTCGAAAAGCCTATACAATGTTTTGATGGCGTTACATCATGTGACTAAAGCCAAAGTCAGATATGTACTAGAGATGGAATTAACGGAATATTTACTGTTTGGGAGAGAGGTTTGCTAAGGTGGTGTCCTCGAGCCAATCCTTCTCAACTTTTATACAAAGTCCCTCCCTGCTTATTTAAAAACATTGATTGACATCCAGATAGATAAGGGAAAGATTCCCACACTTAGGTATGTTCCTGGCAAGCTGCCCTCTTGCCTCACAGAATTGGTCAACGAATATTCTTCTTATATGGATGAGATGAGATACATCATTCATTTGAGGAAGTGCAATACTGTGGCAGTATTGAAACGTGTAATCCCTTGAAATGTAAGAAATTGGAGCCCTGCCATGGTTTTGATTATCTAGACGTTTAATATATTGACAACCTTAAATCGGACTATCACATGAATGAACAGAATAGCAAGATAAAATCGGTAGGTGGGGGCATCTTCAGGTTTCTGAGGAGTAGTGATGATTATTTATTTTGCAATTTTTATAGCACCCCAACCCAGAGGCATCTGGGCACTGTCCTTAAGAATGGCAAATAAAAACAACAAGGTTACATGGCTGCACATATACATAAAAAAAACATTATACATACCAAACATACAAAAGCTAAGCTATAACGCCAACTAATTTAGAGCTAACCTCTTATGGCTATAGTGTTGAATGTTAAACATGACTTGGTTTAGTAGTTTCTGTGTGAAAAGCCAACTTTTCAGCTGTTTTTGGAAGGTCCAGAAGTATTTTTCTGACCTCAGTGTGGGTGATAGTGTGTTCCAGTGTCTAGCCGCTACCACTGGGAACCTGCTGCCCCAGCTTGCTGCAATTTGAATCTCGGTGTGGAGAGCAGGTGCAGGTGTGCTGAGATCCTGTTAATTGTCTAATTTCAATTTACCAAGTCAAATGTGTCTCGCTGTGCCTTTCTTGTACATCAGGGTCGGAGGATACTGACAGTCTGTGCAGGAACCCCCAGAATCTTGACATGCCAAATCCTGGGGACACTGAGGTCTACTTCATTATATATTTCTGATGCTAAAATTGAGCTTACTTATCTATTTGACCTGACCTTTTCAGCCATTTGTGTTTTGGTGCACAAGGGGAATAACAAGTGTGCTGTTTTGACCAAGGATCTGCTTAAAGATCTATTGGTACATGATCTTCTCCTAGCACAATTCTATAGCTAACACATGTGAAAACCGAGATTATAGACCTGAGGTCAGGGACGTCATTTGGCGGTCGCCAGGAGTCGCACCTGGGACCTCTAGGGTCTCCCTCGGTACCCCTGTGGTCGCCCTTCAGCCTCCTAAAAACAAAAAAGTAAAACAAAAATGTGTAAAATATATTTTTTACAAAATTCAAGCTCCTGGCATCTGTGGCCAGCACCATGTGGCTCTTATTTCTGAAGTGGCTGGCTTTCTTGTTCAGGACTCTTTCAAAAAACACATAGTTCCATAATTTTAACACTTTTAGCAGTGACCCTAAATAAGAAATAATAGGAATAACAAATAATTTGTCTGGAATTCTATACAACAATTGCTAGACTAAAGGTTTATTTCAGGCACACTTCAGGGGGTGAGTCACTGATTTAGTCTGTTCTTAAACACCTCAAATTCACAATGCAGACAAAAACGTCCAAAAAGCATTTAGAGTAGAATAAGCATCCATTTCAGACTATGGCCCTCATTACAACCCTGGCGTTAAGGGCTGCGCCGTAAAAGGTGGCGGCGCCGTTAACCCCTTAACGCCTCATTACGAGGTCCCTTTGCGGGTTGGAGATTTTAACGCCTGCTTTTTGCAGGCGTTAAAAACCAACCCACAAAGGGACCTTGGTGCTAATTACGGTGCCGCAATTTGCGGCACCGTACTTAGCGCCTTCCCCATTCCCATTGAGCCCTATGGGGCAAAAATGGGAATGGGGAAGGGCCATGGCGGCATGGGGAATTACCGCCCCGCCAACCTCGGAATGGGGCGGTAATTCCCCATTCCGCCATGGCAGAGTCGGTAAGTTTCCGGCATGGACCATGGTGCTGTTAGCACCATGGTTCAACGCCAGGGTCGTAATGAGGGCCTATGTATTTTGCTTTTCACAAGTAGCAGTTATAGCATATTTACTCTGCCGTTGTCTTTACGATTATCACAAGACATTCCATCTCGGTGTCCTCAGTCACTTGACAAATTTCATGTGCCTAAAAGCTTATGTACTGTGTAGAACTGTTTGACCATAGCACATAAAGAGGCCCTTGATTTCATTGTGCCACAATTAATGCTTTGTTGGTATGTGCCTATCTTTCCTATCTCCATGGCATGGCATATCCAGGTAGGCATCAACACCCTGGGCCACTTTTGTATGTTCAATTACTTCCTATTTTATCTCTACATTTTCCCATAGGAAAAGGGCTGGGCTTGCTGAAAATGTTTACTATAAGGCCACTCTGAAACATTTTTCCAGGATCTATTTTGGTTCCCAGTCCACCCCTGTTTGTTTGCATGTATGAGGTAGCGAGTCCGGGATGCCGTGTCAGTGCGCGGATTTCCCTGCACTACTCTAAATTCTTTAATATACAGTTATGGACCCTCGCAATGATATGTATTTTGCCAACCTTTGAAGCCTGAAAAGTAGATTCACGCAGGCTTGACATGTGGCCAGCTTTGCACCAGATATGCAGATGAGCTGGCCTGCTGTTAAATCTCAGTTACCAGTTTAATGGTATCCACTACAGAGTGTAATTTGCTTTCTGACATTGCGAACGTTCAGACATGTCATTGCTAATTTTTCTCTAGCCGGTAGGATAGCTATAGCCGGTAAGATAGCTCAGTGGGTTGAGCGCTTGCTGCTGCAATGTTTGTGTGATCTGCAGGTTTGAATCCCAGGCAAGACCAACTCAGCCTTTCATCCTGCTGAGGTTGATAAATGAGAACCAATTCAGGTTGGGTGATGTTGTATGTATATTTGCTCTATTTTAAGTATTTTAAGCGCTTAAGCGTAAGTCCTATATAATAACACATCAATTTCTTTTGGCCTTGGATGTCTGCTTGGATTCACAGTAATTTGGTAATTTGGGCCTATACACACTGATATTAATGATACATATGGTGTTTTGTCAAGGGGTGAAAGGTTGTGCTCAATCACTTCCTGTGATGTCACTTCAGGGTGGGGTCAAATTACATCACTTGCCGTGATGTCATCGAAGGTCAAGGGTCGTGTGATGTCACTTTTGCTACCCCTGGCATTTTGGTGAAATGATGTTCCTGCCAGAGGTTGGTTGACTCATATGCCATATGTGAATTAGATAGTAGTGTAGTGTAGAGGAGGAGCCAAGTACCCCCACCCCAACAACTTTGCCCATATTGCCTATATGTTGGGAACCAGAACGTGAGACATGTGCAGTACCAGTAAAAATACCGATACCAAGGAGAGTCCTGGAGGCAAGATTCCCTTTGAGAAAGCCATACCTGGTACGAGACAGTATGATGGCCATTTGAATGAAATCCCAGAAGAAGCAGAGCAAATGAATGGAAGAACAGAATGATGACGTTACCACTGTCACACAGCGATGAACTGATGGACGTAGAAGAGATACAGAGACAAGAGGATGAAGATATTCTATAGGCATCATGAAAGCGTCAAAGATAAGTGACATCTTGGGATCACGATGAAGAAACGCATGCTACAGAAACGATGAACATGTCGAGTTATTTTACACGTGTACAGATGCAAAGAAACGCAAGCAGACGAAATATTCTTGAGGCTAGCTTTATGGTGAATAGATTGCGGCATGCACCAACGTATATATATATATTGAAGTGAGGAAAGAATGGATTTTTCCACTATGTTTTATAGCAGAGCTGGACCAGAGAAGGAAGGCCTCTTTTCCAGTGTGTCGAAGTTTAAAACAAGTAAATGAATTGACAGGAGTGAAACTCAGAAAGGCAAGGCTGGACGAGCCCCAAGAAGCCAAGGTCTTATCAGGCTGGGGTGAGCAGACATTGGATACAAATCATGTGAAAGAACAAAACTCCTGTTCTGAAAACATGGACAAAAACAAGGAAGACGTCAGAGGTATATTAGAAAAATTGTATTTTAAATGCACTAGAGCTCGATTTTGTGGTCTTCAATCATGTGAAAGGATGAAGTTGGACGAACATGACAGTCACATCTATGCATGAGGGCAGAGCGTGCCTTCACTCCCCTGAATTCTACAGAGTAAAAGAACACTCCCAAGGACAAGTTCAAAGCCTTAATTGACAGCAGATCACTGACATGAAATATGGTAATTGGTGGGATGCTATGGTTAAGACTAGCTCACCAGCACCTGGAAGACCAGCCTGCGTGCTGCTAATGTAGGTGGAAAGGTACTGACAGATGTTAGAGTGCCAACCAATTGTAGGGGGCCGCATGATTAAGGGTCCTATACTCTGTGTAGCCAATGGGACGTTGTGTATTTAATGACATTCATAATGACCTGTTTAAGGGGAGGGCTTAGTTGCCCCACCTGATGTTAAGAGACCTATAACTTTTCTTTACTTTTTAGGTTAGTATGGATCATATACTTGGATGTTCCCTTAGAACCTATTACAATAGCCACTAGGTTTTTGAAGTTTGTCACATAGGATGACTTTAGTAAATACGTAGGTTGACATCATCAATGACTATTTTTTGCTATAAAAGAATGCTTTTTTAAGATGCGTTGAGACGTTGAGACGTCCGTTGATGTCTGTTGTACTCTCTGTTTTAGATAATTGATGTTAATATAGTTACCTTTTTGCCAACTACCTGTGTCATTTGGATTATTGATGTTTGAGTAACTTCTGCATTCCCATCCATCTCAAGGGTATTGCTTCCTCATCTTAAAGGGCTGGGGTCTCCCAGTTCTGTAGTGTGCTCAATAGTATCCATGAGTACCGTCATTATTTCCTCTTTTGCTTTTCCTAATGCTCTTCCTGTTTTCATTGATAAAGTGTTACAGCCGCAGCGAGGGAGCTTCGTTTCTCCTTGACACTAACAGTGTGATTGCTTTACCCAACAGAGAAGCATTACCAGTAGCCCTGTGTTTATTATTGTGTTTGCTGTACTTATCACTTGTCTATTTTCCGGAACGTATCCATCTAATGAAATTCTCACCAGTATGTGTTCCTTTCTTCAGATATGAAGGTCTTTGGTGTGAACTCAGAGACCCAGATGACTGTGGTGCGAGGATGCCCTGGAGGCGTTGGAGGCCCTGGCATCAAAGGGGAAGTTGGAAATGTAGGATTTAAAGGTAGGACTTCGCATACAGGGAGAATGGGAATCCTGATATCCTATTTGATCAAAATCCATATGCTGGGATCAAGGTGTGCACCAAGTGTCTAGCTATTTTCAACATCTGTGTCCAAATGTCCTAAATTCGTTTCTTCTTTATAGTTCCTTCATGGCATTCCACCTTTTTTCAATTACATTTTATAGTCATATGTTTTCAAACAAGAAGTAAGTATGAAAAAAAGATTGCATATGCATTTATAACTTAATGGCATAGACCTCCAAACAGAAATTGGCTGTTGGATTTGCATTGCTATTTTGAGATTTAATTCAAATGCAGCCACATAGGAACATGTGCACATATACGTCACTTTGTGCTGACCAACATTATTTGATGCACCTCTACTGAGATCTGGAGAAACTGACTTTCCACTTGACCCTTAAATAGGCTCTGCTGTTAAAGGCAAATACTATCACTGCAGCTAACTCTGGACAAAATGAAATATACAACAATTTACAATGACATCAAACCTTACACAATCATACATAAATACTTCTAAGCACCATACCCAAAAATGAGGGTCAGTCTTCTCTGGCTTTTGGGAATGCATACCTTTGTAGTTGTTGTTGTCGTGTATGGTAAATGCATCCTTTTAAAAAAAAAAACATTTTTATTGAATTTTTGCATAACATAACCTTCATACCACACTGAGCAACATGCTCAACTTCAGCACCCTTTATCTTCCCCTCCATGTTCCCTACAGCCTTCCCCCCTGCCCGCCCCCTTCCCAGTCTGCCCATACAATTCATTACTAATCCTGGAAATCATGTCTACCTCCTCTCGTTCCTGCTCATTCTCGTTGACCACCCTGCCGGCAAACAGAGTGACCGTCAGTGCTATCCACCTCTGTAAAGCCATACCAGGCTCCTCCATTTGTGTTCTAAGAGCTTTCTACCACACCCCTGTCTCTGCCATGCACCATTTCTCCAGATCCCTCCACCACCTGGCTACGCTCAGCGCTCTCGTGCCTTTCCATCCCATGGCTATACTATGCTTGCCCGTGATATATTTCAGGTCCTTCAGTTTACCCAGCAGTTTGTCCTCATTTCTTTTGAACTGCCCCAGCATGCATGCTTCCAGTGTTTCCACATCAATATCCACACCTCCCTGTGAAACTTTTCATGCCACCTCCCTCCAAAAACCCTGTACCACCTGGTATCCCCAGAAAATATGTGTGAGCCCCACCTCCTCCTCCTTGCATTTGGAACACACCTGTGTTGTTAGTTTTCCAAATCTACCTCAGGGGGTGTGGATCACTATGCCCCCTGCTTTTGTATCTCAGGGTAATTGTGCACTGTGTTACTCCTAAATTACTATACTATGGACACACAAACATAAGACACAAAGAAAACACATGAATTGCTTCAACAATGAAAACACTTTTATTCATGCACAGCAATGCTTGATGCTAACACTACTACAATGCAAATCTCGAATTTGCACCTTGTATGCTTTGGGTGCAAATCTAATATGCAATGCAATAACTTTTAATGCAAGCAATCTAATGGCAACTTATCCAGTGCATTCATACATATGGCAAGTGTCAGCATTCACCATTCCTCTCCAATCCACACCACACTTCACACTCTCCCTATAAGACAATCCCTGTCTGATTACCCCATCTATCATGTCAGCCAAAGCTCTGTGTGAGTGTCTGTCCCAATTCCCCGTTGGCATGTGTCTTATTCAGATCAATACTCCCCTCTTGCCATGTGCAAGCCTCCCACTCTGCAACCAGCCAGTCAGTCAGTCAGGGCCTATCCTTGGCCTCTAAGTGGTCTCGTCTTCCTGCCAACTCTCTCTGCCAGTATGGTCACTCGAACTGCTTCAATGCCTCTGCCAAGCTCTTGAACTCTCCCAAGCTGATCTTCCAAGGCTGCATGCCAATGCCTCCATCAATGCCACACCAAACGCCTCTCTCAATATCAGAGTTAGAGTCAGCTTCATCCACATCTACAACTAGAACTAGCAACTCCCAAAGCCTTACCTCTGGTTATACTATTCAATGACGTACATAAATCTCTATGGTTATATGTCTCTCTCTCTGTCAGAATTTCTAAATCCGAGCAGTGCCTAAAAGTCTGTGCTGCACTGCATGTTCTGTCCAATTACTGCGTGTTCTTGTCATCGTGACATTTGTTCATCATATCTTGTACATGCTATCAGTGTTACATTTTACCATAACATCTCTCATATTCCTCTATTCACTCCACTGAAATCCCTCTCTTCTGCATGTCTTTCTGTGAGGCAAAGTACTCCCTGCATGGCCCCCACCATCTCTGTCTACGAACACCAGCCAGGCAGGCCTGATAAGCCAGCCCTTCTCTGTTCTCCACTTGGACAAGAGTCATGTTATCTGTTTCTGAACAACCAAACTGTTTATGCATTCCTCATAAACTGTAACTCATAACATTTCTCTGCAGAACCAAATGGTGATTCTCTTCTGTCTGTCTCATCCAGGATGGCTTCAAAATGCTATAGGCCTCATGCTTTCTGTCGTTTACTCTCTCTCTCACAATGGCAAGCGTTATACTCAATGCTCAATGCATATTCTGAGTGCACACTCATACATGTCTCTAAATGCATTCATAATACATATAACATATCTCTGCATGTCTCTACCAAGGCACTTCAAATATAACAGGCCTCACTCTATAGCAAATGCAAATGGCTACATAATATGTGGATAATGGATAACTAATCAGTACTAATCAGAATGAATGATGGATAACTAATCCCTAAATGGGTAATGATTCTCTAATGATAACAAACCAGGCTTCTCCATAATAACTGGTTTCACAGTGTCTCCGCTCCTCTAAATGTGGATATCACAGCAGGTATAAGATATGCTCTTTGCACTATGTATAGTTGTATCAACTGTAGCCTGGCATTTCTGGAGACTTTCTTATGGTAACGCCTGATTCCTCTCCACTTCCCCTCCTCGAATTCCTTTCCTAGCTCCCTCTCCCATTTGCTTCTACAGTGCAGTTCGGCCCGAGCAGTACAGCCCAATAATAAATTGTAGATCCCGGACACATTGTGTCCCCCTTCTCCTGCTGTAAGGATCATCTCTACATCCATGTACTTTATATCCCCTTCCCTGGCTCCGGGCCACCTCTCACCAAGCAATCCCAGAATTCTACAATGCAGCAAGAACTGGTCTGCCTGTATCCTAAACTCCTCATGTAATTCCTTAAAGGTCTTCCACCTTCCCTCGCCCCTCAGATCTCCAACGGTGGCCACTCTGCACATCTCCCAGCCTGCCGCTATTATTCTCCTGTCTCCCGCTGTGTTGCCCACCACCGCCACTATCGGTATCTGCGGGGAGAGCTGGTCCATTATCCCAGCCACCTTACAAGCCCTGAGCCAGATTTCACCAGTTTGCCGCTTCCCTCCCGTGCTCCCCGCGGAGCCCAGAGGAGGTCTCTCAGGTGCCATCCTCTCAGCGCGGGCTGTAGTAATGTTGTCTCAATCGTAACTTCATCAGCCATCCATTTCACCACATGCTGCAGCTGACACGCCAGGAAGTACAGCTCAAAATTTGGCACCCGCAGCCCTCCTTGGTCATATGGTCTCTGCAATGTGTGGAGAGCCACCCTATGTCCACCCTCCTGCAACAGGAACCCCACGCATCATTTTTCTAGTTCCCTGAAAAAACACCCTTGGATATCGTATGGGATATTTCCGAAGCAGTGCATGAGGCGCGGCAAGGCCACCATTTTCAGCAGTGCCACTCTCCCCATCACAGACAATGGCAATTTGCTCCAGAACCCCATGCAAGGCGCTAAGCCTACCTTGGCTCGCATCGTGTTGTGCTTGTGTTCCTGGATGGGGTCCCGGTAATTGTTACTGCCCAAATATCTAAACGAGGTCCTGCTCCAGGGCAAGGGGAGTACCGGCAATTCACCTGCTTCCAGGGGAGCTGTGGCAGCCAAGGGGAACAGGCACAATTTCGTCTTGTTCACTTTAATGCCGGTAAGGCTGCTAGAGTTGTCTAGCACCTCCATGATATATGGCAAGTTCGCTTCTGAGTCTTGTACATAGAGTAACACATCATCAGCGTACATTGATATCACGTGTCTGACCCCATCCACCTCTATGCCTATATCCCCATAGTCCTTTCTCAGGCATGCCGCTATGGGTTCCGCTGCCAGTATATATAGCATCGGGGATAGCGGGCACCCTTGCCTGGTGCCTTTGTGCAACTGCCAGGTCTCTGAGTACCTCTTCCCTGTCTTAACCCTGGCCATTGGAAGCGTATATATCAAGCGCACTGATCTCATGTACTGCGGTCCGATTCACATTTTCTCTATTGTTGCATACAGCCAGTGTACCGAGTCAAATGCTTTGACCGCATCTAGAGAGGCAACCGCTCCCTGCACTGGATTGTCTATCGTGCTATACATAACATGGCAAAGCCGCCTCAGGTTCTCCAAGATGCCTCTTCCCGGCACATATCCCGTCTGATCCGGATGGATCAGCTTGTGGATCACTTTGTGTAGTCTGCCTGCCAGGACTGTGGTCAGGATTTTACTACCTTGATTTAATAGGGACAATGGTCTGTAGGATCTGCAGTCCCCCCGCCTTTGTCTGGCTTCAGCAGGGGCACTATCAGGGCCTCTCACATGCTTGCTGGTAGTAATATGTTCCCTGTTGACTCATTATACACTTTCGTCAACAGTGGCGCCAATATGTCCACATACACCTTATAGAACTTCCCCGGTAGGCCGTCTGTACCCTGAGCTTTCCCCGTGGGCAGGGCTCTAATTATGGCCTCCACCTCCTCTGATGTTACGGGAGCCTCCAGTAACTCCGCCTGGGAGTCCTCCAATCTGGGCGAGTCTATCTGTTCCAGTACATCTTGTGTCTCCTTCCCATCCCATCCTGGGGCGCAGCATATAATGCTTTATAATATTCCAAAAACACCTCATTTATCCCCTCTTGCATCCCAACGTCCTCCATCTCCTCATTTCGAACCATACAAATAGGGAGCCTCAGGGTCTTCCACCTGCACAGCCACGCCAACATCTGACCTGGTTTGTCTCCCAACGCATGGCTCCTCTTAACATATTTAGCATA
The DNA here is from genome assembly GCF_040938575.1 of Ambystoma mexicanum. Taxonomy (NCBI): domain Eukaryota; kingdom Metazoa; phylum Chordata; class Amphibia; order Caudata; family Ambystomatidae; genus Ambystoma; species Ambystoma mexicanum. The sequence goes on along the minus strand of NC_090929.1, from coordinate 305,658,969 downwards.
ATTATGTCCCATTGTGAGAGGCCAGTTTGTCTCAGTGCTATCATCTCCAGCTGCTGCTGTGCCAACAAGGCCTCCCCCTCACGCTCCTTAAGTACCCTTTCTGTTTTTTCTAAATCTCTCACCAGTGCTTTTTGTACTCCTCCTGATTCTGCTATATTCACATGCCTGATGATCACTTTATATGCTTCCCAGACTGTGCCAACTTCGTTCACACTCCCATCATTAATTCCAATGTATTCTACATTTTTTCCTGACATGCTAGGCAAATTTGACGTCCTGAAGTGCTTCACTTCTCAACCTCCACGTGGGAATCGGAGGCCAAGGGGCTGACACCCTCCATCTTACCACCAACTGGGAGTGGTCTGACAATATTCTGTCTAGGTATTCTGTCTCTGCGAATTCAGGACCGCTTTCTACCCCAGTAAACATATAATCTATCCTGGTATACACCTTATGTGGCGTCGAGTAATGGGAATAACCTCTCGTTACACCATGCACCGCCCTCCATAAATCACGCAATTTAAAATGTTCTACCAGCGAGTTTAGCACATTCGCTGGGGGGAATGGTCTCTTATGTTTGAAGTCAGATCTGTCTAAGACTGGGTCCCTAGTACAATTACAGTCTACTCCCCATATCAGAGTGCCACTCCTGTATAACCCCAACCTTGCATGCAATGATCTAAAAAAACACTGTGGCATCATGGTTAGGTGCGTATGTATTCACCACACAAACTTCACGGTTCTCTATTTGCCCATTTACCATTACCATACACCATCCTCCCCTCGTTATCTGATTTTACTGCTAACACTTTGAACGGAATGTCTGGAGCTATCCATATGAGGACTCCTCTTGCATATGTCGAGTATGTAGAGCCCACCAGAACCCCACCCTACACCCTCTCCAGGTTCTTTTGCTTCTGGCTGTCTAGGTGTGTCTACTGCAGCAACGCAATTCCCACCTTATGGCGCCGGATATACATGCTCACTCTTTTATGTTTCACATAATTGTTTAGCCCCCGTACATTCCAGGTCATAATTCTTATTGAGTCAGCCATCATTACTTATGCTGGTTGGCTCGTATGGCCACCACTCTGTGGCTAGTCTTAGGAGGAGATCAACGTACAGTATCCTGAATCGCGACATGCTTTCCCTTACCCCCTAATCCCCAACTCCCCCCCTGCCACCCAACTACCATCACCCCAACCATAACTATAACTACAAAAGTAACTAGTCCCGCTATGCCACGCATGCTGGGATAATCCTGTTTCTGCTCCTTTCCACCTGTCATATGACACGTTTCCGGTGCCCTACGGGCGGACCCTAATAACGCGGTCCTCTACCAGACCACCGTAAATCACATTACGCTTGTGCACTATTGTCACATCATATTGCATTATCGCATTCTGTTGGCTTATTGCCAGCTATATAAAGGTCCACCCCAGCGCACAGGGGCTTCACTCTTTCCTGCGCTTCCTCGACATGCAGCACTGCGTCAGCACTATCCGGGTCTCCTTGGCCAGTCTCGGGCTCCTCCGGCAACTGCGTGCTGTCCATCCATCCGTGCGCTTCCTCCGGTGATTCAAAGAACAGGGATTTGTTATTGTGGATCACTTTCAGTCTCGCAGGATATATAAGCATATACTTGAGTCCTGCTTTCTGTAGCCTCACCTTAACAACGATAAACTCTGCCCTTCTCTTCTGGACTTGGAATGTGTAGTTTGGTTACATGGCCATCTTCGCTGAGTCTCTTTGGATCCTTCCTCCTGCTCTGGAAAAGGTAGAATCTTCTCACGGTCCCTGTAGTTCAGCACCTTAGTTATCACCGGCCTGAGCGGCGCTCCTGGGGGCGGTCTTCTGCCAAGGGAGCGGTGCGCTCTCTCAGTTGTGAACCCCTGAGACTGTTCCCCCACACCCCCAATCTCCTGCAGCAATAGATTCTCCACATAGTTGGTGGGATCCGCTCCTTCAGCGCCCTCCGGCAGGCCCACAATTTGTATGTTGTTTCTCCGGGCGTGCCCTTCTGCCTCCTCCGCCCTTTCTTCCAAGAGCTTTACTCTCTGCATCAGAATGTCCACATCTTTTGTAGTTTGCACACATATTTCAGTGTTTTCCTTCACCTGCCCCTCCAAGTGGCTTGTGTGTTCCACAATTGTGCGGACGTCCTGACGCAGCAGTGCCAGGTTGATAGCCACAGCGTCAATCTTCCCTTCCAATTGGTCTGCAGCACTCCTATCGCATCTAGAATCTGTTGATTGCTGGGTTCTAGGGCGTCTGGTGGCTGTCCCTTCATCTTCTCCATTTCCCCCTATGGTTGGGGCATCTGGTTTGTCGTGTAAGTCTCCAGTGTGGTCTGCTTGTTTTTAGACTTAGCTCCCTTATTTGACATTTCCAGTGCAAGTGCCGACAAAGCCACCAACCTGCAGTGTGCTCCAGGTCTCATTGCTACTAATTTGCCAATCTCTCTGCACGGCTGCCTCCAAGTGATGTGGCACTCTTATTGCTACAGTGCTCTCCAACCTGAGCAAATTAGCACTGGCACCCAAATTTCCGTTAGCGATTGCCCCGTCATGCGCCACTTAGTGCCTCCTGATTCGCCCTGCTGACTGCGTGGGCTCGCATACTCCCAGGGCCCCAATTTGATGACCTGCACAGGGGGCCCAAGGTTCCCACATGGGCCCCATGAGTGGAGAGGGGAGACGTCCCTCTTCTTGTTTAGTTGTCTAGGTAGGGCCCCCTCTCCCTCACCAACTCCTCACCTTGGCTCTGCCGCCGTCTCCTTGTCTAACCGCCAGTGTGCCGTACCATGCGAATCACGGTCCACACTACCGTGCCAGGTATCCGCCTCTTTCCTTTGCACTGGCCGCTCAATACCACTGGCTGCTGCGTACTTCTCCCTGGCTGCTTGCGGTCCTATAGAGCGATCCACTGGGGTCTTTCTAAACCTCAACACTGTTTGTTTGTGGCGTCGCAACCTCTCTGCTGCCTTGAGGTCTTACGTTCCATGGAGGGGGTTCCACCCAAGCTCCAATGTGCCCAAGTACTGCTTGGCGTGGCTTCCTGTGTCAGGTAGGGTGTCTGCATGCAGGGTGGGCTGTGCCCTGCCCATGTTTTCCTTCCTCTGCCCACAAATACAGAATGTACCTTTACCTCATGTGTGCATCGAACAAAGAAACAAATAGACTACTTTTTAATTTCCTTGTGACTCATGAATAATGTGATAGACTGTGACATCTTGCCAGGGGGTTCTCTGATCATGAAGCAGTGAGCATAGCACTAGACACATCATTAGTGACACCAAAAGAAAAAAGGTGGAGAGTGAACACCAGCTTGGCGAAAATCCCACAAGACAAGGCAACTATCAAGCAAGCCTTATAAGAGTACTTTTGTTTGAATGAGGGCTCAGTAAACAAGAAAAGTAGCTTGTGGGAATGTGGGATATATTGACCCACTCTGCAGTGCTTTACCACATCACTAAGCTGTATTTGTGCAACAACCGAAAAGATGGCTGCATCATCCTGCAACACACAATTCAGGCAGGAGGAAACAGGGGACACACTGCAGGAGCGTGCCAGTGTGCCCTGAAACCTATAAATGGAATTAAGTCAAGAGGTAGCATTGCTTTGCTGAAAACCCAATATTCCCCTTCAAAATGAAACCTTTTTCACCCTTTAAAAATGCTGTTTGACGCCAATTCCATCCATTCATCTGAAACCACTGTGATTGAAAAGGGCCTGCCGTGCCCAGGAGAATTCATTGTGCCTCAGCAAAACTGGGCATAATTCCTGGATGACAGGCCCAGTCAAATTAGCTTTGAAAAAAATCAACAAGGAACTTTATTTTTCACTCACACAGGAACGCACGTTCATTTTCTTCATAATGTAGCAAAACACCAGCTGTCTTCAAAGGAACTCCACTATCTGAGCATGGTCAGTTTCATATATGCGTGTTCAGATAAAACTCCTGTCTTCAAAGAAAAATGACTTTAGCTGCAAAGACATAGTGCAAATCTAATGAAGCTGCCAAAACCGAATTAAAGAAAGAAATCTCAGCTTGGCACCAGGTGTAAAAAGAGGCTTTTGCAAAATAAAGAAAAACGAACGCTTGTGTTTGAAAACAGTAACGGGTTAATAAAAGCTTCACGGCCTTCAGCAATATGAAGGGGTTTGTTACTGGTGAGACTGTATCACATGTGTTATTTGATGCAACAGGTTTGTTTAATTCTGGATTTAAGATGAAAAAGTGAAGGATGTTAAACCCAGGGTGGCTTAAATTGCAAAGTTGAAAAACAGGTTTCTGGCAAAAGGGAGGGCTATGTCTCTCAGCAGATCCTGGCAACCCCCTGATAATTATAGGGTGGAACAGACTTTCGTCTCTCCTGAAACCCAGGACAATGAAGATCCCAGGGAAGGTGTGAGAGACAAAAAAACTTCAATCAGGCTGAGAAACCTCCCATCCTGCTTTGAAGGAAATGCCAGTTGGTGTTAGCTGAAAAGAAAAAAAAAATGATCCAGTAACACCCATTTGTTTCTAAAGACTATTTCATAAGGAAACTTTGAAGACTTGTATCTCGGCAGCAAAACTTTGTAGAAATGTAGAAATGTCGTAGTGTAAAAGTGAATTTGTGGAGGTTATTTTAAAACTTGGTAGAATGCATTGACACCTTGTGGACAGAAATGGTGATATATGGTGGATTACAAGAAAAGCATTCACGTTGCAAATGTAAAATGTTGTACATACATCCCTAATGACAATCCCTACCTCTGTATAAAGTTGTACAATTTTGAGTCATATAAATCCCATTGAAAAGCATGAAAAACTGGTAGAGGAGCGAAACCAAGCCTCACGGAATGGAGGTTTGGACTGAAATGTGATGCACAAAATATGTAAGCTGTGTATATGATTTGTTAAGAGGTTGCACTTGGTTGAATATATGTTTGTGGCAAAATTAGATTTTAGTTCCAGTAACTATGGGAGGTTTCTGGACACTGTGAAACACACCCCATAAACCTGACATCATTTTTCTGAAATCCAACCAGCAAAAAGCTTGGTGGAGACATTACCCCTGCCCAATCCGTTTGATAGAGGCGGGTGTAGTAAAGCCTGCCCCAGTAATATACTGTGATGATGTCACTAGGCATTATAAATAAGAGCTCCTGACAACACACGGGAAGACACTGATTCCCGATTTCCTACGCCGGCGTCCTGTTCCTGTCTGTTCCTGTCTTCATCTTGCATTTATCCATCTAGACTCCAGATCCCAACCACAATGCCAAGCATTGCTGATCCTGCTTCAGCTAGGCCTCAATTCTAAAATAATCCTAATAACCAAGGGAAACGCTGTGGTGTTTTGGGAAGAATCCTGAATTAACCTGACTTGCTGCTCACTAAATGCATGCCTGCTGCAAACCTGCCATGCAGCTGATCTGTAGTATCCAGTGAATAATCCAGGGCCAGTTCAGTGCCAGTCCAGTACCAGTCTAGTGCCATCCGGTGATCAGAACTACCCAGCAGTCTTGTCAGGCGCCTTGTCATGTAGTGACCAGAACCCTTGACGGTCCAATATCCTAAACTAAAGTGGACTGTAAGTATCATCCCTACCCCATAGAAATCCATAGTCTACTTATTTTGTCTTTGTCCCTATCCCATCTCTATACCATCCTATTCTCACCCCAAGATCCTGTTAAAATTGTCAGACTTATTGTGCAACCCTGCTTTGACCCTTTGCTTAGTGGTAGCGCAGATTTTCTCTTCATTTTTGTTTCTAGCGATTTTGATTAAACAAATTAATTGTCCATAAAGGAAACAGGGTACACCACGTGAAGGGTTACAACCGCTGCGTAACTGTGGAGATTCACTGGTGACATTCTCTTTTCCTTAGTCATTAAATACAGTTTAAGTCAAGTTTTCAATCCATTTGAAAGCAACTTTTCTGTTTTTCTCTGCTCTGTTTTCCTAAAAATGAACCTCACTATATCTAGCATAACTCACTCAATTTACCAGCTAGAGACTTAATCTCACGTCCATATTGTATCTACAATTTTTCACCCGTTTTTGGTAAATTTAGGTGGGAATTGCAAAGGTTTGCTAATTTTCCAACGTGTCTTTCCTGCAACATGTTTTGAAACCTGCCACTCATTTCCGAACTGTATGCTCTTGGTTATACATTGCTTGTGATTGTTTGTCCTTCTACATGGTTGCTGTAGTGAGGAACTGTATTTGTTTCAAGGTTTTTGCACACATTCATTAATTCATTCATCCATTTCCGATTGTTATTTTTAGCATTGCAAGGGTTTCAAATCCTTTTTTCACTCTCATTTGAGGAGGGAAAGTTAGATTTGAATTCCTTTTCCAGATTAATATTCCTAACTGTGTGCTGCTTCCTTATATCCATTCAGAAGAGATTATTGGTGGGTTGAGGGAACATTGCAGGGGGAAATCCTAACTAGAGTGCTATCTTTCCGAAAATCCAAAAGTTTTTCTATTCCCTGGTGTTTTCTATCTGTGTTACTAAAGGTTTAATTAAGTGCATCGCCTACATTCCTATTCTTATTATCATCCCATTGGTGATTGCTGCCCCATTTATTAAAATGTGTATGATTTCTTTTGAATTTTTAAATAAATGAATACATATTACCTTTACTTACCAGCCTGGTTACTAGTCCATCATGACCCGGGTATTTGAAAAGTGGGTGTGATATGAGTGGTGTATCTCTCAAATATTGACTCTATATATAAATAAATAAGCATTTCAGTCGTGCGCTGAATACTAGGCTAAGACCAGGGTGTGTCACCTGACTGAAATCCTTAACAGGAAGCAGAGAAAGCCTATATGAGGGGTACTTTGATGCAACAGGGGGCAGGGAAGAAAAGAGCGGGCAGAAATATTTGTCAGACTGCATTGGAAAAATAAATTGTTAGTTTGACACATCTCTATGAGAAAGCACCAACAATCGAAAACCTACAGAAAGGCATAGTAATAACTGAACACGTTGTTCACGAAAAAGGCTAAATATGTGCTTTTTTGACTTTAAATAGGGCATCTGGCCCAGCCCTTTAAGACGACATAGCAATACTTAGAGACAGATGGAGATGCAGAATATTACTCAAACATCAATAATCAAAACTGACTGAGGAAGTTGGCAAAGTGCGACTGTTTTAATGTCAGCTCGATCTTTATACTCATAAATCAGGTTATATACTTAAATCTCGTCATAATTGATGTCTACCTGCATTGCAAACTACAAAAAACTATTTGGAATGGTGATAGGCTTACAAGGAACATCTAGGTATACGTTCCATACTGGTCAGGGAAAGTGATTGAGTCTCTAACATCAGGTGGAGCAACTAAGCTCTCCTCTTGTGCAGGACACTACGAATGTCATCAAATATATGACATCCCATTGGTTATACAAACTATAGGGCTCTCTATTACGTGTCCCTTTATAATTGGTTGTCACCCTTGTACCCCTCTGTAATATTCCACCTAGGCAAGCAGCATGCAGGCTGGCACACAGGTGCTTGTGGGCTGGTCATAACCATAGGTTCCCACCAATTAGCCCTGGCATCCATCATCACACTTGGAGCCTACTAGTCAATTAAGGCTTTGAACTCGGCCTTGCAAATGTTCACTGTGCTGGAGAATTTGAGGGAGTATTGTCTTCTTGGTTTTTATACAGTTCATCATAGTGTCTATTTTCAACTGACCACATGACTGTAGTCCATGTTTTCGAGTTTTACGGCATTTAAAATACTACTATTTGATGAACCTCTCACGTCTTCAATGTTCTCGCCTCTCATTTAAGACAGAAGGCTTTTTCTTTTCATACTTTCTGTCATTGTTCGTATGCACATCCAGGCCCAAGATGGCCTTGACTTCTTGGTGTTGATCCAAGCAAGCACTTTTTTGATCCACCTCCATGGTTGAGTTTTCGATTTCTAACTGCGACAAACTGAAAACGTCTTTCTGCTTTCGGAATCCAGCTCTGCTTAAGCATGTTGCGGAATCATCCATAGTCCTTATATTTCCTATATATATATCCTTTTGCGCATCGCCGGGGTATGTGTATTCCGGGGGTGCATGTGGAGTTTTACACGCGAATTCGCTGGTACGAGCAGGGTACGGGTATTCCGGGGGTGCGCATGGAGTTTGACACGCAATTTTGCTGGCACGAGCGGGGTACGTGTATTCCGGGGGTGCACGTTGAGTTTCACATGTGATTTCGCTGGCACAAGCAGGGTACGTGTATTCCGGGGGTGCGCATGGAGTTTTACACGCAATTTCGCTGGCGCGAGCGGGGTACGTGTATTCCGGGGGTGCGCGTGGAGTTTCACATGCGATTTGGCAGTGTGGGCCCTCTCGGGTGTGCCCATCCCCCGTCCCCATGCCTTGCAGGCAGCCCACACCACAGGGGACCACCCTACACCCCTGGGCATGCCCCACAGGCAGCCCATCACCCCAGACCATGCCCCGAAGGCAGGCTAAAGGGCACCATGCACTTGGGAGCCCTGACTCATGTCCCCCACCCCACCCCCCATTGACGTGCACCTGCCAGCAGGCCCCGACTCATGTCCCCCACCCCACCCCCAGTGATGGGCACCTGCCAGCAGGCCCTGACTCATGTCCCTCACCCCACCCCCTGTGACGGGCACCTGCCAGCAGGCCCGACTCATGTCCCCCACCCAACACATCATCACAATCCAGACCCATGGCCCTTACGGCCACCCAAATCTCACCCCACACCCTCACAGTCCAAACACCCAACCAAGCATTCCATCCACTCCACATTGAAATCCCCATGTCATGACAGATCCTAAACAACCAGTATGGCCATGAATACATGTCCGTCAGACCGACACAATGGCGACACATGACTGAGAAAACCCACATTGTGACATGCACGAAACGAATGAGAGAAGACCACACAAATGAATTAAAAAATAAAAATGTATTCTATACAAAACGGAATAATGAAATGAAATCACACAAGAAAACAACAACAAAAAAGTCTGGATGTCCAAAATAAAGGCAAAAAAATAAATGCTGAAATCAATGAAATCCAAAGTAAAATGGCTGCAAAGCGTTCGTCCATGAACCAATATCCAAAGTAAAAAAAAAAGCAAACAATTCCTCCATGGTAAAAATAATACAGTAAAATCTGGTCCATAACTATGTGCAAATATAAAATCAAGGGTCCATGAGCCCGACAATCCAAAGGCAACCTAACAAAAAACCTACCTAATAAACAACTATTTACAAAAAGGCGGGGCATAGTCCATGCGCCCACTAGAAAAATAAGAAAGAAATGAAACCTACACCTACAAAACTATTTACAAATGTGGTGGTCCAGTCCCACGGCTCATTTAGTGATGTTCTGGGCCAGGGCATCATCGAACTCCACGTCGATGTTCCGGAGGCAGGCCTGTTCCCTGGGCTCGAGGTCTCGTAGGGATGCAGCAATGTAATCCCTCAAGTCCCTGAGAGTTTCCTCGAGGCCCTCCGCCCGCCTCAAAGCCTGGTGCATGACCATCCTGAGCCGTCTGTTACGCTCACCTGGTTCCCACAGGGGCGTCGATCGGACCCGGACAGCTGCGGACTCCACCAACGTGATGCGTAGTGAAGAGATGACAGTCTGGACTGGCCCGCCTAATCTTTTCTGCTGGACTCGTAGAAGTATTCTCCTGCAAGTGGAGAAAGGGATTTAGCCACCCGTGGACTTTAGTGATGGCCCCCGAACAGTTCTCGTTCTCCCCACTAATCACCTCCGATATTCCCTTTTGCTAACCTCAACTTATGTTTTTAAATGATGAGCTCTCCATCCTGCATGGCATGCAGGGGCGCGTAGATACCAGTTACTTCACTGGGTTGAAGGTACTGGAGGAGTTCCGGAAGAATATTGACTCCAGTGTCTATAAAGTTCAAAGAGTTCAATATGTCCGATGTTCACTCTTGTGCCATTCCCTCGTTAGGTTGCAGCTGGGTCCAAAAGAATTTTGCCTGGAGGCAGCTGATGGCTTTCAGGTAAGAGTCTGTATTACCAAACACTGTCCGGTAAAAGTTGCATGAGTTTAACTTGCTGTTTTCTCTCCCTTTATAGGTGCGGCATAGGAAGATGCGGCGCATTAAAGAATAATACCTCCGGTGGTAAAGCAGGTAAGCCTATGGTGGCAAAGAGATTGTCCTTGTTGGTTTTCTCGGATCACCTCGTTATTCTTTTTGTTTTCCCCTCAGGTGCTGGTTTTGACGAAGAAAATGATGGAGGCAGCGCAGAGTCGAAAGATGCGTTGGACTGGTAAGTATAACGCGGCACTGCTGCTGGCGAAGCAACGCGTGCTGAAATGATGTCCTTTCCAGGCTCGGAGATGTGCTTGGTCCGGAATCAGGTAAGGAATCAAATAATGTCTCTGATCTAACCTCTTCTCCTTTCTTTGCCTTTTGTCTAGGAGCTCCGGATTTGAGGCGGGCGTGGCAGAACACTGGATGCTGACTTGCAGACACGGTGAGCATCACACTGCTGGATGCAGAATAACGCAAAGCATGGACTGCTGTTCGGGCGTGGTTTAAATAGCCTGCAAAGTAGTCCTAGGTAAGAAGTTCCCCAGAACCACACCTGAGTGAAAAATAGTCCCTGTAATAAAATAATACCATCCAGGCCTCGCGTTGGCCTGGACTCATTTGCAGCATGGTCTGCATAAGGTAAGTAAAGTCTATGAGCCTGGCGCCTATGGCGCCAGGACTGATTTCTATGATGAGCCTGGCACCTAAGGCGCCAGGACTGAATCCAAACAGCCCCCAGCCGGGGATGTTGGGGTTTTAATGAATATCTGGATGCCTGCTCCCGGGGCTGATGGACTTGATCCAGATGCCCGGGGGTAGGCATCATGACAGCACTCCCCGCCAATGCCCCTCTTAAAGTTGTTCTTCCCCTTGGCCCTGGCTTGTCTGGGAAGTCCCGATGGAATTTTTTCACCAATCGAGGAGCATGAACGTGGTCACTAGGTTCCCATGACCTTTCTTGTGGTCTGTAACGCTTCCAGTCGATTAAATAAAAAAGTCTTAATTTAACCATTTTGGAGTCCAGGATGTCTTTTACCTTGAATTCAGGTTTTTCCATCTATTAGGATGGGGTCAGGTGGTTTGGTTAATCTTGTCCCGGGTTGAACTGGTTTTAGAAGTGAAACATGAAAGACAGGATGAATCCGCATATTAGAGGGTAATTCTAATTTGACGGCCACCGGGTTGATAATGGCCTTAATGGTGTAAGGTCCCAAATATCTAGGATTAAAAGTCCGAGTTACTTTCACAGGAATATGTCATGTAGCCAGCCAAACTTAGTCTCCGATTCGATATGGTGGAGTCTCACTTCTATGTTGATCAGCATTTTTCTTGTATTTCCCTTTTGCTTGTTTCAAATGTTTTGTTGCCTCTTTAAAGGCTTGTGTAATAGTAGAATGCAGATGAGTTACTGCCGGCATTTCTAAATGCTGGGGCGAATCGAGTTCTGAGGTTCGAGGATGATGTCCATATATGATATGAAAGGGGCTTTGTCCGGTTCCTGAATGTACAGAGTTATTGTATGCGTATTCAGAAATCCATAAAATGTCCTTCCAATTACCTTCGGTTTGGTGGAGCATACAACGTAGGTATTGTTCAAGAGTCTGGTTGGTCCTCTCCATCTGACCATCGGTTTGGGGATGGTGACTGGTTGATAACCTTACGTCGATTTGTGCCAATTGACAACACTTCTGCCCAAATTGTGAAATTAACTGACTACCTCGGTCAGAGATCAATACGGAAGGAAATCCATGTATTCGAACAATATTTTCGAGAAATTCCTTGGCCAAGATTGAAGCAGAGGCAATCCTTTTAAAGTAATAAAGTGGGCCATCTTGGAAAAAAGATCCACAATAACTAGAATGGTGTTGAATCCATTACATGGCGGTAGATCTGTAATAAAGTCTAAAGACAAAGTGTGCCATGGTGTGGGTGGAATATCTAAAGGTTGTAAAAGACCAGCTGGTTTCTTCTTTTGGCTTTTGTTCTGGGCGCAGATGCCACAAGACAGTACAAATGACTTTACATCTTTTCGCCAGGTGGGCCACCAGAATTGTCTTTTAATTTTAGCTTCAGTTTTTGCAATACCTGGGTGCCCTTCCATCAGAGCTTCATGGTAATTGGAGATGACTTGTTCTTGTAGTTCCTTGTGTGGTAGACATAGACGCCCTTGATAGTAAGGTAGGTCATTGACAACTGAATAATCTTGGCCCTTTTTAACCCAGTCCTGCAGGGCTGCTGAATCGAAAAGTTGTTGGATCTTTAAATGAATATCTTCTACGGTCTGTAGAGTAGTTATCCCAAGAATTCTTTGTTCAGGAATTATAGGCACCGGTTCCCGGTTCGAATATACTTCTCCCATCCCGGTTCGGGATAAAGCGTCTGCCTTACCATTCTTACAACCTGGTCGGTAAGTGATCACGAAATTGAATTCGGCAAGGAATAAGGCCCATCGAAGTTGACGCGATGATTGGGCCTTGGCTGTTTTTAAATACTGCAAGTTCCTGTGATCGGTGATTACAGTAATGGTATGCCTGGCACCGAGAAGATAATGCTGCCAAGCCTTGAAGGCGGATTTGATGGCTAACAACTCTTTATCGGTAACCGCATAGTTTAATTCGGGGGCCGAGAATTGTCTGGACCAAAATGCTTCTGGATGAAGTTGACCGGTTTCTGGATCCTTCTGGGACAGGACAGCCCCCATGGCTAAACTGGATGCATCGGTTTCAACTATGTATGGGAGCTCGGGACGTGAATGCTTTAAGACAGGTGCCGACGTGAATTTCAATTTCAGTTCTTGGAAGGCTTTTTCAGCCTCTTCGGTCCACAAGAAGCGTTTGTTTTTTCGCAAAAGTGCTGTGATGGGGTGTACAACATATGAGAAGTCAGGAATAAATCTGTGGTAGAAATTAGCAAATCCAAGAATGCCTTGCACCCCTTTAACTGAACTGGGTGATGGCCACTTGAGAATTGCGTCCACCTTTTGAGAGTCCATTCAGACTCCTTTTGGAGTCAGGATAAATCCAAGGAATTCAACTTCTGTAGCATGAAAAACACATTTTTCCAATTTTGCATATAACTTGTACTGGCGTAGTTTCTCGAGGACTGCATGAACGTGCTTAACATGGTCTGATTCTGAGGAGGAGTACACTAGAATATCGTCTATGTATACGACAACACAGACGTCAATGAGTTTATGAAGGACATTGTTCATAAAATACTGGAAGGCTGCTGGTGCATTGCACAACCCGAAGGGCATCACCTGATATTCGAATAATCCGTACTTGATGCGAAAAGCGGTCTATCATTTGTCGCCCTTCTTTACACGTACCAGATGATATGCCCCTCGGAGATCTAATTTAGTGTAGATGCAAGCATCCTTTACTTGGTCTAGTAGTTCGGGGATCAGAGGCAATGGATATCGGTTCTTCACCGTGATCTGGTTTAATGTGCGGTAGTCTATGCACGTTCTGAGGTCACCTTCCTTTTTGGGCACGAAGAATAAAGCTGAAGATGCAGGGGACTTAGATGGACGAATGAAGCCATTAGCAAGGTATTGGTCCAAGTATTGTCGTAGGTGACGGTTTTCGGGTTCCGTAAGGGCGTAGATTCTACTGTATGGAGGTTGTGCACCGGGTATGAGGTTGATTTGGCAATTGTATGATCTATGAGGTGATAAGGTGTTTGCCTGTTCTTTTTGGAAAACATCCTGGAATTCTTGATATTCCTGAGGTAACTGCATAACTGGATTAGCGACTGTGGCCAGGCTTTTGTTCAAGGTTTTTTCAGGGTAACAGGTGTGTGCACACTCCGGGAAGGTTACTCTCTTCTCTCGCCAATCAATACAAGGATTATGTGTTTCCAACCAAGGTATCCCCAGTATTATTTGGAACTGCGGGGCTTTGATTAAGTCAAACACAATAGTCTCTCGATGCCCATCTTGACCCAACAGTCTCATCTCTGTGGTGGAATGAGTTACAGGCCCAGAGGCAATTTCAGTTCCATCGACTGTGGTGATAACATCCGAAGTAGTCTTTTTGCAGAGAGGTAGATTCATCCTAGAAGCCAATTTGTGGTCCACATAGTTTCCTACGGCCCCGCTATCAATGTATGCCCTAACTGCGTGCATACGTGATGGCTGCCTTGGATCAAAAAGGACCATTGGTATGATTAGGTGCGAGGTCTGAGTGTCCTTCTTTAAGCTCGGCAAGCGGACCTCTACGCTTGTTGGGCGTGGTCGTTTCCCGAATCAGGCTCTGTTTGATTTCTATCAGCAACTCCGACTACTTTCTTGGATGGTTTTATAGGGCAATCCCGTAGAAAATGTCCTGAGGCCCCACAGTACAGACACAACTGCATCTGTCGTCTCCTTTCTCTTTCTTTTTGAGTTAAGGGTCCCTTAACGTCCACGATCTGCATTAGTTCTGATGCATCTGTTCCTTTGGGAGTAACATTGGGTTTAACCAATACCCGATTCTCGAACTTAGCTCGATCAGCTTTTCTATTCTGAAGTCTGTGGTCTAGCTGGACCACTAAGTCTATATATTCTGCGCAATCCTGAGGTGGGTTCACAACTTGGGGCAAAACATCTTTGAGTTCACCCCGAAGTCCACGATGAAATAATGCAATTCGCTTTACCTCTGGCCATCCGGTTTCCACCACCAACCTATTGAAGGTTGCGATATAAGTAAGCAGGTCCTGGTTTCCTTGTCGTAGGGATAGAAGTTCGTTATCCAGGGCCTGTCCCTGTGAATGTCTGGCAAATATTCTTTCCATGCTCAATTGAAAACCCTGAAAATCCCGCAGAAGAGGGTCATCCTGGTTGACTAATGGAATTGACCAATCCGCTGCGCTGCCACTAAGGTATGACAGTACAAAAGCTACTTTGGCTTGGTCATTTGGAAAAGCTCCTGGTCTGCATAAAAAGTGCAAGCGGCATTGGTTCATGAACACGGCGAACCTTTTCGGGTCCCCAGCAAAGCGTTCGGGTGGAGCTAAAGGAATGCTCCCTGGTAGAACCACTTGCACAGGGCTGCTCGATGAAACGGGGGTTGAATCCCCCCCCCAAGTCCAGGTAGTGGTGTTTGCCCGGCTTGGTTTTGCAGTAGTTGTCTGGCAAGATCATCAGTGCGCTCCTGGAAACATCTTTAAAGAGATCAATAGGATTATGCAGAACTTTATTTGGAATGGGAAACCTCCGAGGCTCGCAATTTGGAAGCTTCAACTCCCATTGAAATTGGGTGGAATGAACTTGCCTAATTTCTCAGACTACCATTTGTCGTTTTCTACTCGTCATTTGTGCAGAGTTATTGACTCTGGAGATGTACAGTCTGAACATTCTGACCTCTTATCCTGGGAATGCAGTGCTGTTTCCCAATTGGACCCGAAAGCGTTGCTGACTACTCAGAAGAACAAATCAAAAAAAGTCAGCTCTCTTACTTCATTCTTGCGAGACTGCTGGTGTGAGCTCTCGAATCGTGTGAGTGCTGACCCATATTTACACCCAGATGCCTCCATATGGAATAATCCAGCCTTGAAATATCAGGGTAAACCTCTGTTTTGGGTGGAATGGTTTGTGGCTGGCATCAAATATATTGGAGATTTGTTTGAGGGGGACAACTGGTTGACGTACGCTCAGCTTGGCCAGATGTATGACATGTCAGAATGCTCGTTTGCTGAATATAGGAAACTGAAGATTACTATTTCAGCTTGTGTTGAGATGCCACAATTGACTGGTCAGAGTCCTGCTTGGACAGCTCTATCTGTATGCTTGAGTGCCTCACACCCTGCTTCTACCATGTATGGAATTATAAAAGCTACTCAGAAGGGTGATCCGAGATTGCCTGCAATTTGGGCGGAGGAATTGGGGGAAGATGTTAACTTCAGATGTTGGCGGAGGTGCTGTGAAAACACTCGTTTGGTAAGTTTGGATTGGTCCCTCACAGCTTCTCAAACTAAGTTGTTGTTCAGGGCCTATTGGACGCCGGAGAAACTATTCAGGAGACGACTTTTAGACAACAATCTTTGCTGGAAGTGTAAATGTTCGAGAGGATCTCTGAGTCATTTGATTTGGTCCTGTCCCAAGACGATGCAATTCTGGGATAAGGTTCGGGAGAGGTTGAGTATGATCTTAGATGTCACAATCCCCATGAATGCTTCATTACTGATTTTGGGTGATGACTCTTCTCTGGAGGAAATTGACTTTGGTAAGAGAGTTTGGTTGCTTCGTGCATGCATGGTTGCTAAAAAATTCATATTGAGGTCATGGAAATCAAGTACTTCATTTAACATTGATGACTGGGTGGAGGAGCTACTTATTGTTTCAACATATGAAAAAGCCATTTACAAACTCACTGGTGACATTGAAAAATTTTGGGACATTTGGAGCTGCTTTCTTGATACATATGGATAAACCTGATCTTTGATCTGGGGTATTATGTACTTACCCTTGAACACTCATAATCTGTATAATACCTATAGTTTGTGTGATGGTTTTTGTAATGCCCTTTTGTCTGAGGTATAGTATTTTGCATTGAAATTTTTGGTTTATGTCTTCTACTCCTACGCTCTTATTCTCTTTCTTCCTTTTCTTTTTCTTTTTCTTCTTTTCCTTTCTTCCTTCTTGTTCTATTTTTGATGTTTATATGTTAGGATTGTTTATGGCGAATTGATTACTTTCCTTTCACTTGGTTGATATGTGTGAATTTCATGGACTGCTGTTCATTTATTTATGCTTGCTTACTGTGAAAATAAAATTTTTTAATTTAGACTGCTGCAATAGCCTTTTCCTGAATCTACCCTCTTCCTCTTCTACGACCCCTCCAGCTAATACAGAATAGGGCAGCAAGACGTGTTCTTTGCCTCAAGCAAAGGGACTGCATCTCTCCCGCCCTAAAAACTCTCCACTGGCTCCCGGTTGCTGCAAGGATACATTTCAGATCTCTCTGAATCATCAATAAGGCTGCCTAGGGCTGGGGAGCACGCTATCTACAACTTGCTCTTGATAAATACCGTCCTTCTAGATCTTTACATTCCGCTGGTATGTACTCTCCGTGTGTCGACCGCTTCTCTAAATGGAGGGCTAGGGGCTGATCTCTTTCCTTAGCTGGCTCCCTCTTATGGAACAGCATCCCCTTTCCTCTTCATCTTGAGCCGGATCGCCTCAAATTCTGGAAGCTCCTCAAGACTTTCATCTTTACCTCCTCCTTCCCTTCCTCCCACCTCTGCTAATCCCACAGTTGCTGAGATTGGTGACCAGGGCCCTTATGTATCCTTCTGGGCACTGGCCACCAGCACCCAATCACCTTCAGCCTCCACCCGCTCCCAGCACTTGCCCTGGCTCCCAATGGCCTATGCCACTGTAGGCCTGTACTTACCTATTTATTGGCAGCTGACCTCTCCCTAGCGCTTCCTCCACTGGGCACTTACATCTGCTGCTCACTCACAAGCACGGGCAGTAGGTCCGTCTTTATCGTTCAGTGTTTTAATTGTTTTTCAATCCCATGTTCCCTTAATGTTGCCCTGTGGGCGCTTTGAAACACAATTTACTTGCTGTATAAGCGCCTTACAGATACACAATAAAATAAAAACAAATAAAAATTGAGTGTGTCTTTGGGTACTCACTACCCAAGAATCTGGATATACTCTCACTACCTGATGTTCTCACATTTCAGGTGCATTCAATGTTTACTGTGAGCTCATCTGCATGGCCGGATTGAAGGGCGGCAACCACCAGAATAGGGGACATTTGGTTCCTCCATCTAACGGGTTAACTGTACCAGTTAGCTTGCAGTGATGGAGCTGATTGTGTACCCGACCACATTGGCTCTCGAAGGTTCTCGTTCGTTCATTTTAGACGTTAATTTGTTCCTTTATTACTTATTTTTTGTACATTTTGATTACCAGATGCATTCATGCTAATCAAGGTAGTTAAAAGCAGGCCTACTTAGGAGGTGATGATTCAGCTCCCTTTTCAATCAAGCATCCATGATGGTGTCTAGCAAATTATACAAATATGGAGTACCCAAGCTTGGACTGGAGGCAACAAACAAAGACAGTGGAAAGGTGTATGCAACCTATACCCGTCAGAAAGGCATGTTCATGGAGGAAGTTGGACTAGGGTTACTGTTACTGTCAAGTGTGATTGGTTCATTATCAGTAACAGACAGTACATTCCATTTTGGGTATATTATGATTTATAGTGGGCAGGGGAGGGGAGCAGGGATATGGTTGAAAACCTAAAGGTTGCTGGAGAGAGTTGGGTTGGTTCTGTTATTGGAATTTTGCATGTGCGAAGAGGAGGCTTTATCTTATATGCAAAATATGTCTATGCAAGATGAATGTATTATTTTGTGAAAGTTTCAATAAAAATTATGATTGCAAATAATACAAAAATACAAATCTTTGGAGTTCTTTGACGTTTTTGGGTGTAGGCCACTCCTGAATTTCTTGTATTTTCTTGGGATCCGTACTGACCCCATCTGGAGACAGAATATAGCCCAAAAAGGCAATCTTTGTCTGATGGAATGAATATTTGGATAGTTTGCCATAGAGGTTATGTTTCCTTAGTAGTTTCAATATTTCTTCGACATGCATCACATGGAGAGCCAAGGAATCAAAGTATATCAGAATATCGTCTAAGTAGATGACTACATATTGATCAAGGTAAGGATGGAACATCTCATTGACGAAATTTTGAAAAACAGCTGGTGCGTTGCATAACCCAAAGGGCATAATGAGGGATTCGTAATGCCACTCTCTTGCCGGAATGCGGTTTTCCACTCATCTCCAGGATGGACTCGGATCAAGTTATATTCACCCCTAAGGTCATACTTGGTGCATATCTTGGCCCCTTGTACTTGATCTATCAGGGATTGACTTAGTGGAAGAGGGTAACTTTTGTTACTGTGATGCCATTCATCTGTCTGTCATACAACCAAAAGAGACTATGGGCCTCATTACACGGACGGCGGTAAGGGTTAATGGTCACCGTTAATGGCAACGGTGACCGTTAACCCTTACCGCCGTACTACGAGGTCCCTTTGCGGGTTGGAGGAATTAACGCCTGCTTCTTGCAGGCATTAAAATCCAACCCGCTAAGGGACCTCGGAGCTAATTACGGCACCGCAAAATTGCGGTGCCGTAATTAGCGCCTTCCCCATTTCCATAGAGCCCTATGGGGCAGAAATGGGAATGGGGAAGGGCAATGGCGGAAAGGGGATTTACCGCCCCTCCAACCTTGGAATGGGGCGGTAAATCCCCTTTCCGCCAAGGCGGTGCCGGTATTTTACCGGCATGAGCCATGGCGCTAATAGCGCCATGGCTCACCGCCTACCGTGTAATGAGGCCCTATGTCTGAATAATCCTTGTTCGGGATAAAAAAGACATGTGCCCCAGCAGTGGATGAAGAGTGTTGGATAAATCCCTTAACAACGTTATATTTGATGTACTCCTTAAGTAGAATGGTCTCTTTGGCTGTTAACGCATGCAGCGCTGTAATCTACAAACGCTGCATAGACGGGTCTCTTACGGATCTGCCAGGCTTGCTGAATAATAGCAGTAAGGGCAAAAGTATTAACGGCAGTGGAACAGCCCTTCCTGAAGCGAGTTTGGTTCCAGGGAATGATGAGGTTTTCAGCCTCTGCTCAGCTATTTAGTTCCTCAAGGGAGACCCTCGCAAATACCTTAGATGGAACATTGCCAAAAGGTGGTAATTGCTAGGGTCAGCATGATAACCTTTTTTTTTTAAAATCGGGTCCAAGCTACTATCATGTCAGGAATGGGAGACAGCTTGAGTGGCAGCAATACAGCAGAAAAGGAGTTAGAGGATGTCCTCCCATAGCGCAACTTCAGTTTCGATCAGTAAGTTGCGAAGGAAATTTGGCCCCAGGGCCCAAGAGGACTTGTTGATGTTGATCAACCTGGCAACTTCTTCCTTGGTTTTCCCAAACCTCCAAACTCCAGGTAGCTTGGAAATGTGGGACTGTCTGGGATTGAGGCCACCCAAAGTATTGGGGATATAGGCAATCCACTCAAGGTCAGAGACTCCATTGATGTCTGATTGAGTCAAATTTAGGCCATTAGCAATCTGCCAACATTTCCTGGTGCCATTGGTTATGGTTGTCATCACCAGGTCTCACCCTTTTTGGCATTCTCTAGACAAACAATGAGGTCTGGGCCACTTAGAATATGTCATTTGCCTTGCTTTGTTCATCTTACCTGAAGGTGCCATGTGTTGGCGAAATCCATTGCCTCAGATTCTAACATAGATGTTGGCAGTCTGCTCCATTCAACAAAAACAGTTCATTCTCATCAGTTGAGACAAACGCCTTCCCATAACCTGTAAGTGTATTCCCATACTCCCCTCTGCTGTCAAGGCTCCGGGCTAATGCACAGATCACAAAATGCTATTCAAGGAGCATGTGCAAAAGTAAGCTCAGATGCCTTGCTATCAACTGAGCCTCCTCTGGAAGATCAACATCTCCTCCTTGCCAGACATTTCTGATCCATGGCGTAAATAAATACCAGTCCTCGCCCCAAACATGGGCACTGCCTTCTTCACTGGACAGCAAGACCCTCTTCCCCCTCAAAGCTCTTTCATGCAGCAGCACATTTACTACTGAAGATCTAAGAGACCAACAAGGATAACACACAGCCTTCTTATTCTTCTGGCCCAACCTCTGGAATCTCTAACCATACACCTAAGACACTCCCTCTTTCTATAGTCCTTCCTAGAAAGGCCTAATTCCTTCCTCTTATCCCCCCACGTCTATTCTCAATCTAACCCCAATACATGTTGTCCAATAAATACCCCCTTTGAACTATGCAAACAGCCCAGTATGCATATGTAACCCATCATATTGCTGGTCGTAAATCAAGCTCGGCACTTGTAAAGCAATGATCTAACCTTCATCCAGAGGTTGACTGAACTATCTGTTCTTTTGTTCTTTGCTAATATAGTACTTTTGCCATAGTGCATTGTCTTACCTCAATTTTTCTATATGTGCAGGGAGTAATGGATCTCTGGGGCGTGCTGGAAAGAGGGGCCAAAAAGGAGATGAAGGTGTGTCTGGTAAGTATGAATACATTGTAAATGGATAATTTTAATGGGCCACAGAAAGGATATTATTATGCAAAATGCCTCTTCATGATTATATATGTATCTCCCTGATTTGTCACATTGTTCTCCCACATCTCCTTCTTGTACTTCAATGTCATGCTTGAACTTGGAAAAAGTAGTTTTGATCAAGTAGAACAAGGATCACTTTCTACGTTGGTCTGCTTAAAGAGAGCTCAAGCTCTCTGCATGCTGCTACTTTGGAAAACAGGAGGGATAATGTTTCTTGATGCTTTGCCTGATAGGAAATGCTATCATTAAGTACAGCACCTGGAACAACAGTGTCACCAGAGCATGCTTCATTTTCTGGAGAATGTGGCCACATGCCCAGGAAATCACCATATGAATGACATGAAATAGTGCATTGTTTATACTGTATGTTGATCTATTTTCGTGGATTTTCTAGATAACTGGCTCTTTTCTGGCATCTATGCTCACTGGGCCCGTGTCGTATGGTTTTGTAACTGACCCTGTTGAATGGCAGCAAAGAGTTATGAGTTCAAATTACAAACCATCAGCTTCAGGAAATGACCAGTTTTGAGTGATCGTCAAATTCATGAAGCCAATCCTGGCAACATTTTTGCTGGTCTGTATAGGTCACACTGCTGTCACGCTCATCCTACAAAGTTGCAAGTGATATATGAAGCTCTAGTTCATATAAAAATGTATTGGAAACTTTAGTAAAACAGGAGTCAATAGACAATGATAAAAGACATTTACAATTATAAAAACCTGTGGAGCTACCAGAAACTGTCAGGTATTATTGCAAATGATAGCTCACAAAAAGTGTGTTCACATCAGGAATGAGTTTTATTCCTAAACTTCTTACTTACTAAACCAGGCCAAAGACTCATCAGACAAACTATGCAACCCTGCTAATGGGTACTAACAAATAACTCCTCATACTCACATGGAATGAGCAACTTCATTTAATACTTCAATCATCAATTATGAATCAATTATAAAAATATATTTATATCATGCAAAAGTGTTGCCACTAGACACATATCAAACAACACATACCAATAAAGTTAAAAAGATAAACACAAGAATTCATAAGCATGACAAATACCCCATATTTCAACAGAAAAACACAGACCGAGGTGGTAAACCCAGAATATCCAAAACCGCAAAAAAAATAATCAAGACGCTCGTCTTCTCGTTCCCCATGCATCCCTCAGAAAACACCAAGGGACAAGGACAACATATTCTCGACCTAATCTAGAGGGGTGGAAAACATCAATGGTCGACATAGAGAAATGTTCTCAAACATCCCAGCATACAGAGCTAATTACATTTCAATGTTTATGCGCATGCAAAATTCTGTATGTTTCTGCGGTTTTCAATTGCATCCACCTTCATCAGGACCGAATAATACACAACCCTGTAAATGATCAAAATAAAGCAAAAAATCACAAATCAAATGGTCATTAGCAAAGGTTTGCATAAACCACTAGCAGTCCCCATCATCAAACACCTGTGACTCTACAACTGATCCCCAAATTGACAGGGTGCTCTTTCCACCTCACCCTAAACACTTATCATGTCTACCATCAGCAGGTCACTACAGCCAAGGCAGGAAGTAGCAAATCTGTTACTAAAGGCAAACCTGAAAGGTAGGGACTACAAACAAAACTGTGACTTTGCAGAAAAATAAAGCTCACCAAGGCTTAAAGAATTTGCCTCGGGACATAGAGAGGCCTTCATTCACTTGCCAAATTTCTGAACGTGTACACAAGAGTGCAGTATGCATCGATGAGGGCCCATTGCATGGCCATCTAAATATGAATAAGTAATACAAAGAATTTCTAATTGATAGAGGGGCGCACAACTGACTGTAAAAAAAGAACAGCTCAAGGGGTCAGACCAATTATATTGAACCCCTCAGAAAACCATAGCGAACAAGGAGCAAGAGGTTCAATACTTTGCACAAACCAGGCACTGGCTGGCTGGCCAGACAAAAGCAAAAAATGATAAAACCGGTTGTGTTGAATGTGTGCAAGCACTTATGGTAAAGGGCCAGAGCGCACCTCAAGATTCAATGTACCAAAACTACTTCAGCACAGCAGTAAAACCACACCAGATGGCAAAAAGGCACAACTTGAGCACACGGATCACTAGAAGGTACACCAAAAGGCACAAGTGACAAATGGCATGGACGATGGCAAGGATAGCACACTTGGAGACTATTCCAAAAGATAACACAGACGAAGGGCGGTGTGGTAAAAGAACGGAATTACCATAATTGTTACTGTACCAAAGAATTTCAAGTTTAGCAGGACAGTGGAGGATTCCCAACCATCAAAATAGGAGGTGAATCTTCCACTTTGAAAATAGAAATCGGCAGAATTACCACAGCATAGATAGAGAATTACAAGTGCTGAGAGGGTAATTATGCCAAAATCTCCATGGAGTCTTATGGATTCCAAAAATGGTAATGCCACCTCCGAGGGGCTTATTGCTATTAGTTCCCTGGCCCGTAAGACCGGGGTACTAAAAGCATTTTTTTCTGTTGTGAAAAAATTAATTTAAAAAATGCCCGCAAGGAAGGGCAAACGTAGTCCTTTTTCCCTTTCTTTGGCACCATTAAAAAAGTAAACAAAGAAAATGGCCGCCATTGAAACGGGAGCAGGGACTGCACGTAGTCCCTTCTTCCTTTCCATGGCGGCATGTCGCAGATCAGGAGCAGATGCGCTGGTGACATAAGGGTTTCCAGCACATCTGCTCCCAAAGGGGTGCAAAAAAGCAGGTAAGTGGAGGTAAGGGGGGAATCAGTGGAGTGGGACGGTGGGCCAGGAGGGGAGGGAAGGTGAATTGAAGCACCTACCTGATTTCCCGGCGCAGAAAGATGACAGCCTCCAGCCGTGAGCAAGCTTGGAGCGGGGTATTACCATGTGGTAATTCCTCCGTTCCGAACCTGCTCATTGGCTGGGAGGCTGCCATTCCCCACCCGGGTACTGATATAAATTAACAGGTAATCGTTTGAGATAGTCACGAATTCACAGGTAAGACTGTGGGAAGCCGCAGCATCATATCTCCACATGTGATAGAGTGGACAAGAGCCTCCCTCATGCATAGGTAGCTGGGAGGAGAAAATCATCACCTGTTTGTAGATAG
The DNA here is from genome assembly GCF_040938575.1 of Ambystoma mexicanum. Lineage (NCBI taxonomy): Eukaryota > Metazoa > Chordata > Amphibia > Caudata > Ambystomatidae > Ambystoma > Ambystoma mexicanum. The sequence continues at coordinate 305,634,685 of NC_090929.1, read as the reverse complement.
CTGCAGTAAAGCTGTGGGAGGCAGCATCGCAAATTTACGTGGGTTACTGTGGGACAGCACCACATAATTGTGCGACGCAATGTTATACATGTTATGTTAATATGGTTTGTACTCTGCCGAGTCACTGCCAAAGTAGTTTCAAAGCATCAAATCATGTTCATAAATAACTCGAGAGAAAATATGTTTTTGAAAATCTTTCAGATATGTCAGACCTATTTTAGTATTAGTGCTCTTCATTGCTGTTGACTTTCAACTATCCCGCAGAGAGAGTTACGCTCTCTCTGCACTTCTGGAGTAAGAATGTAGCAATAGGGAACAGCTCATCCCTGGAACTACAGGGATGATGTAAAAGAGACAGTGAAGAAGAAAGAGCAGCAGTGTTTGTGGCCCTGCTTGTAAACACCAGTGTTATTATACTCTGCACAAAGAGATGAAGCACAGCAGACCATACACCATTGTGCATATTAACAATCTAGCCGAGCTAACCCTCAATTCACACAGGGAGTCAATTTAGCAATCTCACATCTTAGGGTGATGTACACAGCCGGTGAGTCTAGGTTGGCCTGTAAGTAGTGAGGGCCACAGCAAGGGCTCTGGCCGTTACCCCCCAAGCATGGGTGATTGCTATTCACACCCAAGGGTTCATCTGGGGTACAAATAGTTGTGTTTTTTATTGTTGCAGGAGTTGGGTTTCCGTGCACTGCGTGAGACCAATCTAAAAAAAAAAAACAATATGGCCGCCACCATAGTAAATATACAAGGGACTGGGCTAGTCCTTTTTCTATTTCTATTATGACTGTCGAAGGCGGGAAGGAGCACCAGATGGGAGCACAAAGTTCCGATACAGCAGGTAAGTGTGGAGGTAGGGGTGGGGGGCATAGGTGTGGGATGTCAATGGTGTGGGATGTCAATGGTGGTCGTGGGGAGCAGGGCATGGGGAGGCAACATGGAGAGGTTCCATGTTGCTGCCCCACAATCAAGATGGAGGCACATGGGGAAGGGACACAGTTGGCTGGAAAACATGGGCAGTACACTGTGTGTTCCCGCCTGTGTTTTCAGCCGCCTTCCCCGGGTGTTAATAAAGCAATAACCTTTAATTAATGAAAAGCTAACTTTAAGACATTTATAAATACTGTGCTCTGTGCCACTCAATTGGTTCACAGTAGCCTGTTACAGATATAAATAACACCCAAATATACCAAGTGATGCTAACACAGATACAGAGAAGAAAATAAATATTTTATTATGGGGTGTTCACTTCCCTCTTTCTGGGGTCTGAGCGAGGTTGTGAAGAAGTGCGATACAAGGAGTCCATAAAGAGTGATGCAATGCCTGGCCAGGTGCACCTTGGAACAATCCTGCAGGGGACATCATTGCCAATTTAAAACTGCATTTTGGTTGCTAGTGGCAGAGTGATGCCTATTTAAATTGTGTTTTGGACGCCAGTGGCCCAGTATTGCCTATTTGAAATAGTGTTTTTGCCCCCTTTGGCCCAATATTCCTTATACACGTGGCTTGTATTACATCATTTATAGCACTTGGATCATTTGGGGACTGGTATTGGATATATATAACTGCATTTTGGTCACTAGTGGTCCAGTATTGTCTCTCACATAAATGTCTCTTTGGTCACTGACAACCACATAAGCCAGCCACTAGCAGCATTCTGGCACCCACTCACTTCATACTCCTCGTCCAAACCATTACAACATAATGCATCCCTAGCCCCTTAATGTTCATGTTCACTCTCTCCCTACTCTTCCCTTATTCTATATGTGTCCTTTCCCCCTTCGCTGTCCCACTATTTTCTTTCACCCCATCTCTGCCTCTTATTGCATCCATTCTTTTTGCACCACCCAGAAAAGGCCTCCAGACCAACACACAAACTCCAAAATAATGTATCCCCGTAGCTCCCCTTATTAGTCCCTCCTTCCTCTCTCTCACACACACACTACCCTCACATTTGGGCTCTGGAATGCCAAATCCGTCTGTGAAAAACCTCTTTCCTCGCTAATCTATTCAACATTCTCAACCCTCCACTCGTGGTCATGGATGTAATAAGAAGCTGGATCACTCTGCATGACATCACTCCCCCTGCTGCCCTGCAGACAAACTCACATTCTAAGAGGTGGTGAGGATTGTCTAGTGATCAGCAAGGTAAACTGCAATGACCCCTTTCAATATACAACTTTCTACCTACCTACTTTGAATTCACTGTCACGAAATTCCTTCCACCCAGCCGTCCTTCTATTCTCTTGAATTGACGCCCCCATGCCCTATCAACTTTTTCTTCTGTGATCTTGTACTTCTCCTTGACTCCATTCTCTAAAAAGACCCAATGGGGTTCAGGGGTGACTTTAACATTCCTATAATATCTTCCAACCACCAACCTAAGCTCAACTCTCTCCGCCATGACCACCCTAATCTCCCAAAGATCAAAACAAAAACGTCCAAATGATGACATCTTATTTAGAACCACCCAATTAATCGATCTATTCAAAGTATTAATAGTATTGACTGCGAATACATTATTTCTCATCCCCTATTGCATGAATTTATAACTTTCTTTTCAAGAATACAACATTATATAATATAGATCAACATAATGCATCCATTTATAACAAAGGCAACTTGAAATGTCCCTATAAAAGCCGGGAAATAATTTTCTTATTATAGGCTAGATGTGACATCATAACTGACTGGTTCTAAAAAAATGACATCACAACTGCTCCATAACCATCCCATCACAAAGCCTGCTGCTTGAGCCAGCAAAGGCCAGAATTCCAGCTGTCAATGCAGCAGTTAATAAAAGTCTTTAGAAGCATTTCAAATTCCTTGCTTATTAAATAGTTTTCTATGACACTTTACAGTGATTAATTGCCAAGGAACTGTTTGTGGTAAAATCTTTAATTTGGGCATTGCTGAAGATTAACGTATGTGAGCAAGAAGCTGCATGTTATTACTTATCTTAAAGTACAAAATGAAAACTTTTTTCACAGAATGTTATTAAAATAATTAAACTTTTTTTCTACAAGACAGTAAGAGCTGCATATTAGCTTCCTAAAATCCAAACAGATTCTACATTGCTTATATGGATTAGCAAATAGAAGATCTCTTAGATGAGGTCAGTTATTAAATGGGATGACAGTGTGTGGGCAGGTACTATAAGTAATAATATACCCGCTACTGTATCTAAAAAGGTTATTGCAAGTCACCTTGCAGTTCCATGACTTTTTAAAGGAACTTTGCCTCTGGTATCTTTCGTTTATTTGGTCACAGAACTCCCCAGTGACTTGCAATATCCTTATAACTTTGGCAAACGAGTACTTGATCCCATATATTCCAAAAGCTATATTTTACAGCTAATGTATTCCTGTTTTAACATGCACATATAGACAAAGATAATACAGTAATGTTGCCGTCTGTCATATGCGGATGATATATTGCTTGTAGACAACACACAGATTGGTCTACAAAGGTTACTCATGGTGTTACTTTGACAAATGATCTGACTATTAATGCCAGAAAAACAAAGATTATCCAGCTTTCAGGTGGAGAAAACAGATCAGATATACCTGGCATATTTATAATTACATTTTGGAAACAGTCAAGGAATTGCAATAATTAGGCCCCTGTAACTCTGCAAGAAATAATAAAGATCTGTTACTAACAAACATTAAAACGTAAGGCTGTATCTCTTATGGCGCACATGAAACATAATAATAAATACAGGAGATTTTCTATACTCCTAGTTATTAAATGTAATCGAGAGGACTCTGTCCACGGATTGCGCAGCGACCCGAACAACGCGGACCCCCTCACTTCAACGCTTGGCATTAGCTTCCAAAAGTTGTTCCCCATCTTTTATTGGTCAATACTTTCAAAGTACGCGAAAGTAAAGGAGGTGGAGCCAATTCTCAACTACTCTATAAACTACCTCTACAGTCCTCTACAGTCCGCGGAGCGGACGCGGAGGGGCGGCGAGTGGCAGTCCTGCAGTCATGGCAGGCGAGGCTGCGAGGACTGCCACCTCCCCAACCTCACCATTTACTGACTTGGAAGCAAAACGCTGGATGCGCAGTTCGCGTCCTCCCTCTATTTTAGAAGAACTGACAAACACTAAACAAAATCAAGTCTACTGTTTTTCCACAGCTTGTAGCTCATATGGAAAAACAGAAAAAACAGATAAGCCGGCAACGACACTGCTCAACTATAAACCGCAACGGAGGAAAGCAGCCGTTCTTACGGCCCCCTCGGCTCTCTCGACGGAAGAAAAACAACGAGAAACGATGCCGGAACCAGAGCCAGGAGTTTCTGCAACATCAATCATAGAGGACTTACATCTTGAGGCCCGACTCACCGAGTACCTCGTGGACCCTGCGATCACTGTCCCTCTGGCGCCCTCACCTATTAGTCTCAGAGGAGATATTAGGTCCGTGCCATCCAGGGGAGAGGATCCAGGCCCACGAGGATGTACGTTGCCGTCGTCCAAGGCCTCAGCCTCCGATGCAGCCTCGAGGACCGGCAAAAACCGAAGTCAGCCGCATGAAGAAGGCCCAGTAATTGCCGAGTCCGGAGTGGTCGAACCCTGCAACCGCGTCACAATTGTAGCCGCTGAAAAAGAAGACCCCGCCCCGCGGGGGCGTGACCCACCGTCATCTGCCTCGGCACTGAGGACTCCCCCCAAGTCTCTCCACCAGGATGAGGAACTCGCTTGCAATGACCAGGAAAATCCAGATAAATTGTGCACTACTTCAACGCCGGCCAGGCCAAAACAAAGTAAACGCCCCAGACACTCACCGGCAGCTCATAAAACAACAGAAAAGAAACGCCTTAAAGGCGGTAAAAAAGACAACAAAAAAAGAAGGCTGCTTTTAAATAAGGGCTTAGTCACAAAGATAACTAATAACAACGGCCTAACAGCCTACTCGGAAAGGTCAGGTAAGGCAATGCAAAACACTGCCTCACAAAACCTGCTCACCAGATTTTGCAATCCAAAAACTTCTCAATATTCTCAATACTCTCATCGCACTCTAGAGCTTACGGACACTGACACTTTGGAAGCACTAGAAGAAAACCCTCCACCGTCAAAATACAGGAAGACTGTGCAACTGACTCACCACCCACAAACATTGGCGACTTTAGCTACTGCTATTTTACACCAAAAGGAGAAGCAACTTTCCGACACCTCAGAGGCTACGCCACCACCGTTAAAACAGAAACCTCAGCCCTAGACGAAGAAGGGGAGAGAGCTCCAAACAAACCACCCCGTACAACCAAAAGCACCAACAAAAGCAATGACAAGGAGTACGACGTTGGCCTACCAATCAATACAAATGAACCAGTCAAGAACTGAACACCGGTGACCACAAAAGAGCAAGTTTTAACAATTCCCAGATCGGAAGATCTTCAGCCCGATCCCCAAATCTCTTGGTCAGACTCTGGACCTCCTCCAGACCAGGAAAAGCATGATTCTATTCCGACGGTGGATTTGGCCCAACCTCTAACGCCAAATAGCGCCCTTACAGTGGACAAAGAACATTTTAGAAGCACTGCTCGTGAGACGGAAAGCCCAAAATCAATTTCTGCAGTACCAGCCAGGCCTTCTCACAGAAGACACTCTCTCGACCATCCCTCCACAAGACATTATAATAAATCTTACAAGACGGCCTCTACTGTTTTTTCGCCTCAAAGAGGTCCTAGCAACCAAGCCAAATTGCCTTCAAAAACTCCATCAGCGAAAAAAACAGACATTCTTTCCATCATGTCTGCAATTTCAATATGCCTCACCCCATTCACCAAACTTTATGAATCCTTAAATGAGACTCTCAAAGACCACACTTCAATTCAAGCGATGATGTACACTAAACTCATTTTCCTGGAGGGCTATGTGATGGCCCACGAAGAGCGTCTGAAACAAGCAAAAGATCAAAACCTTTATTTTACTCCATCACAACAGAAAGCGAGAAAGGAAAATCCAACACTTGCCGATTCACTGCATAATAAAACCACGAGAGAGGTGGGAGAACAAACCTCCACGTTCATAGATTTGACAGAGAAAACTACCATCAAAACTGTCAAACCCAAACCGACACAAGCCAAACGAATTCTATAACAAAACCTAGAGGCCAAGATGAGAAAAAGGAAGTTGTGCTGGTAGTAGACGACACCCTCACCCCAGGCACTGGATACCCCTTCCAGAGCCAAAGCACTGAACAAGTCTACAAGATCTTTACCAAAAAGAAAACGGATAAGGACCAAAGCAAAAGGAGCGATGTCCAACCTTCCAACCCCAAGAAACAGCAGGAACCCTCAATTAAACCCAGAACTAAACCGAACAGAGTCGACCCAGAATGTGCTAGAGTGGAGACTATTCCCTCGGCAACCCAGAGCACTCCCACCCCCCAGAACACAGCCACTTATTCTCCCAAAACGACTGAAGACTTCATGATGCAGGAATCGTTGATGAATATTAGCCTGCACTTAGAGGAAGGCTATCCTTCAGACACCATGGAGGAAATAGCTAAATCGCAAGGAAAAACAGAAATCCTAGTGGGCCATCATTCCAGCTTAGATGCCACCTTAGAAGAAGTGCGCCTAAACCAACTTGTACCCTTCCTCACATTAGAAGAACGTCGTAACAAAACAATTCAAAATTTAAAGAAGCTGGAACCGAAAGCAACAGAACTTCAGCCAACAACCCAACAAAAACTAACAACGAGCTCCTACAAGGTTAGGGACACTAGTTCAAGGTTTGACTCACAAAGATATCACGCTCGGAGCCATGAAGCCTCGAAAGAGGTGCAATCACAAGGAAAAAAGTCTAGCGAAGAAAGACCTGAACAAAGTAACCGAAAACAAAAAATCGAGGTTCTGCATTACAGATCCAAAACAGAAAAATACAAAAAGATCTCCAAAGCCCCTCAAGAACGACTGTGGGTCCTCAAACTGGAACAAATTCCAGGAAACCATGACTACGTGATTTTGAATAGAAGCTCAGTACTAATACTATTCAATCATGTGCCCAAGCTGAGGATAATTAATACGAATGACCTAAGGATAGTTGATCCAAGCCACAGGAAAGGTAAAGCGCAAACATATCTGCACATTTCTTCAACAACAATCAAAGACCTGATAAGAAGAGAAGCAAAAAATCTACTAAAGATGGGATACGACCTCACAGAAACAACAAATAGCAGAGACCACTCGCGCACTAAACCCCTCACCCCGAGGGGAAACGGAAAATCCCAAGGCGACTATTCAAAAACTAATTCAATTACCCAAACATGCCAAAGAAATGAAGAACGGTCGACGGCCAGAATAGAGCAGAGTGAGAACAGCGACACTAAAACCCACGCTTTACCCAGTCCAAAGGGGCGAGTCAAATCTATCTCGAAGTACGATGCAACAGGACCAAAAACGAACCTGAATATTTGAATGTCCTCTACAAACACTCCATCTAGAGAAAACTTACGCAAGACCTTCAGCCAACCGGACAACCTTCAACGTTGGACAAAAATGGAACTTTAACCAAGTCTACAGCAACGAGCCTATGGGCTTGGCTTCCAAAAGCAAAAACATCAAAGAAAATTCAATAGCAACTCAAGTACTCGGAAAACAGCCATATAGACCACCAGACAACAGACGTGGGTAGACATGAAATCCGTCTATGTTCTTGGAACTCGAGGGGTTTCTACCATTTGACCAACCCAGGCGAAATCCATCTAGGGGATTATGATATACTATGTCTACAAGAAACGTGGCTAACAAAACTACCGACATTAGATGGCTACGAACTTGTCTTGGCGCCAGCTTTAAAAAGCACAAAAGGCCGGCCATCTTCTGGCCTTTTGACAGCCATCCGCATGGGGCACGGCCTACAACTGGAAAAAGTCTTAAGAGCCAACCAACACCTTCTAGTAGTTCTTCTAAAGTGGTCCCAACAAAGCAATCACGACAAGAAAGACCAAAACACATCTTTAGCTATTTTAAATATATACTGGAATCCAGCAAAAACAGAAGTGACTACTTTCCTTAGAGAAATGGAACTAGAAATAGATGAGATTCTGACAGTCCACCAAGTGACGCACATACTAATTTGCGGTGATCTAAATGCAGCATGTCCCCAACAAAAACCAAAAAAAGCCATAACCCCTGCCGTTTTAAGAGGAAGTCAGTGGCTCGACCTTATGAAGTCTAGACAGTTCCAGAATTTAGACACAGTCTTTCCAGACAAGTCACGTCCACCAACCTGGTCAAATGGGGTTTCCAAGTCATCAATTGACCACATATTCGTATCATGCTCTTTCTTGAACTTGATCTTAGACTTCAAGGTGAAACAAACAACGGCAAGTGATCACAACCCTCTAATTACAACGTGGCAAAGCTCCAACAAAGCAGTTGAAGCGTTGAACTACCAGGTGGAACTAAATCCTCAGGGAAACAGATTACGCCTTACAGCGAAAGATATTATAGAACTATCCAATAAGTACAATAAGGCCAAAACAAGTAACCTGGAGTTTGAGACCGATTACGGCCCCTTGCTAACAACATATAGTAAGCCTGGTACTACGAGATCTCTCCCCCTAGAATCAAAGCATTCGTATGACATACGGCTAGTGGAAAAACGAAGAGAATACCGCAAAGCAATTAGAATTGCCGGAAAACTTGAAGTTAACCAAGCAAAGAGAGAGACAAGGAAAGTGAAGTCCACTTACCGCTCCTGGCTAAAATCTCATCGCAGAACTCTATATCATCAAGACTCCGAAGCTATTTTAAGAGCCATCTGCACAAAAAATTCGAAAGATTTCTGGACATTAATAAACTCCAAATCATCTACCAGTAGTGCAAGCATTGAAAACGCTATTGGAGAAGCAACTTGGGACAAATACATAAAGAAAACTTTTGGTCTACCTTGGGGCAAGAAACCCGCTACACTAGAGAGTCAAGAACTACCCTGGGTAAAAATCAGCGATCAAGAAGAAATTTTCGACCTAATCGTCAACCTGAAAAATTCAAGGGCTCCTGGCCCCGAAGGTATTACAAATATAGACCTGAAATCCAACCCAGAGCTTGGTCCTCTTTTATCTGTCAAGTCTTCTCAAGATGTGCGGAATCAAAATCAATTCCTGCTTCTTGGACCACAGCCACAATTGTACCCATATACAAGAAGGGAGACATCAACGATCCAGTGAACTATCGCCCCATAGCGCTCCTTGATCCAATAGGAAAGCTATTCGGCGCTTTGCTACTGAAAAGATTCCAACAATGGGCCTTGAACGCTGCATGTAATGATCCATTTCAATCTGGATTTAAAAAGAACTTGGGAACTACAGCCAATATTCTTCTGATAAGTATACTGAAAATCAAAATGCTCGAAGGAGGGCCTAGGTTACATCTGGCCTTCATAGACTTTTCCCAAGCATTTGAGAGAGTCGATAGGTCTGTGCTTTGGAGGAAACTGAAAACCTGGTCATGCCCTGAGTCCATACTGAACCCCATTAAAACACTATATATGAACACGACAGTCCGTGTTAAACTGAACTACCAAGGCCTGCTATCAAAACCAATAGCAACCCAAAGAGGTGTCAAACAGGGATGCCCCTTGGCTCCCTCCCTCTTTTTGGCCTACCTCGGTGATTTTCAAATTTCAGAAGCCTCTGTGAGAGCCTTCCCACCCCGGGTGGGTCAACACACCATTAGCAGAATTTTCTACGCCGATGACCTTATACTGATCGATCAAACACCCATAGGTCTACAGCGTCAACTTGACAACCTGTACGAGTATACTACAGCAAATAACCTGGAAGTAAACAAAACCAAAACAAAAAAACTTACCTTGGGAAAATCAACGAAGAAAACTGAAAAACTAAAGTGGTTTTTTCAATCAGAGGAGATCGAAAAAGTTCAAAACTTCAAGTACCTGGGTATTGTGCTGGACAACACCAAAAAAAAAACCAGCCATGCAAGATCATCTGAGAACAAAAACCAGGAAACTTGCCTCACAAGGAAAAGCTATCGATCATAAGCTGGGTCACTTTTCTACGATCCCGGAAATTGATTTTTACAAAATGAAGGTGGTTCCTGCTCTAACCTACGGTACTGAAGCAATGACATTGCTCCCGCGTGAAATTTGGCCAAAACTTGAAGCCTATTACTGGCGAACTGTTCTCTGCCTTCCTACGTCTACGCCGGTAGCATCAATTCGAAGGGAACTGAGTCTTCTGTCCCTGCAAGGGACGTTGAACTGTAATTCACTAAGGCTTTACAGAAAAATCTTACTTCCTGAAAGTCCACTGCTATACAGACTGATCAAAATCGAACTAGCAGCCAAGTCTAACGAAATTCTACAATCCTGGAAGACCTACATCTCAAGACTGCTAAAAGAAATTGAATGTGACGAGAATGACTTGATCACAAATCCGGGAAAAATTCTGAAAAAAACTAAAGAGCTAGACTGGATTAAGACGTTGGCAAAAGCTTCAGAAAACAAGCTAACTCAACACTTGCCACCGAATACAAAGAAACTGAATGAATTACAGGGATACATCAAACAATTTCCCAACAGAAAAGCAAGAAACTGTATTCTAAGAGTGAGATTGAATTTGTTGCCTACAAATGAAATTAGAGCCATTAGGGGTATGTCAACTCTATCACACTGCATATTATGTCATAATACAAACGAAAAAGAGACAGTTCGACATCTCCTACTGGGTTGCCCAGAAACCAAACCAATTAGGACCGCCTACATGCAACACTTCTCATTGGACCCTTCTTTAGACAGTGAACTTTGTTGGTGGTCAAGAATGACTAGTGGAGATAGACCGACCTGGCTAACGGTTACCACGCAAATAGTTCACCAAATCATGGCAAAACTGGACACTTTGACCTCTCCAGAAATGACAGCAGAAAGTCAGGACGCAACGTTTGCCCTCTCAACTTCGCGAAACCTAGAGGTAGCAGCTGCGAGTGAATAGAGAACATGATTAGTCATATCTTCCACTCACTAATACCAGTTTGAAGAGGCCGTAGAAGGCTGAAAACCCTAGCAACTTTGCTTCTCATGTAAACAAAATCAACAAAAAGACATTTAACAGACATGGACAGTGACAAGCTCTTTGTAAAAATCTATCTTTTTATTTTGATTCATACAAATAAAAATAAAAAATAAAAAATAAAAAATTAAATGTAATGAGGTAAAATGGTACACTCACTAATTTATGGGCTTGAAAGTCATCAATTCGTAAACTTTATTGATTTAAGTTCTATTGAGGGAGTTATTTGAAGGACTGCTAGGCCGTAAAGACCCCCGCATATGGAAACTAAGGCCCAATCACCATGTACTAGTGATACGACAGACACGAGGTTCAATTTTCTTAGCACATATGTGTGTTGGACTATGAGCCATAGTGACCATTGCTGTTACATAGGCATTTGGCAACATCCATTTTTTGTTCGTTTTGTCCACCCAGCAACTTTCTATGTCTAATTCTGCTGGACCCTCAGACCATGCTTTTATTTAGTCTGTAGTTGCTTCTGTTTGCATTTCTTTAACTGTGGCAATTCCATTTTCTACCATGCAAGGTACCGCTTTAAACTTCTCAACGTACATTTTTGTGTGTAAATCAGTGGCAGTTTGTTTCGCAATTCGGTCTGCAAATGCGTTTCCCTTTCCAACATTACATGTTACCTTCTTATGCGCTTTGCATTTCATTATTGCTTATCGTTTGGGAAGTGCAAGTGCGGACAACAATCTTACTATCAAAGTGCCATGTTGGATCTTGGTCCTGTGTGATGTCAGAAAACCCCTTTCAGCCCATAGTCGACAAAATTGTGTACCACCCCAAATGCGTACTGACTGTCAGTATATATGTTTACATTTAGGTTTTCAGAAATTTCACATTCTCTGGTTAACGCTATTATCTCTGCAGCCTGTGCTGTATTGTATGGGATTCTTTTGCTTTCTACAATACTCTTCAGTGTCGTGATGGCATGTGCAGCCGTTGATGTGCCATGGGGTAATTTAAAACAAGAACCGTCACAAAACAGTTCTCCATCTGGCTCTTTTTGTGGGGTATCTGTTAGATCAATTCTTCCTTTCGTTTCCTGTTCAGTGACCATTAAACAGTCATGGGGAATTCTTTTTCACCCGCTTTTTCATTGGGAGGAGGCATTAACTCAGCCAGATTCAAAGCGCAACATCTCATAATTTGAATATGCGGTGCAAATAGAACTATTTCATACCTCGTCAGCCTGGCTGATGTAAGGTGTTGCGTCTGCGTTCTATTTAAAAGAACGTCTACTGCGTGGGGCACCATGACGGTTAAAGTGTGACCTAAAACCATACCCTCGGTTTGTTTTACTGACGCGGCAGCCGCAGCAACAGCTCGCAAACAGCGTGGCAATCCGCATGCAACAGGATCCAGTGTGGCAGAATAATAACCGCATGGTCTATTTCTCCCTCCTTGTTCCTGGGTCAAGACAGCCAAAGCACAACCATTGTTTTCATCTACAAATAACTTGAAACTCTTGTCATAATTTGGTGTGCCCAAAACTGGAGCTGAACACAATGCAGCTTTGAGCAGGTCAAATGCTTCTTGACATTCCATGCTCCATGGCAAAGGCAGGGCAACATCCTTCCTTGTCAATGCCACTATTGGTTTCACAATCATGGCGAATTTCACGATCCACTGCTTACAATATGAAACCATGCCAATTAAAGCCCTGACTTCTTTCTGTGCATTTGGAATAGGCATACCAGAGATGCTTTCTATCCTTTCTGGTGTCAATCTTCTTCCCTCCTTCGAAAGGAGGTAGCCCAAATAGGCCACTTCCTTTCCACAATACTGGAATTTTTTTAACAAAGCTTTGTGTCCATGTGCTTCTAAATGTGTCAATAGTGTAACTGTGCTCTCTTTACAAATGTCTTCTGTCTGCTGCAATCAGTAAATTGTCAATATACTGTAACAATACACAACCTGTTGGTAGCTCTAGTATGTCTAGTTGTTCTTTTAACACTCTGCTATAAATACTTTCAGTGTAAACTGTGGAATTCTTGTGAATATAAATAAACGTCCTCCTAGAGTAAAAGCAAATAAATATCTGCTATCTGGATGTACTGGAATGCTGAAAAACACATTCTTCAAATCTACAACACTAAAATACGATACAGATGCTGGAATCACAGTCAAAATTGTAGTCACATCCGGGACTAATGGAAATTGCGGATCAACAACTTTATTCAATCGGCGCAAATCAATTATGAAACGGTATCGTATGTCATTACCTCCTTTCTTATTAACCGGAAGAATTGGACTATTGCAAGTGCTACCTGAAATCTCTTCAATTACTTTTTTTTTAATCAAATCTGAAACAATGCATTTCAATGCTTTCTCCCCTTCCGCCGAGATCTTATATTGTGTAATACGGGGCAATATAATTCCTTCTTTCAAGACAATTTTTACTGGCTCTACTTTCAAACAACCAACATCGTTATCATTTACTGCCCATGTACAAGTTGGTACTTTACTCAATTCAGTTGGTAATGGTTTAGATAAAAATTGTGATACAGGAGTTTTTTGTGGTGATATTGTCAAATACACTCCATCAGGAGAACAATAAATAACCACATTCAATTTCTTCAACAAATTTAAACCCAACAAATTTTCACTGCAATTTTTTGTCAAAAGAAATGGGCAAGACTCAGTGAATGGACCTAGTGTTATAGGTACTGACTGTGACACTAGACTAATTACTGATGTACCTGAGAACCCTACTGAGACATTATTTTGCCCTGACAGTGGCATTTCTGGAACCTGGTGATGGTCAATTGAACATTTCTGTGCACCTGTGTCCACCAGAAAAATGAGTGCCCTATTCCCAACCTTCATTTCTACGTAGGGCCCTTTCTGGTCTACAGGAATAGATACTGGTTCCAACCCCTGTCTTGGGCTATCCTAGTAAAAAAATACATCATCAGATGTAAAGTCACCGGAGTAATATGTGTTGTACTGATTATCAAAAACATTTCCATCTCCCGTGCTATTCTGCTGTTGCTGGTTTTGGTTCAGATTCTGGTTGCGATTTCCCTGGTTGTTCTGAAATTGGGCTTCTCTATTCTGCCTCGGGAAAGTCCCATTACGGTTCTGTATCTGCGGGCACTGTGCTCACCAACAGCCTTCTTGTTTACAATAGGCACATTGATTAATCCCTATTGGACCACCTTGCATGTTGGAGAAATTATCTCTGGTTTGTGCGTTCCCACCACCTCTATTATTGTTTGCTACTTGCTTCATTAATTCCCTTGTTTTTAAATTCTCTTTGTCCCTTATTTCTTTCTCCTTCTCTGCATTTACTCTGTTCTCATAATATTGGGCTATGTGTAAAACTTCACTTTTTGATTTTGCTTGCCACGCTCTCTCAGATGTCATTATTACATTTTGGATTTTCGGTAACAACCCTCGCACAATCTTATCAACAAACAACCTCTTCCCAGGTTCAGTACTCAAATCTTGGCCACTGAAATCTGCAAATACTTCTTCAAATCGATTAAAATAATCTGTCACACCTTCATCTTTGCCCTGTAAACAAGCCATTAATTTATCCCAAACTATTCTTTTCTCATGTATCAGAATTTCAATTTTTGTACTATTCGCGCTGGTAAGGCCAACATGACCGGCAGCGATTTTTCTCCAGCTTTTCTCTCTGCATCAATTCTAGTCAAATTCTCCCATGTATCACCCAATATATTTGCGTAATTTATATTCCTAACCTGTTTCCATATTTCTACAGGAAGAATCACAGGAAACAATAAATCAATATCACTCCTTGTAAAAACAGAGGAATTCAAAACAGACTCAATTTCCTTATAGAATGCCGACTGATTTTTCCTAAGATCAGGGATCGTCTGCCTGATGTTATTTACCTCCTGTCTAGAAAAAGGGACATGCACAAACTGCACTGTATAATGGGCTTCTACTGTGCTTGCTTCAGTCATTTCAGTGGCAGCAATCTCTATTTTCAGGACAAATGTTGAGGGCACTTCTCTCATAGGCAATTGCAAACTAGGCAGTTCTACATCTGTTTGTTTGCTAAGCAATAAAGCTAAATCGAAAGAAAAGGCAGTAATTCCAGTTTCAGACGAAAATGCTCTTTTGTATATGGTCATCAAATCAGCGGGACAACATACTTTCTTCTTTAAATACTCATCTTGCAAATCCTCGACCATGACATGCAATACCTTTCTCTGCATCTCTAGTGTATACTGACTAAACTTATCATGCACTTCTATTGGGGAAATGGTGACATCCGTAATCCATCTGAGCGCCTCGCGCGTACAAATTCTCATCTCTTCACTAACAGGTTTTAACGGCGGCAAGAATCGTTGCGGAACATATGACACATTCTGTTTACCTCTTTTCATTATTTCTTCATTCAATTGATCAAGCTCGTTTCTAATCACAAATAGCTGGCCTACATGTTCTTGTACTTCCGACGCATTATCCTACAAACAAGAAAAAACATTTAGATCACGCAACTCTTACGGTGCCAATGTACCAATCAACTTACTCCATTTTCCCACAAGATACTCCCCCATTCATTCTAACAATACTTGCTGATCGCCAAGCCTTTGGAATTCTGCACGGCTCCCTCATCGTCATCTTCATTATACGTTTCTGCCCAGGCTCTCAGTTGTTCTTTCCTGTCTTTACTAACCGTACTACGAGTTACTCTAGTGCATCCTGGTGACGCAGGCCCCACCTCTGTAGAACTGCCTGCCAAGGCGGCTGCTAATTCACGCTCTGACGGCAGTGGAGGAAATAATGTCAGGAGTGGGGGGTGGAAAATGGAGAAGCAATAGGGTCAATACTACTTTGAGGACGTTCATTTCTTCGTTCATTCAAGATTTTGTTTATTAGCTCATCTGATGTATGCAAATCTTGTTGTGGATATATTTTTTGTACGCCTAATTGGAAATCCCTATCCATTCTTCTGAGATCTTCTGTCTGTTGATGCTCATCAAGTTCTAGCGCTTTCTCTGCATTTGATTTATGTCTGCGCCATGTTTCTCTCTACGTCTCAGACGGAGATAAGCTTCTTTCCTCCAGTCTCTCACGACATAGAATGCTGCTGGGCGTGCTTTCTTGCGTAGCAATACTGATTCTAAGTGTTCCATACGTGTCAATTCAAAACTCCCATCATTAGGCCACTGCAAGTCTGATACATGTCTGGTCTGTTTATGCCAAATCGCATTAAACATTATTACCCCTATTCCATATTTCACCTATATTTCAAATGCTGGCGACCTTGCGGGTGGCGCGACCTGGCCAGTTTCCAAAGATTGTCTACCACAGTGGAAAAATCCCACTAGGCAGGAAGACAATTTCCCAGGCATAATTAATCCTTAACATTTTCTTAGCCTCGGCGTTTGATCTTGTAAGAGCAACTCTCAATCAATATCAGGGCATTTAAGAATCGGGGCACGACTCACCTGATCAATCAATTCATCACTCAAGGTGCAATTCGTCTGCATACAGACGCAGCCAAGAATCGTTGTGACTGCGTATCTGGCTCAATCTGCCTCGTTTCAGCACCCTCGCCTCGATGCTCTCTGGACGCTGCTCATCGATCAGGGACCGGCTGTGTACAGATGTGCAAAGGAGTCTCTCATCACTTCTACCGGGGCGCCCCGAACACCTTTCGATCCCGGCTCGACAGCTTCGTCCTCGATTCGTTTTTGCCTTCTTCAAACTTAACGTATACGATGGAGCAAAAGGGGAGGGTCCCTATTCGGGCGCCATTTTTGCTAGGCTGTAAAGACCTCTGCATATGGAAACTAAGGCACAATCACCACATACTAGTGATACGACAGACATAAGGTTCGATTTTCCAAGTAATATGGTTTATTTCAAAGTATGCTCAGACGGCCGACTGGGGTCTAACATCTCCCAACGTGTGTCACCCAGACCTCGTGAGACGCAAGAGAGCAAGCATCGCTCAAGCTGCAACATATTTACAAACATGTAATCTTTGAAGGCAACTCAAACCGCCCATAATGTACCTTCTAGGGCTAGGGTTCGGTGATTGACAATCATAAGAAATATGACACATTATGACAAGTTCCTTATTCAATCTAATTATACTTATTTTAGCAACAGTTGCAGAGACAGTTCTTTGTTATGGAGAACATAAAGCACTTGTTCAGCAAGGATATCATGTTCGTGAGAGAGACACATTCCATAGCAGGTCATCTACCCGTTTCTATTTGTGAACTTGGGGTCAGCCTCTTCTGAGGCAGATCCGCGAAGAAGGACCGCTAGAAGAATATAATTCATGCTTTAACTGCCTATTGCTACAGCTTTGGTAAGACAGGCCAGCACCTGGGCCGCTGATTAAATGCCGTTTCTGCTTGCCTCCAAGGACTTTGTGAGGGAGGAAAACAATGTATTTCTGTACTGTCTGGCATTCCTGTCTGGGTCGATCTTTCAACAGGGAGCTGTGGCCTCGCACCGTGTATGAGCTTTCAGAATAAAATTTTGCAAAGCATTTGACAGAAAGGAAAAAAGCAAATGGCGGATGTTACACATAATGGACACCCTCTGGTTATACTGACGATTCTGTGTTTGCAATGTTTGTCACATGATGCGATTGGCTTCTGGCCAACATAATATACATACTATACATGTTTAGGGTCATTTCTGGACTAACAGGAAGGTGGTATCCCTCACTAATAGTGTACCTATGCCAATTATCAGACATGAGCTGGGCTTGGTTTCATACTAAATCAGATTTCTTTGGAAAAGGTTTTTATTATGTAAGAATATTCTTGGAACTACCTCCCAAAAACCTTTTCATACATTTCTTCAGACACCTCCAATGGGAGCTAAGTCTATGGGCCTCAATACGACTTTGGAGGCAGCCATGGAGCTATTGGCGCCATGGCTGCCTCCAAAATCTTGTCCGGGTCCGAGTTCCCTGAATGGGGAATTACTGGGCCATTCCGAGTTTGGAGGGCCCGGTAATTCCTCCTTCAGGGAACCAGGGCCCGGACCTTCCCCATTCCCATTTGAGCACCCATAGGGCTCAATGGGAATGGGTGCGGGAGCTAACAACGGGCCGATTACGACCGGCGCGTTGTTAGCTCCCCCGTCCCCTCGTAATATTGCGGAATCGGTTTAACCGCGCCACCACCATTAGCGGCACCCGTTAACCCATTCCGCGATACTTATAATGAGGCCCTATATGTTTCTAAGTGTAAATCATTATTGAAGTCGATGGAACTTTGCTCCACTGCCTTAACTTTGAATCCCATACTTCTAAAAAAAATAACAGCTGTGGTACTGGGACTGGTATGATACTAATTGTAAAATAAAGAGCTGCAAACCCTTGGAAAATCTTCATAATGACTACAGAAAGTTTGGTTCAGTGGTGCATTATTTAAGTATATATCCTTGCCAGCAGATGTGGATTTATTTTATGAAATTCAGGTTTAACCCTCTTTTTTCCCCAGGATTTGTAATTTTCTTAATTAATCACAATTCAGAGCATGCTTCTGATCATCAATCAACAATACAACAGATTAGTAACCAACAATGTCATCGAATAACAATAACATTAACCATAAAGTGCCACCAGTGTCAGTGCAAACAGTGTGTCCCAGAAATATCACAGTAATTCAAAGTCACTCAAAGTGCCGAAGAGTCTGCGGTTTGTGGGTAACATGTTCCTTAGATCCCAAAAGTTGGATGATAGGGAGCCAGGCCGCATAAAAGACTTGATATGAGTCAGAAATGACTGCAGTTATTCTTTCCAATTCTACCAATGTCCACACTCTGACCCACCATTGCGCAATTATCAGGCCATTGGCTGACTTCCATGAGAAACCCAGGGTTATTCTGGCCGCTATTAAGTGTTGCATTATATTCCGTTCTGTCTGGCCTCGCAGTCATCATCCACCGTCCCCCGCTGAGTCCCCCAGGATGATTACTATCAGATCCATTGGGAGGAAAATCCCTGTACAGTCTCTAATGTGTGAGAGGATCTCCTCCCAGTACGGTTGAGATCGGATGCAAGACCTCCATAAATGCCATAGTGTTCCTTTCTCCCCACATCCCCTGCAGCATCTGTCCGAGAGCCCCAGCTAATTTTGTGCAGTCGACTAGGTGACATGTACCACCTGCATAACATATAACATTTTGTATCCACATTCTTTCATCACTGTTCATCGTGATGCTTTATGGGTTCTTTCCAAGGTACACAACCAGGATTCTGTCTGAATACTGACTCCCAGATCGGCCTGCCACCTCATCATCTATGGTAGGGCATCAGAGTCACAGTCGGGTCAAGGAGCTAATAAAACATAGTTGTTTGCTTTGAGTTAAGAGCTTCTATTAATGTCAACTTAATCCCTTTGCGATCACTTGTCCCCCTCTCACATCCTTCTCTATTTGAGACCCAATAGCGGATTTGGCTATATCCAAACCTTTCCCCTTCATCAACTGCAAATCTAGTCTTGCACGCTTCAAAGGTCAGCAGGGATAAGCCTGCATACATGTAGTTCGGGCACAGTTTCCCTATGTTCTCCCAGTGTTCGAAGGAGCGACTCCTTGTCCCCCAGGATGAATTCCGGGTACCTCAGAGTCCCATGTCTCAATACCCCAAGGAGGCCCAGGATGTATTTAACAGTTTTCCTCTTTCATCATGGACCCTGGGAGTGAAAAACTGCGTATTGGCTAGGGGTAACTCTGTGGCCTCCTGTTCCCGGTCCACTGACTTCTTTCCAGTTCCCACCCCCCAATCACATATACTTGAGCCGCAATGAGGTGTCTCTTAAGTGAGGGTATCCCTAGCCCCCCCTTGCTATGGCGAGCGCAACAACACCCTCCTTCCTACCCGGGTTCTCTTCCCTCCCCAGATAAACTTGAATAGCTTCCCCTGAGGTCGGGAGGTTTCGCTGGGATCTTGACCGGGAGGGCATGAAACACATTAGTAGTTTAGGGATGAGCGACATTGTAATGGCTGTCACCCTTCCCAGCCAAGAAAGGTGTTGGTGCTCCCACCTTCCCAAGTCCTCCTCGGAAGTACACTCAGAATATTTTCCTGATATAGCGTGTCCGGCGCTCCGTTAAGTAAACTCCCAAGTATTTTATCTTATCTGGTACCCAACTAATGGGCAAAGAGTGGACAATATCTTGCAGTGCACCATCTAGTTCCCCAATGTTCAATCCCACTGATTTCCCATAATTGATTGTAAATTCAGAACAAGAACCAAACTGTTTAATAATCTCCAACACTCTGGGTTTTACTGTGCATGCTCAGTTAGATATAGGATAACATCATCAGCGTTTAGCCCAATCTTATGTAGCACGATCCCTGATGTAATTCCTGAGATGCCCCAGCCCTCCCTTACAGATTGAGCAAGAAGCTCCATGGCTAGGGCAAAAAGGAGTGGTGATAAAGGGCACCCCTGTCTGGTGCCTCTTCTGATGGTAATGGGACCCGTGTATGTCTTATTTACACTCGCGTGCTGAAGGTGCAGCAAAGCTGGCTAACACCTATTTGCAAAATTGTGGACCAAAGTCATAATTTCCCAGGACCTCCCAAAGGTCTGACCTCCCAGACTGTCAAAAGCCTTGTTTGTGTCTAGGGATAACACTTCAATTTGTTTCAGTGCCCACCTGATGTGTCAAAGGCTGACTGGCCTTTTATAAAGCCTGTCTGATCCTCATTGATCAACATTGGCTGGATCCCAGCTATTCTATTGGCTAAGGTTTTTGTATAGATCTTCAAATCATAACGTAGTAGTGTTATATTCCTATAAAATGTGCACTCATCAGATATTTCCCTGGCTTTAGGATAAGTGAAGTCCTAGATTCCCCCATCATGCCCGAAACCCACCTGCTCGTCCCAAAGGAGTTGAAAAGCTTCACCATCTGGGGGACTAATTGAACTCAGAAGCATTTGTAGAAGGCATTGGGAACCCGTTGGGGCCTGGGGCTTTATTACTCAGGAGTGTTTTGATAACAGAGTCAACTTCTAAGGCCATAATCATGCTTTCTCGCGTGACCTTATCTGCTGCCAGCAGTTTGGGAAGACAGAACTTACTCAGGAAAGATCCAGTTGCCTCTAGCCTAGACCCGCCCCTTTCGGGAATTTGGAGAAATACGATTCAGTTATCTGGACTTTGTCCGATTGGTCCCAGCAGAGAGTCCCCTACCGGTTCTGCAGGGCTCTTATTCTGTTGCGTGTTTTTGTTAGTTTCAGTTTGGCCACTAGGATTTTATTCACCTTGTCCCCTCTAGTATAGTAATATTGTTTAATGTGCAATAGGGAGTTTGCCGCTGCACCCACCTGGACCGCCTCTATCTTAGCCTGTGCCACCCTAAGAGACCCAACAAATCGGATCGTGTTCCTCCACTTATGTTCGTTTTATCTAGCCCGAAGCTCAAACTCGAGCGTTTCTCTAGGGCTGCTGTGTTCCTCCCCAGGTTATTTAGAAACATAACGAGCACCAAAAAGAAACCATTGACAGAGCTGAAAGGTGCATGAACTCAGACACAAATTTGCATCCCATCACAGCAATGTACAACATGTGCATCAAGCCATTCAAAATCTTCAAACTAGGGCACTTAAATTCACGTGCTGTACAGTTCGGGAAATACAAAGGATGACCTGGTCACACCGGTTTATTGGCAATGATGTATGTCGACGCCTCAGGCGAGCAGGTCTTTGAGCAGGCAGTTTCTTTGTGGCCCCCTATTGAGCAGATAACATTTGCTGAGGTTGGTGCTCTTGCTTTTTCTCCTCCTGATGCCATCGTCTCATAGGCAAGATGGTCGCATCGCCCCAGCGTCCACGTAGATTCCTCTGCGTACTGCGGTGCACCTTAGCTAACTCCCCCTCCATAAACACTCTGTAACACTGGGGTTGGTGGTCACATAAATCCCCTTACTGAGCCCCCCCCCCCTTCCTGGGTTCTCTACAGCAGTGCTGCAAGGCTCTCCCCGAGAGTCCTAGTGATTGGCACTGCTCCCACACCAACTCAACCACATCCTAAGAAGACTTCAATCGAGGTGGCATGGTCTCCCTTTCTGCCAGGACCTCCTCTGAGATTAGGCTGACCACAACCTGCTTGCCACAATTTGCATATAAGACCCTCAACTCAACTACAGGTTGCCAGGGCTACATGACTATGGCTGGCCGCAATCCCCTGTCAGCAGGCACTGTCAGTATATACTACACTGAGACGGGGGGTCCAGAGTCCCCGCAGCACAAAAGCATGGATCCACCTAGTATTTCACCACTTGGGCCCTCTGGGTCTCAGGTTTTCACTTGTCCTTCTAGCCCCCATGAGGCCCGGGGCCCATCACCTTCTCTCTGCAGTGCCACTCTCCCCACCTCCCCGGGGCCTCCGGCCTACCTCAGATGGCTTCTCCCAGCTTGCTGCAGAGAAGGGTGTGGGGCAGGGGCCAGGTACCAGCTCTGAGCCCTCCAAGACATCACAGTGAGCCATACTGTGTCAGGGGTACTGGACAAGTTCCCAGTCCCCCCATGCACCTTGAGGCCTTCACACTGGCAGGCATCCTATTCTTCCTAAGCCCGGGCAGCGGCCCCCAACGTACTGGTGACGTCCTTCAAGGCAGCGCTGCTCAGCTCCCACTAGCAACGGGAGAGCAACTTTTGATCCTGCAGTTCCATGGCCCCGGCTTGGACCGTTGCAATCGCTGTCATTGCTGGGCTTCTTGGTTGGACAGGAGACCGGCTCCTCTTTACTGCTGTCCCGTTCTGGACCAGCTGGGGGAACCCCCGATGGGTTGCCATCTTAACCACATGGGTTGCGGTGGTGAGCAGGTCTTCAATTTCGGGAGTCATACCGCTGGATGCTGCAGAGTCAGTAGATTGCTGGGGGGTCAGGGGCAGATCATCCACACTTCCCTTTAATTTGGACCCAGGGGTGAAACAATTGAAGCAGAAAAAAGTATTTTTTTGGCACGGGCTGCAGGAGCTCACAGTGGGTGCTTATGCTCCGCAACCCGCTTGGCCACTTTAAGAAACTCATGGTGGCAACAGTAAAGACAGACACAAGTGATCACAGTTCAAGGGTGTTTATTAAACTGTATAAATGGTGAGAGAAACGCCTAATCTAAACCTAAATCTAAGATGGGAGCAATCTACGACCATCAAATAATAATAAGTCAGTCCTAGTGGCGTCTTGTCAAATAAAAAGGGCCTATACTGAAAGAACTATTGCCAATCCTTACTGCTAAGTTACAAAATAGTGTGGGATAATATTCATCAGAAAAGAAAGAAGTGTTGTCAAAATTATAGGTCAGTATGGTATGGCTGGGGTCTCCCTTCCCCACATTTTTAGCACGGGACAAGGTGGGACTCCTGAGCACAGCACACTCCTGGGCCTCGCCAGCACGAGGTTATAGTTTGTTTCCAAAATATCAGGGCATTCTGTGGCCACGTCTCTGTCACACAAAGTCTCTTTCCTCAGAGAACCTGATGTGTTACAATCGAAAAAAACAAAAGTCCCTTCAATAAATCTTCATGGAGCGATTACTCTTCACCTTGGGATCCCCCTCTGCCAGACCCCGATCCCTCGTACAACATGGGGCGCCCTCCGTTGGGTTCACTACGGCCTTTCATTCACAATTTAACATTCAAGAGTCTCAATGTCTTTTTAAACAAGGATTGACTGTGGACAAACCTCAGCCGGGTTCACTCTTGTCGACACAATGTTCACGGATGTATTACTTCTTTGTTCAAAAATTCTTACAATGTTGCCGTTCACAACCTCGGGCTCAATACAGTCCAGTTTTCTATCAGCTCTCTCTCTGACTCACCGGCTGTGCTGAATCCGTTAGCGTTTCTTGCCTCTGAAGTCAATGACGTTACCATGGTAGCAAATGCGTCTCCCTGCCTTTGTTATCAGTGCGGGAAGGCTCCGGGCACTGTTGATATCTGATACACTGCACACCAGCTGGACTCCCTGGTCTTATGATTTCTCTTTTGGAGGCTTTGCAGGTCTGAGTTGAATAGGGCAAGGGCAATTTGCTACTCAATGTCCTTTCAGGTCTTGCCACCTTTCTCCTCAGTTGGACCTGCCGGACCAGAATAGCTTCTTCCTTGTGTGTTCGGCCTTGCTCGAAGTGTGCTTTTGTGCTCCGCCTTTTATCCCTGTGGGGAAGGGAAAGAGCCGTCAGGAGTGCATAGTTATTGTCAATTGCCTGACTCTGCCTGACCATTGTGTTGGGACAATTCAGGTGAACAGCTCAGGTGTTAGTCCATTGTCTGTCATGATGTAGGAAAGTGTTAGTATTGGAAAAGGGGGGGGGTAGAACTTCTGAATGTCCTACCGGGTAGGATGGGGAAAAAGTGTTATAGAGAAGGGGGTACCGTGTCTCACCCGTCGGTGTCCCACTTCCACTCCCCGAGGACCCCTCATCCAGGTCATCCTCCCGCACTGATCGAGCCCCAGTAACTGAATTCAATAGCGATGGCCATGTCCTGGCCACCTGGATGACAGATACCTTGGGAGCAGTAAGTGAGACACCTTCAGGTTTCTCACACCAGGCCCCCAGTTTAACCCTCTTTTGACTAGATAAATTATTTGAAAATGAGATAAGGAGGCCTTGCTGCCTAGTGACTGTTGATACTGCTCTGTGGATAAAGACATTTAAGCCATGTATTGCTATACTGTCCAGTACTTTAAACATTGTGCATTGTGCACTTTGGAGAATTTGTCCATGATCTTAGTTCTGTATTCGCTGATAATCTTTAGGAGCGAATGTGCAGATATCCCTGATTTTAGCCACCTTACAATGTTCAAACAGTTTACATTTAATTAACTTATGTTCCTCTGTAAAGTAGCAAAGCACAATCTTTAAACAAATTGCTGGTCAGACAGTCATAATTTGTGAACCTAGGTGAATAAGTAGACTGGGGCAGATGTCATTTTACAGTGTTGATTATTATCAAAATTTCCCTAACTCAGAAACAAATGGAATTTTGCCAATGAATTGGTCAAGAAGGTGGAAATATTTGTACCATGAATTATGATGTTCATGTGTTATTTATGGCTCATTAAATGTATTTTCCTTTTATTTCTGTATAATATGTTCTCTTTATTTATTTTCATGTCTGTATTACATACACCTTGTATAATTGTTGTATTATGTTAAAGATGTGTGTTTATGGTTTGCTTTCTTTAAACCATGTAGACAACAAATAAAAATAATAATAATAAAATACAAAGAAAATGCAAGAAAAATAAATGACGTTTCCAAAAATCTCAATTGAAAAAACCACCAAACAAGAGTTAGAGATTTTGCAAAGCAATTCATCATAAAAAAGACAGACTACTATCAAGCAAAAAATACACATTTCCAATAGAAAAATTAGTAACAATGAGGACTTATATAGCAGTCTCTGAAATGATCTCTTGATTGAATCACTGTGGGCATTGTCTAAGAATTTTTGGCGTGCTAAATCAATTATAGATCTTCATCAGGCGTCAGGACCATGATATTAATTCTTACAAAACTCTCCAGAAATATCCACAAAAAATAAACATAAGCAAGAGTATTTTGAAATGAATGATGTAGCTAAACATAATAGACTTGACAAAATTTCTCACAGATGTAGACTCATTATTCAGCCCCATTATATTACACCACAGCAACCATGTAGTGGGACAGAAGACTAGATCAAATTCCATAAATCAGGTTTCATGAATCAGGGTATATCTGTGTCAATCCCTCACATGTCAATGGTCATTTCATGCCTGAAACAGACACAGACATAAATACATTTTAAATGATCACATCAATCTGGGTTATCCTATAGAGATGACAAAAATGAATGTACTATCTCACACTTAGCCTAATTTTCTTAATGATAGTTTGTTATGTTTCATAGGCAGAAACATAATGAGCCAGACTCTAAAGCTTCTCTCTGCAAAAGAATCCCAAAATATTTGATTGTTTAACGCAGGACCTTACAAACGGTCAATATTTTAAATAGCTTTGAGGTTTTAAAATAGTAGCAGAAACACTTGCCTGTGAAATGATAGAGGCTCTCTGCAGACTTGTCGTGACCACCACTTTGACCAGTGTTTACATACTCCAATGTGCCTGATGTGTTGATCTTCTCACACAACGTTACACCATCACACGGCAACGCTACCATGCCATGGGAAGTGGAATGGATATTTCTAGGTTTATAAATTAATAAACAATGAATGCCCAGACAAATTTCTAAAGAATCTCTGCATTCGTCATAATATCCAGAAAGGGTATCTTACAATTGTGCTAAATAGGTCATCATTTTAAGCATAGTTTATCAACTCCAACATGCGTACTATGATGAAATCACCATGTAACGTAATGCAATCATGCGGCAATGCCACCATGCCACTGAATATGGATAAGAAGATTTCTTTGTGTATCAACAAAGTTTGCTAAATACTCTGACAAGATGGAAAGGAAGTTCCAGTAGTATCAAAGGGTATCAAATAACTACTTGATTTTCAAATAAAAATGTCTTTATTTATTTAATGTATTTGCTTATTTCTTATGCGCCATAGCCCGTAGGCATCAGGGCGCGGGGAAGACAGATCAAGTAAAACATGAGAGTGAGTGACAAAAGGTTAACAGTGCATAAGACAGGAATGATTGCCTAGGAGAATCAAAATATATTTAATGTTTTTTTGAAGGCAGACAGATTTCCTTCATAACTGAGGTTTTTTGGTAGTTTATTCTATGTTAAGGCAGCCTTCACCGTATATGACCATTCTTTTCCCTTAGCCCATCTGAATCTAGGGCATGTCAGTCGAATAGAATCCTTTGATCTAATAGTCCTAGCAGAATTCTGAACGGTAATGGGCGCTTTCAAATATCGAGGTGCATCGACGAACAGCACTTGTGGGTCATAGTGTTGATTTTAAATTCTTTTCTGGCTTCCACAGGGAGCCAGTGCAGTTCTCCTCTGTGCAGTGATATGTGCTCATGTTTCGAAACATCTTTGATGATCCTAACGGCATCATTTTGCAAAATCTGCAGTTTTTTAACACAGGATTTACTGTATCCACCTAACTAGGCATTGCAGTAATCCAGCCTTGGCATGATTAGAGCTCTGACCAAGGTGACATCGTTTTTATCTGAAATGAAAGGCTTCAACAGGTGCAGGAGCCTTAAACAGTACTGCGCATGTTGTATGACATTTGCAGTTTGAGCATCCGCATTAAGATATGTCTCATTTGTAACACCAAGTGTTTTTACCTTGCTGGTTGTTTTTATAGAATGTAGATCTATGCAAAAGTTAGCATAGGCAGTTTCTAATTTTTCTCTTTCTTGGGACGATCCAAAGACAAGAAGTTAAGTCTTCTCGCTATTAAGACACAGCTCATTTTCTGCCGTCCATATTTGTATTTTTTCATATACGGGCGCAATGAGGCTACCGTCTTTTGCATAGTCTCCACTCAGCTTAAATATAAGCTTAGTGTCATCAGCATAATTAGTAAAGTGGAGTCCAATAGAATCTAAGAGATCGAACGGTGGACGACAGAAAATGTTGAAAAGGGCGGGAGATAAACATGCCCCTTGAGGAACTCCACATGTGATAGATTCTGGGTTTGAGTAAGCATTTCCCCAGACAATCTTAGGCATTCTGTTACTAAGAAATGTCTGAAACCATTCAACTGTAGTGACAGAGCAATTGGCAATTTCCTGGATTCTCATTAAAAGTTTAGGATGATCTACATGATGAAAGGCTGCTGAAAGGTCTACAAGCATCGGCCGATCTGCTTTCATCCATGATGTCTAACATTTTTGTTTGCAGGTCAAGCATCGTGGTCTCCATCCCATGAGAACTCCTAAAACCTGATTGTCATTGGTGTAAGATGTCTGACTTCTCCAGGTGTTTTTGGAATTGGATAGCAGCTACTTTGACAATTACTTTCAACATAAAAGGGACTTTAGTGATGGGTCTAAGATTGGAGTGAATTGCAGGATCTAAGTTTTCTTTTTTAGTAGAGGGGTGTAACGCTCACCTGATTCTCGCAGAGGCGCCGGTCTTGACTGGGCGACTACCGTATCTTCAAAGGTGATGTGTAGCACCCGGTTGGCTCTTTGGGCTGGACCTCTGTGCACTGTATGCCTGACGTGTAGAGTAAGATGTCTTAGGTAAGTGAATGCCGAGCTCTCCATCTGCCTCAGGGCAGGGTGCTGTAACCAGTTTCTTCACTGGATAGGTAGCGCAGGCCTCTTGACTTCAGAGGACTGCTGTCCGTCGTTTACTGCACGAACGGTAAGTTTCGAGTCATTCAAATGTCTTTAAAGTCTTTAGTAATGATGTCTCTTGTTTTGCAGGGTTCCGGCGATGGCGGATGACGGGCTGAAGTGAGTTGAAGATGGAGCCCGTGTGATGAATAGAAGCGCCTGGAAGCACGTAAGTAAGCGCTTGTTGCCTGCTTCACTATGCGCTCTAACTGTCTTTTTATTTTGCAGGTACGAGTTCGGAGCGGCTGCAGGGTGCCGGAATACCCACTGGATTAGATGTGGAAAGGAGTAATGGCACGTGAGTATTAAAGTTCCCCAATGTCTTTAAACGCACCTTGTTTTGTCTTTCAGATGCGGGATGCAGCGCCGAAGGCCTCCGGAGCGTGCGAAGAGTTGGTAAACTTTTGTCTTTCAGATGCCGGAATGCAGTGTGAAGACCTCCGGAGCGCACAAAGAGTAGGTAAGCCTTTGCCTTTCAGATGCCGGAATGCTAACCTGTTCTTTCTTGTCTTTATAGGTGTTGCTGAAGACTGGATTCAGGATGGTAAGCCTTTGCCTTTCAGATGCCGGAATGCTAACCTGTTCTTTCTTGTCTTTATAGGTGTTGCTGAAGACTGGATTCAGGATGGTAAGCCTTTTTCCTTAGGCCCAGGACCGGATGCAGAAGACACGATGAGCGTTCTGCTGCAGAGGTTGCAGAATAACGCAAAGCAAGATTCATCCACCGGGTGTGGTTTAAATAGCCTCCTGTAGTGCTTAGGTGTCTCCTTCCACAGCCACGCCCAAGTAAGAAAAGAGTTCCTGGTAAGAAAAGAGTTCCTGCCTTCCAGAAGAGTTCCAGTGTTCTGAATCTAGGGAGTGGCTCCAGCCCCACCCAACAGGAAAAGTAGTTCCAAACAGAAGAGGATCAGAGGCTCAACTGGCAGGCAAGTAAGCAGCATGGTCTGCTGAAGGTAAGTCCACCCAAGCATTATGAGCCCGGCGCTTCCAGCGCTGGGACTGGGCATATTTATGAGCCTGGTGCCACTGGCGCCAGGACTGGGTCCAAAAGGTCCCAATTGGGACTGGTTGGCACTCGGAACCTGGGTTATGGATCTGCTTCCAAGGGAGTTGGGAAAACCCTGACCTTTTGGAAGCAGAGATCATGACAGTACCCCCCTCAAGGCCCCTCCCAAACCGGGCTTCTCCGGGGGTTTTGGCTTGTCAGGAAATGTTCGGTGAAATCTTTTGATTAGGCGAGGAGCGTGGACATATTCAGCAGGTTCCCAGGATCTCTCTTGGGGGCCGTAGCCTTTCCAGTCAATTAGGTAGAATAGTTTAGATTTGGAGATCTTGGAGTCCAGAATGCTTTTGACTTCAAACTCGAGTTCTCCATCCACTAGGATAGGTTTTGGAGATTTGGTTAGTCGGGTTTGAGGTTGCACGGGTTTTAATAGAGAGACGTGGAAGACCGGATGTATCTTCATGTGCGGGGGCAAGTCCAACTTGACCGCTACTGGGTTTACTATGGTAGTGATGGAATAGGGACCAAGGTATCTTGGGTTAAATGTGCATGGCCCTTTTAGAGATAGATATTTGGTGGATAACCAGACTTGATCCCCTACTTGATAGTGAGGGGCTTCCTTCCGATGTTGATCTGCTCCTTTCTTGTATTGTTCTTTAGCCCTTTGAAGGTGAGAAACAGCTTCCTTAAAGGCTTGGGTGATTGTAGAATGCAGGTAGTCTACTGCTGGTGTTTCAAGATCTTGGAGGGGATCCAACTCCGAGGTTCGAGGGTGACTGCCGTACAAAAGAAAAAACGGGGTTTTCCCAGTTCCCGAATGGACAGAGTTATTGTAGGCATACTCGGCTATCCAAAGGATATCTTTCCAAGTTTTTTCAGTTTGTTGCAGCATGCAGCGTAAATACTGTTCCAGAGTTTAATTGGTCCTCTCGGTTTGTCCGTCGGTCTGAGGGTGGTGACTGGGCGATAGTCTCACATCAATTTGAGCCGACCGACAGCAACTTCGCCAAAAATGAGAAATAAATTGACTACCTCGATCCGAAATTAGAACCGAAGGAAAACCGTGCAGTCGGACGATGTTTTCGAGAAATTCTCGGGCCAGAGTTGCTGCTGTTGGCAAGCCTTTGAGCGGAATGAAATGCGCCATCTTGGAGAATAAGTCCACGATTACTAGAATCGTATTGTATCCGGAGCATGGAGGTAGATCGGTGATGAAGTCCATAGAAAGCGTATGCCAAGGGCGAGGTGGGATGTCAATAGGGCGTAAGAGGCCTGCTGGTCTTTCATTTTGACTCTTGTTTTGGGCGCATACTCCACAGGACATTATAAAGTCTCTGATATCTTTTTTCCAAGACGGCCACCAGAAGTAGCGCTTGATCTTTTCTGAGGTCTTGGCTATACCGGGATGACCTTCCATTAAAGAGTCGTGATAACAAGAGATTACTTTTTTCTGTAAATCTGTGCTGGGTAGGTATAATCGTTCTTGGAAATACAATAAGTTGTCCTTTACTGCAAAGTCCTTTCCCTGCAGATGCCAATTCTGTATGTCTGCTGGAGTTACAAGTTGCCTGGCTTTATCCTTAACTTCCTCTATGGATTCTGTGGCGATTACACCCAGAATTCTTTGTTCGGGAATGATTGGTACAGGTTTAGGGTTGACCAAGTGTTCTTCCACTCCCATCCGAGAAAGGGCATCGGCTTTACCGTTCTTTGTACCAGGTCGATAGGTAATTATGAAGTCAAACTCGGCAAAGAATAATGCCCAACGGAGTTGTCTAGAGGATTGGGCTTTTGCGGTCTTCAAATATTGCAGGTTTCGGTGATCCGTAATCACAGTAACGGTGTGTCGGGCCCCCAGCAGATAATGCCGCCAAGCCTTAAAGGCAGACTTGATAGCCAGAAGTTCCTTGTCAGTAATTGTGTAATTGATTTCAGGAGGCGAGAATTTGCGGGACCAATATGCCACGGGATGCAACTGATTGGTTACCGGGTCCTTTTGTGATAGAACTGCCCCCATGGCAAGGCTTGAAGCATCAGTTTCCACGATGTAGGGGAGTTCGGGGCGAGGGTGTTTTAAGATTGGTGCAGAGATAAATTTAGTCTTCAAATCCTGGAAAGCTTGTTCCGCCTCGGTAGACCATTCAAAACGTTTGTTTTTCTTTAACAAGGCAGTGATGGGCTGGACTATTCGAGAGAATTCGGGGATAAACCTGCGGTAAAAGTTAGCGAAGCCTAACATGCTTTGCACACCTTTTACGGAGGATGGTGATGGCCATTTGAGAACTGCATCGACCTTCTTTAAATCCATACGCACTCCGCCAGGTGATAATATGAATCCCAAGAATTCAACTTCAGTCACGTTGAAAACACATTTTTCCAACTTAGCGAAAAGTTTGTGTTGACGCAATCTTTCGAGGACCATTTTCACGTGTTTCCGATGTTCAGATTTCGATGAAGAATAAACGAGAATGTCGTCAATGTAAACAACAACACATACATCTATGAGCTCTCTGAGGACATCGTTCATAAAATATTGAAAGGCGGCCGGGGCATTGCAAAGTCCGAAGGGCATGACCTGATATTCAAATAGCCCATACTTGGTGCGGAAGGCCGTCTTCCATTCATCGCCCTCTTTTACTCGTACCAAGTGGTAAGCTCCTCTAAGATCCAGCTTTGTATATATGCATGCTTTTCTGACTTGGTCCAGGAGTTCAGGGATCAAAGGTAACGGATATCTATTCTTAACGGTGATCTGGTTCAGGGAGCGATAATCGATACAAGTTCTAAGGTCTCCTTCCTTTTTTGGAACGAAGAACAAAGCTGAAGAAGCAGGGGACTTGGAAGGACGAATAAACCCATTTGCCAGGTATTGATCCAGGTATTGTCGAAGGTGAAGGTTCTCAGGCTCGGTGAGGGCATACATTCTACTACAAGGAGGAGTAGATCCAGGTATCAGGTCTATCTGGCAGTCATAAGACCTATGAGGAGGTAGAGAGTTAGCATGATCCTTCCGGAAAACATCTTGGTATTCTAGGTATTCGGGAGGTAACTGGGGAGTCTCTGAAGAAATTGCGGCCAGTGCAACACCAGGTGGAGGGTGACAAGTAGAGACACATTCTGGAAACTGGACCGTTCTTGCTCGCCAATCGATCAGAGGATTGTGTTTCTCTAACCAAGGTATTCCTAGAATAATCTGAAACTGAGGGGCCTTGATCACATCGAACACGATCTTCTCATGGTGTCCATCTTGACTTACTAGCGTCACCTCTTGAGTGGTATGCGTTACTGGCCCGGAGGCTATCTCCGTACCATCCACCGTAGTAATGACGTCCTTTACAGCCTTGGGACAAAGAGTTAGATTCATCCTCAAAACCATTTCATGATCCACATAATTGCCGATGGCACCGCTGTCGACGTAAGCTTCAATTGCATGTAATCGATCCGGATTATCAGGGCTAATGAGGACCATAGGTATCACAAAATGCGAGGTCACGGAACTGGTTTTCACGCTCGGCAAGAGGACCTCTATTCTTGTCGGGCGAGGTCGTTTCCCTGCTCAGAGTTTGTAACTTTGGTAACTGCAGCTCCTACTGCCTTCTTGGCAGGTTTCACCGGACAGTCTCGAAGAAAGTGCCCCGAGTTTCCGCAATATAGGCATAATTGCAACTGTTTCCTCCTTTCCCGCTCCCTTTGTGTTAGAGGACCTTTCAGACCCCCTATTTGCATGGGTTCCCCGGAGTCTACTCCTTTGGAAGGAGTTGGCGGTTTGGAAAATACTCGAGCATCAAACTTGGAACGGAAGGCCTTCCTGTTCTGCAGCCTGTGATCTATTTGAACGACCAAGTCTATATAATCCGAACAGTCTTGTGGGGGATTCACTACTTGGGCTAAAACGTCTTTGAGCTCTCCACGTAGACCTCTATAAAACAGCGTAATCCTTTTGTCCTCAGGCCATTGAGTTTCCACTATTAGTCTATTGAAAGATGCAATATAAGCCAAAAGGTCTTGATTACCCTGTCGCAACGAAAGAAGCTCATTGTCCAAGGCCTGCCCCTGTGAATGTCTTGCGAACAGTTTTTTCATACTAAGCTGAAAGGCTTGAAAATCATGGAGAACCGGATCATCTTGATTAACTAGAGGGATCGACCAGTCTGCCGCATTGCCACTAAGGTACGAAAGTACAAAAGCTACTTTTGCTTGATCAGTTGGAAAGGCTGCTGGCCGGCATAAGAAGTGCAACCGGCACTGATTGATAAATACTGCAAACCTCTTTGGGTCACCAGAAAATCGTTCGGGCGGAGCCAGAGGTACATTCCCAGGTAGGTTGATCTGCACTGGATTCATAGAGGATGTTGAAGGAAGATTTGCCCCTGATGCGGGTAACGGGGTCTGTCCGGCTTGTGACTGTAGCACTTGTCTAGCAAGATTGTCTGTTCTCTCCTTGGAAATAATTAGTTCCCTTCTTAGAGCATTCGTTTCCTGACGAGCTGCATGCACTTCTGCCCTTAGTTCCCCAAGTAACCGGGTTAGGGGGTCAGTATCCGAGGTTTCCATAGCGCCTGGGCGAGAGTTTTGCGGTAGGCTTTGCGTTCTGTAACGCTCACCTGATTCTCGCAGAGGCGCCGGTCTTGACTGGGCGACTACCGTATCTTCAAAGGTGATGTGTAGCACCCGGTTGGCTCTTTGGGCTGGACCTCTGTGCACTGTATGCCTGACGTGTAGAGTAAGATGTCTTAGGTAAGTGAATGCCGAGCTCTCCATCTGCCTCAGGGCAGGGTGCTGTAACCAGTTTCTTCACTGGATAGGTAGCGCAGGCCTCTTGACTTCAGAGGACTGCTGTCCGTCGTTTACTGCACGAACGGTAAGTTTCGAGTCATTCAAATGTCTTTAAAGTCTTTAGTAATGATGTCTCTTGTTTTGCAGGGTTCCGGCGATGGCGGATGACGGGCTGAAGTGAGTTGAAGATGGAGCCCGTGTGATGAATAGAAGCGCCTGGAAGCACGTAAGTAAGCGCTTGTTGCCTGCTTCACTATGCGCTCTAACTGTCTTTTTATTTAGCAGGTACGAGTTCGGAGCGGCTGCAGGGTGCCGGAATACCCACTGGATTAGATGTGGAAAGGAGTAATGGCACGTGAGTATTAAAGTTCCCCAATGTCTTTAAACGCACCTTGTTTTGTCTTTCAGATGCGGGATGCAGCGCCGAAGGCCTCCGGAGCGTGCGAAGAGTTGGTAAACTTTTGTCTTTCAGATGCCGGAATGCAGTGTGAAGACCTCCGGAGCGCACAAAGAGTAGGTAAGCCTTTGCCTTTCAGATGCCGGAATGCTAACCTGTTCTTTCTTGTCTTTATAGGTGTTGCTGAAGACTGGATTCAGGATGGTAAGCCTTTGCCTTTCAGATGCCGGAATGCTAACCTGTTCTTTCTTGTCTTTATAGGTGTTGCTGAAGACTGGATTCAGGATGGTAAGCCTTTTTCCTTAGGCCCAGGACCGGATGCAGAAGACACGATGAGCGTTCTGCTGCAGAGGTTGCAGAATAACGCAAAGCAAGATTCATCCACCGGGTGTGGTTTAAATAGCCTCCTGTAGTGCTTAGGTGTCTCCTTCCACAGCCACGCCCAAGTAAGAAAAGAGTTCCTGGTAAGAAAAGAGTTCCTGCCTTCCAGAAGAGTTCCAGTGTTCTGAATCTAGGGAGTGGCTCCAGCCCCACCCAACAGGAAAAGTAGTTCCAAACAGAAGAGGATCAGAGGCTCAACTGGCAGGCAAGTAAGCAGCATGGTCTGCTGAAGGTAAGTCCACCCAAGCATTATGAGCCCGGCGCTTCCAGCGCTGGGACTGGGCATATTTATGAGCCTGGTGCCACTGGCGCCAGGACTGGGTCCAAAAGGTCCCAATTGGGACTGGTTGGCACTCGGAACCTGGGTTATGGATCTGCTTCCAAGGGAGTTGGGAAAACCCTGACCTTTTGGAAGCAGAGATCATGACAAGGGGTAACAGTTACATTTTTTGGGAGGTCGGGCACATCGTTATCAGAAAATGCGGCATTTATAAAACCAGTCATAACGGGTGCAAAGATATATGGATGTTCTAAAACAATTTTAGAGGGGAGGATGTCTGTTTAACAAGTTGTAGGGCGCATTTCTTTGAGGGTTTTGATGAGGGAGGCCACAGTAATATCTTCAAACAAAAATGGAGGATTTTATTGAATTTGAGCTTGAAGGGCAAAACTCTGGGAGGTTGGTTTTGCATTAATCTCTTTCTTATTAGAGATACTGCACTGTGCTTTGTGCACTTTATCAGCAAAAGCTTTTTGCACTGCCTCACAGTCTAAGTTGTTAGGGATAAACTGTTTTATCTGAGCATTAGGTTTTCTCAATGTCCTGACAATCTCAAACAATTTCTTAGTATTATTTGCAGAACTAGAAATGTGAGAATCAAAGAAACCTTTTTTAGCTTGGAAAATGTCCATCCGTAGTTTTTCTCAATGGCTTTCCATTTGTCTTTGCTATCTTGAGACTGTGTTTTTATCCGTTCGGCTGTCCTCTTTTCTTGTTTCAGAGAGGTGAAATGCTGGGTATACCATTTTTGGTTATGTTCTCTTTCCCTAACTTTCTTTCAGAGGTGCTAACTGGTAAACCATTTTATGGATACATTGAACATAGCTAGATGCCAGTGAGATGGATGAATCTTGATTGGATGTAGGGAGCATCAAGTCTGAATATATTTCTGCAAATCATTTAATGAAATTTTATTAAAGTTGTTAATTTTAGGAGCCACCTTTTTTGGGAGGAAAATGTCAAAGGTCACAATATAATGGTCTGACCAAATGCAAGGTTTACTATGGAGCACTTGTAGATGTAAGTTTGTGGTAGATGTAATTGTCGGATCTTCATGACTAACATGTAATGCAAAACTCAAT
Organism: Ambystoma mexicanum; assembly: GCF_040938575.1. Taxonomy (NCBI): domain Eukaryota; kingdom Metazoa; phylum Chordata; class Amphibia; order Caudata; family Ambystomatidae; genus Ambystoma; species Ambystoma mexicanum. Next base: position 305,598,486 of record NC_090929.1, on the reverse strand, counting down.
TGTTCTTGCAAGTGGCATAGTTAAAATACATATGTCCTATGATTTGATCAAGGAAGATGGCTTTAAGTCTAGGACATCATTAAGGACTCTTAAATGAGTCCCCAAATGGTAGATCCAGAATTGCTCTCTATAATTGTACTGATGTACTTCACTTGGTTTACAATTTTAAGAGGGTGACCCTCACTATAACTCTGGCGGTAGCCGTACCCTTATTAAGGGCACGGCTGCCGCCGGAGTTGTTTTCTTCCGGCCCTCACGAATGGGCAGTAACCGGGTCATGGCGAGTTTGGCGTTATAACGGTGCTGGTGCAATCATGAGTTCTGCTCGGGGGTGCCGGTATGCACGCCTGGTCAGACTAGGCGTGCAGTCCAGCACCGGCGAGCAGAACTGGTAGTGTGGTGGAGAAGTAACAACAGCGGCGGTAGCACTACCGGCGCCATTGTTGCTATTCCGCCACACTCATAATGAGGCCCACTGTCTTAATCACACATCGAGAAATAGCATTCTGGGTATGGCATGCATCCAGATGCCGTGTTTGGCACTATATAAAAACACATAGTAAATAAATAAATACAGAGTTGGAGTGATTTGTTTTGATAATGAGGGTGCTCTCTACAGAGTCTTCATGCAGACTTTCAAGGAAGGATTTTAGTAGTGGATGATAATGGTAGCAGGGTTAGTCTGTTCCAGTGGTGATAGGCAAGGAGGGAGAAACAACAGAAGCAAGAGAATGTTTCCCCGACGGGGCATTTAAATTGTTACATCTGTTACATGATCAATGTTCTAGAATCCTCTTCTTGATGGGTCTGGTTGTCTGTGCAGAATATCTTAGTGAGCAGAGAAAGAATACAATTTATCAATGACCTGCTATTAATGTTGGTCATCTTCCACAGCTCCCAATCCATTTGTCTGACTTTAAAGGACAATGTTGGATTCATGTATGGGCAAGTGGCACACTCTCCACATGGGAAATTACCTTTAAGAGGTTAAATTTTACAATTGCTGATCAAAAAAGCCTGGGGAGGGATCTTTAAATATATAATGTACCAACAAATCACCTCTTCATCTTCCTTCACAACCTACCCACTTATTCCCATGGCAGCTCTCTTGACCTTGTTTTCCTCTCCTCGCTTAGCACATCTAATCTCAAGATCAACCACTTCCCATCTGACTACTCCTTTACTTAAGTATTGGTGTTCCTCTACTGCTCTCCACCCTCCCAACTCTACAATCTCCAAATATAAATTCAAACCTGAAACCCTGGCTCCCTGACATGCCGAAGTCAAGTCCTCCCTCCATTTCTAGCTCCTCCTCAGGCCTAATCCATAAAAGAGGCCATGTCTGACCTTATGACTGTTAACAACAACCTCTGTTCAAATGAACTTCCCCAGCATTAGAAAACAACCCCTCATCTACCATTCTGCCAAGACCCATATCCTAACTCTGGTTTGTAGTTGCCTTGAGTACTCTGCTAGCCTTCACCTTAGCCACCCCTTCCACTCTTTCTCCCTACCAGGGAAAATGCTCAGCTCTGCTGCACACACCTCTAACATTTCCCCTAGATTTCTTCCATGAAATGTGTCCATGCGGGATGGCTTTTTTAATGAACCATCTGTTTTTTTTTCAAACCTCTCCTTCAAGCATTCAAACCCATTCACGGGCTACCTTCCATGCCTGGTTGAAAGTATTGCCTGCTACTCTCCTCCCAGCAACATTGGCTCAAATACTCTCCTTCATCTCAGCACTCCTTGGCCAACCTGTACATCTTCTTGCTTCTGCTGTTTCTCCCTTCATGTCTATTACCAATAAAACAGACTACCCCCAATTTAAAACTACCATAACAATTATCTGCTTAAAAGCTGCACTGTAGGTCTACCTGAAGACTCTGTAGCGAGCACCCTTATTATCAAAACACATCACTGAAACTCTGTATTTATTTATTTATTTATTTACTTACTCATGTAAGGTTCTAGGTCATTTGGTCGAAAATAAATGGTCGACAGGACAAATGGTCGACACCAAAAGGTCGACAGGTCAAATGGTCAAATTTTTATTTTTTTGATTTTTCACTTTTTTTTTTGGGAGGTCCCCCCCGACCTACTTTTTTTTGCTAAAAACCCCTTTTTTTCCCTAAACGAAAACCTAAAATATATATATATATAAATAAAAAAAAAATTCGACCATTTGACCTGTCGACTAAATTGTGTCGACCATTTGTCTGTCGACCATTTGACTGGACACCCTCATGTAATACATGTTGTTATATAGTGCCAAATCCACCACCTGGGCATATGAGGGAGCATAAAGAGATGAGGGAGAGAGAAGTTTTTGGAAGGCAGTGGCCAAAAGATGAGCTTTCAGCAGTCTGCTGAATTTGAGATGATATATGATGGAGAGAAGACTAGGTGGCAGGCATTTACAGAAAGAGGTAACTAGTTCTGAGCAGACCCATGATCTTAGGTGGGAAGGGCAGAAGCCTGGGCAGGAAATTAGGTTTAGTTAAGAAGAGCAGAGGTTACGAGCAGGTTGGGTGGCAGTCCATTTGGCTTTAAGATAGTCCAGAGCTGTGGCATGGATGGTTTTATGGGTAAGGCAAAGGAGTTTAAATTGCAATCATTCTCTTATGGGCAGCTAGTGTCAGGTCTTAAGGGCCAGTTGAATAAAGTGCCAGGGGGCCATCTGAGGTCAGCTATGTTGGCATTGTTATGAACAATTTGAAGTTTGTGAAGTGATGAGGAGGGTAAACCAGCAAAAAGAGCCTCCATCTTGCCTGCGGGGGCGCCCAAGAGGCGTCCATCTTGCCTGCGGGGGCGCAGGCAAGATGGACGCCTAACTGACAGGCTCCGTTCCCTGCTCTGGTGTATGGCGGAGTAAAAGCAGAGTAAAGTCCCAAGGAGCAGCCACAATAGCTCCCGGTACAGCAGAAGACGAGCTATAACCGAAGAGACAGATTTAAATTGCCCCTGAGTCCGCTGGACGACTGAAAGCGCATACCCGAATAAAGCGGGCAGAGACGAGGCAGGCTGTGGGCAAAGTGGCCCAGTACATGGAGTTGTGCAGAATGGGAGGTAACAGAGGTCTGCGACCTCAGGGCTGGAGCCTTCGCCCCCCGCTGGCCACCAGTCAGACCCCACAGCAAGGAATAGAGGAAAATGTAGCAGAGCAGGACAACTTCCCGCCACATCCCAGCACCAGGTGTCAGAGGGATTCAGAAGGGCTACAGCCGGTAAGGAGGGGGGGACACGAGAAGATCCGAAGGTGCACCCGAGAGGTGCTTGAGGAGAGCAGACCTCCATCCCTGCCCCCCTGGCGCTAGAGATCGTTGATGGCCTTGGTGCTCCCACCTCTCTCCTGGCTGAGAGTGATGTTGGACGACAACTGTGAGGGACACTTTGGAGTGGGACACCTTCCCCCCTCCCCTCACGGCTGAGGGATTGCTGCAAGCAGAGCAGCCCAGGACACTGTGGGGCTAGAGAAGCTGAAGTGGCACCCCTGAGGTTGCCCGGTAGGAGCTGGCCCAGTGATGAGCCCTCCAGGACTGGTGAGCACAGGGCCTTAGGAGAGTCACAGCCCACAGCCTGGTGAGTGCACCCTCGGGGGGCCACAGGTATATAGCGAAGTGAGGGAGTTCCCCCCACCCCCTCAGTACGACTATCCTAGAGGCTGTGTGAAACTAAGAGGTGACGTTGCTTTCTCTGCCCTGTGGGATTGAGGGGGCAGGCTGGTTGATCTGCCCGGGTCCAGGAACTGCCGTGGACGGGCCCTAGAGGAAGGTGGAGGCAAAAACCTGGAGCTGGAACCCCCAAAAGTGGGGGCAGTATGAGGGTTTGGGAGCTGAAGTGAGGATGGGGCATTGAGTGATCGGTCCGGGCAGCCACAGTGCCCTCTCCCCTCCATAGATAGGAGGGAGGGGGCAAGTGACAGGCAAAGTATAAAAGAGCTCTTTAAGAGCGGGGCCCCATGAACGCTTGACCACCGATTACAAGTGGAGTTTCTTCAGTGTGAGGGGGCACGGAAAAGCAGCAGCAGACTAGCCCAGGGGACTTGAGGGGATGCCCGCAAATTGGGATCCCGGAGAATAGGCCGGGAGTGGGGGGCAGTGTAGTATTGAGCCACCCGAGCCTGAACTTGTAGAGTCTAGTGGCTCTATGTGAGCCGACACAGGAAGGTTGGACTGGGGTAAGGTGGACAGTGGTCAACTAGTAATGTATACTCCACCTGGAGGAGCTGGAAAGGGGCACTCCAACAGTACTGGTTCTCTGAGAGAGGGTAGATGGCGGCAGGGAAGGGGGATAGCGGGTCCCACCCATGTACAGCCAAAATCGGCACTATCAAAAATGACATCCAGGCGATCCTGGAGGAGATATGGGTCATGAGGACGGACATTGGAGCGAAAGTGGCGGACCTCTCAGTGAGTGTCACTACCTTGGAGGACAAGGTGGAGGGCTTGGAGGTGAAATGAAGAAGCGAGAGGAGGAACTGCAGCTAAAGGTTGAGGAGGCATTGAGAACAGGGAAAGGAACAGCAACCTCTGCTTCTTTGGCCTACGGGAGAAGGAGGGTGAATCCCCAGCTGGGCTGCAGATGCAGGAGATTATGGGGATGGTCGTGGGCTCCAAGGAGGGAGAGACTGTGCCCCTGGACAGAGTGCATCGGGCGGGTGGTGGAGTTAGGGGGCCGGCTCAGTCCTAGCCAAGTTACATTACTACAGAGACAGGGTGGATGTTCTGGAGAAGGCTAGACGCATGGGGGACATTGAATTTGAAGGCTCTAAAGTTGCCATCTTCCAGGATCTCGCAGCACAAACACTTCTCAAGCGTAAGAAATGTGGCCCCCTGACCAGATGACTCAAAGAAAAGGGGGAAAGATACAGATGGTGATACCCTTTTGCGCTTATTTTTGAATGTGAAGGCAAGAGGCGCCAGGTAGTAATGGATGAAGATATCAAACTGACCCTGGAGGAACTCTCAGGGCGGGAGACAGACGACTGTGGAGCTAAGTTAGTTAGTTGATTGATATGTGTGTTCTGGGGGGGTGGGGTGGAGTTGATGAAGATCTTTGGGGGGGAATGTACACAGGAGCACCGTTTGCTTGGTTCAATGTTTTAATACAGGGAGAGGGGGAAGCTAATCTGTGAGTTTGGGTTGGGGGCTAGGGAGGATTTTAGGGGCGACTGGGAGGATGAAGACTGGGAGAAGACAAGGGGATTTAGCATGCTGTAAGTTAAGAAGCGGTAACACCCAGGTGTGTGGACAAAGGGCATCAGGTGGGCCAGGGCGGGGACACACGCCCTTGTGGTTCGGTTCGCAACACTACAATGCAAGTATTGTGGGACCACAGACATCAGGGGAGGCAGGGTGTGCAGAGGGGCTGGGAGGGTGGGTTAGCAATGGCGGAAGGAGGTACGGGAGAATGGGGGTCACATGCAGTCAACTTTACGAAGGAGGGAAGGGAGGGGCTCCCGCAACATCCGTGGAGATACAGCAGGCGCAGTGACAAAGGGGTATGGCTGAGTTGAGGATAGTGAGGCTAAATGTTAAGGGTTTAAACTCCCAGAACCAACGGTTGCTGGCTGGCAATATGTTCCATAAACAGAGTCGGTGGACCTCTTTTTCAGGAAACAAACTACAAATTCCCCAATCAAAGGGAGGGACATTGGTATGATGTACTGGGATTCTCATAAGGACCGCAAGAAGGAGGGGGTGTGCATCTTACTTGCAAAAACATTCCGGGTTGGTGGTGACACAGGTTAAGAAGGGGCTCGGGGGCCGGTTTTTGGGGATAACGGGTATCCACGAGGGTGTACAGTTTACACTAGCCACAGTGTACGTGCCAAACGTGGGACAGGTGAACTTTCTGCGCAGGATATTCAGGATGCTGAAGGGTTGGGCGGAGGGGATCACTGTGCTGGGAGGGGACTTCAAACTGGTGGGAGATACAGGGGTGGATTGCTGGTCACTGAAGGAGGACAAGCAGAGTGTTGAGTCCAAAGAACATTTTAACTTTAAGCACCTTTTGCAGGACTACCATTGGACTGATGTATGGAGGAAGCACCAGGCCGGGCTGGGAGGGTATACATTCTCCTCCGCTCCGCACCAAACCAACACCAGGATAGATATGTTATTGGCACCCCGGGAACAGGGTGAGATAGCACAGTGGCCTAGAGTGGAGGCGATAACGTGGTCGGACAATGAACTGTTGATGTGAGTTTGGAAGGTAGAGAGCCCTCAGAGGAGGCAAACACGATGGAGGTGCAACAGTACCTTGGTAAGGGATCGTGTGTTCAGGGACTTCCTAGGGAAGGAGATAGGTGCATACTTCACAACAAATGATAATGGGGAGGTGGGCATGGCTACGGTACGGGAGGCTGCAAAGGTGACATTTTGTGGATTGCTCATTTCCGAGGGGGCATGGAAGAAAAGAGAAAGGGGGCTAGCGTAAATCAGGCTATGGGGAGAATTGAAAACACTCAGAGGACAGATGGCCCAATCTGATGCACACATGGGAAAGCTCCTGGGGAATATGAGGGATAAGATGCAGGAGTTACACTCAACCTCCATAGGGGAGATGGTCAAGCCGATGAGGTACACGCAAAAGAAATATTACATGCAGGGAGATGCGGCAGGGACATTCCTGGAAATAGGATGAGAGGTGATAGGATGGCAAGGAGGGTAGGATATGGACAGCAAATGGGGCCATGGTGGAGAAGGATGAGAAGATTGCATCCCAATTTGCAGAATACTACCAGGGGCTGTATTCCAAACTAGTAGAAGTAGGACTGCAGGAGATCTGTGGCTACCTGGGGGTTATGCAGCTTCCCAACTTAGCAACAGAGGCAAGGCATTGGATAGTGAAGTGACAAGGAAGGAGGTGCTGTTGGTGATTCGCAAGTTAAACGATAGGAATGCCTCGGGGAGGATGGGTTTACTACTGACTTTTATAAGCAGTATCAAGACCTGATGGCAGCACCGCTGGTCAAACTATTTAACTCCATAATGGGGGAGAGGTCAATCACACCGACGTTCCTCTGCGGGTTGATTACAGGGCTCCTGAAGCCAGGCAAGGACCCGACCAACTGTGCCTCTTACAAGCCCCTCTTGTTATTAAACATGGATGCCAAGATCTTCACTAGGGTGCTGGAGTCCCATCTCCCGGAACGGGTGCACGCAGATCAGGCAGGATTCGTACTGCATAGGCAGGGAGCAGATAATATGGGGAAGACACTTCACATTCATAAATCACCAAAGTTGGTCGAAGGAAGGCGCACTATTGCTAGCCTTAGATGCTGAGAAGGCTTCTGACATGGAAAGTTGGGCCTTTATAGGGGAAGTCCTCTCAGCAATAGGCCTGGGCGGAAGATGGAGGCAATGAGTTGCAGTCCTTTACCCGAAACCGACAGCCAGGGTGGTGGCAAATGGGAGAGCCTCGCAGACATTCCAGCTGCAGCGTGGAATGCGGCAGGAACGTCCACTCGCTCTGCTGCTCTACTCCCTTGTGATGGAACCATGTGCCAGAGGTGTGTGCAGAAATGAAGGGCTTAAGAGGGTGGCGGTCAGAGGGTTAACGTACAAGATGAGCCTCATTGCAGACCCACTGCACTTGGTACCTTGCATTATGGACAGCCAAGCCGTACGGAAGACTGTCAGGTTTTAAAGTCAACTTTGAGAAGTTGGTGGCATTGCTGGTTAGGGGACTGTCAGGAACAGAGAAAGAATATGTGAGGGTGCTCCCATTCCAGATACAGAAGGAGCACTTTTGCTATCTGGGAATACAAGTGTATAAACAATTTGGGGACCTATACACAGGGAACTAGCTGCCATTTTGGTCAATGGTGAACAAGGATGTGAAACGATGGGGCAGGATGGGGCTTTCTTGGATGGGGAGTCTGAATTGCACAAGAATTGTGGTATTGTCCAAATTCCTGTTCCTGTTTCAGATGCTTCTGGTGGTGGTGCCGAGGGCCTTTTTCAAGGAGTTAACAGTGGCCTTGCTAAAGTTCCTGTGGGCTGGGGCCAAACATATATTTGCATATAAGATATTGATCTTACCAAAAGAAGAAAGAGGGGTGGGCTTCCCAGACCTCCCGACCTACTATAAAGTGGCCCAGCTGTGGGTGCTAGTGGACCATTTGGATCCGGCCTCGGAGAAGGAATGGGTGCCACTGGATAATGGGCTCCTATCACCGGTCCCCCTTGGAGAATGGCTGTGGTTTCCCAGTTCTTGTATTCCAAGTAGGGTGCTGACTCACCGAATCCTAGAAGTATTGTGGGTTCTTTGGGGGACGAAGGGGAGAATAGATGGTTTTCTACATGGCCGTTCCCCCCTGAGTTGCATCTGGGCACCACCAATATGAGATGGTATTGAAGAGCCTTTGGCATTCCAAACATGGTATGAGGCGGGGCTTTGCAGGGCGGGCCAGATGTGGGAAGGGGGGGCGTTCATTACAATAGAGATGCTAGCAGATTGCTTGCAGATAGGCACTCTGTCCATATTTTTCTACTTACAGCTGAAGGGAGTCCTACTGGAGGGTAGGTGGGGTGAATCTACAGAGGGGACTGGCAGATTTTGAGATACTCCTGCCCACGAGCACGGGTTCCAGGGAACTCATAACTTGGCTCTATAAGGGGATATTGCTGGAGGAACCCAGGGACCCACTCCCGACCTGTGAAACTTGGTTTGTTATCATTATATAATCATTACCCATTATTAGAGAATCATTACCCATTTAGGGATCCAGTTATCTATCATACATACTGATTAGTAGTGACATTAAGTAGTGAAATCATTAGACTATCCACATTGTTATATTTGAAGTGCCATGTAGAGACATGTAGACACATGTAGAGATATGTTGTTAAGTATTATGTATGCAATGTAGAGACACCACGTATGAGTGTACACTTAGAATATGCATGAAGTTTGCATTATAGATAGCGCTTGGGTTTGCAAGAGAAAGATGCTAGAAATGCTAGAAAGCATGTAGCTGACTCCTAAGCCATCCTGAATGAGACAGAAGCGCCACTTGGTTCTGTGCGAAGTTGTTATAGTACTCTGTGAAAGATTGGAATGCGTAAACAGTTTGGTTGATAAGAGGTCGCCTTTGCCTTAGTAGAGACACGGAGAAGGAGGCTTTATCAGGCCCTGGGTGGTGCTTCGCAGGCAGAGAGAAGGTGGGGGCAGCACCATGAAGAGAGAGGGAGAGTTTTTCAGGCAGAGACATGCAGAAGGATAGAGGGATTTGAATGGAGAAATATGAGGAGATGGCAAGAGGATGCTTCACAGACAGAAGATATGGTATAGATATGTAGAAAATGTCACTATGACCAGAAAACGCAGTGATTGAAAAGTACAAGTACATGCATCACAGACATTTAGGCACTGCTCACATTTAGAAATGCTGACAGACAGAAAGAGAGGCATTTTTAGCTTAGAGAGACAAGTGTAACCATAGAGATTTATGTACGTCATTGAATAGTATAACCAGAGGTGAGGAGATTGGAGTTTTTAGATGTAGATGGAGATGACCTGGAGAGAGACGTTTGGTTGGCATGAGATCAAGAGGCGAATGAAAGGAAGTTGCCATTGAGGGAGAAGTGTTTTTGGTGCAGCAAAATCCAATGGCTTTGGGAGTTCGGAAGCTTGGGGAAGCATTCTGATGAGAGCAGAGTTCGAGAGCTTGGCAGAGGCATTGAGGCAGTTCGAGTGACCAGACTGGCAGAGTGAGCTGGGGAGGGGAGTATTGATCTGATCTGAATAAGACATGTGCATGGGGAATTAGAACAGACACTCACACAGAGCTTTGGCTGACATGATAGATGGGGTAATCAGACAGGGTTGGTCTTAGAGAGAGCGTTTGTAGGAATGGTGTGGAATGGAGTTGCTATTAGATTGCTTGCATTAGATGCCTGTAAGGCTTATAGTTATTGCATTGCATTGTAGATTTGCATCGAAAGCATAAAAGGTGCAAATTCGAGATTTGCATTATAGTAGTGTTTGTATCATGCATTGCTATGTATGAATAAAAGTTTTCTATTGTTGAATCGATTCATGTGTTTTCTTTGTGTCTTATGTTAATGTGGAGTAAGATAGGAGTAATCTAGGAGTAACCCAGTGCACAAAGGCCCTGAGATACAAGAACAGGGGGGGCATAGTGATCCACCCCCCCGAGGTAGATTTCTTGCACTTTCTCACAGGCCAGGATTAGATGGGGACACGACCTAGCGAGGGAGATAGACGACGCCCTGTGGACATTGATGTGCAGAAGAGTGGTAAAGTAGACAGCGTCCATGCAGTATAGACACCAAGCTGTAAAAGTCCTACATAGGTGGCATTTCCCGCCAGCTGTACTAGCAAAGATGTTCAGAGGATATAGCCCACACTGTTGGAAATGTGGGGGATTTAAGGGGGACCATGGTCACATGTGGTGGGGCTGTGGAAAGGTGCAAACGTACTGAAGGGAAGTCCTGTCGTGGATCAAAGGGGTTGATGGGATTAATAGGGAACTTTCTCCGTGGCGGCTTCTCTTTGGGGTGACGTTGGAAGCAGACAAGGGTGAGGATGGGCCCATGGTAAGGGTAATGTTGTTGGCAGCCAGATGCTGCCTAGCCCAGATGTGTAAAAGTCCAAGGATGCTTGACAAAAGGGATTGGTTGGCGAAGGTGCGAACCATATACGATATGGAATACCTTGCACATCTGATTGACGAGTCCCGTACCAACATTGAGAGCCAGTGCTTGTCCTTTTTCGGGGAAACTGGGTGCTGAAAAGTGGCAGGGATGTGACGGGCCAAGATGGGTTAGGCGACGGGCCGGATGGCATGGGGCTCCACGGTCCCAGATCTTTCAGTTCAGAGAGGGACCACAAGGGGACAACTCTGGGTGAAGTACGGCAGGGTGATGGGATGATGGTGAATCCAACCAGATGACCCTGAGGCTGTCCGCTAGAAGGTTGTCATGGTGGAGGGGAGCCTTTACGAAAGTAGCTTGAGTGGGCTGCATGGGGCAGGGGGAGGGTATGAGGTTTTGTGGGACTGCGGGCATGGTGGCCGAAATGACTTCAGGGGTAGAGTAAGGAACATTTTGATGCTGCTTGATCCGCAAACATGAACTCCTGCTCACAGACTAAGTCACTGATGTAAGCCTATGAGATGGGATTTAAAGTGGGGCAGTGCTCATTCAAAGCTTGTATTGTTATATACAAAATGCCAATAAAGTGTTCTCTTTTTTTAATGAGCATTGAAGTAGTCCAGACAGGAAAGGAGAGTCGAGATTATGATGGTGATCTTTTGAGCCACATTTTTGAAACCCTAAACACCTTTGAGAAATCTACGATCATCAAAAATATACCTACTATACCAGATTCTAAAAAATCATGCTCTGAGGGAAGAACATTTGGTCCCAGATCCTGATTTATGGAATAGTCTCCTAGAATACGTTAAAACAGCTAAGTCGCACAAGAGATTCAGGAAAGACTCACCACCTCGTCTAAGAATACAAACGAATGGCAAACTAACACTAAGCTGTACAATGTTACCTGAATCATGAAAGGAAAAGTGCTGTAATTAACCATCCTCCGGTGTATGTCTCCCAGGGCACCCACTTGCCCCACTTACCACGATTAGACTCTTACACTTAAGTTTTGGTTTGATTACTACCTTCAAACACTGAAGTGCACCTGCATGTGAATAATGATCGGTTTTCTCCTTCTTTGTGTCCCTCCTCTCTCGCCACCCCGTAAATGGGCTTTGAAGAAGATGTTTTCAATGCAAGACTATATAAACACATACAATAAAAACTAAAAACAAAAGATTAAAAATACATCTTTTTTTTCTCTACAGGAGAATGCCAAATGCACAAAAAGAAGCACAGTGCTAATTAAGATGCTGGCACCCTTAATAAAATGAACCATAGTTCAATATATCTATAAAAGGTTTCACATTTTACATTTGACAAAAAATAAACAGGGAATCCAGTTATGCAAAGTTTGAATGGCTGCAAAGAGTTTTAGGTACGTGCAACTTTATTCCAGTGGTGGGAGTGGTCTGTAACAGAGGCCAGCCTCGCAGCCTTCAGTTACTGCAAAATTAAGCACATTAATGGAAGGAAGTGGGAAGAAAGCGCCAGCAGCTGCAGACCCCCAGGACTCTACATCCTGACTGGATGACTAGCTCACCCCTTTCTAAGACCAGCGCTGCCCTTTGTACTCAGGAACTGAACACCAGAGCAAAAGGAGACCTCTGCAGGGTCATACACCAGGATAGTAGCCGCCTCTGCCTCACTTGAATGGCAATAGTGACACTGAAGAGGATGAGGTTATAACACAAGTTACTATCACTGTGACAGGCTAGCTTGTTTATGCCTCACTACCTTGAGAGGCTCAGGACAGGCTGTCCACCCAAAAGAACAGACACAGTGGTGGGCAACATTTGGTCCTCCCGAGGTTTTGGACTACTGCTCTCATCAGCCATGGCCGGCATAATCCTGCCTGGTATCCATCTTATCTTCTCATCATCTATAAAGTTCTTCCGCTCATAAGGCGGTGCCCAAAGGTGAGAACACACTGAATAACCCAAACGTCTGTAGGTCAGGGCAGATGATGCCCGCCCGACTTGCAGACCTCACTTGTACAATCAGCTGAATGCTCAGTGGGACAAGGGTGTGTGCTTTCCTTCAACATTCCCATGAACACATTTTACAACTTAGGTTAAAACAGAGCAGCTATCAGGTCTGTAATGTCAGGTTCCGCTTATTAGGTCATAGTCCTTCTGTCTCTAAGGAATGTCAAGGTGACCTCTTAAATGACATGTTCAACATAGGTTTTCATGCTCCAGCCGGGGTCACAGCAGACTGACAGATGCACCATCATAGACAGTGTCTAGAGCCTTTTTGTCAGAGGGGTCACTTTTGCCCTCAGAACCATCACCAGTGAGATAATGATCATTGACGGAGCATACAGAGTATTCAGGGGCAGTGGCACCTTTCAGAGATGCCCGTTTATCTTTTTGAAGGGCGTAAGTTTCATGTTAATGTTTTTGGGATTGTCAGCTGAGGAGTCTCGAAAGGGCCAATGGCTTAGCCATGAGGCTTCCTGATTTGTAACACGACTGTCCTGCAGGACTACTCCGAGTGCCATATGGGACCGATTTGTGTGTTTGTTTTTCTTGCTCTGTTCTTCTGTCACTTTGTCCTATGGTCTGTAGAGACCCAGGAGTGGTGTGATGGACGTGTTGATGCAACTGGACAGCCTCTGTGGAGGGAGATCAGGGCACACCCAGTTGGGAGCAGAGTCTTTCGAAGGTTTCTTAGGAATCTATATAACTCTAGAGATGCCTGTTGGCCTCAATCAAGTGTGATGCAGATGACTTTGTTCAGGGTTCTAATGAATCTCTTGTGTCTACATTACCTTGAGGCGAGTATGGAGAGATGCAGGTGTGTTTGATGTAATCAAGTACAAATAGCTTTGGAATTCTCTGCTTTGAAATGGTGGTCCATTGTCTGTTATGACCATCCTGTGAAGGTTTGGGTCACTTATCATCTCCAGCTTTGGGATAACATCCTCAGCTTTTGTGGGTCATTAGTTGTAGTAGTCATGCATGGCTATGCCATCTAGGGGAAGAGAATAGAAGTCTGTGCTGACTTTTGCCAGGTTTGGCAACTTCTCATCTGCGTCCAGGTCAGTCAAAGAGAATTGTCTTATCCGACACCTGATATTGGAATTTTATTTTATTTTCATTTTATTGCTTATAGCACGAACCTAGCTCACGAGCAGAGTCTCACTTGACAATAAGAGGAAGGCAGCACTGGGCTTGACATTTTATACAATAGCACGGTACTGTTGGTGGATGGAGGTAGGGATTTTTTATTTGTCCTGCAGCCATTGTTGAAAGAGACACATTTGAAATGTTTTGCAGAACTTGATTCTGGTGCCGATAATTTATTTCACTAGATGACCCAACCATGGAGAACATCTTTCTCCTACATACATGCAGGGATAATAACACCTCCCACAGTAGACATTCCTTCCTTGTGAATTGTTGTCATAGCTGTCTTGACTGTTTTGACTTTTGGAGTCTGGTTGTGTTGTGTTGTTGAAGGAGCATAATATTTCCATGGCTTGGCACTTGCTTGAATGGTTTGGATGCTATCATCCTTTTCAATGTCTGTCTGAATTTCATTCAACTATGGTCCTTAGCCTCTTGCATCTCTTTTTTTGCCATGGGTCTTGCAAATTGGGAGCGAGCATTGAGGTTAGCGTTGTAGAATTGGAGTTAAGAATCCACTGTTCATTCCTGGCAGGTGGTTCGGGAGTAGTGCCCTGAAAGATGTTTAGAAGCTCTTCATAGCCTATGATGACCTTAATTCAAAGTTCATACTTAAGAGATGGAAATGTTTCATCAACTATAGCAGTAAAATAGCTTCTCTCTCTATCTGGGAATATTGTTGGGCTGTATGTGTGAGGGCCAGACTGCCACATTGGATTGTGTGATACTTTCCAAATTGATCTGTATTTAAGAGCACTGATGCTATCAGCAATAATCTCTTCATACTTCCTGATTTTGAAGTAAGCAATTGTTGTACCTGCCATGAGTGCGTCGAGATGGCCTCTTGGTGTTACTTGGCCCAGTTCCACTCCATTACTGCTTTTATAAGGTAATGTTGCCGTTTATTAAGGTAATGTTGCTGTTCTGTTACTGTTGCCATCTTCAAAATGGTCACCCTCTTGTAGAAACTGAGTATTTCCTGAATGGATTGCAGTGGTGAAGCCTCTTTTATATTTCACACCTGTCAAGAAACTACTGTGATGCAGGTGAGCAGTAATCCAGAGAATGTCTGTTTATGTTGAAGAACTTGCCTTTCACTTTGTGTGACATCAAGCCACAGTCTGTTAGCCAATGCGGTGTAGCTCTGGGTGTTGGCAGGTTCTCTTTGTGTGTTTCAGGTGGTACAAGGAATATGTTGCTTACTTTGATCATGCCCGTGAGTCCCCCTAGTTCATTCCCTATGGTGCTCTAGAATTCATCTGATGTGGGGATGATATGACAAAACATAGGCAGCAGTATCTTTGAAGTCAAGAATGTGAAAACCATTGTTATCAAGGGCTAAACCTTCTCTCAGCTTCAACTGGCTATATCCTGCTTTCAGATCTAGCTTGGAGCAGACAATGGCCACTGGTGTGTCTGCAGTAAGGTCATTGATTGTGGAAGCAATGTGTCTTTTACTTCCAGTATCCTTGGTGGTTAGATGCCTGTCTCAGCAAATGCTGACTTGTCCTGGGTGCTTGGCTTTTCTTGCCTTAAATATGTGTAATGCCCCTGGTGTAGAGGCCTTGAAACTGCTAAATCATGTCATCCTTATCCAGGGCGGTCGGTTCTTCTTCCACTTTGGCTTGCATGTTACAGGGTGCCCCTCGTGTGTAATGTTTCTGGGTTGAATCAAGCATGATGACAGAACTCTTCATGCTGTCAATGAAGGTTATGGAATTTATCATGCTAATCATCATCAATTGAGGAGGTGTGGGCATTGATGGTGAACCTGGTGAGGCCCAAAGTGCTGTTGCTCTGCAGCTAAGCAAAATGTCTGATGCAGTGTTAGTTATGAACACTCGCCCCCAAATCTAGTGTTTATGGAACCGTAGTGCAAATGTGGAAGGACCTAGCAATGGGGTATGTGTAATGCACCCAAACAGTTGGACTTTTGTGAACGGTAGCAATGGAACTGGGTTGGGTAGCTTGAATTTTCTTTAAGTTAGGATGTTAGCGTAGGGTCCTGTATCAATGAGGGCTGAACTTCCAATGTCACTGATGAGAATGATGCACTTGGAGTACCTTACGTCTTTGCTGTGGGTCTCACACTCTGCCTCGGGTAGTATACTTCTTTATTGCTCTGGTTTCTGAACAGACTGGAACCTCAACATATACTGGGGCTTTCTAGATGGAGGGTTGTCTATAATGGTCCCTTAGGACTTTGGCTGAGGTCCTGTATGCAGAGATAGAATAGTTGAGTTTGGTGAACAAGCAGCTAGCATAACCTTATAGAATGCATCTAGATCTGAGGGCACTATCTGAAAATACCACCTACAAACCTTCACCAGCGAAGCAATTTTTATTTTCATGACTCCTAAAATGCCTTCCCCACATATTCTAGGGCTGGTGTTTTTTCTATTCTGAACTCCAGTCCTACTGTCTTCAAATATTTGGCAAAAGTGCTTGATTGTAGCAAGGGGGTGACTGAGTAAATATCACCCCCTGGCGACATATTCCATGGCAAGACTTTCATGGCATTGCTATTGGTGTGGTATGCCACCTTTGTCTCTGCAGAAGTCCTAGGTTCAAAGGTTTAGGGCATCATTTCGAGTTTGGTGGTAATTACAGCAGTAATTACACCAGACGGAATTACTGTTACTGCCCTAGTGTGCGGCACAATTACTGCTGCATTACAAGGTGACGGGAGAGCGCACTCACCATCAGTGGTAATGGTAATTCCACCCAGTGGAACTACTGCCTTAAATCAACTTCGAACCATAATTCCACCTGGAATCGGCAGATAGGGCCGCCCAACTCTACGCCTTTTCCATCGGTGGAATTACTGCAGTGCGAAAATAGTGTCATTGCAGGAATGAAAAACCTGGCGACAGCCATCTTCAAAAATCCAATCTCCAATTTCCTGTTGCCATCCGAATACAACAGGATTATGTCACAGGAAAAGGGGACAGGAAGGTTGTGGAGATGAGGCTGCGAAAGCAGAAATTCAGTGAGGGGGAACTGCTTGTGCTGACAGATGAGGTGGTCGCTCGTGCGGATGAGCAGTATGTCTCCAGACAACGGAGGGCCACTGGCCAAAGCAAGGCTGCCATCTTGGCCCGCATCCAGGACAACGTTATGGTAGTGGGCACAAGTGAACATAAAAGTGGACTTGGACATGCCATGCAGCATGCCCACAGTGTGCTGGAAGCTGCCACTGGCTAGAAATTGTAGCATCGACACAAGTTTCAGCAGTGGGAGTTGGCAGTCCTGATATTGATCCTGCTCTAGATGAGGGTGAGGGCCTGACCCAGGGAATGGCTGCTTGCTTTGCATGGCATCCCCACCTCTCCATCCTCTTCCCTGTGCTGCTGTTCCTGCCTCTGCAGATCACTGTGGAGCAGGAGCAGCTGCATGTCCCAGTTCACATCAGTCAGTGGCTGCATAGTGTTGGTAAGTGTGTTCGGGTCAGGTGTGAGCTTCGTGTACCCTTTCTGAGTGGATTGGGTTCACCTGTGGCTTTGGTTCCATCACCTGTATGCATTTACCTCCACCTGTAAACACATACACTGTTTCTGGTGAAATTACTGCCCAATTTTGGCAGTACTTCTGCAGTATTTCAACTGGAAATATGGCAGAAATGCGGTTTTGATTCTCAGAGGTAGTTCTGCTGGCGGAATTAACCCCAGTGCTGTTTCTGCCAGTAGTTGTCAGTAATTCCACCAGCGCTAACTCCACTGGTGTGTTAGTATGTTAGTATGTTAGGCCATAAAGACTGCATATGGAAACTAAGGCACAACAACCATATACTATATGGACACGTCAGACGCGAGGTTCGTTTTCCAAACAAGTCTGGGTTTATTCAGAATTTCTCAGTCGGCCGACTGGGTCTCAACGCCTCACGGCGTGTGTTCCCAGACCCTGTAAGATGCGAGAGAGCGAACAGCACTCAAGCAGCAGTATATATACATCATACATCATCATTTGTTAGAAGCTATTCGATCCGCCCTTATACATGTCATACAGGCTAGGATTCAGTGATTGACAATTATGAGACGTTATGACAAATCTTCATTCAGTCTAAACATTCGTTTTTCTAGCAAAGGCAGCAGAGACAGTTTTCTGTTATGGGGAACATGGAGCTCTGGCTCAGTAAGGATATCTATCTTGTTCTAAGCAGAGAAACATTCCATACTACGTTATCTGTTTGCTACGGCTCATGATCTAAGGGTCAGACAGTTCTAAAGCAGAAAATACCATCTGTCAAGGCGTCTTCAAACTTGCCCGGCGCAGAGGCAGCACGAACTCCTGCCTCCCCGTAGGGTCTTGGCACCTGGACCTGATAGGAAACTCAGGCTACTGCAACCCGCCGGGGAAAGAGGGTTAGGGTCCGCTGAATGGATGGGTAAGGGATTGTAGGTTCACCGGAAAAAGGTTTAGGAAGAGGTTCTGGATGGGAATGGGAATTACAGGGAAAAATGCTCCTCAGCTCCTGCCGCCCCATCCACTGGTCGTTCTCGTGGTGAGTTCTCCGCCCACTCATTCAATCCTCAGTCATACCATAACCAGTTATTAGGAGCCTTTGTAGTGGAGCTTGGAACCACTGCAGGAGCTTTTGCTTGGAGCTCTAACCACAACGGTTGCACCAAAACAGTGTTAGCATGAGCTTTATGTTCCCCACTGCCTTCTCTCTGCAGTTGCCAAAAGCCCGTGCTAATGTGCGCAATTGCACGATATCTCTTGTCATTTACAGAGTACCTGGCAGCTTAGATAATATATATATATATATACTTTAGTAAGGAACCAGAAATGTACTTAGCTGCGGGTCGTGAGCTTGTTCTCCTTGACGCGGCAAGGGAAGTCCCCGAAAGTTCGTAGCAAGCTCCGCTGGAAAATACCAAAAATACAATGAGCATGTGCAAGATCAGACTACACCTTCTAGCACTGACTTGTACTCCCAAAGCACTACGTGACCCGGTGGTGTGCTCGAATCGGGTTGTCTTCACCCGTGTTTCCGCACACGTGCCTCCTGCCCTGCCCCGTAGGAGACTCGAAACTGTACGTGTTGGGTTGCCTCACCCGGAACGTTACCCTCAGAGTGTGCTCGGATCGGGTTGTCTTCACCCGTGGTTCCGCACACGTGCCTCCTGCCCTGCTCCGTAGGAGACTTGAAACTGTACGAGTCGGGTTGCCTCACCCGAACGTTTCCCTTAGTCACCCCCACATAAGCACTCTGCATGCGGGTTATTGTTCAGCCATACGTTGCGGTCCAAACCGCCTGAATCCTAAGTCTGCATGCACCGCGACCTCAGCCGCTTCGTTAGTCTTTCTCCCTGCACGCGGATTTAATATCAAGAAGCACTTATCTCAAGTTGGCGCGGGGCCTGTGAGTTCAGGTGGGCGAAGTGCCCCGCGAAGGCTGGCCCTGAGCGGAGCGCTGGGAAACACGTCCGTCCTCCACTGAAGCCGGAATAGCAAGCGGGGAAGCGTGGGCGCGGTTCGCGCATGCGCTGTTCGTTGGGCGTTGCCCGCGTGCAGATATTTTCCTCCCAGCTGGCTTGTGAAGCACACGGCCTGCTGGGATTTGTAGTCTCTTGATGTTTCTTAGTCCCTGCATACTTTGCCTGCAATAGGGATGAAACATCCTCCTTATGTACAGCATATAAGGTTTACAGAAAGGGTTCACAAGGCTTTGGTGACTGTGGGATACTAGTTTCCTACATGATGTGCTGCCAATCTGCCCAGCCCTGACAGTACTCCCCCTCCCTCTCGCAGGCCCAGGTTTAGAAGGGTGCATATGATGAAACTGGCGGAGGAGCCGAGGAGCATGTAGATTAGAAGCTGGTTCCCAGGATTGTTCCTCCAGGCCATACCCTTTCCAGTCTACCAGGTACCAGAGTTCATTCTGTTTAACACGTGAGTCAAGAATAGCTTTAACCTCAAACTCGGGATTGCCGTCAACCATCAGAGGTGGGGTTTTTTTGGGTTTTAGGGACGAGGGTGCTGCCTTTAGAAGAGATACGTGAAAGACTGGATGTATGTGCATGTGTTTGGGTAGTGTCAAACGTACTGCCACGGGACTTATCACTCTTTCTATTGGGTATGGGCCAATGAATCTTGGTTGAAGTTTTCTTGGTCCTTGGAGGTGTAGATTTCGCGTAGACAGCCAGACGGTATCCCCAATATGGTAAAGTGGACTTGGTCTGCGTTTCTTGTCGGCGTGTTTCTTATAGCTTTGTTTTGCTGAGAACAGGTTGTTTTGCATGACCTGCCAAATGTCGATGAGTTGTTTCCTTCGTGCTTCCACGGCTGGTGCTATTGGAGCAAGGTCGGGTACTGGTTGAAATCTCGGATGAAATCCGTACGTGCCATAAAAAGGAGTCACCTTAGTGGATGCGTGAACTGCATTGTTATATGCAAACTCGGCCAGCCATATCACCTCGGCCCAAGATTTTCCTTGGCTGTGTATCATACATCGTAGGTACTGTTCTAAAGTTTGGTTTAGGCGCTCAGTTTGACCGTCCGTCTCGGGATGGTAACTTGTAAACAGACGCATTTCGATTCCAACTGCTTTACAAAAGGCATTCCAGAAGTGGGATGTGAACTGCGGACCTCTGTCCGAAATAATTCCTTGAGGGATACCATGGAATCTCACTATATTCCTCAAAAACAACTCGGTGAGTCCGCTGGCGGAGGGTGTTCCAATACACGGTATAAAGTGTCCCAATTTAGTTAAGTAGTCTATGACCACTAAAATTGACGTGAAACCTAAACTCTCAGGTAGTTCGACGATAAGATCTAATGAAACCGTATGCCAAGGTCTCGGTGGTGTTGGTAAGGGTTGAAGCAAGCCTGCAGGGCGTTGATGATCAGCCTTATTACGTAGACAGTTCTCACATTGATTCAAGTATGCTTGGACATCTCGGGTCATGTGAGGCCACCAGAAATGTCTATGCAATAGTTCAAGTGTTTTAGATACTCCAGGATGTCCCACGAACGGTGAGTCATGACACCACCGAAGGGCCTTTTTTCGTAGTGGAGCAGTGGGTAGATAAAGATAGTCTTTGTAGAATGGTAAACCCTCTTTCACAGTTTGGTTCACATTTTGTGCTTTCCATTGTGCTAGTTCTTGTGCAGTCATAGCTTCTCTGATGCCTTGGAACATATCATCCACAGTAATACTTCCAATTATTCGAGCTGGGTCAACTAAGGGTTTTGTTTCAATCGGACTTTCTGCCGAGGCCGATGAAGTCTCTGGATATCTAGACATGATGTCGGCTTTTCTATTTTCTGCGCCAGGCCGAAATGTGACTATGAAGTCGAACTCTGCAAAGTACATTGCCCATCTTAATTGTCGTGGGCTTAGCGCTCTAGCTGACCTTAGAAATTGCAAATTCCGGTGGTCTGTGTAAATGGTGATGGTATGCCTGGCTCCCATTAAATAGTGTCGCCATTCACTGAATGCGGTCTTGATTGCCAATAATTCCCGGTCAGTTATTATGTAATTTTGTTCAGCTGGTAGTAAAGTTCTTGAATAATAAGCTACAGGGTGTAGTTGCCCATGGTCGTCGCGCTGCGACAAAACAGCCCCAATAGCATAGCTTGATGCGTCCGTTTCAAAGATAAAGGGTTTGGCAGGATCCGGGTGTAGAAGTACTGGGGCTGTGGTGAAGGCCTTTTTAAGTGCTTGAAAACTTTCCTCGGCTGCTGAATCCCAACTGAAGACCACTCCTTTCTTGAGAAGACGAGTGATTGGAAGTACCTTTTGAGCAAAACCGTCAATAAACCGCCTATAAAAATTGGCGAATCCTAATATGGTTTGGACTTCCTTAACCGAGCTAGGGGATGGCCAATCTACTATGGCCTGTACCTTTCGCTTGTCCATGGTGACTCCCTGAGGTGATAGGACATATCCTAGGAATTCTATAGTTGACCGATGGAACTCACATTTCTCTAGCTTTGCATACAGTTGGTGTTTCCTTAACCTGTGCAAGACAGCTCGTACATGCTCTCGATGTTCTTCCATGCTTTGTGAATATATCAATATATCATCGATATATACAACTGCGAAGACATCTAGGTAACCTCGCAGGACTTCGTGCAAAAAATGTTGAAACGCTGCTGGGGCGTTGCAGAGTCCAAACGGCATCACTTGATATTCGTATAGACCAAATTTGGTCCGAAACGCGGTCTTCCATTCATCGCCTTGTTTTACGCGAACTAAATGGTACGCTCCCCGCAGGTCCAATTTCGTATACACTGTGGACCCCCTCACTTGATCTAGCAACACTGGTATCAGAGGTAACGGGTAATGATTTTTAATAGTTATCCGATTTATTGCTCTGTAGTCGATGCAAGTGTGTAAATCTGTCTTTTTAGGGACAAAGAATAATGGAGAAGAGACTGGTGAAGTCGAATGTCGGATAAATCCGTTTGCCAGGTTGGTGTCAATATAAGACTTGAGGTGTTCATTTTCTGCCTCCGTGAGGGCGTAAATTCTGCTACATGGCAGCACTGCTCCTGCTTCCAAATCAATGCGGCAGTCAAACAATCTATGTGGTGGTAGAGTCTCTGCCGCGGCCTTACTGAAGACATCCCTGAACTCGGTGTATTCGGCGGGTAACGCCATGTCCGTACTTCCAATAATCTGCGTGCTAAGTGGTTCCAAACAGTGTTTTTCACAAAAGTCTGATGAGAACTGGACTAAACCTAATGTCCAGTTTATCCTAGGATTATGTATGCGTAACCATGGTAAGCCTAAAATGAATCCGAAATGCGGAGCTGCTATGACGTCGAATCGTACCTGTTCACGATGGTAGTCTACGCATGTCAACTGTAGATCTTGTGTCTGATGCGTGATGAGTCCTGAAGATAAAGGTGACCCATCCACAGCCTTCACTTCTTCTTCCGGTCTTTTCTTGACTAGGGGAAGTCCTAGCTTCTGTGCCAACTGTGCATCAACGAAATTACCCGTAGCGCCTGAATCGACCATGAGAGTTACTGGGACCAGTTCACCCTGCCATCGCAACTCTCCTTTAAGCAATACATGAGCTCCCTGTTTCTGATAGGTGTTAGCTAAGCTCTTTGGGGTGTCTTCTACTGGGCTCGCCTGGACCACCCTCACTGGCGAGCGGTGGCGTTTCCTGATTGACTACCTTTTGGCTTTGTGGGACACTCTTTCACAAAATGCCCTGCCTTACCACAATATAAGCAGAGCTTGTCTCGTCTCCTCTTGTCCTTCTCCTCCTTGGACAATGGTCCCCGTATTGTCCCAATTTGCATAGGTTTTTCTGAGCCAGTACCTCTTTCGAAGGGTTTACTGGGTTTTTGCTGATCTAAACGGACCATAGGCTTGGCATCCCATTTCCTTCTTTCTTGTCGTCGATCAATTTGGCGTTGATCTAAGCGCAATGCTAGATCGATCATCCCTGAACAGTCACATGGCTGTGGGTCTACTTGCGCAATTAAATCCTTAAGGTCTTCTCGAAGGCCTTGATAAAAAAGCACCATTATTTTATCTTGGGGCCAGTCCGTTTCTACGGCTAATCTGTTGAATGCGGTGACATAAGTGACTAGCTCCTTACTTCCCTGTCGTAGAGTCAACAACTCCCGGTCTTTTTGCAGGGCGGCTGAACGCTGATTGAAAATCCGGCCAAATTCTTCAAGAAAATCTTCCCAGGAATATAAAAGGGCATCATCCTTACGAACCAATGGTGTAGCCCAAGAAGCTGCATCCCCACTTAAGTACGATATTACAAAGGCAGTGCGGGCCTGTTCTGTCCGGAACACCGTGGGTTTGGTTAAAAAATGTAATTGGCATTGCATGATGAATTGGTTATACTTCTGGGGGTCACCTTGGTACCGTTCTGGGGCTGCCAATGGTAGCGGAGGTTCGCTAGAGACATGCACTTGGACTGGTGTCGAGGGTTCGCGGGGTAATGGGGTTGCTTGGGCTTGACTTTGAACTGTTAGGGTATGGACCTGCCCTGCAAGAGTTAAATATTCCTGCCTAGTTGCTGCGAGCTCCTGTTTGAGCTCTTGTAATAAAACTACTACCTCAGCCATGGCTGGTCGTGCTGCCCGGGCGCCTGAATATACGTGGGCTTGCTATTCTGTCAAGGCGTCTTCAAACTTGCCCGGCGCAGAGGCAGCACGAACTCCTGCCTCCCCGTAGGGTCTTGGCACCTGGACCTGATAGGAAACTCAGGCTACCGCAACCTGCCGGGGAAAGAGGGTTAGGGTCCGCTGAATGGATGGGTAAGGGATTGTAGGTTCACCGGAAAAAGGTTTAGGAAGAGGTTCTGGATGGGAATGGGAATTACAGGCAAAAATGCTCCTCAGCTCCTGCCGCCCCATCCACTGGTCGTTCTCGTGGTGAGTTCTCTGCCCACTCATTCAATCCTCAGTCATACCGTAACCAGTTATTAGGAGCCTTTGTAGTGGAGCTTGGAACCACTGCAGGAGCTTTTGCTTGGAGCTCTAACCACAACGGTTGCACCAAAACAGTGTTAGCATGAGCTTTATGTTCCCCACTGCCTTCTCTCTGCAGTTGCCAAAAGCCCGTGCTAACGTGCGCAATTACACGATATCTCTTGTCATTTACAGGGTACCTGGCAGCTTAGACAATATATATATATATATACTTTAGTAAGGAACCAGAAATGTACTTAGCTGCGGGTCGTGAGCTTCTTCTCCTTGACACGGCATGGGAAGTCCCCGAAAGTTCGTAGCAAGCTCCGCTGGAAAATACCAAAAATACAATGAGCATGTGCAAGATCGGACTACACCTTCTAGCACTGACTTGTGCTCTCAAAGCACTACGTGACCCGGTGGTGTGCTCGAATCGGGTTGTCTTCACCCGTGTTTCCGCACACGTGCCTCCTGCCCTGCCCCGTAGGAGACTCGAAACTGTACGTGTCGGGTTGCCTCACCCGGAACGTTACCCTCAGAGTGTGCTCGGATCGGGTTGTCTTCACCCGTGGTTCCGCACACGTGCCTCCTGCCCTGCTCCGTAGGAGACTTGAAACTGTACGAGTCGGGTTGCCTCACCCGAACGTTTCCCTCAGTCACCCCACATAAGCACTCTGCATGCGGGTTATTGTTCAGCCATACGTTGCGGTCCAAACCGCCTGAATCCTAGGTCTGCATGCACCGGGACCTCAGCCGCTTCGTTAGTCTTTCTCCCTGCACGCGGATTTAATATCAAGAAGCACTTATCTCAAGTTGGCGCGGGGCCTGTGAGTTCAGGTGGGCGAAGTGCCCCGCGAAGGCTGGCCCTGAGCGGAGCGCTGGGAAACACGTCCGTCCTCCACTGAAGCCGGAATAGCAAGCGGGGAAGCGTGGGCGCGGTTCGCGCATGCGCTGTTCGTTGGGCGTTGCCCGCGTGCAGATATTTTCCTCCCAGCTGGCTTGTGAAGCACACGGCCTGCTGGGATTTGTAGTCTCTTGATGTTTCTTAGTCCCTGCATAATTTGCCTGCAATAGGAATGAAACATCCTCCTTATGTACAGCATATAAGGTTTACAGAAAGGGTTCACAAGGCTTTGGTGACTGTGGGATACTAGTTTCCTACATGACGTGCTGCCAATCTGCCCAGCCCTGACACCATCCTCCATGAAGGAGCACCGCTAGGAGCATATAATTCATGTTTAACTGCCTTTTACAACAGTGCTGGCAAGACAGACCGGCACCTAGACTACTGATTAGGTGTGGTTTCTGCTCGGCTTCAAGGATGTAGAGTAGGGAAAACAATGTATTTTTGTACAGTCCTGCATTCTTGTCTGCGTTAGCATTTCAGAGTTCAAGCCATGGCCTCACACTGTGTGCGGATCTAAAGCATAGAATACGTTTGAAAAGCGTTACACGAAAAGAAAATGGCCGGCGTTACACAAAATGGATCCCTTTGTCACATGATGCGATTCGCTTCTGGCCAACATATTATACGTATCATTCGGCTATGGGGTTATTTTTCAGTATAACAGAATTAACACTGACTCCTTATTTGTCAGTATGGTAAAAGTGGCGGTAATTCCTTTACCACCACTTTTACTGTATACCACCAGACTCATAGATGGAAATCACGTGGTCATAAACAGGAAGGTCCCTCTTAAAGTCCAGCAGGACTAGGAAAGTGGCAAGAACTTGTCATATTTTAGAGAGGGATATGCCATTACAGTTATTTGGCTGAGAGCAGTTTGACCTCAGTGTTCCACAGCAATGCAAAACTCTTACACTTCCCAGCATTGTGGCCCATGCCTGCTCAGGGGGACAATCAGGGAATACAATAACAATATTCATTCAATGCTGTCAGTGGTGGACTGGCCTACAGGGAACTCTGGGCACTTACCGGTAGGCCTCGGCATCATGGGCCTCTTGTGTGTGGTTACCCGCTCCTCTTACCCTCTCTCCCAGTCACCAAACTCCTATCCTTCCCCCTCTCCTCATCGCCCACATGCCTTTGAAGTAAAGAATTTGTTATAGAGTCTCACTCTCAACAAACGTTATGTCCGTTTTTTACTATGCTTAATTACCTTTTTATCCTTACAAAAGGAAGACGTGCCTTAAAATGCAGTATTTGAACCCATCTTCACCAAACGTTCTTGTGGAAAAAGCCAAGAAGCCTTACGTAGAAGCGGTTGCACTTGCTTGCACAGTCTAAGATGGGGCCACTTTAAAAAAACGTTTCCGTGGACACGTTTAATTCCCAGTCCACCCCTGGATGCTTTGGTGAACTGCTGAGACCTCTAACAAGACCTGCTATCCAGGGGTGTACTGAACATTATTTCCAGGGCCTCTTTTGGTCCCCAGTAATTATTTCCAGGGCCTCTTTTATTTCCCAGTCCACCCCTGCTGGTATCGAGAAATGGGAAGCACAGTACTGCCTGTGGCAAGTGCAAGGCTTGTCCCGTTTGATGTATTTTAGCTCCTGGTATTGTGAAAGTACAATCGTGCCAACTTTGAAACAGGACTTGGTTCTTTGGGCGAATTCTGGATTTTAGCTTTTTTCTGGTGTTTGGTTGTCAGCTGTATCTTTATCTTGATTGCCAAAGATAGAATTTAGAACATTTTCGAACAGTTACACATTCCCACTTGCAACAGCCCAAAACAATCTTCAATTTGTAATTTTGAGCGCAAAATCAATAGCTTCCACACTTATCAATAGTGGATTAGATGTGCTTTTATTTTCAATTTAAACAAGGTATGTGACCTCTCTATCTCTATGACATCTAAGCCACTGTTGATAAGTGTGGAAGCTATTGATTTGGCGCTCACCATTACAAAATGAAGATTGTTTTGGGCTGTCAAAAGTGGGAATGTATAACTGTTCAAAAATAGCTCCTGGTATTGGTCTGTAAAAATCACAGTAGGTATTCTGAAAAGTGCAAGTACCTCCCCATGAAAAGTATGTTACACTTTCTGGGAAATATTGATCAGTACTGTACCATTAAAAGTACACAGCAAAAACATTTCAGATATGACATATGATAAGTCATTTATAATGCGCCTGTATACAGGTGTTTCTAGACACGACAAGACAAGGGAGGGAAGACAGAGAGAGGACAAAACAAACGATCTAACGAGGCCTTGTGACATTCAGATTGTGCACGTGCAACAACGCAAAGTGCAGGGGGGAAGGAGAAGAGGGAAGTGCTACGAAGAGGGAAGGGGGAAGTGCAATCAGAGCGGCATTGCTCTGAGTACGTGCAGCCAGGGCAGAGCGGCTCTGGGTAAGTGCAAGGAGGCTGGGGACTGTAGGGTAACAGTTACAGCAATTAAGTGCACGGTAGGCCCGGAGGCAGTGCACTTAATTGCTGTAGCAGGGGAGACTGGTCATGGAGGAGCCTGGTACTCTATGTGTTATTAGTACCCAGCGAGAGACAATCTGAATGCAACAAGCATTCGGATTGGCTCTCGCCAGGTCCCTACCCGGCTGGGAATAGCACCGTCAGGATTCCACGGCCTTTGATGCTTTTTCGGGAGCGGACGCTCCTGATGGCTGCCATGGAAAGGGAAAATGGACTCCGTTTTCCCTTTCCATGTCGGCGGCCATTTTCTTGGTCGTTTTTTTTCTGTCCGAAATACCACAGCATTCGCTTTGGGCCTTACCTATGGGCCCCAGGGCATTACCTGAGTTGGTAATGCCCCCGCCGCTCGGATTCTATTGCTTAAGTAATGTGCCATTAACACAGTAGTAACTCTTCTTCGAATTATGGCCATTCTCCCATTCAAAGATGTCACTCTTGCTGGGAGATGCTGGCACTGTGCTATTAGAAGTATGGCAAATCTTTGAGGAGTGAGTGTCAAGGTGTATTAACATTTTTGCAGTTCTGCTCCAAGGTGATTGTCCAGTCTGTCCTTGGCTGCTAAGAGCATAAGTACAGTGACCATATTTCCTGACATACGCATGGAGATATCTTCATACTCAAAACTCTAAAGTTCATCACTTTAAAACAAAAACATAATGTTGGCTTTGTCAGCGATTGTTACATGTGTGTATATGTAGAAACCTTTGACCAAGTTGTTTCCTTTCACCTGCTCCTGGGTTTCAGCAGAGTGCCACTAGATTTAGGCGACAGACGCCACTCACTTGGCCGCCAGGAGCAAACGCAGCTCTGAAAGATAAGCAGGATGGCAGAAAGGTTACCATGTGCCATGCCTAATTATCCCTTAAACCTGACTTTCTGTCAACACTCTACCCATGTTTAGGACGAAGCCAATCCAGAGGCATCTTTTCACTGAGTCTGTGTCTCATTTATGTAGCCCTGCAGGCCTACACGTGGAAGCACAGGCCTGCATGCCCTGATGCGTGGGACCCTCGTGCCAGTACAGTGGCAGAGGTCCACAGGGTCAGGGGCGTGGCTCGCTCTGCCCACACTCCAGATGGTGCTGATGTCTGTAGTACCATGGGGCCTGCTGGATGTCCATAGCAGGCCCCCTGCAACATTGAGGTCGGACCACGAGGTCTGGGGCTGCTCACTGTCATCATCCCTGGTCCAGCATTAAGGCATTGTGGTAGCTTCCGATTGCTTCAGGTGGCACGATGTGAGTCGTGGTTAATAATATACGAGTAGGTGTTCTGTTTCCAAAGTGAAAAGCGAAGTGTGTTTGGACTAGTCATCATGGCCAGTTCTAAGGTGTGGGAATTATTGGATCAACGTCTGTCTGGGTCTGAGACTGACAGGAGGGCAAGGGCAGGTCCTGGATTGGCAGGCAGTGATGTAACCATGTCGTGGGATGCATGAATGCGGGTCAGTGACAGGTTGGCTCTACCGGAGCCCCCGTCAGACAAGATTGTGTTATTGCACAAAGCTGCCACCTTAACGGGCTGCTTGTAATGCTGTGTGCAATACAAGCCCATGGAATGCTAGCAGTAATGGAACCCCGAGTTCCCTCAGTGTTCCAGGGATGTCAGTGGACATGCGGCCATTGGAGGCCAGGACGCATATTGGATTCTGTGTGATCATCGCGTGTTGAGGAAAGGCCCATATTAGGTTATGATTGTGTGCTTGGCTGTGAGCACGTTCTACGTGCATCCCAGCAGAGAGGAAAGGGTCCGCACTGTGTGTGTTCTTCGTTTTGTATGGGTTTTTGAGTCGGATGTTGCTGACAGTGGGGCTAGGGTCATACGGATGCTTGAAACCACAAGGTGCTGTATCCCGTGAAATTCCACAGTGAAAAGAGCGAGAAATGCTTAGGGAGCTTCATGTTTTATATAGCCGGAGCAGCGCTGCGTTTAAATGTGCTCGCCTCGCATACTTGATTTTTGCAGTGTAGTTTCGCGGGCGTTTGTGTTGAAGGAGATGTTTAAAGGAAGAAAGAATGCCATTTCGGTTTGTTTTTCCGGATGGCACATTTTTGGGGGATTTTGTATTGCAGCCTGGCTGCTGGGACTTATATGGAGAGCTTCATTATATATATATATTGCTACATGCAATGTCTAGTTTAATGAGATATATTAAAAATACAAATACTTGGAGAAGGGACATTTTCAGGAAAATGTTAACTAAATGAGAAACAACAGGTGCTAATATTAGGGCAATCAGTTGAAATATCTAAAAAAAACCGTCCTGTTAAGGAGTTGTGCTGTGCTTGTGTGGGGCAGTGTTTTGTGATAATGCGATTTAAATAATTGAAAATCTGGAAATGTTATTTTCAAGCAATTCATGTCAGCCCGAATAACGTTTCATTTCTCTGTCAGCGGTGTCTGATCAACACTGCTGGCCGGCAACTCGGATTGCATTATTTTGCATATATTTGCAGCTGTTGAAATGTGCTGTGTCCCACCCCACATGTGCGATAATATATTTGCATAATGTGAATGTCCTCATTTATGTTCAGGTTGCTGGCTGCCATTTGTATGTGATGAATGAATGTGATGTGTCTATGTGCCTGTTATTATACTTCATAATTCGTGTTCTGCAGCTGTGTGCATACGTGAGCCATTCGTATCTTTGGAGTGTGTCATGGCGATTATTGGTCAGTGAGCCTTATAATGCATTCAAGCGCTCTTGGGCGGAATGTATGATTATATTAAAGCGCTAGAATTCTCTGCATGCCATAATTCCATATTTTCAACGCAGTTACACATGAGTAATTAACCTGTGCCTGTGCGTCTTTGATGGTGTTTTGTTTCGCTAGCAGCAACGTCTGTTTCTTTGTGCTGTGTTTGTGGCTTTCCTTTCTATTCCTTACTTTTATGTCCGTCTTTAGGGGAGGTGCGGTTCTATCATCTGTGGTGGTTGGCGTCAGGTGTTAAGGTGTTCCGTCATGGTGAAAGTCTTTTTTGGAGTTGGTGTTGCTTGGGGCCGGATCCTAGTCTGAGAGTGTGGTGGTGTGTGAGGTTCTGGCTTTATTGTAGATACGGATACAGATTCAGGTTAGTTATGGTTATTTTTAGATGGATGAGAACGCGCTTGGGCGTGCACGATACCCTGTGTGGCAGGCTGGGGTGAAAAGTGAGTACGCTGAGATGTTTGTGGATGTAGTGTTGAATGGTTTGTGCTCGAAGGCGGCAGCTTTGGGATTCAGGGGTGGCTGTCCCGGATATAGCGTGGTATGTTTCCTTGGTGGGTTATGGATGTTATACATGCAGTGTGTTGCATACGCTTTGGTGGTAGCCAAGGTGATAATGTGTATTAAGAGTTTAGTTGGGTGTTTTGTGTATGGGATCCTCTATGGTGTGTCTGAGTGTGTGTTTCCCCTTCCTGTAGCTTCATAAGGATGGGGGATGTGTAGTGTGCTGCTTGTATTGCTGTACGCAATGCAGACCCATGGAATGTTAGCAGTACTGGAACCCCGAGTTCCCTCAGTGTGCCAGGGATGCCAGTTGGGACATTCAGGATGGAGTCATAGCTTGGAGGATGCGTTTACCTGACCTCTCTCCCTCCATCATACTTTATACCCTGTAACCTAATAAGGCTTCATCTACTTTCATACGTACTGCCTCCGGCGTGCTAACCGCATCCTACCTGTGATACCTGTGAACCCAGACACTACAGTCGGCAACATGGAAGACGATGCGAACAGGGCAGAGAGATAAATAATATTACCGTGTAAATAACAGATTTTGTTATGCGATTTAACAACTGTGGACTGCTGAGAGTAAAAGCTGGGGCATGAACTCACTGTGCTATTTCTTTTTGAAAATGCTGACGATTATATTCCTTTAATGGACGTTTTGTTCAAACTCAAGTAATTATCACCCAAATAAAAAATACCTTCAGTCCTCTCACGTATTTTTCTGCTCGCATGTAATGCTTAGAAACACCAACCTCTGACAAACAGATCATCTCATTATTGTGTACATTTTTTTAACAGGAGTACCTGGTGAGGGTGCCATTCCAGGGACAGAAGGGGTTAAAGGATCCAAAGGTAAGAACCTCAAGATTGGTTCAGATCCCTATTTCTGTCTTGGAAAAGCACTGCATGAATCTAGTTATGATCCCAAGCAGAGCTGAGATCTCTCCAGGGTGCTGCTGGCTCCAGGTGCCCAAAGCCTGTGCTCAGGAGCCTAGAGGGTACCGAGCAGTGCTATGGAGTATGATTGGTTTATGGACTGTGCTGTTGATGTTTTTGATCAGAGAGAAAGATAAACATGGACTCCCTTTTGAGTCTGCAGAACTGACTTCAGGCAATTATTGATAAATGAAGAGCTTCGTTTTACTATTTTCTCCTGAGGAGGTTTTTCACTTTGAGTTTGTAGCCGCAGCTCTTGGTTAAAATGTAGCTTTTTTGTGATGTATCTCTTCTTACTCAAGTCAAATAAAACCAATGTTTAAAAAAACGAATAGCGCCCTGAAGAGAGCCCTGGGGTGCTGGTAGCTATAACCTCTGCTTGGGGGAGCTGCATTATCTTTATACAAAAGGACTCATTATTAGTTTGGAGGTAAATTGTTAGCAAAAAGCAGAAAAGCTAGTTTGTGGTTGCTAGCTATTAAGGGTCACAAAAAATACAATTAGATTTATTCAGACATACATATAGTGATGGTGAGTTCACAGCAAGAAAAAAACAACGAAATTGAAAGATCACATATAAGCCTTGTTTGGCTTGCAAAAAGAACAAAAAATTAATAGTAATAAATACAAAACTGTTATTACATCACAGTTTGGTAAGTGAGGGTTAGTAACATATATATAATGTGGATTTCAAATACTACAGTCAGACTGGTAGCATGTCATTGTGGTCGACACATTTTTATAGGTGTTTCTGGTTCGGGATGTATTCAGCCTTCACTGAGTGGAAATGTTCACAGATGAAGGGTCCGAACTGTCATCAGGACGTAGTTAGGGGTGGTGAACGCCTATTGGAGGGAGAGAGTGTGTCAGAGAAAGGATGTGACCACACAGAAAAACTTTCCTCTCCTCCTCTTTCTCTCTCTCCCTCCCTGCTGACCAACCTGGCCTACCTGTCTGCTGTACTGACTGGTTGCTTGGCTACCCTCAGAGTCTCGCTGAATCCAGGCTCTTTCTTGACCAGTCACCCTTGCACTGCCTCCGGGCCTACCATGCACTCATGGGCTGTAACTGTAACCCTACAGTCCCTTGTTCTCCTTGCATTACCCAGAGCCGCACTGCCCTGGCTGCACTTACTCAGAGCATTACTGCACTGTTTTCCCCTCCTCTCTTCCTTGCACTTCCCCCTCCCTTTCCCCTTGCATTTCTCTTTCTCGCACTTACACGACCTGAATGACACAAGACATAGAAAGATTGTTTGTCTTGTCCTCCCTCTATCCCCTCTCCCTTGTCTTGTCGCTCCTAGAAACACTTGTGTACAGGCATTTTATAAATGACTTATATCATATCATTTTATCACAGATGCCCAGAAAAATATACAATGCAGCAGTAAGAAATGGCTAGACTGGCAGCACCCAAATGCCAGTCTAGCCAGGTAATTACACTTAGCAGGACAGCTTTATCAGAAATGCACAGTTAAATAAAAGTCATACTAAACTGAGGAATGACTAGACTGGCTGAACCAAAATGCCTCTCTAGTCACTAATACCACATATCATGTCTGCTTAGCCTGGACATGGACAACCATTATGGTTTATTGCACAATGCCGCCACCCTCTCCCTCCTACCACCTAGCCCAAACGCCAAAATCAGCTCTTTGACCCAGAATTACCTTCACGTCCCTCTTCCTTGTCCCAGAGCTTACGTATGATATGATATGAAATTATAGGTTATTTATAACGTGCTTAATACCCAGAGGTTTCTAAGTGCGGACCCGGGGATCGAACCAGTGTTGCTCTGTGTCATCTTGCTTCCAAGGCAAGCACATTGCCCCTGTGCTATCCTCCTGAGACTCCTACATGGCTACATGACAAGAGGTAAGCAACCCCTTTGTTTACAGTACCTTTGGTTAGAAGAAAGTAGTTCCAGCTGGCTTCTGTTCCTGTGTAGGTCTGCAGATCGTGGTGTTCCTGGGCCTCAGTCATGGGGACAAGAGGGAGGACATTTGAGGGCTCCTGCACTACGAATGGAAGGTCAGCAGCAGCAATGGGCAAACTTCAGATTAGTGGCACTTCGCGGTTTCAGCTCCTCGCTTCTCTCGCAAATAGCACCACCGCAGTTCTCGGATACCACTCTGAACTTTCCTCGCATCTGGGGTCCAGCACTCAGTTGAGGTGGCTCAGGTTTGGTCAGTCCTGCTTCCTGGGAGTCCAGAGGATCTTCCTGGACCTCGGGCCCAATTTAAAAACACTCACTCGATTCCGGTATTCCTCTCTCTGGCACTTGGTTCCTGCAGCAGTAATAGAAGTTTAGCCAGCTCTGAGAGGATGTGCAGATGAGCCTGTCTTGGGTTGATTGGTCCCACCAAGCAAGAGAAGGAGTCGTACTTTGCAGGTCTTCTCTAGTCGAGGCACATTCGGAGCTTCAGCACAGAAGCAGGGCTTCACGGGGCAAACCAACGGTCCAGGAGGCTCCTTGCCTCATTGGTAAGTACTGGGATGATGAAGAGTAGGAGTAGGAGTAATGAAGATTACAGGTAGCTAAGTCGTACACAAGTACTGCCTCATACACAAGTACAGGGACGAAGAGGAATAGGGCTAGGAGTAATGACGATTACCATTAAGTAATCACGGCATTAAACACAAGTAGTGTCATAACACCATTGAGTTGACAGGGCTTCAGCACTCCCCGCAGACCCTCCTGAAATTTTGGGCTATGTTGTTTCAACCTGGCTGAACTTCAGAGCAGTTGCCGGACAGAACAGGACACAGATGTTAAACGTCACCTGGGTTTCTTTGTTAACAAGGGCCGAGCAATTACTAACTTAAAGCATTTCACTGTTAGTACCAGCATTCAAATGCCACATTTTTTAGGCAATTTAAATTGTGATGTGGGTTTAGTACTTGCATGCCAGGGGAGTGATTGGAAGGGTAGAGAAGGAACAGGAGACTGCTCATTCTCACAGCAGTCCATAAGCGGGTGCTTTTAGACTTAAAAGAAAGAGTTAACTGCATGTAACATTGAAGCTGCACTAGAATAGTCTCATTAAAATGCATAAAGAAGTTAGATACCCCCACACAAATCAGTTTGCCCCTCCCCCATCGCCCATGAAGTTAGCGCCTCTCCCTTCATTTGAAGGATTAGCCCCCGAAATGTAGGTTTTGTTGCGCCCCTGAACACAAGCACACACACCTTTCACCATATACACACATGCACACCCAGCCATCCATACATTTAAGTGGGTACTCTTTCACCATACAGGCACACCCATGCAGCCATCCATACATTTAGGTGTGCACCCTTTTACCATGCAGGCACTCCCAAGCAGCCGCCCGTACATTTAAGTGTGCACCCGTTCACCATAGAGGCACACACATCCAGACACCCACCCATACATTTAAGTGTGCACCCTTTCACTGTACACGCCAACACGCACAGCCAGCCAACCATACATTTGGGTGCACCCTTTAACCATACACTAAAAGAGGCAGCCACCTACACTTTTAAGTGTACACCCTTTCAAAATACACTCACAAATGCACACGTCATGAGATTGAGGGGAGCCCTATTACTTCAAAAAGAAATTGGGCTTCATTCCGAGTCCGGCGGTAACCCTGCCAGTGCTACCGGTGGATGGCCGTTGGTCTCGGAATGATTTACTGGCGCTTGACTTCCCTGTGCCCCGGCGGCCCAGAAAGTCAGGCACCGGTAAATAGTAGTTTTCCATTCCCATAGCTATTAGCACCATGGCTACCCCCTTACCGCATTCCGGGTCCGGGTTCCCGAAATAGGGACTTACCGGGTCATTCCAACCTTGGAAGACCCGGTAAGTCCCCATTCCTAGAACCATTCCCCAGTCACATTCGAGCCCCCATAGGGCTCAATGGGAATGGGGATGGAGCTAATAACGGTACCGCAATTTGCGGCACCATTATTGGCTCCGAAGTCCCTTAACGGGTCCCATTCTTAACACCTGGTCAGACCAGGCGTTAAGGAAGGGACCCGCTATGGGACCTCGGAATAGGGTGGTAAGGGATTACCGGCACCGGTGTCCTTACCGGTGCCAGTAATCCCTTACCACTTACCTCGTAATGAGGCCCAGTTTCTGTTTGAAAAGACTATCTTCATAAAGAAATTATTTCTGTTACAGAAATAATTTCGTTATGAGTGAATTCAAAAAGATTTTTTTTTAAATTTGAAAAAATATATATTTTTTTTAACAAAGTGGGGCCCCTCCAGAACATGTGCTGGCAGGAGCCCCTGCACCGCAGGGGTTGCGGTGTCCCCGTTACGCCAGTGACACCTACACACACACTCACAAACACACACACACTCACAAACACGCACATGGGTTTTTGTACTTATCTCCTCTGCCTCCACTATCAACAAACAGAGACTGGAGTGTCAGTTAGGGAGGGAAGCACTCTGAGCCGCAGACATGCCGCTGCACCTGCAGGCATGCCCCCCCATCCAGGAATCACTGTTTTCACTGATCAGCAAAGTGAAATAATATGGAGCATTGCTTTCTCTCCCATGTCTGCTTTTGGGCAGGATATAAACCATAATGCAAAATTAGATCTGGTGCACAGGCACCTCAAGACAGTAGCTCATAGATGCTTCTAATAGGAGAAGAGCACTTTGGAAACCCTAACCTCTCAGCATCTCTGGAGGCCTACGATCTACTAAAAGTAGAGGCATGTACAAACTTGAAATCCCCGTCAACATCAGACTCACAGCCTCAGTTCTACTGTTCAGGACGAAGCTCAAGACCTCCACTTCAAGGAATGACTCCTCCCTAACAACTAGGTCCACACACACCCTCCACTCCCCACAATACCCTACCTGAGACATGGCAATCAGATCCCCACGGTTTCCTCCCCTGTTATTAGCAATTGCTCCCTTTTTCTCTGCTTCCCTCACTATGTTGTTCCCCCTAGCTCCTTTGCTTCCCGAAGCTAGGTCCATACTCATTAAATAACATAGTAATAATAATAATAATAATGAGTTGGAGATGACTATTTCTGTCGAGAGGTGAGTAAGATGTGGATGATTCTTCCAAATGTTGAGGAGATTAAAACAAGCAACAGAGGCAGTGACGAAGCCTGCACAGTCAGAGGTCACTAACAAAGAGGGCGGCAAGGTTGTGAGATTGGGCAATGACGCAAGAAGGTCAGGAGATAGGAGAGAGCAGGGAATGGATGGTGTTTTAAGCCAGGAAAAGGCTGGCCTCCATTTTATTAATACTTCAGCATGAGGCAGCAGAGAGCCTATCCTGTGACATATTGTAGTGACACAGTAGTAATATGTTCCAAAATGGCTCTGGTGGAGGAAGGAAAGGATGATAAGATTTGAGTGTGGTCTGCAAAGACACTGTAGTGAAAGCCAAAGGAAGCAATACATCTACCTGGAGCAGATGTATAGAGAGTGAAGAGCACAGGACCAAGAATGGATGCTTAGTGACACTGACAGGGAAAGCGGTAGGGTCAGAAGTCAGGGGTTTGCGAGTTTCAGGGAGATTTTAAAGCAGAGACTTTCCAGGTAAGAGGCAATCTAGGCTACAGTAGACTTGCGAAACCATAGAGCCTGAGGAGGAGACAGGAGGGGTTTGACACTCTCAACAATGGCAGAGAGGGCCTAAAGGGTGAGTGTAGAATAGATTTTGCAGTGGGGAGCATTAGGGAGAAATTTGGAGACATGCATAACTGCAGTCTTGATGGAGTGCTTACTATGGTGACTAGATTGAAGTGGATCTCCAAAGCCATTATCATCAAGGTATTTGGTGATCTGGTTCAAGACCTATGGATAATGGGTTGAAGAGCAACCAGGCACTTGTTTGCTGGGATGTTTGGGTCGGCAGATGGTTCCTTCAATAGGAGCAAGAGGTTTGAAGGACAAAGGGCAGAGACCAATGCAGTGAGAGAGAGAGGTTAAGGAGCTCAACGACATGATGGCAGGTGATTGGGACTAAGTCTTTGTCCATTTGAAGAGCAAATGCACCGATCAGAGCCTAAGATGGATTGGCACTGAGACGTATGGGTGATCATTTGGCAGGAGAGAGGTAGGAGAAGTCTTTGAAAGTAGAAAAAATAGGGATGAGGTGGTGGACAAAAGGAGGATGCGCTGGAAGGGAGATGGAGGCTGTGAGAGTGTCATACATTTTAGAGATTTTAGAGGAAATGTATTGCAGAGAAGTGGGATGCAGTAGATATTGGCTTGGGAGACAACCGCAAAGCTTGGAGGGTAGAGGAATGTTTGCATGGGTGATTACTAAGGGAAGAGATTAGGTTTCAGAAGGAGGATTTCGCACAGTTCAGTGCAGAGGAGAGAATAGCAAGGGAATTTGTGAATGCTAGGAGTAGGATGGGTTTCCAGGATTTGTCCCAGGTTTGGAGCTCATGGCACGTTTGTTTTGAGGGTCTGGATCTCAGATGTTATCCTAGGCTAAGTAAGGGCACAGGAAGGTGTGAATGTGCCTGCAGGATAGTGTTGGTCAAAGGGAGTATTAAGTGCATAGTGAAAGTAAGAAAAAACATGGTTGATGGAAAAGGCTTGAATAGGGGAGAGAGATAGAAGAGAAGTACTGACCTCATCAAGGTAAAGGGAAAGGGCGTCCTTCTTGATTTTTCTCTTGGTCATCTAAGAGGGGAGTGGATGAGTAGAGAGTGGTGGAACTGAGAAGATAAACAATAGCGTGATTAGGAGAGGGATACATGGAGAGAGGAAGGGAGAACAGTTGAGAAGAAGACTTGGTCAAGATAGCTCCCCCCAGAGTGGGTAGACTGGTCACAAAGGGAGTAAAGGAAATGGTCAGATAGAATGGAATTAAGTTCAAGGTGGGTGGCTGAAGAGGACTTGGAATTGGTCAAATCAACCAGCATGACAATGGCGATATTGGTGGGAAGTTACGCAAGGAGATAGTTTAGGTCAGAGAAGGAGTTGAGAGAGCCTGGGGCTCGATAGAGGGTCGGAACAGTGAGAAGAGTAGAATCGAGGAGTTCAATAGTGCATATTCAAAAGAGGTGATGTCAGAGCGGGTTGTGGACATTGGTGAGGGCCCTATTGAAGATTAGCCTTACCAAGAGGTTGGGAAGTGTTGTAATGCTAGAGGAGTCAGTTTGAGAGATCGGGCTTGAAAGCCTGCGATCCAAATGTTTGAGGGAGAAAAGACAGAAGATTATTTTTCCGAAATAATCTTTGGTCTTTTCTCCCCTGAAGATTTACAACTTGGCCCCCACACAAACCCCCACAACACACACCCCTTCCACACGCCCACACCCTTACTTACCTTGTGTCCTGCAATGCTGGTTCGCTTTCACTTCCAGGATCGGGAACCAGCGCTGCAGGGTCCTTTCTTTTTTTTCGGGACGGCTGCTTGGGTCACCCCCGCATCCCCCATTCACAATATGGTGAGCAAGGGTGCGAGGGGACACCCCCGCACCTCTCCTTTTTTTTTCTTTACAGGATGCCTGCAGGGGACACCCCGCAACCCCCGCACACAATATAGTGAGCAAGGTAAAGGAGACAGCCCCGCAGCCCCCAGCACTCAATGCGTGATCTGGTCAAACTTTGCAGCTGTTCGGAATTTTTGAATGGCCGATTTTATTTCAAACATTTTGGCTGATTCCAATTTGAGGAGCTGCTAATATAGCAGAGTCATGACGGAAGATCAGATTTCTGTAATGGCAAGAAGTTACAGTTAACAGTGATAACGTGTTCAGAGATATAAGGGGGACTTGTTGTAGAGGCCTGCCATTTTTCACATGGACCACATTCCTGCACTGTTTCCTGATGGAGTGAAACTGGTGGAAGAAATGTGTACCAGCCTTCATCGTTTACGTTTCCACCTGGAACAGCTACCGGTTGCAATTATTGTAAAACCAGGAAACCTTGGGGCATTGGGGGGCTGTTGAACACTAAACCTGTGTGTTTGTCTTTAAGGACCCTGGATGAAGTAACAACACGTTAATACTTCTTACCCTTATTGGGGCCTCCTCCCCATGGTCCAGGATAAAGTCTAGGTCAGGCTGGGTGGCTGGGTGATGGGTACATTAATTAAATAAAGGTCCCCAAGCTAATCTTCTACCACCTCATACAACACATATTGCAATACATCATGTTGCTTGTTTTACCCAAGACATCCTTACACGTTCAGTACTGCAAGAACATTTCCAGACAAAACCTTTTTGCCTGGAGGTTTTCTCTAACTATGTTCATCAAAAATCATTTTTTTCTAAAGAAAGAGAGGTGTGTGGTATGTAAATCTAAAACACCCTTAAGTCAAATGTCTGGCAGTGAGGAGCTTGCATAAAATATTAAAGTGGTGTGCACATCACTGGGATTTGAAGAAGATACTTAACATAAAAAGGAGTTATGATAAAAGATGAATGTTGTGGGGTGCATGCTACCGTTGTTTTTTTTGTGGCTCTTTGAACTAATACTTTGTTTTGTTTCTTCTTTAGGTCAAAAGGGAGAAATAAGTGACCTGAGTGTCATTGGTAAGAGTCTTTTATGCTTAAATTAAATAAGCAGATTTTACTGTGAAGATAGAAGCATCTCTGTATGAAATGAGAATTAAGACATGCAGACAGTCCTACATCATCTGGAATTTCAGACGGTTGTGAATGACAACTTTTGCAGGAAATCATTGAGTGGGCTCAGAAAATGTTACAGGTGCTAAGCATACACTTGTAGGTTTCCAATTGATATTCCCGAAGAGATTATAACAAAACGAACTCAAAACATATTTCAAAATGTGCTACAACAGCCAACATCAAATTTAAAATGTATTGACAATGGATAACATAACAGGAGCTTTTTAGAAACACAAAGGTGCAGAGAACATAACCATTTACAATTGTATAAAACACATATGCAAGTAAGTCTAGATGCATTCAGGCCCGTGCTCTGCGACAAAAAGGACCAGTTGCTTTTGCGACATAGTATGGGGCTTTCTTTAGCTGGAGTCCACCTGAAATCAGAGAATAGAAACGTGCAAACTGAGTTTCTGAGACAATAAAAAAGACTAATATTTTTATGTTTGCTGATTTTATATATTATTCAAGTTATATCTCTATTTTTCCCTAATTTGCTTAAATGTAGTTTTAAAAATATTTTACAGGTGTATTTCTCCAGTACTTTTGTGTTCCTAAAAATATCCGGTTATGTTGTTCATTGTGAATATTTTTTTAATTTGATTCAGTGGATCATTTCTGTTGTTAAAATATAAGAAAATAATACCACGTTATTAATACATCAACCATTTGTTTCAAATGTGTATATTAGGTGGTAGGAAATCACTTTGGGCTATTGTATCAAGGTGTTGAAGTATGTGTTGAGGTATTGCTGTGATCATTCAATTGGGAATATTAACTGGACACCTGCATATGCTCTAATTCCTGCAGGATTATTGGGGGAACCCCTACTATGCTGAAAGAGAGGCTACAATTGGAGCATGTGCGAGGGCCTGTGGTCTGCAGGCAGGAAGGTGGCTAGCCAAGAGATGGGTTGAAGTGGCTCTTTAAGACCTTGGTGAAATTGACAAGCATGCAGCAGCTGCATCCAAAGATGGGGATACTTGAGTAGATATTCGCCTGTGCTGCTCATTTTGTGTCATGGTTAGGAGTTGGCATATGGCAAAGGCTTTGATGGTTCTTGCAGCTTGACGTTCTGTTGGATGCAGGATAGTGTTGCCCTAGCTAGGCATGCACATGTTATTGGGAGAATCTTGAAATGCATCTGTTTCCTTACTGGGGTACAGTGAAGTCTGTGGGCCTCATTACGAATCAGGCGTTAAGGGGTTAACGGCGCCGTAAACGGCGCTGACCCCTAACGCCTGATTCCGAGGTCCCTTTGCGCCATGGTGAGTTTAACGCCTGCTTTTTGCAGGCGTTAAAATCCATGGCGCTAAGGGACCATGGTGCTAATTACGCCACCGTAATTTACGGTGGCGTAATTAACGCCTTCCCCACTCCCATTATGCCCTATGGGGCAAAAATGGGAATGGGGAAGGGTAAAATGGGAAATGGGGATTTACCGCCCCACTCACCTTGGAATGGGGCGGTAAATCCGCCATCCACCATGGTGTAAACATAGTTTACACCATGGTGGTAAGGGTACGACCCAGGCGGTAACTTACCGCTCGGGTCGTAATGAGGCCCATGTCTGATTGGAAATATGGTAATCTTATATATTACCTGATGATGAGAAATGCAGCAGCATTTCACACCTTTTGAAGTCTAGTGAGTTGGTAGTCAGAGAGACCTGAACGGAGGCCATTTGCATAGTGAAGTTTGTAGCCCAGAGGGTAGCAATTATTACAGTGTGAATTCGAAGGTTATGTAGGGTGAGGCCTCCCCTGGGTAGAAACGTTTTGTAGAATGCTCCCTTGCTGTGAGTGGTGATTTCAGTATTCATAATAGGATCCGTGTGAAGGTTGACACCAGATCCTTTGGTGGGGGTGCTGCAGAGGATAGTGGTAGTAGGATGATTTGGCTGAGGGAAGCATGTAGCAGGTGCCAAGGAAAAGGGCAGCGGTCTTGACGCTATTGAGGTTTTGTCCTCTACTTTCCAGTCACCCTTTGATGGCCACAAGCCTGGTGGCTATTTGGGAGAATAAGTGGACTGA
This sequence comes from Ambystoma mexicanum, assembly GCF_040938575.1. Taxonomy (NCBI): domain Eukaryota; kingdom Metazoa; phylum Chordata; class Amphibia; order Caudata; family Ambystomatidae; genus Ambystoma; species Ambystoma mexicanum. The sequence goes on along the minus strand of NC_090929.1, from coordinate 305,556,172 downwards.
TAGGCCAGGATCTTGCAAAGGGTTATTAGGGGTTCATGTGAATGTTGAAATGTGTGTAATTGTGTTTGGAGATTTTTGAGATTTCCAATGATGCATGAGTCACTTTGATTTTGTGTTTACCATCGGCTAAATAGCTAGCAGACCATTCATGCATGTTGCAGGTTCTGCCATTTCAGCAGGGGGTTTTTGGAGATTGAGTTAACTGGAGCAAAGATGGCAATAGGCATATATTGGATTAGCATTGGTTGATATTATGGTGAGATTCCAATAATTCTAGTATAAAAAAGGTATTTATTTCTAGAAAGGTGCTGCAGAGTTTTTGGTTAATTTAGAAGGGGATGAGGATATATTGTTTTTAAAGTTGCTCCACAGAAGGCAACATGGCTTGGTGCCCCTCACAATGGTTAAAAGGTCTAGTGCTGATCTACCAACGCTCTCACAAAGTGAAATATTTTGGGCACAATCATGGTTCCTGCCAACATTCAGGGTTGTTGCCTTACTGGCTTTCCTTATTTAAGGAAAACAAAAGAGGTAATGACTGGAAGCTTTGGAACTTAAGGAGATCTGGCTCAAGTCTGAGAGGAGCAGGGAGGCCATTCAGAAGGAGGCACCTGAGGAAGTGAGAGATCCACCCCAACTCTCTGCTTGGGAAAAGCTTCTGATCTGCAGAGAGTTGGAACTAGAAGACTGACAGACTCTAGCAGTGAGGTATTTAGGGAGAGAGTGTTTTGGTTGTAGCGGGTCCCAGGCCCCAGAAAGCATTGTCGATGATGCAGAGGGTCTTGAACTTGATCCTTGCAGCAACCGGGAGCAGGTGGAGAAAGTTTAGGGCTGGAGAGATGCGGGCCCTGGGCTTGAGGCCAAGGATAAGACTTGCAGTCCTAATCTGGATTAGTAGAAGGGGCCAAGGTAGGATTTAGACAGAATGAGGAAGAGGGTGTTGCAGTAGTCCAGTCTAGAGAGGACCAGAGCTCTGGAGACATTGAGTTTCTGGGGGAAGGTGAGGAAAGGGAGAATGCCTCTAAGGAGGTGCAGCTGGAAGTGGGCCTTCTTGGCAAGGTCTGTGATGTGATGAGAGAGGAGTCAAAGATGACACCAAGGTTTTTCGCCTCATAAAAGGGTGAGGGGAAGAAGCCCATGTAGAGGGACAGAGAGTAAGAGGGAAGGGGGAGCTCGGGTCCCAATGAGAGGGATCTCAGTCTTACTGGCATTAAAGCAGAGATCGTTAGCAGCACACCATGCTTGAATAGCAATCAGACAGTCGGGAATGAGAGAGGAGGCAGTGGAGGGAAGCTTGAAGGAGAGCTGCATGTTGTCCAGTGAGGAGGGAAGGCGGAAATCAAATGCACTAGAGCAGCAAGGTAGACGTTGAAGAACCACAGTGAGGGGATAGAGCCCTGAGGGATGCCGCAGGTGGAGAGTGTGATGGAAGAGAGAAAAGGGCCCAGTTGAACCTGGGATGGTCGGTCAGAGAGGAAGAAGGTCAACCAGTCCAGTGCCAGTACGAGTTGGGTAGAGCACTAGAATGTGCATATCACTGTGCTGATCAATGTAATAAGTTAGCAAATCCCGCTGCCGGTGAGGGGTTCTTAAAAGACAGTGCTCTTGCACCTTGGCGAGGTTTAGAGTGTGTTTGGGTAAGAACCGAGTCACCCGAGCGCTGGCTCAGAGATCTTATTGTTGACTGTGTAATTTAGATTGAAGAATAAATGAAAAATCTCGTCACTTCACTTAAGAAGACGCGTGTTTCGACCCAAAATGGGGCTTTTTCAAGTCTTTGGTGAGAATACAATGTAAAGCGCACATTTGCAGTAATAATCAAACACCCGAGTTGGGGGAAGCAATGTGATTTGGATGGAGGTGAAAAGTGTTCAGGATGTGAGGGTTGGTGATAGTGTGACATTTGAAAATAGGTACACAATGTACATCAGATGAGATAGATGAGGCAATGCATGAAATTGCAAGTTGTTACAGTATAATAGATGTTGTCATGATTGAATAGATAGCTATAGTAATGGGAGGAAAAATGTGCAAGTCAAATGAAGGGGATCACCAAGGAAAAGGAGGACGGAAGAAAAGAGGTATGTTAGTAAAGTGGGGTATGAGGACCCAGCCAGTTTGGGCTAATGGAGTAGTGTGTGGTGTGGGTATGTTCCCTTACTGTGTGTGGTGGGCGTGTAGATATAAGATGGCGGTGAGCTCAGCGTGGGGGATCTGGCTGGTTAACCTGTGCGGAAAAAGTACAGATAACTTATGTAGGTGTTAGGCTAGTAAGTACCAGGCTGTCGATTGGGAGTCGGCCAGGGAGCTATTAAGGTAAGATGTGGTGCTGTATGAGCGTGTGCTGGGAGGGCAACAGGCGGGCCTGCAACAGAGAGTCAGGGCATGGGTGCTCATCCACCGCCCATGCATTCCCACCTTGACCTAACGCACCAGAGAATCTCCAACAAAAATGTGTCAAATTGGAGAGACTTTGCACCAAGGAAATCAAAAAACATGGAAGAGATTTACCCTCCAAACATATCTCGAGCAAGACGAAATACCCAGAGGACTCATGATCATCATCTTCCCAGACTTTAACAACCCTCAGGATGCAGCACTTGCAGGGAAATGGGAAGGTAACCTAGTCACAGGCTCCAAAGTTATGCTTGAACTCCTGATCAAACATGCAGAACGTGAACATAAGAGAATCACAACTTCTATAGATACCATCAAACTGGAGATATAATTACTCAATGCCCTAGCCAGTGCTAAAGACAGAAACTACAAAACCATGTAAGAAATCCAAAGAAAACACCAGGATGATGTTAAACTAAGACGATGCAGGAAATTCTCCACAGATGACAGAGACTACTGGGATGACAGAGTATTCACATTCCAGTCTAAATTCGATGACTATTACAAAAGGTCATCCAGGGAAAGCACACCAAACAGCTCACCATCAAGCTTGGATGTCGAGAGTGAGTCAGACACCGTACTAGAAAACCAGACAGCTCCTAGAGTCAGCAGGCCAACACCAGAATTGGCACCAGCACCCAATGCAAGCAAAACGACTGGATCAACCTTTTTAGCCCAGATCAAAAGATGCAGTAAATCGCAATCAAAATACCAAACAGATATGCTTTCAAGACCCTCTAAATGTGCAGAGGAGGACCCGAGGCATGAGAGGATGGTCCAGGAAGCAGAACTCAGAAGCCAAAGGAGCACTAAGACTCACAAGATCACAATCTCAGTTACAACAGAGGGAACTACACCTCTAAGCCTGGTATTAAACCTATCTAAATATGAACTCTCCACCCTCGAGGAAAGAATGCTTAACAAACGTTTGCCTTTTGCACCTTTTGCACTTAGCAAACCTAACATCAGCGCACATTGACCTCTATGAATACGCTTGAAAATTGAAACTTACAAAATTCTTTGCTAGATAAATACCCTGACAAACAGCAATGACGAACAAACCACCTATCAGTGATGTCATCTTAGAAAACCTGAAACACAAGCGCCTCCTTGTTAACCTATAAAACCGAAACGATAATCCTATACACTAAAAACGAGACATCGTACAGTACCTGGACATTGTGGAACAGAGCATGAACATCCCTGAACTAAAAAGAAAATCCAAGTTCACTCCAAACCACCAGGACGATAACGCTATTTTCATTCATCATAAAATGGACAGACGTGACCTGCACAAACTAGATGATTCCACAAGTAAAACCAGGAACAGAAGCCAGAACACAGAAGTAATCCGAGCACTGAACCAACTTGAGAAGAACCCCAGCATCATCATCAAGGAAGCCGACAAAGGCGGCAACATTGTTGTTGGGGAGAAGCTGGACCCCCACCAGGGCAGTGGGGGCCAGCAGCCATACCCTCACCATCTATGGGAGACCCCAACACCTCCCATATGGCCCCCAGAAATGCAACAGAGTCCCAAGCAGGCAGCAGCATGTTTCAAACTGCATTTATTTCTGGGCAGCAAAAAAGAAAAAAAACACACAGAGCATCGTGTGCATCGCGAGTTCAGGCGCCGTCTCCCCCGGGGCTGGCTTGCAAGCCAGCTTTGTAATCACACTGCAGGCTGACCTCACAGAATTGGATCAGCTCCCAGAAACCTATCTCCTCCTGCTATTGGCTGCTAAGTGGTAGGTTACCTATGTAGCCCTTATAGTTAGACTGACAATTGGATATTAACCTTTTGCGTCAGTGGGTTGATTTAGCTGTGCCAGCCCCCATTATCTAATTCTACCTTGTTGCAATATGACCTTGTTCCCATAACTTTTTAGCTGAACAAGCAGTTCGCACCTGGGCTCTGGGCGCTGGGCTGCGCCATTCTTGTTACAATTTATGTTTCAAATGTTGTGCGAGTCCTTGAGAAAATGTCTTTCTTTCCCGGAAAGAAAAAAAAGCACACTGGGTTGCCGTGATTTTTTCGCATTTGTGGATAATTAAAAAATGTCTGTCTGCAGAAAGCAATCTTATCTTGAATGTGCGGCCTTGGCAGGTCGGATGTTTTGCTGAAGGCTTCTGCAGCCAGTGTTCAGTGAGGGAAATGAACTTGGCTGTAATTTTCCTGAAACATGGCTTTACACTGTGCATTTAGACCATGTTAATTCATATAGGCATTTGCAAGCCTTTAAACAGGGATTTTTGTGTTTGTAGATTCTGATATTGCAGCATTGATTCTAATGTAGCATGGAAGTTGCACTGTTGGTGAAGTGGGTGTGTTTCAGCATATTTGTCACCCATGGGTGCGCTGGGGCCTGGTTCAAATGATAAGTGCGCTCCTTGTTCTTCCTGCTGTTCTTCTATATATGCGCTTGGGGTGAGGGGGCATGGGTTTGGTCTCGATTTTCCCTCTTCAGTCCCCCCTCTGGTCGACTTTGTCGACCACACCACCAAGCAACATTCACCTCCTTCCGGTCTGCATATCTTTGTCAATTCCTTGAAGTGTCCATAATTTTCTGCATTGTTGTTGATGAACAGTACATATAGGAGTATTCTCCTTCTGTGTTCCACCACACTCACTTCCCTTCGTACTTCCTCTGATCACAGGGAGTGGCCACCTTTATTACTGCTGGAACCATGTTGCACACCGCTATCTTAGTCCGGCTCTTCCTTTCACCATGTCTCTTATTTGCATTCCGATGTCTTCTTCTGTTGTTCTCTTACACCTTGCAATGTATCTCTATCTTGCACAATGATGCTGTGCTCGGTACTAGTCCTTCCGTTATCACCTTCAATCAACCAGGCAGTCATGATGTCATCCATTACCATGCAAACACTAGCTAGTTCTTTGCTTTCTCTTTTCAGATGCATTTTTTGCTGATCATTCTTTAGTATGCTGGTACTGCACCCAATCATTCTTCTGTCTCGCTCGAGAAGTAATTCCCCCCTCTTTTTACTCCTCTGTCTTTTTCTCTTCTTCCGTTGTTTTCCATCTTGGTGAATGTGTCACTCTTCACATCCTCCTTGGTCATCACCAACAAGGGCATGCTGATGCGCACCAATGAACACTGTCCTCCCCAATTCAGTGGTAGTTTCTCTTGATCTGTAGATGCATGTGCTCAATAGTAGTCCATAAGCAGTGATGTTCCTGCTCTCATCTCGCAACTTCTCTCAACCTTCTTGCATCCAGAATGATTGTCCACTTCTTGTCACTGTTGTGCTGGTAACATAACGTTGGTACCTTAACAGTATACGTCCTTCTTCATTCTCCACCCAAGTGACCATCTTTGCTCTTTTCTCTCACTCCGTTAGGCACTTATCACATTTTTTGTCTCTTTTATTTTATTTTTTCTTCTCTCTTTTTGTTTTTCTTTCTTCTTGTATTATTTATTTATTTATTTTTTTTCTTTATTTTTTTCAATCTCAATGTTGCTGTCTTCCCTTGCAATCTTCTTCGCACCTTGGGATACATGGGCGTCGTGCTCTGCTATAGTAATTTCTGTTGTAATCAATTCTCTTCCGGCATATGTTGAAGAACAGTCAGGACAGCTCTCTCCAGTGGTGTCCCTACCAATTTTGTACATGTGTGCATGTTGTTGGTCACTTCCGCTATGTGTGTTATGTGTATGTTTTACTCCCTTTGTGTCTGCCCTTAACTCTCCTTACTTTAGCAGCAGCTTTTCCTCACCCACTGACGCCGTAACTCTTCCTGCTTAGGTTAGGGAATGTTAGCAGGGGATACAGCGGTAATGCTCACTATTACATATAATTTTCAAAGTACCACCCCCATTATTTCGTTCATCATTAATAGTCCCATCGTGAAGGTAAAAGTCCCTATTTGCGTGCCCATAACCACTTACGCTGCTGGGTCCTTGCAGCTGATGAGATGATAAAGTTGCCCGCCTGAAAATCGCAAGAAAGGCGTTAATACGTTAGTACTTGTTAGTAACCTCAAGCTCCGCGAATTAAACAATCACTAAGGGCAAAAATCAAACCTCCCCCTGGACATTTCGTGTTTTCAAAATTTCTCAATATGGGTAGGGAAAATCTTGGGCTGTTTATTCAATGGAAGCAAGGAAATATACTTCAGGGAAACATGCTCTAAGGGGTCTGAGGTTCTTGATAGGGTGGGCAATTGAGTGGGGAATGCTACACAATGGCCCACATTACGACCCTGGCGGAAAGTAACTGACCTGACCGCCATAGCGTAAATAGCGTTTCCGCCATTGCACGACGGAGTAAAGTGCGGCTAATTCCGACCCATCGGGCACGAGCACTACGCCATGGCGGAAGTGCAAAGTCCGCGATGGCGGAAAGGTCCCCAAAACGCCCCTCACCGCCGTCGTACGGCGCCCTAGGTGCAATTCCGCCACCCATCATAGCGGTCACCGTAATGAGCGGCAATCGGAAAATACGGTGACCGTAAATATACGGAAACGGAAGTAAAAACATGGTCCCGGAACGGGAAACAGCACGCCGTACACCTATAAAATCAGAATTCCCACACAACCATTAAAAATACTACCGTGAGACACATCCCAACCCGTCATCCACCCTAGTGAAAACAATAAAAATGGGAAAAGTAGCGAAAAAAGCGTGCGACCGCAAGCGGCAGGTCCACTTCTCCCGTGAGGAACTCACCGTGCTCACAGAGACCCTCCAGGAGAATGCTGCGTCGTCTTCTCGACGCAAATGACCAGGACGGCACTTGCGAACAAGAAGGCCATATGGGCCCTGGTGGCACAGCGGGTAAGTGCGGTGGGGACCGCACCCCGCAACCCACAGCAATGCAGAAAGCGATGGGACGACTTGCGGATACGCGTACGGAGCATACTATCCGCCAACCGTAACATTGCCACAGCTACCGGGGGAGGATCGGAATCACCCATCAAGTTGACCCCCTGGGAAGAAATCTGTGCCTCCACCATTGGAATGGAGAGTATAGAGGGAGTCGGAGGGATGGAGAAAGGAGTGCAGACATCCGAAGAATCAGGTAGGTGGCCCAAATAAAACAATGCTAAATCCACAATGTCCAATCATGTGAAGTACCATGTGTCCACATAGTGCAACAGAAACACATGGCCAGGAGAACGTCCACATACATTGGCCTGATAGCGCACTTTAAAAGTCACATTAAATACATAAATAATTAAAAATCCTAAAAACACCCTCTACACGTGCAGCAGGCTCACCCTAACTGCAGGCTGCAAAACAACTGCATCCTCATTCCACACAAAAATGAAACCACCTCCAAGGCCCTGACCCAAATCACCCTCAGGTACCACCCCAATGCATGTGATACATTGCCATTCCAATTTCCACAGACCCATTAATAACGCTCGCCCTCCTTTACTCCACCACAGGGTCCGATTCAAACGACGAGCTCCAGGACACTCCTACCAGCACACCTGCAAAGAGGGCCAAGACCAACGGCCAAAGACCCTCCACCTCAGCTGCACGGATCAAGACACGGCAGCAGCACAAATCAAGTGGCAGCACACAGGAGGGGACTTCAACAGGCACCCCAGCAGCCAGCATGCCCACAACAGCACCACCACAGGTCCCCCCAATGGATGCCACAGAAGGCACTGCTTCTGGTGGCAGCAGCACCATAGGTGACACTGCATTAATGGCAGCATGCTCCGACACAGAAAACGGTGATGTCGATGTAGGATCCATCCATGACCTGTCTCAATCCCCCTGTTTGTTTCATCCCGTACACCATGAGGATACCACGCAGGGGCACCCACAAGACGACGACTGGCCATCCCCCACAAGCCCTGTGGCAAGGCAACATGAGGTGATCAGCCCCTCTGTGACACCACCGCAAATGGCCATGGCACAGCAGAGGCAACAGTCCCTCGACCAGGTGATCGTGCAACAGCAGCAACTGGCCACGCTCCTCAAGGACCATGCTGATGAATGTGGGGGTACTAAGGCAGCCATAGAAACATCAACTGAGACACTTAGGGCAGAAATGGAGAGAAGTACAGAGACACTAAGGGCATAAATGGAGAGAAGCACCGAGAGCCTGAGAGTACAAATGGAGAGAAGCACCGAGAGCCTGAGGGGGGAACTGCATGCGACGTCCAAAGACGTATGTGCTGAACTTGCCGCAGTGCGCCGTGTGCTCACTGAGCTCTCACAAACCCTTAGGGACATGCATGGACGTGAGCAGGCAGAGACATCATCCGTTGCAAGTTCCGTCCAGGGCAGCCCCCAACGTAGATCTGGGAGGAACCTGCGCTCCACAGGCAGGGGTGCCCCTGATACCCGGAGAGGGGGCTTGCAATAGCGTCTGCCCACTGACAATGAGCATCTTTGGACACTGGTGTTCGGGGGGGAGGTAGGAGGGTGGAGGGGGTGTGTTGGGCTCACTTGGGTGGCGGGTCGATGGGGTGTGTAACATAATTTCACATATGCTATAAACATTGCACAATCATCCAATGAGATGTGTGGACATTGATCTTTGTGTACGAGGCCTTTATAGGTGTACAGTCCATATTGTGCATGTTCCAGACACACACAGTGCCACAAGTCCCGTGTCCATGTATCAGCCACCAGTGCTAGAAGCATGAATCTATGAGAATCTGACGAATTTCACGGCCCTCCTGTGCCTCGCGGACTCCTTGAGGTGCTGCCACATCCCCACCCTCATCATGACCATCTTCAGGTGCTTGCAGTTCTGCGTCAGGGGGCATGGGCACATTTCTACGTACGCACATGTTGTGTAGCATGACACATGCCATGACCATCTTTGCAACCTTCTCATGGCGGTACAGGAGTGCCCCGCCAGACCTGCTGAGGCAGCGGAAACGAGTCTTCAGTAGGCCGAATGCCTGTTCTATGACTACACGGGTACGTGAGTGGGCATGGTTGTAGTCCTCCTCATGCTGGTTCTGTGGGTTCCGGAGTGGTGTAAGGAGCCATCTCTTCAGTGGATACCCGGCATCACCTGTATGTGGACAATAAAGGATGTTTGTGGAATGACATTGCTACGTACGCACCCCCCCCCCTTCCTGCCAGGTCATTGCCGCATCACATACCCCACATTATCATGCATGAAATGAGACTCACCGAGTAGCCAGGATCTGTTCCCTGCGTGTCGCTCCATGTAGCGTGGTATTGTAGAGTTCCTCAAGATGCAACTGTCCGACTGTGTGCTGGTAGGTGCCTGTGGCCAGGAAGTGGAGTACAGACACCACCTTCAGTAGGGGTGGGATGGCGGTTGGGCTATCTATCATGCTGACAAGGTCAGCGTGTGTCATGTCCACAATGGCGGTTATGGTGTCCCGGTCCAAAACGGTAGAGGGTGTGGATCTGCTCATCAGTGAGGTTGAACGGATGTGCTCGGAGGCGTGGGATTGCGGGCTGCCTGCGTGGTGGTAGTGGCTGTGCTGGTGGGCCTTGCTGGCCCTGCCTTGCCCTCCTCCTCCTCCTGCGTCTCCTCTGTGCGGCCGGTTGTTGTAGTAGTTGGTGTTCGTCTTCTTCTTGAAGTTGGAGTACTTGCAGTGCTATCAGGTCCCCCAGGGCCAACATCGCTAGTCCTGCCGGTAGCATTTTGGAGTGGGTGTGGTTGTGGGAGGGGGTTGGGTGTGCAATTTATGTGTTTTCAGGCTGTATAGCCGCCACCTGTGGTGATTCATTCCACCTGTGCAAGCTGCAATCCCCTTTGGGCGAGCACGTCCCGCACACAACGCTGCAATTCGACGCATGGCATCTTGCTATTACAATCATGTATTTAATCCCGATGGCAGTGAAATATTGGTTCATATGTTCATTCTGCTATGGTCCCATTGTTTCACATACTATCTTTGCAGTCGCGAACAAACTTGTGAAGGGTCAGTGGAATGTAGTACTCGATTGACGGTGGACCCTCATGCAGCACTGTACCGAGGTTCACCGACGGGCGGGGCGTCCCATTTGTGAGTGAAGGCAGTTGCCATTTGCACACACTGCCGCACTACATGGATGAATTTGTGATTTCAAGCGGTCACAGATGCCTTTTCGACGTGATGTTGCAAATGAGGAATTCGAAGGACAGCGCTTTCGGTTTTCAGCTAGCGGCGAGGAGACGCCCACAGGTCTGACTGCAGATATAAAGTTCTATTGTTTAATGTCCTTCGGACAGGGGCCATGGCGAGAATGCAATGATTGATATGAATAGTATGGGATGCGCAATAGCGTAGTGGACGATAAGGCAGGACGTTCCCAAATACATGTTACTTCACAACACTGGAATTCCGGGCTGGAGCACAGTGGATTTTGCAGACTGCATTACGCACAGACTCAATGGAAATTTCACATGTTATGTGAGTAAATAATCAGGCGTTTTCATACCGGGATGAGGGAATGATGTATGGATGCATGGACAGATGATTTAATGGAGAGTTTGCCATGTACAGGGCTTTTTGGAATCTATCCACTTCCCCTGCGCTATGTGATGCAGGGCTGCCATAGTGGGACCATCGTCTATCTGCCCTTGTTGAACCCTCCCTGTCTCGACGCGCCTTCAAACACTTGTGTCTATGCACGTTACTAATCCCATCTAATGGATTCTGTTTTAACAGACGCATGCACACAAACACTCGTTTGTAATAGTGTTTTCACCTCGATTTATATAGTTATGATTCGCAAGTGAATTTTGGGTGGGAATAATCCTTTTGAGTGGGCTAGCATGCATATGGCTGTGGATTTAGTGTGATCATTGAAGTGAGTAATTCAAATGAAGTTCTGATGCCCATACTATTCTTTTTCATTTCATTTGGGTGACAGGTATCTCCTCCCCTTTTGCCGCTGCCATCTGTATGCCACTCCTGCAGATGGCTTTTACTCCCGACACCTGCTGCTTCGTGTTAATCAGTGGAGCACCATTACGATCTTATGGGACGATCGCCAATGGGCCACATGCCCTTACGCAGTACTAGTGGCTAGGAGCAACATATCGACCTTTCAGCTGGACTAGTGCCTACCTAATGGGACAGCCCTGCGGTTCTAGGCGCTTCCATGTTGCCTTTTTGAACGTGAATGTAGCCCCTGTGTACCATGAAGGAACAGGGCGTCACACAAGCAGAAGCTGGTCATTTATTGTGGATGCAGCCCACAATAATGAAATATATTTTGGAGTTCATGACCTAATAGCTGTATGGGCTTGGTGATTTTGTTGTGCATTAAATTTTGATTATGATATTGACCGTGTAGCGTTATTCTTTGCAAGTAATGTAGCATATTCCTATTTGTGGAGCGATGTATTGTGAGAAGATCTGCATTGGGTTCCGCCTTCTGAGTATAGTTGCGTGGTACTGTACTGGGCGCGTTTGCCTACGAAGCCCAGTGAGGTCAGGGATAGGGGCTGCCATTATGACTGTTTTAATGATGTCATGCTCAGGGGCGGGGGATTAGCTTTTGTGTAACAGATGCCGGTCAGCCATTTGGATTGGTGGAATGATGTGATTATCAGAATATGGCTGGTCACAGGTGCCTGTGTTTGCGTGCGTTTCTTGGAGGGAGACTGAGGTCATGTCCATTGGAATAGCTTCTGTATTCGTGCCATCTGTGCCCTGCAGCTCCCATTGGCCACTCTTGAGATGAGCCTGGCTGCTCAGTCACTCTGCCAACTTGTGTGGTACATGCTTATGCTGATGGTTGGTTTGTTTACTGGCAGGAGTACAGGGCTGGTGCAGTCTCACTCAGGATACTGCTTTGAATGTTGCCTTACACTGGTGTCAAGCGATGGGGGGCCTGTTTTTGTTTGTCTCATATTTCAGTTCATGTTGCTGGACTTGAACCTTCACATGCCTGTGCTGCATCAGTACGGCAATGGTGCCATGGCAAATATGGATGGCCACTCACAAGGCACTTGGAGCCCCTAGATTCATTTGTTCGTTGGCATGCATGGGTGACTTGTACATTTCACTGGTTGCATTGTGACTTCATTGCACCTACGAGGAGTTGTGCAATGTGGCCAGGGAGTGGTGTACAGGCACTCAGTAGGGCCTTTTACGGTTGGTTCGCGATGCCGTACTTCTCACCATGGCGGAATGGTACTTTCCGCCATGCTTGATGGCGTTAGGTATATGTCCGCTAGGGTCAGAATTCGCGTACCGTTGCGCCATGGTGGTAATTACGGTTTGGCATGGCGCGCGTGCGCGTACTTGGTGCAGTTAGCGTTGGCGTTCACTACGGTGTCGCTAATGGCATCGTACTTTACGGTGACGGGTCATAATCGCACCGAGCGCTATTCGATGGCGGTATTGCATTTCCGCCATCGTTTTTCGATTTCCGCCAGGGTCGTAATGAGGGCCAATGTTTTAATCAGTAGGCCTCACAATTTCTAATGGAAGATAACATTAAGGAAATTTCCTACACATTTCTAACAGCATACATACGCAACAACCTGCATGTGCGGGGAAAAGAGAAGAAACAAAACAGTGTTACAGCTGTAGGTGCACAAAATGTAATATGAAACTCAATTAAACTTTGGAAATGCGTGTGTCAGTCCCTATTCTAGTTGCTAGTGTGCGTTGGACCATAGGATGGCCATGTTTCCCTAACTCGGGAGTGTTCGTGCTATTTTGCAGTTCATGAAAATCTCTTGCGTTGGCCCTGTTGATCGTTGCTCCCTCGTTGCCAGGGTGGCCACCGCTTTGTAGGGCTTGACACCTCACACATCTAACAAAGTCTGTCAGGAGGGGAAAATGTCCCACTGTAGTCCATAGCCATTGGGTGTTGGTTGTCCGTTGTCTTCAGGCCTGCCCTGGGTCCTTTATATCTGGCGAGAAATGAAATGGAAGCGCTTGAGACCTGAGAATTTACATATTCTTCAATTTCTTGACCTAACCTCTCTTCACTACTCTCACACTATTCAGTGTCCTAGTGGGAGGAGCCAATGGTACACCTATGCACCATCCTGTCACCACCTAGTGGCGTTCAATGGCGGTCTGACTGTAAATTATTACACAATTCGGAATGTACCCAGAAAATGGGTAGGCACTTAATTTATGTGAAGATACTCATTACACACTTGGATCATATATATGCAATTTGGGTGCTAGTGTACAAATGGGCCTTTGGATCTTTATATTTACTGTGCTTTTGCTGTAGGCTATTTATAGTGCGTGCCTTTGTCCCGTGGGGCATCAGGCACTGACAAGCTAAATAGGGAAATATCAGGGTGGTAAATTTGTCATATAGGGTGGCTGTGTTTCTAAATTAAGTGCACCATGTTACTTAGTTAAGATAATCGCAGGGTTTTTAAATCTTTTTTTTTCTATGGCTCCTCTCTCACTTCTCAGGGCGTGCCTCGCAGTGAACTGCAGGCGCTTTAAACTGGTACTAATGAAATTCGCTACCAATTATTCGCTACCTGTCTCTCCCCCCTCTTTGTATTTATTTAGTTATTTATTTATTTATTTCCTCTTTTCTTTCAAACCCAACCCTCACAATTTACTCCCATTCTCTCTATCCCACCCCATGTCCACTTTTTAAACCCTACCTACTCTGTTAATTACTCAGTTAGTCTAGTATTTTATTACTCCACTACTGTAATTACTGTTACATGTAAACAATATATTTCTCCCCCCATTATCTGCTCTCAAATTTTAATACAACCATCATTCTTCAGTTCGTGCAGCAATGACCTCTTTCCCTATGTGTGTTGGCTAACGCATTTGTGCCAGTGCTGTTTTCAAAAGCGCTAGTGGCATTACCACTTGCACTGTTATTGTGTCGCCAAATTCATTCTGTTGGGAACATGGATCATCCACCCCTTACCCCTATTTCTCTCCTCCTGTGGTGAACTGTCAATGAAATGTAGGCCTCCCCCCTCAAGTGCACCTTCTTCCACCTTGTGTGTCTCATTTAATTGTTCTGTGTTAATCGTGTATTCATGAGCCCAGTCTCCTCACTGAAAGATGTGTGCTCAAAATGTAGCTAAATGTACTCTCTTGTGATGCGCTATCATTATGCACCCCCCTCTGTACCGTGCACCCCCATTATGCTTAAACAATCTTCCTTACCTTCAACATGTGTATGTCTGGTGTTTAACAAGTTATGGATTTCTCTGTTGATAAGGTGGTCATATCCACATCGCTCATGATGTCACAAATGTCTCTTCCCTAATGCATGGCCTAGTCGCCCCACTGTCACCCAGAAAAGAAAATGTTTTGATACCTATCACCACCCCTATGCAATTGTCCTCTGCATTATTGAGTGTGCGTGAGTGTGTGTGTCGGCGCGCGTCTCGCCCGCTCTGTCGGGGAGGTGGAGCATGAGTGTGACTGGCAGAGTGAGTCAAATCAAGTTTGTCTTGGGCTGTCCTATTAGCGGTATAATGTCAATCTATGTCCTTTGAAAGGTTTGTTCCCCATCAGGAAGACGCCACCCAGTCATGTAACCGGTACCATTGCTATTGTGTCAGTGTTCTGTATGGGTGCTGGCTGCTGTGCAGTGCCCCTGTATTGTGATTCTAGTCAGTCCTGGGGTAGTGGTGCTGTCATTTGTTGTGTCTGTACATGTATTGTGATTGTGTGTGTGTGGTGTTTAACTGTCCTTCTGCTGTTTTCAGTTCTCTAATGCAATGCATTCCTTGCTTAACATCTGTGTCATCAAATATTACACTCACGGAGGTTCAGAAGGGTGAGTCCCCTCTTCCCTCTGTTCGTGCTGGTTCAGCATGAGCTGACCCCTCGCATCTTCCCTTTCCTTCGTGCACACAGTTCAACTGTAGCCATGTGCTTTTAAAGCTATTCCCGTGTAAGTGCTGTGTATGTGTGTCCTTAGCGATTGCTGCACGCTTCTGGAGAAGCCGCCTATGAGCAGCCATGGTCTTTTTTAATTTACCTTCAGTACTTTTGAATCTTTGCACACTATGTTTTACTGACTTATTTCGGCATGGGAGCTGTGTGCTACACACAGGTGAAGGGGAGTCATTTCTGTATTGTGTGATACATTTTACCTCTATTCAATTCGAAAATTTCGATAGTCCGCTGTTCAGGGAGCAAAAGTTAGAAGATAATTGAACATTTTTCAACTTCTGTGAGCCTTCTTGGCTCCGCACCTTAGCCAGTGCACTCCACGTGCAGCCCATCTTCACCAAACCATTGCCTTCGCCGGCACACCCACACAATCTTGCGCATGTGTCTTCCACACACCGCCTCTGGGTCACCTATTCTCCAAATCCAAAACCACACCACTATCTCCTCACCATCAAAACTCTGTGTCCTATGCATCAATCTGAAGGTGACGTCACCAAACTAAAAACACAGTGCAAATGAAAAGACAAATGTGCATACACAGAACAATAACCCATTTCTCCCAACCCCACAAAAATCCCAAAATAAAACCCCACAATCCCCACAGCTGTCTTCCTGTCTCAACTGGAACAAGGTAAACCACAATAAAACTCTTATAATTGGACTGCACACGCTGCGTCGCCTAACGTGTGATACGCTCCTCACCAGGGGACCTTAACCAGCCAACTATCATCCACTCGCTGAACTAAAGCTCTCAATTAGCAGGGAACCTCATCTACTCATTGATCTATAACGTCAATTCATAGGAAATCCAGACCCCGTACATGAAATCGCCATACAGACCAACCAGTGCGACACTCCTGTCCTATATGTGGGGAGTCACTACCCCACCCAATAGGCTCAAAAACACAAGAAGGGACCACTGCCACCGCCCCAGTCCCAACTACAATTCACGTGCCGATCACCACCAATGCGCTGAATTTTGCGACAATGTACAATCACCCACCACCCAATTTACAATCCCTCCCTCAGTTTCTACCCAAACAAAAGAACTTAACATTTCTGCAATATACTGATCAACAATGCATCATAATACTTTAAACATTTCCCCCCCTCAAAGCCCATGTTGCTAGTTGACTTACATTTTCCTATGCTGCACTGGCAGTTGCTCCGCTGCTGGACACCCCCTCAAGGTGCTTCACCGGACCCCTTCTCCTGCAGGGCTCTCACCTGCCCTCAAGCGGGGTATTTCCAAGTGGCCCCCGAAGCCTTTAGCCGGTTACGCGTTTTCCGGTGGTCTTCAGGTGCAGGCGAGGGTCCCACAGCTTCCTTGAGTCGGCGGCAGGGAGTTCAGTTCAACGCAGGGCTTGCGCAGGCAGTGCTCATTCACCCATGTTACATTGAGCAATGAGCCTCACAGAGGGCACCAACTTGTTGGGGAGAAGCTGGACCCCCACCAGGGCAGTGGGGGCCAGCAGCCATACCCTCACCATCTATGGGAGACACCAACACCTCCCATATGGCCCCCAGAAATGCAACAGAGTCCCAAGCAGGCAGCAGCATGTTTCAAACTGCATTTATTTCTGGGCAGCAAAAAAGAAAAAAAACACACAGAGCATCGTGCGCATCGCGAGTTCAGGCGCCGTCTCCCCCGGGGCTGGCTTGCAAGCCAGCTTTGTAATCACACTGCAGGCTGACCTCACAGAATTGGATCAGCTCCCAGAAACCTATCTCCTCCTGCTATTGGCTGCTAAGTGGTAGGTTACCTATGTAGCCCTTATAGTGAGACTGACAATTGGATATTAACCTTTTGCGTCAGTGGGTTGATTTAGCTGTGCCAGCCCCCATTATCTAATTCTACCTTGTTGCAATATGACCTTGTTCCCATAACTTTTTAGCTGAACAAGCAGTTCGCGCCTGGGCTCTGGGCGCTGGGCTGCGCCATTCTTGTTACAATTTATGTTTCAAATGTTGTGCGAGTCCTTGAGAAAATGTCTTTCTTTCCCGGAAAGAAAAAAAAGCACACTGGGTTGCCGTGATTTATTCGCATTTGTGGATAATTAAAAAATGTCTGTCTGCAGAAAGCAATCTTACCTTGAATGTGCGGCCTTGGCAGGTCGGATGTTTTGCTGAAGGCTTCTGCAGCCAGTGTTCAGTGAGGGAAATGAACTTGGCTGTAATTTTCCTGAAACATGGCTTTACACTGTGCATTTAGACCATGTTAATTCATATAGGCATTTGCAAGCCTTTAAACAGGGATTTTTGTGTTTGTAGATTCTGATATTGCAGCATTGATTCTAATGTAGCATGGAAGTTGCACTGTTGGTGAAGTGGGTGTGTTTCAGCATATTTGTCACCCATGGGTGCGCTGGGGCCTGGTTCAAATGATAAGTGCGCTCCTTGTTCTTCCTGCTGTTCTTCTATATATGCGCTTGGGGTGAGGGGGCATGGGTTTGGTCTCGATTTTCCCTCTTCATTGTCATTCTAGACAGGTTGGACTACATCAAAATGGCAATGACCCATTTGGAAACACCTGGTGGCTATGAAACACTGGCATCCAAACCAGCCACCACTATTGTAACACAAGCCAAAGATCTAATCAACAAATGGCACAAACAGGCCTTTTGACAGACAACGAAAACAAATTCCTAAGAACTGACCACCCACGAATGCCAACTATCTACTTCTTGCCTAAAGTGCATTAGGAATTGATGCTAATACCAGCAGGCAGCTCTATAGTCCGCGGCATCGGATGGGTGATGGAACCAATCTCCAAGTAAATCAACAATGTCATACACACAGAGGTACCAAAGATCCCAACATACCTCAGGGATACCATGCAAACCCTAATCATTTTGCAAAATATTGCTTGGAAATCAAAATACTTATTTGTGACTCTAGATGTAAAGGCCCTATACACTTCCATTGACCGGATGCTAGCACTTAAGGCCATAGACTACACTTACTTCAAGACCTCAGCTTCTTTCTATTCTCACCTAGAGATTACCAAGGAATTTTGGGAGTTTTCCCTCACAAACAATGTTTTCTGGTTCAACAATATTTACTACCAACAAATAAAAGGCATTGCGATGGGTGCTACATACGCACCGGCAGTGGCCAATCTTTTCATAAATCTATATGAACAAGTTTTTGCTCTGCCAACCATTTTGCCAACCCAGACTTCAACTGCCAGAGCTAAAAATGGTATCGGTCCATTGACGATGTACCAATGATGTGGTCTGGCACATCAGACCAGCTGACAAGATTCAAAGAATACCTTAACACCGACTCATTTGGCATTCAACTGACTGGGACTCAAAGCTATGACACCATTGATTTCCTAAACATCAGAATTACAATAGACACAGAGGGCCTACACACTACTACTTAAAGAAAACCAAGAGAAGTTAACTCAGTACTATCTATTCACCACAAGCTGCCATAGAAAGACCATGATAGAGAAATGTGGCGTATCAACTTCGGGGGCACCAGTGGTCCAGTGATGAATATCGGTTTCTAAACCATCAATCTACACCACACCTCTAGTACAACGTAAGGGATCCAAACAGATTTGTCTACAAGTGAATTAGAAGACCTCCTTGTCCAATTTTGGGAACGTGAACGGAATGGCAGGCTTATCTCTGCAAGGTCGTGGATCGTTAGTTAGTTGCAACACAGCAAAAATACAATTATTACTTAATGATAAAAGGGACTGTCCAGTCAAGGTTGTATACAGATATCTACTTTATTATTACTACAACAGACAGTTCTAGCACACTATAATTATAACCCCCACTGTAAATGAACACATGGGACAGACAGTTTCAAAAAGGAAAAAGATGCACTCTGATACTGACAGGTGGGTAGTTGGTAAAGTAATCAGTCTTATAGTTCAAGATTATTTGGTTCCAGCACCAAAGGTGCAAAGGGTCGTAACTGTCCCTACGGGCCTTCAGCGGCGGACCAGGGGGGCCGAACCACAATGTACCTAGTGCTGAAGAGGTTCTTGGTGCTCGATAGCGTTGAGGCGGTTCCAGGGTGTTTTGCAGCCCTTGAGATGGAGTTAGTGGCAAGAGACAGCTGTGGGTACCAGACAGCAGGCAGTTCGGCAAGCGAGGATGGACGGATGTCTGCAGGCTGTTGGCATGGTGGCTCGGGCTAAGAATCGTTGTCTCTGTGCTGATTGGTGGATCTGGAATGCTGGTCGAAGCATCCCAGACGGCTCTGGCGACTGCGGCGTGACAACAGTCAGCGATGCAGTCAGATGTGGTTCGAGGACTCAACTGTCTCAAAATCATCTTTAAATAGATGGACGCTGGATGATGTTTGTGTGGCACTCCTCCTAGCTTCTTTGCAAGGCTTGTGTCCTTTCAAGGTGGACGGCCCAAAGCTCAGGAGGGTATTAGCAAGCAATGGCCTTGTGCTTTTTCCAGAGACTCTCCGGTACTTCCCACCTAGGAAGCCTGCTGTCAGAACCTAGCAGGGCATGCAATGTGCCTGCTGGGTACCAGTTCTGGAGCTGCTGGACTGGTCCTCTGAGTCCAGCATCTCCCTCTGTTCCCTGGGAGATGATTATGGGAGGGATCTTGCTTCGTTCTTGGAACTTCTGGCCTTCCTTCACTGGCGGAAGATATAAGGTAGACTGTACCTTCAGCTCAGGTCCAAATGAGTCCTTCTTCTTACTTCTTGCAAAGTCTTCAGATGATCTGCTAAGCAAGGGGTTTAGCCATTTTTTTAAAGCCACATGGGCCCCAGCGATTGGTGTAGGCTAAGCCCACCTTAATGAAACAATCCTGGGTCCCCAACAAAAATGTTCTGTTATGAGGCCAGGACCAGAGTGCTCTGCAACAGGACAGACAATGGGGTGACAACGTATACCCAAGTCCCACCCATCTTCCTGTCAGTTGTAGATGAAAGTGTCTCTCTGGTTAACTGAGCCCACTGTGACTCTTGATTAAAGCACAGGTTTTCCCTTGAAGTATGTGCTGGGAGCAGACTTCCTGTCTCCCCCAAACCACATACTTTTCTCCTCTGAAAGGGGTCAGCTCTGCAGGGGTTTGCCCGCACTCATTTCTCTGAGGTTGGTCTCCCATCATTCATTTTCATTTATCAGAAAATTAAGAAAGCCCAGGCGAGCACACTCTCCCTGCACGGATGGTCGAATTCCTCACAAGAACATACCCAATGGGAGAATTTATTTGTGCGAATAGAAACGTGCCTAGCAAGCAGAGTGCAAACTTCTCAAAGAATGATTCACCAACAGAGGATACCAAGAAATGACCATTGCCACTGCAAATAAAACTGCTGCATCCATTAACAGGGATGCACTCCTTACCCACAAAGAGAGGAACAAACACAGTGAAGGAAAAATCAGATATGTAACCTCGTTCAGCCAAGACAGCTACAAATTGCAGAGAATCGTAAGCCAACACTGCCACCTACTATCTATTGATGAAGACATCCACAAACAGATTTCAGACAGACCTCCATTTTCTTTCATAAAGCACCTACTCAACATACATGGTACTAATACAACCAACAAGCCCAAACTGGCTCACTGCCTCACAGGCTTCTGGCATCTACAAATGTGGCACTTGCTCTATGTACCCACATGCACAGAATGCAAACTCAGTCATCTTGGATGAAACCCATTATCACCGCATTGAACAATTCATCAACTGTAAATCAAAATGCGTTGTCTACGTAATCATCTGTGTTTGAAAGCTAATGTACATTGGAAGTACCATCAGGGAACTACGCATAAGAATCCAGGAACATCTCAGCCTCCTAAGCTCCCAGGATGCATGATATCCACTGGCCGCACACTGGCAAGAGAACCACCAGCTGGACAAAAAAAGTGACATCAATCAGACTTGAATCAGTCAAATGTGACACAAGAGGAGGAGATCGAGAACTTAGACTAAAACAATGGGCCTCATTACGACCCAGGCGCTAAGTGGTTAACGGCGCCGTAAAAGGCTGCGGCGCCGTTAACCACTTAGCGCCTTACTACGAGGTCCCTTTGCGGGACCCAACCTGAATGGCTGGTCTGGACCAGCCGTTAAAGTAGGGACCCGCAAAGGGACCTCGCAGGCAATTACGGTACCGCAATTTGCGGTACCGTAATTGCCGCCTTCCCCATTCACATTGAGCCCTATGGGGCAAAAATGGGAATGGGGAAGGGCCATGGTGAAATGGGGAAATACCGCCCCGCCAACTTTGGAAAGGGGCAGTATTTCTCCATTTCACCATGGCAGACTCGTTACAACGCCGGCACCAACCATGGTGCTAATAGCGCCATGGGTTAGCGCCGGTGTTGTAATGAGGGCCAATGTGAAGCAAGACTAATATGCAAATAAAAATATGTCAGTAAGGGTCTTAATACCAACTATGAACTTAATGGGCCTCATTCCGAGTCCGGCGGTAACCCTGTCGGTGATACTGGCGGGTTGCTGCGGACTCGGAATAATTTACTGACGCCTGACCTCCCGGTGTCACTGGCTCATTCTGAGTCCGGTGTCCGGGAAGTCAGGAGCCGGTAATTGTGGTAATCCCCATTCCCAGACTCTATGGAAGAGTGGACACGGGAGCACCGGCACCATTAAAAACAGTGCCGGTGCTCCTGTGACAAGTCTGCCTACCGTGGCCGCTGCGTCCGGCAGGGTCAGACCTGTCAGGCACAGCGGCTCAGGCAGGCAGACTTGTAGTTTGCCGGTCCAGAAACAAGGGTGCCGGTGAGCTTACCAGCACCCTTGTTTCCGGATGGGCAAACTTATAATGAGGCCCGATGTGTTCTTGTGAATTATGCCTGTTTCTTTCCACCTTCACACACTGACAATACTGACCCTTCCAAACACCTCCCTCTCCACTAATCCCCCTTCTCCCACTCACAACGATGTGATAACAGCCACCCCCCTGGAGGCTTCCCACTGTGATATGATAGGTTAAGTCATTTACAACACGCCTGTACACATGTATTTCTAGGTGCGACAAGACAAGGGAGGGTACAGAGGGAGGACAAGCCAAACCATTGTATTAGGTCTTGTGTCATTCAGATTGTGCAAGTACAGTAATGCAAAGTACAGGGGAAGGGGAACGGGGGAAGTACAAACGGGGTGGGGAGTGCAATCAGGGCAGCATTGCTCTGAGTAAGTGCAGCCAAGACATTGCGGCTCTAGGTAAGTGCAAGGAGGTTGGGGACTGTAGATGTTACCGTTACAGTCTCTAGTGGGTGACCGGCCTGGAGCAGTGCGGTGGAACACTGGTTAAGAGGAGCCAGGTACCCAGTGAGACTCTGAGGGTATCCAAGCAACCAGTCGGTGCCGCAGACAGGAAGGTCAGCAGTGGAGTTAGGGAGAGAAAGCAGAGGAGAAAAGGAAGGCTTTGAGCTGCTTCCAGAACTTCAGGTGGTCCAGCTCAAGTTTGAGAGGTGCAGCAAGGTCATTTCAGGGGCAAGCACCTGCAGAGGAAAGTGATCTGCCCTCTACAATCTGCCTGGAGAAGCTTCTGACCCTCAAGAGAGTTGGAGGCAGCAGAGCGAAGGGCTCGAAAAGGAAGTTATTTAGGAAGAGAGTGTTGAATGTATTACAGGTCCCAGCCCCAGAAAGCCTTATGGACCATGCAGCGACTCTTGAACTTGATCCTTGCAGCCAGCGGGAGCCAGTGGAAAGATTTCAGGGCTGGAGAGATACAGTCCCTAGGCTTAAGGCCAAGGAGAAGTCTTGCAGTCCTGTTCTGGATTAGTTGCAGAGGGCAGAGTGTAGAGGAAGCCAGATTGAGAAATAGGCTGTTACAGTAGTCCACCCTAGAGAGAACCAGGGCTCTGGAGTAAATGAGCTTCTGCGGAAAGTGAGAAAAGGAATTACCTCCGAGGAGGTGCAGCTGGCAGTGGGCCATCTTGGAAAGGTCTGTGATGTGAGGAGAGAAGGAGAGAGTGAAGTTGAAGAGGACACCAAGGTTTTTTGCCTCACAGGAAGGCGAAGATAGAGTGCCCATGGATGGCAGCCAGAGAGAGGGAAATCGGGAGCAGGGGTCCTGATGAGAAAGATCTCTGTGTTACTGGCATTAAGGCAAATATCGTTAGAGGCACACCAATCCCGAATCGCGAATAGACAGTTGGGAATGTGTGGGAGAGGAGGCTGTAGGGACCCGAAAACAGCTGCGTGTCATCCGCATAACACTGAAAGCTAGAGCAGAAGGTAGAGATTAGGTGGGCCAGAGGGACCACATAGAGATGGAAAAGCCAGAGTGAGAGGTTAGAGCCCTTAAGAGAAAGGACCGGAGTTGGACCAGGGAGGGACGGTCGAGGTGGAAAGAGGTCAGTCACTCCAGGGCCTGATATGTGATTCCCAGGTTCTCAAAGAGTCATTTTATCAGGATGGTGTGATTGACCATGTCGAAAGCAGAGGAGAGGTCAAGGAGGATGAGGACAGAGGCGGTGCTGGTGTCGAGATTGGAGATCAGTTCTTCACAGGTGTTCAGGAGAGCAGTTTCTGTGCCTCTGGCTGCTCTGAAGCCAGACTGGTGATCATGGAGATAGCCAACAGTTTCAGTGTGGAGAGTAAGCCGAGAGATTGCCAGCTTTTCCAGATGTTTGTGCAGGAAAGGAGTGACAGAGTCCGGGCGATAGTAAGCCGGACAGGTAGGATCGGCAGAAGGCTTTTTAAGGAGGGGGAGCCAGAAGGGAGAGGAAAGCACCAGTGGTGACAGAGTGATTGCAGAAATGGGCCAAGGCTGAAACGAGGGTGTCAATGTGTTCCTTGATGGTTCTGGAGGAGCAGGGGAGCACCTGTTTGGACGACATTTTCATAGATCGGGCTTGTCTAGAAACATCGTTGGGTGTTATCAGAGAGAAATAGGAGAAAAGAAGAGAAATTAGGACGACTATGGACTATCTGTACCAGCCAGCTTCCTCACATGCCACCCTGGCACTCCTTGGTGCAGACAGAGACTCCCCCCTTTCCCATCTGCACATGGGTCAATACCCCCCAACTTATTGCCCTCCACCACCCTGCCTTCCAAACAGGAATACCCTGGTCACGCCACCTTCTCAGGTCGTGTCAGAGCCACAGCTCCCTCTAGAGGCACTAACTCCGGACCGACTTCTCCCACAATGGTTGCTGCACCATCCCCACCAATATTCCTCCCACAGTCTATTCCTGGCAAAACCATGCATCTCTGCCCCTCTGCCTTGTACACTTCAGATTGGTCCATGCGCACCCCCAAAATCCACAAAGAGTTCCAGCATATATTTACCCCCCCCCCGCCCTCCTTAAATTCCAATTACTGACAGATATAGGCTTCATACAGCCAACCCACAATTTGGTCCACTGCACTGCCACAACCACAATGCATCAAGTATCATGTCCATTACACAGCACTATGCTGTTATCAAGGGGCCCATTCCCATAGGCTAGACCCAGACCATCTATATCCCGCATTTCCCTCATACTGCAGGAATTGTATATACAGGCCTTTTTATTTCATTTTTGGGGCCAGACTATTTACTGCAGCGCTAACACTGCCTCTACCATGCCCCTATAGCCTGCCCAATACTCAGGCCTGTCATTGACTCTTACCTCATGTCAAGGGTTTTGACCCATGTTGAATCAATAGACTGGGTAGATGTTGGGATGAGCTGTCGCCGTCCATTATTCTATCCCAGAACAAACTAAATCAATAGACTGGGTGGATGTGGGGATGAGCTATCGCTGCCCACATTCACGCCAGAATAGGAGAACTGCGCAGTTGGCACGAGACCACTCCAAAGATACAACCTTCTTGTGGGGGGTTCCACATCACCACTCTACTGTAAGGATGCCATCAAAACAATGTTAAGCAAGGGTCCTATACTATCAAGCAAAAGACCACTCTATTGAAATGCAGTAATTCAAGATAACTCAAAAATGGATGCAGTACTGACAAATTCCCCAAGGCGGCGCTAGCGGTCTAAACTCTGACAGGGAAACTGTATTTAGGAGTTGCAAGAGGGGCAAAAGCTTGTTGGTTAATTGAAAATCTTAGCCACCTGCTGTTCCCAGAGGCCAAGAGGCTGAGAACTCTTAACACCCCAAAGACTCACCACATGAGGCAGGATATCACATGGCCCTTCTGAGTGAGAGGGAGGGGGTTTCCCCTTCAGCCTGGAGGAGAGAGACAATAGCCCCTTTCTGTTGAATGGGGTATGTTAATTTTGAGTGTTTCCTGTCAACAGCCCTCTGCCAGCAAGGAGAGACATGTGATCACTGACCCACCCAGACTTCTGGAGGCGGACCCAAACACTTTGGGGAGTTGAATTGCAACACATATATATTTTATAGAAACAGTGATAACTTATTGTAACCAAATGACAGGAATGTACAACTTTGAGAGTCTTAGTTTGAAAAATGCCCTCACGATTTGAGTCCAAACTCCAATTTGTACCATGTTCTGGGGCAAAGCCCCGCTAATTATGAATATTGTAGACAATGTGTTTAAGCTAGAGACATGGAAAGTTACTGGGATATATGTGTAAGGGAAATGTACCTTTGTATAATTTTTGATGAAAATCCCATATTGCACAACCCACTAAAATCGAAAATAAGTTGCCATTTTTTAATGCAAGCTCCTAGAAACGCCAGAGGCGGAACAGAGACTACCTTAAGCAAGGTGTAATATGTACATGTAATGTCAACCACTTGTTTACCTGGGAAATATGTATTTGAATCAAATATAGATTTGTGGGCAAATTGACCAGGGGAGGATCCTCTGACCCATAAACAGACCTCATCACTCTGACTCACAACCCAATTCCCCCAATCATGGGAGAGGGGAGAATTGGGCCAATGACAAGTAGAGAGGGGCAGGCTCAATTATGCCACGCACACACCCATTTTCAAAACACATAAAAAGGGCCACTGAAACCCAGGTAGGACATTCAATTCCATTTTCTGCGGGACGCTCTGCCGGGAGACTCCAGACTTCACATCCATCGATCTCCAAAGACCAGAACTTTACTTCAGAACTTAAAGCAAGGGCCTAAACCCACAAACTGAGAACTCTTCTCAGCAGGCCTCAGCATCCTTAAAGTCATTTGCAAACTATTCCACAGCCGGGCGAGCTGTCTAAATTCTTTTGCCAAGAACAATTGCCAGAGACCAGACAAGAGATCCAGAGAACCACAGGCCGCTGTATCCAGAGAGATGACCCAGACCGCTGTGAGCAGAACCAGAGATCTGGATCGCTGTGAGCAGAACCGGTGCCTGATTGACCCGCCGAGCAGACAGAACCGCCGCCGGACGTGTTGACCAGATCCGTGACGAGGCCTAGTTCAAATTTATATTGTGAGTACCTAGCAGAACTGTGCAGAACCAATCTCTTAGTTAAAATAATCTAATTCAAGCTATTTTAACCTAATTAGAACAGCCTCCTAGAAATCGTGTCATCTGTCATTTGTAAAGCTGCACAACTGTCACCTGTCAATTCTGAAGCTGCAAGCTGTCACCTGTCATTTTGAGTTTTACTTTAAATCCGAAAATCTACCTTTATTAAATCGTCTGTATCTCCGAAACCGTTTGTTTAAAGCTGTGATTCTAGGCTTTCCAACGAACCTGGAACCGACTTCCTGCTCCCTATACTTTTCGCGATTTATGCACTCCCGAAATTTACCGCGATTAGCGATTTGGCTCAATTTCTCCACTTGTCAAAATAGCAGCTCCATTCTTTCCTTTGTTAAAATCCGTTTGCAACCTGGTAATAACTCATAGAGCATTGCTAAAGTGAGCCTGAACTAATACCAACAAGCATCTCTCACTCACCCTGAATCTCTAGAGGGAATTAAAATCAGTTAGCACCTTTTCCCATCCATTGCCATCACATTTAAAAGCATTTTGGGCCTGTGTTTTAAAAAGCATACCTGTTGTCTAAGCTTGCTGGGGGGGAACTGAGTTCCGTATTGTATTTGATTGTATTCCTGAAGACTGTAAGTGTTACTTCCATCTCCTTGCATTGCAGATGGGGGGGGGGGGTGAATTGACACCAGGGGAAAAGTGAACATATTATCTCTTGTGAAACCATATCAGTTTATTTTCTGTACTGCATTTATTCCACCTTGCATTTCCTTGAAACCATAAAGCATTTCAGCTACCTCATCCTCTATACTACTCCTAAGTAATCAAGTGTACCACTGTAACATTACCCATTGTGGATCCACATCATATGTCTAAGTGTACTATCAGATATTAATTTGTTATAAAAGTGTGACACATATATATTGTTTAATTTTTCAAATAAACCTTTTAATTTGCAAAACAAACCTACTTCTTGGCTCAGTGGGGTCAGGGGCATTCTAAGAGGGGGGTGTTATACAAGGGTTGTCATCCAGAGTACTGAACTGGACATTAAAATACATCAATAAGGGTTTTCCTCAGCATCCCAGACTAGGCATTGACTTAGCTGTAGTGTTGATTGAATATCGCTTACACTCACCAACACTTCTCAAGGTACTCACCCGCTATGCATGACACTTGTCATTTACGGAGAAATAAGTGCATGGTTTAATTATTTTTACTGCTACCTGCTCCCCATTAAGGCAACACCCACCGCCTCTCTCCCATGTGGTGGCCCCACTCGTTAGCCCTACCAGCACTCAATGTTGCCTGGGAGTGTACGGTATACTCACTGTATCTTGAATACTTGTGCAGATATTGCATCAGCAGTTGCAGCAGCCGCTGCAACGCCACGCTACACCATCCCCGACCGGTGCCTGGAATCATCCACGGCAACTCCCGACCGTGCTCTGTGAGCACCCATGTTGTGACTCTCTGGCACAGGCCCACCTGTTGGCCACCCAGCACACGCTCATACAGCACCAGACCTTACCTCAATATCTCCCTGGCACACGACCAATCGAATATTCGCCAAGCAGAGAACAGCAGCTATGCTTGAGAGCCCAGAACTTACTAGCCTAACACCTGAACAGGTTATCTGTTCTTTCCCCCCCACAGGTTAACCAACCAGAGCCTCACGCTGAGCTCACCACCACCTTATATCTATGTGCTCACCACACACATTAAGGGAACAAACCTACACCACGCACAACTCCATTGCCCCAAACTGGCCGGGTCCTCATACCCCATTTTATTAACATAACTTCTTTTCTTCCTTCCTCCTTTTCCTTGGTGCTACCATTTAATTTACTTGTGCATTTTTGTTCCCACTGCTATAACTATGTATTCAATCGTGCCAGCATCTATTATAATGCAACAACTTGCAATTTCATGCATTCTCAGCCATCTCATCTGAGGTACATTTTGTTCACTTATTATCACCACAATCACAACCACTAATGCGCCATGCATTCAACATGCCTCATGCATCAAAACGGCGTACCTATATTCAAATGTAACACTATCACCAACCCTCACAATCTGTACACTTTTCACCTCCATCCAAATCTCATCGGTTCCCCCCACTCGGGTGATTCTTATTACTAGAAATGTTCACTTTACCTTGTATTCTCAACAAAGCCTGGAAAAAGACCCATGTTGGGTCAAAACATGTGTCGGCTTAAGTATGTTAATAAATCACCCTAAACATGAAGTGATGAGATTTCTCATTTATTCTAATCCAGTCTAAATTACACAGGTAACAATAAGATCTCTGAGGCAGTTCCTGGGTGATTCGGTTCTTACCCAAACCCACTTCAGTCCAGTGTCTGTGATGACAAGGGTATCACAGAGCCGGTGTATAAGGGTGGCATGATTGACCATATCAAAGGATGAAGAAAGGTCAAGAAGGATGAGAATGGAAGGAGAGTTGGAATGGAGATTTGAGAGCAAGTTTTCATGGTGGTCAGGAGTGCAGGTTCCGTGCATCTGGCTGCTCTGAAGCCAGACTGGTGGTTGTGAAGACAACCAACAGATTCAGTGTGGTGGATCAGCTGGGAGATGACCAGCTTCTCCAAGAGTTTGCCCAGGAAGGGGCTAATGGAGTGAGGGCAGTAGTTTCCCGGACAGGAGGGATCAGCAGAAGGCTTTTTGAGAAGAGGGTGCACAAGGGAGTGCTTGAGGAGTGGCGGGAAGTAGCCAGTAGCAAAGGAGTGATTGCAAAAATCAGCCAAGGCTGGAGGAAGGGAGGCAATGTTGTCCTTGATAGTTCTGGAGGAACAGGTGACCATCTGTTTGGGAGAGACTTTCATAGAGAGCACTTGTCTAGAGACCTCATCCAGTGTTATGGGCGAGAAAGAGGGGCATAGAAGGGAAGAGGAGAGGAGGGCCAAGGGAGGCCTGAAAGCATGTGAAGGGAGGGGTCTAGAGGAAAGTGAGGACAGGATGTCCTGAGTTTTGATTATGAAGTGAGAGGCCAGGGATGGCATAGGAGACTTGGAGACTGCAGCAGGATTGGCAAATTCCTTGCAGTTTTTGCATAGTTAAGCCATGTTGTTAGTGGCACCAGAGATGCAGGCTTGGATATAGGCCTTCTTCCTCAAGCGGATGGAGAGTCTGTATTGTCTTGGAGCAGGCAGCAATCCAGTTTATCAGAGGATATGCTTGAATCCTGCCACATCTGCTCACCAGCTCTACACTTACATTTCTTCATGCAAATCCTCACGACAGGGGCTAGTATGTGCCGAGTATTGAAGATGAAGAAGTGAAAGTTAGCAAGGGCTGTGTCAGTGTGAGAGTCAGTGACCGGAGTCGGAGGGGGAATGAAAGTGGCAGCAAAAGCAGAAACTGACACTCGTTTCATCTGTCGAATGACTGAGAAGGAGACTGGCAATGCGGGCAAGGCTTACCGGGGTACACAAGAGATCCAGGTTAGAGAACAGGAGAGTAGATCAGACCAGGAGAGATGTGTTGTCAGAGGGTTGTAGATTGAGATGTCTGCTGAGATGAGAGCATCCAGGGTGTGTCTGGCTGAGTGTATAGGAACAAAGAGAAGAATGGTGAGGGAAAGATAGTCACAGAGGCTGTGGAAGAGTCCAGAGGCTGCATCATGGGAGTCAAGGTGAATACTGAAATCTCTGAGGAAGAGAAGCTTGAAGGCGGAGTCCAGGAGAGAAGAGGTGAGGTCAGAACACTCTGAGAGGTGGAGGGATACCAAACCAGGGGTCCTGTAGATGGTGGCAAGAGTCCAGAAGAGGATTGGAGATACACCAAACCTGCAGACAAGGCATTCGAAGGAAGAGTAGGGTATGATACTAGCAGGCACCCATTCAGCTAAAATGAGGGCTATTCCACCCTCATACCGGTTAGACCTGGGCTTAGAGAGGATCTTGTAGTCCTCCGAGAGGAGTGTGTCAAAAGTAGTGACAGAGCTGACTGTGAACCAATTCTCAGTGAGAGCAAGGATGTCAAGGTTGAAGTCTTCAAGGAGGTGGCAGATGTCAGAGGAGTGTTAAACAGCAGAGCAAGAGTTGAGAGTAGCTGAGTGGACCTGGTTGACACTTTTGAAGGCCTTCTGAGGAGAGGTACAGGAATGTGGTATGACCGTCGGTGGTGGTGAATGGGTCAGGGGGGTGGCTGTGATGAATAAACCTCTGGGGCACCAGTGCTCCAGGGATGAATATCGGTTTTGAAACCATTAATCAACTCTACACCTCTAGTACACCAGAAGTGATCCGAACAGATTGGAATGCAAGTAAATTATAAGACCTCTTTGTCCAATATTGGTAATGTGGACAGGACGGCAGACTTATCTCCGCAAGGACGTGGATCATCGGTTAGTTGCAACACAGCAAAAATACAATTATTACCCAATAATAAATTAGACTGTCTAGTCAAGGTTGTATAAAAATATCTACAACAGACAGTTCTAGCACACTACAATTACAAACCACACTGCAAAGGAACACAGAGGACAGACAGTTTCACAAAGGAAAGGGATGCACTCTGCATACTGACAGGAGGGTAGTTGGTAAAGCGATCAGACTTACTGTTCAAGATTATTTGGTTTCAGCACCAAAGGGGCAAAGGGTCATAACTGTCTCTAGGGGCCTTCGGAGAATGGCCAGGGGGGCAGAACCACAATGTACCTGGTGTTTAAGAAGTTCTTGGTGCTCAACAGCATTGAGATGGTTCTAGGGCACTTCACAGCCCGTGAGACGGAGTTAGTGGCGGAGACAGCTACGGGTAAAAGGCGGCAGGCAGCTCGGCACGCGAGGCTGGACGGACATCTACAGGCTGTCCGGCGTGGAGGCTCAGGGCCAAGAATCGTTGTCTCAGTGATGGTTGGTGGATCTGGAATGCTGGTCGAGGCTTCTCGGAAGCCTCTGGTGACTGCAGCATGACAACAGTCAACGGTGCAGCCGAATGCGGTTTTGAGGACTCAACTGTCTCGAAATTCTCCTTAAAAATATGGACGCTGGATGATGCTTGTGTGGCACTCCTCTTAGCATCTTTCAAGGCGGATGGCTGAAAGCTCAGGAGGGTGTTAGAAGGCAACAGCCTTTTCCTTTGTCCAGAGACTCTCCGGCTCTTCCCACCTAGGAAGCTTGCTGTCAGAACCTAGCAGGGCATGCTCTGTGCCGGTTGGGTACCGGTTCTGAAGCTGCTGGACGGGTCGTCTGAGTCTGGTATCTCCCTCTGTTCCATGGGAGATGTTTAGGGGATGGATCATGCTTCCGTCTGGGAACTCCTGGCCTTCCTTCACTGGGGGAAGATGTAAGGTAGACTGTACCTTCAGCTCCGGTCCAAATTAGTCCTTCTTACTCCTTGTGAAGTCTTCAGATGATCTGATCAGTGACGGGTTCAGCCCTCTTTTAAAGGCAAATTGGCCTCAGGGATTGGTGTAGGCTAAGCCCACCTTAATGAACCAATCCTGGATCTCCAACAACAATCTTTAGTGATGCTTCAGGTCAGATCTAGTGCGCTTGGCAGCAGACATGGGAAGGGTGACAACATATACTTCTAAGTCCCACCCATCTTCCTGTCTGCTGTACATCAAAGTGTCTCCCTAATTAACTGAGCCCTATGCAGCGCTTGATCACAACATGGGCCTCCTTTGAAGTAGGGGGTTGCAGGCAGACTTTCGTCTCCTAAAATTCACATACTTCCCTGATCTGAAAGGAGTGGTTCCAGACAGGACATTCAGTGCCCTTTCATACCAAGGAGGAGTGTTAGTACCAAGTTGACACATTGTATTACAAAGAGGTGTTGGGCGTTTGGGCTCCATTGTCACTCCCTGCACTCAGGCCTTCCCTGAGGCCTGCTAATTAACATTCTTCAGTATTCACCACCACCAGCAAGGTTTCACAATGGAGATGCAAATCCATAGGGCCATGAAATTCTAATTAGACTGCCCATGGCCAAAGGATTTTGATGTACCCATGGCTGTTGGGTGTCAGCTACACATGACAGGGGAGGGCGGTGCTGCTAAGCTGTGTCCTCCCAGAGTACATGTCTATTTTTCTGCTGTGCAGTGAGCGTGGAAAATGTGCGCGAGAGTGGCCCCATCATTCATTCTTTTTAAAACAAAATAAAAAGCCTCGGCGAGTGCACTTTTCTCGTGTGGATTGTCGAATTCCTCATGGTGGAAGGAGGAGTTGCAGGAAATGGGAGGAAGTTGATGAGAGATGGAAGATGCCTATCAAGAAGGAGATGGTTGGGCTGAGATCCTTGGACCATGGCAGTGCCATTTTGGTAGACATTAATGATGGCGCTATGGATGGGCAATATGCCAAGAGAATTTCCCGTCGGGTTCCATCATTAACGGGCAAAGAAAGGAAAGGGGAGAGCATGGATCTATGTGTTTATTAAGGCACTGAAAATCTCGACTCCAAAAAATTCAAATTCGTAATGTGCAGGGCCTAATAATGATGTAGATCACCACTGCCCGCAATCCCCCTACCCTCCACCCCATTACGCCTATATCTTACATGAAGTGCACTTACCTGATCTGCTTTCCCGCAGCTCTCTCCATGCGACGTGAGTTCCGCCTCCCCATTGTGGGGTGGAACTTACGCCACAGGATCTGTTCTTTTGTTTTCTTTGTTTTCTACTTTCCTTTTCCCCTGCTTCCCTTGTTACTGAAGCAGGGGCCACCCCCGCAACTCGTGAGTCCCCATAATGTCAATCAAGGGAGGCAGGGGACACCCCTGCAACACTCGCTCCCCTTGTTCGCCATTTTGGGAACTCGTAATTTGTTCTCATGCCGAATGCGCATTTTTCCTGAAATGTTCTGTATAAACGGGGAGCACTAAAACCTTACGGGGAATCCAAAGGTCCTGAGAGCGAACAACAAAGAGGATGTCGGTGACAGTCTGCCTGGAAGAAGCACTGACATAGGTGTCAGCGATGGGCAGGCCTGGATTGGAGACCAGGAGATCTATTTTGAACTTCAGAATTTGAAAAAGAGATAGGATAGGTGATAGTGTAGCAGTTAGAGAAGATAGGGAGAGATGGAAAACATCATGGGGTGGAGAGGGACAGAGAGATGGAAGTTGGAGAAATAGAGAGAGGGAGAAACTGCACAATGCACAATGAATACACCAAGCGGCCTAGCAGCAAGCCAAGCTCTGACGAATCAGGTACATGAGTAAGGAAGTCCAGACCAATGATGAGAGTCCTGCGGCAGGTGGAGAGCGAGCTAGGCAATGGCTTCGGTGGTGGAGCATCTAGAGCTGGGAGCACTGTGCTGGATGGAGGGAAGGGTGTCTAGATTCTTGGATAGAGGAAGGAACACCTCAACTTCAAACACAACAGCAAATTCAAAACACCTACATTCGAGTTTCCTAGACCGAAGAAAAAAGCCTATATTTCAAAACACAGGAGCAAGTATAAAAACACCTAGAATCGAGATTCCAAGATAGAGGGCAAAAGCCTACATTTCCAAACACAATAGCAAGTGCAAAAACACCTAGATTTGAGTTTCTTTAATAGAGGAAAACAAGCCTACCTTTCAAAACATAGCAGCAAATGCAGAAATACCCAGAATCAGGATTCCTGTATAGAGGTCTAACTGCCAGAAATGGCTAACTAAGACATTGACCTAAATGCAAGATATGGATAACTTACACTGTGGGCGACGTGCAGCAGACTACATGCTTTTTGATAATAGGAGTAGTAGGAGAGGTGGGACAGTTTAATAGGGAGCAGTAATGGCTGTTTCCCCTGCCCACCCCTTGCTTAACTTGTCAGTCGCTGCTGGTTAACTGCTGCGCTGCCCGCTCCACTGGCAAACACAGGCAAACACAATCGAGCTGGTTCTATAGGAGCTGCCCTTTGCCTCTGGGCCCTCAGCCGCAGGGGTTGCATGGACAGTGGGCTGCCCTGTGGTCCTGACTTAAGTGGGGCAGCAGGCCCAATCATGGCACGCGGGGGAAGAGGGAGGAAGGAAGCTGGAATAGGGATCGGGCTTGAAATGTTCTGTACTTCGCGGAGCAGATGGTATTGCAGAGAGGGCACACAGGCCCAACCACAGCACTCGGCCAGAAAGAGGAGGCAGGAGCAGGGCAGGAATAAGTGTCGCAGGGGAGCCAAGAAAGGCTGCAAAGGCACAGAAAACAATGAAAAAGGGAGCCAGAAAACAAATATTATTTAAAGGAACTCAATGCGCAGGGCTGAGCAGGTGGGCAATTTACCTTGTGGCTGGATGGCAAAATGCTGGCAAGGGGGTTTGCTCCGAGGGGCTACCATGGATGGTGTTGCAGAGAGGGCACGTGGGTCCAATCACAGCACTGTGCTGGAAAGAGGAGGCAGGGATGGAGTGAGGAAGTGTTGCAGGGGAGCCAATGTTTGTTCATCACCTGTTTTCTTTTGGGGGCTGGGGAGTGTAAGGGCATATTTAGGGATAGGGTGGGTGGGGAATAGGGATAGGGTGGGTGGGGAATAGAGAATACATAATACAGATTAGAGGGTTTAGGGGAGAATCCCCAAATAAAAAATAAAAAAATGTGATGAGATTTTTCGGACAAAAATGTTCTGCAAAAAAGGCAGTGAAAAAAAACTGGGGATGGATGAACATAGAACCCTATGAGACATCTTCAGTCCCCTTGTATAGTGTTAGAATATGTATGTTGATTGTGTCTGAATGTAAGAAGTGCAATTGATGTGTGTATATATTAAAGACAACCATCTCTGAGTCAACCCTCAGTATCCCATCCCAAGACTTTTACCTCATCAAGTCCTTTCCAAATAAGTATTTAAGCATGTATCATAAATTTAGTGCTTAACTGTTTTGAAACTAAGTAGCTTCATTACTTTCCTTTATCTAACTCTTCTCATATGAGTTTTCACTTCTACATTATGACTAAGAAAAAAACTGGTGAAGATCAGGAAAAGTTTGAAGAAGATTTGCACGAGTAAGTAGAGAGAAAATCTAGAAAGGTTTGCAGAGGTCAGTGCAGGGGTATGTGAAAGACAAGGGCAAAAAGGGTCTGGACAAACACTGTGGGGAGGTATATGAGCATTCTGCAATGCTGAGGATGCCAGAGTCAGAATAGAGTGACATCTTAGAGGGGAGACTCTCAGGCCCTAGGGTATCAGGAAGCTTTACTTGGGTTTCTAAGAAAGCTGAACATCATCTAGGCTCTGTGACTCTACCTAGCGCTCTTGGGGAAGCATTCCAGATTTCACAGCATTTGAAGACAACACTCCTTTGCTTATGAGAATAAGCTTTAGCAAGCCTGGACCAGGAGTTTAAATCTGAGAGACAATTAGGGACACTTTTGACCATGGCCAAGTTGGCTATTAAATTATCTTTAATTTTGTTATTTTGCACCCCCTCCCCAGTCCTGAATCCCCCGAACTTCAACTTATCTGAAAGGGATCTCTTATATCAGTGATGCTTTTGAAAATTGGTAACAAAAGTGGGATCAGCATGCTATTCCAGGTTAGCAGAGATAGCCTTCCAAAACCATCTGAAGGTCCCCTTTCTCTGTTCATCCTGGCAGATTTTTCTGGGGTGTCCTTCAATTCTGGTGTGAGGGAATCTGTTAACCAACCAACACACCACTAAAGAAGTTTCAGCTCCGGTCCGTGGACAGAGCAATTCTGATAAAGACTTCAAATGGGAGCTCTTGGCATCTCTTGGACCACAACAACCCCTTCTCACTGCACAAACAAACCCAGGATCCAGGGATCCTATCTGCAAGCAGCAGACCATGGGGAATGGCCGATGCTCATCCGGGAACGCTCCTATATCGCCAACCTTAGTGCGGGAGAAGGGGCCTGAATTACTTTTAACACTGATCTGCTTCTCGAATCTCTTCACGCAGTTCACCTTCTAGCAAGCCAGTGCAAATAAGACAACAGAGATCATGGCCCAG
The DNA here is from genome assembly GCF_040938575.1 of Ambystoma mexicanum. Classification (NCBI taxonomy): domain Eukaryota; kingdom Metazoa; phylum Chordata; class Amphibia; order Caudata; family Ambystomatidae; genus Ambystoma; species Ambystoma mexicanum. Next base: position 305,519,728 of record NC_090929.1, on the reverse strand, counting down.
TATATCAGTGGGATGGTTCCAGCAGGAAAGCAGAAGCTGTAGTAGAAACATCTTGGATAAATTGGTGATTAACCAATTGGCACTGCTGGGAGAGTCACCGACAAGGGACTAGGTACCACTTGTTGCCTTACTATAAAAGTACTCCCAGGACGAGCATTCAGAGTTCTTTTTTCCTCATTTTGAATAGATTGCTGATGCTGTCAAGCAGGAGAAAACCAGTGACCCAATTATATCAACCCCCATTTTAACCAGCTAGTTGCAGGCCACCTAAAAACTCATGAATGCAGATGGCCAAATCAAGAATGACAACCTGCAGGGTGATATCTTTGAGCAACACGGCCATGATACCAAATACCACAAACAGAGGCTACATGAGGTCAAGCAGCTTCATCAAGAAACACCATGGCAGATCTATCAAATCTGTTTCCGGACAAAAATGTGGTTGAAACAGCTCCATCCACGTGAAATAACAGCTAATTGTGGTGCAATGGGTACATTCTCTACCTTCCTACTTGCATCAACAAGTCTGACAGCTCCACCAGCATACCCCAGAGTTGGCAATTCAAACAGACAAGGGAATGCTGTGGACCCAACAGTGGAGCCCAGGTGCCCAGAAACCCAGGCGATGAGACCAGGCATATCACCAGTAAGGGGAGAATTGGGGAGTATCTATGGACCATGCACACCCGGAGACCCAAGAGCACAGCCCCGACACCAACCAACCATGACATAAAAGTGGACCAACAATGGGGGAATCAAAGAAACCCATACCAGCAGTAGGCAAACATCTCATCATGGGATGTAATGCCTGTGGGTGAAGCCCAGTTACGTCACTCACTCCTTTCCCACCGTATCTCTACTGGAAAAATTTGCAGGAGGCATTGTGTGCTAGAGGACACCAAAGAGGTGGATCAAGCCTGGTGGCTACAGCCTAAATATCACGACACACAAACCGCTGAGGAAGCCAAAATATTGCCCATGGTGGACCGGAAAAGCATACTGTTTTAGATAAACAGATTATTTACCCAATAATCTTTGTTAAACCCTGAAGATGGCATAGAAGAATTGAAAGCCATGGCTCAAGGTGTATATTTTGGTACATTTCTGTGTTATAAACATGACGTAGTATATTGGTTAAACAACAGCCATTAGGATCACTAAGCAGTACAATTCTCAAAGTCATCTCCTGAATTCAAAGCACATTTTTCCCTATCTAACATTGGGTTATCATCACTGTTTTTCATACTGTTCTGCAAAAAGTGATGATCAAGTGTTGAAACCTTCCCAAAAATATTTATTTACAGTTAATCAATGCAAGAATTCAGCTATCAAGAATACACACAACCACAAAGACATTGGCAGTTTTAAGTTAATACGACAAAAACATCCTGGCAAGAATCATCCCCTTCAAACACTGAATGGGGGTGGAGGGTGTCATTGCCAAGCACATGGAGGTGATGGTACCTTTGACCTTACATGTAGGTTTCCTCCTCACATTGTACCAATTTTCATACCACCTGTAACAATAGAAACATACCTCTTTTTCCAGATTGGAAAGCCCAACTGCAGATGGTCTGGGATACTAAAGAAAGGGAAGAAGCTATTCATAATGGTAGCAGGCCTATAACATGTGCTTCAGGTTTGCCAGAGTGATGGACTATATAGTGTAATGAATGAATGTAGCAAAAGGCATTTTGGTACTTGTATATGTTCCTTGAAAGGATGGGCCAAGTATAACACCTGATAGACATTTGTAATCTCTATTTACAAGCTATGTCGGTTAAGGACCAAGCATGCAGAGACAGACTTTGTCATGCGTGAAATAGACACTTTTGGTTTGTTGAGCACATAGCTGTATGGCTACAGAATCATGAGAATAGACAGATGGCCGCATTACGAGTTTGGCGGTGCAGTAAAAAAGGCAGTAATTCCATTTTAATGGTTTCCAAATATCACCACCAGGATAAATATAATGGGCACCACTCTGAAACTAGATCTCTAAGCCAACTGAGTAGCTCATCAGAGTTACTTTTAATTGTGTTAGATATGAAAGGAGCAGAGTTCATGCCAAGGCATTTAATTGAGTTCTGACTCCATTTAAAACCAAAAATATCTAGTTCATATGTGTATGAACTCAAAGGTAATACCTCTGATTTAACTCTATTCAATTTATATCCTGATACCGAAGTGAAGAGATCCAATATATGCAATACATTTGGAAGATGTGCATTAGGGCTTCTTAACATTAAAAGTAGATCATCAGCATATGCTGTGATTTTTATCACATGTTTTTCACATCTAATCCCAAGAATGAGCTCTTCTTCCCTGATAAATTCCAGTAAAAGTTCAATGGATGAAACATATAAAACAGGAGCTAAAGGGCATCCTTGTCTAGTTCCCCTATTAATTGGAAAGAACAATGATGATTGACCATTAATGTATTAATGTAAATAGATGGTTTAGGGTCAGAGTATAATGATTTGACCAGAGATATGAAACACTCTACGCATCCATGCCATCGCAAAGCTTGCAATAAGTATGCCCATTCAACCCTCGAAAGTTTCTTCTGTATCAAGGACAGTTGCAGCATAGCCATCCCTATCTTTCTAAATCTTTATTAATAGGATGCTAAGCAGTAAACAATAATCTTGTATTGGAGGTAATATTCCTTCCTTTAACAAAGCCTTCTTGAACTGGTTTAATCATTTTAGGTAGGAACGATTCAATTCTACTAGTGAAAATGTTAGCATAGATTTTACATTCAATCGTAATTAGTGATATGGGTCTATAATTCGTGGTAAGGTCACATCCCTTGTCAGTTTTAGGAAAAATAATTAATAAAAGACTCTGTGAACGTGCCAGATGACCTCTCCATGTTGGAGAAATGTGAGAAGAAAGCTTCTAATTTAGGGGATAACATAGCAGTACAGTGATTAAAAAACTGTATGGAGAGTCCATTATGGCTGTGGGCTTTCACTTTTTGTAAGCCTTTAATACTTTGGAGATTTCATCTAAATTGATTTAATGACCTAAAATGTGGGTACGATTCTCTACTGATGTGGTCACGAAAGGAGCTGAGGTTAATAGGAGAGCACTTATGTCCGGAGCAGTATAAATGTTCATAAAATGTTCTGAAAGTACCTAAAATTGCTCTGTCACCTGACACTGTGATGCTCTGTTTTTTAATGTGCTTTTCTTAAATGTGCAGTTTCGAACCCTTTTCTTTTTTAACTTTATGGTAGGAGGAGTGCTTTAATAGCTTTGTTGGAGGTATGGTATTTTTTATATTTATATTTTAGAATCACCCCAAAAGCTTGTTTAGTTAATCTTGTATTAATTTGAATACGTAGGGAAAATACATTAAGAAACATCTGCTCTGTAGGATTTTGATAATATTTTTATGAAGAAATAGTGAGTTCTTGGTACAGTAAAACCAAATCTCTTTTTCTCTCTTCTTTTTTGTTTGCTAACATGTGCAATAATATAACCCCTTAATGCAGCTTTATATGCTCCTGAATTATTTATTGTGGAAGCGTCCCAATCGAGGTTTGTGTCAAAATATTTGTGGTGGCAAGTAAGAAAAAAAAAAATCGATAAAATTCCTTATCTTGAAGTAGGAATTGTAGGAATTTGTTAAATCTCCATCTATATTCATACTTTTGTATGTCTGAAACAGAAAAGGTTGTAATCATGTGGGCATGGTCAGATACGATTTTGTTGGAAATTTTATAGTCCACTATAGCACCAGATAAGGATTTAGTCACACTAATATCATCTAAGTGTGAAAGTTTATTATGGGGTAAGAAATGGAACATACAGTCTAAATCTGTGGGATGAGATAGACGCCATGTGTCCAACAACCCCACATCTGATAGGCAGTGAAAGGAACTCATGGTGGCAACAGTAAAGACAGACATAAGTGATCACAGTTCAAGGGTGTTAACTGAACTTCATAATGGATGAGATAAACGCTAAATCTAAATCTAAGATAGGAGCAAACTACGACTATCAAATAGTTATAAGGCAGTCCTACTGGCGTCTTGTCAAACAAAAAGGGCCTATACTAAAAAAAACTATTGCCAATCCTTACTGCTAGGTTACAAAAAGAGTGTGGGATAATGTTCACCAGAAAAGAAAGAAGTGTTCACAAAAATGATAAGTCAGGACGGTATGGATGGGTCTCCTTTCCCCATGTTTTAGACATGAGACAAGGCGGGACTTCTGAACACAGCACAATACTGGGCCTCCCCAGCACGAGGTTCGCAATTCCAGTTCAACAATACCAAAACCTTCATGAGCCAAGTCTCTTTCCTACAAAGTCTCTTGCCTCAGAAAGCTTGATGGATCAACACAACAAATAAACAATCTTTGCACCTTGGGCGATTGCTCTTTGCCCCTAAGATCTCCCTCCAGCGGGCTCGGATCCACCTTGCAAATTGGGCCTCCCTCCGTCAGGTTCACTGCAGCCTTTCAAATGTAGCTTGCAATTTTCTAGAGTCTTACGGTCCTTTTGAACAACTTCTCACTTTGGACAACCCTCTGCTGGGTTCTCATTTGCCAATTTCACAGTCACTTTACTTTTAACACAATGTGGGATTCACGCTTCTTAGCTTTTCCCTTTGGCATCCCTCCACCAGGTTCACCTAGATTTTTTTAACACAGTTCATGATTTGCTTTAGCTCATCAGAAAACAAGGTTTCCCCTCTTCTAGCTTTCTTTCGGCAGCGAGTCAGAGACTTTCGATTTACAAGGGATTTGACGTGCCCCTCGTTGGACCATTCAGACGCCTCACACCACCCTCTCTTAGGGCCTTCTGGTACTTGCAGTTTCAAAACAGGTCCCCATCAGCGTCTTTCAAATGAGCACCCACATGGCACTGGACCCTCTGCACCTGCACCTTAACTGGGCTTTCTTTAAAAGTTCACAAACAGACAAGTTCTTGGTTCATCAGTTTCTTGCATTCCTACTTTGTTGCTGATTGCAACCTTGGGGTCAACACAGTTCGGTTCGCTATCAGCTCTTTCTGGCTCGCTGGCTGTGTGGAGCCCATTGGCTTGTCTTGCCTCTGGGGTCAAGGATGGTTATCACTGTAGCCAGCGTGACTCCTTTCCCGGGTTATCAATCCAGTACTCCTCCATGCACCGTTACTCCACACACCAAGCTGTAAATCCAGGTCTAATGTTTTCTCTTTCACTGGCTTTCGCAGGTCTGGGTTGAAAAGGGCAAGGGCATCTCCCTCCTTGTCATGTTTTCAGGTCTCGTCGCCTTTCATCTCTGTTTAAACTGCCATCCTGGATCAGCTTTTTCCTCGTGTGGCTGGCCTTGCTCGTAGTGTGCTCTCGTACTCCGCCTTTTATTCCTGTGTGGAAGGTAAAGGGCTGTCAGGTGTGCGTGTTTATGGTCAATTGCCTGACTTGTGTGTTGGGACATGTAAGGTAAACGGCTCTGGTGTCAGTCCGTTGTCTGTGATGGTGTAAGAATGTGTTCCTGTCGGAAGGCGGGGTGGGGTTAGAGCTTCTAAGTATCCTACAGGATAGGATGGGGAAAAGGTATTACAAGGAAGGGGGTTCCCACGTCTCAACCATCTGTGTCCCACTTCCACTCCCCGAAAAAAACCTCACCCAGGTGATCCTCCCCCACTGGTCCACCCTCAGGAACTGGATCCAATAGCGATGGCCGTGTCCTGGCCAACTGGATGATAGATCTCTGGGGAGCAGCGGGTGAGACACCGTCAGGTTTCTCACATACACTGCCTCCATGCAATGTAGACGCATCTGCTTCATAGGGGAACCTGGACAGGAAATCTACATTCCCCTGGTCTTTACCTTTCTGGTTTTCCACTGTGAAGCAGTAGGCCTGCATGTCTAGGAACCATTGCACGACACATTGGTTTGATTCTTTGTGTTGGCTAATCAAAACTAGGGAGAATGGTTGTGACCAAGGTAAACTTTCATCCTAAAAGGTAGTATCTAATGTGGATAATGGCCGACTTGATGGCCAGGGCCTCTAATTCCAGCACAGAGTAATTATTTTCATGTGAGAAGAGCTTGCGGCTTGTGAACAGGAGAGGGTATTCAAAATGTCACAAACTTGAGATAAGACTGCTCCTAACCTGATAAGGGGGGGTCCGTCTGCAATATAAAGTCTTTGGAAACGTCTTCTACCCTCAGGATTGGGTTCTGGCACAGAGTTTTCTTTAAAGTATTATAACATATGTCATCCTCTTCAGACCAATGAAGTTTCTGGGGATCGGTGTTCTTAAGTTTATCTGTTAGCCTAGCTGTTTCATCTGAAAAATTTGGGATAAAACTATAGTAATATCCTATTAACTCTAGAAAGGCTCTAAGATCCCTTTTTGTCTTGGGTGTAGGTATATCTAGGACGGCTATCACTTTCTCATGTTGGGGCTGTACATTTCCATTCCCTACAAAAAAGCCAAGGTATTTTACAGCTGATTGTGCCAGTCTGCATTTAGATAGATTAGCAGTTAGGGCGGCCTGTCTGAGGACTCTGATAACAGTATGTAGGTGGAAAAGATGGTCTTCCCAAGTTTTACTGTAAATAACGATATTGTCAATATAAGCTCCACAGAAGTCAAAATGGGGACGTAAGATTGTATCCATTAGGCGCTAGAAAGTGACTGGTGCACTGTATAAGCCAAAAGGGAGGACTTTGAAATGAAATAATCCTAAGGGTGCAGAGAATGCTGTCTTCTCTTTGTCTGGCCCATATACTGGTACCTGCCAATGTTAGGAGAATTCTCCAGAATGGCTAATTTCCCTTACCTACTGAGTCCCTCAGCAGCTTTGCTGAATTTCTAGGATTTATTTTTTTCAGCTGGTAAGTGTGTGAGCCTTTTTCCCACTCTTAGATGTGTTTTGCTGTGTGTGTTTAACATTTTGTGTTCATAGACTGTGGATCCTCACCTACTCCACAGGCATCATCTTTTTACTGTGTGTTACACAGCACCTTCAGTGCATTGACACAGGGTTGTCTTTTAGACTTCCCAACTCAGACTCCATTTTCTGGGACTGACTACTGTCTCCCAGAACATATAAAGTTGCCATTAACTTTACTAACCTCTGTAAAACCACAGACCTAGTACAAACCATCTTACATGGAGTACTGAAAAGGGTTAATGCTTATCCCTTTTTGTCTGTTTCTCTTGGAGCATTATTTCACTCCCTTTTCATCAAGACTTGGCTGGTGGTAGTGATAACTCCCCTATTTTTCCTACCGCGGTTTTCTTAAATAACCTTAGTATTGTTTTAGGCTATCTTGGTAGCCTCAAACTTAAACCCGCTAGACCATATATGTTTTATTATGGTTCCAACTGGGTTTATTTGCCATTTCTTTTTGGAAGTCTTTCTCGTGTTTTACTCTGTGTGCCAAACCAGGTTTGATTCCTTTGTCACTCTCTTTTCGCTGGCTTCTACACACAAGCCCTCCTTAGGCGCCTGTATGTCTGGGGGTGCAGGATGTGAGGGAGGGGTTTAGGACTCCCTGCACAGGGTCTCCTTGGGGACCTATGTCGCACTCTGAAATGATTGGCTGTGGTGACTGTCCCAGCGGCCACCCAGGCTGTGTGAATGGGGGAAAACTGCATAAAAAGCAGGTCTCTGGGACTGGAAAGGCAGAGTCGCCACTGGAACAAAAGAACCGATGAGGAACTGATGGAAGAGGACCCCCTACCACGACTGAACCAGCCGTTGAAGTCCTGGTGCAGGTCCAAATCCTCGAACTCCAACGACAAAGAAGTTCATCCAGGAATCTTCTTCCCCTGAGCTGGTGGGCCCAACCAGTTCGCCCAAACTGCAAGACAGGACTCCCTCCTCTGGTTGAATTTGCTGTACAGAGCTACAGTGGGGCGGATAGCCAGGAAGGTCGGACCCTGCTTGGGTTTTAAGGAGCACATCTTTTATTTGTTGCTTTGCTCTGCTGCTGGTTTCTTCCCTGGGTAGTGCAGGACGCCCCAGTCTTCCTACTTCGTGTCAGTCGACAGTCGCTTCAGGAACTGTGAGCCTACAGGAACTACCAGGAACGTCCGCCTCAGCTACAGCTTCTTCTCCATTGAAAGCTACTGTTCAAATCCGGTTGTTCGTTTCGTTCAGCCGCGGTGAAAGTGTGTGAAATCTTTCTCCAATCCGAGGGCTAGTCCTTCTCTACTCTTTAACCTAACTTTTCTGCTGACCAACTTCATCCAGAACTCTTGGCAAAGACTTAACCACGAACTACCTTGAACTGTGTGATCTTGAGCAAAAGACTTGTCCTATTGACTTTGGCCCTAAGCCTTTTCGATCTGATTCCATCACTGTAGTTCCTCTTTCTAGATTGCCCTGCTTACTTAACCTGTTGGTGCTGTTCAATGTTTACCTAACTTTGTCTTTCCCTCCCTTTTTTAATTTCTGGAGTGCCATTTTGCTCCCACTTCACTTTGTGAGCTTAACTTGTCTGGAACCTATTGGGAGAGGTGTGGTGTATTAAGAGTGTGATTTCTAAACTGTTTTACTTTAGTGAAATGTTATACAACTGATGTGTAAATCAATGTATATTCTTTTACTCAGAAACCTTGAGTCAGTGTTTCTTTGAATCATAGTAATTGCTGTCCTTTGTGTAACTATTGAGACTGCTCACTTGCTCTTGAGATAAGTCTAGCTGCTCAACCATCGCTATCACTTTTACTGTGTAGTACAGGCTTGTACCAAATGTGAATTTGTACTGTCCCTTATAGTCTTAATTGTGTATGGTGTTCCCAAAGGGTACTGCATATAATTCTGCCTAACAGCCAATACCCTTTTGGTAGTTCTAGGGTGGATAGAAAGGTGACTGCTCCCAGTAAATCAATTAGATCATTGATGCGTGGCATGGGCTAGGCATCGAAATCGGATATTGCATCAACTTGATATAAGTCTATACAAAACCTCCAGGAACTGTGAGGTTTATTGACCATGACAATAGGGGAGGACCATGGGCTGACAGAGGGCTCGATAATATTAGCTTGCAGCATTTTGTTTACTTCCTCGACCACTATCTGTTTACGGGCTTCTGGGAGTCTGTACAGTTTTAAATGTACCACTTTCCCCTTGGGTGTTCTAATATATTGGTAGGTGACTTTAATTCTTCCTGATTTGTCTGAAAATACAGCAGGGAAGCATGTAATTACATCCTTTAGATCTTTTTGTTTCAGAGTAGACAACCCGGGAGGAATTAGTTCAAAGTGGTCTATATCTTCCGGAACCAAACAAGATAGTACCTTGGCATGGGTGGCAGAGGGGTACCTTTTCCACTACTTTAAGAGATTTATGAGGTACAAACGGATCTTTTGTTTTCTGTCCAGTTGGGCTACTTTATAAGTGCAGGCTCCTGTTCGTTCCACTATCTCAAAGGGACCATGCCACTTAGAAACAAACTTGTTTTCTGAGGTGAGTAATAGGACCAATACTTTTTGTACTATAGAGAACAATCCCAAGCTTACTTTCTTGTCATAGTTAGATTTTTGTTGGCTCTGGGCCTTTTCCATATGAGTACTGACTACATCTCAAACAAGCCTCATATGTTCTTGCATTCAGGTAGCAGTATGCGAGATGGGAATGGGGGCCTCTTTTGATTCTTCCCAGGTTTCCCAGAGCATGTCCAAGACATCTCTGGGTTCTCTGCCATAAACCAGATCAAAAGAGGAAAAGCCTATTGAGTTTTCTACACTGCAAACAGTGCCCACAGGATCATTCAGTCCCAGTCTTTCCCGTCCTTGTCTACCAATTTTTGCAGGATACATGTTAGGATCTTGTTGAATCTTTCTACTAAACCATTGGTTTGGGAATGGTACACAGAAGTTCGTAAGGTGGTAATATGGAGTATCTCTTGGACCTGTGCCATGAGCTTGCTCATAAAATTTGACCCTTGATCGGTCAATATTTCCTTGGGAAAGTCAACCCTGGAAAAATATGGTAGGAGGTGTTTAAGGATTTGCTGTTGTATTATTTCGCATTAGGAATGCTTCAGGGTATCAGGTGGCATAATCAACAATTATGAGGACATATTTGTTGTCTAATCTGAATGTTTCTAGAGGTCCAACAATGTCCATTCCGATCCTTGAAAAGGGGACTTCTATGATGGGTAAAAGATTCAAAGGGGCAGGTGTGTGCTAGTTTTCTGACATACTTCACACATCTGGATAAAGGTCTTTATATTGGAGTGGATACCTGCCCAGTAAAACTTCCCACTGATGTGTGCTTGGGTTTGGGATTGTCCTAACTGACCCCTGCTAAGGTGAGAATGTGCGATCTCCACTACAACCTTTCGGTGGGTCCTGGGGATCACCAATTGTATTTTTATTAACCCTTCGGTCAATGTTTCTCTCCTGTAAAACAATCCCTGCTTTAAGAAGAAAAAGGGGCTTCCTTTTCCTATACCGTCCCCCTCTGGAATAGCCTGTAGAAAGGCTTCAGCAAGAGTGGGGCCATTTCAGCAGGCGAAGGCCAGATCGGGATAGATGGTGGGTCCGTCTCCCTTCATTTCTTCGATGTTAGACGGTTGTCAGCTTCCTCAAATCCCAATGCACCTCTGTCTGTTTTGTCGGGTTTGTTCTCTTTAAACTGAGGGAATATTGCCTTTTCCAAAATTCCTTGGGCGATTTGGTCCCCACGATGTGCTTCAAATTGGATTTCCCCATGATTATGTAAGAGAACCTTTATGTCCACTCGGACGTCTGGGTCGATGATGGGCCAGATTTTGGGGCTAGCCTGATATAACACCCAGGCGGGGGTATCAAAACTAAATAAGTAGAACTCATTCCTCTTTTCCCAGGGGGAATGACCGCTCCTCTACTGCTACAAATATCGAAACCTATTGATTCTTTTGTGGCAAAAGAAGGGCTAGAAGCTCAGTGACTACATTTTTTAAATTGTAGGGTTCCCCAATTTGTTTCAATTGAGTCACATCCCACGCTTCCACCATATGTAAGGAACTCAAGGTGGCAACAGTAAAGACATACAGAAATGATCACAGTTCAAGGGTGTTTATTGAACTTCATAATGGGTGAGATAAACACCTAATCTAAACCTACATCTAAGATGGGGCAAGCTATGACCATTAAATAATAATAAGGCAGTCCTATTTGCGTCTTGTCAAACAAAAAGGGCCTATACTAAAAAACCTATTGCCAATCATTACTGCTAAGTCAAAAAAGAGTGTGGGATAATGTTTACCAGAAAAGAAAGAAGTGTTGACAAAAATGATAAATCAGGATGGTGTGGCTGGGTCTCCCTTCCCCACTTCTTAAGCACGGGACAAGGCAGAACTTCTGAGCACAGCACACTCCTGGGCCTCTCCAGCACGAGGTTTGCAATTCCAGTTCAACAATACAAAAACCTTCAGGGGCCAAGTCTCTTTTCTCCAAAGTCTCTGGCCTCAGAAGGCTTGATGGATCAACACAACAAACAAACAAAAAGTTCCTTTATTGATCTTTGGACCTTGGGCGATTGCTCTTTCCGTCAGGTTCACTATGGCCTTTTAAATGTAGCTTACCATTTTCTAGAGAGTCTTAATCTCCTTTTGAACAACTTCTCACTATGGCCAACCCTCTTCCGGGTTCACATTTGTCAATTTCACAGTCGTTTTACTTTTAACACAGTGCAGGATTAATGCTTATTAGCGTTTCCCCTTGACATCCCTCCGTCGGGTTCACCTAGCCATATTGAACACAGTTCATTCATGAATTTTTTTAACACATTTCATGATTTGCTTTATCACATCAGAAAGCAAGGTTTCCCTTCTTCTAGCTTTCTTTTGGCAGCAGGTCAGAGACTTTCGATTTGATGTGACCCTAGTAGGGCCACTCTGACACCTCACGCCACCCTCTCGTAGGGCTTTCTGGTGCTTGCAGTTTCAAAACAGGTCCTGATCAGAGTCTTTTGAATGAGCGCCCATGTGGCGCCAGACCCCTGTGCACCTGGATCTTAATGGGGCTTTCTTTAACAGTTCACAAACACTTGCGTTCTTTATTCATCAGTTCCTTGCGTTCCTACTATGTTGCCGATTGTAACCTTGGGCTCAACACAGTTTGGTTTGCTATCAGCTCCTTCTAACTCACCAGCTCTGTGGAACCTATTGGCTTGACTTGCCTCTGGTGTCAAGGACGGTATCACAGTAGCCAACATGCCTCTCTGCCTGGGTTATCAATCCAGGAGGTGCCCGTTGACATTTGCTACTCCACACACTAGCTGTAACTCCTGGTCTTATGTTTTCTCTTTTGCAGGCTTTGTGGGTCTGTCTTGAAAAGGGAAAGGACATTTCCCTCCTTGTCGTCTTTTCAGCTTTTGCCGCCTTTCGCCTCCATTTAAACTGCCGTCCTGGACAAGCTGCTTCCACATGCAGTTGGCCTTGCTGCGCCTTTTATCCCTGTGGGTAAGGTAAAGGGCTATCAGGTGTGCATGGTTATTGCCAATTGCCGGACTCTGCTTGAACCGTGTGCTGGGACATGTCAGGTAAACAGCTCTGGTGTTAGTCCGTTGTCTGTTACGGTTTAAGAAAGTGTTCCTGTCCGAAAAGGGGGGGGGCTTCTAAGTATCCTACAGGGTAGGATGGGGAAAAGGTGTTACAAGGAAGGGGATCTACATTTCAACCATCAGTGTCCCACTTCCACTCTCCGAAGACTCCTCATCCAGGTGATCCTACCCCACTGGTCGACCCCCAGGAACTGGATCCAATAGCGATGGCCGTATCCTGGCCACCTGGATGACAGATCTCCGGGGACCAGCGGGTGAGACACCTTCAGGTTTCTCACAACAGCATGTAAATGCTGCATGTGTTCTATAACTCTTAAAGATCCATTTAGATCTTCTGCCCTTAAAGGGATCGATGATATTATTGAAGTCACCACATAGAATTAGGTTTGTGAGGTCTGAATGTAGAATGTTTAATATCAATCCAGAATGCAGGATCAGGATTTATTGGACCATTAACATTCATGATGCAGCCTTTTTGTAAAGTCATCCATACTCACCTACCTTTGTCATCCATATCTTTATGTATAATTTTATGAGGCAGATTTTTATTTATAAGAATCACTACGATATGATATGGTAGTTTATTTATATAGCACCTATACACGTGATTCAAAGCGCTTCAAGGCAAGGGAGGGAACAAGGGAAAAATACAATGACATTCTTACAGGCCATGAACAGTAAGGATGTGAAAAGAGACTATCGTACTAGGCTTGGTGACATTTCAGATAGTGCTGGAGGGGATTTGGGGGGGGGGCATTTCAGGGGCGGGGGAGAAGACAGACGAGGTGGCTATCATAGAAGGTCCAGGGACAATTCTGATAGAGTAAATGCATAGAAGAAAGTAAAGGGAGAAGGGGAGGAGATAGGAAAAGGGAGAAAGGGAGAGGAAGAGAGAACAGAGAGTAAGCAGTCAAAGCAGCGGAGAAGCAAGAGGGGAGAGCAAATACAATTGCACAAGTCAGTAGTAACATATAATGTTGCAAGCCTGAATACAAGATGAAGATGGGAACAGCATGATTCAGGGCCACCATAAGTACAAGATGCAAATGAAGTCCAGCATGAGAGTTGAGAACAATGAAGTCCATGAAAATCAAGTCCAGCATTGGCCACAAGACAGTGATGGTCAAACCAGAATGTATCAGGACAGACTCCTGCAGAAGTTGGCTGGAGGGAGAGGGAGGGGGGGCAGGGTAGAAGAATCAAGCAAAATAGACAACCTGTGTGCGAGAAGGGTGGGGGCACAAGGGAACATTACTGGGGGCCAGAGGGGGTGGTATGGCTGTGGGGATAGAGGGAGTAAACACATGTTTTTGCATGCTTACCTGGTGTTTGAGCAGGGGTTCGGGTCCCAGGTCCTCCTGATCCAAACAGGTTCAAACAGGAATTGCCCTTTTCTTCAACTGCCCTTCACTTTGGGCGCCCACGCGAGATACACCCTTGATCTAAGAGTTAAAAGCAAGAAGGAGGAGGCAGGACTAAAAAGGTGGGTGGTGCTTAGGCCAGGTGACGTAGATTCACTTGCATCTGCTCCCCGTCTGCAAAGGAAAAGAGGCTGGAGGGATCCTTAAGTAGGGAAAAAGAGCGGCAACCAGGAAGGCACCAGGTGGCCGTGGCTTGCTAAGTGGGGAAAAAGAGCTGCAACCTGGAAGGTGCCAGGTGGGTGGGGCTTAGGCCAGGTGACCTAGATCCACTTGCACCCACTCCCCATCTGCATAGGAAAAGAGGCTGGAGGGCTCCTTAAGTAGGGCTACACCATTCTTTTTGCCATCGGCTTTACTGGCAATTACCAAAATGTTTTTGGTTTCATTGATTCAACAGAGATGAATGAGTCTCCTGAATACAAGTTAGTGAAGGATTGAATCTCTTAAAATGGGCTTAGATGTTTTGTCTTTTAACTGGGTTGTTCATACCCTTTATATTCCAATGAATACACTTTCAAAAAAGGTAGCAGGCACCCCTCTCCAGAAAGAACAATGCCCTTCTGAACAAGAGTACCAACAGCAACACATGTTTCAGCCTTGTTGGACCTCATCAGTGAGGTGAATCTGTGCCTCTCTGGGCACAGTGAGGAGGGGGCCAGGACTGGGTTCCCCCAGGTAACTCAGGGTGACCAACCCCAAGTTCCTTGCAAATATTTTTCAAAACAAAGGTAGCAGGCGCCCCTCTCCAGAAAGAACATGGCATGATCACCTATTCTGTGTTTTTTTCCCACCATGAGAGTCCGCAGCCATGGCTTTTTGCTCACTGTACCTTTCACAGATGGGAAATATCAATTTGCATATCAGTCTTTGTCCCGCCCACATGAGCAGTGCAGTACCAAAATGCTATGGCGATTCCTTTCTGCACAAGAGTACCATCAGCAACCCCATACATAAATTTCAGCCTTGTTGGGCCTCATCAGTGAGGTGCAGCTGTGCCTCTCTGAGCACAGTGAGCAGGGGGTCCACGTATGGGTTCCCCCAGGTAACTCAGGGTGACCAACTCCAAGTTCCTTGGAAAAAAAATTCAAACAAGGTAGCAAGTGCCCCCTCCAGAAAGAACATGGCATGATAACCTGCTCTGTGTTTCCCCCCCATTAAATACACTTGCACACCGTCAGAACATTAGAATAAGATATTGTTTTGCAAGTATGAAAAATAGATTCTTGTAGAAGCACACCTGGGGGAAACACACAGGGAATAGGGACAACTTGACACATACATAGACCAACTAATAAAGCAAGAATGGTCACTATATTAGTGATGTTCATAATAGAAAAGTGAGATAGTCTAGGAGTTGTCAAGGAAAAGTACAATAGATCTTAGGGCTAGGTGACGCCAGAGGGACCCCACAGACCCTAAAGGGAGCAGGCACTTGACCACTGCCTCTGCCCTACAAATCCATATTAATAATTTAGATCTATAACACGTTTAGCTGATCATATGAATAGCATGAGCAAATCAAGAAGATTTAGACACTGGCAAAGGAGAGGAAGTTGGAAGAGATATATCCATATTTTCTATATTAAGTGACCTAATGAAGGATTTCAGGTCCACCAGATCATCAAATACAGAAGATCGTCCATTAACGGTCACCTTGAAGTAAAATGGGTGATAGACCTTGTCTGACGTTCAGTTGCTTAAGTACCGGCCAATAGGACAACATTTGTTTCCTCTTTTGAGCCGTTTCTTTTTGCTACATCTTGAGAGATTACAATTCTATTTCCATTCCATGTAAGGTTGTTCATTTCCTCTGCCATCTTGATAATTAACTGCAATTCCGTATATTCCAGAAACAAAAGGAGCCTAGCATGAGGAGAGGAATGAGAAAGATGCAGGAGATCATTAGGACCAATGCAATGTTCTCTCTGAATACCCAGCAACACTGATGGTGGGAAATTAAGGATGGGAAACATATTTTGTAGGAAGATTATAGCATCATTCGCTTCACAACCCTCAGGTAAACCGGACACACACAGGTTGTTGCATCTGCCTATGTTTTCCAACTCTTTATTGCGTCTCTCTAGGTCCTTCACATCCCTCTCTAAGTGCATCACTCTGGAATAGGTATCCTTAGCAGCACTTATTCTGTTCTTAATCTCCTCCATTCTTGCTTCAAAAGTGGCCCATCTGTCATGTAGTTGTTGTAACTTGTGGTTAGTGACTTCCATGAATGGCTTAAGAGACGTTAGTTCCTGCAAAATTGCTTCCCTACGTTTATCAGACATGGCAATAGGAGAAGGGGAGTCAATCTTAGGCCTTTAGAGCGTGGTAGTAGAGGATGAACCACGGTTATCCTTCCATGTAGGGCTTTTTTGGCCACTTCTGTTGGAGGCCATTATACTATTTGAGAAGGACATTTGTAATTCCCACACAGAAACACGCTAGAGAGGGTGTGCAGTAATAGTGCTCCCACACATGTCCTTAAAGCTTGAAAAGGAATTACCTCAAAATTCACAAAGAAATAGAGTAGCATAAGTTATATAAATTGACCTGGAAAGATAAGGAAAATGGAAAGAGGATCATTGCCTTGCTAGTAATTCAATGTGTCCATTAGATGGCACACATTATCTTTCTCAAATGCAATGCAGTCATTGCTGCTCCTTCAGGCTCGCTCTTCTCCTCACGAGCGTTGGCAGTCAGAGAGCTATGTTCTGCTCTCTGTACCTCTTCAGCCTTGAGACATGGAGCAACAGCAAAGCATGGACAGCATCAGGTAATGTGTTATAACACATCAATCCTGTGGGTATTCCGACTTCTCGCATATAAATTAAAAGTGTCAATGGAACATTGAATGAAAAACGAAACAGGCAGAAGAAAGCGGTTGAATCAGCCCTCGATCATCACCAAGCCACGCCCCCCAATTCTTGCCTTTCTACTGGCTGGGATAAGTAGACCTGTACATGCATTGGTGAATGCTAAATATGAATATTCTGATCTGGAAAGGTACTGAAGATGATATGAATGACTTTCTTATTTTTGCAAATACTAACTCATTCGGTCTCAGTCTAACCAGTACGTGTGACTCCAAACAAATTGATTTCTTAGTCTTACATATCTTTGATGAAGGTCAATAGCTTCTGACCAGTACTTACTGAGGTCAATTCCATGTTAGCAGGACAAAGCAACCATCAACGTATGACTATTAATAATATCCCAACTGGAGAATTTCATAGGGCAAGACGCAACTGCACGCGTCCAATAGATTATGAGATGGAATGTAATATCATCAATCAGCGCTTCTTGAACAGAGGCTACACCAGCTCAGTCATAGATGAAGCATTCACTAAATTTACCAATGTCACTCAGCTTGACCTCTTGAACAAGGTGCCTAAATCCGAAGATTCCCTCCAACATATTTCTCTGGTTACCCCATTCACAACTGACTCCTCCATGTTGTATAGAATGGTAGCTAATCATTGGCACATCCTGAGAATGGACAAGGATCTCAAGCTTTTTTTAACACCTAAGCCAAAATTTACTTTTTTTAGATCACCTACTATTAAATCACAGGTTAGTCCGTCATTTTTTGAAAATCAAGTGGCCAATCCCTCTTGGCTACAACAACCGACGGGTTTTCACAAATGTGGCAATTGTAATCAGTGCCCCCGGGCCCATTCTAAATGTCAAACCTTCACAGACAAGTTTGGATCCAAAGTGGTTATACGGGACTTTATTAACTGTAAAACCACCCATGTGGTGTATGCCATCATATGTGTATGTGGCAAACTCTACGTGTGTAGTACTATACGCCAACTCAGAATCCGGATCAGAGACCAGTCTCCGGGTGTGTGAACCCAAATCTCCTTTGGCAGCTCATTGGCAAACTGAACATCAACTGGATCTGACATCTGATTTGCGCTTTATTGGATTGATGAGAGCGCATAAGGGGAAAAGGGGCGGGAATCTTCTGTTGAAATTGCGACAGATGGAAGCCAAACTCATCTGCCTACTACGATGTACCACTCGTGGATTAAATTCTGACCACGAGATGCACGTCTTTCTATGAATCTGGCCTGATCGATTGTTACATTTTATTGTATAAGTGGGCCAATACTTCTACTAATTAATCTTCAGATACTGTCATTAATTATGCTAATGTTCCCCTTACTTGCATTTTTGCAACTCCATCATGCTTTTCGCTTGCCGGCATTTACGCGTGTTTAGGGTTATCAGTAATGATATGATCACCTTACATTGTTTCCTCCACACGGGAGTCTTGATTTTACATTCTCGGGTTACAGGTTAATTGAGAGAATCTCGTTTTTTTCGTTCTCCCGCCATTTCGTGAGAACTATTGAGCCAGTTAATATGTTTATAGTACAATTCTCCTTCTCTGGCCTTGACACCGGTCTTTGAACATGCGAACTTTGCTATATTGTCGTAGTGTTCTGAGTCTTCAATGATGCTTAATTGTCTAATCAGTTGTTTAATTTGGGATTCATTTACTATTATTAGTCATTGAGACACACTAGTGTGGCGAACGCAATTTTGCATTGATTACCTTAATTCCATATCAGGATGTCGTGTGGACAATCAATCGCGCCTACGTCACATTGTTGACAATATACGTCACTTACGCGACGTAATGTTGTCGCGCGCAGCCACCGTCACTCCCATGACGTGTCCGGCAGTTTTCTCTATTTAGATTCACTGAGAACGGTAGCCACTGGATTTGTTTCACTATATTCGTACCTGACTCGATTAGCCGAGTGAGTGACTATATTTTCTTCTCTTCTGCTCGTGAATGCCTTCTGTCATCATTACGTCTTTCTTTCTCTGATACTTTTTTGCTATTGATTGCAGGCGATATATGCGTGCTAGCCACTTGGCTTTTGATATTAGATAAGGATATATATTTCTCAACAGGTATTCACCCTTTAAAGCCCAGTGTGGTAAGTGCCTTGCTATTGAAGTACTTGATTTTTTATGTCGCTTAGTTGCTTTCAGGTTTGTTTAGGTTGAAGATTTTTTAATTTACTATTGGAAATTTTCCAACAGGCATCCTGTATTTACTGGTTATTTCAATCTCTTTTTTGGTAAGCATTTTCTTCATTGTGTGCACTTTTCCGGAATGTGGTTTCTGGTATTATTTGGAATTCATGTTCAGTGCGACCGTACATTAATCACTACAATTGATTGACTTTAGATTTTGATCAGTCTCTTGCCTTGATAATATTATGTAGCATTAACACCATACACACGTGGCATGGTGTTGGGTGCGTGATCTGCATGGTGGTCTTGCGAGGGTGCAATGGGACATCACTTCCACTTGAAGATGAAACATTATTGATTTCCATTGTGCTTATATACTTTTTCTACATTCCTATTCTCTTATTTGCTGTGCCAATTTTGCCCTACAACTGCTATCCCACTCCTCTAATCCGGACTTGGTATGTTCTTTATTTACTTATTTTTTCATGTTTTTATGTTGAATAATTTTTGAATTTTTTAATTTCATGTTGCAATTTGTTTATTTCTAATCATGCACATATGTTGATGTACTATGTTTTGTGTCTATTTGAACATGATTATTGTATGTGGTTGTGCCACTCAGCCTTGAAGATGACGCAAGTGTCGAAACACGTGTCGGCTGTTCTCCATTCCATTAAAATACTGTACTCTAATTGTTGTCATATGGTCTAATGGTGTTTAGCGCAATTCCATCCACGTTCCACTAACTGCATTGGTGAATGGATGGAAGGAAGAGTGTTCTCTATGTATAGGATTTATATCCAAGCCCAGATAAACTGAATACACATTTGAATAGCCTCGATAAGTATTTCATAACCATAGGATTCACAAAACATCTTTGTTTGACAGGTAATAAAGACCATTTAACTTGTGTCACCTCCTCTTAACTAATACTGTATGGGCAGGATTACCAGCTCTTTTTCCCTAAATCCCTCAAGAGTGATCATATATTCCTAAACGATGGAAGTATTAAACATTTATCATGGAACAGAATTTTGCACTCATTATGGACAATAGAGTTGCTCACATTTTTGCTTATTCTCGCAAGACCTTTAAGAAAATTACCTTCAACCTTTTCAAATGAAAGATACAGCCCCAACATCCATTGAGAGATTGATTTAACTTGATACATATTAAATGGGACCTGAAAATGAAGGCAACCAGTCTTCCTATTGAATGAGAGAATAGCACCAGCTGAATATTTCATCCTCGTCCGAAATCTCCTCTAACTGGGTGTAACAACTATGATTGCTTCAGAACCAGACCCTAAGATAATCAAAGGTTGTTATTGCGTCTAGCACTTTCCATTAATTGAAGAAATGCCTTTGAATAACAATGTCATTGGCAAATAGTAATAACAGCACATATTGATTGCCAATTTTAGGAACATCATGAGTAGTCAATCGTACAGCTGAATCAATGCTATTAAAATATACTATAATACATTAGTGACCAACACATTTCCTTCCCTAGGACCTTTTGTAACCTCAAAGGCTCCAGTACACTGGCCCCTTGGACAATACCTGATCCTAGCTGTGTTATTTGAATAAAGAGAAATTATACTTGCAAAGAAATCTGAAAGGCACCCAAAATTACTAAAAACCATCAACAGTTTGGACTGATTCACTGTGTCATACATGGAGCCATATTTGAGGCATGCATAGTACTGCTTGTAAATGAACATGGTTTAGTTATAAACAAATGTTATGCCAAACATTGGTTGACTTAACTGGCCTTCACTTGAAATCCTAGTTGGCATGGTGATAATATTGGTTCAGCACAAATGCATTCCAATGCAAGGTTTGGATAACCATGGTAAATCCAAGAATGATATTGTTCGGTAACAACATGAATCTTTAGTATCACCTTTTTTTAAATACTGGGATACTTTTTGCAGATCTCCATTAATCTGGAACCTCCGGGGATTTCTTTATACTATTACAAACCTTCATTATGATAGCTGCTCAAATTTGTGGGTAGGATTTAACAATAATGGAAGGAATACAGTCAGAGCAAGGGTCTTTTCCACATTTCCGAGACAATATGGCAGCTATTCCTTCTTGAACAGCAATATCTAAGTCAGCTCCAAGAGATTTTGCTCATTCCTAGCAAGGTATCGTAGGTTCACTGTAAATATGATTTTTACTCTAAGCTACATTGCAATAAAGGGGCGCGCACCACAGGATGTAGCCTCTGAAGTAGCCTGTTGTGCCTGAAGTTCTGTGCAAATCATTTCTGACGTTCCTTGCATGGTCACTGTACTACTGGATTGTATTCTCTGAGGAATCTGTCTGCAGTGACTGGCCACGGCCATAGTAACGTGACTTCTACTTAACCACGGGCCCGCGCACCTCACCGCGCGTGCCTCAGGAAGTAGCCTGTTGTGCCTGTTTGGCCTGGGGTCCAGGGGCTTGGGGAGGCTCTGAGGCATTGTTTTACTTTCAGCTCAATGATGGAAAATCTGGCAAGCGTATGTATGAACTAAAGAAAGGTGTGATGGATTTTGGTTTCATTTGAAAGGACGTAGTAAACGTTTAGCCCATGGTGTTTATCTCGCAGCGCCATCTTGTTGTTTTTTCATCTATTGGTGGTTGCGAGTGGTAGAGTGACCATACAATATACTCTTGTTTGTTTTGATATCATCTGACTTGTGACGGATTTCACAAGTATCTAGATAACGGTTCAGTGTTCAAGCCTATGCGGGTACATAAGTGCTCTCTCTCCGCTATTTTATGACTTTTACTCATAACCTATTGAAATATTAAAGGGTCCGTGGGCATCAGGATCTAAACATTGGGTATGGGAATAAACCTTGATTATGTCACATAAATTGTTCTGTACAAAACTAAACATTGCTGTAAAACCTGCTGTCATGACAAGATGCATGAGCTTGGTTTGTGCAGCTGCCATGCCCCTGCCAGGGGCTACGGACACCGATGAAGATTTGATCGAATGTGCCCAAAAATGCTCTTAGGTCCAAAACGGCATAGTTCCATCTAGTATTGAGGATAAATCCGAAGAAATGCTGGTACACTCCAACATGGCTAATATTACATCTACTGCCGTAATGAATTCAAGTTATTTTCATGCCAATACTCCCCCAATTTTTAGCACATGAGAAATTACTTTGATGGGGCTCACACAACATCTCAACCCAATGGACTTTCAATCTAGTGATTATGTTAAGAACACCAACGGCGTTAGTGCGCCCTGCAATGTTGATGTAAGCAATATCTCCTCAAATATGTTGATGTTAATTGAATTGAAAAAACATTCCAGGTTACAGAATGAAATAGTCATGGCCCCACAGCCTTGCCTGAGCTATGCAGGAGAACAGTTGTTGGTCTGAAGATGGACCATTGTGATGAACCAAATCCAGCATTTAGTTTTCCATCTAAAGCTAGCAAAGATTGTATGCACATTGATACAACTGTAGCCTCGGTTGTGTATGTCGAGGCAGCACATGCTAAAAACATGCAAACATGATGATCTATCTATTAACAATGATAATTTAGTAATTCACCCAAGCTGTGCTCAACAAATGTCTGAAGTGGGTGCGTTAAAGACTACTGATGTTGAGCCACTTGCAGTAAAATTATCCCCAAAAAAAGAAGGAAAATTAAGAAGGAAAGAAACATGCGCCTTAAGAGCTTCAAGTATGTCTTCTCGTAAATTCATGCGGACAATACGTGGGGATCAGCTCGATGGATGCAAAGTTAAAGACGATATACAGGAAATTGAAAAACACAATAAAAAAACAATAATATTTTAGATCCTCCCGGAGAAAAAAGCCTGAAGGTCAATAAGGAGGTTCTGATTGGAGATAACAGACGGAATACTCAGAAGGTCTTCATAAGTTATGCGACACTCTTAAACATAAAGAAACATATGCCCGGATTGACAAGAACATCAAATTAATGTAATGAGGAGTGGTGGATATCTTCAACATATTTAAGAATCCCGAGGCCTTGTCCTGACCCAACACTCCATTATCAGTCAGTCCTGTGAGCACTGACATGATGTTTAACACATGTGAAAATATTGGATCGTCCACTGAAGCTGAGATTCTCCTCAGAGTGCCCTGTGAGATTGAGACTGGCAACATCTCTGTGGCCCCAACTATGGCTTCTGATGTTAGTGACGCTGTACCAAGGATCAGGCCCTTGGAGAATTCCGGCAAAGGTCCAGTGAATAATGTGTTGGAAAGTGATTATACACTTGACAATGGTTTGTCTGTTGCAGCCATGAGTGCTCTTATTGAGTCCAAACTGAATAAAAAAATAATAGGTTCTAAGATATATAACTCAAACAGCAATTTAGGTCAAGAGATACATAGTGTGAACATGAGAAAGACAAACAACGAAGAAGTAGCCGAAATAAGATCTACTCTGGTGGTGAATTACCATGTTGGGGGTACCCCTTGGGTTGGACCTCGCAAGCCTTTGGAGAAGAATGGTACTCATCTCAAACCAGGTGTTGGTACTGAAGGTTATGACGGCAACAAAGTCTCGCCCAAACAAACATAGCTTAATCATGTATTATGTGATTGAGGAGGGTAGACCGAGGCCTTTAAATAGGCTGTGTATATTACATTTATTCAGTGACATTCAAGAGCTGAGTCTGATTACATCTTCAGATTTACAGCTTGTAGACTTCATACACAATTTCAGATATGACTATGTGAGGCTCATCATATCTTCACCTCTGGTAAGGGCCTTACTTCTGAAAGAGGTTGGCTCATTACAAAAAAAAGGTTTGGATGTTATTCCATACATTGGTGAGATCAATATAATATCCGTTGGCAATTTCGAATAGGGTAATAACAAATTACGTTGAAAGAATTGAAGAACCTAAATCAATTGGTCCCTCAATTATTGATGAAGCCAGGTCCCAATTGATGGACATGAGGAATGGCAGTGGCTGGCTTTCTCTTTGAGAGAATCCATCAAGCAACTAAAATCAGTGAAACCACCTCTTTAGCACTGCTGTACCTTGCAGTACTGTGGTACACTACAGTTTGGTATCATGGAACACCAGGGGTCATTCTAATCTCCTCTCAAACATGGACATTTGTAAAGTTTTAGGACAGCATGATTTTATTCTACTCCAGGAGACCTGGGCCATAGGATCCTTGATGATGGACCAAAGGGCGGCTTGGCTCTCGCATATCGAGATGATAATTCCATCAAGTTAGAGTCAAGGGCTCCGATTATGAACTATGCTATCACGGCCACTTTTAAAATCTTAACCAATTGCACTTTTGCCCAAATTATGTTGGTAAACATCTATTGGAACATTGCTGATTATAAAGATCAACAACTGGAAGACTTGTTTGAATGTTTGAACACTTGTATAGGTGATTGGCTTGACCTGAACCCAAATGGTAGTGTTTTGCTAGCGGGAGATTTGAATGTGAATTGTAACCTTTCTAGCAATGACATGCAATGGACCTTTGTTACCCCAGGTCTTCAATCACACCATCTACAGAGGTAGCCTTTGGTTAGCGTTCACTGAAAGTTGGGGTATGTATCCTATGTTCAACATTACGCCTCAAGGCCAGCAAGAGGGCTTAAATCAATAATAGATTATGTGTTTCTGAGTTATTACCTATGGCAAGCCTCAAGCAAAATGAGAGTGCAGTGCTCTCCTTTTAGCGATCATGTATGCTGCTTGTTGATCTACCTTGGGGAAAGTCTTCCAATTCAGATAACTATTTTGAAGAGATAATAGAAGTAAAAGTTCAAGGTACAAGGGCTAAATGGACTGCACACAATATTGAATTATTTAATTCTACAATGATGCACGACTTCAATACCTACACATATGAATATAAATCTGATATATATACCCGGTTACTTCTTTTAATGAATCTATAATCAACACCCTGGTACATTGTAGGATTCATAACTCTCGAAATCAGGGGTTGGGGAAGAGTAATAAGCACGCCTTCGACATAGAGATAAAAAAGAACAAAGCTATGATAAGAAAAGAAGTACATGGGCTGAAAAATTGCGATGGTGACACTGATGACATTAATGTTAAGGTTAAATTATGTCGCCAAAAATATAAAAACTGGGTGATATCGTATCGGACTCTGATTGCTAAACATGATGGTGAACTAATGATACAAACCCTGAAGGGTAATAATTCTTGCAACTATTGGTCGGTTATAAATAGCACCGAAAATTCCCAGGTTCAAAGGACAATCAATCCCATTGATTGGATTGTCTGGACTGATTATTTTGAAAACATTTACAAGAAGTCTGATGAGGATTTTAATAGTTTCCAACTGGGTAACCATTCTTGGACCTTAGATATCTCAATTGGTAATAAAATTAGTAAAATAAAAAAAGCAAAAGCTACAACCACTCCTGGAACAAATGTATTGTCTTTTGCCACTATGAAATATGAACCCATATTGTGGTCTAAGTTGCTAAACGTACTGTTTAAAGACATGTCTTCACCAGAAGATTCCAGTGTCCTGGAAGATGTCTTATGTCCTCCTAATATTCAATATTATAAAACAAAGGGGTGCCTGATTACAGTCCCAGGTCCTTCAGGCGTTATAAAATAGTCAACAGAACAATTGGACCCATGGAACCAGGAATAGCCTCTCAACACATTTATTTACTTCATAAATACCAATAAATGTTCAATTTTCAATTTGTAAAAACTTTTATTTGCATATCATATTCATATAAAATACTAGAACATTTCCACAGACAAATATCTACAAGTTCCACTCATACCCAATCACTCCTACCATTCCTTCAATTTTTGCTTTTTCGCATCAAATTTTTGACATGTAAATATAAATGGCCTCATATATGAACGGCCTCCGACCCTAACTCAAGATTACACAAAAGTCCTCCAATTGATTATCTGATGGTTCCGTCTGTGTGTTTCTAATTACACCGACATTAGTCTACATGTGTTTCGGTTGTCTTTTTCGGGACATCAACATTCATCGGCCCTTTGTTCATACAACCTTTTTCAGGACAAAATTTGGGGAGATTCCTTATTCCCATACGCATCGAGTAGGGCGAGTATCACAACCTAAAATACAATATATATAATATAATATCAAAAGCACGCTAAAAATCAATCAATCATACGCTAAAAATCAATTAAACTCAGTTACATACATTTTCTGTTAGACATAGGCTATTCCCGCTGATTTGAACCACAATTAATGTGAAGGTATGATTCTTAATAGTAATCATCAAGACAATGTTTAGGGGTGACACGCTTGTTTAGCCCTCCATTTACATTGTTAATTGTATAGATCCTATCTACATTTCGGTATAGTAACCACCCTTATCTGGCCCCGACAAAGATGCAAACAAACATGTTGGAACACTACTTATGGAGCATTGTACTTACTCAACTAGATTGTGTATTCCCTTTCTGTATCATTACAGGATATTCAAAATCTTTCCTCAAGAGGGATTCTTCGCAGATCAGTCCGGAGGGACCTATTAATTATCATTGGTCCCTGGAAAGAAGGAAAAGAGCACATAAAAAGAGGGTTTGTCAGAGTCTCTTTTTTACATATATGTAAGCCAAAACGATACTTACAACGGCTATGATCTCGTAGTAAACCAATTCTAAACGCGTCTTAATACGCCAATATACACAACGTACGCCAATTCTTAACGAATAGCTGATCGCTTCTTGTTGTTGTTATATCATTAGACACGGTCTGTGGGCCAAAAATGGGTGAAAATGACTTAGAGCGTTCGTGTTCTTTAACATCGGACAGATCGTAATTATAGCTGTTGCCTACATCTCATGGTGGCTGTTCTAGTATACGCCCCTACATGTACCTGAGCATTACACATGATCTAGTAAATCTAGTGGAAGCTAGGTTCTACCACGCACTCGCCCACCATTCGGTTCTCTCTGTTGTTTGCAAGCGGCCGTCCCCACTCTCTTGCTTACCTTGCTTCCTCTTTGCAGGTCCCAACTACATGCCCTCTCGCTTGTCGACTTCATCCGGCATCGTTTACATGTGCGCAGCAGGGATTTATTTGTGCTTCCGTGTTGATCGGGATAGAAAGAGGACCGCTGATAGTGTTCCAGTAGCCACCGTAATGGATAGGCTACACCTTCATTTTGGTCGCGATAAAGAACGGACTGTCTTTACTCATTCATACTTGATCATGGGGATTTAACCTTACTTCCTGCTTCTTGTATAAATTGTGTATTGACATATCTCGATGTTCTGGATCTAGATCATATTTGTACATATAAGAGATATTTAATGTGTTATCAAGGCTCCCCATTCCACTGAAACATTAAGGCCATTTTCATCATATCTAGACGATATATCCATCGTTGTTCCAATTTGTGGAGCATAGTTGACATATCCCCGCCTCTTTTTGGTGGTCTGATAGTCTGTAACACGAACCATCTCAGGTCGGTGTCTTTATGTTGTTTCAGATTAAAGTGGTCCACCAAGGGTTTTTCCGCCACTTTGTTTCGAATACAGCTGCGGTGCTCCCCTATTCGCTGTCTCACCTCTCTGGTTGTTTTTCCCACATACAACAAACTGCAGGGGCATCTGATAATATAAATAGCGTTCTTGGTGCTACAGTTTGTGTGTGTATACGGAACAAAGTGGATAGGCCATCGCTCTGGAAAACGCTCATAGATATGGGGATAGAAATGGGTTTGCTAAAGATGATAGTGCACCTTTACTCGGATACTGTGATGAGAGGAAGGCTGAATAATAAGGGCCTTCTGTCGGAGGAAATATCAACACATAATGGTCTGAAGCTGGGGTATAAATTGGCAGCAAACCTTTTTAATTTATATGTTTTTCAAGCAGGTAGAGCCCTAGACAACAGTGGCTTAGTTGGTCCAAAGATCGAGGGGATGACTGTAAGGTGGATAGATTATGTCGATGATTTTTTATCATTCGACTACACCAAAACTGGGCTTCAACGTCTGATAGTAACATTTGAGAAATGTATTGTTCAAAGCAAATTGTTAATAATTCCCCGAAAACAGTGATTTACTAAACATGTGCAAAAAAAAAAACAAGCTCATATACCATGATGTGGGGGTTTAAAACTAAACAATCAAACAGGACTGAAATATTTAGGATACACATTACATTTTCTAGCTCTCAAACAACATCCACAATCAAAAATGACCTCTTAGTGAAAGCGAAAGAATCTGTCAATCAAATTCGAGCCATTGAAAGGAAATTTGGGAAGTTTACACTGGTGCCATGTATTCAATTTTATTGTTTGAAGGTGTTTCCCCACTTACTCTATGGTTTTGAATTTCTTCCAGAAACCCCAACGCCTTTTTTGAAAACAATTGAGGCTTTCATACGGTGTAAGATCTTGTTTTATCTCCCTAAATGCATTCCATTTGAAATGATAAGGAATTAACTTCGGCTTCAATCACTCAAAAGTATAATGCACTTGAAAAAGTTAGCCCTCTTGCTTAAATGAATAGTGTCTGATAAAGATAACATGTATTATTCACTTAACAAAGATGGAAATGAGAATTTTATGAAGTTCTTAAAAAATACATGCGAGAAAGTACTATCAAATCTTGATCTCTCTATGGCTATGCTTGTAAAAAATTGTGGCAAGGTAAAAGAGCTAATAAAAGCATTTGACTGGATTGAAAATAACGCTGTTGTTGTAAACTTTAAATGATATGCTCAACGCATTTCATTTTGGACTTAATGAAATATCCCTCTCAGACTTTTCGAAACAGTTTCATGAGATTTAGATTTACTGTTTTGAATACTAATGAGATCTTGAATATACGTGCAAATGATGTTGAAGTGCCAAAAAGCTGTAGGTTCTGTCATCAAATAGAGATGGCAGAGTCTCTAATGCATCTCATACTTGTTTGTCCTATTCTCTTGCCTCAAAGAATTGAATATTTTTCTCAATTTGTTCCT
This sequence comes from Ambystoma mexicanum, assembly GCF_040938575.1. Taxonomy (NCBI): domain Eukaryota; kingdom Metazoa; phylum Chordata; class Amphibia; order Caudata; family Ambystomatidae; genus Ambystoma; species Ambystoma mexicanum. The sequence goes on along the minus strand of NC_090929.1, from coordinate 305,490,845 downwards.
AATATTTAGTATGTAAATAGAGACAGGTTATGGGGGGGAATGCTTCATGGTAAATCTGAAATAATGAAGATAAGGGTAAATGCATTTTTGAAGAATATATGTTTACTTGAATGATTAAAGCAAAGCTAATATTGGAGGTATCTTGGTTGTCAGACTTTGATAGTACTTTTGCAAAAAAGATTTTGTCTATTAGAAACTTTGTATTTGTTCAAGGCTTGAATATATTGAAAGGTATTTTAATTGCATTTTTAGATTGTGTAATGAGTAGTTTGGTATATTGTGTTCTGTTGATACTTGATGTATCTTTTTATCTTTCATGTAATGAATTTTCATTTTGTAAAGGTTTATGAATAAACCAAAAACAATAAAGGAAAAACATAATAATAGGCTTGAATATATTGAAAGGTATTTTAATTGCATTTTTAGATTGTGTAATGAGTAGTTTGGTATATTATGTTCTGTTGATACTTCATGTATCTTTTTTATCTTTCATGTAATTAATTTTAATTTTGTAAAGGTTTATGAATAAACCAAAAAACAATAAAGTAAAAACATAATAATAAAGGGGGGGCACAAAGTGGCCAAGATGCTTTGAAGCATTTATCTTAGAATCCTTCCCTCAAAACAATCTGCCTCCAAATGGTTTTGTAATCTTGTCATCTTTCTTCAGGGTCCCTTCGTATAGGTTTGAGCATAGATAAAAAGCTGTAAGAAAGTTTCTTCCTAACAACCAGGGTTCCACATTCATCCACATTAAGTTGTTTATATTTGATGTGGCAACATTAGCAATTTTAGACCTCTTAAGTCGTTATCCGGTCCTTTGCTGTTGTTTAGATTTCCATTCTTAAACTCTCCTACAACACAGATCCTCAATTATAGACCTTCCTGCATTGTATGTGATCAGAACATTCTTACAATATTCCCCCCTCTTAAAGTAAAGGTAGTATATGACTTAATAATAGCATTACAATGTAATGGCATTATCCTGATGCCATTTTACTACCTTGCGCCGTAGTCTAATTTCCATAGGGTCTAAGCATGTTTCATCTTGTAAAAATCTTTCCTATGTCATATATAAAATTCCAGAGAGATATTACAAGATTGTAATGACTCTTGAGCTGCTAGAGGACCAGCAGATTAGTTAATCCTTTTATCAATCTAAATTGACCAAACAATTCTTGACCAGTGTCTTTGCTAAAGATAAATAAAAAGTAAAAATGGCCAGAACATATAAAATAGTGCATCCATTTATAGTGCAAAGTCCAGAACTAATCATTATATCAAATAGATCCATTGCTGCTTTGTAAAGCTTCTTTTTGTCTGTGTTCACTGTAGAAAACCTACAGTCCTGCTCCTCAAGATGCATCAGACCATCAGCATTGAAGTCACCCATATCTAACAAACAGGTCGATGACTAACTCTATAATCTATCATTTTCTCTTATGACTTTAAAACTTTAAAATTATCACAGAATAAATTCTGATTCTTGGAACCCAAGGGGGAGTTATATAAATTGATAATTACATCATATAGGTTTCGAAACCTCTATGTATTCAAATAATATTTTTATTATGAACAATGATATCCTGAAATTCCAGGTTAATGAGCTTGCCACCAAAAGGGTCCAACCTCCAGATGGTTAACCCATATTTTTGGGGGGGCTAGATTTTCAAAAGCTGTAAAGGAATGAAAACATACAGAGGTTCTTGCCCATGTCTCCTGTAATGCAATCTCTAAACAGGATTTTCTGAAAACTAATTCACTATCCTCATTCTCTTTTGGAGTCCATCAATATTCCAGGTGGCACCTAGTAACAGGCCATCCCAAATATTTGTATCACGGGCTACCTCCAGCTGCAACCCCTTCCATTATATTTCTCACAGGTGTTACATCACTAGTCATGGGGGTAAATGAGTATAATAGTTATTGAATTAATACAACCTTAAACTGGTTACATATGATTCTGAGAGGTAGACCTCCATCTGAGAGTTACAGCACGTAGACTGGACAGTTTAATAGGATGAGAAAATGTTCAAAATTGCAATTTCAGAATCAAACAGAAGAGGATTCAGATATTTTTCCTTTCAAAGAACACAGTGGAAAAAGTCAATACATCGCAATGATACAATCAAACAACTGACAATTTTAAAAAAATGGGTTCATGAGGATTTGAAAAGAATCAGGTTTTGTCAAAAATTACAAAATACAAACATCTCCAAATAAGAACTAGAAGTGATTAACTCACTGAGTATCACTACAAATTAGGTAATCAAACCTGCGGATAAAGGCAGGCGATCGTTCTAAAGAACACATATGAGGCTCAGTGTAAGCGACAATTTTAGGACCAAGGCACGTATAAACTCCTGGCAGAAGATCCAACATTGAAAATTCATAACGTTTTGGGACATATTTTGGAAGAGGCTGAATGAACCAGTTACATCAGTGCAGCAACACACAGAGCACTCTATAAAAGTGATTCAACCATTCCAGTTTTCTACTGTCTTCTTAGAATCCATAAGGACTTAAGCAATCCACCAGGATGTCCCATTGTGGCACATAATTTGAATGTACATTGACCACACATTGCAACCACTGTTACTGGACAATTGCCACCATGTAAAGGATACAACACATTTCATCACACTATTAGAAAACATGACGGTATCATTGGATGAATGTTGGCTAGTTACTTTTGATGTAGCAAACCTCTATAGTAACATTCCAGATGAGGAAGGGATTGAGGCAGTAACTGTGGTGCTGAAAAGGATGCAAGTAATGAATGTGATCCATCGGTTCTTATGTGATCTCCTAAGATTTGTACTAACTGACAGTTTTTTCAAGTTCGGGAAAGAATTCTATCAACAAGTAAAAGGTACCTTCATGGGGGCCCGTTTTGCACCATTGTATGCAAATTTGTTCATGCAAAATTTTTAAAACAGCTAAATCTTGACCACAGAAGAATGGAAAAAATGGTGGTAAACTATGGTTACGGTACATAGATGATTTTTTATGTCTATGTGAGAGTACATCATCTGATCTTGCCGAAGTTTTGACCAACCTTAATACTATACATGATGCAATCAAATTCATCTCATCACAGTCTCAACACATGGTGAACTTTTTAGACAAATGTCTTATTACAAGATGACCGTACAATTTGTTTCACTGTTTTTCATACAAGTACTGATCGAAATTCAATATTACATTGGAAGTCCAATCATCCAAGGCAATTGTTACAGAATCTTCTGTATTCACAGTTTTTGATAATGAAGTGCGTCTTTAGTGAAAAAGCGAACATAGCGAGGATACCCAGATCAAGTAATCAAGACAGCAAGAGAGAAGGCATTCCTTAAGAGTTGCACTGACTTGTTGACATATAGGGTACGCAAAAGTGAAACCTCAAATAGATCTGTAAAGGAGTGTGGCATGGGTACTCTTAGCAGTCACCCTGATTACTGGCAAGAGGGTATTTTGGCCTGTAAGGAAGGCATGATTTCAAACAGTGAAGACAGACACAAGTGATCACAGTTGAAGGGTGTTTAGTGAACTTCAATTGGGTATGGAAAACACCTATCTAATCCTAAATCTAAAGATGGGAGCAACCTACAACCATCAAATAATAAAAAACGCAGTCCTAGTAGAGTCTGGTCAAAATAAAAGGGCATATGCTAATAAACCTATTGCCAACCCTTACTTCTAAATTCAAATGGTGTGGGAAACAATATAATACAAAAAAAAGTGTTCAAGAAATGATATGTCAAGATAGTTGAGCCGTTAGCTTCCCTTCCCCATTTTTTCAGCGCAGGACAAGGCGGCTCACTCAAGCTTAGCACATACTCCGGCTTTTCCAGCAGGAAGATGCAGTTCAAGATTTCAGTATCTGGACCTTCTTTGCCAAAGTGTCTTTGCCATTCAAAGTCTCTTATTTCAGAGGGTATGATGCAACAAACAAATATTAAAATTTGCTTCCTCTTCTGGATTTTACTATGCAAAACTTCTCTGGTGATTCACTGTTCACCCCGGGCCCCCCTCTGCCGGGCTCAGACCCACTTTAACACAAAACCTTCAATTGGTCTCCCTCTGCCCGGCTCGGACCAAAATGATCTCAATTTTCCAAACTTTCTTCACTATTTCAAAATCAAAAACTTTCGACTGTGTGCTCGATTTTGCTTAACCCGTCGCAGGACCACTTCGATTCACAATTCTTTGTTCTCTTCTTAATATATCCCTTTTAACTTTCACTTCTGCTACTATTCAGTTGTACACCTTACAAAGACCTTCGACTGAGCACCCACGCGGTGCCGGGCCACTCTGTCAAAGGTATTGCATCAAAGTCTCTTCAGAGTTTAAACACTCATCAGCAGTTCAACTTTACTTGTGCCTTTTATCAAACATGTTTTAACAATGTTAATTCCAGCGCTCGCAATACAATGTTGCGGGTTGAAACCTTGGCTTAAACACAGACCGGTCTTGTATCGGTCTCCCCAACTCACCGGCTGTGTTGATTCACTGATGCTGCTTTGTTCTTTGAGCCAAGGACTGTACCACGGTGGCTATTGCTTCTCCCTGCCTTGATTAGTGATGCAGGAGGGCCCTCGGTATCTCCGACACACAATACAGAATTCTTCAGCCCGATTTCCTGGTTTTATGCTTTCTAATCTTGAGTAAAGGTATCTTGTCTGAAAGGAACTTCCCTCCTTGCAATCCCCTCCTGTTTTGCCATCTTTCTTCTCTCGTTCAGCTGTCATCTTGGAACTGCTGTTTCCTCGTGTGCTTTGCCTCGCTCACAGTGTGCTCTCGTACTCCGCCTTTTATCCGCGTGGGGAAGTATAATTGAAGTCAGGTGTGAGTGATTATCGATAATTGGCTGACCTCGCCTGACAATTGTATTGGGACACGTCAGGTATACTGTTCGGGTGTGAGTCTGTTTTCTTGCAGAGTGGGCTGTCCATGAGAAAGTGTTTGTGCAGGAAAAGGGGATGGGGGTTGAGTTTCTAAATATCCCATTGCATAGGATGGGGAAAAGGTGTTACAGGGAAGAGAGGGATACTGCATCTCACCAGCTGGCATCCCACTCCCACTCCCCAAAGACCCTTCACGCAGATGATCCTACAGGGCCCAACAAAATCCCTGCTGCAAGAATAGAAGACTCAATCATAGGGCAAGTTTAGTGTCTTTATTACAAATCAAAATGACAGGGATAGCATTAGAACAGCATGTCGTTTCCAGGGATTCCACTCTCCAAATGTGTGTCACAGCTTTTTTTTTAAACATAATTGACATTGCAGGACTAAGTTGCATCCCCCAAAACCTATCAGGCATAGGGATTGGTCAGTTTAGGAAAACTATATATATATATAATACATAGGAGTTAGTTTGGTTATTGGATCACCATATCTGGTGGCTTCTCCTAGGACCACCTCTACATGTAACAAATACGAAGTTGCAGGTTAGCAGATAAACTATTGGCCACTGCAAAATAGTGTGCTTTAACGTGAAAGGTAGCTACGGATTGGACAAACGTGTCTATCCAGCCTTGGGACCTTGGACAGCTACCAGGCTGAGTGAAACTGTTCAAAGTGATGGGAACTATCACAAAGGTGCTGCATGTTCCCATGATGTTGCCATCTCTGATCGCCTAAGTCCTGAGAGTCTACACCCAACTTCGTACCTGTAAAATAATTGTATCTTTCCACCTCTGGTTCGATGGAAACAGCTTTCCTCCAGTTACTTCGAATGAATAGGCACTGTCCTGGTCTTCCAGGTCACGTGTGTAGGCACCACGAAATGGAGCTCTCCTGCTTGTAAATATGAGGATTTTTTAGCAGTAAGCTAAAAAAAAGTGTTTGTGTAGCTTTGTGTATGATGGCTATATGCTTCATGTCTAAATGCACCTATGTTGTGATGTCAGTAGTGATGTCATCAGCCTTTCGAGATCATAGTCAGTCAACTTGTTTGATCAATGAGAATTCCATCTCTTCAAGATTGTTGGTCGGGTATGGTTTGAATGCCTGTCTGAGTGAGTAACGTTTCTCACATCTGTGATACATCGAAGATAGTGATGAAGGGCTCAGGAGTGATGTGCATCTCTCATTCCTCTGACTTGGGGCTGCAAGTCGAGTGGGGGTCATGAGGGCCACACTTGGACCTCCATCTTCACATCTTATCATTGAAATTTGGAGCCAATACCAAAAAAGTAATTACAGCATTGAAGAAACATTGCCCAATTCTCAGAACAGATCCAACTTTGAGCACCATCTGCAAAAATGTTCTATTCATTGCTTATAAGAGACAACAGAATCTGAGGGACAAACTAGTACAAGCAGACACTGGACAGAAAGTGTCACAACAAACCTACCTACAAACCCCAAAGTTGGGGGTTTTCCCTGTCTGAATTGTATACATTGTAACAACGTTATCCGAGTCAGCCTCATTCATCACCCTCAAACTGGTGAAAACATACCCCTGAAAAAATGCACGACATGCATAGCGAAGTTCACTGTATACATTATAAAGTGCCCATGTGGGAAAATATGTTTTGGAGAAACAACTATGATGACTTAGGGGAGGATCAGTGAACACAAAGGAGACATCAGAAATGCAATATGAAATCTCCAATTGCAAGACATTTTTCTGAGATGTGATGCAATTCAAATTTCAAATCATTGAAACAATAGCCCCGCTCCCCAGAGGAGAGAGAGTCAGGAAAAGAGACTCCTACAGTGGAACGCATTCATTTTTTCAAATTACAGACAATGGGCCTCATTATAAGTATGGTGGTAAGGCAACAATGGTCCCGGTAGCACTACTGGTACCATTGCTACCGTACCGCCATACTACGAGCTGTGCTCGTAGGTGCCTGTCTGCCCGACAGGTCTGACCTGACGGGCAGTGCGGCACCCCCGAGCACAGCATGTTAGATGCACCAGCACCTGCATCCAACGTCCCCATTCCCATTGAGCCCTATGGAGCTCAAATGGGATGGGGATGTACCGGGCTTGGCACCCGCGAAAGGGCAATTACCGGGTCTGGCTGGCCCGGAATAGCCCGGTAATTGCCCATTCGCAGGTGCCGTTCGTTAATGAGAGTTTGGAGGTAGCCTCGCCGGTTTTACCGGCGAGGCTACCTCCAACCTCGTAATGAGGCCCAATGTACCCACTGGGGATGAACAGAGAATGGTCATTAGGTGCATTTTTGTAAACATGCATGACAACATCGATCAGAATAATGACAAAGACAGTACAGAAATGTTTGCGACTTAGTGATTAGTGTGGGTGAGGTGTGGCAGCCACATTGTATCAATGGTTTTGGTTTTCATCAGCTAAGGACACACGAGATTAAGAGAGGAGGAATGCCATCCCTTCCAAATATTTGTATTTTTCTTCACATATTGATTTGTACCTTGACACCAGCATGCAGGTATCTTAAAAAGTGGTTCAGTATATGTGGTCGACTGTGTTTTGGAGGGGATTTTGGATGCAGGAGTGGGGGCACATACCAGGTACTTCAGATATGAGGTGGTATTGAGCAGGGACACACCGTGGATTTGCTTGTGTTACTTAGTCTGATTGCATTGCATTTTACTTCATTTTCACTTGATTGCCCACTTCATGTTCATACATTTTTTATTGCTTGTTTATTTGTCCATTTGATTTATTCTGTTTCGTGATCACTGAATACAGTGTGTCTATTGACACATATTTACACTGTGCATGTTGGTCGATGTTGTCCTAATGTCACGCTGAGATTCATTAATTTTTAACCAAACAGGTTTTCACGGGGAGCAATACACATACAAATGATCACCATATTCTTAGTGGAGGGGCAAGTGGACGTCTTTGCTTTCTGTTGTAACTTAAACTCTTCCTGGGCTCCTGCCATGTCACGTGAGAAGCACACATGACACACACCATGTGATGCTGTTAATAAAAGGGGCCCACGCCATTGCGCGCACCAGTTTTCACACTAAACTCACTGACTCCTGTGTGAATTCCTTGCTAGCATACAGGAGGGGGTCCAGCCCTGCTGGCCCCCGTAACAACTGGTGACAAGGTCTAAGGAAACTTGCATGCTGCCTGGCCTTACCATTGAACACCGGGGAGGTGGGGGGAGAGGGGGTATCTGCCATGCAGGACTCCCACCATCCATGCCGGATTATGTCTGGCAACCGTCAGCCTTCTGATGAGGTCCTGTGGGACATGGGCGCCTATCTGGGATCTTTTCACACAAACATCCAGTTTGTTATTGTGCATTGTGTTAAGCAAGTTTGACTATCCGTATACAATGGGACTTTCTTTTTTTTTTTTTAATCAAACTAGCAGATATCATAGTGGTAAACAGCTTTAAAAGGGGACTTTTTGTTTTGCTGGCTTTCATTGCTGAATACGAAATTCACTAGGTAGGTGGAGCTGTGTGCTAGTTTACAGTCAAACGTTCCTTCACAACTCCAATTAAACATTTACATATTACAATAGGCACTGCTAATAACAAAGAAACAACTTCAAAAAGTAATTTCCCAGGCTTTCCAAATCAATGCCATATCATGATCTGTTCTGGCAAAGATGCAGGAGGATAACACTTATATCTTAACAGAATGTTGTATGATATGTGATAGTACTCAGACACACACATATACCCAAACACAAACACCATGCTCCCGAATCACCCTTTAAAACTGTTTGGATATGATCTTTTACCTGCAATGCACATGCAGTCTGGCAGCTTTGGAACATGTTCACATATGCTATAGACACCAGCACCATGGCCAATTAAATCACAATCTATTAAGGGCTGCAATGTCTTTGTTATTACAGAGGTGACTCCAGGTATTACTGGCTCCTCCACCCTAACTTGTGTGACTCATTACTGTGCATTTCCATTAAATCATTGGTGCTTTGGTATTGCTCTGCAGTTATCTGTAGTCTCGAAGACGTTGGTGGTGATGGGACATGCAGCCCCCCGTTCTGCTAATCAATAGAAAAGCAAGAAACCGACTCTGGCACTCTTTTCTCAATATCACTTTTCTGCCACGTTATCACTGCGCTCAATAGAATCTCGTCTGTCCCCCACCATGAAGAGCAACTGTTTCCTCACTGGATTTGCACTGTCACCTTAGCATAATTCCCATATCTGCAGGTTCAGGTATAAGACAAAGCTCACTGAGATTCCAGATTGAACGGACCAGAGGGTGGCAACACATATAACCACACTTTCATAACTGATTAACCCATATGCATGCAACTTACATTGCCCGAACCCTTACCCTCACCAGTGAATGAATTGGAGCACAAACTTTGTCAAGTGTTGGCAATAAAAAGGCCGTAAGATTTTATTGTGCAGATATGGTTATGGGAATAACAATAATCACATATAAAAATATCATACTTTTGGGCACTGGGTCCTGAGGTTCCCCCCTCTGGCCCGTGCCGCCTTCTTGTCCCACGACTTGTAGTGGTCACCGTCCAGTGTCCTCCTTCATCTTTTCTTTTTTCTTCTCCCTTCTTTTGTAGGGTGGGAGGGTTTTGTGGAAAAGAAGCAAAGAGTGGAGGAGGCTGAGTGAACAGCGAACCTCCTGTTTGTTTGGGTCCCCGTTCAGGGTCCACAAACAGATTGTACCTTCTTAGAGCTTGCTGCTCTTATTTATAAGACCCAGGGGAGCCCTGGGTCTTTGATGTGTGTAGTGGGGGCTGTTGTCCAACCCCCAGGCCGGTGTAGCAGACTGTCTGGCCCCCTGAGGGGAGGCAGGTCTTTGAACCTGTGCCCTGCCTGACTGTTGGTTCCTCTGGGTGCTTAGCACCCTATTGCTTTGTGGAAGGGTGAGGTGATTGTTCACACCTCACCCTTCCTGTGTTTTGTGTGTGGCAGAGACTGCGTATCTCTGTGTCCGTGGGGGAGAGGGAGTAGGCTTGGGGGTGGGGGCTGCCCCTCTCCCGGGCCTGCCCTATGGTAACAGCAGTTACCCTGCCTCGCCTTGGGCGGCCCTGAGGGATTGCCCAAAAAGCTGCCATCATTTGAATGCCAAACCATCCATCTTTAGGTCAGCATATTAGCAACTCTGTGGCAGCACTCTTTCATTACCTGTCCTTACTTTCACACAATCACATGCGGTCATTGAGCCTGTTGGGTTAATTACAAGTTAAACATGTCTACAACCCCCAAAATGCAATAATTTCCAAAATGCAATCATTTCCAAAATGAAGCGTGACATTTCCTTCTGATCACCAAACAAAAATGCCCCGCCCATACTTCTCCACCAAACTAAGAAAGGATGATGCCTCTCCGTTATAACACTTCATAAGTAAAAAACACACGCCCTGGAATCCGTGAAATGGTCACCAAACAAAGAAAGGACGCCTAGGTTAAATAATTGAGGATCCACGCTTAGCGCACACACACACACACACACATAGCATTACGAAGCTGAAATTCGGGCTGTGAGGCTATGCAGCCCTTGGAGTACAGTACAAATGCTGAGCTTTGCAAAACAAAAACAAAAAAAACTGCTTCTGCTTCAGTTTACCTTTTTCTTCGGTGGATCGTTGTGCAGCAAGAAATGGGCAGGAAAAAAAGAATCACACACGAGTCACCAGAGCATGGCTAGAACTGGACTGGTGGTCAGCTTCTTACAAATGAAAGGCAGCCAAAACAAACTAATGGATTTGCGTCACGTGCCTGACTGTACCCATTTGTTTGGAAACTTTGCGGGCAAACACAGGACCTTTCGGCACTTCCAACAGTCGTCTGGGGAGCTGACCGGCAAACTATTGACCATCTGATCCTGCAAGGTGATTGGGCACTGCCGTTTTACTGAAAACAAAGAACCAAGTGACTAATCATCTTACAGGAACAGGTACAGCTGCGACTTTGTTCTGCATCTCGCATCGGCCTGCAGAGAAAATCAACGGCGCTCAGTACCAGTAATCATTTTTATTGACGAGAAGTGATGGCTCTGTAAAGTACACATTTTGAGAAGTGGCGGTACTGAGGGCCCATTTAGAGCACTGCCTGTGTGCATTCCTTGCTAGCATGTAGGAGGGGGTGTGTCCCTGCCGGCCCCCATAACACTGTCTAATCACGCTTTATTTGCACAGACCATGGTTCACCTGCAAGTTACGCATCGCAGGCGCAGGAGGTGGTGACAAGCATGAGAAAAGTAGGAATGAGAACCAACCATTATGGTAGGCACGGCGGGATAGATTGGGATTCAAAGGCTCAAGTAACGCGGTTATGAGTAGAGCATTGGGGACATTAGAACTTGTGTATAATATACTGGACACCGAAGGAGCAAGTTTCCGGTTCAGCTCCAGCATGCATGCTCATTAACGGAATTCTCATAACGCGGCACACGGAAGGAGCAAAACTTCTTTATTTTATTTATTTATTTGTATTTATAAAGTGCACAAGGGGCCCTGTGTCATCGTGGCGCTGTTACAGTTGGTTTACTTAGATGAGCAATGCAGAGTAGGGTACATTCACATTCATATTAAGGAAATTGTACATGGAACATTTGGTTGGTGACCTAGGCAACAGTGGTTCAGGGATTGCAGGTGAACCAAGACTATTGCTAGGCTGACAGTTCACAGCAGTAGCAAAGTGCATCATCGTGAAGATTAATTACAACAAACAGATACAATTAACGTATTGAGATGTGAGGCTAGAGGGCTTCTTCAGTGGCGTAACACAAAATGTGGGGGCCCCCCTGCGAGCCATGCTGAGGGGGCCCCCCAACTCGGCAACAAATCACAGGTTGCGCCACACTCTGGGCCGGCCTAGACTGTCACGCTTGCACAATACGCATGAACGTGCTGCTGAAGGGGTATGCCGCACACTGCACTAGAAAAAAGATATAAATATGTGTTTTAATGCAATATACAGCACACTTTCTGAGATAAATTGTCTATAAAGCCAGAGTGTTTGCAATTGTTTTGTAGGGTAACACAATCCAATACATTCAAGTCACCAACAGTGCACAGGAACATTAATGCTTCCAACTGGCTGCACAATGTAGACCAGTGTAAACACGTAATAACATTATAGTACAGAATGCCAGGCCACATTTAGACATACCTAGACTGTTTTCAGCAAAATGCCAGTCAAAGCAATAACACTCATCAAGAAGAGAGCACACAATAAAGCATGTGTCTCCATGGCCTCGAACAACATGGCCAAACTCTTTAAAATCTGCAAGGAACTGGTCAATCCTGTTGTGGTCTATACCTCTTCTGTTCCCTCCCATGCCCTCTGTACAGCTCTGGCCTCTCATTTCTCTGCTAAATCTCAGGACATCCTGTCCTCTATGTCCTCTTCCTCTCTCAGCCCATTTTGGCCATCTCTTCTCTCCTCCTCCTTTTTCCTCTTTCTCTCTGACAACACCTGACGAGGTTTCTAGACAAGTCCGATCTATGAAAGTGTCGTCCAAACAGGTGCTCCGCTGCTCCTCCAGAACCATCAAAGCCCATATTGACACCCTCGCTCCAGCCTTGGCCGATTTCTGTAATCACTCTTTCGCCACTGCAATGTTCCCCTCTGCCTTTGAGCACTCCCTTGTGCACCCACTCCTCAAGAAGCAGTCTGCTGATCCTACCTGCCCGGAAAACTATCGCTCAATCTCCACCTTTCCTGAGCAAACTCTTGGAAAAGCTTGCTATCTCCCAGCTTACTCTCCACACTGAATCTGTTGGTTGTCTCCATGACCATCAGTCTGGCTTCAGAGCTGCCAGAGGCATGGAAACTGCTCTCCTTAACACCTGTGCTGCTCTCTAACCTTGATTCCAGCATTCCTTCTATTCTCATCCTTCATCTTTCCTCTGCTTTCGACAGGGTCAACATCGCCATCCTGATCAATCGACTCTGTGAGAACCTGGGCATCACAGATCAGACCCTAGAGTGACTGACCTACTTCCACTTGGACCGCCACTCCGCTCCCATGTCGATCGTGGTCCCATTCTCTCCGCCACCTCTCTCTACCTGTGGCATTCCCCAGGGCTCTATCCTCTCACGCTGGTTTTTCAACCTCTACTTGGCCACTTTGGCCTCCCTGATCTCTACCTTATCCTCTAACTTTCAGTGTTGTGCGGATGACTCAGCTTTCCTTCAGGCTCCCCTCATCCTCCTCTCCTCTCTTGCTCATTCCTGACTGTCTATCCACGATTCAGGATTGGTGCGCCTCCAATGATCTCTGCCTTAATGCCAGTAAGACAGAGATCCTTCTCATTGGGACCCTTGCCACTGCGTTTCCTCTCTCACTATAGCAGACCACCTTGGGCCCTCTTCCTTTGCCTTCCTGCGAGGCAAAAAACCTTTGTGTCATCTTCAACGCCACACTCTCTTTCTCTCCTAACATCTCGGACATCACCAAGAAGTCCCACTACCAGCTGCTCCTCCTCAAAGGGACTCTTCCCTTTCTCACTCTCCACCAGAAGCTCACTGTCTCTAGGCTGGACTACTGCAACAGCCACTTTCTCAATCTGTCTTCCTCTAGTCTCCGTCATCTGCAAATAATCCAGAACAGGACTGCAAGACTTAGCCTTGGCCTCAAGCCCTGGGATTGTATTTCTCCAGCCATGAAATCTCTCCACTGGCTGCAAGGATCAAGTTCAAGAACCTTTGCATTGCCCACAAGGCTTTCTGGGGCCAGTGCCCACACTACATCCAGTGCTCTCTTCCAAAATACCTTCTTTCTCTAACCCTTCACTCAGCTACCTCCAACTCTCTAAGGCTTAGCCATTTCTCCAGGCAGAGAGTGGGGGTAGACCTCTCTCCTCTGCTAGTGCCTCCAACTGGAATGGCCTCCCTGCCCCTCTCAAACTTGAGGCAGACAACCTGATGTTTCGGAAGCAGCTAAAAGCTTTCCTGTTCTCTGCTGCTTTCGCTCTCTCTTCCCCCCGCTGACCTACCTGACCTACCTGTCTGCTGTACTGACTGGCTGCTTGGCTACCCTCAGAGTCTCTCTGAGTTCAGGCTCTTTCTTGATTGGTCACCTTTGCACTGCCTCCGTGCCTACCATGCACTTAGGGGCTGTAACTGTAACCCTGCAGTCCATTGTTCTCCTTGCACAACCAATAGCTGCTCTGCCCTGGCTGCACTTACTGAGAGCATTGTTGCCCTGATTTCCCCTCCCCTCTCACTTGCACTTCCCTGCTCCCTTTTCCCTTGCCTTTCTCGTTCTCGCAATGACACAAGGCCTAGTGAGATCATTTGTCTTGTCCTCCCTCTATCATCCCTCCCTTGTGTACACTTGTGTACAGGCGCGTTATAAATGACTTGAATTACATCATATCATTTTATCACAGATGCCCAGAAAAATATACAATGCCGCAGTAAGAAATGGCTAGACTGGCAGCACCCAAATGCCAATCTAGCCAGGTAATTAAAGTTAGCAGGACTACTTTATCAGAAATGTCCAGTTAAAAGAAAGTCATACCAAACTGAGGAATGACTAGACTGGCTGCATCAAAATGCCTCTCTAGCCACTAATACCACATATCATGCCTGCTTAGCCTGGACATGGACAACCATTATGATTTATCACACAATCCTGCCCCCCCACACATCCACTCTCCCTCCCACCCACTACCCCAACCTCCACAATCAGCTCCTTGGCCCAGAATTACCTCTGCGTCCCTCTTCCTTGTCCCAGAGCTTACGTATGAGGCTCCTTGCCTCATAGGTAAGTACTGGGATGAGGAACAGTGGGACTAGGAGTGATGAAGATTACAGGTAGCTAAATCAGGCATTACCTCCATGTACCTCTACCTCTTTCCAGTACTTTTGTATGAGGCAGAGTGCCTCAAACACACGTACTGCCTCGTATATAAGTACTGGGACGAGGAAGAATAGAGCTTGGAGTAAGCAAGGCATTAAACACAAGTAGTAGCGCAACACCATTGAGTTAACTGGGCTTCAGCACTACCCCCCCCTGACATTTTGGGCTATATTGACTCAACTTGGCTAACCTTTAGAGCAGTTGCCAGACCGAACAGGACACAGATTTTAAACAGCACCTGGTTTTTGCTGTTAACAAGAACCCAGCAATTACCAACGTAAAGCATTTCACTGTTAGTACCTGCATTCAAATGCCACATTGTTTAGGCAATTGAAATCGTGATGTGGGTTTAGTACTTGCATGCCAGGGGAGTGATTGGAAGGGTAGAGAGGGAACAGGAGACTTATAAGAGAGAGTTAACTGCTTGTAACATTGAATCTGCACTAGAATAGTCTCATTAAAATGCGTAAATAATTTGGATGCGCCCACACAAATAAGTTTCCCCCTCCCCACCGCATGTGAAGTTAGCGCCTCTCCCAACATTTGAAGAGTTAGCCCCCCCGAAATGAAGGTTTTCTTGTGCCCCTGTACACAAGCACACACACCATTCACCTTATACACACCCAGTCATCCACACATTTAAGTGTGCACCCTTTCACCATACACTCACACAGGTAGCCACCTATACATTTAAGTGTACACCCTTTCACCATGCAGGCACACCCACACAGACACCCACACATTTAAGTGTGCACCCTTTCACCATACACACACAGGCAGCCAGCTATACATTTGAGTGTGCACCCTTTCACCATAGACTTATACACGCACACCTCATGGAGTTGAGGGGGGCCCTATTACATAAAAAAGAAATTGGGGCTCATTACGGGTCCAGCGGTAACCGTGCCGGTGCTACCGGCGGGTTGCCGCCGGACCCATAAAAAATTACTATGGCCTGACTTCCCGGTGCCACCGTGCTATTTCAAGTCCGGCGGCTGGGAAATCAGGTGCTGGTAATTTCGTTAAACCCCAGACTCCACGGGAATGGGGACACAGAAGCACCTGCACCATTGTTAACGGTGCCGGTGCTTCCGTGACAGGTCTGCCTACCGTGGCTGCTGTGCCTGGCAGGGTCAGACCTGTCGGGCACGGCAGCCCCACCAGGCAGACCTGTAATATGCCGGTCCGGAAACAACAGTGCCAGTAAGCTTACCAGCACCGTTGTTTCCGGACCGGCATGGCCAGAATGAGCCCCATTGTTTCTTTTTTAAGTCACTATAACTTCATTAAGAAATTATTTCAGTTAAGGACCGAACCATAATCAAAATAATTTCTTTATGATGGCTGAGTGGCTTCAAAAACAAACAATTTCTTTTTGAAGGCATAGGGCTCCTCCCCCACCCCATGACATGGAGGCCTCCAGCCTAGGGTCTTCCATGTCATGGGGTACGGGGGCCCTCAGACTTCAAAAAGAAAGTTTCTTTTTGTAGTCACTCTGCCTTCATAAAGAAATTATTTCTGTTACAGAAATGTTCTTTATGAATGCAGAGTGAATTTCAAAAGAAACTTTTTTTTTTTTTTTTTTACTGGGGCCCCCTGCCAGCCATGTGCTGGTGGGGCCCCCCACACCGCGGGCCCCCCCGCACCGCGGGGGCTGCGGGGGCCCCTGTTACGCCATTGGGCTTCTTGGTTACAGAGGAACCTGATAGTGGAAAAACGCTCATTGAGTAGGGAGTGGGCGGGGGACAGGGGAAGAGGGCTGCATTGCTAGTCTAATTGAAGAGTTTAGTCTTAAGCACTTTGCGGTAGGCAGCATATGATGTTTCATTCCTGAGAGTAGTGGGCAGCACATTCCAATTTTTGGACACTAGGCAGTGACTTAAGTGGCACTACAAATCGAGCCGGGGCTCATCGAGGGGGCGTGGCCTAACAGTGGGGTCTTGAAGGCCCGTTAGGCCACGCCCCCTTGATGAGCCCTGGCTCAATGGGCTACTGCCACCCCTGCCAGGCAGCCTTTTGTAGAGATTAGCAACCTCTCCCCTATGGGGGAGAGGGTGCTGATCTCTGCATTTATTTTGTGTAGGCTTGCCTGGCAGGGGACATCGCCTGCCTCTTCAGCCTTAATGGTGGTGCTGCCCCTCGCCAGCTGGGTGTGACGTCCCCGCAGTGGTCAGCGCATGCGCGAGCCTCGTTCCCGGCCGCGCATGCGCAGAGGAATAAACGGCGCCCATGCGGCAGTTCCCGCCGGGACGCGGACCAGGCAACAACGCGTCCCGCGTCGTCCTTGCATGTGTGTCAGGTGTGCGTGTTTGCATGCAGGAGTGAGTGCGGGTCCCTCACCCGACCATCCGGGGTGAGGACACAACAACTGGCGACGAGGAGGAGCGCCACGATTACGCTCGCCCCAACATACAACGAACGTCAGATCAGTGGTGCTGCGTATCGTGGCATGACACGGACCCGGCACGAACGCCACGAGTAAGCAACAGTAGCGGCCTGCACAGGTGCTTGTGCGCTGTTGCGCTTCTGCCACGCGGCAAATTTTTGGAACCCTGGTCGTTCCCACCCACCTGGGGACAAGCCTCTACTTTGACACAGAAAGGAGTGGCCAGAACATGGCTTTGGGGCCCCACATATCAGGTTTGCGGCCTCTGTGACACCTAGAGGTGCCTGTGCGACCTGCAACAATGGCAGACAGCGATGGGGAAGCGGAGACTGCACGTGGCTCAACGGGGCCACAACAAAGGTCTCTGTTACCGATGCAGGAGTTTGACGAGTCGGGACCGCCATCCAAACTGGGGCCAAGATGGTTGCTCTGGATTAAAAGACTTGAAATGTACTTTGCAGCGACCGGCATCACTGATGATGCCGCGAAAAGGGCAACTTTGCTGTATTCGGCAGGGCTGGACGTCATTCGCATTTTTGAGGCATGCAATCTGCAGGTGGTCACATATGCTACGGTCAAGACGGCTTTGGAAAACCACTTCATACCTCAGTCGAATATGGACTATGAGAGATTCCTGTTCTGTGGGGAGAAGCAAAAAGATGAAGAACCTCTTGATCAGTTTTGTGCCAGGTTGAGAATGATGGCCACAGCATGCCGCTGGGACAGTGATGAGTCTATGATACCGAACCAGGTAATACAGGGCTGTAGCTCGAGTAAGCTAAGGAGACAAGTATTGCGAGACCCGGGATGGACGCTGGCACAGATACTGGACAGTGGCAGGACATTTGAACTGGCGGAGTCGAGAGGCGCAAAGATGGACACAGCCAGGCGCCCAGGTATGGTGGACGAGGCGTATGCCATTAGCAGACGTGGGGACACAAAAGACAAGTGGGGCCAGAACAGGCTAGAAACTCGCAATCCTCAAGGGTCAGAGTCCATATGTCAATACTGCGGCTATGACCTGCCACATTCGGAGGAATGCCCGGCCAAATCAAGATCGTGTGGCCGGTGCGATAAACCAGGGCGCTATGCCCGTATGTGCCGTGCCCCAGCCCCCGTATCTGTACAGAGAGGCCCAGCAAGAAGTCGGGGCGGCGGATCCAGAAGACTACGAAGCATTGCCGCCCTCGAACAGGAAATACAAAGGCTGCAGCTAGCTGAGGAAGAGGAGGAGGAAGATGAAGAAGTGTTCTTCATATCTAACTTAGCGTCAGGAACCAGGAAGAAGAGGCAACCCAAGTGCATGGTGGACATACAAGGGGTGCCGACACAGGTTTTAATTGACACTGGAGCCTCCGTATGTGTATTGGCCGAAGAACAATACCAAAAACATCCGGGACCTCCCGCGCTAGACAGCTCCGCAGCGAAAATATTCACGTTTGGAGGCGACACCCCGATACCCATCAAGGGTGTGTTCGTCACGCCGGTCACCAAGGGTGACAAAGCAATCAAAGCACGTTTTTTTTGTCAAGGACGTGAGTCTTCATTCACTACTCAGCTGCGCAGCATCTGAGGCTCTTGGATTGGTGCATTTCGCACTGGAAGTGCATCAAATAGATGTCGAGTGCCTGCTGGACAAATATGCTGGCATTTTCGAAGGAGTAGGGAAACTGAAGGCGCCCCCAATAAGGCTGCACATCGATGACACCATCAGACCGACCGCTCTGAAACACAGACGAATTCCGTTCCATCTCAGGGAAAAAGTAGAAGAAGAGCTGCGATCACTTGTTAATATGGATATCATTGAGAGGGTGGAAGGGCCCACACCCTGGGTTTCACCGATAGTAGTCGCTCCCAAACCTAAGCAGCCGGGAGCAGTGAGGATCTGCGTAGACATGCGCCTCCCCAATGCGGCGATTAAGAGGGAGAGACATATAACACCAACCCTCGACGACATTGTAGGTGAGCTTCAAGGGGCATGTGTGTTCTCCAAGCTGGACCTACGAGTGGGATGCCACCAACTGGAGCTCCACCCCGACTCAAGATTCATTACAACCTTCACAACACACGAGGGCCTGTACCAATTCAAACGGTTGAGTTTCGGGATATCATCTGCGGCTGAAGTGTTCCAGAACACTATTAGAAGAGCAATGGCGGGGCTGACAGGTATCCTAAACATGAGTGATGACATTTTGGTATTTGCAAACTCAGAAGCAGAGCACCTAAAACGTCTAGAATGTACTCTGAAGAGGTTAAAAGACCTGGGACTCACGTTACACCGCCAAAAGTGCGAGTTCTTCAAGGACCGGATTGGATTTTTCGGCTTCATCTTCCAGGCCGCAGGAATATTGCCAGATCCGGAAAAAGTCAGAGACATTCGGGAAGCAGCGGCACCACAGTCCCCTATGGAAGTGAGGAGCTTCTTAGGGATGGTGACGTACTGTGGGCGTTTTATAAAAGGACTGGCGTCGATGGCAGAACCTCTCAGGGCACTAACAAAAAATGATGTAGTGTGGAAATGGGAGTCACGAGAACAAGAAGCATTCCAGGCCCTAAGGAACGCCTTGTCGAATGGTGACACCATGGCATATTTTAACCCAGCGGTGGAGTCGGAGGTAGTGGTGGATGCGAGCCCAGTCGGTGTCGGGGCAGTGCTGTTACAACCCGATGAGCGTGGAGATATGAGACCGATTGCATACGCAAGCAAAGCACTATCCAGCACAGAGATGAGATACTCCCAGATAGAAAGGGAAGCCCTGGCCATCCTATGGGGATGTCGCCATTTTCGCCTATACATATTGGGCAAACCTGTGCTGGTGGTCACCGACCACAAGCCACTGCTGCCAATACTAGCGGGTGCATCATAAAAACCCCCACCCCGCATTGAGAGATGGATGCTGGCCTTAATGGAGTACGGGGTGAAGCTGGTATACCGACCCGGGACCAATAATCCCGCTGACTATTTGTCAAGGCATCCCAACAAAGCAATTGCAGAAGGAGACGGCAGTGAAATGGAATGCAACTGTCTACTCTGCCAGATAGTGGAAGGTGCGCTCCCCAAGGCACTGTCGAGACTGGCGATCGCCACGGAGTCATGCAAAGATGAGGTCTTCGACATCATCAAGGCTGCGGTGAGAAGTGGAGATTGGAGGGAAGTCCTGCGCAATAATTTGCAACGCCAGGAGGAGGCCCAGAAAGATCTACAGGCACTCTGGAGGGTGAGAGATGAGTTATCGATCTCCGATGATGGACTGTTACTCAGGGGCCGACAGATTGTCATCCCGCGAGAGCTCAGGCTGAGGATACTGGAGCTGGCGCACATTGGTCACCAGGGGGTCGTGAAGACAAAGGTGAGGTTGAGGCCAAAAGTATGGTTTCCAGGCCTGGAAGAAAGGGTGGAGCGCTTTGTAAAGAGATGTCTAGTCTGCCAAGCTGCCACACCAGGGGACAAAGCACCACCAATCAGCTCGATGGAGCGCAGCACAAAGCCGTGGAGTACGGTACACATGGACTTTGGCGCGACGGGGCGGGGAATGTATTTTCTGGTGGCAGTGGATCAATGGTCGAGGTACCCGGAGGTGGAGGTGGTCAAATCGACGGCCACCGAGTACACCACGGCGGCGTTGGACAGAATGTTCGCAACGCATGGGTTTCCCGACATCGTGTGCTCAGACAACGGACCACTTTTTACCGGTCGCCAATTTGCCCAGTATCTGAGTGAGAGGGGGATTAAACATCAGAGAGTGTCCCCGCTATGGCCGCGGGCAAATGGTGAGGCCGAAAGAATGATGCGTACGCTCAACAAGGTGATGCGAATCTCAGCCAGCAAGGGAGAACCCTTCAAAAAGAGAATGGTGGAGTTCCTTCGAGTGTACCGCACAACCCCTCACCAGTCCACCGGGGTTGCCCCTGCAGAGGCACTTTTCGGGCGCTGCCCGAGAGGGATGATACCGGAAGTGGATGACCGAAGACCCAGAGTTATAGACGACGAGAAAGTCCGAGAGGAACGGGCGGAACGCAACGAAAAGGAGAGCGAACGGAGAGGTTTGCAAGAAAAGGAGATACAAGTCGGAGACTCCGTGCTCGTCAAGAATCGGCGCCCGGAAGTGAAACTGTCCTTGACATTTGAACCACGCCCCTGGAAGGTGACCCATGTGAAAGGCACTATGGTGACTGCAGCCAGTGAACGTGGCACCGTCACCCGCAATCGATCGTTCTTCAAGAAAGTGGATGTCGTGCCTGAAGCTCGGACCTCAGGGGAGTCCTCGATGCGAGCATCAAGCCCAGAGATCCAGGAGAGCGAGCCGTCGAGAGATCCGGACCCTACCTGTGGCGCTGACTGTCTCGTGCCCACAGTTGTGCCAAGATATCCAGTTCGAGGGGGAAGGAGACTTCCGGCTCATTTCAAAGACTATGTTATGGACTCGGGCGATTGACCGAGGTAGTCCCGAAGCCTACACATGGTGTGCAATGTTTGTATTACTGTTACGTTTGATCACGTGAGTACAATTTGTTCGTATTACACTGCTGTTTGTTGTTACAAAAAAAAGAAGGGATGTGACGTCCCCCCAGTGGTCAGCGCATGCGCCAGCCTCGTTCCCGGCTGCGCATGCGCAGAGGAATAAATGGCGCACGTGCGGCAGTTCCCGCCGGGACGCGGACCAGGCAACAACGCGTCCCGCGTCGTCCTTGCATGTGTGTCAGGTGTGCGTGTTTGCATGCAGGAGTGAGAGCGGGTCCCTCACCCGACCATCCGGGGTGAGGACACAACACTGGGGAAGGGCAGCACCACCATTAAGGCTGAAAGGGTGAGGCCACTGGAAGCAGAGGCCTTTTTCCTAAATACTGAAACTCCCGAGAATGCGCGGCAGCTCCAGTATTTAGAAAGCAAGGCCACTGCTTTCAGCGGCCTCACGTTTTTTCCATAATGGTGGCGCCGGCCGACAGGAATCTCTTGATTAAAGGGATGCTTCGCAGGTGCGGCGCCACCATTATGGCTGAAATGCATTTTTTTCTGTAGCCTGAAGCTCTCGCAAACGAGCGAGCGCTTCAGGCTGTAGAAAAAAATGCCTTTTAGTGTAGTGGCCGGGGCTGCCAGGGGAGATTACTGGGCCCTGGCAGGGTCCCGCCTCAAAACGAAATTTCGGAGCCTGCCGGGTCCAGCCCCGGCAGGCCCCGGCCCACTTAAAGCCCTGACACTAGGTATTGGAAGCTGCCCCCCCCCCACATTGGCTCTTTTGAAAGAGGGGACAGAGATAAGATTGGTATGTTGGGAACGAGTAGGTCTAGAGGAGAAAGTAGGTAATATTTTTTTCAGATAGGTACCTGGGGGCTGCGAGGGAGAGACGCTTGTGTGTGATGGCCATGGTCTTAAAGAGAATTTGCTCTTTGACAGGCAGCCAGTGTGCATATCTTCTCACCTGAGAGAGGTGTTCCCTTTTGGGGATACTTAGTGCAGCTCTCAGAGCATTGTTTTGTGTCACTTGTAGCCTCTGGAGGTTTTTTGCAGAAGTGTCCAAAAGGAGGGCGTTACAATAGTCCAGTTTGGCACCAATGGTGGCCCTGGCTATTGACAAGCAATTTTTGGTGGGCAAGTACGGTTTGACAGCATTATGATTTTTGTAGTAAATGCTGATGCAGACGCGTTGACGCTGACTTGTCACTTCATGGAGAGAGAGGAGTCGAGGAATACCCATAGCATTTTAACTGCTGAAGACACTGCGATGATGGTGTTATCAATCGTGAAGGACTGGTATTGATCATTCAGTTTGTCGAGAGCATTGTTGGTACCCACCAGTAGGATCTCAGTTTTCTCCCCATTGAGACAAAATCCATTCGAAGCCATCCAACCCTGGATGGTTGCATATATGTTGGAGAGTGTTGCGGCATCCTGTGCGTAGGTCCCCGTGAGAGGGATAAGTACTTGCGTGTCATCGGCATAGTTGGTGTAGGCTATGCCGCGATCATCAAGGTTGTTGAACAAGGGTAGGGTGAAGATATTGTAGAGAGTGGGGGCGGTGCATGAACCTTGCAGGGGCACCACAGTGGATGGTGGTAGGTCCTGCGCATGCCTGCCCTGAGAACACTCTCATACCTCTCCCTTTGGGGAAGGAGGAGATCCAAGTGGCTTCGGTGGAGAATTAGGCAGAGTTCTTGAGTTAGTTGCATAGTGTCTCATGGTCAACTAAATTGAATGCCACAGAAAGATCTAGAAGCAGTAGAATTTCCGGTTTACCATTGTCCATTATCTCCCCTAGTTGTATCTTGAGGTCAAGTAGTGTTAGTCTGGATGTTCATTATATGATTTCACATAACGCGGTATAACATATTAAAGCAGAATTGGGATTCTTGGTATAAGTAACGTGATACATAGCGGCATAATGGTTTGGCAAACGACTCGAGTTTTGGTGAGAAGCACATTTAAATTCAGATAATTGGACTACTTCATGCACTTGGGCATACTAGTCAGTTGATTTAAGGCTCACCATATCAAGAGGTGAGGTCACAAATTAAGCCCTTTTTACAGCATGTTAGTAATTATAATGACTAATATGAGTTGCAGAATGTAGATAAAGTGTGTGTTTGCACACTGTTGGTCGCATGAATAGTGTTTGTACTTAGGGTGTGAAATTATAACAATGATTTTGCAGTTTGGGATTTTTGCTGATTGGTGTCTTTTTAATTGGTTTGCAGTCACCTTAAGGAGCATCCGTGTTAGATCGAAACATGCACATGTAGTGGCAGTAATGTGGTGTACATTTGGAGGCTAAAAATGCGTAGCTCATGTCATTCGAGCACTACATTTACAGGGTAATTCATAGAATTTCGCTGAAAAGTGTCGCAAGCGGCTGGCGCAGAGTGTCCGCGTGCGATTGACTGCGCCAGGCACGTGCGCTAAAACCGATTTCCGCGCACAGCGTATTCATGGATTTCATGCTCCCAAACCAGCCGTGGCGCAGAGTATCGCAGCGACCCTGCAGCAGCGCCAGTAACGCCCCCAAGAACGCCCTCGCGCAAGGAAAAGCCATCAAAATCGCTAAATCATCGCAAAGGGCTGCGCTAACCCTGGACCAGTTTACAGGGCAGCCAAACAAGGAACGCAAAGCGGGTAACGTGCATATCAGGGGTACACGTGAAGTCATACACGCGATTAGCCAGGGTACGTGTATTACAGGGGTACGCGGGAAGTTTAACACGCGATTGGCCAGGGTACGTGTATCACAGGGGTACGCGGGAAGTTTAACACGCGATTAGCCAGGGTAAGTGTATTGCAGGGGTACGCGTGAAGTTATACACGCGATTAGCCAGGGTACGTGTATTACAGGGGTACGCGGGAAGTTTAACACGCGATTGGCCAGGGTACGTGTATTACAGGGGTACGCGGGAAGTTCAACACGCGATTGGCCAGGGTACGTGTATTACAGGGGTACGCGGGAAGTTTAACACGCGATTAGCCAGGGTAAGTGTATTACAGGGGTACGCGGGAAGTTTAACACGCGATTAGCCAGGGTACGTGTATTACAGGGGTACGCGGGAAGTTTAACACGCGATTGGCCAGGGTACGTGTATTACAGGGGTACGCGGGAAGTTTAACACGCGATTGGCCAGGGTACGTGTATTGCAGGGGTACGCGTGAAGTTATACACGCGATTGGCCAGGGTACGTGTATTACAGGGGTACGCGGGAAGTTTAACACGTGATTGGCCAGGGTACGTGTATTACAGGGGTACGCGGGAAGTTCAACACGCGATTGGCCAGGGTACGTGTATTACAGGGGTACGCGGGAAGTTTAACACGCGATTAGCCAGGGTAAGTGTATTACAGGGGTACGCGGGAAGTTTAACACGCGATTAGCCAGGGTACGTGTATTACAGGGGTACGCGGGAAGTTTAACACGCGATTGGCCAGGGTACGTGTATTACAGGGGTACGCGGGAAGTTTAACACGCGATTGGCCAGGGTACGTGTATTACAGGGGTACGCGGGAAGTTCAACACGCGATTGGCCAGGGTACGTTTATTACAGGGGTACGCGGGAAGTTTAACACGCGATTAGCCAGGGTAAGTGTATTACAGGGGTACGCGGGAAGTTTAACACGCGATTGGCCAGGGTACGTGTATTACAGGGGTACGCGGGAAGTTTAACACGCGATTAGCCAGGGTAAGTGTATTACAGGGGTACGCGGGAAGTTTAACACGCGATTAGCCAGGGTAAGTGTATTACAGGGGTACGCGGGAAGTTTAACACGCGATTAGCCAGGGTACGTGTATTACAGGGGTACGCGGGAAGTTTAACACGCGATTGGCCAGGGTACGTGTATTACAGGGGTGCGTGGGAATCATCACACGCGATTAGGCTGGGTGGGTCCTCACAGGTGTTCCCTGTACACCCTCCACGGCCCCTGCAGGCAGCCTACAAAACAGGGGACTACCCTGCACACCTGCTCATGTCCCCCTGCACCCCCACCCCCCAGCAGTGCAGGGGCAGCCTCCACCAGGCCCCCACTCATGTCTCCCGCCACCCCCACCCTCCCGCCACCAGGGGCAGCCTCCACCAGGCCCCCACCCATGTCTCCCACCACCCCCACCCCCCCGCCACCAGGGGCACTCTCCACCAAGCCCCCACCCATGTCTCCCACCACCCCCACCAGTGCAGGGGCACCCTCCACCAGGCCCCCACCCATGTCTCCCAACACCCCCACCCACCAGCACTGTGGGGCACGTGGCCAGCAGGCAGTCAGGCAGCAGCAGATAGCAGGTGGGAGCGTGCTCAGGGCTCTGGGGGGCAGTAATTTCGCCTCCTGGCCAGGAGCGTGGTCTCTCGTGTGTGAACGCGTGGACAGCCTGATAGGTAGTGAAATCCCACACGTCAGCAAAGGCCCTTAGCGCGTAAACCCGTCAACAGCATATGCGCGCCTATAGTCACCTGCACGTGCAGGAAATTGTTGCGTGACACGTCCCAGTGTCAAAGCGTGTGATTGGTGAAAATGGATGTACACGTAGAAGTGACAAAGCGTGTGATTGGTGAAAATGGATCTACACGCAGAAGTGACAAAGCGTGTGAATGGTGAAAATGGATCTACACGCAGAAGTGACAAAGCGTGTGATTGGTGAAAATGGATCTACACGCAGGAGTGACAAAGCGTGTGATTGGTGAACGTACACGCCGCGTAAGTGACGCTGTACGTGTGGGCCTGTATATAAGGTACATGTAGAACACCATTTCCTTGTACGTGCTTTTCGTGGAGAGCGAGTGGGTGAAATCTGTACTTCTTGTCGTTTCACACGCGATTTACTTCACGGCGTTTCCAGTTCGTATTCCCTGTTACCTCTGACAGCTTTTTCTCTTTTTTCTCTTTTACTGGTTTACCTGGGCCTGTTCCCTCAAACAGTGTCCCCTTCTACTGTTGTCCTGTCTTCTCAGACAGCGTACACATCTTCTTTTGGCGGGGGTTTAGCCAGCCAAACGCGCTCATTCTTCACGCTCTTTTACCTGGCAGACGGTGAGTCACGCACGCATCCAACTTCTGTGCTTGCCCCGTGTGTAGCCTACCCCTTCAGAGGTCATTCTAGGCTGCGTGTGACACGCATACGTTCATTCTTGTGTTACTGGGTGCCACAGCGTAGTGCAGGTTTTTCTTTCTGCACACGTGGTCTAGGAGGGGTTGCGTGCACGTCATCTCCCTTTTTTGGGCCTCCTGTGCGTTGCGTGACCCGTCATCTTTCCCCAGGGGTTACAATCAGCCGTGCTAGAGCACTAGGGTACAATTACCATCTGGTACCCAACCCCTTTGACCCCCAATTGCCCAGTACAATTGTCTACAGCCACTCCCATACGCACATTAATATCAGTGCCATGGCTGGGAGGCGAGGATTCCGTAAGGGTGGCAAAGGTGGAAGAGCCACAAGTGGTGGCCGTGGTGGATCCGGTAGGGGACGTGGTCGTAACTTGCAGGGTGAGCCTGTCCCCCCATGTGTGGAGGACCAGTCAAGGGCACC
Organism: Ambystoma mexicanum; assembly: GCF_040938575.1. Classification (NCBI taxonomy): domain Eukaryota; kingdom Metazoa; phylum Chordata; class Amphibia; order Caudata; family Ambystomatidae; genus Ambystoma; species Ambystoma mexicanum. The sequence continues at coordinate 305,463,698 of NC_090929.1, read as the reverse complement.
CATCACCCCCCCCCTCCCCCCCTCCCGTTGAGGCTGAAGTGGCTGACACCATCCATGCTCAGCCCTTGTTGGACCAGCCCATTGTGGCACCAGACCTGGCTGACTCCATGGCTGACTTCCAGGTCAGCAGGGCTACGACACGTGCGCTGGTGCACGTTGATGCCATCATGCCACGTGGATCTGGGGCAGCAAGGTCATCTGCTGCACCAAGGAGGCAGGGCGGAGTGGCTGCAGGGGCAGCTGCGGCTCCATCCACCCCAGCCCTCACACACCCAGCCAGGACAGTGTCGGTCCTAGTCCATGCTGCTGACATTCCCCCTGACACCATCACACTAGAGCCAATGCCTGCACCAACTCCCATGCTGAGTGTGCAATCCCACACTCCTGATACAGAGTCCACCAGGGCTCCTGCCCCTAGTGTCCAGAGCGGCGCAGGACACTCAGGATCACCACCACCTTCCAAGCGGAAGAGGAAGAGTGCTCGTCCGGCACAGGCTGATGCCCCAGACACGGCTACACAGTCCGGCCCGTCCAGGAAGCCCAGCTTCACGGATGACGAACTGAATGCACTTGTCGAGTATGTGTCCGGACATGACAACGAGATGGTCATTGTTGCAGGATCCAAGACCACACCTGCACAACGCCAGGCACACTGGCAGACCGTTGCGGACATCGTAAGTGCCCTTGGAATCGTGAGGCGCACAGCCAATGATTGCTATAAGCGCTGGAATGACCTAAAGCGCAGGGCAAAGCGTAAGATGGCCTCAAGTCATGCCGCAACTCTAGTGACTGGAGGTGGGTCTCCAGTAGTAGACATGGAACTCACTCCACATGAGTCAGTCGCTGGGACCTACGTCACGGAGGAACAGATCCAAGGCGTGGGAGATCTGGCTGATTACGAGGCATTGTCCGGTGAGTGCACATGCATGTGTGTGTCATACATGTGCATGGTGTGTGTGTGAGGGCTTCTGTTTGGGTGCCAGGTGAGAGTGTGTGCGCCTCAGTCGGATGGGTCAGCCATGTGCTTCATGCAATACTTCCTGCGCAGCTGCATTTGGCCATAGCAGTATCCCTTCTGCCAACAGTAGACATCTAGCACAACTGCACGCCAGTTGCCCTTGAAGTGTCACCTTGACACAACATATTTGCTTATTTTTCACTGTTCATTCAGTCAGTTTGTTTGCATTCCACCACTTTCACTAGGCATGTCGCTGTCCACTAGTCACATGTCTGACATGGGTATGGTAAAGTGGAGTGACTTTGTTACCTGGATATCATTTGTACACACATGTCCCTGTGCTATTTGACCATTTTAGACTGGCAGCTCCAGGTGAAAAATCTGACCTGTTAGAATCAGAAAAGCTATTACATGCGGGAACTGGACTGAATGAATAGGTGCTGCCCTCCTCTCCATCTTCACTCAATAGCAATGGTACATGCCATCTGTGTGATGGCATGTGTGTTTCACCTGCCAATCACAGGCCAATGTGTGATGCCACTGCCAGGCAGCATGCAGAAAATTTGTTCATCTTCCATCTTGGTGTCATCAGTGTGTGCCATTTGCCTGCACTTCATACGCAGTGAGGGTGCATGCATGGGAGGGTTTTAGTCATGTGGGACATGTGTCAATCAAGTACTGGTTCTCTTGCTTCTCAGCCCTCAATGTGTGCCATGGTGCTAATGCCCGTTTCCATTACTTTGTTTTCATGTCTTTGCAGGGGAAGACGCACCTGATACTGCTGGGGTTGTGGAGATGGTGCAGACCCAGGAGGTGTCCCAGGGCCGACCAACCACCAGTGAGGGACGTGGTGTGGTGGTGGGGGAGAACCCACAAGTGCTGCAGGTCGTGCTCTCAAGGGGTGTCTCTGGCTGCACCTCCCCCGAGCTGTACTCAGGTGTTGATTCGGATGAGACCTACGTGCCGTCGCTGGTGAGTGTTCCAGGGAGGGATTCTGTTCTGTCTCACCCACCTGCTCCAGGGTCAGTACCCTCCATGGGGATGTCAGTGTTGGCAGCTACGCCTTCGGTGGTTACGGATGCAGGGTCACACTCCGCGACATCTGATCCTGTTCCTGGGCCAGCAGATCAGAGGGGGAATGCAGTCCTGCAACCTCAGGCAGTGCCGGCACAGCAAGGCGCAGTTCGCCTTGCCCCAGACAGGTGTGGTGCCCGCCGACGTGGTGGCCGTACGCCACCCGGCAATACCGCATGGGAGCAATCCATTTACGGTATGGCTACCCAACAGGCTGCATCATCCGAGATGATGGCTCAGGCCATGGATAGGGTGGCCACTTCCATTGTCCCCCCAGAAAGGCTGATGGAGCGACTAGAGCAGGCAACCGACTCCATCTGCCAGTCACACAGGGAGGACATGTTGGGGTCCAACAGGGACAGGCGGGCGGCACTGGCGACTCTGCAGGAGGCCATCTCCATTGAGTCCCAGGGCCACAGGGAAGCCCTGAGGCAGGAGCTCCTACACCTCAGGACGACTCTTGTTGAGCTTGAGGCTTCAACACACCAAAGGACAGAACAGCAGCTGGAGCGTCTCACCCGTACGCTCTCAGCTGAGATGCAGGCAACGAGGGCGGAGGTCCGGGCATCCCGTGAGTTGTTGCATGGGGACCTCCGCACACTCATCCTCCAGAACCAGACCTACCACACCCGCATGCTTGCAGCCATGGAGGAGCAGACTAGGGCCTTGCGTGGGCTGCCTCCCATAGTGCAACCACCTCCGGATGCAGCTGCACAGGGTGATAATAGCGACAGCAGTGACACTCCCACAATAGGGTAGCCGTGTGGGCCATGAGCCCATGGAGGTGTTTTATCTTCCCAGGATCCACGCAGGTGGGTTCTGGTGTGCATCCTGTCCTCGGACCTCCTGGGTGGCCTCCCCAACCCCCCCGGGCCCATCAATGGCCATTTTTGATTGTTTCTTATTTTTATTTTTATTTTGATTTCTTTTATTCCCAATTTTTTTGGGACGATCTGTTGGCTCCGATCTGTTGGCTCCGATCTGTTGGCTCCGATCTGTTGGCTCCGATCTGTTGGCTCCGATCTGTTGGCTCCGATCTGTTGGCTTCCGTGGTTCCTGTGGGCATACGCTGCATTGTGGCTGGGCACATGCAGGCTTGTAATGTATTTGGTTCAGATGCTTGGGATTGAGTCACACACACCCCTCCTGCTTCCCGTTTCCATGGGCTTGCAAAGGGTGTGCCCAAGTGACAGTGAATTACACAGTGACGTTGGACTCCCATGAGCTGTGTGGCCAGTCTGTAGTCAATACTGTGTATACATTCATAGTGCATATTGCTGTTGTGTTGTACACTGCATGTTGCATTGATGTGTAACTCTTCTTCTGTGTCTACCTCCCAATTTGCAGGTCCCTTCCTCAAGTCCACACAAGGACCTCTAGTCTGGCGAAGGGGACCATGTTGGCAGCAGTGCACCTACAACTCTACATGGCGCCAACACTGCACAGTTGGTAGTGGTGGGAGTGCAGGCATTTCCAGGTGGTGAGACTACTAATATGTAACCTTTTTGATGTCATGTTAATGGTACTACGTGCTCAAGTATGTTGTTGGTCCGGCATTGCTGTGAGCATTTCAGGTGTTGCAGGTTTCTAATAGTGCCACTGTACATAGTGAGAGTGATGTCATGTTGTGGGGATTACTTTGTTTACCTGCAATTAGCATGACATGGCACGGTGTGTCGTGTGGCAGTGCTGGGGTGGGGTTGGCTGACATGGCACTGTCCTCTTGTTGCATTTTGCAAGTGGGTATTCATTTTAGCTGCTTCAATGTGTAACTTCACAAAACTGCATTGGTGGTGTCTGTGTGGGTAGGGATGCACACATTGTGACACTTCCAGGTGAACAATCTCAGGCTGACATGGAATTCCCGGTTCATTCTCCACACATTCAGGATCAGTGTCAGGTTGAGTCATCATTGATTGTCAGATGGAATGTGCCAGGGCAGTGTGCACTCCACAGGGGTGTGATTTCTATGTGAAGTAATTTGCCACTAGCTGTGTACGGGCTGCCTCCCCCCGTGCCCTCTCCCCTCCCATGCGCAGCGGCTGTGCATGTGGTTGGGGATGTGGGGCCACCACCATGTCCACGGCCAGGCCCCGGCGTGTTGCAACGTTGTGCAGGACACATGCTGCCACTATGATCCTGCACACTACTGGGGGAGCGTATAACAGCTGCCCGCCAGAACGGTCAAGGGAGCGAAAGCGTGACTTCAGCACTCCGAATGTGCGCTCCACTATGCCCCTGGTTGTAATGTGGGCTGTGTTAAATCTTACCTGGGGTGGCGTGGTGGGGTTCCGAATTGGCGTCATCATGTGGGGGCTGAGAGGGTAGGCACTGTCCCCTGTGGAGGTGGGGATTGGTATCATTGGTGAGGTTGTGACCTTGCTCAGTATCCAACATGCATGCATGTGCAGTGGCATACATACTCACCAAGCAGCCATGTATCGCCATGCCGCCCAGCTTCTAGGTCCCGGCTTAGGGTGGACATTCGGTAAATGAAGCTGTCGTGGGTGGAGCCGGGATAGTTGGCATATACTGAGGTGATGATTCCCTTGGCATTACATGCTACCTGCACGTTGATGGAATGCCAGTGCTTGCGGTTCCTATAGATGTGCTCAGATGCCCTGGGGGGACGTAGAGCCACATGGGTGCAGTCGATGGCACCTAGCACTTTGGGGAATCGTGCCACTGCGTAAAAATCCAGGGCGGCAGCATGCCTTTCTGCAGGTGTTCTGGGCAGGTATATGTGCCTGCGGACTGATGGCCGTGCAGTCATGATGTTCAAGACCTGGTGTAGGCAGCGTGACTGGGTGGCCTGTGACACCCCACCCACTATGGCACTTGTCCGCTGAAATGATCCAGTGGCTAAGAAGTGCAGTACATTGAGGACCTTCTCCAGGGGGCTGAGTGCTTGGGAGCACAGGGTGGGTGATGTGAGGTCATCCTCCCACTCACTCACCAGGTCCAGTATGATGTGTGGTGGAAACCTGTACCTCCCATACACCTGGTCATCAGGCATCCCGAAAAGGCTGGTTCTGGGTGTGAATATTCTGGCCCTGACTATCCTCCTCCTCCTCCTTTGGTAGCCCACTGCCACTGCTGCTAGGAACGGTATGTTCATCCTGGCGTCTGAGCTTGTTATTGTTAAAGTCCGCAATTTATGCTTAGCGCGTGTTCTAGGCGAGCGTGTGACCCGCGCACCCCTGGAATCCAGTTCCCAGTCCAATAGCGTGTGGAAATTCACACGCACCACGGGATACAGCGTGTGACCCGCGCACCCCTGGAAACCAGTTCCCAGTCCAATAGCGTGTGGAAATTCACATGCACCACGGGATACAGCGTGTGACCCGCGCACCCCTGGAAACCAGTTCCCAGTCCAATAGCGTGTGGAAATTCACACGCACCACGGGATACAGCGTGTGACCCGCGCACCCCTGGAAACCAGTTCCCAGTCCAATAGCGTGTGGAAATTCACACGCACCACGTGATACAGGTTCGCTGACGTACTTGCGTGTGTAAGTGGCCGCGCACCCATTAAATACACGTACATAGGCCAATCGCGTGTACGCGCACTTTTGTCCAATTACACGCGATGACACTCTGACGTGCAGTATCTCCACGTGTGCCCCGTCATCACGTGCTGAGTGGGGAACACCCGTGCGGGTCACGTCACAGACGCGCTTACGCGCTGAGGGACTCTGGTCCAATAGAATCGCGTATGCGTGCTGACGCGCTTACGCGCTAAGGGCCTTTCCTCGGATTTCACGCTGACGTGCAGGATTTTCACGTGCCAAATCACTCCGTATCAAGCTGGCCACGCGAAAACACACGGAAGCCCACACTCCTGCCCAGAAGGCCGAGTTACTGCCCCCCAGTGCCCCGAGCAGCCTCCCACGTGCCATCTGCTGCTGCCTGCCTGCCTGCCTGCCTGCTGCCACCGTGCCCTGCCATTTGGTGCCTGCACATCAGCCATCTGCAGGGGTCCAGTTGCTGTGTCCACCCCTGCTGGAACAGAAGACTCCCGACTGGTATTACATCGCTCCACAGCCCAGCCCCAGGACCCAGTTGCCCACCCACACCTGCCTCTGGGGTTGCCATGTCGGGCACTTCAACATCTGGCACCAGTGGCAACCCCAGGCCAGAGGGGCAGAGGGGCACCAGCTTCACTGTCACCGAAGTTGGTGTCCTGGTGGAGCATGTCCTGGGGCAGTATGATGCCCTCTTTGGATCGTCCCCCCGCCAGCAAGGAAGGACGGCAGAGGATCTGGGCCGACTGTGTGGTTGCCATCAACGCGGAGGGGGTGGCAACCCGCGACGTCCTGAAGATCAAGAAGCGCTGGGAGGACTTGAGGTCCAGGACCCTTGTGAAGGCCCGGCGCCTCGTGGAGGGGGGCCGGGGCCGCATGAGTTCCATCCAGATGAGGGTCCTGGAACGTGTACGCCCAGCGCTCCACGCCCAGATCCTTGAGAGGGAGGCCCGTCTGGAGTTGAGCGGTAAGTGTCCATGCATTACTGTGTGAGACAGGGCATGTTGCGGTGTGCTGGTTCTATGATACTTGCCTGTATGTGTGCCATAGGCCATGTATGCATGTATGCGTGCAGGGACATCATGGTAATGCATGTGCGACCAGTGATGTGTGATGCACATGGTTGTTGCATGTGTTGAAATGCCGCATGGGGAGCCCTATTCAGATTTTGAACATGAGAGCATGCCAGTCTCTGTACGTGGACATGGGTGGGGGTGAGGGATGGGTGCTGATGCCAGGTACATATATGGTAGCCATGTCTGTGTGCCTGACCTGCGTGTCTGTGACTTGTGCATGCCATGGATGCATGACACATGTGTGTGACAATGCAGAGATTCAGTAAAGCAGCCAAATTACCCTTGTAACCGCTGTGTTTGGTGTGTTTGGGGCCAGATGGATGTGACTGAGGTGAAGTGTGTGCATGTGATGGGCATGAGGCATGATGCATGTGAGTTACATATCATTGAATGTTTCAAGAGTCCATTGGACATGCATGGAAATGTCCATGGCATGCACCATGCCTGTTACTGTGTGTGTTTTGCCTGGACTGACCCATGTGTTGTGGAGGGACATGATGGAAGTGTACTTTGACAGTGGTGCTCATCTGCTATTGCTTCCTGTCTAGGGGACCATTGTACAGTGCCCTGATGCTTGTGTTCTTTGTCTCCCTCTACGCAGCGGCTAGTGAAGAAGAGGGCGGAGACGGCGCTGTGGAGCAAGGCGGCGGGGATGCCCCCACGGCTGCAGCGGAAGGGGTGGGTGAGCCCCCACAGGGGCCTGCTACGGTGGGAGACGGTGAGGAGCCATCCAGGTTGGTGGTTTGCACAGAGGAGGAGGAGGCCGCCACTGGGGCACACATGGGGCCTGGTGGGGGCATCCCTGCTGGTGCAAGTGGTGCAGTCCAGGGCCAGGGGCAGGAGGCAGCACAGGTCACCGTGGAGGGGCCTGTGCATGTCGCTGTCCCTGACCCTGTGAGTGCACCACCATGCACCAGCAGGGATGCCCCGTCCCAGGCCCGTCCGCAGGTAGAGGGGATGTCCATGTCACCTGACTCCCCTCCACCTGCGGACGTGGGAACCCCTGGCCGTGCGGAGAAGGTCCTGATTGGGGTCACGATGCGCACGGCTGTGATTCGTGATGCCGTGCGTGCTTCCCGGGAGGAGCACGCACGTCATCACGAAGTGCACCGTGCCGACGTGGCCCAATTGGGATCGGCCATGTTCGGGGGTTTCCTGCATGTGTTGGCCAATGTGGCGGCCCTCTCCTCCTCTGTGCAGGATATCCACCAGTCGTTCTCCTTGCCGTCTTCCAGCCCAGATGCCACCAGGGCCCCCTGTGGACCTGCCCCGACCAATGCAGCCAGCTCGGTGGGGATCCCATCCCTGCCACAGTCGGGAGTCAGAGATCCAGCAGGGGTGGACACCAGAGCAACTGGACCCCAGCAGATGGAGGATGTGACGGCATCATCGGGCAGGGCACGTGCACGACGGCGTCGGTGGTTTCCATCAGCCTGGATGCCGTCGTGCTGGCACAGGCAGTTGCGTCGGAGGCAGCAGCAGGCTCAACGTGGGAGGCATCATGGCTCGGGGCCATCAACATCGGGGGTGCAGGCATCGGCCGGAGGGCAGGAGAACCCTGGAATGGGAGTGGCTTCCGTGTGGGAGAGGTTGTGCCAGCGGATAGGTGCGGAGCGGCAGCGGGCAGAGGAGGAACGGCTCACGATGGTCAGGGCGGAGGACTCCATGCGGAGGGCGCTGAGGCGGGCTGAGTGCCTCGAGGGTCTTCGCAGGGAGTTAGAGCTGGACACTGCGTTATCCCTGCGGGACCTCGGGGCCAGGGAACATGCCCGCCTCCAAGCCATTGACCAGGAGTTCGATGATGCCCTGGCCCATGACAACAACCAGTGAGCCGTCCGAATAGCCCGCTGCCTTTGTATATAGTTGTATAGTTAGGGTTAGGTTTCCTTTGTTTTTTTGAATTTTTTTTGGTTGCGATTGGACAATGCACCACTTTTTTGTATATAGTTCACTTTTTAGTTAGTAGTCAGTTAGGTTTAATTTGGTAGGGCTCATGGACCCAGGATGATCTTCTTAATTTCCTTATTTTAATAATTCAGAATTTTTTCTTGGACATTCTTCTTGTTTAGTTTGATTTGCTTTGTGTTTTTTCTTGTTTGCTGTTCAATACATAATATTTTTTTATTCTTCAATGTGTCGTATCATCTCATTGCTTTCAGGCATGTCATGTTGGGTGTTTTGTCATTCACTTGCAGCCATTGTGTGTGACAGACATGTGTTAAATTGCATTATTTACATTGGGGGTGTAACATGTAATTGCCTTTGATATGTGGGTGGGTGTGATAGTTGGTTGGGCCTTTTGGCAGGGCAGGATGGGCATTACGGACATGATTGGGGAATGTTGGGACCCAGGTGCAGGGGGGCATGGATTGGACATGGGTGGGGGCCTGCTGGCAGGTGCCCCACAGTGCTGGGGGGTGGGGGTGGTGGGAGACATGAGTTGGACATGGGTGGGGGCCTGCTGGCAGGTGCCCCACAGTGCTGGGGTGTGGGGGGGTGGGAGACATGAGTTGGACATGGGTGGGGGCCTGCTGGCAGGTGCCCCACAGTGCTGGGGGGTGGGGGGCGTGGGGGACATGAGTTGGACATGGGTGGGGGCCTGCTGGCAGGTGCCCCACAGTGCTGGGGGGTGGGGGACATGAGTTGGACATGGGTGGGGGCCTGCTGGCAGGTGCCCCACAGTGCTGGGGTGTGGGGGGGGGTGGGAGACATGAGTTGGACATGGGTGGGGGCCTGGTGGAGGGTGACCCTGCACTGCTGGGGGGTGGGGTGGTGGGTGACATGAGTGGGGGCCTGGTGGAGGGTGCCCCTGGTGGCTGGGGTGTGGGGGTGGTGGGAGACATGAGTTGGACATGGGTGGGGGCCTGCTGGCAGGTGCCCCACAGTGCTGGGGTGTGGGGGGGGTGGGAGACATGAGTAGGACATGGGTGGGGGCCTGCTGGCAGGTGCCCCACAGTGCTGGGGGGGTGGGGGGGGGTGGGGGACATGAGTTGGACATGGGTGGGGGCCTGCTGGCAGGTGCCCCACAGTGCTGGGGGGTGGGGGACATGAGTTGGACATGGGTGGGGGCCTGCTGGCAGGTGCCCCACAGTGCTGGGGTGTGGGGGGGTGGGAGACATGAGTTGGACATGGGTGGGGGCCTGGTGGAGGGTGACCCTGCACTGCTGGGGGGTGGGGTGGTGGGTGACATGAGTGGGGGCCTGGTGGAGGGTGCCCCTGGTGGCTGGGGTGTGGGGGTGGTGGGAGACATGAGTTGGACATGGGTGGGGGCCTGCTGGCAGGTGCCCCACAGTGCTGGGGGGTGGGGGTGGTGGGAGACATGAGTTGGACATGGGTGGGGGCCTGCTGGCAGGTGCCCCACAGTGCTGGGGTGTGGGGGTGGTGGGAGACATGAGTTGGACATGGGTGGGGGCCTGCTGGCAGGTGCCCCACAGTGCTGGGGGGTGGGGGTGGTGGGAGACATGAGTTGGACATGGGTGGGGGCCTGCTGGCAGGTGCCCCACAGTGCTGGGGTGTGGGGGGGGGTGGGAGACATGAGTTGGACATGGGTGGGGGCCTGCTGGCAGGTGCCCCACAGTGCTGGGGGGTGGGGGTGCAAGGGGACATGAGTTGGTGTTCATTAGTTCAAGGAGACATGTGCCTTTGCTGGGGGGCATGCCCATGGTGGGTGGGCTGCCTGCGGGACATGACCAGGGATGCAGGGTAGTCCCCTGTGGTGTGGGCTGCCTGCAGGGGCCGTGGAGGGTGTACAGGGTACACCTGGGAGGACCCACACTGTGAAATCACATGTGGAACTTCCCGCGCACCCCTGAAATACACGCGCCCAGGCTGTTCGCGTGTGGAACTTCCCGCGCACCCCTGAAATACACGGGCCCAGGCTGTTCGCGTGTGGAACTTCCCGCGCACCCCTGAAATACACGCGCCCAGGCTATTCGCGTGTGGAACTTCCCGCGCACCCCTGGAATACACGCGGCCAGGCTATTCGCGTGTGGAACTTCCCGCGCACCCCTGAAATACACGCGCCTAGGCTATTCGCGTGTGGAACTTCCCGCGCACCCCTGAAATACACGCGGCCAGGCTATTCGCGTGTGGAACTTCCCGCGCACCCCTGCAATACACGCGCCCAGGTTGTTCGCGTGTGGAACTTCCCCCGCACCCCTGAAATACACGCGCCCAGGCTGTTCGCGTGTGGAAATTCCCGCGCACCCCTGAAATACACGCGCCCAGGCTGTTCGCGTGTGGAACTTCCCCCGCACCCCTGAAATACACGCGCCCAGGCTGTTCGCGTGTGGAAATTCCCGCGCACCCCTGAAATACACGCGCCCAGGCTATTCGCGTGTGGAACTTCCCGCGCACCCCTGGAATACACGCGGCCAGGCTATTCGCGTGTGGAACTTCCCGCGCACCCCTGAAATACACGTGCCCAGCTGTTCGCGTGTGGAACTTCCCGCGCACCCCTGAAATACACGCGCCTAGGCTGTTCGCGTGTGGAACTTCCCGCGCACCCCTGCAATACACGCGCCCAGGCTGTTCGCGTGTGGAACTTCCCCCGCACCCCTGAAATACACGCGCCCAGGCTGTTCGCGTGTGGAAATTCCCGCGCACCCCTGAAATACACGCGCCCAGTCTGTTCGCGTGTGGAACTTCCCGCGCACCCCTGAAATACACGCGCCCAGGCTATTCGCGTGTGGAACTTCCCGCGCACCCCTGGAATACACGCGCCCAGCCTATTCGCGTGTGGAACTTCACGCGCACCCCAGAAATACACGTAGCCCGTTCCCCCAGACCCGATCGCGTGTGAAACTTCACGCGAACCCCTGTGATGCACGTACCCTGCTGAAATCGCGTGTTAGACTTCCCGCGCACCCCGGTATACACGCACACGTATTTTTTGTCAGCGGGTGTCCGTGTTTGTGGGTACCCCTTTGCACGTCTTTGTTCCTGGAGGGCCACAGTATGGGACATTCATCATGGCAGTATACAGGTGCGATTAGTTGGCGCACCTTTTGGCGCACATTTCTTACAGCCGCAGAGACGCTACCGCCTGCTTTCTTGTGGCGGTCGTGTTTGTGCCTGTGCGCTGGTTTGAGCGTGCGCTTTTTTCCCCTATTCTATTCCATGAATACGTGTTGTAGGCGAGCGTGTGGGCGTTCCGCGCACTTGTGCCCTGTACTTCCCCCGTGACGCCCACGTTTTGGCAAGTTGTTCCCCATTCCGAGTGTTACGCCCGTGTTCCGCCTACTTTTGTTGCGTGCGCCGCGCTATGTGCGATTTTCGCTGTGGCCTGTGCGATTTTCGCAGTGACCTGGCGCACGCTGTTAGATGGCCTGTGCGCTAACGTGCGCCGCGCACTTTTTATCGCACATCCGCTGGTTTTCTCGCGCACGGCCTTCCATGAATCGACGTGCGCTGCTTTTCGTGCGATTTTCGCACGTTCACTGCGATTCGCACGTTTTTGCCCACTTGCGCCGCGCTAATTATTCCATGAATCGGCCTCTTAGTCTTTTTGAATGAAATTGGAAATTCAAAATTCAATAGTGGAAACCATCAATAAATATAAAAATGTTTTGAGTAAAATTATCAAAGTGGATGACTGATTATTTTTGAATACACTATAGGGTTGTAGAGTGTTCCATTGCACGGCAGCTGAGCCGGCAGTTTTCATTTGATATTGTCTGTTCCCGGACCGGGAAGTACATTTGGAATACACAAGGAAGTTGTAAAACAAAGGTGTGCTCCTACTTCCCGCACATCTAATTTGATGAGTAGGTCATGCTGAAAGATGGTTAATGCCAGTTATACTGTGAGTTGTTTGACCCATTTTCCGGTGGCACAGCATTTAATAACACGTTTTATTGGTTCGGCAACAATGCAAATGCACCCATTGTGCATTTTTTACTCCCACCAGAACATCAACAACAATAGTTCTTGTACAAGTATTCATGGTCTTTGAATTTATGATATGATATGATATGGCATTTATAACGCGCCTATACACAAGTGTTTCAAGGCGCGAAAGGGCGTGTGTTGGGAGGATCGAGGAGGCATCCCAATTAAACACATTTAATGCTTTTATTATTCTTCCAAGTATTCCGGTGAGCAATCATTTTAAAAACCTAAAGTCTCTGAAGGAAAATGGTTGATCAAGCAAGTATCTGGGCTTAAACCGATTTAGCAGATAGTGATAACATTGATCAATTTGTAGGGAAGAATGGATTACATGTATTCAAGGAGAATCACAATCGGATACACACTGCCATTTTAGATACTGAAGGGTAGCGTTCGGTTGCATTGCAAACCTTACATACATCTGGGCCTGTTTGTCCCCCAAATTTCCAACAGTGGTTTTTCCCCTCAAGAGAGGAGAAATTGCACCTCTGTGTTCCTCCGCTCCTGAAGCTCTCTCTCACCTCGAGGACTCCCAACTGCTTAGACTCAGTGCCTTGCTCATCCTGCATATTAATGGCCTCACCTAGCTAAACCTTGGAGAGGCGTGGCTACTGTAGCACCAGGCCTACAAGATGCAGGAAAGAGCAGAAGAGCCACACTACCAATCAGCGCTGTCGATAGGACAGCAGGGCTTTAAGTGGGATGCAAAAATTGAGGGGGGCTCTAACAAGGAAGTGTGGCCTAAAGCATGCTGGGTGTAGTTTGAGGATTGTGCAGCCTTACTCAAACAGTACATCATGAGACCTTGCAACCATGTATTTTGAGTCACTTAGCATGCTCTCAAGTGGTCTTGTTTGCATTCTGTCTGCACACTGTCAATACATCAAACTGGCAAGATTTTAAAATCAATTGCTGTTTGTAAATGAACCAGTCTCTCACTCAGTGTATAAACTATTGATCTGTAAACAAATCACCCTTACTTTGTAAATTAATCACCTATCTGGAATGGGATGTTGGACAAATAGCACCAAAGTGGGTCCCTGGCTGCTTTGCATAAAACCAAAGAGCATTTTGGAAACATAAGAATATTAATAAGTTTTTATTTGACAAATATATGTGTGGTAATGATTGAAGCATGTAATGCACATGGGGCCTTGTTGCCCATTTGTCACAACACTCAGCGTAACAGTCAAATGTCCGCAAATCAAGAGCCATAAATATTCAGCTGGACAGCCTCAGTTTACTGGAATAAGGTGACATCTAATTTCCATAAATTCATTTAATTCACACCATATAAATTGAATGCTCCACTCCGACAAGTGCAAGCCTCCTGAAATACACTCCCAGAGAGGAATATTTCACACAGGTGAAATATATCAGCTGGGCCCCAGCTAGCCATAGTCCACTTGCAGCCCTGTATGCATGTGCAGATGGTGTTATAGACACTCCCGGAAGAAATTAAAATTGTACCGGAAAGATTGACAGATTTGCAGAAGCAATGAAGAGACCCACACATTATTCATCTAAAGGGTAATGCACTCATTGTGTCTGCTTCAAAAGCAAAAGACAGGGTCAAGGCTGAATCAATGGATACTTTTTTAAAGGTGAGGTAGCAATTTCCTGCCTGTGTGGCAACGTGTTAGTTGTAATGCTGGAATATTTGTCATTGGCGGGATAAAGTCATTTATCATATTTGTCATTGGCGTCAGAGTAAAGATGAGGGAGAAAACTTTCCAAAGCAGGAACCCCACACTAAATACATATTTCTGATAGCACAGAATGTGGAGGAAGCAACACAGCATATGATGTGCAGGCAAACGTGAGATTGTAGAGTAGGAGAAAGTGAGATTGTAGAATAGGAGATCCGCAAGAGATGCAAAGTAACGAGGACACCACTAAGGGACGGCATAGCTTCAGGGAACACTCAATACAAGTAGAAAGGGATATCACGATAAGATTCTACCGGTGTGGGGCATATGTGTAAGTGGGAATCAGTTAAAAATTCCCTGCGCACCTGAAAATGTGTGCCATTTGATTTGCCAAGAATAAAGACATCTTGAGAAAATGTGCTGAAGCTAAACAATGAAAACATTTAAAGGTAATAGCAGCAACAGGGACTATAAAGAGAATAAGGAAGACATGCCTAAATTAAAGGTACTTTATGTTAAAGGAAAACAGTATGAGAGAAGAAAATACTGTGTCCTCAGGGTAGATAGGAAATCTATACATATCATGGCAGGCTCTGTTACAAACCTCACGCTCGTATCGGAACAAACATTAAATACCAGTGGGGGGGCAGCAAAGGTAGAAAAAAGGAGAATATTTTAGTCCTGATGGAGTATGTGAAAATGTCTAGTTAAAGGACACATAAAGAGAGAAAGACAGCAGGATCTAGGGAAAGGTATGCATCACCGCCGAAGGCATCGTACTGGGTGAAAATCTTGCCCACCATATTTGCAAGTCAAACCGAGTCCTTCGTTCGGGATTTGGTGCACTTGTAGGTTATTGTGGGATTCCCGGAAGGCCAAGGTCTCACCTGGACTGTGAGTTTGGTGGGTAGGAAAGGGGAGAATGGTGATCCAATCAGAACCACTGAACCTCTCAGAGAAATTTGAAGGGCCAATTAGAGTCGAATACACACTCGGCCCTGCTCACATTCTAATTCCCAATGGGTTGTGTTTGGCAGTTAGATGGAGGAAAGGGCTTGATCCAGTTTAGTATGGAGCAGGAAAAGTTGTGCCGTAGCCATTCAGAGCATTGTTTGTGTGTCTTTTTCACATTTAATTCCCTGTTTGCCACATTATTTTGACTGTGCTTGTTTGGTCAAGTTCTTTAAATTCTTACTCCCCTGACAAACACTTTGTGAAACCGTTCTTCTGTATTTTGAATCCCTTTTCATGACCTTCCTTCCAGCCAAGAAAACAAAAAGCCCTTTTTGAATTTATTTGTGAAAACATTTGAGACACCATTTGGGATTTTTCTACGACACTCTTTCCCTTCACTGTAAGAGGAAACATAAATGTGTTACCACCTCTTCTGAAGACCTTTGTGTGTCAAACCTTCCCCTTAACCTTTCTTCTTCCACTGCAAATAAACAAACTCTTTGTTAGAAACCTTCATTAAAAATGTCATAATTTCTTTTCAAACCCACTCCCAATCAATTCTGATGTTCTCTTTCCTAGTAGTATTCTTTCTCGGTATCACAACAAGATGGCACACTCATTTTCAGCCAATCAGAGTGAAATCTCCAGTCTGTAAACAGGTTTATGATTGTTCTCTTCTCTACTATGATATGTGTTACTGCTCGCTCCCTTCGCTCCCGTTCCCGCCACTTGGGGGCATGTTTTGGGGTTTATTCCCTACTGGACATTTCCTCCGAACCTTATGCTACAGTGCTGTGATGAATTGGGAGCGCTAAAACTTTATTTTCCAAGCGACTTCCCTTCCGGATCCATTCCAGGTTTTTGTCAGCCAGCATGCTACTTTAATCTAATGACTATGCTTCCCAGAATGCCTGGCTCACTGCTTCACCTCCTCCCTTGCAGGACAAGGTTGGGTGAAGGATAGGCAACACCCGTGGCTGCAGGTGCAGTAGGTGGCACACCTGAGGGGTGTGCTCGTTAAGCAGCTTTAAAAGCCTCCGTTTGCTTCAGTCCAGCGCTGGTCATTGTTGCAGTGTTCCTGTTGTGACTGGTCCCTTGTTCCCGGTTCCTAGCTTTTGTGTCTAGTACCTAGTTTCTGTTTCTTGTTCCTCTGCCCTGGATTTCGTATTTATGTGCTTAATTGATTTCTGCTTTCTGGATTTCCCTTTCTGTCTTCCTCTGTCTGCAGGCAGCCTTTCTCAGTGCTTTACCCCTTGATGCAGCCCAATTTCCCTTTGTTCTCTGTTTCTTTGATGTTGTCCTTTGCTACTGAAAAACTTGATGCATTAGTCTTTCCCTTTATAGATTTAGCTTCCTGCCTTTTCTCCTTGGATGGGTGGGAAAGGTTTCCTTTTGTGATATCATTTTCCCTGCTCCTGATCCTTACTTTCTATTGGGATCCATTCCATGTTTTCCATTGCACTTTTGCATTTATGTCCCATTGATTATTAGGTGTGGGGTGCTGTTGTAACTAGCTCCTGTGTGAATGCCTTTTGTTTTCCTCACTATTCTATAATCACAATTCCTACTTGCCCCTTGACTTGGGTCTTATGTATTTAGTTATCCTCCACCCATTGCTGTTATAGCCTTCTGGGTCCCTGTTTGATCAACTGGGTTCGTGGGTTTACTGACATTCAAGTGGTATTTCCGGTCCTCGTGAGCACTGTTTCTAAATTCCTTATTCAGTATCATCCAGAGTGTCAGCTCACAGATCCTGTCCTTGCTTGCCCTCTACGTGGGCTTAGCGCTGTCAGTATCTGTAATAGCATAGTGGGTAAGGAGTTTGCCGACTTTCCTTTCAGTCATAAGGAGGTTCTAAGTGCTTACCCCACATCCCTTTTCATATATTGGTATCATTGTTTCACTCTATTTGCACTCCTGGGTTTTAGTATACACGAGTCTTGGGTATTGTATGCACGTTGTTAGATTCAAAGTTGTTCACTGTGCGATTCTGTGCACATTTCCCTTGCCATATTCATTGCCTTCTTCCTTTCTTAACAATATGTTATGTTATGCTATTCTTGTAGACCACATCTGTCACCACTGAAACAGGCGTTAATAACTTGTGACTTGGACTGTAATTAAGTGCAGAAGGCTGCTTAGTGTGGGAAAAGGTTGGTACCAATCACAAGTCAGCGGAAATCCATTCCACATTCTGACTGCCAACACAGAGAAGGGCCACTTACCACTTTAGAATTTTTTTTTCTAGTGATTCTTAGAACCTGGGTGTTTGTCTAGGGTAGATTATGTCCAGGTGCATTATAAGGACATTTGTCAATTGTGTGGCAGACAAAATATAGACATTTCTTATGTGTTTTATTTTAAATAATATAAAAGGTCTAGCTTGCCCTATCAATATAGGGGAATTCCCTACCTAGCTAAATTAAACAAAGGTGCTCATCTGTCATCAGGAATTCAAAAAATCATAAATGTCCCCATCAAAACCTAACCCTAACTGACCCTACCACTAATAATAACGAACCCAACTAGGCCCAAAAGAATCTCTCTTCTCGTGGCCTCCCTGTTGCCTTTTTGTCTTGCAGCTTCTAGCAGGGCGTCTGGTTTCATACAAGTCTGTAATATCTAAATGTCTCTTGTATCACTAAAATTCCCCTTATGATCATCTTCTCTTGTACTGAAATGTCTCTTTTATGAGCTCCTGCAGACATTACAACTGTTGGTGGGTCGTATTTTCCTGATCAAGTAGTGTACTCCTGACTATAGTCTCTTAAAATCTTTCATTTCACTCTAGGTTATTCCTCCACTTATCAATTTTGAAACGTTCCCCACCTCAGAGATGGCTTTACCAAGTACCTTCTTTCTTGGTGTTCTTCATTTGGCACTCATAACTCACAATACGTTTCACAACTTTTCTTACAGTAGTCTCCCTACTCATCAACAATTGTCTTTCTTGAAATCACTTCTTGGGTGTTTCTCTCTCTTCCCAGTGATAGTTGCTTGCACTTTCTTAACACGTCACAAACGTTTTCCTTCTTTAGGCTTTTGAACATCTCCTCAGATATCTGTTTCTGCTCACTCGTTCTTCCATTAATACATGTATCACAATCATAGTCCCTTTGCTTAATTATTCGCCCTCACTGCAGCTGCCCACTCCTCCAGCACACCGCTGTATCTGCACCAGCCTCGGGTGACTTTGCGGGAGTCGGCTCACGCTCAGCAGGTCAATTTACTTTCTTTGCTTTCGCTTATCTTTTTTTCTCGGTTGCTCCAATCTCAGCTTCTCCGTACCTCACGGCGTTCTCTGAACAGCAGCAGATGGAAGCTTTCCTCACTTTCTAGTACCCAAGTTTCGCCATAGTTAGGAGGGCTCCAGGCCCACCATGCTATCTCCGTGGTCACGCCACATCTTCGGACGGTTACTCTGATTCCGTCCAGACAACGGTTCACCCGTTGTCTGATATGCCGGTCCTCCTGTGTCTCTGAATTGCCTTCTCTGCTTCCTGGAGTACCATGGGCTCTGTGTCTGTACTCAGCTTTGCCTCTCCTTGGCATTTGAAGGTCTGGGGGCTCCTCCTGCATACTACACTCTCTCCCATCGGTATGGGCCTCCTTGCCCCATTTTTTCATAGCCATTTCTTCTTAAAGTGATATCACCTTTATTTTCAGATAACATGTTGGCTTTCACATTACCCACAGCCAAACAGAATAAGTACACAGTGTTTTGGATGCAAGGCAGTCCCATGTATGTAGAGGAAGTGTCCCGCATAGCAAGTTCCCTTTGGGAATGGGAGTCATTGTCCCCTAATGGGGAGTCACTCCCAGTAAGGTCCCACTTGCTCAGACCCCCTAGGGAGGTCTTGCAGAGTGGGCTCACCTACCTAGCCTCAAAGCAGGTGGCTTCCCCTTCGGGAGAAGGTATGAATACTCCTGATTCATCGCAATAGATACTGTAGTTCAAGGCCGTGCAATGCCACAATGCCCATGACTTGAATTGCACACAGGCACTCTGTGGGAGCCAGTGAATCAAAGAACTAAAATTTCATCTTGCTTCTTTGGATAAAACAGAAGATGGACTGCTGCCTTCTTCACCAGTTGAAATTGTTCTATTTGACACTTTGATGAACCCAGAAAGATGCTATCAGCATAGGTGTGACAGTACCAAAGAGACTCATGATTGAAACGTGGTAGGAAAGGAGGAAGAAAAAGTCCTCTTTATTCTTGACTATTGCAGAGACTAAGCACGCCATTGAGGGGTTTGCAGGCCAGTTTTTAATGTGCTTTCCCACTATCAAGATCTCTGTTTTAGCAGGAGACATCCTAAGTGAGACTCTGTTATCCAACTGTTGGCTTCTAAAAGGCCCTGGGTAATACCCAGAACTGTTTTGCCAGGTCAGAAAAAGAGCTTGAACAGTGTCTGTCTATCATCAGCTTAATTGTACTCTGTGGCCAACAGGAAATATATCGACTTACTGAAGAGGACATACACATAATAAATAAGTAAGGCTATTTTCCTGACCCTGATATCCCATCATCTTCACGCTAAAGAGAGCAAGGAGAGCCTGGGGGTTGGATGCACATTGTGGTTATTACTGGATTTTGCAATATGTCAGTTCCATGGCACTGCGAGCCTGGAGTGCGAATGTGCATTCTGGTTGTTTCTGGAGTGACAATGCGTCAACTCCATGGCTCTGTTTACAAACAGAGCCTGGAGCATGGATGCTCGTTGGGGTCACCGACAGAGATACGATATGATATGTTATTTATAACACACCTAATACCCAAAGGGTTCTAAGCGCAGCCGCGGGGATCGAACCTGTGTTGCTCTCTGTGGTCTTGCTTACAAGACCAGCAAGTTGTCCCTGAGCTATCTTCCGGAGACAAATGCGTCGGCTCCACAGTACTGACAGCAAGCAGAGCCGGGAGTGCAAATCCATCTGGTGTGTTCATACTAGAGTTGCTATGCATCAGCTACACAGCACAGTCTCCAAGGAGAGCCTAGAGTGTGGATGCACATTGTGGGTGTTACTAGAGTTCACAATGCTTCAGGCCCATGGCACTGAGTGCAAGGAGAGCCTATAGTGTGGATGCACATTGTGGGTGTTACTAGAGTTCACAATGCTTCAGGCCCATGGCACTGAGTTCAAGGAGAGCCTAGAGTGTGGATGCACATTGTGTGTGTTACTAGAGTTCACAATGCTTCAGGCCCATGGCACTGAGTGCAAGGAGAGCCTAGAGTGTGGATGCACATTGTGTGTGTTACTAGCCTTTACAATGCTTCAGGCCCATGGCACTGAGTGCAAGGAGAGCCTAGAGTGTGGATGCACATTGTGGGTGTTACTAGAGTTCACAATGCTTCAGGCCCATGGCACTGAGTGCAAGGAGAGCCTAGAGTGTGGATGCACATTGTGGGTGTTACTAGAGTTCACAATGCTTCAGGCCCATGGCACTGAGTGCAAGGAGAGCCTAGAGTGTGGATGCACATTGTGGGTGTTACTAGAGTTCACAATGCTTCAGGCCCATGGCACTGAGTGCAAGGAGAGCCTAGAGTGTGGATGCACATTGTGGGTGTTACTAGAGTTCACAATGCTTCAGGCCCATGGCACTGAGTTCAAGGAGAGCCTAGAGTGTGGATGCACATTGTGTGTGTTACTAGAGTTCACAATGCTTCAGGCCCATGGCACTGAGTGCAAGGAGAGCCTAGAGTGTGGATGCACATTGTGGGTGTTACTAGCCTTTACAATGCTTCAGGCCCATGGCACTGAGTGCAAGGAGAGCCTAGAGTGTGGATGCACATTGTGGGTGTTACTAGAGTTCACAATGCTTCAGGCCCATGGCACTGAGTGCAAGGAGAGCCTAGAGTGTGGATGCACATTGTGGTTGAAACTGGAGTTCACTGAAAGTGTTGAGACATCAGAATGAGTTCTTCCTCTTCTAGTTGTATGCAAGCCTACAGAGATTGGGCTTGAGAGTACCAAACAGATGAATATCAGATAGGCATTAATGCAAAACATGGGAGAAATATTTTTAATGAATGGAGAGGTACAAGTATACACCACTCTGGATATAGCCTCAGCGTACCACTAAATAAGTACACACTATGAACTGAGAAGATTTACAGCCTTAGTGGGCCTATTCCAATTTATTTGCAGGGCATTGTACTTGGTTTCTTTGTGCTCTGCGTTACAGTGTTTATGTACCAACTATTCAAACGGGAAGAAGGCGGCCTTTTCTTCCAAGATGATGTTATGAACCATGACAAACATATGCTGGAAGATAATGCAGGGTTGAACAGGGATTAAACATCCTGAGGGTCAGTAGGATGTTGCTCAAGCAAGAGGAATCCAAATTGAATGGACCCCAAATTCAATATCTCGGACATGTGATCTCAGAGAATTTAACAGCACCAAGCCACAATGGCCCTGATTCACAGAGCGTTTTCCAATGGGGGTTTGTCATTATAAAATGCTTCTGTGAATTAGGCCCTATGTGGTCAACATGATGAAAGGCACACCCACACAGAGAAACAAGGAGGATTGACTTTCTCTCCCAGGAGTGGCAGAGTACTACTCCTGGTTTATGGAACCATTTGCAGACAGCAACGTAAATAGGCACCAACTGGTGAAGAAAGGTCTGAAATTTAATGGGGAAAATATGATGTAGGGTGAATTTGACACATGTATTGTGGCATTTAAACAGGCACTGGGTCTAGGAAAATATATCTATGGCAAGAAGATGATAATTGTGAAGGACTCAAGTAACGTAAGCCTAGATGCAGTTCTCCTGCAAGTGGACGGATCCAGTGAACAAGGGATAGTGTTTGCATCAAGACTCAAGCAGGCTTAAATCACATATGCTGTCACAGAAAAGAAGATTCTTGCTGTTGCATTGCATGAGCTCAGAGGAATTGTACAAAAATATCGCCCTCATTAGTATGCCCCCGCAGTCACTGTAACTTTGGGGGCGCACAAAATACTGACTCCCATTACTGCACCCAAGCAGAGCACGGGTTGCAGGGTGTCCCCACTCTCCTTGAGCGCATTAACGGGAGTCAGGGGTTGCAGGGACACTCCCATTGTGGTAAGCGGGGGACAACAAAGTAAGAAAAAAAAAGATAAGCACCCTGCGCCATCAGCTCCGATCCACCTAAGTGGGAGGAACCGATGCCGCAGGTGAAGCAGGGAGTCAGCGGTGCACACAGAAGTGTGCGCCGCAAAGGTAAGTGAGGTGGGGGGGCTCAGTTAAGGGAATGGGGGCCGCGGAACGCCTATAAAGTGATCTATTTGTGTGCCACAGTGATCACAATGATTCAGCTCAGAGAAATTCTGCTTGTTTGTATGGTATATATAATTTGAGATAAGGACAAACCATAATCCGCTCTGCGAGAACCTAGCAACGAAGGCCTAGACATGGTGTCATCTAGAATTCAAAAATCGGTCACAGCTTCGCAGGAAGAAACCTTTATATTTCCAGATGTGCTGCGTTTTAGAAACAAGTCCATTGATTGATGGCCAGAGAATAAGAAGCTGGTGGGGAGGTTAAGGAAGAAGCTCTGAAATTGAGGCCTGCAGGTTAATCCAGGCTTAGTCTGATGCGGTCATGCAGAAAGATGGAGTGCTGAAAGGAATGAAAGAAGCAGTCCTCACCAATAAAAACGGACTAAACAGGCTATGGTGACATTGGGGTGCAGGATATAGTGTCTCTACATGGATACGCTATATTTGGGTGGAGAAGAAATATGGAGCAGCAACCTAGGATTTCCTCTGGAAGGGATTATGAATTAAATACTATGATATGCA
Organism: Ambystoma mexicanum; assembly: GCF_040938575.1. NCBI lineage: Eukaryota > Metazoa > Chordata > Amphibia > Caudata > Ambystomatidae > Ambystoma > Ambystoma mexicanum. The sequence goes on along the minus strand of NC_090929.1, from coordinate 305,440,778 downwards.
CATGATGGCCATCAGTGCATTGTGAAAACTAAACAGAGTACAATGAGTGACTTCTTCGGGCCTGGGTATGGGAATTGGCTAATGAGGTGTGTGAGAGAGTTCATGGCATGAGCTGAGGGTTGCATGTAATAATGTCCCCACAAAAATATCAGCATGCAAAAATATCGCCGAAAAATGGCCGTTTTTTTGTGGGGACATTATTGCATGGAACATGCGGGGAAAACCCCCGCAACCCCAAACCCTTTTTTTTTTTGTTTTTTTTTTTGGGCTGCCCCTATCCCCATATATATGGTCACCCATATAATATGGCCACAACCTTTTCCCTGCGATATTATGCACGGCGACCATATATATGGGAATAATATTACCTGATACCGAGTGATAACAAATGTGAAGGTAGCATCATTCAGACGACCACTGCAAAATGTCCCCAAATCGCATCGGTGAAAGCTGGTCTGGGCATATTGGGACCAATAGGGGGGAGCTCCTCTTGTAAATAAACAATGTCTCCACACAAGCTGTGACCAGGTTCTTAAATGTGGTATTCAAAAGGGATGGTTGATTGCAGTGCATTCTAGCAACCATAAACTAGTGAGAGAGTAGAACATTATAACAGAGTGTTCAAGAAGTGCTATCCATGGACTATAAGTAAACATCAGAAGTGAAAGGAAGCTGTTGGTGAACAAATGTTTGACCACTGGTTTACTCCAAGATGTTCAGGGGTTGAAAGCAAAACACCAGATAGTGCTCAGTTTGATTACAAAGGGCTAGGATTCTAGACATCTACTATGAGAATATAAATGGCAAGATTTGTCAAGGTCAAGAGGCTATTAGAACAACTTGTAACATTCAGTAGGCAATTTGGGATGTGGAAGTGGCAAAAGAAGACACACATGCTCTCAAAACACCAACAGGAAGCTCATTCAGGCCAGTTGAATTGTAAATAAGTTCCAATGTAAAGTAGAGGAGCAGTTACATGCATTTGCAGGAAATTGTACCCCCCACCTCCTGTATGTTGGAAGCCTGACATTTTACCATGCTTGACATGAGCAGTTGTGACCATACCACAGCGAATATTCGAAAGAAGGTACCCTCTGAGAAAACCCATCAAATGCATCCCTGAAGAGACGACAATCTGAGGGAGGAACTCCCTGAAGCAATATGAAAAAGAATGAAAGAGGAGCTGGTGACGTCACGAAACACACGAAAGACAAGCGTGATGCCCTGAGAATATTGGCTGAAGAGAATGCACGGACTTTCCAGAAACTTCCAGAAACTGATGACAAAGTTAAGAAATGAGTAAACCTTCATATGTACAGATGCTGTAACGTAAGTATACTAAGTGATCATGGAAGCTGGCTTTACGTAGTGAATAGACTGCAGGCGAAGCCGCCATTATATAGAAACTGGACATCAGTGTCATGAATTTCATAATACAGGACCCATGAAGTGGAAAGGCCGAGAACTGTGTTGCAGCAAGAATAAGCTTAGAGTGCGGACACGAATGGGAAGTCTGTCTGGCCTGGTGTCAAAGTTGAGGCAGCCAAGGCCGGTTATCTATTCTTGAAGGAGGTGAAGGTGAGAAGGTGAATCATCCCTTATTAAGGTGATAAGAAAGAACACCAAGCGTGCCAAGTTTTGTTCATTTAAGACATTTAAATGCTGCAGAATTGACCAAATCGAGGCCTCCTGTCACGTGATTCAAGGATGGAAATAGAGTTCAGTGGGGAGTTCTAGAACAACTATAGTGAAAGCCTGTACTCCCTTATATTCCCAGAGACAAGAATACTCTGCAAGACCAAGTTCAAAGACAATATTCTTGGCAGAAGGCATGGGTGATGAGAGATGATGGTCTAATTCCAGGGAAGGTAAAGTCAAGTCCACTACCTGGCACCTGGGTGGTGAGCTTGTGTGCTGCTAAGTGAACTGAATGTTCCAGACATGGCATGAGTGTGCCAACCAATTATAGAGGGCTGTATAATGAAGGGCCTTATATTTTGAGAGCCAATGATATACTGTGTACTTAATAGTGTTGAAGATGACATGTTTTAGAGGTATACATAAGTTGTCCACCTGACAGTAAACAACCAAGCACAATCCCACCCCTTATAGAAAGTATACTTAGATGTTCCCCTTGAACCTATCACAAGCCCTCATAGGTTTTTCTTATTTGATACATACTATGATGTCATGTCTGATGTATTATTTGCATAAAAGGATGTTTTTATGAGAAATGCGCTGAGAGCTCGAGCGAACGTCTGCTGATGTCCGTTGTAACCACCTGTTTTAGATAAGTGTTACGAAAACAGCACCTTTGCCATCTTCCTGAGTTGGTTTGATTATTTGGTGTCATTCTGCATTCCCATCCATTGCATGCACGATACCCAAAGGGCCATATGCTAAGTGTCAAAAAACTATCTGATGGCAAAGTTTTGAATTGCACCTGAGTGTATTTTACAGAAAAGGATCAAGTATAAGGTGGACATTGATGGGTTGTCCCAAAATGTGGCCTATTGATGATTCTCCATGGTCGCATGCTAAGAAGAGCAGAATAAGGCTTAGTCCTCATGTAGGGTCTACAAGGCCATCATGAGATTTGTCAAGACGCTTTTGTACTTAGAAGATTATATGGGACCGATCAGTATTGCTCTTTGTTTGACACTTGAGGGTGAGTTTCTGGAATATGCTCATAGTTCCATGCAACATTTTATATTGTGTTGAGATTTAAAGTGGATGTTGTGTGGCATGTGACTTGGAATATAGTTGCACTGTAGTGTCACCAGACCTCTTGGGTGATGTATTCCCAATACTGGATGTTGGAAACTGAGTGACACGCCCCAAAACAAACTCAGAGCTAAGGTAGGCCAATCAACACTGCTGATTGTGGCAAAAGTGTGGAACATGAGATTGAATGTATCCATTATGCTGATATTTCATTCCATTGCATGGTCACAACACAGAGACAACAACAAAGCAGAGCTCTGATCAAACATTTACTGTTCTTTTAAAATTAATCGATTCAAACTTAAGTATGTGAGACTATCTTCTATTGAGTTTGTTATCGAGCCTGCCACAACCCAGATACTCTTTGGTGCCAGGTGCGCTTTGCAAGTATGTTCAATCTATCAATCAATTTGAAAAGGCTTTCTCTGTTTTTGGGACAGATCCTTAGACTCACTAAATCTGAGGTTGTATGTTCTGTGCTTTCACTGTATGCGTTTTTTTTTATATGTCTTTTTATCAATTTTTCAAACACAAGAACAAATACAAACACCTCATCAGCATTCGCTCCCCTACAATTGGTCGTCCTGTCCAGGGACTGCAATAAATCAGCAATTTATGTACGTAAAATTAAGTTACATTACTTTGCACATTTCCATATAGTGGCTTCCCAGGTTGTTCATATCAGTTCATATCAGTTCAGTTCCCCTCCTCCCACTTGCCCCAGATTTTCATAGCCTTGGCTGGGCAACCCTGTGCGGTATAAATTCGGTGTTCCAATGACGCACACATGTCCACATCCTCAACCCACTGGGCCAAGGCCGGACCCTCGGGCGAGCCCCATCGCTGCCCCATATTGCGCTTTATTAGGCTAATCGCTGCAAATAGGAAAATACTTTCCCAGCGGGTGGTAGAGTCCTCGTCTGGGATAACCAGTAACCGTAGTTTAGGGTCCAGTGGTACCATTTTACGCAGAACATCAGACAATTTGTTACAGCATTGTTGCCAGAAAGTTTGAATTCGAGGGCATTCTCATAAAATGTGTATAAAGTGCCTTCTTCCTCCCGGCACCGTAGGCGGTTCGGGTCGGGGGCACGGTTCCACCTGAGCAGTGCAACCCTGGGTAATACACTCTGTGCAAAATCTTTAATTGTTTTAGGCGGAGCCTAGCACTGAATGCAATTACCCATGGGTGCATTGCTTTCACTGTATGCTTGATAGTATTTTCTGTTACATTTGATTCCTTTCACAATATACCCTTCATCTTTCACAGATATACAGGATGTGTAGCAAACGTCCACGTGATAGGTTTATTTCTACATTTAAAGGAATGGAATCTGCATGAAAGTTAGATCTGCCAAACAGCCTCACTTCCAATTAAATCCTTTACAAATTGGTTTTGGTGGCTTCTACTCAGGTGGGCCTGCCAGCCCATGAGATCAGTATCTTGATCCCCTGCATTCATACATTACACACTCATATAACTTCTTTCTGTGCACAGTCTACTGAAAAACCAGTGGCTCTTAGGGGAGATGGCCACCTCTCAGAGCGTGATATCGAGCAGAGGAATATGCACATTGGAATCCTGGGTAACAGTTTGTATGGCCTTTACTGGTTACATCCCACTACCGCAATTACATATTCAATTTGTCAAATAGCATGGTTAAAAAGAGACAAAATGTCAGTGATCACATGGTCCAATAAGACAATATAATTGTGTAGTGGGCATCAATAAATCAAAGCAATGAGAACAATAGAAAAGGGAAAGAGAAGGGAGAACGAATAGGCAAACTGGAATTAAGCAATCAACCACACCAAAGTCAGTGCTGTTAAATGCACGACAACTGTGGCTTATGTTTGTCAATAGCACATATATTTCAAAATTCCATCTACCTGGCACATATAATGCGCGTGGTGGTAAGGGTGTCTCAACGTGTCACAATCATCAGGTGCCAATATGGCTCTGCACCCAGTGGCCTGAGTTTGCGAGTGAGAGCAAAAAGTGAATCAAAAGGCATGACACGACCAACTGCTTCTACTGCTGCAAGTAAAGTAACAAAATACCACACTGTTATCACTACAGTGCAACCTGCACTCAAACCTAAATTACCCATCCCGGGCCTGACATAGCCTTACCTGTGAAAGCAGTCGGGGTCTATTCATCCGACTTGCCAGACACTATCTGCTTTTGTCTGTTTACCTTCATTATTGAAGCATCTCTAATTCAAGCGGTTGCACAAGTTTTGACATAGCGCATACATTCCTTTGATCCTATCTTCTATTTCTACTTTCCAAATAGGATTTCACCACAGGAATTCTCTATGATATCTGGTAACCATAGCGAAATAAGTCTTAAGAGAGATTTCCTTTCGCTCAGCACTGTTATGTTATGTCATGTCATGCTATGTTATGTTATATGACTATTGCAGTGCGCCAATCACTACTGTTGGGATTTAACTGCACCAATAACTTTTCTAAGATATTGGCATATTGTGCCCCAGCCTGGGGAAACCATGCTATAGTCTGTGAAAGAAGAATAAAGGAACATGGAAAAGTTCAGGAAGGGGGAAGCTTGCCTAAGAAAGAGATGCAGATAGCTAGCAAAATGGTACGATACAATGGGGCTGAGGGCGTGGTAATGTGATAGTGCACGTAGGGATGTCTGTGATGGTGGGAATTGGATTAAACAGAATGTTGAGCTAGAAAGATCTACATAACAAAATCTTATGATAACAATTATGTTCCAGAGAAAACAGATTCTAGTGACCTTGTAAAAAGTGCAAGGACTAGTGGAAGCATAGTTGTGTGATCACCTGAAGTCTGCTTGGGAAGCCCTTGAAGTGTGGAGCCCAGAATGGCCAGATATCGTTTTAGACACCCCTTGCCAACTCCAGGAGTGTAATATTGGACTCGCAAGACAACTGTCAAAAGTGACACAGCCACGGATTGACTGTGTAAAACAGTGAATGTGGGGAACCACAGTGGGAGAAAGGCCAGTGGGAAAAGGAAGTGAAAACCACCATGCAAGAGCCATGCTTGTCTAACCTCAGCACGAGGGTGAATTCACTAATGCGAGCTCTGGGAGATGTGGGGACTGAGTGGTGGTGCATCATGCTCGTGATGCTTCCATTTGCTGTCCCTGTCATGCTTTCCTGTAGTGCTCTTTCTCTTGTATGTCTATAACCAGTTGTGCAGACTCGCCAGTCATGGAGCAGATAAAACAGCTCTTTTCTTTGCTGATTTACAGGTGCCACTTTTACTTCCCACCCCCACTGCAGAAAATCTAGAAGGGTACCCTTTGAGCAAATGCATGAATGTTATTAAGAAACTATCCTGCAAATTAGCTTTGTTGTTAGCCAACTATTTTTAAAAAAAGGTGAAAGTGACATGCAGGCTCTCTCTGGAACCATCTTTCATATAATTCCATAAAAATAAGTGCAAAAACCCACTCTTGGTCTGTAGCAAAGGTCACATCCTCCTTTTCTAATAACTGATCGAATTGCCAACTTTCTGTAAAGCTCTGCAGCTTTCTAATGAAAGTAGCTTACACACTTTGAAAGTCAAATGAGCATTAATGTATTATGTAACCATTCCCATGTCCCCCCTCCCTCCTTCCAAAATAGTGAAAACCCTTGGCTGCACTATGGACTCAGGCCTCACCCTCTCCCGTCAGATCAATAATGTATCAAAATCCTCCCACTACCACCTCAAACCTCTTAGACACATTTTCCCTTACCTCACCAATCCCAACAGACTCACCGCTGTTATGTCTATTGTTATGTCGAGCACTGGTATGCCAATTTAACAAGCTCCAAAGAGCCCAAAATGCGGCCGCCAAACTCCTTCTCGCCCTGGAACACAGAGACCACATCTCCACCGCTCTCCGCACCCTCCACTGGCTCCCTGTTAGACAAAACCCTATGCATTACCCACCGAGCAGTGCACAAAACCAGCCGAGAAGAAGATAAAACCCTACCTTCCATCTTGCACCCTAAGATCAAGCACTGCCCTCTTACTAGTGATTCCAACCTCCAATTCTGCCAGGATTGGAGGATACGCCTTCTCAACCTTGGCCCCAATTCTGTGGAGCTCCCTCCCTTCACACATTCAACACACCCATGACTACATGGCCTTCCGCAAAGCGCTAAAATCCTGGCTCTTTCCATAATGCCGATTAAGACCTTCTAAGACCACTGGGACATTGCAACCTGCAGACAAAAGTTCAAAGAGATACCGAGCAATGACACCACGAAAGCAACTATTATGTCACCAATAAGGTCACCCTAATGCAGCAATCGCAAAACGCATAAATGAAATCCGGAACAGTGGACTCATAAGAATAAAACCTTCATTCCAGACACTCACCTCTCCTATCACTATGTTCACTCTCTACTCTACATCAACACACAATAGAGCGCAGCTACACCACTCAATCAATTTCGGCCTAGCTGCTCACATACGAATAATACTCGATGAATGCCTCAGCATCCTGCTAGACGGCAGCTATACCCCATGAAATAATCGGCCTAGCTGCACACATAAGCATTGACACAGGCCTAATGCAGCCAGAATACAGTCTCGGAGACCAACCTCCAGACTGCACACATTCAACTCATCTCGATACAACCACACCTAATGCTAGGATACAGCTAACATCAGACAACCACATCTGCTGCGACCATAGTGAGTGCACCCAAGCACCCTATGATACCCTACTGTGTCAACTGATCTGGACTTCGGTCCCCGAGGGCGTTCAACCCACAAGCGCTTTGAGGTCATATGAATGATATATAGAGCGCTATATAAATGCCAGATAACATAACATAACAGGTGAAGAGAGCAACATTGTAGCATTTCATAGTCACTTTAAAGGCAGAGCAATCCTAATTGCAAGGCGGAGTACACAGTTTGATTAATGTCATGTTATATTACACCATGCCACAAAGCCTAAAAACCACCACCGAATAGTCCCAGAATGCCCAGCCCTGACTGGAAGCTGGAGAAAAAGGAAGAGGATGAAAACAAGAGAACAAGGAGTGTCAAACGCCAGAGACATAGGAAGACATGGTGAGGACCTGGTACCATATTCGTTATCAGTCTATGAGCTAGAAGGGCCTCCATTGATCTAAGTTTGGCATTATGTTGGGAAGCTGCTACCAACTGGGAATCTCTTTTTATGAATCGGCTCACCCTTTCCCTTGAATGTCGGCTTGAAGATGATATAGAGCTGCTCTGCTATGCTTTTAATTGCTTTTTTTTAGAAACAGCCTTACTTAGTGTGCCACTAGTTTAAGTCTGTTGTCTGTTATGTGTTATTTTAAAATGTATTCTTTCTGGAGCACTTTGATCATAGTTCTAGCGGAGAAGTAAAACTAAAAATATAACTGTATGCACTTTCCACCAACACAAGTCTACCTGACGCCTGGTTCCAACTGGCATAACGGGTATAAAAGGTCTAATGCTACCTCGTCCAATGGGCCTCCATGGCTCTCTCTCCTCTCTGTAATACAGCTTGTCTTGGTGTGCAGTCTTTTGTGGCATGGATGAAATTAAACACATCCCATTCAGATGTCTCCACATCTCTGTCCATCTGAAGCCACCAGTAGGTTTCTTTCACTCCCATTTGGTCTGTGTTGCTCCTTGATGCTCCCAATGGCCCTTGCTTACTATGTTGCCTCTTACATTGGTGTAAACCATGACTTGTTCATCTCCAAATACTACTTCTTTCACAGACATTTTTAGAGCTTCTTGCCTGTAGGTTGCGAGGACTATGGGATGGAGGCCATCATCTGGCTGCCTTTCTGTTTTGTAATATCTCCCCATTTGCAAATGTGTATCATTCTCCATGGAAAACTTGTTTTCACTGGATTTCTGTTCACCACATTGCTCAGTGTGGTCACAACGCATTCACCCTATAAGAATGTGTTGGTTGTCTACACTCTATGTGACAGTCTAGACAAACTATCTGCTTGTCCACTCTTACAATCTGATGTATAGTCATTGCTGGAAATATATTATTGATGTTTTGCTGCAAGCCTGCCCAGTCCCAGTGTGGAATTTGTGGTGCCTCTTTGATGAGCATGTGCAATAAATGATTAAGATTAGTATTAAAAAGACTTATAGCTTTATACGTATGTTCTGAAGTCCACACTTGCCCACGCACAGGCCAAAACCACCTTTTTAATCAAACACTAGTTCATCTCTAATAGGGGTGTAACAGTATACTGGTATACCGTTATAGATACTGCGAATATCTTAATTGAACTATAATAACCGCCAAATTGTTTATACCGGTGTACCGTTTTAGGGCCTTCAGCTATTAATCTGATTTTGAAAGGCTGCAGTAAGCAAGTGCTGCGCAGTCTGGATTCTGCACTGTGGGATGTGGCGTCAGCCAATGGGGCCTTGTTTGGCAGACAAGAGCATAGGGAAAGTGAGACCACATTAGTAAATGCAGCTTTGATGCTGTGACCGCTCTTTCTCTATGATCAGTAGAGTCAGGTTAAAGATCAGCCGATTTCCACATTGGCACTAGAGTTGTTGCTACGCTTGATCCTTCACCTGCCTTCTGTATATGGCACTGGACTCAAGCAGGCAGGACAGATTCTACATTCAATTTGAAGTATCCAGAGGGGGTGAGATATTTCTCAGGTCTATCCTCGATGTGTGACACCACCCATGAAAGCATTCCTCTGTCTCAACTCACATGACAAGGGTCCTAAAGCGCTCAGACCTGGGAGAAATGGTAATGATGGGGCTGTGGTGATGTGGTGGTCTAGGCCATATTTGTACCGAGATGTATTTTACCTTTTCAAAAAGTTTGTATGCCTCTATCTTTAAGAAGGTAAATGAACATGTATTGCAAGAATTAAGAAATAAATCAACAGCACCCACTTAACGCTGTCTTGTTAGGATTACATGATCAATGGTGACTCCAACATCAGACTTTTATAATACTCTAGGCAGATGGTAAACAAGCTATAGTGATTTGATCCATATGCAACCTTTCCGTGAGTGTGTGTTCGCTATGACATTTTGACGAAAGAAGCACAATGACATGGCCTTTCAGACCTCACATGAGTGACTGTTCACCCTTTAATGGGATAAATCATTATCAAAACAAACTTTTATGACTGGTCGCAGAGAGGGGTCATGATGCCCATGCCATGTGGTTCCAAAATAATGCAGGTCGATGCCGATTTTCAAAGCGATGACCTGTGACTGAGCAGCAAGCTCATTGCTCAAAATGTGCATTTTAACACTTCCACTAGTCACTCTTTCATTCAAGGCGATCCACGAGTGAGCACAATGAAAGACCAAATCTGCAGCCGCCTTAGATTCCTGGAGGATCAGCAAAAAATGTGCAGAGACAAGTTTCAAAATGCTGACAATTTATGACCTTTAAGAAAATATTTGTTAAGATTTGTTAACTGCACCTGCTATATCACGATAACCATGATATACCGTCATTTGGCAAGAAGGTTATCATACCGCCATAAAAGCAATACCGTGACACCCTCTAATTTGGATAATGTTTGGATTTGATGGCCACCACATGTTTAACTGATGTCCTTCTATGCATAACAGCAGTGCCTAATCCAGAATAACTGTCGTCATCCATAATGCTTGTGTCCAGTTTTGGGTCATAAGGTCGGAGGCACGTGCAATTACAATGTACTGTTTTGCTTCATCAAAAGTGGTTTGCGCTTCTTGAGCTTCATCCTGCAAAATGTCCGATGGAGTTGGTGGGTTGCGGGAGAAGTTCTTCATCAGCTTTTCTTGTTGTCACCACCATTGGAGAAATCTCTGGATGTTGGATACACTGGTAGCCGCATATTGAATTCCTGTAACTTTGGTGACTAGCACCTGCGGTGATGGGAAATGAGGGGCCACAAGCGAAGTCTAGGCAAAAGAGTGAAAAACAAAGTTGTGTCCATGAGGCCTTGTATATTCTCAACCACTGGCGAGCCAGGTCGCAAGAGGGGTAGCAGCCAGCTCCTGCAATGTGTTCGTGTGAGATGAGCTCATCTCATATTTGTCCAAAAGCGTGCTTTTAGGAATAGGTGGCCCTGGGTCAGGGTTAGATGAGATGTTTGCTGGTTCAAGGCAATCCCCGGACAACATTGCACTTTCTCCTGGCCTGTGATTAAACAAACTATTACAGGTGCAAGGGAAAGATGCACATGGCAACCCCACTTAGATCTTCAACCCTGTGAGAATTGGGATGCACTCTCAAGTGAGCCGGTCATGCCACCTGTTCCCACAGTGCATGCAACAGCATGACCGTTTTGAGAATTAGGGGCACGAAGCTTGAATGTTTTGTGTGCACCTGTGCAAGTGTGTCTCACACGCAGAGCTGCATTAAGAACTCTAAGAAGAAAGTCAGGATGTGGGTATGCTGACATATTGCGGAATGGTTAAAATACTTCTGTGCGTTACAAGCCATGAAATCCAATGTAACATTTTACAATCTTGCTAGAATGGGATTAACTGGTCTCGCAATTGTTGGCGAGCGTTGGGGCACTTGCATCCACAGACATGTGTTATGTGTTTGTTGCAAACTGTGCAAGTTCTGGAAAACGATAAAGTGAAAACTCAGTCAGCTTTCAGAGCCACACACTTTTGGTTGTCCAGTGATGGAATTCCCCCTCAGAACATTAAAGTTATAATCTAGATGTGCCCTCACTATTTACATTAGGCTTCAAACGTGATACATAGATCAAGTTATATCGTCCTAGATTTTTGAGGTATGTTTTTTTCTTAGAATTATTTGGGTTGATACACTAGTTTCTTTCTATCTTCTGAGCTCACATTTGGTTATAATGTCTTCATTACACAGGTGTTTGACTTTGCTCAACACACTGGCGACATTGTTCTTCCTATACAAGAGAAGTTATTCTTACTCTTCTCTACTCTCTACGCCTGGGATGTGCACTGGCGATATCTTTACTGAGAATATTTCAGTTTTAACGAAATGTACTCATGAATGTGACATTGTCTAATCTGGCCACATAGGGTTTTATGTATTGGATGACATGGGAGGTTTTTGTGTGTAAATGTGTTCATACTGTTGGAAAGCATTTGCATAATTATCGTTTATTGAATCATTACCTCTTGTAATGATAGTTCTGCTCCTGCAGAAGGGGGTTACCCCCCAAACGTGTTGGACTCGGTTCTACATAAGTAAAAGAAGCCTGATTATTTTCTGAAGACTACAGTGTGAATTATTCAATTTTGTCTTTGTTCAGTAGACATTTAGAATGTGTTATTTAGCTGTTGGCTGTGTTTACAGCAAAAAGGTTTGCAGGGGACAAGGGAGTCGTTACATTAGGACACTCTTTTTTTCTGTATTAGTGTTTGTACAACTCTGTATCAGTGTCCCCTGCACTCAAATATGTTATCAAATCATTATTTTAATTACCTTTGCGATCTATATGAAAGAGTAGGTGTGTACTGGATTCTTGTATTCTATAACAAGCAACCTTGTGACAGTGAAGACAGAAAAGGTCCCCATGATCAACAAATGGGTCTCGGTTTTATTTCAACTATGTGCAGGAAAATGAACTTTATTGACCAAAAGATTGTTCCCGGAGTTGCCCTGTCTCGTTCTATGTGGGCAAGAGTTAAGTAGTCAGGTGCAGGCTTGCTATAGCCTCCTCTTCCCCCCTCCCGCTCCCCCAGCCTTTTATGACAGTTGCACAACTAGAGCAAAAGACAGGGGTCTTGATGTTGGGCTGTGAATTTTAGAACCACAGCTATAAAAAAAGACAATATGCAACTATACTAACGTGATACACTGGCTATCAGGCTTGACGTCAGAAAATCAAAAGAACGTTGTGAACTCAAACTTCCAAACCCCATTCTGTGACGACTTTCACTAACAACCATAGATACATATAATTTGGTTGGTAGGGAAAGGTAAGTAAATGTGTGAATGAAGGGAAAGAAGAAACAAAGGTGCAAACAAAAGGATAAGGAAAAAGAAGTGGGAGAAGGGAACGATACGGATAAAGAGGGTGCAAAATCCATTAAGTAAAAAATTGAAAAATCATGAACAAAGGAACTGGAACATTTTGCTAATGTTGGCTCCCCTTTGCGAAAATGATAACTTTTTACAGTTGAAAAACAACCAGGCTATCATTCAAAGGTGGGCAATCTGGTAAACATGTTTTTTACATTTTAGAAATGTCCCTACGGGGAAGGGCATAAATAGCACCAATGCGGGTTCTATCCTGCTTTACTTAGGATCAAAGGACATTTGGGGAACATAAGAATGACCGCAGATCTTTATATTTCTTTTTATTGCATTTTGATTCATATAAACCTTTCATATTTTATAATCAATGCAAACAATCAATACAATCTAAAAACAATACATTCCAAAATTAATATTGGTCAAACATGTATCGCACAAATCTACAAAACATTTCACATTTTATAATTAATAGAAACAATCAATACAGTCTAAATACAATGCATACAAAATAAATTTAGTTCAAGCATGTGTCGTACAAATAATTATTTTCTGAATTATCCTACAGGTCGCTATATTCAAAGGCATGGAAGAGCCATCAATTAATCTAGTCCAAAAATATTCTGATGAAATCAACTCAGTGTCAGATACAATTTTTCTGAAATGTAACATTCAAAACTGTAAGGTACCTGTGCTCTCAATTACGACATGAAACCAGGATTCCTCCTGACCTCTTTTGTTACAAAAACTACACATCCTACCCACTGCAGAAACCCCTGCACAAATGTTTCTAATTTTACCATTACAAAGGGTGGTCATACGAAATCTAAAATAGATCTTGCAGTAAATCGGGAAGAGCAAGCGCTCCAGGTAGGAAAGTAGGCTCCCCAATTTGCTTACATGCAAAGGATGTTTTTTATACTATGTAGAAGACATAAGGAATCGTTTGTGGATATCCAGTGTACCGAACAGTTTCACTTTCATCCTAATATGATTATTTTTAAAAGTGTTGAGTGATATCCCCATGTCATTAAGAATGCTTCTGCACTTGAGTGTCAGTTCATTCCGATGGGTGCGTGTATTTGAGGGAAAACAGGAAGAAAGAGCTTTGAACATAGAGGTGGGAGGATAAACTAGAATTTTTGAATATACAGAAATCATAATCCATTTTACCCAGACCCCCATTGAAAGAAGGCCAAACTCATATCTTATTCTAGGACCTCTTACACACTGTGAAAGTTCCAGAACTCTCCTACACAAAATTCCTTTTAACCTGTTTAGAATTGCCCAACCACCCAAATGCTAGCATTCCAAACTGTACACTATGGCGGGAACAACTTTTGCATTGCAGAATCTCACCAATGGAATTAATGAAAGACAACAAAAACTGTGCCTGATCCTCTGTATATGGGCAGCATATAACACATTATTTTTCTTTGAAATCGAAAATAAATGAAGTTTATTTGTGTTGCTAAAATCTGAAATCCTAGATATCGCAAGTAGGTTATTACGTCCAACAAATGTCCAAATAAAATGAAGTATCCTTTTACGCCCCCTCTAGGCCATATTTCCACTCTAGACCAGACGTAGAAAATAGGCAAACATAAGTGCCTCTAGGGTGTTAGTGTAAGGCCAGTAGGATCTAGTTGTCTATCCCCCACTCCGATGGTAACCTCACTACCACTACAAAGATGGCAACCAATACAATCAGTCGTAGCGACTGTGGGGTTTGAGGCTCTATTAGTCAGTTTACTAAATTGAAGGGTACCCCGATGTTTATCAGTTGGGCCTGATCCCACTCTGACACCATTTTTGGCGTGGTGGAGTGAGTAGTCAGAGTTAGAGGTGATATTTCAGTATCTGTCCTCTGTCAAAAAAATCTCCTCTACTCCAGCTTTACCACTAATCAACAGAAAATAAACCTAGGTAATACCAGGAGAATTACTCCCTTCTCCTGGTTCAGTAAGGATCAGCCGTAGGTCAGTGTCCAAGAGTCAATTCAGGTCTTCCTCTTTAAGAGAAAATGCCAGAAGAATGCCTCACTTCTCCTTGCTCCACAAGTCCAACCTTCTCTTGACAGTCTTTAACTACCTTTGAATTTAGCTTCTGATTCAACAATTACAACCCAGAAGAAGGATTCCCTTCTCCTGGTTCCATGACTCAAAGTGCTCTTCTATCTGTTTTTCACAATAGTTCTTATGAGCCTTTCTAGTTCCCGCCAGGCTTCTCTGAGGCTCTCTTGAATGCATCATGCTCTTTATTTCTGATATTAACACTCTTGTCCCCCTCTTTGAGACTAGAGATATTTTTCTTGAGTCTCTGTTCACTTTGGTTACTGTTGGAACAGTTATTGAGATGAAGGAGATTCCTTCCCAGGCGTTCTTCCCAACTGTTCTTATTCTTAGTACAAATACTGGAGATCACTCCCAAGGCTTATTTCATAGTTCTTATTCTCAATGCAATTACTGAGACGAGGGAGATCCCTCCCGAGGTTTGCTTCACATGCCCCCACTCCCTTTCCGACTCTCCTGTAACTCCTGCTACCTTTACTTTGGTTGAAGTACATCACCGGTTCTTCCTTCCAACGTTCCCATTGAATGCTTGTTCAGCTTCACTCTTCACTCTCTGCGGTCCTGTTGTGTCTCTGCAAGCATTACGGGCAGGCAGTATCGGCATAGTTGTGGGACCACTCATCCACCTCCTCGAGGTCTCGTTGGACTTTGCGCGTCATCAGCCAGCGTCTTCGAAGCGTCTGGGTTGCTCCTTCAATGACCCATCTTCTCTCACAGTTTGAATCTCCCAGGCTGAGCACCTGTTGCTCACTTTACTGAGTCCTTCTTTGCTTTTTATCTTGTTGAGCTGGGTACTCCCCAGCGGAGTGTCATCGTCCATTGTCTGGCTCAATCGTCTACTCCTCTTGTCTCCTATGGGCCATCTCGCCCAGTATATTTCACATGACTCTGTGAATGTTCTTCTTGTTCTCATTACCTTCAGAATACAAATCCTGTTTAGATTGAAGGTTTATATTAACGGTATCTAATCTTACAGGAAGAAGAGGTGTATTACAATAGCATGTAGTAGAACTGTCATCTGAACGTCGACAGATCTTAAGGGATTCATAGTTTATAGGGCAAGATGGTCAGGGAGTTCCATCATGGAGCAGAAGCCCTTGTACCCATAGGAGGAGTCTCTCCCTTTGCGGTCCTCCCGCTTTTTACCATCCCTCAGAGGATTATCGGGTAGCAGCCTCCCCCCCTAGCCTTACAACAAAGTACTTCCCTATGACCTGATCCCACGAATCGTCATAAAACATGATATGGGAATAGCTCTGGCCCCTGTGCCAGGTAGAGGCTGCCGGAATATCATGAAAAAAATCCTGTCCAACTTGACAAGAACCCAAGAATCCAGAACATTTGACCAGCATAATCTCTTATCTCTTTGGTTGGATGTGAGGCCAGTCAACATATGCGTGCCCTTTCATTCATAACAGGTACTGTTAAAGTCACCAGCTACTACAATATTATAGGGATGACCATCGTCCAGCCAAGAAGAAAACATTTCAGTAAGAGCCTCAGTAAAACTCTCCAAATTAGATGAATCAGGGTTCCAATAAAGATTTACCATTACCAGCTACCCAAAGAAAGGCCTTGGTTCCACCTTAACTACCAGATGTCTGGGCTGTTTGTCTGACCAAATGACAGCAATGTGAAACTTTATGTTGTTTACCATAACTAGCAATCCTCCTATGGCCCTTCCTTTAATGAGACGTAACACCTTCTGTAATGAGGTAGTATATACAATAAGTGGGACAGAATCATACAAGAGAGAACCAAGAACATTGGCCCACGAGTTCAAGTGTTAAAAAGGACGGATTAGCCTGCCCTTCCAAGACTCTCCCGTTTGGAGACTCTCATCATTCTGATGAGTCATTAGATGCATGCCCCTTGTCCTACAGGAAGTAAACAGTACATATGCTATCATCAGTATTGCAAAATATTTGTAATAAACAAGACTGTTCCTTCTGTGAACTCTGGTCCTCTTTTCAGGAGACAAGACTATCTTGCATGTTATTTACCTTCGAATAATTATTATTTAAAGCTTAATGCTGGTGCCTGTTCCATTTGAAACCTCTGTTTTAAAGAATTGTCTTGGTAATCAACAGGACAACCGTTGAAACAGAGTAGACATCATAACCCAATAGTAAAACACGTTGAGACTCTTCCAACAATAGAGCAACTACCACTTTTGATTTCAAATGCATGTGTACTGCATTACATCTATAACTGTCCACAAACTCTGCCCACTCAATGTCACTTGAAATAATGTTTCTTAACCTGGGAAGTTCATGAAAGAGTGTCAACACATTTGATCTGTTTAACACAGGTATAGAAGAGCGAGGAAAGATTGCTTCCAACCCAGAACCAATTGGGATCCTTGAGGTTTCGTAGGGCATAACCAGGGGTAGTTTGAGATACCCTCTTGCAAGAGCTTTTCAGACTGCTTAGAGACCTTTAATAGATTTTCTTGGGAAGGATCTGGGTCAAGCATATCCTCCTCGTCAATTATGCATGATTCCTTGGTGTCCATTGAGCTTTCCAGACTGACCAGCCGTGCTCTGCAATTACCGTCCTGTAAATCTTTTTGAAAATAATATGTAATGTAGGACTTCTTAATGGTAAGAGCTTTTGATCTATTTGACTGTGATCTGCTGTTGTCTTTCTTCTTCCTTTTTCCAGGAGTTTTAACCCCCTTTGGTACAAAAACATCTTGAGAGGGATCAGTGCTCTTATTATCAGAGACTTGCTCTGAGGGAACAGATACTTTAGCAAGCTTGTCTTACATCTGCCTCAGGAATTTCCTTGATGTTTTCGTTTTTTGTTGAAAAAACGATGCTGCTCAGAATTAGGTTTTCAAGTGGATCTTGACTGACCCTCCACCAGCCTCTCTGTGGGGACTGGCTGAAATGTACCCATTTCAAAATGTCTTTTTAAAGAAGTCTGTGATTTTTTCTTTCGGTTTGGACTCTAATGTATTGGAGCAGGGATTTGAGTCCATCATGTCCTCTGGCATAGGGCAATTCAAACGAGCATCTCTGTGATCCACAACAGAAGCGGGAATCAGTTCTGGAGGCAGAGCGAGGCTTCACCTAGTACGAGGTTTTCAACTGCTTAACATTGTACATGATCATCTGTTCAAGGAAGGGTAGCAAAGTGCACTGTGGTACGTGTAAATAGCGAAGCCTCCTGGTCCAATTGTAAAGAAAAGGAAAAGGCACGAGTTACACTGGCAGTTTGCAAGTTACCTCTAAGCAGTATTTCCACAGCACCCACAGCAACTTGGCATGTTAGCTTTTGTATTCTCCTCCCTCACGGCCAAAGAAGCAGCTGATTGCTAAAAAAACATTGACCTCAATCAGGAGAGAGAATTAACAATGTGGCACTCTGATTCACTGCGACAACTGCACTTAATGTGCACTCCTGTGCACTTGCCTTGATCACTAAGTACATAGTGCACACTGGTGCTTATTCAATTTTTCACAACACTCACCCTAACGTTAAAATGCTTATAACATTGAAGCATAGACACTGATTTGGATAGAGACATGATTTGGATGTCAGAGTTAAATGGCTCTACATCAAACATTCCTTAAGCTCCTCTACTTCCCAGCCCTGTTCAAAACCTTTTGCTTAGTCTCTGGGTAAGTATGGCTGTGCACATGCTCAGTTTGAAAAGCACAGACCTCTTAGGAGAATTATATATATGAGTTCTATTTTACTCCACGGTTCGAATGCTACTTGTGTGATTCTTGACTTTATCTGATTGAGACATAGGATAATGTATAGTTTTGTTATACTATGTGACTGTGACTGTTCATTGGAACGAAAAAGCTGGAAAATATGTCTTTCATGCCACGGCGGGGGGCGTACACGGCCGTTAATGGTCAACCAGCCCATGGTAAGCCTCGGCTCGGGCAGTGGGCTGTTACCGGTCCATGTCTGCCCACCCTATACAGTGATGAAAGACATTAGAACCCTGAGGTTCATCCATGGTGCATATGTTTTTCTTTACCCCCAGGAGATTGGCTGCCAATCGCCCCAAGGGAAGAAAAGAAATGAAAAAAAAGATGGCAATGGGAAAAGGGACTAAGGGCCTGATTCACAGAAGTGTTTTATAATGGGACAATCGCATAGGAAAATGCTCTGCGAATCAGGCCCTCAATCTCTCTTCCATTTCTATGGTGGTGGCTGGGATCGGAGGAGCGCTGGGACCGGAAACCAAAGCTCTGGTCCCACAGGTAAGTTGGGAGGGGGGCTGGACAAGGGGGGAGTTGACGGTGGGGAAGGGTGTTTCTTGGTTTTGGAGGGTAGGCAGGCAGGTGGGGAGGCAAGCCAAAGAGGCTCCCAGTTGCCGCCACACATAATGTTTTTTTTTAAATGGCGCCACCACGGGACGGAACTCGGGTGGCTGGAACAGCGGGTGGAGAATGTATATTCTCGCCTGCTATTCCAGCCATCTGATTGGCCAATGGCCCGTCTTTGGGTGTGAATATAGGTTCTAGCCTTCTAATAAAGGCTTAATGACTGTACTTTGTTGCATAGGGGGCATTTGTTGGATTTTGTTTATGCTGTTGATTTTTTTTTACAAAAGAAGCTGTTGAGAACCAGGCCTAAAAAGAAGCATTTTCTACCACCTTATCAGATGGATGACACACTCTTTATTGAACGCCGAACTATTCAGAGTCCTATTAGTCAAAGAGTTGAATCCAGCACCCAGTTTCCATAACAATCCTGTGCCTGCAAATCTACACGTGTTCTAAATTATGCATTCTGTCTGACCACAATATTCCTACAGCCCAGAGCAGCAGGTTCAATCCATTGTACCAACACTATATAACCATTAAACCCAGGCACACCATTCTTAGAAGTAGTGCCATATAACTACTGATCTCTAGTGCATGTCACTTCAACTCCTCAGACATTCAATTGCAAAACAGAACCCCACATATATTAAATGATGAAAAGTTAATGTTCATAGTTTGACATCTCTGACAATGAAAGTGTTCAATCCGGTGATGCACTGTTACCTTCTAATGAAGTGTCAGTCTGCAGTCCATCTGAAATGCAGGACTGTCTAGCAGGGCACTTCGAGACAGCCGACAGATGCTACAAAATGCAGCCGTGGGCACTTAGCCGTATCATAACAGATGTTGCGTGAACAAGAGATGTACTGGTGTTTCTTGCCCTTCCATGTACCTGTAAGAATGTTTACTCAGTAAAAATAAAACCTTACACAATGAAGTCGAAGAAATCATTTTTCACAATGTTTTTTTGTGTAAGGAAGTGATCTTCATGATAATATTTTTTCGAAGAAAGCAAATGCAATGGCTTTCTGACGACTTGCTTTGACGTGTATATGTGGTATTTGAACCCTTTTCAAAATATTCTTTAAAACATTTTAATTGCGTCTTCTTTTTATGATTTTTCTTTACTTTCAAATTGTAGGGATTTAATAAATCCACCTTGAAAGCTGCATAATTTTCTTGCATTTTGATATGCTATTTTTCTTTACAGATTTTAATGTATTTGAGAATACTTCCCTCATTCGTTGTTTTGAATTCTAATAGCTTTAAATATGTTTTGGAATGCTTTGATTTTGTGGCCTTTAGTGTAATGAACACTTTACCTTAATTCTGTTACTTTTTGCTTACTTTTTTCTCAGTTATACATTTCTGTAGTTTTAGTTTTGGCTCATACAGGTGGTAATAGCCGTTTTGAGTACACAATAAAAAGCTATTTGTACAGAATGTTTATGCAGGCGTGGCAACTTTTTCTGGCATTTGTGGAGGAATAAAATTATATATATATATATATATATATATATATATATATATATATATATATATATATATATATCATTGCAGCCATTCCTGTTCCTTATCTAGAATCCTGTCACATTTAGGTAACTTACAATAGCCATTTCTGTCTGCAAAAGCCTTTGGGTAATACAGCTACTACTACTTAATCAAGGGTCAAAAGGAAAGGGTCAGCATTAAGTCTTTATTTTTTTTATCAAAACGTACCTTTCTAAGCACATCCCGTCCTCAGCAGCTGTTCCGTGAGGTTGGTGGCGTCCAGGCTGTGGTCCGCATCGAGAAAACAGCATCTCTTCAAGCCGCGCCGCGTCCCGTTGTCAGGCTCCAGGCATAAAAGGGAAAAGCGCCGCCCCTCGTGTGGAGAGGTGCGCCGTCGCGTCCCAAGTGACGTGCCGGCTTAGGCCTAGTTTTGCGGGCCCCCGTATCCTGAATGGCACCACCTGTGGCAAATTGAATAAGGAAAAAAAAGAAAAAGAAAAAAAAAGGATTAATAACTTTATTAATACGTCAAAAGAAGGAAGAATCACAGGAGCTGGCACAAGTAAGGACTGGGGAAACAAAGGAAAAAAAAGGTGAGAGGAAAAGACTGGGGAAGAGGAAAGGGGGAATAACAGAAAACAGCTCAAATATAAAATTTTAAGGAAAAATATCAATATATTAAGAGGATAAGAGAAGGAGTTGAAGGGAATAAGTGAATTAGATGGAGGTCTACTAATGCATAGCATGTACCAATAACTCCCAACCACTTTGCCTCCTCACATATAGTATTAATAACACTCAACCTTAAGTTTTATCCTTCATATCTCTGTCAACATGCTCCTTTGATTACCATATGTTGTATTGGCTGACTGCATCTGGATTCCATATTTCCGAAATAATTATTAGATCTCTTCACACTTTCAAGTATCCATAGTCTGCACCTTATTATTTTCTGCTCATCTGAGGCTTCTTTTGCTAGAGTGTGACAGTAATAATAATATGGATTGAATAATTGCAGATTATGATTGAACATAATTAAATAGGGATTTAAGAGGTGTTCATAGAACTGGTCTTAAGTTGTATATTGTCCTGATATACACCTATTTTCATACCTTTGCTCTTTCAACAAATCTTTGCCAATAACTGTCAGCAATGGCTGCTAACAAAGCAAATAAAAAAATGCATCCTCAACAAAGGATACCACCTCCTCTTCAACGAATCTTAAAAGACCTAAAAGTGACTCACCACCTCCACTAGGCATCTCAGATCCTGCTATTGAAGCCATTCTTGTGGAAATTAGAGCACTTAAACCCTTTATTGAGACTACAAATGCTAAGCTACAGCAATTAGATGATAGATGGATGGGTGTTAACAACAGAGTGGAAGAATTAGAAAAAAGAGTAGGGGTTACTGAAGATCTATCCCCCAGAGTTATACAACTAGAAGAATCCATCAAAGACCTCCAAAAGCATAATGAAGATTTTGAAAATCGCAGCAGGCGCAACCACCTATGCATATCAGGTCTGCCAGAAGGGTCTGAAGACACTGACCCCATTGCTTTTCTACAAAAATTCCTACCAGCCATCCTACACTTGCCCTTGGAAACAACATTCAACATACAGAGGGCTCATAGAATAGGTCAAACTACACAGTATCTAGGACTTCTTGTCCATTACCCAGAACTCTCATATTTTATCTACTGGAATACTCACAACTACAATTTATTATATCCACAGCTAAAAAGCACAAATCCCTCATATGGCATGGTGGCAAGCTATTAATCTCACAGGATGTGGCCAGAACCACAGCTCAACGAAGAAAAGTTTTCCTATCCTTTCGTCCCACTCTAAAACAGCTAAATATCCGTTACGGATTATACCATCCATGCTCCGTTAAGGTGACACATAAAGGACGTACAGCTGTATTTGATGATTCATCAGATCTAAGGGTCTTTACCCAATCCATAAAAAGTGATGGCATGAATACATCCTCTCCTGCACATGCATCAACTTCACCTGTTACTTGAGTCATTGATCTTTAAACATTTGTAGGTTTTCTAACTTTTATTTTATTATTTACTTAATGCAATTATTATCAAATTAAGTCAATAGATTGAGGCAGGGTGTCCCTCTTCCACTGTTGGTCGTTCTTTTTCCTTTTGACGACCCAGTTGGTGCTACATATCCCTCTTATATCCTTCCTCCTAGGACCTTCTCCTATATCCTGTTTCGGTCAAACTCCCTTCTCCCTTCCCTGATCCTCAATGTGTTATCCTTATATGTCTCAGTTTGGGTATATATTTTTCAAACCATATTATTATTAATTCGATTCTGGTTTTTCACTACAGCCACATGATGCATGTTTATCATTATATATATATGTCTAAATGATTTTCAAGTGTATTACATGGAACATCAAAGGATGTAAGAATCCCATCAAAAGATGCAAAATTATATCTCACCTTAACAAATTTAAGCCATCAGTTACTTGTCTACAAGAAGCCCACTTATCCATTAAAGAGACAATGAAGCTTAAATCCCTTTGGCTAAAGGAGGTTATTTCCAGTCCAGCCATAGCTAAAAAACTGGAGTTGCCATAATAATAAGTAAAAAACAACCCTATAAAATTATAGCTCAAGATGCTGACACCAATGGTAGATGGGTATGGGTAAAACTTTTAATTGACTCCAGTCTCAATCCTTAACATCTATGGTCCCACCTTACCGGATCCCACCTTTTGGCTCTCAATCAAACAAATGATACTCAAAAACATTTACTAACTTCATATTGTGTGGAGACGTCAACCAGATCCTTGATCCATTTTTAGACCAAAAATCCAGTTGCATGTTTAAATCAAATAAAACCCAGAAGGCCTTTTTAAATTGCCTATCAGAAACTGATACATGGAGACTTTCCCATCCTACACAGTTAGACTACACCTTTCATTCATCTCTGCACAATACACTATCACGCCTGGATTATATTTTTGCAATTAAGACCCTTTCTGGATCCATTGTTGACTCTAAAATGTCTTACATTATTAAATCAGATCATGCACCTGTTATTACATCCTTCTCCCTTACAGAAGTAAAAAAAACTGCTAGCAGATGGAAACTTAATAATTTCCTCCTACAAGATCCACATATTATTGAATCCATTAAATTATTTATCCAACAATATTTCATTAATAATAAAGATGGTGATACTTCAGTTGTTAACAACTGGGATGCGTTCAAATCAGATTTAAGAGGTCACATGATGGCCATTTCTGGTAGAAACAAGAAACTAAGGAAAAAACACCTCGAAGACCTTTATGCCCAATTTACCCTAGCAGAGCAATGCTACTATTCAGATTCTAGTTTGATTAACCTTCAGCAGGTGATAAAGTTATGCTTCATAATCCATAAAGAAATTGTAGAGCTGGCAACAGGAATAATACTTAAATACAAAACTAAGATATATCAAACATCAAATAAAGCGGGCAAAATTCTTGCCTCTTACCTAAAAACGAAAAACAAAAACTTCACATATCCCATATTAAGGATAGTCAAGGTAAATCCTATCATCGCTCTGAAGAAATACTGGATTGTTTGAGAAAATTCTATACTGATCTTTATACCCCAGAATGTTCTATTCCTAATGAAAATATTGATTCCTTTCTTAATAATATCAGTCGGACATCATATCCTCGAACAGACTTTTCTCACCTTGATAATGATATAACATCCTCAGAGATAACAAAGGCCATTCACGGCCTTGGAAAAGGGAAAGCACCCGGCCCGATGGTCTTTCCACAGAATTCTATACCAATTTATCCGAAGTGTTAACTCCAAAACATAAAGCACTATTCTCACACTTTATTGCCCAAAAAACTTCTTCTGGATCATTTTCAGAAGCATTACCTATTATATTCCCTAAACCGGACAAATACCCAACAGTTCCCGGTAACTATCGACCCATTTCCCTTATTAATATCGAAAGCAACATTTTTGCAAAAATACTTGCTAATAGGATTGAATCCTGACTTCCAATTCTGGTTAAGGCAGATCAAACAGGATATGTGAAGGGTTGTAACAAATCCTCTAACTCTAGACTGCTACTCAATGCCAATAACCTAGCAGCCAAAGATAAAAAAGATAGACAAGGTTATGCTGCTATTGCTTTGGATACGGAAAAGGCTTTTGACCGTGTCGATTGGAACTTTATGTTTCAAACCCTGCGGTGGCACGGATGTAGTGATAAATTCATATCATTGGTCAAACTCCTTTATTCATCCCCCAAATCCTCAATATATTTAAATGGCCAAACATCCTCCTCTTTTCCATTGCTCAGGGGAACAAGGCAGGGTTGCCCCTTCTCACCATTACTATATATTCTTTCATTGGAACCGTTATTGGAATTAATAATATCTAACAAAAATATCCCAGGGATTCAAGTAGGAGCTTAATTTACCAAAATAGCAGCATATGCAGATGACATCCTTATTCTAATTAAAAACCCCAAACATCACCTTCCCAATCTTCTCAATGCTTTATCACAGTTTGGTCAAGTATCAGGATACAAATTAAATAGCCAGAAATCAGAAATCCTGCCCTTAAATCCCTACTGCTTCAAACATGACATTGACATTTTTGGCCTTAAATGGTGCAGTCGTTCCATTAAATACTTGGGTATTCGGTTTTCCCCTACAATTATCGATACCATCAAGATTAACACTAAGATTTTACTGGACACTCTTAAAGACCTAACATCCAAATAGTCCCCCCTTTATCTCTCTTGGTGGGGGCGATTGGATACGATAAAAATGATGTTGTCCCCTATTGTATTATACTACCTTCAGCTTCTTTCTGTTCCACTATCTCTTTCCTTTTTGAAATCCATATATTCTATTCTACTAAACTTTCTTTGGGGAGCTAAGAAAAGTAAAAGAATTGTGCTAACCAAACTTAAAGCACTGTATGAAATGGGTGGTGTTAATTTCCTAGACTTTAAGCTATATCACTCCGCATTTCTCATAAAGCAATCTCGTCACTGGTTCACAGATCCTTAAATCTCTGATACTCCCACTTGGTGCACATTAGAAAAACACTCAGTTCATCCATATAACATTACAGATCACATATATATTTTTAAACATACCTCCATGAACATCTTAGACCCTATGAAAGCATCTGTAACAGCCCTACAATCCTTTCTCTTACCCTATTCTAAAACCCCCAATAAGTACCTTTCCCCTTTGTTATGGCAAAACAAAAATATACTTATAAACAACAGGGTCCTTTATCGGAAGTCATGGATTAAAAAAGGAATTAGTTTCAACGATCACATTATGGATGGTTCTTCCATTCTTTCCTTTCAACAAATCTCATCCAAATTCACCATTCCCAAAGCTAATTTTCAGTACTACAATCAGTTAATTAACTCCTGCCTAGATGCACTTGTTCACTTCTCTAATGGAATGCTTTCTCCTAATGCCCTTAGATTATTACAGCTCACCATGACCTGCGAAGTGATAGCCTCAAAAATGTATAACATGCTCGCTTCAACATTTGATGTTTGCTCAGTTCGTCTTAAATGGGAAAATGATTTAGGATGTAGCTTTGAAGACCAAATCTGGATCCGTTTGTTTTCTAAAATTAAACACTTATGGGTTTCAGCTAACATAACACACCATTATTTTTTATTCATTCATAGAGAATTTATTACTCCAGCTAAATTAGCAAAGACCAACCCTAATCACAATGCTAAATGTTGGTCATGTTGGCATGTATCCTGCCTCATACATGCATATGTTCTTTGAATGCTCATATATCTTTAGATTTTGGCAGGATATCTGGAATTTCATTGCGCTTATTTTTTCTGTTGATTTTCTTAGGAAGTCTAGCAA
Source organism: Ambystoma mexicanum (assembly GCF_040938575.1). Lineage (NCBI taxonomy): Eukaryota > Metazoa > Chordata > Amphibia > Caudata > Ambystomatidae > Ambystoma > Ambystoma mexicanum. Next base: position 305,414,346 of record NC_090929.1, on the reverse strand, counting down.
TAACCACATATATATCTCCTGACTCAAATAGACTATATGATTTATTCATCTCTATTGCTTTGAAATGTATCACAGCCAACTGGAAATACTTCCAATCTCTTTCTACCAGAGGATGGTGGAACTCCATTTGTCATATTCAGAAAAATTGAACTGTGCATGGCAATTAATCACAATACTATTCCTAAATATAATGCTAAATGGTATTTTTTCATCCGCTATTTTAATTGTTTCAATGCTACTGCTCATGGATCGTGAACTCCCATATTCATACTTGATATTTTTTAGCTAGGTGATCTTTCTTTTATTCAAATGCCTGTTATGTATTTTGAGTACAGTGGTAAGAAAAGTTTGATTAAATGATGTATTATACCAACCCCCCTCACCTTCCTTCCCTCTTTCTCTTGTATGTCTTTGTCTGTCTATTTTGTTTGTCCCCCTATGTCCATTTTTATTTCCCCTAATCTATTAATTGCTGACTGGTTACTATATTTAGTTAAAATATGTATCATATTTCAATATGTTTAATGCATGATTTTGGTTCTGATCGATTTCTTTGCTTGTTAATGTTATCAACTTCTGTTCACTTTCTATGTTGGCACAAACTCCTCTCAACATCTGTAATTGCTATATTATGGATTATCTTTATTACCTTAAACAATAAAAAAATATTAAAATTAAAAAAAAGAAAAGCTGAAACAAATGCTTTTTTGTTTTGTTAAATTTTTTTCTTCATGTTTTAGAATCAAGTTTATGTTTTTGTGAATGGTTTTATTTGAAGTTACAAAATCCCACTGCTTTCATGCAGGATGCTTATATTTGCATGTGGTCACTGCACATTTATTGTCTCCTTATGCCAAATGATCCCTCATAAACTACGTTTGGAGCCTATCTTTCCATCTTCTCTGTCTCCTGATTCATTCACCCCTTTTCTTACAAAGACACAATTCTATTTTTCAATTTATACAATAAACATTTCTATTTTTTCATACAGAATTGAAGCATATGGATGAAGTCAACTGCAAAGGCGGTAAATATGTTATAAGGACAATGTTAGCCCGTTAGAGGCATATGTTATCTCTCATTCAAGTTGTGATCAGGATGTTCTCTGTTTAGTGCCTTGCAAGTCTTTCAGCCGACCTGAATGATAGGGAAAGCCTTTGGAGGAATGACCAGTACACAGCTGACTTCTAAGTGCCAAGCAGAGTCAGACTAATGAGTCAGAATCAAAACTCTTGTAGACATACATGCAGACAATAGACACAAAGGGAAACCCCCTCTGCTCACACGTGGATACAGGGAACAAACTACTTCTGTCCTAGAAGGCTAGTACAGTTTCAAGGCCTGCTTACAGAGACCCAGAAGCAAAGCGTGGCTATTGAATCGGCAAGTAAATTAAAGGAAGCACGTGCGGATTGTGTGAGCTCCTTAAGGTAACATCTGCTATCACAGAATTTAGATTTGGGAGCAATCTGGATTTAAGCCTTATATATGAACACACATGATTATTATTCCACTGCCAGTTCTTGACCAGGCTGGTCTGTTAGAAATGATTACATTCCCAAACCCTTTAACTGTCTTAACTTTCCTTCCAAGTGAACCTTTTTAAGTTAGTGATGTTTTGGGGAATATTGCGTAGAGGCCTGCGCATGCTTCAGCCAGCTGCCTCTGTAAGACCTCAAACATTGCCATAATTATTTATTGAGTCAAGAACACTATCCGTGCTGGGTATGGAACGATAACACATAGGCCAGTGACTTCCTGTCAAATGCTATATGAGCAAGCATTGAATGGGCCCTGCGAGTCACCTATGTTTAACAAGTAGTGCTTTCCTCAGTACTGGTAGGTGATGACGCTTAACATGTACTTGACTAGGTAAATATTGGGTCAGGGGTACAGAGAATCAGCTGAAGCAGTCTGTAACCAAGGCAAGCAAGATGAATCAGACATCTGAATCTGCCATAGCATGTCTTGCTCAAAGTGTAAATGTAACACTTTAATGCTTAGGCGTACAAGAATGTACACCAGTATAAATGTGTACCAGCATACTGTCTACTAGCAGAATGGCAAAGACCATGTCAAATTGTATGTGAATGTGTTGCCAGGGGTGTTGCTAGGTATGGAAAAGATCTGGGGCTACGCTAATGTCTGGACCGTCAGGACTCGGGGCTAGCTACCCTTTTGGTTGTAGCACCTGGGCTTCTATCCGGGGTACAACCAAAAGACCTGGGGCTATAGCGCCCCCCTAGCGATGCCTCTGAGTAATGCGCAAAACACCTTCATCTTTAGCTTATTTTTGAAGGCAGATCAAAATTCCTCTGATTTTATCTGTCTTGGGGATTGCTCCATAACTTTGAATTGATAAAAAAAAAGTTACTGTTTTAAGAATATTTAATTTTTTATTTGAGCAAGGTTTAATTTATGCTGTATGGCTTAGAGATCATGCAGTAGCCAAAAACGGCCACTAAGCTGTCACATCAGATTTTAAAAGGTCAGCAGCCACAGCATATTACCTAGGGGTTTAACCAGACTTTCCGGCAACCAAACTCACAGAGAGGTTTCTAACATGGTAATCATAGCCCTTCCATCCTGTGAGTGTCCATAACCAACTTTTCATGACGTGTATTCAGGGACGTCATTTCACCAAAATGCCAGGGGTAGCAGAAGTGACATTACACGACCCTTGACCTCTAATGACATCACAGGAAGTAATGCCATTTGACTCCACCCCCAAGTGGCATCACAGGAAGTGAATACACACAACCTTTCACCCCTTGACAAAACAGGAAGTGGCATCACATAGCATTGTTACTCAGTGCAATAAGAAAAATATGGTTACGATATCACTGTAATATGATATACATTTCATTCACGAATGGATCACCATATGTAGCATTAATATCAGTGTGTATAGGCCCATATTAACAAATTACTCTGAATCTAAGCTGACATCCAACACAACAGCCTGGACTATTGTACATTACTTGTGCTAAACTGTAACCCGACAGAGCATCTTGAAGAGGGCTAAACCCCAAAGCTCAGATATCCAGTGCCCGCCAAGTCTCTGGCCACAGACTGGAAACAGCAACTGGCCAACACAGGTAAAGCCAGAAAAACAATGGTCTGGAGGGTTGCCCAGAGCTGTGCCAGTGGTTATGAATGATTTGAAACCTTCCATCCATCACCTTTCTGTTTTGTTTATTTGGTAACTAACCCACAGTTTTTTTTTGTTAGATGGGAGATAGAGGGGAAGGAGATGTTGCAGGTCACCATATTTGCAGGTTTTCTTATTTTAAAATATAAACAGCAGCAGACGCTCCACGACATAACCCCTAGAAAAGCCTTCTGGGCCTACAGACCTAGGCTACTCCTCACTGATGATGCCCAATGATGCTGAAACATGTATGGGGATGCTTGTGATCTCGTGCAGAAGGGATGTGAACTAGCAGTTCGGGCTGGACTGCCCCTTTTGTGGTGAGATCAAGCCTGATTTCCATATGGTCTTTCTCCTCCTGTAGTGGCTTGGAAGGCTGAAACCTTCCAGTTATCTCCTTTCTGTTTTGCTTATTTGGTAAGTAACCCACATTTCTTTTTGTTAGATGGGAGACAGAGGTAACGTGTTGGAGGATGTGTTGCAGGTCAGAGTTATTAGAGGTGTTTTAAATTTTGAAATGTAAACTGCAGATCCATGACATCACCCCTAGAGAAAGCCCATTTATTATTTTCATTTGTCCTTTATATCTTACTTAATGCCAGACTCCTCAATCTTCTAAGCACTGGATTAGGAAATGAAGCCACGTTGCACTGCATCCTCTTATTCCCAAAGCAAGTGCATTTCCCCTGAGCTATCCTTCCAAATATAAATATATTTTGCTTCAGGGAGCAACAGAAAGTTTACTTCAAAGGCAGAGGGCAACTTCATGTACATTATCTCACCTGTCCTCTATCTACAGGGTGCTTGTGATGCAGGTCTGGCAGATCTGGGTCAGGTCGCAGAGGTACCAGGCCGGATTGGTGGCAGAAGCCACTGGGGCACACCCCTCTCATCAGAGGCCCACTGGATCACTGGATTTACAAAGTAGACAACGAGAAACACTGATGAGATTTGTGTTCATGCTTTGCTGTCACTGAATACTGCAGGCTGCTCTTACCCATTACCAGGTATTTATATCTAGTGCCCATACCCGTCCTGTTGCTACAGTACTGGGTATGAGCTGCACAGACAGCCCTGCCTCTGAACCCAACCATTTAGGCATTCTTCACTAATGGACTGCCAACCTGTTAGTGATGGCGACTTCACGCTTTTTCCTGCATCCCGGGTTACTTCTCCAGCTAACAAGATCGAGAACCCAGGTGAAAACACTAAACTGTGGCATATCTACCTGCATTTACAGCCACCTTTCTCAGGTGCAACACAGATATCTGCTCTTGGCACTGTCTCTTTGTCCAGTGGACCTAGGTTAGCAAGGGCAGGTCTAGGGGTAGATGAGGGGGAGCCAGAGTAACAGCCGCTACCCCTGTACACCCACAAATGACGTGCCTGATCCTATTTCTTTTGGAATTATTGTTGCCAAAACCTCTGGTATTGGTGTCTGTCAATGATACTTTCCAATGTAAATTTAAAACCATTCCAGAAAGTCATTTTTCTTTCAGAAAATAACATTTTGTTTTGTGAGACTCTTAACAATTCTCATCAGTGGTTGATTAAGGTTTCTGTTATTATCAACTGGTGGAAAGTCAGAACTGCTGCTCCTCTCAAACCCACCTGAAGTGGCCATTGAGGGTTTTACCAGATCAGAAACGACCACGATACGATGATTAATGCCACGGTGCTAGACATGTCAGTTTCATCGTCATCAGCATCATGGTATGGAAACAATGTCCTACAGATGCTGATGATAGATCAATTCTTTGTCACTTGTTCACTCTCTAGTTAAGTCCAATTCAGATACTAATTGGGCCTCTGATCAATCAATGAATGTCGCCTGAGATTCACAAATCAACTAGATAATATCGCAGTTGCCTCGTGGCCACCATGGCCATCACCTCACCCTTCAGATCAAGGAGCCCTCAACCAAGAAATGAGCTACATAAAGAAAATGTTGATTTGAAAACTGTGCTTATCTTGACAAAATCATCTGCCAATGGTTGAAATGCGAGTTCACATGCTTGCTGAATCGTATTCTGAAACATTAAAATTGATGAAACTTAAAATAAACATTTGCGTAGTTCTGTTCACCTTTTCCATGTCACTACTTAAGGCAGCAAAAAAACTGGTAATGCTAATAAAGCAAGCTCTGCAGTCAGGAAACAACACATTGTTCTATCACTGAATCACAGACCTCTCGATTTGATATTAACACCTTCAACTCTCTCTTCAATCTATTTATTTCAGGAAGCAAATCCATTTTTGCAGGGTCCACCATCAGTTCACGCGACAAATCTTTAATTTTTAGCTCTAAATCTTTTTGTATATTGTCCGATTTTTTTTTTTTATCCACTTGCCAGATTTATAAACATGCCTCGTACAGTGCATGTGAAGGCTTCCCAAACCATACCAGATTCAACTTCTCCAGTACAATTTTCCTCCATAAAATAGTCTATTTCGGAAGAAAGTTTGTCCATCTCATCTATATTGTCCAACAAGATGGTATTCAGTCTCCAAGTATTTTGTCTACTCACATTAAAATTCCATTTTAAATCCATAACCATATGAGCGTGATCAGTTAGTACAATATTACCTATACTACTTTTCTTATAATTTTGTAACATTTCACCTGCCATTAACACCATGTCAATTCTCGAGTAAGTGGCATGCGCTCCAGAATAAAAACTGAACTCTCTCACTAACGGATTTTCAATTCTCCAACTGTCTTTCAGTTTATGTTCCTCCATCAAATCCTTTAACGCCCGAGATTGCATATCTATTCTTTTGCAGTGTCTATCATTACTTCTATCCAATGTAGAATCAATAACTGTGTTGAAGTCTCCTCCCAAGATTACGCTACTTGACTTTAGATCCTGGATCGTTTGTGCCACCTTCCTAAAGAAGGTACCATCATCTAAAGTCGGTGCATAAATATTACAGAAAGTAACTTCTTTGCCCTGAATGTTTGTTAACATTGCGACCATTCTCCCTTCTTTGTCGCAAATTTCTCTGAGAACCTTATTTGGGGCATGTTTTCTTATCATAATTACCACACCCCTAGACCTTGATTCAAAAGATGAGCTATATGCCCTCCCAACCCAACACTTTCTCAAACCGTCCAAGTCTTCTTTAAAGAGATGTGCCTCCTGAAACAAATAAATATCTCCTTTTAAGTCATTCAAAGAAGACATCACTTTTCGTTTTTTCTGTGCATTGTTTAGACCATTCACATTCAACGAGGCTCCCCCATTTCCCAATCCCGAACGTCCACCCCCACCCAACCTAGATTATTCAGCAGGCCCTGATTTGTGACTGTGACTCTGACCGTAAACCCCAACCCACCCCTCCTGAAACAGATGCAAAACAACAAGAACAGCGTACACGATAAAATTCTCAAACACATTCCAGCTAGTCCAATGGGACACCTCTCCTAAATAACTTGAACTCCCTAATTAGTCTCCCATATTCAAAAGGCAACCTACTAAACAATAAATAGAAAACATGTCACCCAGATCCGAAACTTATATCTACCACAGCTACACCCCAGCAAGTTCAGTACAATTCAATGATCCACCCTCATACTTCAAACCACATCTATACCACAAATACCTCCACTCCAAGACATGCTAATCCACCAATGCTCACTTCTCAAATACTTCCATTCTAGGCCACTTAAACTCCTACCTGCTTAAAAAATCTGTCTAAAGCCTCAATACCCCCCAACATCCTCCTCTAGAGCCAATCAGACATCACCAGACCCAATCCTCAAACAGTAAAATACCACAATGTCCAAACTTAGTCTCAACACACACATGACCACACATCTTGGGGCCCATAAGTAATGTCAGACAACAGGAACAGCCTGGAAACAGTGTCAAAGAACACCCAATATAATGACAATAACACCCCAGAATTATGTGCACCAACAAACAAACATGTAAGACCCTGTGCTACTGCCAGTATCCAACCATGAGCCACTAACACCAAATCATTCACAACCAAAAACATGTGCACAGCCATTATTCCACACCAACAACCTACAGTCGAAACTACTAAAACACACCACACCACCCCACCACTGTCGCTCTGTCGCTGCGACATGAAACAGAAAACGACCTCACCCAAACCACAGATATCCACCTGCCATTGCAGACATAGAGAAACAGTAGAAGGAATCCAGCTAAACATGAAGCAAGGTGTAAATAAAACATCACCCTGCACATATGTCTAATTTATATCCCAAAGTCTCTGTAATGTTGAAGCAGGAGGTTTTGAAAGATCATTGGGCATCTAATTAAAGCCGTCCCTAGAAATGCACATTCAGGTAAAGAAGCATGCCAGTTTCTAAGGTTCCTAATGTGCTGGAGGACCACATGCTAACAGATACAAAAATATAAACAAATTACATCAGCAATACCCAGGTACGTATATATCAACACATCATCCGTGTAATGAAATCATTCAACAATTGCTAAATTAATATGTGAACCCTAAATTAACATCCTATTGAAAGCATGCCTAGGGCATCCAAACAGTAAACCTACCGACCCAGGTCATTAAAACAACCAACCCTGGCAATGTAGTGGATCCAGATAACATTCCTGCCATATTAATTAGACTTTAAAAATATAATGTCAACACATTTACCACCCCACTTTTCACACCAAACCAATTTCGGTGAAGTGCAAGGCCCCTTTATCACATTTTAGGGAGGCGATGGCAAACAAGGCCAGAGAGTATTTTGTATTAAGGAAGCGGTTGATTAACTCTCTGTGTAAGGAATGCTGGAGGCATCCACGTTAAAAAAAATTCTGATTGATAACCATTCCACAAAGTTCCATCCTTCCATCTTTCCAACAGCAGGGGTTACATTCCGTGTTATTGTGCAATATTCGCCAAGTGTCTACAGTGGTATTGTGTCGTGACGTCTGCCTACTCACCTCCCAACCTTGTGAACAGCTTATTTGGGGGTCTGCTCACAACATCCATAGTGTAGTCATGGAGGATGCAAAGACTATCATTCGCCGAAGCCAAGATGAGCACAGGAAATGACCTAATGTCGCACCATAATCATAATCCAGAACCAGCTGTTATTGTACCAGTCCATGAGAATACACAACATACAAATCACCATGAGCTAGAGTTGATTACTCCATGCTATTCTGGTATACCTTGCAACTGGACTGACAAGAGAGTGAAAGATCAAAGGATATTTTCGGACAGAAAGGCAACCCAGGAGTGTCATGATGTCATACACAAAACAGCATTCCAATGCACAGCCAAAATTTCCAGCAGAAGTGCACTTATTTTGAGCATGGTGAGAAATGTGATCGCTGGCTAGCATATAGATTGAGGATGAGAGACTCACAGCGCTCGATCACGTCAATTAAAGACTCTAAAGGTCACATTACATTCTCACCGGCGAGGATAAATGAAGTGTTCAAGGAATATTATGAGAATTTGTATAGAAATGAAACCCATATTGATGCGACTAATGGAGATTTTCTGGGGAAAATTCAAGTCCCAGTAGTTTCTGAGGAAGAGTCTACATTGTTGGAAGGGCCTATTACGATAGAGGAAGTCAAAATTGCGATTTCAAAACTAAATGTCGGTACGTCTCCAGGGCCTGATGGGCTGCCAGTAGAGTTCTATAGGTGGTTGCCTAATTCTGCATTGGTGATGTTAACGGATATGTATAAGTCCTCTATGGCTAAGGGATTACTTCCAGACACGACTAGGTATGCAACAATTTCAGTCTTTCTAAAGAAAAACGAGGAGGAAACATTGGCGTCTAGTTACAGGCCTATTAGTTTAATCAATGTAGACAATAAAATCCTGGCCAAGATTCTAGCATTAAGGCTAGAAAATCTTTTACCGAAGCTGATAGATCAAAATCAGTCTGGTTTTGTTAAGGGTAGAACGACATCCAGCAACATGAGGAGACTACTGTACACCATCACTAAGGCGTCAGAGCTGGCAGAAGACTCAGCAGTCCTCTCATTGGATGCCGAAAAGGCGTTCGATAGAGTCAACTGGCAATTTATGTTTATGGTACTGGAAAGGATGGGTTTTGGGAATCAATTTTGTTCTTGGATTAAACTGCTATATACCAAGCCCATAGCAGATGTTAAAACTAATGTCCAGAGGTCTACACCTTTTGATCTGGAACATGGCACGCAACAAGGTTGCCCACTGTCTCCTTTATTATTTGTCCTGGGTATTGAACCTTTGGCCATAACACTGAGATCTGAAGATGACCTACAGGGCATTAATTGTTGGGGATTGCAACAAAAGGTTTGGCTGTACACTGATGACTTGTTATTGGTCCTCAAGAACCTGGGTGAATCAGTGCCAGTACTCATGAATATTTTGGAAGTCTTTCATCGATGCTCTGGATACAAGATCAATTGGACAAAATCAGAAGTTCTACCCTTGGTGCTGTTGTGTGACAAAAATTATATTACACGGTTAGGTTTCAGGTGGTGCGCTGAAAAATTGTTGTACTTGGGGGTTTGGTTATTGATTTTGTGAGAGTGAATATGAATATGGTGTGCACCACTTTTATATCGGATCTGGAAAGATGGTACTTGTTACACCTTTCCCTTTGGGGGAAGGTGAATGCTTTAAAAATGGTGTTGACTCCTGGAGTAAACTTTGTAGTGAGTATGATCCCATTAGGTATTGAGAAAAAATGTTGGCGTGAATTAGATAGACTTATGCAGGACTTCTTGTGGGATCATAAACCGCCACGTTTGAAGATTATCAAATTGCAGTTGCCTTTGTCTAAAGGTGGGCTGGGAGTCCCAAATTTCAAGGCATACCATTTGGCTTTTATGGCACAAACTCTATTTGCTTTTCTCAAATCAGAATATGAGGATTGGATGTGTGCTGAGTCTAGCCATGTGGGCTTGTTATCGCCTAGGGCTCTGTTAACTAGTAAGCCATGTAGAACGAGGGTGGGGAATCCATTGACTAAGAGTTATGGAATTCGTGGTTGGCCTTGAACGAATGTTTGGGTTTCAATGCATTAAGTGATCCAAGTGCTTCAATTTGGCTGAATCCAAGTGTTACACATGAAGGGAAAGTTTTGTTTTGGCATGATTGGTTCCTTGCTGAGGTGCAGTGGTTGGGGACCTTTTCAATGGTGCGATTTGGATGACGGCTAGGGAGATTCAGATGAAGTTTGATATTCCTACTTTTTGTCTGGCAGATTATCGGAAGTCAGGAGGGTGGTGGGTGAAGTGAATATGGAAGGAGGAATCAATATGGATTTGCTTGGATGGAAGCAAGGGGTGAGTGGTTGTGGCCTAGTTAGCTATGTTTATAGACTAATTGTGTCAAATTATAGGACAAATGATGCTTTGAGAATGGGTTGGAACCGGAGGATTGGTGAGGATATTACGGAAGATCATTGGTCACGTATTTGTGAAAATGTGAAGTTGTGTTCTTTAAGTCTTGCTGAGAGTTCACATCAAATCAAGATTTTGCATAGAACATATTGGACGCCTGAGAGATTGATGGAAAGGGGAATGAGTGCAAACTCCGAATGCTGGGCATGTGCACATGAGGTGGGCACTTTTGAACATATGTTGTGGGAATGTTCAAGGGTGAGAGGTATGTGATTTAAATTTGATCAGATTTGTGAGAAGATTCTTGATGAAAGGTTTTGAATTTATTTTAAGACCGTTGTGCTGGGCAGTGATGATGACCTGGGTGAATTGAGTACTTCCCAGAGAAAATGGTTCTTTTGGGGAGCAATGGTGGGAAAGATGTTGATTTTGAGACATTGGAAAACGTCGGCTCCTGTTACAATTGAGATGTGGATTGCGGAGATGCATATTTTAGCGGATATGGAAAGATTTCTGTATCAAAGGGAAAAGAAAAGTGCTTTATTCAGCAAGATCTGGGGTAAATTTCTTTTACTGTATTAGGTCTGATTTTGTAGAGGTTGTGACTCTTTGGGGTGGGTTTTTTTTGTATTTAGTTTGATGTTTTAGTGGTTATTGTGTGCTGCTTTGTTATTATTCATGTATCATAATAATGAACATTTTTGAAAATTAAATTTAAAAAAAAATGAATCACAGACCTATTTAAAAAGAAAAGAAGACTGAAATTCTATTTAATACAGCATTTACAAACAAAAGAGATTTGGGTTCTCCACGTGTTAAACACTATAAAAAAGGCTGGGTGAGACCAACAGAAACAGTAGCAGAACTGCAAAACTGTGAAGTGTGTCTTGCCACTTCCTACTAAGACATGAATACTGACACTTGGTACAGAGTGGACAATTTCTGCTTACTACCCAGGCACTGATACAAAGGTGGGATGCATGCCACAGGTCGCCAAGAGAACAGCACAGCGACACACTGAGAAACCAGAGATCGGAGAGGGACCAGAACGGAAACCAGAAATCCAAGGGAGACCTGATTAGTGAATGTTGAAACAACTGAGCAGCCAGAGGTCCTGGAGAGAACTGCCCCTGTGCAAGTGCAAATGCAAAAGGGCTGTGAGCACCTGCACAATAATATGTTAAGAACCACAGTCTATGAGAGACCTGTAAACGAAGAATGGGAATGATAAGCTACCCAATGCATGTTAAGGCAGAAAAACCTGAACCATGAAAGTTAAAAGCCCATAGGTCTGTCAGAAGCCAGAGCGGTGAAATCCAAGTTGTATGAGTGACCTGGACACAGGAGGCTATGAAACTTAGGAAACCGGACCTTTGAATCATAAGAACAAAGAGGGGTAAGAGGAAACTATACAATAAATAAGAGGTCTTGGGGAGACCTGCATGATGACTGTGAATGATAAGAGGTCTGGGAAAGCCATCTACTAAGTTATAGTAGAATGTAGCGGCCCAAACTGGAACAACTGGACTACACACTGCGCAAACTGCGGCAGTTCATCGCTTCCTCCATGTTACGCAAAAGAAACTGCAGGGCCTGCCTCTTCATCCTCTCGATGCCTTTACATCCCACTTCACTCAACACAGAGGTTTCCTGATGATGCCTCTCTCCACTGCGCTGCGGGCCCTGCCCCCTGATCCACACCTCACAGGTTTGCTTGCTTGCCTGGAGCTCCTCTGCAACATGGGACCTGTTGCTGCCTGCCCACAAAAATTATGCTCTCAAGCCTCCTCATCTGCTTATTCTGGCCCTCTTCTCCATTCCTTTTCTTCTGCTGACCTACGGCCCAGACTTTTGTTGAAGCCACCCTCTGGATCTGCCTGCTACTGCCTAGTCTCTTGTTGGTCTCCTTCTCTTCGGGACCACCCCTCTGCACCCCACCTCAGAAGAACTTCGAGGGTGGCGACCGGCTTCACCTAGACATGCTTAATGCTCGCTCTGCTATCAAACATTATTCTGATATCTGCCTCCTTCTTGAAGACTTTGATCTTGATGTCCTCACTCTCACCTAGACATGGTTCAATGGTAGCTCAGTCACTGCTTTTGACTCGCTCTTCCATGTTAGCTACAAAATCAACTCCAAGCCTCATCCTAACCGATCTGGTGGTGGAGTAGCCCTGATCTTCTCTGAGTGGGTCCCCTCTTCCCTCATACCCACTCAGCCTTAAACCTCTTTTGAAAGCATGGTCTGCAAGCTTGGAATCTCTCCTACTTCTTCTCTCACTGTTGCCACTCTCTACAGGCCCCCTGGCCCTATCTCTCCTTCCTATCTAAATGGGCTGATTTCGCTTCCTCTCTCCTGAATTCGAACCCTAAATTCCTCCTCCTGTGTGACTTCAACATTCACCTCGACTCCTCAGTCATGGTCTCCACTCTTTTCTGTGACCTCTGTGCCACTCTCTCCCTCTCTATTCTCTCTTCGCATCCTACCCACTCTGCTGGACACACTCTCAATGCCTTCATCCATGCAGATCATCTGCTCTTTGACCCTCTCCCCACCCCGCTTTCCTGGTCTGACCACCCCCTCCTCTCCTCCACCTGGGACCTCTCGGCCCCCTGACTGAGCCTCCCCCAGCACTGCCATCCCCTTTCGCTGTCATCTGGCTGATTAAATGAGTATCAGTTTCTGTTTTTACTTCCACCTTCACTCCCCCGACTCCTGGCTGACTCACTCACTGACTCTGCACTCAACAATCTTCAGCTTGCTATCACTAACACTCTCGACATTCTTGCCCCTGTCATGAGGAGCCACCTGAAACCTATCACCAAGTGTAACAGTTGCTACAACTATGATCTAGCAGCTTTGAAACGCAAGTGCCGAGCGGCTGAACGGAAGTGGCAGACCTCAAGCTCATCCTCTGATAAACTGGCCTGCCGCCTACTTCAAAGGCAATTTCGTCTCTCTTCTCGCTCCAAGAAGACAGCATACATCCAGGCCTGCATTTCTGGAGCTTCTAACAACAGGGCTGAACTCTTCAAAATATGCAAGGAACTGGCCAATCCATCTGCAGTCTCTACCTCACCTCTTCATTCCAAGGCCCGTCTCACTCCCAAATTAGTTCACTTTCTTCACTATGAGTGGCGGGAGAGATCACGTGAACAGTATGGGCATGCTTCATGACTGTATTGCTGTGTAGTCCTATCTCCTTGGGGGTAGTCTTCAAAAAGGCCAGCTCGCAGCCTTTTTGAAGACTTTGACCCTTTCTAGAATGTTCTCTCTATTGAATGGGCTGCAGCATCTGCCCACTCTGAAGTGCTCTCACCCTTCTCGTGCTTAAATACGTCTTCCCTAAGTAATTAATTTTGTCTGCTTCTTGTACACATCTGTTCCATTTAGATGCTGAATATTCCTTTTAAACAGTGGGGAGACCAAAAAATAATGTCTCCTACATTATATTTTAAATTAGTGTTTCTCCCACTAGTTGTAATGAAGGGAGTGGATCCAGGGGAATCTCAGTCAATTGTGTTTTCAGTTCCTCAGTGTGGAGGAGAAGTGGAGATTTCTATGGAATTTTGGTTGCTGCATGGGAGGGCTGTGATACCTTTTATCTCTCTGAGTATTAAATGGGTCAGGGGTGTGAGTTCCCAGGACTGTCCCTCTGTAGAAGAGTGGCATTATGGGAAATGTAGTTCTTCTAAGGGTGGTTTGTTAGCCTGGTTTGAATAACCCAGACTTGGACCATGTTCTGCAGCATCCACCCTGGCCACAGTGACCTGACTAGGGTTTCTCCATAGTCCTCTACCTCTCAAATCCATTTCTAACATTCCTGGTTCCATTCCAGGTTTTCCCTCTGACACTGAGGGGAATTCTTGGAGGTGTAGTCGCCGAATGACGAGTTTCCGAAAATTGGCAGGGTTATGTGGCCTGGGCAAATAGCTAGCCAGGTTATAGCTGGCTTAATGGATTTGGAGATGTCATTCCCAGGTGCATGTGACTATATATTCTGAGGTCACTCTGTCACAGGGGGCAGTGCTGTGCCTGCATAGTTATGCCAACTGGGAGGACCCAGTATAGAGAGAAAATTACAGTTGGGGGGTTTTTGACCGATATTGTTAGCAGCGTCCGTGGTAGTAATATATTGGGTGAGTGTGACTGGAGCGGTGATTCGAGTACAAATTATGAAATTAGACCAGGGGGTTTCCATTGCAAAACTCGTTGGGCTCTTTCCTTTAGACAGGAAGGGGTTACTAAAATGAAAAAGCAGATATCTTCTATGCTGTAATTGTACAGCTTTCTATTGACAGAATAGAATAGACAGGTTATGGTTAAGGCTATGAAGACCCCACAGACTGTAAAATAATATATTTTGGATATATTTGTTCACAAGGTGTGGCTTCACTTGCCCCTGAGAGAGGTGGTGTGCTATGCAGGTGCTAAAATAATGCTATTAGCTGAGTGCCCTCAGGTGCTCCTAGGAAAGGTTGTGCAGTACATGGGAACTATAATACTGCTGATACCAGAGCACCCCATATATGCTCCTGGGTGACTGCAGCATATATCTGCTTTTAGAAGCTGCACCAGTGATGGGATTAAAGTGGATTTGAGTTGCAAGAATGTGCCCTTTGATGGGGTAAGCCACTAGGGACTGGCTTGGGCTGACTGCTACCCAATGTGCCTCAAAGAGGGTGAGAGGAGTGAGAGGCCATAGGCGTGCCACTCCCACCAAGACACATTAATACACACAGTGGGATGTTGCAGATGCCAGGTTTTGGAAAGCCTGAAAGCATAACATCCGGGAGCATTAGGAATGCACCAAACAGACTTTTTTGACCTTCTTGCGTGGTACTATTTTGGTATCTTCAGTTAAGGAAGAACGGAACACCACAGCTACCCATCACCCCCTAAAACCTGTTGCTGGCACAGGACTATCAGTCAATACGACAAATTCTGTGTCTGCGAACACAGGTGCAATGTTCACTGAAAAAATGAAGAGGTTTGAGAATGTACATGATTTTGGACGACCGTGTCCCTCTTGGTCGGATAGAACTGCAGTCGTACAATATGGTACAGCATCCTGAACATGAAGAACACCAAGGAAACTTTCACAGGAATTCCAAGATTGTGGTTACGTTACAAGTCATGTTTTTAGATGTAGAACAAGCTGGTGAGGAAAATGGATCAATGCGATATTAACGAAAACGATAACACAGAATCACATTGAAAGTGATTCCATATGTTTTTGAAGGCACTAAACACTCCCCGCACACCATATTGTAGGACTGGTGCAATTATATAATCAAACTCCAGTCCTTGAATATTTGGGGAAAGTGTTGGATAGTGCCTTTAACCAAAAATATCAAATCACTATTGATGTGATTCAGTGTTATGGTTTTTGTTAATATCACTGGATACCAGGAAAATCTCCCAACTAAGCACTGTAAAAATATCATAGCACTTAGATTAAAATATCCAATAGGGGAAGTACAAGCAAGGAACCAATTTAAAATGGAGTAACTAAATCGTGACAAGCCTAGCCAAACCCAAAGGCCAGATGAAAGACTCTTTCCTGGTCAACCTACAAAAGAGGGGAAGTGAAGAAAGCAGGAGGAGATCTGGAGAGAGGAGAGCTGAAGGGAAACTGTTCCCTAGCCAGATCAACCATGGATACCTCTGGATACACAGGGAATCTGCTGCCTTTGAAGATGTAGCCCATGCCTAGGTCGGCCTTCAGTAGCTAGGAGAGTGCATAATAAGTGTACTTATCCGTAGGAGTGTAGTATGCTGGAAGGGAGGTCGACCTAGACCATGGTCCATCTTGAAGGAAGGTGTTTTCTTACCAGAATGACCCAGGGCAGAACATTGTCTGGTTGAAAAGGACCCAGAATGAGGAGAGTGGACAATACCCATTAAACCCAAGGTCATGGGGATATCTAAGCTGCTCTCTGAAGAAAACCAAGGTAGTGGAGGGACCTAGTTTGATTGATGAAGAAACCCAAGTTCTGAAAGAGACCAAATCTGAATGCTGTGAACTTAAGGTCTGGAAAAAGACATCAAGAAATTGGTACCATTAGACACATACAAATAAGTCTAGAGGAGATCACACGAGAAATGAAGGACTTTAAAAGTTTCTGTACGAAAGACAGAATCGCACGGATGAAAAAAGACCTGATGCATGTTTCACATGAAGGAGCTTATCAATATACTAAAGATGGTTATGTACCTCAAGGAGTACAACAACAACAACAAAGAGGATATGGCCAACAGAGACAAAACAAGAAAGGGTATACTTCAAACAGCTCGGGCAGTTCTAACGACGGTAGCTTTCAGAGTGGGCAAGGCCAGAGACCATATAGAAACAGATTTCGGCAACAAAGAGGGAACTATCGAAATAGGCGCGCACAACGCAGAGGTGGTATGAACAATCAATATAACTCAGGACCACAACCAGAACAACAAAAACCCTCCACTTCCACGGTTTCTTTTTTTTTTTGGAGGAGCGAGAGATAGCAAACGAGTGGGAGTCAGAAGAGCGCAGAACTCGGAGCAACCATCCCTACTAGTTAATTCATCTAAATATACTCCTAACACTGTTGAGAAGAGAGTTTTGAACCATGGTCTAGGGTTTGTCCCTACCACACATTACAATAAGTTTCAGACTAGAACTGAGATTGAACTTTTAATACGGAAGATTCATTTGAAACAGTACTTTATGGATAAAGAATTTGAAAGAACTAGGAATGAAAGTGGACTTAGGAAAAAATGTAATTGTGATCCTCCTGTAGCTAGCTACACACCTGAGGCTATAGTTTTTGCTAGACAAGTATGGCATGACCTTCGTGAAATGGAGAACGAGAGCGTTCCTTCCACATTTCAAAATTTGAGTAATGAGGAGAAAAAAGATATAAAGTCATTGGCCACAAACCACAGTATCTTCATACGCAAGGCAGATAAAGGAGGTGCAGTGGTGATTCAAGATAGGGAAGCCTATATTACAGAATGCAAACAACAACTTGGCGAGGATTCTTATTACCGGAAGTTAACAGATGACCCGCCTGGAAGACTATCTAGTCTGATTAGAGACAAAGTAGAGAAGGCATTCGTGAGAGAATGGATCTGTAAACAAGAATATGAATATCTCATTGTATCCAGGCCTTCTGTTCTGAAATTTTACACCTTGCCCAAAATTCACAAATCACTACATACACCCCCGGGTCCTCCAATTGTTTCAGGTACTGGGTCGCTGTTGGAACCACTTGCAAAATTTGCAGACAAATTCCTTAAACCATTTGTGTTGGAGATGTTTTCATACATACAAGATACAACAGAGGTTATAAATTCCATTGAACATATGACTTTCGATCCTGAAATCCATCTGTTAGATAGCCTAGATGTAGTCACGTTATACACATGCATACCCCAACACGAGACACTAGGGGTGCTTGAAAATGTATTACTAGCTAAGAGGACTACAGGAGTGACACCAAACAGTTTTATTCTGTGGTGCGCGGAGATGGCGCTAACGGAAATTTATTTCATATTCAACAATAAATTATACCATCAGATTCATGGCACAGCCATGAGCTCGCCAGTGGCACCAACGGCTGCTAACCTCTATGTAGAAAACTTCAAAATACAACATATCTACCAAACCACCAACCCATATTTTTCTAAAATCGCCTTATGGCGTAGATTTATTGATGACATCTTGTTGATATGGGAAGGCACTGTGAGCTCCTTTTTAGAGTTCTTTGAATGGATTAACCAACAGAATAGATATTTAAAGTTTACCTGCACCCATAGTTCAGAGAAGATTGACTTCTTGGACATTACGATCTGGGTTGATAGTGTACAGAACATATTACAAGTGAAACCATTTCACAAAAAAACAGATAAAAATTCCTTGTTGAGTTTTAATAGCTTTCATCCCAGGCATACAAGAGAAAACTTACCGTTTGGGCAATTCCTTCGGTTAAAAAGAAATAGCACATTGAATTCAACTTTCCATGAAGAAGCTGAACAATTGAAAATTAAACTGTTAAGAAGGGAGTATCCCAAGAAAATCATTAAAAGAGCTTATAAAAGATCGATTAATAATCACCGGGACGCACTACTAGAATATAATCCGAAAAGTCATGACAAAAGTGAGATTGTGTTTGTAAGTACTTACAATGAAAGAACTAATGAAGTTATCAAAATCATTAAAAAGAACTGGCACATACTTGCAGGGGGTGAAAGCCCAC
Source organism: Ambystoma mexicanum (assembly GCF_040938575.1). Lineage (NCBI taxonomy): Eukaryota > Metazoa > Chordata > Amphibia > Caudata > Ambystomatidae > Ambystoma > Ambystoma mexicanum. The sequence goes on along the minus strand of NC_090929.1, from coordinate 305,395,614 downwards.
TAGAAAGGCCTTTATGTGCATACAAGAGAGTGCCTAATTTGAAAGAACTGCTAACTAAAAATGACATTGCCTTGAAATCGAAGGGCCAAATCAGCATTACACAATCCTGGGGTTTACCTACATTAGTAGGACATTTGCAAATGTGTAAATTGTAAATACACTTGCAGAACGAAAGAGGTGGACTTGAAACTTCCAAAATTGTGGCAGCAGACTAGGTTTACGAATTGTAACTCGACGCATGTAATCTATGCGGTATGGTGTCCATGCCACAGAATTTATATAGGCATGACAGAAAGGAGAGTGACCACAAGAATAGGTGAACATAGGAGTTGCATCCGTAATCAGAACATGCTAGCTCCGATGGTTAGTCACTTCATTATAATAGGTCATAATGTAGAGGAATTGAAATGGACAGTGTTGTGGCAATCTGAAAGAACCAATAATTCTGATGCTGATTTAAGGAAATTGCAGTATGAAGAACAATGGCTGATCTTTTTGACAGACTCAGCCACCAGAGGACTTAATGAAATAGGTAATTGGAAATTCTGATTATCGCTGCTTTTACAATAGGGCTTAGTGAGATGTGACCCTGCTATCTCTTAGACCTGCATAGTGACCAGATGACAGTTAATACAGCAGTTGTTTATTCCATCTTTACTCAAACTGATTATGGCGGCTTTTACAATAGGGCAGAGTGAGAGGTGACCCTGCTTTCGCTTAGACCTACATAGTGACCAGATGACAGTTAATATAGCAGTGGTTTATTCCATCTTTACTCAAACTGGTGGACTAGTGACAGGAGACCTTAGGACATGGTGAGGTTCTAGTTTGTAGTTTAACACATGTTTAAATGACCACTGGAGATTGGTACAGGTAATAAGACCCTGAACGATCGTACATCACTTTCCCAATGGAGCCCAGTGAATAAAATACAGGTGCTCTACCCTGTTGCAGAGAGGTGAGCACTGAAGACACATTTTTTCTCATGATTGGCGAGATTGTGTTTTTGTGAGGGCAGGAACGAGTTAATGTCCGCGAAAGGCGAGCAAGATGTTTTGCGACACACGTATCGATACGGATGCACTCATGTGATGTTTTCGTTTAGGACGTATTACGTGTAATGATTCCGGCAGTCGTCACGTGATGCTGCAGCGATAATGGGATAACCTCTCCACCAGTATCGGTAGCGTACACTATGTTCCAAAACAAGACGAAACAGACGGTGTTTCCATAGTATGAGTAGTAGGTAAGTGAATCCCGTGTGGTTTGGCTAACAGAGAGCAGAAGCATACTGAGCACGGTGACCACAACACCCGCGTGTGATTTATGGAGGGCGTGTTATTCTTTTTTCACTGTAGAAGTTCACCCGGTGAATAATAAGATACGGCGCTAACGGATTGCCGTAACAGGAGTTAGAGGCTTTGTTTACTCGCGCAAGCTAGCAAGAAAGCTGACGCCGGGTTACGTTCGGATGAGCAATGGACTGTACGATCCTCGTGGAGATGAAGTAAAGGATGTGTACCCTTTGTCACTGCGCAGGGTATGGAACTCAGCCCCATAAAAAGTGTACCTTTTATGCAACCTTGAATGTGAGATATGGTTGTTTGAATTGAAGAGCGATGGAGGGAGATAACAGCAAGGTTACTAGCATTGAAAGCTCAGACAGGTGGGAGTCCACTGTTTGAGAAGACACAATAAATTAAAGAACAATGGTTTGAAATGAGGATAAGGTCCATTAGCGAACATACCCTGACAGTGATGGGATGAGAAGTGGCTTCATACATAGATTTTATACCCCGTGATAGTTTTTTTCTGTTTGTGTTTTTCCAGGTATTGAGTGGTCCGACATAGATGTTGGTATCCTCCCCTAATTAACTGTTGTCAAGCGACTTTTGTGGAGATGTGACAGGGTAAGCCTTAGTTTAGTAAACACAGGTACTAACTAGGTAGAACAATAGTAAATTATATATTACTGATTATTGTTTCTTGTTATTTTCCCACATTGTGTCTCCCCAGGTCAAGAATTGTGTGAAGTATATTTAAAATTTTAGTATTTGAATGTCACCTAAAGTGAAGTGTTTAGCAGTGTTGAACCAACCATAGAAGAAGAGAGAAAGTTTAAGGGTACAGATGGTCCCCCTGATGAAGTTCTGGAGTATTATATGGAACTTAATTGTTGAACGAAACATGTTGGGCAAGTGAAGAGTATTGTAAGTTAGTGACAATACATAAAGAGCATTGTAAATTCAGTTGAGATTAACCCCATGGTAGCACCAAAAGGGGTATGAATGTACTTAGTAAATGGCATGAGGTATCTATTATGTAAAGGGAACCCGTGAGCTACTGACCATTGTGTTTTCTTTAGGCATAGTGATGTCCTTTAAGGCACTGTACATTATCTAGTTTTGTATAGGCAGGATTTTACAGGGTTGAGCACAATACTGGTTTTTTGTATGGTTTGTAATTGTATTTTATGATAATGGTTGTAAAAGGTTTTTAGGAATTTTTGCAATTTTACATTGTTTTAGATGGTGATATGACGAGGTGTGATGTATATGAAATAAAATTGTGAATTGTTTTTGGTGTAATGATGGTTATTGTGTGGAGACTTCCTATATGTTAAAAATACTAAGGTGATAGGACCTGGTGAGGACAAGGAGAGGTAACAAGCGGACGTGTTTGATCTTTTGTCTAAGGATTGTCCAGTATTTTTTCTCAAGAGTCTGGTCAACATGTCGGTAAATGGCTCTATGTCTCTGTGTGGTTTTTGTCTGGAAAAAGACCTAACCTGAATCCTGTGAACCTAGGATTTGGGAGAGACCTACTGAGAATACCCAAAGTCTGAGAGAGATCATTGTGAAATCACAAGAAAATCCAAGGACTACGAGAGAGCTACCATCCCCAGAGAGTGTGCAGGAAACCTGATGTATATTGTAAGTCTCAAGGTGGGAGAAAGCCTAAGGGAAATATCATGATACAAGGATCTAAAGAACTTTAGAAGTGGGAGAGGTCTTCAGAGAACTGGCAAAAGAAGGAAGAGCAATGAAGAGTTGAGACTAAGTGTAGAGCTTGGAAGAGCCTTCTGTAGAGCAGTTATCTGTTTTGCGCTGGAGCATTTGTGTTTAAGTGTAGGGTAGCCAGGAAGCTAAGGACTTGTGAAGATTAGCGTTTGTAACATTTTGTTGGCCACATATTGCTATGTAGAATAAGGTGTCCCAAGACTTAAAAATATTAGATTAAAGACTATCAATTTTGTTACTTGTATAAAAAGGTTTTGGGCCAGAGAGGAAGATTCTACTTGAGTTGGCCCATCCCTGACGCTGTTTTGTTTAGTGAATGTCCTTATCTATATATATATATATATGTATATATTTGTGAAAGTGTGTTTGTATCTTCAGGGTTGGCTCCAGCCCCATAACAGTTGATGGGCTGAAATGTTGGCCCAAGGTCGGCATACCAGTCTGGTGTGTACTGGCGATAGTGAAATTCGACCAATCCCACCCGTTCTCCCTGAAGGGGGTGGGTTCAGGCTGTGTGCCATCAGTACAGGCGATTTGTGCGCCAGCCCCACAATAGTTGGTGGGTAGAAATGTTGCCCTGAGGTTGGCATACCAGATTGGGGTGGACTGGTGATCTGAAATCTGACCAACCCCACCCATTGGCCCTGCACAGGGTGAGGTGTGGCCCTGTGCTGTAAGTATAGGCAATGTCACCAGATTCCCAAATTTGCATTTTTGCTGATAAAATCAGAAGTTAGGACACAATGTCGGCATACCAGTCTAGAGTGTACTGGCGGTAGTGAAATTTGACCAACCCCACCCATTCGCCCTGCACAGGGTTGATCGGGCACCGGCCCTGTGCTATCAGTATACGCGACTTCTTGAGATTGCCGATTTTGCAATTTTTCAAAAATAGGAAGTTAGGACACAATAAAACATACAAAAGACTATAGCAGACCCCCATGTGCATGTCAGCCACAGACCCATGCAATGCTGGGTGGTAACGCTAGTAATTTATAAATTAAAACCTTGGTCCTGTAGCGGTTTGTTAAACCCCTTTGAGAAAAAGCCACTAATAAAGACCTTCTTTGAAACTAAAATGAAAGGATCATGTGCGTCACAGGTTGTATTATTTTCTGAGAGGTAGTTTGTGAACGATGAGGAGTAAGTACTCTGTTTCTTTCGTGTTACTTGATGTGTGGGCTTTGTGCAATCATCTGTGTTGACCATTTGGGGAGACAGTTGTGCTCAGGCAAAATGTCACATTTGATCATAAACATCATAGCACAATTAATTGATATGGAGTGCACACATATATTAAAATGATTTATTGTTATGTAATTATTTATTGGACATATGATATGAATTTATTTTGTAACCGCCATGTGTGTTAAATAAATTGAAAACTGACATGCAGACAGAGATGAACCTTATCTATAAATTGTCTGGGCTATTACCTACTGCAGAATTCTCTATGTGAAAGGAGTGTTCTGGGGGGAACGTACCAGCCTTTGACATGCATACTTGGTAGGAGCAGTCAAGTTATAATATAATGTAATGTCTTCAAATCAAACAGGCCTAGATTTCAGGTGACATTGCATTCCCCTCTCTATAGCCAAAATGTTTGCCCCATGATGATGTCCATGCCAAGCCTTGGTGGGTGGCACTTAAATTAGTTACGTCACAGAAATTGGTAAAATGGGATGCAGGAGATCTGTTTCTGTTGTGGATTTCTCAGAAAGGTCAGTTTCTGCTGCATTGAGGATAGCTCTGCCATGTTGGCCATTTTGAAATTCACAATCTATTTCAGTCCATGCTTATCTGCGCCCATCTGAACAGAATTAATCGAAAAAGCTGAGTAGCTATTTAGGACACATGGACAGCAGTGGAAAGTAAGGTTTTCTGAAGAGGAACTGACTGTTATTGTTATGGTGCACAAGGTAATAAAGGAGGCCCACGCCTGTTTAGGGCACTTATCCCCAAGAGTTTAGCAAAGTAGAAGAAATGATGGCAATGGATTATGGGCCAGATTGCAGTAATTGCTGCCCAACCCTGAAAGGCTTTGGCCTTCTTGTTCTCGGGCCAAGTGTGTGTTTTTCAGGGTTTTTGCCTACGGTGGGTGTGTGTGGGACATGTCATTAGGGCTCGGAGTAGGATGTGCCAGTAGGGGTGACAGTGCTTTTTATGGTTGTTGGGTTAGGGAGATGGTAGGATGAGCTGCTAGGATTTTGGGGTCATCCTTCAGGGTGTTGTTCTCATTAGGGGAACATAGGGTATTTGTTTGTATGTGGCATAACAATTGTTTGTATCACTATGGCATTTTTTCCTCCTCTGGTTTACCACAAAATTCTTGTGAGATATGGAGGTGTGCGTGCGGTGTCCCGCATGCAGACAGTTAACTCGGTGTGACAAGGAGGAACCAATGAGGCACACTTTCAAAATGGCCTGTCAGGTGACGGGTGAGTCCATGGATGCCTTCGCAACTTGACTGCACAAGTTGGTGGCTCACTCGTCGGCCTTTAGAAAGGAACTACTTCGGGAACTGCTCCCTCTGGCCACCATTCTCCAGATGGCACAGATGGAAGCGAGAGCAGACTCGCAAGCTACACAGATAGAGACCAGGAAAGGACAGGAGAAAGAGCAAGTGTACTACGTTAGTCAAGGCGTGAGAAGTGCTGGCAGTAGTCACGGCCTGGTAAGAAGGTATGGCACTATTGGAAAGTGTTACAGGTGTGGTCTACCTTTTACCCATGATGAATGAAGAAGGAACGCAGTGCCCTGTGTTAGGACAGAGGTTCACCAATTGTGGACGTGAAAACCACACAGTGGGGGTTTGCAACGCGCCGCCTAGCAGGGCGCAAGGAAGTGGTCTCGGTGGGGCCTGCCTGGAGTATCATTCGCTCACCCCAGGCCCCAAAAGAGACACCAACGCAAGAAGAGACCTGGTCAGTCACGTTCGGCAAATTACTGGACGGTCGCCATCCCCTCTGCCAGAGCGAGAGAGGGACCCACATGAATATGCATACATGATGAGTGACGTAGTGACTGCCCCAGACAGAGATGTCAACATCCAAATGGGTCGGCACCCTGCCAAGTTGTCATCGATACAGGGGCCACACTATACATCATGTGCATTACTGAGTTTCGCACAATGCCACACGCACCAGAGCCACACCCACCAGAGTTTTAATCATCTGAGCTGAAGATATTCCAGTGGGCCCTCGAGATCCAGTTCAGAATCATGGGAAGTTCTCGACGCTTCCGAACTGCAAAGGGAGAAGAGCCATGGCAGAATTGCAAGTTCTTTAAGGGGAAGTGCAGGGAAGTAATCTATTAGGGTCGGCCAACGGCCCTTGAAATGAAGATTGCAGCTGTGACATACTCCATACAGCACAAAGTGTCCGTGGTGCAACAATTCCCAAAGTTATTAAAAAGTGGGATGTTTGGAAGGGGACCCCGTCAACCTACACATAGATGTGTCGATAACTCCTGTGGCGGATAGACATAAACCTGCAGCCACAGAGAAAGAGATCCAGAGCATGCTGAGGGAAGACATCATTGAGCAAGCTCAGGGCCCCACCCCATGGGCCTCGCACGTGGTGGCGGTACCCAAGCAATGATCTTTTGAAAAGATCAGGCTCTGTGTGGACATGCACCAGGCTAACAAGACAGTTCAACGAGAAAGGCACCCTGGCATGCATCTGGACGACATGATTGGCATGCCAAACGGAGCCAAGATATTCACGAAACTCGACCTCTACAAGATGTATTATCAGATGCAGCTAGATGAGCAGTTGCGGTACATAACCACATTTGCAGTTCAGGTATAAGAGGCTGATCTTCGGGATATGGTTAGCTGCTGAGATCTTCCAAGAGAGCATCCGGAAGGTCATTCAGCACATAACGAACTGCTTCAACTATAGCAACGTCATCCCGGTTGTCGGTGTATACCTCAAACAACATGACACAGCACTGCACCAGGTATGCCTAACTCTCTCCCAGGCAGGACTGACACTGAATGCCGAGAAGTGTGCATTCCATAAATAAAACCTTAAATTCTTTGGACACATGTTCTCGCAAGAAGGAATGAACCCTCACCTGGGAAAAGTTGAGGGATCGAAAACATTTCACCCCCACAAGATGTGAGGGACATAAGGTAATTTCTGGAGATGGTGAGTTACTTCAGCAGGTATTTGAGAGACTTCGCCACCACGAGTGCACCATTGAGAGAACTCACCAAGCAATGGAACACTTTTAAGTGGGACCAAGCCTGCAATAGTGCCTTCAACCAAATCAAGAGAGACATTGGTTCAGCTCAGCGCATGTCCTACTTTGACCCTGCAAAGTGCACTGAGCTGACGGTATACATAAGCCCAGTCAGCTTGGGAACCATCCTAGCACAGCATAGACCGGGCAGTGACAGTCCAAGGGCCATCGTCCCCTATTTGTCCAAGAGTCTGACGGACACAGAAAAGAAATATTCTCAGCCGGAAAAGGAGGGGCTGGCAGTTGTCTGGGCTTATTAGCATTTCCAGAATTTCCAGATGTTCCCCTTGCAAAGACCATTCATGGTGGTACCGACCATCAGGCACTGGTCACAATCTATGGAAACCTGCAGTGCAAACTTTCCCTCAGGATTGAAAGGTGGGGACTAAGACTGCAAGACTTCAATTTCACCATCATGCATAAGCTGGGCAAGGAATACAATCCGGTAGATTTCATGTCAAGGCACCCACTTGTGAAACATGATTGTGAGTCGTCCATGGCTGAGGAATACATAAACTTCCTCACACACCGGGCACCACTGAAGCCACTCACGACAAGCAAGGTGACAGACCCCACCAAGAACCATTGGATGTTGTAGAAAGTCTAATAACTTATATGTCACGAAGATGTGGAGACTTTGAGTTAGAACATACACAGAGAGACCAAGAGATTGTGCAGCAAGAAATGCTGGCTTTCAAGCAAGTGAAAGATGAGTTATCGGTCACTGCGGAGGGTCTTGTGATGCGTGGAAGGCAGCTCGTTATACCCACGGACCTCCAACAGCAAGTAGTGTATCTGGCCCATGAAGGGCATTGTGGCATGGTGGCCACCAAGCGCCATAGAGAAGAGACACAATGTGATTCACAGGGATTGACTCTATGGTGGAAGACACAGTGAAAGGATGCCATTTGCGCCAGTGCACGTCCAGTGCATTTGCGCCCAGTAATCCAGAGACACTTAGGTTGTCTGAGCTGCCTGAGGCACCATGGACACATGTCACGGTCAACTTCTTTGGGCCGTTTGGTGGAGGGAATTACTGGATGGTGATCACGGACGAATTCTCTTGATTCCCGCTGGTACAATTGATCTCATTCACAGCAGCCAGCACCGTCATCCCTGAGCTGGACGTCATATTCTCAGCGTGGGGCATTCCTGATGTGCTCAAGTCAAACAACAGGCCTCCATTTAATGGTGTGGCATTTGCCAGATTCTTTAGGCACATGGGCATACGTCACAGAAAAAGTACACCCCTGTGGCCACAAGCCAGCGGGATGATACAAATGTTTATGGAAAGATTGAAAAAGGTGCTGCAACAAAATGCATTGAATCCAAGGTCGCTGGACCAGGCACTGTGTAGCATACTCCGAGATTATCAGAACTCACCCCAAGGAACAACCGGAAAGTGCCCGTCGGAGCTGGTGTTTCAAAGGAAGGTGAAGACGAGATTGCCCTACAGTGGTGATTTCGTTTAAACAGACCTGAAGTCGCTCCAGAATGAGGACACAGCAAAAAAAGAGGAGATGAAAAGGTACGCGGAGTAGAATCGAGGAGACAAGGTTCTCGTGCGTCTCAAGCAAGAACGTAAGTCAGAGTCCAGGTTTCATCCTGATCCCTGTGTCATCACGCAGATCAAAGGGTCTATGGTGACTGACCGGCCCCCGGGCTGAGTGATTACATGAAACGTGTCACAATTCAGACTCTACTCAGAGGGGGAGAAATAATGCGAGGACAAGGAGAACGCTGTGGAAGCTGCCCAAGGGGGGTCGAGGAAGGAATATGGCCTTGCCAGAGACGGGGCAGCCCGTGGAGCTGTTAATGAGGCCCAAGCAGTGCATCACAAGACCTATAAGAATCATAGAAGAGGGGGAGATGTTGTGTCCCACATGCAGACAGTTAACTCAGTGTGACGAGGAGGCTCGTCACACCAGGAGAAACCAATGAGACGTGCGCATGCTCGCGCATGTGCACAGGGGATTTGCTGCATTTTCGTGGCAGTGTGAAAAAAAATAAAGATAAGATATCACCTGTTATCATAGGCTCTGTGTCCCTCATTTCCAGCACGGCACACGCAGGGACCTGGAGGCCCATCTTGAGAGAGATATCACATAGCAGGACAGGATAGTGCGTTATGTCAAATGCCATGCATTTATAATAGTTATTCTGAGAAATGTAAGTACAAGTACTCTGCACAGACAATGGTCCTCATTACAACCTTGCCGGTCCGGAAACAACGGTGCCGGTAGGCTTACCAGCAACTCTGCCAGGCGGGTGCCCTCCCGCCCAGGAGGTCTGACCTGGCAGGCAGACCCGCACCCACCCACAGAGTTTCAGAGAATCACTGGCACTGTTATTACCAGTGCCATTATTTCCGTGGTTCCCATTCCCACAGAGTCCAAGGGGAACATTTTACTGGCGCCTGACTTTCCGCCTCAAGGGTTGTAATACTCCAGTGTTACTGGCAAGTCAGGCGCTGGTAATTGTTTACGGGTCCGGCGGCTACCTTTCGGTTTTACCGTCACGGTTACCGCCAGACCTGTAATGAGGCCCAATGTGTGCTGCTCATCCGTTGCCCATGCCTGGTCCATACTGAGAAACACAATTGTTGTCCTTGCTGTTGTGCTTTTTGTAAGAGTTTGTTCTCTTTTGCTGACATTACCAATCCAATACTGAGGCAGGTGTTGAGTTGCATACAGTTACCAATGTTCTTTTTTCAGGCCTTCTCTGGGCTGCACGCATGTGTACATGACCACATGTAATAGACCAGTTAGGGTGACTCCTATCCCACCTTATGTCATCAGATCATCCTTCTGACGTGGTAACCCACAGGAGAAGTGACATATGTGATGTCTGCTGTCTGCAGATCTCACAATGACAACAGCAAAACCCCAACCAGACATGTCGTTTGTCGGCATGCATCATTCATTTAAGTCCATTGGTTTCCTTTAATGTTAAAGCCTTTAAGTGCATTGAGGTTATGGGAGGGGCAACTGTTAGATCTGTTCCTTGTGGCATGGACCCATCTGCTCAACCCAGTTATGGAGTGATGGGTGTGAGCTTTTAAATGGTTAGGTAGACAGGGGTGATGGGAATATTTTGCCATCGGGTTTCTGAGAACAGGGAACAGGATGTTGGCAACATTAATTTCCTTAAGTGTCATCCATGTGCCCATGTGTGTCTCTATGCCCCTTTTAAAGTAGTATTGCTTTGAGGCATATCATCCGGGGTTTCTCCAGGTAAATTGACATGGCTGGTGTATGTGCTAATAGTTATAGGGGGTGTCCCACACATATCGTCAAAGTGTGATAAATTGCTTGTCCTTGAGAGACCAGTGTGAGGGTGTTGTCCCGGGTACATGTGGCGGCCCTTGCACCTTCTCAGCGGGGCATGTACTCTCTTGCATACTCTGTCCTGGTGCATAGCTCCTATGTACTGCCTCAGTCGCTCCCACACTTTTTGGTTCAGCACTCTGTAACCCAGCATGTTTGCCTGCGGTGTGCACAGACCTCTGTAGTCAGGGGACAGGCTGCACACGTGGCTGTTTCTGGAGGTATGCTGCTCATGCATTTTCCTGCTGCCAGCCTGATGCTGCCACTTAGAAAATTGTAGTTTTTTGGCGTTGTCTATGAATACTTTTCTTTTTGTGTGGCACATGATGGTGGTAGGCGGGGTGATGGGGGGATGGCCCCTGTACCTTGTGGTTGCATCACTTTTTTCCTACCTTCTATTGTGGGAGGCTTTATAAGCACCTGGCAGCCAGTTTGTTTAATTTAATTTGCTCTGACTGTCTTACCATTGATTGGAGGTAACTTGTGAGGAGTTTGGCTTGATTCTAGATGGATTTTTCAACTTCGAATAACTAGGGTGGAATTGGCTAACAATGGTATTTCACAGATACCAATGCTTTAGCATTATTCCTGCAACACTGCGAGCTGACATTCCTATAATCTCTGCCCACTGATTTCTGGAGGCAGCATGTGATCGACAATCGGGCAGTCTATTAAAATTAAGCTATTTGTCGTATACCTCTGGTTTTGCCATTACTGCCAAACTTGCAATGACCTCTACATCTTTTTCTCATTAAAATTCAGCATCACATGCTCTTTTGTCGACCTCTACGAGCACTTGCTAGGTGAGAGATAACACCGTTTGTCCTGTTTTTATTCCTAAATGAATGTAACTAATGTCTCCTCTCTTTGTCTCCTCCTCTCGCCCCTAAAACATGCAGGACCAAAGAGTTGCAAGGATCTGTTGCAGAAAGGAATCACTTTGAGTGGCATATACACACTCTACTTTGAGAACTGTAGAACCATGAACGTGCTCTGTGACATGGACACTGATGGAGGAGGGTGGCTTGTAAGTCAACTATAAAATGGTGGGCAGTATTGGGCAGTATTGGGTACCGATGACAGACGGTTCTGAAAGATGATTAAGCTGGCACGATAACCCATTTAGGTGCTCACTGCTGGCGTGTCTGTGTTCAAAGTTTTGAATGTGAGTCGGGATAACATACTCACCCTTCTGAGGTTCAGAAATCGAGTATAATTGAGTTGGCTAAAATTAACACCTGCTCTTTACAGTGCTATGAATCAAAAAATGTGCCGGTTCAATCACGGTGTATAGGACTAGTTATTAATGTGTCCCCAATGCACTAAATTAAATCTTCAATTTACTGTTAACCATAGTCTAGTAAACCTTGTAAATCCGTCTAGCTTTGTTATAACACCATGTGTTGCTGTCTTGTATGGAAGCCCATGGCATTTTGAAGTCCAGATCAATTAACTTAGTTGCCATTTTACCTGAAATAGTGCAATAAAGTGATGAATTAAGAGTTCAATAGAACCATTAAAAAGAAGTCCGAGTCTTAAAGGAACACTTTAGGCCACACATCTGCACTTGGCAATGATTATTTGTGTCCAAAGTGGTAAAGAATAAATCAGGCTTCATTTGAAAGCATCTTCCACGACAATATATTGAATGCATGTGATTCAGAAACTAAAGATTACAAAAGCATTGATTGCCTTTACTTTACATTGGCCATGACCGAATATTGTGATGTATATTTTGGCCAATCTAAATATTAATAAAACAAATCTATCCACATATCCACTGTCATCCACGTCCCCCAGTTTCCCAGGCCCCAACAAGCACCCTCATGTCTTTTCTCCATAACATTTCCCAGCCCTTCCATTCAGGAACACATCATTCCACCTACACTTCGGGCTCTCCTATTTCAACAACCACAGGAGACCCCATTTACATTTGACAGTGTAGGTTTGAAAAGACAATATTATGACCATGTCTTTCTTTTGGATATTTTTTCGGTCAAAAGTATGAATAGATACTGAAAAAAGGTTCATGCTAAAATGTAGCAGTGGATAACAGATGGAAATATACATCTAGAGGAGCTTCATTGCTGTTTGTGTGGTGCCGCGTGGCAGAACACAATGAGATTCCCATATACCTTTGGCTCAGGCATCTCCTCTTATTTTATGTCATGTCATTTTACAGAGCTGTTATACTGCACCATATCACCACTGCAGAGACCTCCACGTGGCAAGGTTTTTCTGGAAGTTCGGGTTTTGGGCCACTGCCAGGGTTGGCCAGACTTTTGTAGTCTGCAGAGGAAGGAAGAGGTAAAGACATAAGGGGATAGAGGTAAGGGTAAAGGGGTGCAAATAAAATTATCAGGGCTTCAAGCAGAGGCTAGGCTGATTAAAGAGAAAGGGATGATGTTGATTTGATTTTGTCATTTTATTACACATACTTCCTCCAGGAAGGGAGAAAAACCTGACAGAAAACTGTATAATTTTTTTATTTTTTATTTTATTTAAGTGCATTTGGTTAAATACGTGACCTTTTACACTATCTTAACATACAAACCATAAATAATATGCTACATTTTGGGATTTTTGTAGACAGTAAATTTGTTTTTACATAATCCCTGAGTAGATAGCGTTGTAGTAGTCCAGTTTAGAATTAATCAGTGAGCCAACCATTACTGGTCGATCGTTCACTGGAATAAGCAGAAAAATTGGTCGCAGAAATCTAAGACAGTATTAATGGTGTGTTTCGCTAACTTAGTAATTGCAGTCCAGGTTGGACAGGCAGATACCGCCAAGGTGTAAACCTGATGTACATAGGATGTCAGATGGTCAAGCAAAACCGAGCAGGAGGTCAATTTAGATGGATTATCCAAGAAATGTTTGGGGCCAAGGAAAATGACCTCATTATTTGAAGAATTTAATTGTACTATATTAAACGTAATGCAACTTTTCTATTTCCAAAACACAATCAGAAATATGTTAAAGGGAATCCAATGAGTTCTTTACACACATTTGAATCTGTGTGTCATCAGCATAAGGGTGATAATGTAAATCAAATGTAGAAAGAATGCTCAAAAGTGGACGAATATAAATGTTGAACAACAAGGGTGACTGTCAGGAGCCTTGCAGAGCCCCACAAGAGATCAATAGCGGACTGTAATAATAATCTCCAACCTTGACCTGTTGTGTTCACTCAGATAGAAGCCATTTTAGGGAGAGTTCTGTCACATATGAGCAATTTCAATCAGTCTGGTTTTAAGAATGTTGAAGTCGATAGTGTCAAATGCTACAGAGAGGTCAAGTAGGACCAGCAAGGTGAAATTGCCCGAATGTCATCTCACATGGTAATAAGTGCTGTTTCAGTTCCATTACATGACCTGAAGCCTGATTGAAATGGATTAAAGAGGCAGTGTTCTTCCATAAACATTTCTAATTAAGCAGTGACTACCTTTTCAAGAATCTTTGCAAGCCAACCCAGGCCAGCACTGGGGTGATAATTTGGAGCATATTATGATCCAATGAAGTTTTCATTAGCAGGGGTGTTAAGATAGACCCTTTAAGCTCTTTAGGAACCATTCCTTGTGTGCATGTTGATCCAGCCAAGGATTGTGGATTCCGAATGTAGACACATTTAGAAGGTACATTCAAAGATATTTGTAGGACTGGGGAGTATTTAATTGAAGGCAGGCCTAAGAAAGATACATAAGTATAATCGTAGGGTGTGGCTGTGTGATAGACTTGAAATGTACTCCAAGGAATCCTGTGAAGAGTAGAGACTTTGCAATGACAAGGAATGCATTTAATGTTTTTAATCAAACAAACTCCAGAAATGTGATAGTAGGAATGTTATGTTAGTGTTAAAGGATATTTGTACCGCGCACTATGACCACCAGAGTGGTTCCCTGGCGCTCTGGCGGCTCTGAAAAAGGGAGAAGTTGGGGGTGAGTTAGTGGGAATAAGCTGGAAAAGTGCAAGAGAGCAGTGATGTGCTGTTGGCAGCCTCAGCCCGGTTGATCCGTTGGCTGGGCTTGGGGTGTTTTACGGTTGGTAGTCGTTGTGTGCTGTTGTACAAGTCTTTGTGTGGTTTGTTTTGTTGTTGCAGTGTGGTGAAGTTTGTGCAGACTGCTGCGCTTTAGGTTTGTGGTTGTGTTTGGTTAGAGTTTGAGAGGTGTATGCAGAGGGATGAAATTGTTAGTGTATTGGTTAGTTGGTATTGCTGTCCTTACACTTGTGTCTAGGTATGATGCTTGCTATCATATGCTATTCCATCTGAGTGTGGCACTTGCTAATCTTCAGTGTTCTGTCCAAATGCGAGGCAGGCCAGTGATCACCATTCTATTCAAGTGTGTCACTTTTCATCATTCAGAATTTCATTTAAGTGTGGCACATGCTAACATTCACAATTCTGTCTCGATGTGACGGCAGCTACGTTAAGAATTCCCTCTAAGTTTGGCACATGCTAACTTTCACAACTCTGTTTAGATGCAACGCCAGCTTAAGTTAGGAATTCCCTCTAAGTGTGGCACATGCTAACATTCACAATTCTGTCTAGATGCGACGTCAGCTTAAGTTGAGAATTCCATCTAAGTGTGCACATGCTAACATTCACAATTCTGTCTCGATGTGACGGCAGCTACTTTAAGAATTCCCTCTAAGTGTGGCACATGCTAACTTTCACAACTCTGTTTAGATGCAACGCCAGCTTAAGTTAGGAATTCCCTCTAAGTGTGGCACATGCTAACATTCACAATTCTGTCTAGATGTGATGCCAGCTACGTTAAGAATTCCCTCTAAGTGTGGCACATGCTAACATTCACATTTCTATCTAGCTGCAACGCCAGCTAAGAATTCCATCTAAGTGTGGCACATGCTAACATTCACAATTCTGTCTAGATGTGACGCCAGCTAAGTTAAGAATTCGATCTAAGTGTGGCACATGCTAACATTCACAATTCTGTCTAGATGTGACGCCAGCTAAGTTAAGAATTCGATCTAAGTGTGGCACATGTTAACATTCACATTTCTATCTAGATGCAACGCCGGCTCAATTAAGAATTCCTTCTAAGTGTGGCACATGCTAACATTCACATTTCTATCTAGATGCAACGCCGGCTAAGAATTCGATCTAAGTGTGGCACATGTTAACATTCACATTTCTATCTAGCTGCAACGCCAGCTAAGTTAAGAATTCCATCTAAGTGTGGCACATGCTAACATTCACAATTCTGTCTAGATGTGACGCCAGCTAAGTTAAGAATTCGATCTAAGTGTGGCACATGTTAACATTCACATTTCTATCTAGATGCAACGCCAGCTCAATTAAGAATTCCTTCTAAGTGTGGCACATGCTAACATTCACATTTCTATCTAGATGCAACGCCGGCTAAAGTTAAGAATTCATCTAATTGTGGCATACGCTAACATTCACAATCCTATCTGGATGTGACGTCAGCTAAAGTTAAGAATTCCACCTACGTGTGGCACATGCTAACATTCATATTTCTATCTAGATGCGACGTCAACTAAAGTTAAGAATGCCATGTCAAAATGCCAAGACAACAATAGACCGGCCTTATTACGAGTTTGGCGGTAGCCATGCTGGTAAAACTGGCACAGCTGCCGCCAAACTCGTGAAAATACCCACACCCGGCAATGGGCAATTACTGGGGTATTCCGACCCCGCCGGACCTGGTAATAACCCATTGCCGGGTGCCGGTAATTGTCAGTCCCCATAGGGCTCAATGGGAATGGGTAGCACGGTAGCGCCGGCACCGTTAATAACAATACCGGCGCTACCATGTAGGTCTGCTCGCGGGTGCCAGTACGGCCTCCTGGACAGACCTGGCGGCCGTAATGGCACCCGGAAGCAGAACTCATACTTTGCCAGTCCGGGAACTATGGTACTGGCAAGCTTATCGGTACCGTAATTACTGAACCAGCTAGCTTGTAATGACCCCCATAGATGGAGGATGAAAAGGATTTGACTGGCACTTTAAGTGGGGTTAGAAATTGAAAGGGACTCTATCTAACAAGGGGATGTGACCTAAGTGATGGGTGTGGCAAGAAGAGTGCTGGGTGTGGCCTTAGGCAAAGGCCACGTTCCCCAAACACTAAATCCTGAGAACATTCGGGCATGTGTTTTGGGTCACTCAATATGTTCTGAGGTAGGTCTATTTGCATACAGTCGACATGTTGTAAATAAAACACTCTCTGTAAATAATAACAATTTCACATTTATATAGTGCTAGGAACCCTCAGGTATCTGAGCGCTGCTTATTATTACCCACGTGTGCTTGCCGGGATTCGAACCTGCGTTAGCAGGATCTGCACTAATCTCAGAGCAAGTGCTCTACTCGCTGTGCCACTTGACCGGCATGAATGACTGGAATAAATGAACCACCTTCTCACTCAGTATATAAACAATCCATTCAGTGTGTAAACACATTCTGTAAGTACATCTCTTTTGAGAAATAGAAACATCTCTCGCATTCTATATACAAAACAATTCATTCAGTGAGTAAGGTACCCACATTCTTGCAATGTATCGCTTTTGAAAAAGGGGAGGGGGCAAACATCACTAATGCAGGCTCTTTGCTGGTTTGCATAAACCAAGGAGCATTCTGGGAACATAAGAATGAAGACATATTTTTATATTTTATAAATATGTGTGTGAAAGGGAGTCGAGCATGCAACCCTTATGAACATATAAGGCACACTAGACTTGGTGCTCATTTCATTTGCCACAGCACAGTAAAACCTCTGCATACCATGAGCCATATGTACTCATTCAGTGAGCTCCAGCATTTCGGTGTGAGTCTTGGACTGTCCTGCTTGAGCAAATTCCATGAATAGGCTCCTTTCACTGCTTGTCTATTGATCACATGTTCATGCTTTTAGATTGCCTCAGATGTTACTTAGTGGGAGAACTTGCAATGCCCTAGGTAGCTCTGGCTCACTTAAAGCCCTGGACTAGTGTCTATCCTTCTATATGCATCGAAGACTGACACCCGAATAGTATGAAATGAAGAGGGCAGCCTTCTGATCTGTGTCTATCTACGAAGGGCGCCTAGACCTGGTTAAAACTATACTGTGTGCTCTGCACACTATATGCATTTAATCATCCCTAGCACTTGGGCGCCATCATGTTAACCTTCAAAGTAATTAAGTGCTTTTAACAATCACCCTCATACCACACCTCTTCTTTCTAATCCTTCATCAATAGTTTTCCTCCCTGAATAACATACAGTGCAGTGAGTGAAGATATGCAAATACTCACTGAGCTGAGCAGGCAAAGCATTCCCACGTGTTTGCTTCTGTAGCTCGGTACCTCATCATATTTTGAAGAAGTACCTTTTTAAACATGGCTCTTCAAACAAAAAACGCATGCTCAAAAGTCCATTGTGAAAGCAGAAGATGGCATTATTTTATCAAACAAGTTCTGCATGTAACGCTGAAAATGATTTGATGCAGACAACTTACCAATTGCATCTTTTTAATTACAATGCTCTTGGCAGTGTTCTGAACCCTTGTAGATCATTAGTCGAGCCTACTTGATATGGTTAATGGGAGGATGACAGATTCATCTTCTAAAACACATTTGGGGGGGGGGGGGAATCGGTAAAAATGGCTTTAAAGTGACAGAACACTTGTATTGCCATTCTTGCTGACCAACGAGATTTTCTTCCATTTGTCAGGTGGAGCAGGACATATTTTCCATGTCCACCTGGTTTTCATGCATGAGCCAAAGGCAGCTGCATTACTGCCAGCATGTATTTCATTTCATTCTGCGGTAATTCAACATATTCCTATGGAATCTCCGTGAAGGGACCACCTGGTAAAAGCAGGGGAATTCAATAGGAATTCATTCTAAACCCCTCCCGCAATTGTTAAATGCAGGATTTATTTACACTTTTTCACAAATGTAGTGGAAAAGTAAAGAGCAAAGGCGACTTTGCTTTGTTGTGCTCTCTATTCTTCCTCTATGTGGTGGAAAAGAACTGACTTTTGCACTTAAGAGTAGACAGTCGTCGTCCGCCTCCCTGCAATTTAGGATTTACATTAAAATTACCTTTGTTTGTTTGTTGAATTTGTAATGTGCGCCAAACCCGAAGGTATCTGGGCGCAGAATACACAGGAGAGCAAGTACACGTTAGGCTTATGTTACAGACAACAAGGGCAACAAAAAGGAGGCAAGTTACAATATTGACATGTTCAGGATAAGTAGTGGAAATATGGGTCATAGTACATTACAATCTGTAGTGAGAGGTCGGCGTGGGTATAGGGCAGGAGGGGGCACCCATAGGAGCATGGGTCATGCAGCTCAGGTGAGTGTTGTATCAGTCATGGGAGGAGGAGGGGGTCATAGGAGTGGAAGGTCAGGAGTCTTTGGAAACAAGCCAGTTGATAGTGTTGCGCCTGAAGTGTGGGAATGTTTGATCCTCTCTAAGTGACCGAGGGAGGTCATTCCAAAGTTGTGTTGCTAGGACAGGGAAACTGCTCCCTCCTGCCTTTTTGAATCTCTACACGATCAATTTGGAGGAGTTGGCTGTTCTAGTCGGTCGAGTGGGAATTTTCTTGATAATTTTTTCAGATAGGTAGCGTGGGGCCGCACCATTGAGACATTTGTGGGTGAGGGATAGCGTTTTGAGGGTAATTTTATCATTGGTGGAGAGCCATTTATTCTGTCTTCTTACATGTGAGATGTGCACCCTCTGCTGGATCCCACAAGCTGATCACAGCACGTTATTTTGTAGAATCTGGATTCTCTTGATAATGCCTCTATTGGCGCCTAAGTAAAGTGCATTACACTATTCCAACTTTGACAAGGACCCTAGCCAGGATCAAGCAGCTTTCTCTGGAAAGAAATGGTTTACATGATCTGATCAGCTTGCATGTGTAAACTGTAGAGGATGACTTGTTTGTTTAGACTGCATGTGGAGTCAAGGTGAAATCCTAATGTCTTCACCTCCTTTGACACTTTGATAGTATTTCCATCAATATTAAATGAGGGATAATTAGGGTTAGGTTTGCTCACGTTGGCTGCCAACCCAAGTATGAGGAGTTCTGTTTTATCGTCATTCAGGCATAAGCCATGAACAGCCATCCATGCCTGAATGATTAGATACATTCTGTTCACCAGAGCCATGTCTACACTATAATCGCCAGTACGTGGAATGAGGATGTGGGTATCACCTGCATAGTTAGTGTAGGTGATACCCAGACGGTCCAACTTGTCAAACAGCGGCTTCGTGAAGACGTTGTACAGTTTAGGTGAGACACATGAGCCTTGTGGCACACCACAGGTGGTAGGGATGGGATCAGCAGAGTCAGTGACAGAGAAGACTCTCATTGTCCTATTATTCAAGAAGGATGTGATTCATGTGATAGCATCCTTAGAAAAGTGGGCAGCACTGGCCAAGTGATGACACAGTACTTTATGGTCGACCATGTCGAATGCGGCCGAGAGGTCGAGGAGAAGTAGGCTGTTTTACCGGTGTCCTTGAGAGTGTCAATTTGAGACTTTAGGTCTAATAGAGCGGTTTCTGTGTCATGTTGTGGCTTGAAACCTGACTGGCGATGCCTAGTAGGTGATTGAGCTCAAGGTGTTTCTGAATCTGGATGTATGCCATTTTATCCAGAATTTTAAGAAGAAACGGTACAGTATTGATATGGCGGTAATTGGTAGGGATGGCGGGGAAAAGGATTGCTTTTTTATTAGGGGACAAACCCATGATTCTTTTAAGTTGTTAGGGACAGTTCCTGAAGAAAAAGAGGCGTTGATTAGCTTGGCTATGAATGGGGATAGGTCTCTGGCGGCGTCCTTAATAAGTTGGGCTGGGCAGCTATCTCCCTGGCAATTGGATGGTTTGAGTGAGATAATAGTTTTTTCAACCTCTAGCGTGGAAACTTTAGAGAATCTGAAACTAAGGACAGGATTATTAGCTCGCTGTCATGACCCTTACCCCAGACCCCTACTGGCAAGTCCACTTGCCAGGTAAGGTCAGGGTTCGGGGCTCCATTAAGGCCTTGGAGGCCTTGCATCCACTCCCAAGACTCTCTTGGAGTTAGTCCTGGCGCCTCTGGCGCCAGGCTCATATTCATTGTGGAAAACATGTTTGAAGGGGGATTACTTTTCATTGGGCCTGCAGTTAACATGGAGGCATTCACATAGCTTGGTTTCTAAGAACTAAGCTATGCGGTATAGTGTTTTGGGTGTGGTGGCCTCGGACTACTTTACCAGGGCTACTTTGCTGGGAGGCTATTTAAACCACACCCAAGCAACAAAGCACGCTTTGCGTTACTTTGCAGACTGCAACGTAATGCTCACTGTGTCCTGTGATACCCATGAGCCTCAGAGCAACGAGCCTGCAGAGGAGACAAAAGGAACATCATTACTAGAATCCTTCCTGCAATCTCATCCTGTGATCCGCTCTCCTGTGAACAGCTTCTTCTGGGCACCGCATACCTACCGGAACGAAGCAACCTGAAAAGGAAAGGGAGAAAGACAACATTAGAAAAGGCATACTCTGGCATTGCTTAAGCCACGAACATCACAAGAAGCTTACCTTGCTTGTCACCTCCTGGCCGGCATCGTTCCGGAGTTCCACACCTGCTGGAGAAGGACAGCGTGACCTGTAAGGAAGAGAGGAAACACAGGTTAGCAAAAGCAAGACAAAGCAGCGCAACGCATAGCGCATTACTTAGCGCTTTGCAGCGCACATCTCGCGCCATCATTTGCTGGCGGTGCTCAAACCAACCAGCACGCCGCTCCGAATCTCCCGCACACCTAGGGAGAAAGAAAGGACATTATTAATCACAAAAGAAAGGCAGGCAAGAACAAACAGCGTTATACAAAAACTGCTGCAATAAGACCTACCTTAAAGACACTTGAATGGGCACGCGCCAGTGAAGTAACTCGGTCGCCCATGCCCACTGAAGACTACGCACCCTGCTAAGAAAGCAGGACGGAGAGCATGCCTAACACCACAGCAAGGTGAGGAGAGGACCTAAGGGCTGAAGCCAAAGGGGTGGTGGGAGGATACTTTACCTGAGTCAGCCAGTCTTGAACCCAGCCCTCCTGTGTTTTCAGGCTAGACTTTCTCCGAAGATATCATCCGGAAATCTGGGAGAAAGTTCCGGCAACCAACCAGGGCTGAGTGGCATCCCCGTGGATACCAGGTGACCGTAGCATTCGCTCTGTGGGGACAGCATTATTATCAGTAGTGGATAAGGTTGTTTTTTTGTTCTCAATTTTTTTTGTAGCAGGGACATTTTGTTAGAGAGGACATTTTGGATGTTGGTACACCAAGGTTTGTCTTTTATGCAGTCATCTACTTGTGGAATGGGTGTTTCTAGTTCTCTTAGGATTGTGACAATTTCCTTGGAACTAGAGCTGGCCTTCTGAATCCTATTATTATAAGTTTCTTGTTTAGATAGTAGTATTTCTTTTTTATAACATGCAATAGAGTTGACCAAGTTTGTTTTATTATCTGCTGTAGGGAAGAGTCTACAGGTGGATTCTAACTTCCTTTTTTCATCTCTTAGTGCTTTTAGGTGAGGCGTGAACCAGGAGTTCAAGTGTACATTTGGTTTACTTTTTTGCAGTTTGAGGGGTGCTACTGAGTCTAGTGCATTTGTAATGGCGGCGTTGTATGCATTAACCAAGACATCAGGTTCTGAATAATCAGGCAATGAGTGAGGACAGGGATGATAAGCAATAGGATCCTGTTTGCTGTAATATTCTTTTTATTGCGGGTATGGATGGGGGAGCCATTGTGTTAAGTTTGGGACAGAGAATGTTACTTGAAAGGGAGAAGGTTAGCAGGAAATGGTCTGTCCAAGTTTGAGGTGTGATGGATAGAATGGATGCATCACAATTTAGGTCTGCTACCCAGTCGAGGGTGCTACCTTTGTCGTGGGTGGCCTGTGTCACCTTTTGGGTGAAGCCAAGCTCAAGAAGTATGTTGACAATGGATAGGGCATGTATGTCGTTGGGATCATTGAACCCAATATTTAGGTCCCCTAGTAGAAGTATTTGGGACAAGACTTTGGTGTTCTCCGATAAGATAGAGGAGATGTCCTCTTAGAAGGATCCAATTGGTCCTGGAGGTCTATAAATCAGATGTATGGTTAGAGTGCTGGTTTTGGAAGTGGGTAATTTGATCGTGAGGAGTTACAAGATTTGAGGTCTGGGACGGGATTATTCTCATGGCTAGGTTGGCTTTAGTGATAATGGCAATAACTCCACCTCTAGCATCCTTTCTATATGCTCTTAGTATATTGTAATTATCTGGGACGGCAAGAGAGATGGTAGGGCCTGCGCTTGGTGTAACCACGATTTGGTTATGGTTTAGAAATCAAGGTTGTTTGCCGTAATCTGGTCAGCAATCTCAGATGTATGTGCTACAAGTGATCTAGCGTTGATTAACGCAGCTTTAAGATTGGGGATGTTGATCAGGCAGGCAGAGGGAGTGTTTTGAGATATTTTAGGCCTGGGGAGGTGTGGATACCAGTGGGGGAGTTTATCTTAGTGGTCCCTAACGTGTTGGTCGTGTGATTAGTAAGTCGGGCCTCATTTCTTTCTTTGTGTATAGTGGGGTGAGCAGTCATGATGTTTACATCATTCAGATTATATTTGTGGTGTTTCTTGGTGGTAGTTCTTAAGGAAAGGTTAGTTACTATAGTTGTTTTGGTAGTGGAAGGTTTGTACAGTCTAGGTAATCTAGCTCTGAGACTTTTATTCCTGGCCAAGGTACTACAAGGTGTACGATTATTGGTAGGATCACTATTCACAAGTTGAGTAGGGCGTGGGTTGGAGAGAGAGTTTACTGTTCGGGAGTATTCTGGGGTACTAGACGTACATGGGTGGCTGCTATTGGACATATTTGAGAGGAATGATTCAGTATGAACCTATTTGAGTGCTTAAGGTCATTAAGGCCAATGACCAGAGGACTGTGCTGAGTTACAAGGCAATGGCGTAGATAGTGTTAGGATGGATTTTTGGTGCTTAGGTAGTGGTGTGTTGAGGTGAGTGTCACCAGGGATACTTAACAGGCATCAGGCATGTTAGCTAATAGGCGCAAAAAGTCCCGAGGATCAGATAATTTGTTTGAAGGCGCTGAGTGCGATTGGGTAGACCCTAAAGGTATGGTCTGGCATTAAGGCGGTGCACATGTAGGTGGTACAGCAAAATGAGGTGGCGCGAGACTGTGCAGCTCGGAACCAGGGACTCAGTGAGTCAGTGCTATAGAGGTAGGGCTCTGGGAGGGGCACGATAAACCTTTGTAATATGGTCTGACGTTAGTATAGGCTTTAGTATATACGTTAGTCACTTGCATCAGGCATTGAGGTGCAGTGCGCAGGGATACATATTAATGCTGCAGTAAGTCTGTGCAATAAGGGAGAGGCAGAGAGTGCTGCGGAAAGGGACTGGGTAATACGGTAGGCAGTGGGGGCCGTGGCGGAGTGGGACAATATTCAATCAATGGAGAGGGATTCTAGGTCAATGCAGTAAATCAATGCAGTACAGGTGATGAGCAGTTTTAAATCAACGGAGAGGGACTCTAGGTGAATGCGGTAAATCAATGCAGTACACGTGATGAGCAGTTTTAAATCATTGGAGAGGGACGCTAGGTCAATGCAATAAATCAGTCCAGTACACGTGATGAACAGTTTTAAATCAATGGAGCGGGGTGTTGGGTCGATATCTTGGCGGCGGCCAAAAGTATAGTACTTATCTTGCACCGATACAGGCAACTGGGTAATGGCTGGCGAGAGGCAGGGTCCCTGGTGCACAGCGCTCATCAAGCTCGCTCAGGGGTCAGTCAACAGCCTTTGTTGTTGCCTTCGTTGGGGCTGGCTAACGCCTGCCGGTGCCCCATCCAATGGCTATGGGATGTTGGCTGGCCAATCAGAAGGCCGGGCCTAGCATCAAGGCAGGAAGTTCCAAATCTTTCACAACGAAGTCGATATCTCGACGGTGGTGGTCATCTTATATTAACAAACCATGCGGTTTGCTGGCCTGCGGACTCCGAAACGTAGTGAAATGCACATCAGATAGGCCTTGGACAACATAAGTGCACAAAAGAAAACATAAATGCAGCAGTCATAGTCAGAGTAGGCAGATCGGTGGCGCTCACTGTATTTGAAGCCCAGGGGCTTACCTCGCTCGAATTGCCGGATGGGAAGGGTGGCAGAGCTGCTCCTGCAGCTCTCGTATGTTGAGAGCTCATGCTCCGACCTCAGGTGGCACTGAAGTACGTCAGGGCTCAGTCTGGAGCCTTTGTTGTTGCCTTTGTTGGGGCAGGCTAATGCCTTGGATTGTCGGACAATCATTTCTACAGTATTCAGTTGTGCATGTAGACATGCCATCACACTTTTCTTCTCCCACCTTGGGTCTGTATAGAAAACTATGTGCCCCAACTAGAATGTTTCACTCTTTGGTCTCCACAGGGCAGCACAGATGTAGCATCTTAATTAGGTCAACCAATAATGCATCTTAAATACCGCAAGGAACACTCATAGGGCCTCATTACAAGTTCAGCAGTGTGGAGAAAAAGTGGTGGTAATTCGGTTCCTGCCACTTTTAATGGCGGTAATAGAATTAATGCTGATTTTCCCCATACCACAAATTATGGAAGGGATATGCGTATTCTGGTCAGACAGCCTGTCCCCTCAACTGGCAGGGAGGAGACCGGATGACAATGCCTCTCCTTTGAACCTTTGTCAGGTTGGTAACACCTTTCCACAGCAACACAGCCACCCAGCAAGGGCTGTTTTAGGAACCAGGAAACAAAGGCCACACCTGTCCCAAAAGGACAAATCTCACACCAGGGTGGTGCATACCAAAATGGCCTTTGATGCTATTGACAAGGGAGAGGGTGGGGTTAGTGTAGATGCACGGAACTCAGCATAGCTGGAGGAGGATTCCACCATTTTGCTCCTGTCTACCCCTCCCTGCTCCTTGCCCCTCTACTTCCTTAGTACAAAGCAATGTGGTTATGATGTTGGAGAGCAAAGATCACTTGTCACAAGAACAGGGACTGGATCCCTAAAGCAGGCTTTCTGCTCTCCAAGCACCTGGGGACTGTTGCCTTTAAAAGAGGGGGTCTCTCAGCCCTTCTTTGATTCACTCGTGGGCAAACACCTAAGGAAGACTTCATTTGGAACTCTTTTGGAAGAGTAAATCTTTCCAAAGCCCTCAAGCATTGAGGAGAAGAAGGAACAGTCCAAGGCAGGGGCAAGCTAAGCTTATGACCCACTCACAGGGCAAATTGAGTGTGATTCTTGCTGTGGACCAGGACCTGTCACTCTGCACTAATCCTCCCTGGGCTGGGAGAGCAGACCCTTAAAGGACTCATCCTGTCCCAGAGCCCCTGGATGGGGGACAGCAGGAGGACCACATTATGCTAAATTATCTATAAAATAAAATCACAGAAACAACAGTTCTCATTGAAAAACAATAGAAAAAACAAACGCTTTACTACTTAGAGAAAAGGAACGTTTTCAGATTATTCCAAAAACCAAAGCCAAGGGCACAAGTCATTGAAGAAGATGAACATGATTTCAAAGACAAGGTATTATATGAGAAAACTCCTGACTGTATGTGCTTTGTTGCTTGAGTGATTTTAAGACAGGGCAAAGAGTTGCTTCGTGTTTCATGTAACCCTCCAGAGATGTGTAATTTGGCTCCAAGATAAGTGGGTTTTTGTAATATGCTAGATAACCTAATTTAAATTGTATTCTAAATTAAAATGGAAGCTAGTGTAATGTGGTTAGAATTGGGAAACATGCTTACACTTTCTTGTCCCCTACTTCCAGCAGAGTAGCAGCATTAAAAACAGACTTTAAAGGACAAAGGACATATTGTGATACCCCCCATCAAAATGCTGTTACCCCCATCAACATGGGCTAAAACTAGTGACTGCACAGTAGTTACAAATCAGGCATATGAGGCTTTAATCACTGTAAGAGAGCAATCTGCTACTGAGCTATAGAATCTTTTTTGAACTATGATATTTTTAAGATAGTTTACAATCCAGAAGAAAGCATTTAAAGCAAGAATTGCATGTCATTACCACCATTTGCTCTGTTTGGAGGGAAGAGAAATTTTGAAGGATTGAATTTTTAATAAGCCTTTAGTATCCAAAATTCAATCCCAGTCGGACATTCACCCAGGAAGAGGATGTCCTCTGTAGGTGACACTTTAAAATATAAGTGTGTATCATCAGCATACTGGTGAAGTGTGATGCTGCACATGGTTGCAAGATCCCCAGTCACTCCATACACAGGTTGAATGATATTAAGGACAAAATAGATCACTGAGGCAGTCCTCTAGGGGCAACATCCTGGTCCAATCCTGAGGGTTTCGTGCAGACACATTACAATCTACCAGAAAGGAAAGATCTTATCCGCTCCCAATACCTATGCGACCAAACAGTATTGTTAGACATGGCTCATGGCCAACCAGATTAAAGCCACTGAGTGATCTGGAAGTACGAGCAAGCTTGCATCCCCTCTTTCAAGTTGCCAGAGAACATTGTTAAATCCCTGGAGCGTGGCTGTTTCAACCTGTTTCCATATTCTAATAAGCTTGAAACGCGGATTGGTGCGAACATGGAAGGTGATACTGATCATGTGGGGTTAGAGATAAAGGGAGATCACATTTTCCAAACTGTTCTCATTGGGAAAGCTGATAATAGCCGTATAGGTATAAAGTACTGAGGAATCCAAAGTAGTTTTCTTTCAAAAGCGGAGAACTCATGCACTTTTCTAGATCTGAAAGGAGCATTGTAGAAAAGAAATATTTCTAATCAGTCAAAGTATTCCCTTAGCTCCATGGGAAGCTCTTTTAAATACCATGCCTGGATGGTATCATCTAAAAAGGAAGGATTCAGATTTTAGATAAGATATAATATATGGGAAATCACCCCCAAATAAAGTTGCAAAATTTTCTCAGGACAAAAAAAAAGATGTTTTCACCAATTGCTTTTATGTTGAAAATTCATTTTGGAGCAATACTATTTTGTTAATATAAATAATGGCCGTGCATTTCTCGATTGAGTGAACCATGGTCAAGAGAAATAAAGGAATGGCATAGTATTTAACAATTTAAAACATGACATTAGATTGGATTGCTGGCCAAGTGATGTTAGTAGAATAGAAACAATGTTTACATGTAGCTGCACATGTTTAAGTGCTTGCAAGGAATATACAGATTTAGTTCTTTGGTAAAACTTTTCTAGTTGGTTTAGCTAGCTCTTGATGAGATGAATCACTTGGGCATTCCACTGGGAAATCATGTCTTTTGCATGTACATTTTAAAATATAGGTGCAACAGAATCAATTAAAAAAACGAGGTTACTGAATACATATGAAAAAACATTTTGTTTAGATCAGAGATTATTTTAATTACAATAAAGACACATTATTAACATGTTGTTTAGCAATTTTGTCTAGTTACAGTTGATCTAACCATTGCAACTGGGTAACTAAAATAGACAAAGGAATCCACAAGTGATCAAACCAATCCTACTCAAAATAGTATTCATGGAAGAATACAATCTAAGCAAAACAGAAAGGTGATGGCTGTAAAATGTTTCCGCCTTGTTGGGCATCATCGGTGAGGATTAGCTTGGGTCTCTAGGCCCGGCAGACTCGGGACCCACGTCTGGGCATACCCGTCCCACTCGGGGTGACTTTAGCAAAACAGAAAGGTGATGGCTGGAAGGGTTTGAATTAATCACAACCACGAGCAAAGCTCTGGGCAACACTCCAGACCATCGTTTTTCAGCCTGCCAAGCCATTACAGAAGGGGAAAAACCATATGCAAATCAGGCTTTCTCCTACCCCAGAAGGGCAGAATACAATCTAAAACATTGCTGTTATCATGAGTATAATAATTAATTCACTGAAATATAAACTGAAACTGACATTAGTCCTTAAGAAGAAAAACACAACAGAAGGACTTTATTTACACATGAATGTTGTTTTATTGGAACTCCGCCATCCTTTTGAGAGTGCGCTTGGGTGAGTGATCTTTGCTCACTGCCAGAGAGTGCTAATGAAGATGTATACAAGAAAGAGGCTCTGGGACCAAGTAGCTGCTCAGTCACGTTTAACTAGTGCAGCCTGCTCAACGCTGTTTTATGGAAGCAGCCGTTTTGTCAGGGCCAGTGGAGCAGTTTAAGCCCGTGAAAGATTTGCTGAACGTTGCTCCAAAGGGCTGCTTTTGTTAACGTGATGTGCATGATTTGCTTCTATACTGCATGTGAACTGTCTACATTTGGGAGAGATTTGTTGAAAGATGCTTTTAAGAGCATGTTTTGTTTCAATGCTGCTTGTACAGTCTAGCACGTGGTGAATAGGTGTCTTCAGTCTGGCACAAGTAATATTATTTCCGCCAAGCTAGCCTTATGTCACTTTTGTCCATTAAACAATATGTCATGATATAAATATGTGCTCCTTATTTTACATAGACTTTTAGATGGCATTACTATTTCTTTGTAAAGGGAGCAGGTTGTTTTTTTAATTCTTTTATTATTGTGTTGTTTTGGTTAAATAAACCTTATAACACAGAAGCATTAACATTTAACAGTTTGAGAAACATAAATCATTATAGTAGTAACAGTGCATTCATTAGAAGAGCATAATAATGTATATAAAACTGTAAAAAATAAAATACATGTGAACCGCGCACATGTACAATAGATTGATTTGCATATCTACATTATACAATTTTTATAAATTATAAACATTAAATTATATCAAACAATATTAAAAACGTTCTCAATAGCAATTATAACAACTGTAAAATCTGCGTCCACATATAGAAGACTGCAAAATTTAGTGTCATTGATCCCCCTGAATATATATAGGCCCAAACATGATCAAAGTTTAGATTCGTAAATTTATAGCTCAACCTTATGTAACCTTTTTCATAAATTTCCCCTACCTTTGGGCACAAGGTGAGTAAGTGTCTCGGAGTTTCAACAGCTTCATTGCACAGCCTACAAGGTCTGAGATCATATGCAAGTCCTATCCACTCACCAGTGTGGGAGAACATGGGGAGCAGTTCTAGCCGTAAGGACAGAACAAATCTTCTCACCCTATTATTAAAAGGTTTGGTGAGGTAGTGGCGCAGAACATCCACCGGTAATCCTTATTTCAAATATAATTAATATCTTTTAAAGTTCCCCAAATGAGCGAAATTTGCATTCCGATCTCAAGTTGTGGCAAGTTTTTTAAATTTCTTTTCCATCACCTCAAGCGGATCATCAGCATTAATTTGGAAACCTATCATTTCAAAAACAATGCGAACGTCGTACATCAACTCCTTTAAGGGATTGTTGGCCCAATCTCGTACTAAAATATGCAAATAAGAAATCCCTATTATCTTTCCTGTCAATCATAAAAAGGAGTATTATTCCCATTCTTATTCTCAGATGGGTATCAAGAGATGCTAATCCCAGCTCACAGTTTATCAACTCCAAAGGAGTATTTCTAAGTAGCCACAGCACTCTCTTCCATAATCTCCCCTCCAGTCTCTTAACCCACTGTCTTTCTTTATTTGTGAATATCTCCCAACCATGATCTCAAAAGGGCCTGATACAGGCTTTAAAAGTGTTACCAGGGCTTCAATCGAATAGCCAGCCTCCTGTCTAATCAAGTTTGGAACAGCGACAAATCTTCTCTCAACTTTCTGACAGCCAAAATTCTCCAAAAACGTAACACTCAAGGAGCATGAGATATACACCCCCAATTATATGTAAGAATCTACAACTTCAATGGATTCACCATCCATTGCCTATCCACATTTAGAACAATCCTTAATGTTGGAATGTATAGACATTATTTTAGGTTTTCTATAATTTATACTCAAATTATTTATCCTTGAATATTCAGATAAGGGTGCATACTGCATTTGAGTCCATTTGGGGTGCGACTAATCAGGAGGGTATCATCCGCATAGGCTAACCAATTTATAAATTCATTATCAATTTTGGGAGTTAAGTTTTGAATATCCCACATGAGCTGGCCGATATCAGCAACATATAGGTTGTAGAGGGTTGGGGGCAATGTGCAGCCTTGCTTTAATCCAAAACTTGTATTGATTTTGTTACTAAGGGTACCCTCCTGGTTCAATCTCACTTGGGTTACAGTGTCAGAATATACTTTTCAGATGAAGTATAAAGCAGTCGGTTGGTCCATAGTCTTTCTCTGTCCACCATGTCAAAAGCACTCATAATCTATGAAACAAATATACAATGCATCATGTTTCCTAAACTTGTTTTGGGGTATAAGAAAGATCAGGGACCAGAGATTAGACAGGGAACCTATCCCCTGTCCAAAGCCAGTTTGGAATTTTGGTAGTAAATTATTTTTCTTGATTTCTTGATCCACTTGTTTGGTTCCACTATTCCACTAGTAAGAGCTGTGAGAAAATCTTGGAACAAGCATCTGTCATGGCTAAGAGCCTATCATTTTCTGAATTATCTCTAGAACCTTTTTTAAAAACTGGTATCAATATGGAAGTCGTCCAGCTAAGTGGTATGACTCCTGTATCTAGAACATTTCCAAAAAGATGAGACGGAATGAAACCCCAAAATTCAGGCTTATGTTTATAGATTAAATTAGGAATCCCATCAGGTCCAGGGGCCTTAAATGGCTTTAATTTCCTAACATTGTCAACAACTGTATCGTATTCAGTATCTATCTTTATCACAGATTATGTGTTCCCTTTACTCAAGGAATCTTTCTGGGTAGCCACATCTTTGACCTTGTAATACAGGCCATTAATATGTCTCATTCATTCCTCTTCAGATATGGGATTGATTTCAATTCCCTTTCTTGTATCATTTACTATATGGGTTTTGTAAATATGCTGACATTTCCACCTGTCTGCTTATCTTAGAGCATTAAACACAGAAAGCCATTTAGAAGTGTGGATGGATGATTTATGTCTATTATTAAAATTCTTATATTTAGTTCTAATTTGAGATATTGTTTCCTACCTCAGCTCAGCATGTATTCCCGTCAACCCCTTCACTTTTCTTAGAGCTCTCTCATTTTTGTTTTCCTGAGCCACATCTGAATCATAGGCTTTTCTTTTAATAGACTTCTTTTTTGCTCGTCTTTCACTTCAATTTTTTTAGCTATAGTTCTTAGCACACTCAGATAGCCAGACAAAGAAATCGACACTGACTTCCTCTTTTAGTATATTCTTAGGGCAGAAGTCATCAAAATAGGAGATGTACCGCTCAATATTTTTTATCGACCACTGTGTTCTGTTGCCAGTCAAGTTAATCCCTACCTCTCCAACCATCTTTGTTTTAATATTTCTATCTGCGATAATGGTAAACTTCTTTACCATATGATCACTTGTGGTGGTTGGAATGATCTTCAAATTTCCAATAAACTGGTACAAAGCAGGGGGGAACAAAGAGATAATCAATCCAGGACCTAAAATTCCTAGCAAACTAGGTATAAAGATCACCATCACACTTCCAACTCTCAGGTACGGATGCAATAGGCTGTTAGAGTTGATAAAGATGTCCCAGGGATCATTATTGCTTATTAAGTACTCATCAGCCATAACAAAAGTAGAATCATTGTTATTTGTGACAACATCAAAATTATTGTTTATGTTGTTTCGATGGAATCTTGCAAAATCACCAGCAATTAAGTACAATGAGCCTGTGTTATTGCTAGACCATTTCTCCAATAGCCTATGAAGATCAGCGATAACATGTTGCGAGATAATGTTGTTCGGTAGATTACATACATTAATGATCAGGATTTTTTACAAGTACCCATCGACTTTATGTTCTACTATTCCTGCCAGTATATTATAAGAAGGTGGAGCAAGGGCATAAGGTGTCAGAGAAAAGTCAGATCGTGCTCCCAATATGAGTCTCCCTGAGGGCCTCCCAGCATTATGGCATTTGGCCTTTAGCTGGATAGTCTGATAGTCATCCAATTTATATTCTCCCATAATACATGTTTCTTGCAGGGCAAATATATCAGCCTCCAATATGACGGACATCCCAATGCTATTCAATACAAAAGAGTGAAACTCTCTAGTGTTCCATGATATGACTCCACCCTCCCCATCGTTGCATCAGTCAATTGCCTCACACAAATTCCCATAGTTACAGTCAATATCATGTCCATAAATTCCAGGCGCACGCCCCCTTTTTTTCATGGGCAGATTTTCTTCAATTCTACTTATCTTATAACCCAGTTGCATGAACTGTGGGGCATATGATAAGATACATTCAGTGACAATTGGGGAGACTAGATCGAAAATAGCCCAATTAGAATCATATACCATTTTGGGCAACTCTACCCTGGTTAGATTATGGGTCCCAATGGCTTTTAGGTTAGATATTTGATGGAATAATTATAAGACATTAGATCTGTTCAAAAAGGGACTCCGAGCTGTAGAAGACTAATTCGGATCTTTTTGGACAGCAATTTCGGGTGAGATAATATATCATTCAATCTGGCTGTACTAACTTTATTAGTATCCCTCATCATGTTATCATGGGCCTGGAGATGGGTTGGCGTAGAGCCCCACTGTTGATTATCCCAGTCTTCTCCACCCAGTAAGGTGTTATGTTCATCACATTGGTCAAAAGTAAACCTGGTGGGTTCTGGTTCGATAATATTAGAATTTATTTTCTTCTTTTGCTTGTCTAACCAGGGTTCTAGCTTGCATTGTATGGCCTTTTTGTTAGATGTAGTCATTTTAGAATGTATTTGATTGCTTTTTTAATCTTGATTCAGTCCATTGGTCTCTTCCTCATCCATTAAGTGGAAACATGAGGGGGATTCCACACATAAGACCTTCTCCGCAGATGCAGTTGCCAGAGCATGCCTCACCATGTTATTTTTATTTTATCTCTTTTGTTGGGGCACTACCTTAAGTTTTTTACTAGACCTATTTCTTTTTTTTGCAATTACAATAGCCTCATCTCTTTCTTTATTTACGGCCCTCTTTGGCTGGGGAAAATGCTGAGGGCCCTTTACCGACCCTTCTAGTTCATCGTGAATGGTTAAGATGGAATCATCCGCATTAATATGCTAGGGTGTGATATATTTGATATATTTGAATTTGTCTTATCAACTGGCCTGTGTAAAATCAAGGCAGCCTGAGTACCGATAGATCTTTGGTCAGTATGGTGTATGACCACCTCAACCAGCTTTGAAACACATTGTGTATAGACACTATACAAATAAACAATCAATCAATCAATGCCCACTCTTAGGAATTTTTGTTATTTAAGTATGGAGTTGCACATCGTAAAAAGGGCCTCCAGGAACCTCATGCTCTCAGACTCACCCCCCAACTCCTCATCTGATGTCACGGATGAGGATAAGTCCTCGAAGTAGGATGAAGATGCTTGCACCCGAGCTGCAATTCTTTCAAGATCAGGTGATTTCTCCAGATTTGTTGGTTTAGGGGATTCAAGGGTCTGTGGCTGCTTTGTTATTATAGTATTCGCCTTTACAGAATCCCGAGGATTGTTATCACCATATTAAGGAGGGAGTTGTTATCAATCAGGTCAGCCTCTGATAGGTCTATGTCATTACAGCTATCAATACCAGAATGAACCTCAAGAACAGTGCTCGTGGCAGTACTGCACAGTCTGTTAAAAGGTTTCCAATAAGTAGTTATTTTGTCTTGGGCATAGCGAGCTCTCCACGTTTGTCCCAGCCCGTTTCAATCACTCCCCGTGTCATACCCTCAAAAGTTACACAGGCTATGGTTTTAGCTCTAACAATGAGATGTTTCATACCAGTCAGCACACCAGTTGAATGTTTACATTCCAATTTAGCATTGCTCAGCTGTTGGTAGTGATTTCTAGCAGCCAGCATGTTAAAAAAACACCACAAGATGATATATATGGAGGCACTCACTACCCCAACTCATGCCACGAACTGCACTCAACGTGCACTTGCTTGGTACGCACGCGCAGGTGCACTTCCCCTGGTGTTTAAATACAGTGACCTGTTGTTAGGGAGAGTAGCCAAAGTCCAACAATGAAATCCACCAAATAAAAGCAGAATAATAAAGATTAGCAAGTGTATATCTTTGTCATGTCCAATATAAAGTCCTGATTAGTATCAGTATGGGAAAAGTAGCTCCAGCGAGGGGAACGCAAACACACCAGCACTACAATAATGGGCTCAAGAAGGTCTCCAGCAGCGGAACAACGCTCGTTGGTGCACTCGCTCATTGCACGCGAGCAGGTGCACATGCCCCAGTGTTTAAATACAGTGACCAGTTGTTAGGGGGAGTGGCCAATAACAAAATCCACTCCAGCGAGGGGAAAGCAAACACAGCAGCACTTCTGTAGTGGGCTCAAGAAGGTCTCCAGCAGCTAAACAGCACTAATTGGTGCACTCTCTCAGTGCGCCGTTGGAGCAGATACTTCCACTATGCTTTGCCAAACACAGACAAATATTGTTTGACCACAAAAACAATGCAATATTCATCTCTTTCCGTCCTAAAGAAGAACAGCTGAAAAATTGCAGATTACAATCACAGAGATGAAACATACAAACTCCCTGAAAAATGTGCAAAGCTGCATTTAATTGCATAGACGCAGCTATTTTAAAAAAGTCAAGTCTAGTGTGTAAGTTAGGGCTAGAGTAGCAGATTGTTGCATATAAGAGCACCTTTAGTTTATCCAATCTAGTGCGTTGATATTTTTTTTACCTTTGTGCCTGATGTTTTGTGTTCTTTTTTTTTATTTTTTATTTTTATTGTTAACAGTTGATTTAAATCAACCTTTCAATAGATAGATCATCAAAATTAACCAAGTACATTCAAATGTTAAGCAATTTACATTTCTTTTTAAATTAGAACAGTCAATAACAATATGAAGTAAAACAAAAATACATATAAAGATCAAAACACAGACATCTATACATCAATCTAGGAACGGTCATTCAAAATATTCAAGGATAATAAAAACTCCAACGTTGCCAAGGAGACTGACATACGGTCTTGTGAGAAGCACATTTTCCATAATAGGTCTGGGGTTACATTTAAAAAATCTTTAAATAAATGCTTTAAAAAAAGATGTCTCTCCCCCACCACTCTTCACAAAAAACCCGCCGGTGCTTCAGTTTTTTACAGAAGCGGCAAGTCCTTTCACTCTGACTTTTCAGCCTTATACCCAGTACCTCTGTGGTTGGCCACAGAGTCAATCGAAACCTTAGGAAGAAAACCTTGTGTTTGACTGAAGAAAATGTTATCAAATATGGGGTTGGCTGATTAAAAGATTTTAACTTAAAATTCCCTTATTAAAACAATCATATTCAATAGCTTGTTCCCATGTGAGCCTCCATTCGTATTGCCACGATTTAGTCACGTACTAAACACTTCCCTGCTCAAGTGGCATCAGGGTGTGTACAAGGACATGCTTCGATCCAGACAAACCACCACCATCAGATAACTGTATCCACTACATACTTGCAGCATGTCAACATAATCGATATGTCAATGCTGAAAAGGACCATTCGGTCAAGGAATTACTGCTCTAATCATTTGCAGTGTATGTGCAGCGGTAAACTTTTGACATACAACATGGTTTACTACATAAAATGCAACATGCTCCAACAGGTTTGGTATGAACCAGTCTTCTGCAATTGTAGCAGCAAGACTTTCCCTAGTTACATGCGCTGGGTAGTGCAGCTGTTCAAGTGCTACCTTTAACAATGCTACCAGCAACACTGGCTTTCCATTACTGTCCTCCCGCCATAATGCTTCTCTGCTGGATAAAGAACACCCCCTTCGTTTCCATAACTCCTTCTCTTCTGTGGTGCACTGCCTTGAACCTCCATTGTCTGGACTCTTGGTAAATGATGAAATCCTTCATTCACTACCATAATCTTAATTACTTTCTCCTTAATATCTGGAGTGTCAAAACTTGAAATATCTGGTGAATATGGAGTCCTTTTGGCTTCTGCATCTGCGGCTTCATTCCTACAAGAGATAAAGTCAGTCTGCTTAGTATGCACTGCACATTTAACTATTGCTATACCTACTGGGAGTTGTAGTGCCTTAATAAGTCTGTCCAATAATGATGCGTGCTGCACTCAGCACCGTCCGCTCTGAGGAAGCCCCTCCTTTTCCAATCTGCTAGCCCTGCGTGTAGGGTTGACATCACATAGGCAGAGTTACTGTACAACATCACTTCCTGCCCTTGATGTTTATCGAGCGCGACAATAAGCACTACTAATTCTGCTGCTTGCACTGAAAAGTGAGATGGTATTCTTGCACTTGCTACAACCACAAATTCACTGTTTGTTCTATGCCTCACTCTAGCTGCACCAGAATGCCTTTCTCCATTTGTTTGATCAATTTTCAAAGAACCATCAATAAAGAGAATCTCCCCTCCTGACAATGTGTTCTCTTTTACATGTCATCATAAAACTCTTCATAGTTCACGCAATCATGCACATACTCACCCTCTGCCACTGGCTCATCTACAAATGTGGCCTGGTTCACTATTTTACATCTGACAATTTGAATTGCTGGGTTTGATATGATTACTTCATATACAGAAGCTCTCTGAGATGACAATGTACCCTTAGGTTTCTCCAAAATGGCAAACAAAGCATGTGCCACAAAAAGTGTCATAGAACAACCCATTACAATGCTTGTAGATTTCTCAAATGTCAACGTGGCAGCTGCGAATGACTGTTCGCAAGGAAAATGCCCTTTCATAACAAGGTCAAAAATTCCACTGAAATCTGCAAGCAGTTTGTACCCTATTATATTTCTCTGTATAAGTACTGCTGTCATAACTGTCCCATTTAAATGTGAAAACAAGAAAAATAAAACGCCTCAGCATAATTGGGAATTCCTAAAACCAGAGCTGTACAAATTGCTTTCTTCAATTCTTCAAACCCTCCCTCCATTTCCTCAGTCCATTCTATTTTCTCCTCATTCACCTGTGCTGTCTTTAAAGCCCGCAAAAGGGGTCTTGTATATGAACTATAGTCAAACACCCATGCTCTCACATAATTATATAATCCCAAAAACATTTGCATCTGCTTCACCATGTGTGGT
This sequence comes from Ambystoma mexicanum, assembly GCF_040938575.1. Lineage (NCBI taxonomy): Eukaryota > Metazoa > Chordata > Amphibia > Caudata > Ambystomatidae > Ambystoma > Ambystoma mexicanum. The sequence goes on along the minus strand of NC_090929.1, from coordinate 305,357,944 downwards.
TTTGCAGTTTTCATGATTTCTTCAGCTCTTTCGGGTTTTACCTTCTTTCCCATCAACTGGCCAATGTGGTACACTTCTTCTTGACAATACTGTAACTTTTCTTTGTCTACTTTGTATCCTTTGTCTGCTAGAATAGTCATTAATTGAATTGAGTCTTGTCTACACTCATCTTCTGTTGTGCTACAAATCAAAATGTCATCTACATACTGTATTACAGTGCTTTTCCAATCAATATTGCCTAGGTCCATCTGTAGGACTCTATTAAAGATCGATGGGGACTCATAGTACCTTTGAGACAGCCTTGTGTGTTTCAGACGAGTCTGGTGGAATGTCAACAAAGTCAAGTCTTGTGAGTCTTTGTGCAACGCGATTGAGAAAAATGCAATTTTCAACTTAATCACCATGAAATATCACACTTCTACTGGGATACTACATAGTATTGTCCCTGGATTACGAACTAAAAGAAACTATGCCTCTATAACCTGGTTAATCAGTCTCATATCTTGTATAAATCTCCACAACCCTCTATTTAATTTCTTCACAGGTATTGAACAATGAGTCTAACGGTACCAAATTACCGTGCTCGATCAGTGCTGAAATAGTCTCAAAAATGCCCTTGTCTGCTTCTTGCGATATTGGGTATTGTCTTGCTCAAGGTAAAATCGCTCCTGGTTTCAACTTTATTTTATCCTCCCCTACTCCTTTTAATAGGTCTACATCATAAGCGCCTGTGGTCCATAAAACGCTTGGCACTTTCTCCAAGTCTTCGTCAAAGAATACTGGACGTTGCCGCATTATCGACATGCACTGTGGGTTCTCTCTTTTCTATATAGTAGTCCAATATGTAATGCTCATAAAGAACACCACTTCATCATCTGATGGATCATCTCTACACATATCATCGTCAGTGAAGTCAGTCAATCTGCACCCTTCCCCAATGGCAATCACTGTTCTTCATGGCCTACCCTTATCATCTGTTCCTTCGAGCATTGCCATTTCCCCTCGTACTATAGCTGCATCCCCCCTGCATCCCCATGGTGCATCCCCCCTCCTCATCCATAGGTATCTATGGTCTAAACAAAAATTCATCAGGTATCCTCATAGTCCTTCCCACTAAGCCAGGTAGCCATGTTAACAGAATGCTCACCCCATAAAGGAAAACTGTGGGGTCTAACAGCACTTGTCGCGGAGCCATTTGTCCTGTGAATGCCAATATAAATTCAGCCACATTCATATAGTGCATCCCAGGAGTGGAGCACACTATACATGTGTCAGTAAAGGAAAATGTCATGTTAAGGTTTGCATCTCTGAGGCATCTAACAACTCGGCCGAACTCTTTAAAATCTGCAAGGAGCTGGCCAACCCTGCTGCAGTCTCTACCTCTCCTGTCCCCTCCCAGGCCCTCTGCACCGCACTGGCCTCGCACTTCATCTCAAAAACTCAGGACATCCTGTCCTCGCTCTCCTCCTCTCTCCTCCCTCCCTCTCTTCCCGGCCCTTCCTCTTGCTCTCTTGCAGCCTCCCCTCCGCCCTCCTTCTCTGCTTTTCCACCTTTTTCTGCTGATGAGGTTTCCAGACAAGTCCGATCTATGAAAGCCTCGTCTAAACAGGTTCACCCCTGTTCCTCCAAAACCATCAAGGACCACATCGACTCCCTGGCTCCTGCCTTGGCTGCCTTTTGCAACCACTCATTCGCCTCTGGAGTCTTCCCATCCCCCCTCAAGCACTCCCTTGTGCACCCCCTCCTCAAGAAACCCTCCTCCGACCCCTCCTGCCCGGCCAACTATCGCCCAATCTCCATCACTCCCTTCCTGGGCAAGCTCCTGGAGAAACTGGCCATCTCCCAGCTTAACCTCCATGCTGAATCTGTTGGTAATCTTCATGACCATCAATCCGGCTTCAGAGCGGCCCGAAGCACGGAAACTGCTCTCCTGAACATCCGTGAGGACCTGCTCCTGAACCTCGATTCCAACACTCCCTGTGTTCTCATTCTGCTCGATCTCTCCTCTGCCTTTGACACTGTCAACCATGCCATCCTGCTCAACCGTCTCCGTGATAACCTGGGTATCACTGGTCAGGCTCTGGCATGGCTGACCTCTTTCCTTTCCGGTCGACCCTCCCAGGTCCAAATGGGCTCCTTCCTCTCTGACATCTTTTTCTCCACCTGTGGTGTCCCCCAGGGATCCAACCTCTCTCCCTGGCTTTTCAACCAGTATCTGGCACTCCTTGCCCACCGCATCGCCGCTCTCTGCCCCTACTTCCAGTGCTATGCGGACGATACCCAGCTCATTTTCAGGCTACCCTCGGCCTCCTCCTCTCCTTCCCTCATCTCCGACTGTCTGTCTGCTATCCAGGAATGGTGTGCCGCCAATGACCTCTGCCTTAACGCCAGTAAGACTGAGATTCTACTCATCGGCACACCCACTCCCTCCTTCCCTGCAGCTCTCTGGCCGGCCTCCCTTGGCCCCCTTCCTGCCCCTACCTGCAAGGCTAAAAACCTTGGGGTCATCTTCGACTCCACACTCTCCTTCTCTCCTCATATATCTGACGTCTCTAAGAAGTCACACTACCAGCTGCACCTCCTCAGAGGTATTCTTCCCTTCCTCTCCTTCCCCCAGAAGCTCACTGTCTCCCGAGCCCTGGTTCTCTCAAGGCTGGACTACTGTAACAGCCTCTATCTTAATCTGCCTGCCTCCACTCTCCGCCCTCTGCAACTTATCCAGAACAGAACTGCGAGACTTGTCCTTGGCCTCAAGCCCAGGGACCGTATCTCTCCAGGACTGAAATCTCTTCACTGGCTCCCAGTGGCTGCGAGGATTAAGTTCAAAACCCTCTGCATTGTCCACAAGGCCTTCTGGGGCCTGGGGCCTAAATACCTTCAACTCTCTCTTCCTAAATATCTTCCTTCACGAGCCCTTCGCTCATCCTTCTCCAACTCCCTCATGGTCAGCCGCTTCTCGAAGCAACGAGCTGGGGGTAGATCTCTCTCCGCAGCAGGGGCCTCCCTCTGGAACAGCCTTCCTGCCTCCCTGAAACTTGAGGAGAACCATCTCCGGTTCCGGAAGCACCTCAAAACCTTCCTCTTCGCTTCTGCCTTCTCTCTCCCTCTCCCCTGCTAAACCTGCTTAACTCCCCACTGAATTCTGCACTAAACCTGCATCTGAGCCACTCTCAGCGACCTCGGTCCAGGTCCCAGCCACTCTCCACTTGCACTGCCTCCCTGGCTCCCCCTGCACTGTGGGACTGTCACTGCATCCCTACAGCCCCCTTCCCAGCACTTGCTCTGCACTTACCTCGCACTTGCCACCAGCTGGCCCTTTTATTTATTATTTATTATTTATTTATTTTACGCTACTTACCTTGTACCGCACTTCCCCCCCACCTCCTCCCCCTGCACTTTCTCCTTTTCCCCTTACCTCTGCACTTGCGCGATCTGAATGACACCTGGCCTAGTAGGATCGTTTGTCTGTCTTCCCCTTGTTTCCCTCCCTCCCTGCCTCGTCGCGCCTTGAAACACTTGTGTATAGGCGCGTTACAAATATCATATCATATCATATCATATCATGTCATTAAGTCTCTTCCCAAAATATTAACTGGTATCTGCTGTGAAAACAACAATGGAACAGACATGTCACACTCTCCTATAGAGAGTGGTAATTCATCAGTAAAAAGAACTCGACTTGTAGCTCCAGAGAATCTTTGATCATTCATGGCATTTCCTGACATTGGATATTTTCCCTCTCGTATACATGAACAAGTTGCAACAGTGTCTACTAAAATCAAAAAAGATTTGCCTCCTATCGTCACATCAAGGCTTAGTTCCTCTTGGGGGTCTGGTGTCACAGATAGTACTGAACACATCAAGTCACCCTGTGAGCTGTCCTATTGTGGATACATGTATACCCCTGTACCTGTGAAAGGATTCCCTGCCACCACAGTGACACCCCATACCCTAGTTGTCAGTAATTGGCCTGTGTGTTTGCGTTCTGCTGTATCTGCATGGGCGCCTGCTGTGACTACCCTTGTGGTGGATTCAGTGGTGTTTGATGTGGTTGCTGTGGTTGCTGTGCCTGTTGCAGTTTGGCGCTTGTGCCTGATACACTGTCTGCTCTTGGGCGAATCCTTCCCTAGCTTGTGAGCTATATGCTGGAGGATAAGCTGACTCCCCTCTTGAGAACTAGCCATTTTGAACATACCGTTGGCTCCCGCATATGCGCGCAAATTGTTCTGTCAACCCACATGTCAAACATGTAGGAAGATTCTGTCTGACTAGTCCCCCTTGGTGGAATCCTCCTTGTGTGTTCTGATTCTCATTCTGTGCATTCTGAAACCCATTTTGAGTGTTTTGAAATCCACCTCTTCCTCTGTAGCCCATGCCCCTACCTCGCAGTACAAACCTGTTCCCTCCTTAGTCCATTGGGCGCTGATCATTCACCTGTGATGTACTCACTGCTTGCTGTACTCCTAGTCCTTATCCGCTTGTCAATATCGCCCCTTCTATGGCATATTTTGATAATTTCTTCTGAACCTACTTGGCTTCCTCAAGTTTTCCAGCATTGTCTTTCTTCCTGTTTTTCTCTTGTAGCAGCTGATTTTGATGCACTATTGTCAACGTATTTCAGCCCATGGCTTTGCTTGCATTCCGACTTGCTTCTCAAGTTGCCTCTGTACCTGCTCAAGCAATCCCTGACATAAAATGTGGTAAAATACTGCCACTTTTGTTCCCCACGGCTCTCGCATTTCAAGAGTCCAGCTTTCCAGAATGTTATGAATGTATGCAAGCAGATCCTCATCCTCTTTCATTTTACGTGTCATAATTGCACCCAAGTCTGATAAAACTGTACTCAGAGAGCTTTCCAGACATCTGCCCTCCAATTATTAAATGGCATGCCATTGTGCACTGTATTTTGTGCTGTGACACTTGAATAGCCTGCTCTCACCCAAATGTCATCAGCTCTTTCCCCACGAATAGCTGCTAGGAAACCCTTGATATCTCCTATTGCTCAGGTATTTCCTCCTGCCGTTTTTTTTAAACTCATGAATCCATTTTCCCGCACCCGCCATCAAACTGGGAAGTTTGCGCCTCAAATTATCCTTATCCATCTGTGGCCATGGAATATATTGTGGTCTCTCCCCCGCCTTTTTCCAACAAGGGAAACAACATAAATCTCGATTCGCAATCAGCTCTCATCATCTGCCTATCCATACTAGGGACCATGGTTCCTGATTACCTTCTTCCTGGCAATGACCTTAACCTGTTTACTTATGGCAGTGATTCTCTCTTCTCACTATACGATTGTCCTTTAGGGTGCTCTGGCATTCCTTTTTTTAGGGTGCTCTAGATCAGACCATCTTACTTCCTTGTCTGCCTACAGGCCTCCCTCAGGGGACATGCACTCCCACCCTCTTCCTCATGGAAGGATTCTCTCTCCTCATCTGACATATCTAATACCCAACTAGTGTCTCTCTTCCCCTTCACCCTTGTTTAAGGTCAGCCTACTTAAAGACAAGGCTCTATGCTCAAAACTGAATGGATTATTCTCTTTGCTCCATGATTGGAAGACTAGGGTTTGATCTCCCTTCCCTCGGCTTCCCGATTTGCCACCTTCTCTTAAATCCTGATAGGCTTTATCAATCCTATCTCTGATGCTCCCTATATCGAAGTTCTCTTCTACGGTCACTCTAGGTGGCCCTGACGTGCTCCCTGTAAAGAGAGGAACTCTTCTATACTGTTCCATTGTATTATTGGACTTGGCTCCATTAATTCTTTTTGAATGCGATCAATATTGCGTTACTGCTACCGCCTTTTTTGTTCTAATTCTTCATCTACTTCTCTTCACTTACTTCCTTCCCATTGAACTCTTTCCTCTTCCTTTCTTATCTTGTTTCTCCTTACCCCTGTTCTTCTTTCTTCCTCTTCTCTTCGTCTTTGTATTCTTCTGTCTCTTAGTTTCTGATCTTCCTCCTCTTCTCTCTTCCTTTCTTGCTTATCATGTTCTTCTACTGCTCTCTGTCTGTTGTCATATTGCCTTTGCTCCTCCAACCTTTCTTCTTTCTTTTGTTGCTCCTCCTGATACATCTGTTCTCGCCGCGGTCTGGTCTTTCTTTTATGCTCGGCTTCTTTCAATCTCTTTTCTCGTTCGCTGTCTTTCCTATCCTGTTCGTCTTCATCTTCCCTTTGCCAAAATTCCTCAATGCTTTTCCCATCCTGCTTGAGTAATATCTGTCCTCGCATCCATTCGTTCTGTGCAAACGTTACTTTGTTAGCTTTATCCTTCTCTCCTTTCCATCTCTTGATCTCTCATTCTATTCCTGATACATTTGATTGCTCGCTTTTCTCTTCCCTATTCTGTAAAACCTTAAAGATCGCCTCTTTTTTCTTAGTCTCCTCTGGACTATCGTCACCACTATAAGCAGGCGGTTCATATATTGGATTACTGTACCCCGTTGCGGCTTTCAGTTCCTTTAATGGATACAATCCTATGTCTTCCGTGCTATTGCTTTGTACCTCATGCGAGGCAAGGGGAGCAGAAGGCTAGACACCTTCCTCTTTACAAGGGTTAAGCATCCAACCCTCAGATGGTGGATCCTCACTCTCTCTTCCTGGTACATCTTCCAAAGCTCTAAAATAGCTAACCTTTTCTCCAATTTCTTTCCCATGTACGCAGCGTGCATGTATGTTGGCATTTGTTGCAATACTGCTTTCAACAATGATCCCCCTTGTGACCATGGCATGAATATCTTATCTGTCATGCCTTTAACCCACTCTGCACTGTACTGTTTGAGCTTGGGCATGTGTTTGGAAATTTCTTACATAAATGCATCAGAGGAGTAATGTCTCCCATTGTGACAAGTCTCAATTGACTGTCAATACTTACCAGTGTTTACAAAAATACTTTTTATGAAAACAACAAATATGAGCGCCCTCCAACAATCGCCGCTCAAAACCTCTGTTTTTCAATACTATCAGTCTCCCTCTGAGTCTCCCTATCAGTCTCCCTCTGAGTCGGCACCAACAGTTTCCTAGATAGACGCTATGTCTCCTTGACCTTTTCTCAATTCAATTACACAATTGCCCACACCTTAATTTACCACAATTACACAATTACACAAACAAACAGACTAGTCGACTCTTCACATTTATCACACATTTTGTCTCTGCCCCTAATAATACCCTGATCACAGGATTTGATTGTCATCTTCTATGGCCCTGTCCAATACGTAGCCTAGTTTACTTCGACTGAAGTGTATGACTACTTCTTCTAAACCCCTTGGGCTCGGACTGCCGGGCTTTCTCTCTCTTATTTATATCCAAAACTATCACTTGTTACTTTTCCATTACTTTTAAACTACCTGTTATTTTTCCTGTTACTTTTAAACTGCCTATTACTTTTCCCTGTTACTTTGAAACTACCACAATCCCATCCCCTCAGTTTGCCATTTCTCTTAGTCTAGATTCTTTACTTTGCTATTTTGTTCTATAAGGTCTATGCCTTCTCTTCTTTGGTCATGCTTCTCAGAGCGTTACGCTCATTTCCTGTGATGTCATAAACCTCTCCTTTTCACATCTTCACACTTCTTTGGGGCTGTCACTCAGGAGACCTTAGAGGATACAACATATAGGGTTTTCTCAGTGGATACCTTGTCTCAAAGGCTCTTCACGTTATAGGTACCATTACTGGGGTTGCACATGTCGCAATTTCTGGTTTCCAGCATATATGCAAAATAGGGGCAGGACTTCCTGCAGAGGCATTTAGCTGTGCATGAGGGCACACAGTCTTCTGACGGGCCCATAGGTCAGAGCACACCCTCTAGTACTTGTAAAACAAGATAGCTGCACCTTGAGGAGGTTGGGGTGCAGGATTCACATACTCCAACACAATTCAATAAGGACAACTCAATGGATCAGCACAGAGACTGTTAAGTTAATTAGGGTTTATTTCATGCCACTTCTGACACAGTGCCCACCTATCCGTGGTAGTCAAGTTCCCTCACTCAACTAACTCCCCCAGCATTACACAGAGCTCATTTTATAGCAAAATGTGATGGAGCTATCTGCCCCCACCTTTTCCTGCACAGCCTTAGACAACTTCATCGTTAAACATGAGCTCATTGGGCAATTAATTTTAATTGGACTAAACCTTCAAAAGGAAATACGCTCTAGCATGCATTCCTGACTCTTCTTCTGTGCACTGTTCAATTATAATTTGTGCAGCTGGATTCTTTAGATACGGGTTTCGACCAGGCCCAATTTAATGTCTGGTTTCTGCCCATTAGTCAAGTTTCTGAAGGCATGGTGTCGAACGTCTCAACTTTAAAATTATCTCATCATTACACACTTTGAGCACTACTCAGTTTCTTCTTGTTTTAGCCACATTTTGGTTACATGCATTTTTATTAAAGGTATTTTTGCCAGAACGATTTTCTATCTGTGTACAGAATATCTTATTGTCCATTCTGTGCCTCGCCACCTTATTACATCATGGTAATGCCATTTTCAACTTAATAAACACAATGCCTTTGAGTACTAGTATATTCCAACATTATGACTACCAATTTCACATAATTGCAACAACACATAAGTCCCTTCGAATTTCTCTGCTTAGGTTTTAGTGGGGGGATGCCCTCCACTTCATTCAGCTGTTGATTTAATATATATTTAATTTGAGTCCTTCATTACACTCCCCCGTCTTGAAAGTTCAGTTGTTTGTAAAACAACAACTTTAAACATATTCGATGTCTATTTCTCCTTAATATTTATCTAAACGCATCTTAACACGATCTTATAATTTAGCACATACAAACGTATTGTTATTCTCGAAACAAACATGTGTGTCATCTCCTTCCATGTAAGCCCTACTTCCTGTACTCATGTGCCTTTAGTCTAACTGTATGCCTTGGACGATTCACAGCCATTGTGAGACTCGAGAGGTTTGGTCAAGCTTTGAGGTAACCCATTAGCCCATTGTCACTTTGTATGTCACACCTTGTCTGCAACTCCCACCCCAACAAAGTACAGTCTCTCCTTGATCACCTTCTCCGGCCCATGCATATTGTTTTCACTTTGTCCTTAACTCTTTCCGACACTCTTTCCTTTTCTGTATCTTCCATTTTAGTTGTCATGAGTTTTCATTAGTGGACCGTCTGCGTCCTGTCGCCTTTTCCTTCCCATTGTGCTGGTTTCACAGCCGGTCTCCCAGGTTCTTTTGATGCTTAGACCAGAAGTCCATTGTTTTTTCATTTTCACAAGAAGTTCACTTTTTCTTCAGAATGTTTCTCTTTCAAAAAGGGTTCATTGTTCAATAGGTCCAAAGGAGGGGACAGTTCAGCATGGGGATGCAGGGTTGGGGGTGTCTTTTGCAGACATAATTCAACGTTGGGCTCTCACTGGGTTTCTTTACGACCTCACTCTCTCCTCACGCGGTTCAATGTCGATTTTCCAAGGCAAACAGGTCTCTCGACGTATACCTGTAATATAAAACGGAATGAGTTTATTTTGTAAAATAAACAGGTCTCTACTTATTTAACACAGTTCCTCCAACCCTTTGCCTTAAAACCTCTTTTCGCATTTGCTCTTTACCCTATTCCCTAGAAATCAAGACATTCCCCCTTATTTGACACCCCTGCTTCCTAGACAAGCTACAAAACATTTCCTTTTAAACATTTCCCTTTGAGGGTCATTTTCACACCATGACTAAAATACCCCCGATTCCTAGCTCTGTGTCAGCTGGCTTAGAAAATGATTTTGTTTTCAATACCACTCAATACATCACGTCCCTCATGGGACGCATTTTCCCTTCCGGGTGCCACATGCAACCCTAAGGAGACAAAACAATTGAAGAAAGATGTCTTCTTCTTTCCTGGTCTTCTAGGCATGTCCGCAGTAGATGACAGGAACGTCCTTGGGGATCCCCATCGTCTGTAGAAAGTCAAAATAAAGGCAAAAGTAATTCGGGCATTTGCAAGGGGTCAGGTTTTCTTCCTGACTTTAACCCCCTTCCTCCTTTTCTGCTATCAAAAAATACTCTCTGGGTCATTCTCCCCTATTTGTTGGTGCACATAAACAACTATTTCCCAGCCACCCCGCGGGGATACTTAGTTTCGGCTGGGTTCTTTGCTCAGCTTAGCTGTATTCTTCCAGGTTAGCAGTACATTCTTGCTGCTTAGCTGCACATACTTCTTCAGTTTAGCAGTAAATTCTTGCTGGTTAGCTGCACATACTTCTTCAGCTTAGCAGCCATTCTTCCTATTCTTTTTTCTAGTTGGACCATCGTCTATGTTTGTGCTTTGTGTTCATCCTAGGGAGATCAAACAGAGGCGTTTCGCTGCAGACCGTCCCTGTCTAACTTGATCTATAGCCTACCCCTGTCTTCTAACACTATGGCACCAATTCTTACTGCATGCCTCCACCTTTATTGTTCCATTAATGTTTGCCTATTCTAATGCTTGTATATCTCTATCATATCAATCCTTTTGACATTATGAACACGAAAAATGATTACTCACCTTCAATTTTACTTCTGTTTTCTGTGGTTGTCTGAAATGGCCATATTGACATCTATTTCTCTACTCTTTCCACACCTGATTATACCTATCTTCGGAAAAACAGCTAACTTTTGAAGACCTGGTGTCTCTTACTACCTTTTTCCTGTTACTCACCTAGATGCTCTTACCTTTAGTGTTGATCAATTGCGTGTCCACGCCCTTTTGGCGTGAACTAGTACTTACCTTTTTCTTTTTCTCCCTAGTTTAAGACCATGTAGACAGTTTCTTGTGCTTTCACACAAGAAGTCCATAGCTGGTCTGCAAAATAAATCAAAATTGTTACTGGCATTCACAAGTTGTTTTGCTTACTTTACCATATTTACTTAAAAATGGTTTGTGCGAGTTTCCTTTGTTTAATTGACCCAATTTTGTCAGCCATACTCCTTTTCTTGGTCTTCATGGCCTCCTGATGTTTTTTATTGCCCAACGTTCCTTTTTTATGTTAGCCAGGAAACCTCATAAGTGCTATTTGTTTTCCACTTTTTACTTTTTTTTCTTTATGCTTTTGAGTGTGTCCCTTATCTTTTTATTCATTTACCCAATTGCTCCCATTTCTCAATTTTCCCTTTATTAATTTTTCATTTAAGATGACCACTCATTTTCGGTATTTCATGATTTATGTATTTATTTATTTATTTATTTGTTTATTTCTGTGGCCAATCCTTTTGCGCTTCCTCGCCTCTTTTCTGACCGTATTTTCTTCCTTTTCTCTTTATCTCTACGTTCATTTTTCCTTTGAGTTTCCTCCTCCCTTCTTTCACGTACCTTTTACTTTCTTCTAACTTTTGCTGTTTCTGTCTGTCACGTTCTTAGGCTGGTCTCTGTTTTGCGATCGAGCTGTTTTTCTTGCTCTTCACGATAAAGCTGTTTCCGCATTAGCCTGACTTTCCTTCTTATCCTTCCGTCCCTTAAATCCTTGTCTTTCTTCCTCCTCTGTGCCTCATCTAACTTCTCTTTAGGCCTCCCATCATCACTTCCTTTCCCATCGAGTTTCAGTGAGATTTGTCCTCCCATCCATTTGTCCTTTGTAAATGCTATCTCATCTGTTCTGTCTTCACTTTCTTTCCTCTTCTTTCACTCTCTCCCCTTGTTGAGAGATGCACTTGTCTGTGCCTGACCCCTCCTTTATTAACGCATCATCGCCTCTCCCCTTGTCCCTTGGGGTTAGGGATGTACGAATTCTTGTCCTTATCCTTCCCTTGATTTTTGTTACTACTGTATGTAGGCCACTCATAAGCGGGGTTGCTACAGCCTGTGGCTGCTTTTAGCTCTCTTTAACGGGTAGAGTCCCTCTGCTTACTTCCCTCGGTTCCTGTTTCAGGCGGGGCAGGCGTCGCTGCAGGTGTCTCACCCGCCTCATTGCATGATTTTAGCATCCAAGCTGCTGGAGGCTCTTCCTCCTGTCCTTGTTCTTATATTTTTCACAATTTAAGAACAGCATAGCGTTTTCTAACTTTCTGCTTGTATATGCGGCATGCAAGTAAGTTGCCATGCATTTTTTAAGATGGCTTTAGATGAAGACTCAATTTGTGGCCGCGGCATAAACATCTTGTGGGCAGTACCTTTAACCCACTCCTCCAATTGGAGCAATGTTTTCCAGGTTTAATTCTATTTCTAGCGATATCCTTATGTGAGCCCACCACTCCCATTACTATGAGCGGGCACCAAATTCTGCAAGCTCCAATCCAGTCTCTTCCCACCAATTTATTTATACCACCAATTTACTCAAGAACATCAATCTGTGTGCGATTCCCTCTCAACTATGGGATCGCATAAAACCCTTACTTGATTTCAACCAAAAAGGAGACAAAATTCCTTACATGTGACATACAACAGGTCATATATAACGGACGCTTGACAGACTAGACAAACACCAGCTGGACACACATATACCTGCCTTCTTGTCAATACCCCGACGTGGGGTGTAAACAAACCCCATTTGTGCCGTCTTTAATCGTCACCGTAGCCTAGTTGTCTCCTATTATGTGGGCTCTGGGTTCACGTTTCTTCGGACCACTCTTTAAAGTGCAGGAACAAGGTGAATCCTTACGTTTTTGTCTCAGGTGCCCCCCTGGTAATCCTTACGTTTTGTCTCAGGTGCCCCCCTGGTAATCCGTACGTTTTGTCTCAGGTGCCCCCCTGGTAAGTCCTTCATGATTCTTATTTCATTATTCTTGCTCTTTTATTTATTTGCCATATTTCCCTATTGTATGGCTGCCTTTATTTTCCTGAAAGCCATCTGTGTCTACCTTGTGTCTGCAAATGTTCATAATTCGCAGCCTGCGCCTGAATTTCAAAAATCCTTCATCTCTTTGTTATTTCTTTACAACGTTATACAGCTAGCTGTACCTTACCATGCTGCCATGATAATGAGATCTTTTAGTTTTCACTGAAACATTCTCATGGGCCTTCTGTCGTTTTCATGCCTCAAAATCGTGCTTATCCTGAAATGGGGAATGTTCTATATAAAGCATGCTTTCCCTGGCAAATTAAATGCTATCATCATGCTTTCACGTATTGTCATTCAAACCTTTCTTCATTCATCAAACTCCTATAATACCTGAATCACAACTTCTCGTCTTAAATCACAAAAAGGGTTTTCCCTATGTAATAAAACCGTTCTTCACTCTGGCCGACAAGGCCTCAAGATTGTAAATTACCACCCCTGGTATGACTCCATGCAAACTGTCCTACCACTTACGGTGGAGCTCCTAGAAAAAAGCCCTTAGGAGCACCCCAAAAATCCCCCTCACTACATGTGTGCTATCCCCAAATATTCCCCAAAAGCAGGTCACAGATGACCCAGTAACCTCCTTCACTTTCAGGGGGCATTCTAAGTCAAAATGATAGAAAACATGAATGGCAGTGCACCCTTCAGCTACAGGGCAATATCTGCTCCTGCCTGCACGTTGATCTAAAACCCCATGTAAAATCACTTGCCTCTCATCTCATGAAGTTTACCACTACCTCTTTTAATTCTAACACTACTTCTGTAGCTCTAAAATAACCCTTGCTCATGCCATGCCAGGTTACATGCTACACTCTGCTTGTTGCACTTTATCGTTAGAGTGCCATTGCATGGACGTCATTTGGGGGTCGCCAGGGGTTGTGGCTGCACCCCCGGAGGTATCCCTTGTTGCCCCACGGTCCCCTTTGCTACCCTAAAATTAAAAAATGTTTAAAAGCTTTTCCTACAGATATGTCATCAGAGGTCATGGTTCATAAGATGTCACTTCCGCTACCTCTATCCTTTTGGTGGGACGACGTCCCTGTGTCATTACTTCCCTTTCAATATCATATATGGTAATGCCCCCGGCCCTTTCCTTTCCCCGCCATACTTAAGGAAACCCTGCTCATTAATTTCTTGTGTCCTTATCAGTGTTAAATTGTATTACTACACTGCCATTCTTGCAGGCATTTCACTAAAATCCTCACAGGCTCTAAAAGTGCAGAGTGCCGCAGTATGCAACTCTCAGTATTCTTTGAAAGAATACGCATGACTTTGCGCCAGATGAGCTGCTCACTGGCTATCCATCTAGGAAAGTCTACTTTTATAAAGACACGAATGTAAGTCTTACACAGCGCTGGCATATTTAACTGATGCTGCTGCTAGTGTCAGTTCAGCCCAGCGGCGGCTGGTGACTTTGGAAGTTGGTGAGGGGTACACATCTTGGTGGGAATTTGGGAGCAAGCTAGGCCACCTCACACCAACCAGTGTGCCGGTGGCTTCTCCCTCTGCAAGGCATTTTGGAAAAATGGCTTCCAAGATGTGCAATTTACTGTCCAAGCCCACAGAAATACGACATCACAAATCCTGGCCTAATTATGAGTCTAAACAGTCTTGAATCCACTGAAATGTCAGCAATGGTTTTTTCCCAGCTCACGGATATCTGGACTGGACTAATGTGAAGGCATTAACAAATAATGCATACAAATACAATTTTCTAAAAGAAAGCACCTATCAACACGCCCAAAGGCAGTTCAGAAAACTGGGAACAATGCCTCTGCCATACAACGCACACAAACAATAGACTTAGCTAAAAGTCCACGTATCAGAAATACAAAGCAATATCTGAGCCAATGTGTCTGCAAACAAAGGGTATGAAAGCCACGTGTCCAAATAGCACACCATTGAGTGACATGTATGAGGCTGGTGGCATTCACAGATATTCACAGACACAGACTCTGCCCTTTAAAGGATCTCTATGGAGGAGACAGCTAAACTAGACTATGACCTCCATTCTCTAGCTCCTTCAGAGCCACACATACTATAGAAAACAACATTCATACACTGACTGCCACATTCCATTTGCCTAGATTGCTGGCAGTCCTGCATGTATGTGCCACTGGGACTGCTGGCCCACTGACCCAGCCAATATCTTCTGTGATGCTCAGCCAGGGTCAGGTTGCCTACCTGTACCAGGCTGCTTGCCACCCCACAATATAAACAAATAGAAAGGGAGCTAAGACCTGTTTCAATGTCATCACTGGTTCCCTGTTGGGTGCGCAGGATGGTCATACACTGCCTTGAATTCCCCTCCCCATGCAAGGATTAAAATCCCAGTTTAATAAGTCGATTAGGCACGCCCACCCTGCAACCTTAGTGTTAAAATTCACCACTACTGCTAGCATCCTGTTTCCATACAGCACTTAACAATACATATACACATGCACACGCGTCGCAGCAGGGCCTACCTAGGTGAGAAGCTTTTTCGGCATGCAATACGAGAGGCAAGCACTGCTTAAATCCTGAGCTATCCCCAGTGCTCATGCTCATGGACTCTGTGTCACCAGCTGCTGTCCCCATTAACCAAAGGAGGTAATGCCGCAGGGCTAAGCTCCCCTGTCTTGTCCCCAAATCATGGAATGCTTTTTCCAGCGAAGTTGGCGCATAACCAACCCTCCTCATTTCTTCATCCTGCAGCCCCTAGTGTATGCCTTTTTATTTTAATTTGCAATCCCCTTCCTTGTAATAGCACCACAATGCCTACGGGCTTCTGCATGCTCCATGCTACTAGGAATCGCTCATTCCTTGCCAGACGTCAGTAGACCCCAGAGACGTTTTTATTGAAGGGCCCATGGGGTGGCTGCCCAGGGCCCCCATGATTCTGCCTGGTCTGAAGTAAGATTCCAGTTTACATCAGGCTTAAGTAGCACATGCCATGAAAATTTTATTGCATGGTGCTGAGGGTTCAAACCCATTGCCTGTCAGTTTTGACAAGTACATTCTGCCTTGATCAATTAAAACATGCACTGCCTTTCGGTTTTATTGTGGAATACATAGTTTGGGTAACACGATCTTTGTAGCGTTACTTTCCCCCTGTGGGAATGTTGCTGATTGTGTGCAATAGCCAAAGTTGAAATCCATATTCATCCACGGGGTTTCATAAATTGTCTCATTATGTTAAGCACTTATTGTAGGTCATCAGACGGGCACATCCCAGTAAGGCTGGCTGATCCGTTTTTAAATCTGAATTTCACAAATATACCTGCACAATTACTTGGGTTTGTAGCACAAGCGGCGCGATTAACAGCACTGTTCCTGCACCAGATAGGGGTTAGAATGAGTTTGCTCAGCTGGGCATTCTTAAAACCTAAACAATCCCTTAAAAGATGTGCATAGAATATCTGTCCAAGTGACAAACACGTATGCAAATTTGAGACTGTGCAGCAAAAGTGATCATGCTTGGGTCCTGGCTATGCCAGCAGACGGCACAGTGATCCTGGTCAAATAATATAGGATCCCTTGCATTACTATGCTGTTTTCTGTGAGATTTTACCTACTTGCATGCTGGAACTCCCCTTGATAATCGGGAACTGATGCTAAAATCATTCCCATGTTGTGTAGCCCCCATCTGTAATATTTTGCGTTTTAGAATTGTCAGGTTTGGAAATACGGGTTGCATACTCTTGCAAATCAGTTTTATAACATTAGATTGTTTTAGTTAATGTTGAGACCTGGAAGAGAAAGTGCTCAACTGCTTGGAATTGCAATATTGGCACAAATCCCAGCTTCACCCCTTAAACGCTGTGTGATTCTGGGCATCTCATTTACAGGCCGATTCATGGAATTAATGAGCGCCGAAAAAACGGTGCACGCGTGCGAAAACGTGCGATTCGCAGTGAAATAGCGAAAATCGCAGTGCAAGTGCGATTATCCGCCAGAAAACATCGCACATCAATTCATGGAAGTCCGTGCACGTGCAAAATGTGAGATGTGCGCTGAAAAAGTGCACGGCGCACGCTGGCGCACAGGTCATCGAACGCCGTGCGATAAGGCCACAGCAAATTCGCACATAGCGCGGCGCACATAACAAAAGTAGGCGTAACACGGGGCGTCACACGCAGAATGGGGAACAACTCGTGAAAATGTGGGCGCGTCACGGGGGAAGTACAGGAGGCAAGTGCGCAGAACGCCCACACGCTCGCCTTCATGGAATCGAATAGGGAAAAACAGCGCACGGCCAAAGACGCGCACAGGCCCATACATGTCCGCCACACGAAAGCAGGCGGTAGTGTCCCTGCGCAGGAAAAAAATGTGCGCCAAAGTTCTACACGCGCGAGAAGGCCCACACGCCATCAGGCCTGGGGGAGCGTGTGCGTGTATCTCAGAGGTGCGCGAGAAGTCTCACACGCGATCGGGCCTGGGGGAGCGTGTGCGTGTATTCCAGAGGTGCGCGAGAAGTTTCACACGCGATCGGGCCTGGGGGAGCGTGTGCGTGTATTTCAGAGGTGCGCGAGAAGTTTCACACGCGATCGGGCCTGGGGGAGCAGGGTACCACTCACCCGTCTGCCTTGCGTGTAGAAGAATGCGTAGCCAACACCCACCCGCTGTGAAGTGATAGCGTGTGAACCCCAACGCCTGCAAAACACACACACCGCACCCCGCGAAAAGCAACGCCCGTGCGCGATACGTCACAGACGCGCATATGTGCTAAGGGCCTTTGGTCCAATGGAATCGCATATGCGTGCTGACGCGCTTACGCGCTAAGGGCCTTTCCTCCAATTACACGCTGACGTGCAGAATTTTCACATGCCAAATCACTCCGTATCAAGCTGGCCATGTGTAAGCACACGGAAGACCACGCTCCTGCCCAGAAGGCCGAACTACTGCACCCCAGTTCCCCGAGCACGCTCCCACCTGCCATCTGCTGCTGCCTGACTGCCTGCTGCCCACATGCCCTGCCATTTGCTGCCTGCACATCAGCCAGGGGTGCTGTTGCTGTGACCACCCCTGCTGGAACCGAAGACTCCCGACTGGGATTCCATCGCTCCACAGCCCAGCCCCAGGACCCAGTTGCCCACCCACTCCTGCCTCTGGGGTTGTCATGTCGGGCACTGCAACATCTGGCACCACGGACAACCCCTGGCCAGAGAGGCAGAGGGGCACCAGCTTCAGTGCCACCGAAGTTGGTGTACTGGTGGAGCAAGTCCTGGGGCAGTATGATGCCCTCTTCTTAAGTTCCCGCGCCGACAAGGAAGGACAGACTTGGATCTGGACTGACATCGTGACTGCCATCAACGCGAAGGGGGTGGCAGTCCGCGACTTCCAACATGCCAAGAAGCGCTGGGAGGACTTCAGGTCCAGGACCCTGAACAAGGCCCGGCGCCTCTTGAAGGCAGCGGATGCCGAGGGGCGCCGGGGCCACTTGTCAGAAGATCAGAAGAGGGTCCTGGAACGCATATCCCCAGCGCTCCACGTCCAGGTCCTTGAGAGGCAGACCCGTCTGGAGTCGAGCGGTAAGTGTCCATGCGTCCTGATTGTGAGCTGTGCGTGTGGTGATGTTTCAGTAGTGTGCAGGTTGCACATCTGTTTGGGGTCGAGTATGGGTGGGGGTGTACAGAGCCGTGGGGCTAACACATTCGAGGGCTGTAATGTGTGAGACATGGATGGTGCTTGTGTGTGTAGGCTTGTATGCCAAATGCAGTTGTGTGGGCAGACATGTTTGGATGAATGTGTATGTAAGTAGACATGTCCGTGATGTCACGCATGTATGTTGTTTTCAGCTGCATGTATCAGCACTGTGTACATGTGCATTTGTGTGTTTTTGACAAGGGTGCAAGAGTGATGCAACATGGATGCATGTGACAGCGGGATGTAGAAGCCTGATTGGCAGATGTGACATGGATGCCCATCTGAACACTGCGACACTTGGCAGAGGTGTACACATGCATGCAAGTGTGGTGGTGTGTGTACATGTGTGGTGCACTTCCTGTGTTGCATGTGATGTCTGGCTCAGCTTTGCCTGCTCATGCTGGAGTATGGGTATGGATGTGCGAGTTGAAATGACATGTGTTTTGGGGATTGTGATGGAATGTCTGAGGTTTGCCAATGCCACTCATGCACAACTGTCATGTGTGTATGTGTCCATTGTACAGTGCCCTGATGCCTGTGTTTTATTTCTCCCTGTCTGCAGCGTCAACTGATGAAGAGGGCGGAGAAGGTGCTGTAGAGCACAGCGGCGGGGATCCCACCGCCAGCCGGAGACGCAAGGCCCGGCTCCCCTCCCATGTTGCCATCACGTCGGGGAGTGAAGAGTCCGGTGCCGCGTCCCAGGCCGCAGCTGCCGTGGGGAGGTCCAAGAGGCGGAGGTTGGAGTTGGACTCCTCGGCAGCAGAAGGGGCAGCTGGGACCCCACAGAGCCCAACGGGGGAAGATGGCACAGAGTCATCCAGGTTGGTGGGGGGTTTGGTGGAGGAGGAGGCCGTGCAAGCAACAGAGACGGGGTCTGGAGGTGGGGATCCCACTGGTGCTAGTGGTGCAGTGCACGACCAGGAACAGGAGGCAGCCCAGGTCGCCGCGGAGGTGCCTGTGTGCAATCCTGTCCCTGATCCTGTCCCTGCATCATCTTGCACCAGCAGGGATGCCTACGTCCAGACCCGTTTTCAGGCAGGGGATGAGCAAACGACAACTGGCCTTCCTCTGCCTGCGGACGTGGCTATCCGGGTCTGGGTTGAGCATGTCCTGACTGGTGTGGCGTTGCGTCAACGGGCCATGCGAGGTGACCTGCAGTCTTTTCATGAGGAGACTGCACGTCATCTCGAATGGCTCGTTGACCACGTCAGCCTGCTGGGACAGGTCACCCAGGCTGGATTCCTCCGTTTGATGGGGCTTGCTACGACCCCCTCCTCAACTGAACACCCTAAGCGCCAGTCGTCCTCCGTGCCATCTTCCCACCCATCAGTCACCTGGGTGCCCTGTGGAGCTGCATCTGACGGTGTGGCCAGGCTGGTGGAGGAGGCATCCCTGCCACAGTCGGGAGTCGGACGTCCAGCAGGGATGGCCACATCAACGACTGCACCCCAGCCGGCAGAGGATGTGCAGGCAGCAGGAGGCAGTGCACGGGCAGAGGCACAGCAGCAGCAGCAACGTGGTGGGAGCCATGAAGGCTCGGGGCCTTCAACATCGGAGGGGCAGGCATCGGCCGGAGGGCAGGAGGACCCAGGACAGAGTGTGTCTTCCGTGTGGCAGCGGTTGGGCCACGCCATAGATGCGGAGCGGCAGCGGGCGGAAGAGGCACGGCTCACAATGGTCAGGGCGGAGAGCTCCACGCGGAGGGCCCTGAGGCGGGCCGAGTGCCTCGAGGCAATCCGCAGGGGGTTGGAGGTGGACACGTCGACGGCCCTGCGGACCCTCTGGGCCATGGAGGAGGACCGCCTCCGGGACATTGAGCAGGAGTTTGATGATGCCCTGGCCCGGGACATCCAAAAGTGAGCCGTCAGACTAGCCCGCTGCCCTTGTACATAGTTATGTAGGTAGTGTTAGGTTTCCTTTGTTTTTTGATTTATTTTGGATTTTTTCCACATTGGCCACATTTTTGTATATAGTTTATTTTATTAGTTAGTGTTGTTAGATAGGTTTCATTTCTTTTGTTGGGATAATGGACCCTGGCTTGTTCGTCTGTACATAGTTCACTGTTGGATGTCATTTTCCTTTCACAATTTACCCATGGAGCAATGGCTTTCAATTATTATTTCCCATTGGATTTGCTTTTGTGGACAGTGACTTTGGACACCATTACTTTGGATTATGATTTTTGGTTTTGCTTTTTTTCACGGACATGCTTCTTTTCTTTTTTGTACATTCCCATTTCTGTTTCTTTATTTTTGAATCTATTTATGTTTCCTTTAATACATATTTTTTTATCGAACTTCAATGTGTAGTATCATCTCATTGGTTTCATGCATATCATGATATGGGTTTTGAGATTCACTGACACCCATTGCGTGTATGTGAGGGACATGTGTTTGTTTCAAAACTTGCAATTGGTGTTCTGTCATGTAATTGCCATTTCTGAGTGGGTGGATACAATACTCGGGTGGGTGTTTTGTATTTGGAGGCTGACCATAGGGACCAGGGATCTAGATTGTGATGACATGTTGGCTGGGGAACATGAGTTGGGGCATGCTGGCAGGTGCCCCACAGTGATGGGGGTGGGGGTGGTGGGAGACATGGATGGGGGCCTGGTGGAGGGTGCCCCTGCACTGCTGGGGGGTGGGGGTGGTGGGAGACATGGGTGGGGGCCTGGTCGAGGGTGCCCCTGCACTGCTGGGGGGTGGGGGTGGTGGGAGACATGGGTGGGGGCGTGGTGGAGGGTGCCCCTGCACTGCTGGGGGGTGGGGGTGGTGGGAGACATGGGTGGGGGGCTGGTGGAGGGTGCCCCTGCACTGCTGGGGGTTGGGGGTGGTGGGAGACATGGGTGGGGGCCTGGTGGAGGGTGCCCCTGAACTGCTGGGGGGTGGGGGTGGTGGGGAACATGAGTTGGACATGGGTGGGGGCCTGCTGGCAGGTGCCCCACAGTGCTGGGGGGTGGGGGTGGTGGGGAACATGAGTTGGACATGGGTGGGGGCCTGCTGGCAGGTGCCCCACAGTGCTGGGGGGTGGGGGTGGTGAGGACATGAGTTGGACATGGGTGGGGGCCTGCTGGCAGGTGCCCCACAGTGCTGGGGGTGGGGGTGCAAGGGGACATGAGTGGGACATGAGTGGGGGCCTGCTGGCAGGTGCCCCACAATTCTGGGCGTGGGGGTGCAAGGGGACATGCGTTGGTGATCATTAGTGCAAGGAGACATGTGCCTTTGCTGGGGGGCATGCCCATGTTGGGTGGGCTGCCTGCGGGACATGACCAGGGATGCAGGGTAGTCCCCTGTGGTGTGGGCTGCCTGCAGGGGCCGTGGAGGGTGTACAGGGAACACCTGGGAGGACCCACACTGCCAAATCACATGTAGGACTCCCCGGCACACCTGAAATACACGTACCCTGCTGAAATCGCGTGTAAAACTTTCCACGCACCCCTGGAATACACGCACAAGCTCCCCCAGGCCAGATCGCATGTGGAACTTCGCGCGCACCCCTGAAATACCCGCACGCAGCCCAATCGCGTGTGAAACTTCCCGCGCACCCCTGAAATACCTGCACGCAGCCCAATCGCGTGTGAAACTTCCCGCGCCCCCCTGAAATACACGCGCCCAGGGCAATCGCGTGTGAAACTTCCCGCGCACCCCTGAGATACACGCGCCCAGGCCAATCGCATGTGGAACTTCTCGCGCACCTCTGAAATACATGCGCCCAGGCCAATCGCGTGTGGAACTTCTCGTGCACCCCTGGAATACACACGCCCAGGCAATCGCGTGTGGAACTTCTTGCGCACCTCTGAAATACACGCGCCCAGGCCAACCGCGTGTGGAACTTCTCGCGCACCCCTGAAATACACGCGCCCAGGCCAATCGCGTGTGAAACTTCTCGCTCACCTCTGATATACACGCACCCGCTCCCCCAGGCCAGATCGCGTGTGGAACTTCTCGCGCACCTCTGGAATACACACGCCCAGGGCAATCGCGTGTGGAACTTCTCGCGCACCTCTGAAATACACGCGCCCAGGCCAATCGCGTGTGGAACTTCTCGCACACCCCTGAAATACACGCGCCCAGGCCAATCGCGTGTGGAACTTCTCGCGCACCTCTGAAATACACGCGCCCAGGCCAATCGCGTGTGGAACTTCTCACGCACCCCTGAAATACACGCGCCGAGGCCAATCGCGTGTGGAACTTCTCACGCACCCCTGAAATACACGCACCCAGGCCATTCGCGTGTGGAACTTCTCGCGCACCCCTGAAATACACGCGCCCAGGCCAATCGCGTGTGGAACTTCTCGCGCACCCCTGAAATACACGCGCCCAGGCCATTCGCATGTAGAACTTCTCGCGCACCCCTGAAATACACGCGCCCAGGCCATTCGCATGTGGAACTTCTCGCGCACCCCTGAAATACACGCGCCCAGGCCATTCGCGTGTGGAACTTCTCGCGCACCCCTGAAATACACACGCCCAGGCCATTCACGTGTGGAACTTCTCGCGCACCCCTGAAATACACGCACCCAGGCCATTCGCGTCTAATACTTCTCGCGCACCCCTGAAATACACGCACACGCTCCCCCAGGCAAGATCGCGTGTGAAACTTCTCGCGCACGCGTGTTCCCGACACCCGTAATATGCGTTCCCCGCTTTGCGTTTGCTGTTTGCCGGTCCGGTAAACTGGTACAGGGTTGGCGCAGCCCTTTGCGATGGTTTTGCGATCTTGATGGCTTTTCCTTGCGCGAGGGCGTTCTTGGGGGCGTAACTGGCGCTGCTGCAGGGTCGCTGCACCACTCTGCGCCACGTCTGCTTTTGGAGGCAAGAATCCATGAATACACTGTGCGCGGAAATTGATTTTATCGCACGCGGCTGGCGCAGACATTCGCACGGGCATGCTGTGCGCCAGCCGCGTGCAACACTTTTGTGAGGAATTACATGAATCGGCCTATTAATCTTTTGTACATTTTAAATGCTTGTCTTAAATGCTGCATGGCCGCGTAGTGTGTCTTCACAGAGAGCAAGGCCTCTAGGCAATACTGAATGTTCCCACACAGATGCCTCTCGTAAGACATGAGAGAAGCGCACAGGTTTTCAGTAATAATGCATTTCTTGCTAACCTCATTGGCAGCGTGCAAAAGATGTCTTTTCGTCCGCGCTCATTCATCCTTATCGGAATGAATCACTCTTGTTAGTTCCCCAGACCCTCCAGGTCACCCCAATAATGTATGCCTATTCTTGAAACTTCACAATGGGGCCTAGCTTTAGTCATCCATCTCCTAAAATCTGGGATGTTCGCTCACCAGTACTAAAATGAAAGAATCTTGCAGTGCTTTCCACAACAGGCCGGACGCATTAATATGCAATCAAGCCCTTTTCCTACAATTACTGGGATGCTCTGCCATGAGACACATTCATGCTGCATGCAATGCACTCTGTTTTAGAAATTAAATGCAATGTATAACACACATGTACTCAAACATTCTATAGATCACTGAAATAACCTCACAATTACAATGGCTGCTATCGTGCCCACCACGAGTCAAAAAATGAAAAAAATGTGATGACCGAGCCAGATCTGAGCCCTGCGTTTACCAGCCATCCCACTGAAATATTTAGCTGTTGTTTTCATTAATAAATGTCCCCTTAGCGCTTGGTTAATAAATGTTACTGCACTAGTGTATTTCTCCTATCTTTAAATGAGGGCCTTTTATTCCATAATTCACAACAATGCTCAGAATGATTCTTTGCATTTTGCGATCTACATTTCATACCTTGCTTCCACGTGACCTACAGCCTGTCTTTTATAATACTCTGTGTGATTGAGATAATCTTGTAAGGCGCGCATGGAGCCGTGCTTATATCAAGGGCTGCTTATTTGTACGTTCCTTTCTTGTTTGATCACCGCGTTCTCTCTCGTGGGCTCTTAGTGAGGGACCTGTTTTATTTGTCTTGTCAAACCCTACTTTACACATTTGTTCTCAACTGTGTTTTTCCAAACTGCTGCTCTGATGTTAAAACAACCAAAAAAAAAATACTATCTTTAATCACTACTTGCAACCTAACGAAACCAGAGCTCTGTCTTTGCTTTAAGAATTTTTCAATCATTTCTCATATTGTACACAATTCACAGGCTCACATTTCCTAGTTCTTAACCGGACCTCCCCTGTACTTCAAAGTTAAAACATTTATCATACATTGCGTTCCTTTTTGCTCAGCGCGCTTAATGCACGAGAACCGCACTTCCCTAAATCACTACAACTCAGCCATTTCAATGCGAAAATCCATCGTTCTTAGCACGATTTATCAGTTATCTTGCATGCTACAAGAAAATACACATTTAACTCCATAGCTGCTGGTTTGAAACACAATGTGTTTGCTTAAAGTGTACCAGCATTTTTCCACTTTTGACAGGTTATCTAACTCTTTTTGGGCTGCAATCAACACGAATTTGTGTGTTTTAAACTATAATATCTGATCACTTATTTTAATGCAGTTTTTTTCAATTTCAAAACCTTGGCTTGACGCCAATTTTTATTCAGCTTAAAATATCATTTTTATACTAGTTCCAATGTTTTTACTGCGCACGCAGACAGTTATGCCACGAAGCGAGCCACATGAACAGCCACAACATACAAATTTAGACACATCCATAGCGTGACATGTAACAAAGTCAGACACAAACCCCAACCACCTCCATGCATGTCCCTCATTAATATTTTACTATTGTTATTGATTTTTAAATGTAGTTAATGTTTTTGGTTTGGTTTCAAATCTTGATTGCCATTATTCCTTTTCCCTGCGTCCTTGTCTCTATTGGCTAAGGCAGTTTTCACTCACCTTTTGTTCTCCCGACCCTCTTGATCACTGCTTTCTCCAGGTTGTCATCTGGTCTGCTGCCCGTAGAGATGGGAAGGGATAAACCGGGTCCCTTCAGGCTCCGACTGCAGTCTTAATTATATTACCATTGTCTACGGGGAGCTTCACAGTCTACTCAACCCAAAATAGCGAAGGACTCCTGATATTGCCGAAGACCTAGACTTGTTTTAATCAATAATTGATGGTCAATAACCGTCCTCTGCTGCCATGTGTACAGGTGGGTGCACAGTCTTCTGATGGGCCCATAGGTCAGAGCACACCCTCTAGTACCTGTAAAACAAGATAGCTGCACCTTGAGGAGGTTGGGGTGCAGGATTCACACACTCCAACACAATTCAATAAGGACAACGCAATGGATCAGCACAGAGACTGTTAAGTTCAATAGGGTTTATTTCATGCCACTTCTGACACAGTGCCCACCTATCCGTGGTAGTCAAGTTCCCTCACTAAACTAACTCCCCCAGCATTACACAGAGCATTTTTTTTTTTTTTTTTTTTGTAAAGTATTTTATTGGTTTTTTCAAGAAAGTGAGAAACATTACAAACTTACAAGTGTGGTAATAAAGAAACGATACAACAAAAAAAAAGTAACGTGAGAACAACCAAAACAACAGCAGTCTACATGTAGCGTTAATTATGAGATGTTTGGTGGCAAGTAAAATTTATAGTTCCGATGTTACAGGAAGCGAGGGGAAGAGATTCGGGTAATTCCATCTCTGTATCAGTATGAAAATTCGGGTGTTGTAGGACGCTACAGTCCCTCAGGGAGGCTTATAGTCTGCCCTGAAGCGCATGTCGCTCAGGAGGGCTTTCCAGGAGTCCAGGGTTCCACTTGTGGCTTCTCCGCTGGTTGTGATCCCGTCTTGCCAGGCCCTGGTTTCAGCAGTCGTCCATCTCGCCAGTTCGCTCAGCCACCGAGCATGGCTGGGGCCCGCTGGGGTCTTCCAGGCCATCGCTATTGTTCTCTTAACCAAAATGCATGAGATGTCCATTAGTTTCACTAAATGTTTAAATTTGCCCGGTCTAGGATATATACCTAGTAGGCACTCTCCGGGCGTCCAGTCGTATCTTACCATGCCAGCTTCTGCGCAGGATTGTTTGGCTTTGACCCAGAGTGATTTCACTTTGATGCAGGACCAGAACATGTCTGCCTTGTCATTTCCGCACCATGGGCACGTCGGGGGTATTTTCGGGTTGAATGAGGCAATCCTGTGGGGAGTCATATAAGTCCGGTAAAGGACATTCAGCTGTATTTGTCCGAATCTGGAATTCCGGGACACTTTCTTGGGGTAGATCAGAGCTCTCTCCCATTCCTTGTCAGTGAGTGGTGATTCAAGATCTGCCTCCCATTTCGCCTTCAGTGCCTGACCTTTGGGGTTAGGCTTATCTATGAGTCTGTTGTAAAGTCTGGAAACTGGTCTCCATCCATCTGAGAGGTCGTGCATTTCCTGTAGCAGTGGGTCTGGGGTGGGCTCTTCCGGCCAGCTGTTCCACTGCTTCTTAGCGATCTGTTTGATCCTGTGGTACCAGAGGAACTGGCCCTTGGATAGTCCTTCAATGTTCTGTAACGACTCGAAGACCCTGAATTCCCCATCAGTGAACATGTCTCCCCATGTATATATGCCTGCTTCCTCCCATCTCCTGGGAGTGGGGAGTTCCGCCTCCGACTTGCACACATCCACCATTATGGGGTTATCCGGTGAGTACGGCTGTTTCACTTGCCTTATGTGACAGGCCCTGGCCCATATCTGCCTGCCCAGCTTGACAATCAGCGGAGTTTCGGGAGGTAGCCGAGGGGGAAACCATAGAGTTTCTTTGGGGATTAAGTTTGTGGAAGACTGCCTGAGTAGTTCCAGTTCGGCCGATGTGTCATCAGACAGCCACTTCGTAATGTGACTGAGCTGGGCCGCCAAATAGTAAAGGTGAAGGTCTGGGAGTTTTATTCCGCCTTCCTTATGTGGGAGAGACAGCGTGGCCAGTGTGAGCTTGTGTCTGCGCGGACCCCACAAGAAGTCCTTGATAATGGCCTCTAGTGTCTTGAAGAAAGGCGGGCGAACGTAGTGGCAAATATTGGCAAAGAAGTACAAGAAATCGAGGAAGGATTATCATTTTGACAATCGCTGCTCTACCCACCATTGACAGTGGTAGTTTGGACCAAAATTTGATTGAACGCCGGAGGCCAGTGACTGCTGCTATAGTATTATGTTCATGTGTGAGTAGCGGGGTGTGACCCACATTGATTCCCAGGTACCGGAACTTGTCAGGTTGCCACTGTATTCCGATAGGCGGGAGGTCGTCTACTGCAATGCCCCTCAGGCTAGCTAGGGGGAATGCAGTTGATTTGTGTCTGCTGAATCGTATCCCTGAGTACTTTGCATAATTGTCAAGAACTTCTAGCGTTGTGGGTGCGTTAAGCTCAGGGTTCCTCAAGTAGAGAAGTACATCATCCGCGTATAATGAAATTATGTTGTGAACGTTGCCCACCTTAATGCCCGCATCAAAAAACTGTTGGCGAAAGTATATGGCTATTGGTTCTAGGCCCAATATATACAGCATGGGCGAGAGTGGGCACCCCTGTCTCGTGCCCCTTTGTATTGCCCAGGATCCCGAGACAATTCTGCCTGTTTTGACCCTTGCCATTGGCGAATTATAAAGTACCTGGATCCATCTGATGAAGCCTGCACCGAAGCCGAAGCCCCTCAAAACCTCCACAAGCCACTCCCAATAGATAGAGTCGAAGGCCTTGATGGCATCAAGTGACAGTATCGCCAGGTCCTCCTCTCGGTCGTGGGTTTCGGCCATGATATGTTGTAGTCTCCTGAGGTTGGCCGTGGTGTTGCGTCCTGGGACGAATCCATTTTGATCTTCGTGAATTATGGATCCTACCACTCTGGCAAGTCTGTTGGCTAATATAGAAGTGAGGATCTTGCTGTCGTAATTCAGCATGGCCAAAGGTCGATAAGAATCACAATCGGTGGGTGACTTGTGCGGCTTGAGCATTGGAATAATTATGGTCTCTTTCATGGTGTTGGGCAGGATGCCATTTGTGTAGGCTTCTTGGTAAACTTCATGTAGGATGGGGGTGAGAATGGGTTCATAGGTCTTGTAGAATTCGGGCGGGAGACCATCACTGCCGGGGGCTTTGCCATTAGCGAGCGATCTGATGGCCGCTGTCACATCTTCGGAAGTGATTTCCGAGTCCAGTTCCTCCCTCTGCTCGCTGGAGATTTGAGGGAGGCCTATCTCCTCCAATGTTTCGATTAATTCTGCGGCGGGCACCTGGGACTCGTGGGCATACAATTTGGAGTAGAACTTAGCAAAAGTCTCGTTGATCTCCATCTGCGTCTTGTATGTTACTCCTTTTTCGTCCTTTATCTCCGTTGGCAGGTGTTTAGGGTGTTCCCGCTTGCAGAGCCAGGCAAGCAATCTGCTGGGTTTGTCAGACTCGCTGTGGGATCTGGCGGTATGTGTTGCAAAGTCAAATTTCTCCAGTCTGGCCCATGATTCCTGACATTTTATACGGGCTGTTTTAAGGATCTTCTCGGACTCTGGGGAAATGTCAGGGGCGGACTCTAGTCTTACGATCTCTAATTCCTGGGCCTCAAGAGAGGACTGTAGTTGTCTGCGGGTTCCACCCGCTCTTGAAATGATTTCTCCCCTGGTAACCACCTTCATGGCCTCCCACAGTGTGGACCAGGTAGCCACTGATCCCTTATTGATTCCGACATATTCCTCTAGCTTCTCAGCAAGGTCCTCTCTGAACTCTGAATCATCCAACGCTGTTGTAGGCATCCTCCACATGGGAATTGGAGGTTTGGGTCCACGCAGCTGCCAATGCATGGCGAGCGGGGAGTGGTCGGAGATCGATCTCCCCAAATATTCAGTGGATGTGGCCAGTGGAGATTGTTCCTTGTCAACAAACAAGTAGTCGATCCTTGTGTGGACGCCATGTGGAGCTGAGTAGTGTGAGTAAATTCTGGCCTCTGGATGTTGCACTCTCCAGATGTCTACCAGGTTGAGCTGGTCGAGTGTTTCTGTCAAGGAGGTGGATGCGGGATTGCTTGGCTGAGGAGGAGGGCGCGATCTGTCCTTGCTTAAGTCCATGACGCAGTTGAAGTCTCCCCCCCACACGAAGGTCCTGCCTCGGTGTTGTGCCAGTCTAGCACTCAATGTGCTTAAGTATGACGGGATTCCATGCTGCGGAAAGTATGTGTTGATGAAGCACACTGGGGTTTGTTCTATGGTGCCCCACATTGACGTATATCTCCCTTCCTTGTCAGAATCCCAGCCTTCTAGCTGGAAAGGCACATTCGGGTTCACCCATATCAGTACGCCTCTCGCATATTTGGAGTAAGGAGACCCCCTCGTGGTCCCATCCCATCGATCCGTTAACTTAGACATGCAGTCCGCTGTAAGGTGGGTCTCTTGTAATAGCGCAATCGAGACCTTCTTCCTCCTGAGGTAGGACTGTACGCGGTTCCTTCTGAGGTATGAAGCCATTCCCCTCACATTCCATGTCATCACAACAAGTTGCGACGCCATCGGATCGGTGTTCTGAATTCGTCTTGGAGTTCTGGCCCGCTGGCCCGGTGGCACAACGAACCACAGGTGGCGTTCTGCGGGCGGGGGGCCCCTGGTTCATGAAGTCTTGTGTCGTAACTTGCCACCATCTTGTACTTTACCAACATTGATGATTCGTAGACTGCAAAACCAACTAAACTAATAACATAACACAAACTGGTGCACCCAGCGACTACAACACTGTCGCGGTGCTCAGGCGCTCTCGAGCCGTCTGAACCCATCCGGGAATCGGGCGTGAGCTGGGTCGGGCGGTGAACTGGCCCAATTGGATTTTCTGCTGGGGGTAGGGTTGGTGCGAGGCGGCAGGGCCGTGCGAGGGCCGCTTCCGTGAGTTAAACTGTTGTTTGGATTACCTGCTGGGGTCCGGTGACTGGTGGTGCGAGGAGACTCGGGACTTAATCATCATTCAGAGGAGGATCCTTGCCATCGGCTAGGTTATGATCTTCTAGCCACATATTGGCCGCCTCCGGGTTTTCGAGAAATATCGCTCGCCCATTATAAACAACTCTCAGGCGCGCGGGGTACAGCAGCCTGTATTTAATGTCCAGTTGGCGAAGCTTCGCCTTGATCGGGACGAATGAGTTCCTTTCCCTCTGCACTTTCTGGGTGTAGTCGGGGTAAATAGTAATTTTTGAGTCCCCCCTTTCAATGGGACCTGCCTCCCTGGAGTGCCGTAGGATGGTTTCTCTATCTTGAAAATTCAATATTTTGGCTATTATTGGCCGTGGATGCGAGCCGGGGGGAGGACGTCTCTGGAGGGATCTATGTGCCCTTTCGACTGCAAAGCCTTGGGTTAGTTTTCCGGCCCCGATCTCTTGTAGCAGAAGGGTTTCGACATAGGATGTGGTGTTTAAGCCCTCTGTTCCCTCCGGGATACCCAGGATCCTGATGTTCCCCCGTCTGGCCCGTCCTTCGGCTTCCTCCGCCCTTTCCTCCAGGAAGGCGACCCTCCTCTTTAGATCGGAAACTTCGGACTTCAGGGTTGTGGTGGCCCCGGAGAGCTCCATCGTGGATTTCTCGACGGTCGTTACCCTCTCCGTCAAGTTGCGGGCATCTTGGCGGATGAGTTGTATGTCTATTTTGAACTCATCAATCTTGGAGTCAATGTGGGTTCTCAGTGAGGCAATGGAATCCAATATCTGAGAGCGATTGTCGTTGACCTCCCCTTCATTCGGATGAGTGTTTTCGGAGAGGCTAGGTCTGGACTGGGTGGAGGTCTTCGCCTTGGTCGAGACAAAGGAGTCCATGGTGGCGGCCCTGCTCTTGTTCTTGGTGGCCATCTTGAAGCTGCTGGACGTAGATTGCCGAACATGCAGGGGCAAGTGCGTGCCCCGGGGTAGCCGAGTCGGGGAGCCAAGTACAGGCGGCCCAAGGGTGCGGTGGTGGTCAGGGGCCCACCAAAGGGTATTATGTAGGCTCACGCACCTTGAGTTTCAGGGCCCCCGAGTGCTTCGGCTGGAATCAGGTCGTTCGGGTGATGGCCGTGGGGCGGGGTGCTGCTTCTCGGAGGTGGCGAGTTTCTCTTTATGTGATGCCGTCCACGTGGTTCTAGTGTGGTCCGCGTTACACAAATTGGGCCAGCCCAGGGATAACGGAGTCAGGGGCCTGGGGGCCTGTGTCGATTCCGAACCAGTGTCGGACAGGGGTCGGCCTTGTTGCCGATCCCCAAAGCGCCCCGTCAGGGGACGCTGGTTCAGGGGCTGCGTGAAGCTGTGCCAAGCGCCATCTTGGATCAATGCGCGGCGGAGGGGAGGGTGGGATCCGGAGCCCGCTCTTCCACACGGGGGTTCCGAAAATTCCAACACTCGAGTAATTCCTAATGGGGAGCACTTCCCCCACCGATGGGTGCTTTTCCGCAGGCTGCAACCACTCTTGTACCGGAGAAAAAGGATCAGGAAGCGGCGTCTCGGCCGGAGCCCGGCAGATCAGCTTCTGCCCTCCATCGGCTCCAAGCCACGCCCCCTACACAGAGCATTTTATAGCAAAGTGTGAGGGAGCCATCTGCCCCCACCTTTTCCTGCACAGTTTTAGACAACTTCATTGTTAAACATTAGCTCATTGTTATGCTCACCTGGCTCCCACAGGGGATTCGGTCGGACCCGGACAGCTGCGGTCTCCACCCACGTGATGCGTAGTACAGCGATGACTGACTGGATCTGCCCTCCTAATCTTGTCTGCTTAACCCGTAGAAATATTCTCCTGCAAGTGGAGAGATGGATTTAGCCACTTGTGGATTCAAGTGATGGCACCCCCACAGTCCTCCCCAACTAATCACTTCCGAAATGCCCTCACAGCAATCTCACCTTATATTCTTGAAAAATGAGCTCTCCATCCTGCGTGGATTTGCAGGGGCGCGTCGATTCCAGTTATGTCACTGGTTTGAAGGCTCGGGAGAGTTCCGGAGAGTGTTGGCTCTGAGGTTCCTGGTGAGGACCAGTAAGTATTAAGTTCATAGAGTTCAATATGTCCGATGTTCATTCTTGTTTCCCCCTTCCTTTCTTGTCTTGCAGCTGGCTCGTGAAAAGATGCTCTTGTGGCAGCTGGTGGCGCTCAGGTAAGAGTCTGTATTACCTGGCGCTGTCCGGTAAATTTTGCACGAGGAAAACGTGTTGTTTTGTCTCTCTTTACAGATGCGGCACGTGAAAATATGTAGAGTCACAAAACGATGCCTCCGGTGGTACATCAGGTAAGTCTATGGTGGTAAGAATTATATTTGTTGGTTCCCTCAGCTCACCTTGTGGTTTTCTTTTGTCTCCTAGGTGCCGAAGTTCAGCGAAGAAATGATGGAGGCAGTGCCGACCCGAAGGATGCTGTGAAGACTGGTGAGTATGGCGCCGCGCTGCAGCTGGAGGTGCGGCGCGTGCAGAAATGATGTTTTTTACAGGTCCGGAGACAAGATGGATCCAGAATCAGGTGTGGAATAGAAATAAGTTTGTTTTCTAACCTTGTCCCTTTCTTTCCTCTCTGTTTTAGGAGCTCCGGATTCGAGGCGGGCGTGGCAGAAGACTGGATGCAGGCTGCAGGCACGGTGAGTGTTACGCTGCTGGATGCAGAATAACGCGAAGCGTGTGTTGCTGGTCGGGTGTGGTTTAAATAGCCTCAAAAGTAGTCCCAAGTAAGAAGTCCCTAGAACCACACCCGAGTAAAAAATAGTCCCTGTAGAAAAATAGTTCCTTTCAGGCTTCATGTTGGATTGGAGTCATTTGCAGCATGGTCTGCCTGAGGTAAGTAATGACTATGAGCCTGGCGCCTTAGATGCCAGGACTGATTCCTACTATGAGCCTGGCGCCTGAGGTGCCAGGACTGAACCCAGATAGCCCCTAGCCAGGGCTGCTGAGGTTTTACAAAATGTCTAGATGCCTGCTCCCGGGGCTGATGGACTTGGTCCGGATGCCTGCTGGTAGGCATCATGACACTCATTGGGCAATTAATTTTAATTGGACTAAACCTTCAAAATGAAATACGCTCTAGCATGCATTCCTGACTCTTCTTCGGTGCACTGTTCAATTATAATTTGTGTAGCTGGATTCTTTAGATACGGGTTTCGACCATGCCAAATTTAATGTCTGGTTTCTTCCCATTAGTCAAGCTTCTGAAGGCATGGTGTCCTTGAACGTCTCAGCTTTAAAATGATCTCATCATTACACACTTTGAGCACTACTCAGTGGGCCTCATTACGACCCAGGCGGTAAGTTACCGCCTGGGTCATACCTTTACCACCATGGCGTAAACTATGTTTACGCCATGGTGGTTGGCGGACTTACCGCCCCATTCCGAGGTTGGCGGGGCGGTAAGTCCCCAATCCCCATTTACCCTTCCCCATTCCCATTTTTGCCCCATAGGGCATAATGGGAGTGGGGAAGGCGTTAATTACGCCACCGTAAATTACGGTGGCGTAATTAACTCCATGGTCCCTTAGTGCCATGGATTTTAACACCTGCTAAAAGCAGGTGTTAAAATCTGCATGGCGCTAAGGAACCTCGTACTCAGGCGGTAAGGGTCGGCGCTGTTTACGGCGCCGTAAACCCCTTACCGCCTGAGTTGTAATGAGGCCCAGTGTCTTCTTGTTTTAACCACATTTTGGTTACATGCATTTTTATTAAAGGTATTTTTGCCAGAACAATTATTTTCTATCTGTGTGCAGAATATCTTATTGTCCATTCTGTGCCTCGCCACCTTATTACATCATGGTAATGCCATTTTTAACTTTATAAACACAATGGGCCTCATTGCGACCTAGGCGGAGGTGTCATGATCTCTGCTTCCAAAAGGTCAGGGTTTTCCCAACTCCCTTGGAAGCAGATCCATAACCCAGGTTCCGAGTGCCAACCAGTCCCAATTGGGACCTTTTGGACCCAGTCCTGGCGCCAGTGGCACCAGGCTCATAAATATGCCCAGTCCCAGCGCTGGAAGCGCCGGGCTCATAATGCTTGGGTGGACTTACCTGCAGCAGACCATGCTGCTTACTTGCCTGCCAGTTGAGCCTCTGATCCTCTTCTGTTTGGAACTACTTTTCCTGTTGGGTGGGGCAGGAGCCACTCCCTAGGTTCAGAACACTGGAACTCTTCTGGAAAGCAGGAACTTTTTTCTTACCTAGGCGTGGCTGTGGAAGGAGACACCTAAGCACTACAGGAGGCTATTTAAACCACACCCGATGGATGAATCTTGCTTTGCGTTATTCTGCATCCTCTGCAGCAGAACGCTCATTGTGTCTTCTGCATCTGATCCTGGGCCTAAGGGAAAAGGCTTACCATCCTGAATCCAGTCTTCAGCAACACCTATAAAGACAAGAAAGAACAGGTTAGCATTACGGTCTTCAGTGACAGCTCTTCACTTACCTGGTCCATCGGCTGTCACCAACGCCTCGCGCTGCATTCCGACATCTGAAAGACAAAGGCTTACCTACTCTTCGTGCGCTCCGGAGGTCTTCACACTGCATTCCAGCATCTGAAAGACAAAGGTTTACCAACTCTTCGCACGCTCAGGAGGCCTTCGGCGCTGCATCCCGCATCTGAAAGACAAAACAAGGTGCGTTTAAAGACATTGGGGAACTTTAATACTCACGTGCCATTACTCCTTTCCACATCTAACCCAGTGGGTATTCCGGCACCCTGCAGCCCCTCCGAACTTGTACCTCCAAAATAAAACGACAGTTAGAGCGCATCGTGAAGCAGGCAACAAGCGCTTACTTACGTGCTTCCAGGCGCTTCTATTCATCACACGGGCTCCATCTTCAACTCACTTCAGCCCGTCATCCACCATCGCCGGAACCCTGCAAAATAAGAGACATCATTACTAAAGACTTTAAAGACATTAGAATTACTTGAAACTTACCGTTCGTGCAGTAAACGACGGACAGCAGTCCTCTGAAGTCAAGAGGCCTGCTCCCCTTATCCAGTGAAGAAACTGGTTACAGCACCCTGCCCCGAGGCAGATGGAGAGCACGGCGTTCACTTACCTAAGGTGAGAGCGTTAACCTTCGGGGATCTACAGGAGAAGAGAAAGGGAAGAAGAGAGAGACATTCAATAACCCAGTTCATTAATCCCATATTTTCTATCTGCAGACATCTTACCCTTCGAGTCAGACATACAGTGCACAGAGGTCCAGCCCAAAGAGCCAGCCGTGTGTTACACATCACCTTTGAAGATACGGTATACGCCCAGTCAAGACCGGCGCCTCTACGGGAATCAGGTGAGCGTTACAGGAGGGCCATGGTGCTGTTAGCACCATGGTCCATGCCGGTAACTTACCGACTCCACCATGGAGAAAGGGGGAATTACCACCCCATTACAAGGTTGGCGGGGCAGTAATTCC
This sequence comes from Ambystoma mexicanum, assembly GCF_040938575.1. Lineage (NCBI taxonomy): Eukaryota > Metazoa > Chordata > Amphibia > Caudata > Ambystomatidae > Ambystoma > Ambystoma mexicanum. Next base: position 305,322,277 of record NC_090929.1, on the reverse strand, counting down.
CCCTTCCTCCATGGCCCTTTCCCATTCCCATTTTTGCCCCATAGGATAATGGGAATGGGGAAGGCGGTAATTACGGTACCGCAAATTGCGGTACCGTAATTAGCACCAAGGTCCCTTTGTGGGTCCATTCCTTAACGGCTGGTAAAACCAGCCATTAAGGTGGGAACCCGCAAAGGGACCTTGTAATCAGGCGCTAAGGGATTACCGGTACGGGTACCCTTACCGGTACCGGTAATCCCTTAGCACCAGGGTCGTAATGAGGCCCAATGCCTTTGAATACTAGTATATTGCAACATTATGACTACCAATTTCACATAATTGCAACAACACATAAGTCCCTTCGAATTTCTCTGCTTAGGTTTAAGTGGGGGGGGTCTCCACTTCATTCAGCTGTTGATTTATTATATATTTAATTTGGGTCCTTCATTACACAGCTGCTCCTCTAAACATGTATAATGTTTTCACATGTGAATCACTCAGTGATGTCTTGCACCACAGAGTGTGACATCACAAGGTTTACATGAGGGCCATTTTTCGAAATGGTTGCCGCACTTTGACCCATGGGATGCTGAGAGCAGCATTAAAACGCAAATATGCTCCATTAACTCCAATTTGAGTGTGATTTTGAGCAGGAACATATTAATAACGAAAATGTGGTCTTTTTAAAGCCCAAATAACTTTTAGTTAAACAACCAAGAAAGGTTGGATGGTACTTGATATACACTAAAAATTAATTATGCACAATACCCTTGAGGTATGCTAAACATGAAACAACTTTAATTTAGACTATAATGACTCTAAGGATATCCAATCTACGGCAATCGCCTTGACTTTGAAAGAGATGGGATTTTCCCAGAAAGTCAATTTACCCACCCACAATAAACGTTGAATCCTTGATTGGATAGCGGAACACAACTGCAAAATAAATATCACAGACTCTGTACCTTAGATCTGGACTGACCACCACATGCTTTTATTCAGAGTGGTGACTAGCCCTGCTAATGCCCAGTCCTTACTTGCCCCACCCGTGCCCATGAGGAAAAAAAACTCATGACAGCGGAAAAATTGATGCCTGTCATAATACCTAAACTGAACTCATTCCCAGACATTATGGATCCTAATGTGTTAGTTGAACAGTATAATGAAGCTATGAATTCAGCCCTTGACCACATAGCCCAGCTCAAATTAAGGAAGAGCAAACCAAAAAAGCACCTCAACTCATGGTTCACTCCTCATCTAAAAAACCTTAGGCTGACTAAAAGAAAACTTGAAACCGCTTGGAGACTCTCCCAATCAGTCGAAAATAAACTTAACCTCTCAAAAGCCTCTTCCCAATACTAGAAAAAAATACTATTAGCCAAACAGGAAACTTACAATACCAGAATATCTCAATCGAAATCTAGTGTCAGAGAATTATTCAGCATTCTGAAAGAATTGGAAACCCCTATAGTGCCCCAAGGACAACAAATGGTTCTCCAGTATTCAACTTGCCTTAACAAATAAAGTAGCTAATTTACAAACTAAAATTGCTCTCAAGAAAGCATCTCTAATGCCCCATATCCCTCAGAGCTTAGCGCCCCCACCACAGTCCAACCAAGAAGTTTGATTCTGCTTCTCTAAGGTATCGACCATTGAAGTAGAAAAGGACATTCTGGGACTTAAACCCTTTCACTGTAAAGGGGATCAATGCCCAGCACCACTTATTAAGGATGCTGCGAGAGAACTATCGCCATTTATAACCAAACTCATCAATTCCTCCTTTACCACAGGCACGGTACCGAACAACTTAAAAGAGTCCTGGGTATTGCCACTATTAAAGAAACAAACCCTCGACCCTGCCATTCCCACAAACTTCAGGCCCATTACGACTGTGCCTTTTCTTCTAAAAATTCTAGACAAAGGGGCCTACATGCAAATACAAAACTTCCTAGAATCCAACCACCTACTCGGAACCCGACAATCTGGATTCTGCCCGCAACATGGGACTGAGACAGCTCTTTTAGATCTGAAGGCCCAAATAGATGAATGCAGAGACATTGGCCAAGCAGCCCTACTCCTCCTTCTGGACCTATCAGCTGCATTTCACTTAGTTGACCATACAGTCTTATGTAGCCACCTTGACTCTACAGCCCATTTCTCTAAAGAGGCTATAACATGAATCAAATCATTTCTGAGTAACCGGACTATGAGAGTCTTCTCTCCATCAGCCTCAGCAGATCCAATTCCTATAACCTGTGGAGTACCACAAGGCTCTTCTGTGTCACCTACTCTCTACAATGTTTTCACGAAGCCCCTCTTTGATGAAATGGATCATCTGGGTATCGCCTACACTAACTATGCAGGCGATGCCCAGATCCTCCTCCCGCTCTCAGGAGTCTACACCAATGATCTGGCTCTAGTGAATAGAATCTATAGCATTGTTCAGGCTTGGATGGCCACCCACACAGCCTATGCCTGAACGATGATAAAACTGAGCTTATCATCCTAGGCACCCCAACCTATATATCCAAACTTAGCCCGGACTACGCCAACTTCATTATTGATGGAAACATCATAAAAGTAGTTAACAAAGTGAAAACTCTAGGATTTTACCTAGACGCCACCACTATTATTATTATTATTATTATTACTACTAATCACAACAGTACTCTTCAGTCACAACTTGTTACATCGTTGCTCAATCCATTATGACGTTTTACTTTTTAAATGAAACTCCAAAATTTCTTCTGCAAGTGTAAACTAATCATCCACAAAAACTACCATCATACCCAAACCCAAACAGTAACCGTTTTCTCATTGCATGGTCCCCACTTCAGACCAAATCAGCATAGCGTCTATACTCATTAAAACCTTTAGCCTTCCAGGTGCATAAAAAGGCACAATTACACTTACTTGGCATGGAAATTACACTTCCCCTGTTTAAATAATGCTGGCATAGTCACTCAGGAAATTGTGGCACACTTGGGCAGCCTCATGCAACCCTGCCAATGTCTCCTCATGTACCAGGGGGCCTGTTCCTGGCAGACTCCAACAGGCCATCCTTGCCCCAGGCTCCATGGGGCAGGATGCTTCTGACACCCCTGGGTGGCCGCCTCCAACAGCCCTGGGGGCTGACTAAAGCAGTACTGGGTGGCTGACTCAAACAGCCCTGAGTGCTTTCCATTTCTCCAGACTCTTGGACAGCCTCTAATGACTCCTGGCCTCCAACAGGGCACTCTCCCTTCTTCCCAGGGGTCTCCTCTGACTGGATGTCCCTACCAGCCCTGGGTGCTTTCCATTTCTCCAGACTCTTGGACGGCCTCTAATGACTCCTGGCCTCAAACAGGGCACTCTCCCTTCTTCCGAGGGGTCTCCTCTGACTGGATGTCCCTACCAGCCCTGGGTGCTTTCCATTTCTCCAGACTCTTGGACGGCCTCTAATGACTCCTGGCCTCAAACAGGGCACTCTCCCTTCTTCCCAGGGGTCTCCTCTGACAGGCTGCCCTTCCAGCCCTGGGTGGTGGGCTCTCCCTCACTTCCAACAGTCACTTTTTATCCCCTTGCCTGCACCCCCCGCAGCAGAGTCTTTCCTCCTCTCTCACATGACATCACACAGGTACCTGCTTCCTTTTGCTTCACTTGCTGTCAACATCAAGGTCCTCCTTCACCATACCTTGGACCATCCTCGTCGCCAATTGTTATGACCAGCTCTTGGTCATAGGGTTCACTCCAAGGGACACTCAGGATACACAGGCCAGGTACGCATAGTGGTTACTTTATTAGGGTTCTTCTTTTACAAGGATCAGATGTCATCATAGTTATTAGGAGATAAAGAGGAAAGGGACAGGAGCCCACTGGTTACGTAACCACTTCTCATTCGGTGACAAGAGTTTTGCCCTTTGTATCCCTGAAAGGGAGGGAGCCAGGAACAAAGTTGTGTCCTGGTTGTTTGGGTGTGGCTAAAGTGGTTCATGTGGATAGGGCTCAAATAATGAGACGCATCAATGCTAGTCAGGAGAAAAATATAGCTGACTTCAATGCACGTGAAAAAGTGAAGGAATGAGAGTGGAAAGTTGGGGAGAATGTGTATGTGAAAAATCCCAGGTTGGTGAGCAAATGTTGTGTAAGTAAGTACTTAGGGCCTAAGAAAATATCGGCTGTCAAGAAGTCGGTGGTGATTTTGGAAGGTGGTGAGGTATGGTCAAAAGGATTGCGAATGTACATGGTGTGAACGAAAGTGTGAGAAAGACAGACAAGCGAGTTAATATCGGCAGTGAAGAAAATGTTGTGAGGAATGGGAGTTATGATGCTCTGGGCAGGTTGAGGTCTAAACCTGCCTGGATGAAGGATTATGGGCCTCATTACACGGACGGCGGTAAGGGTTAACGGTCACCGTTAATGGCAACGGTGACCGTTAACCCTTACCGCCGTACTACGAGGTCCCTTTGCGGGTTGGAGGATTTAACGCCTGCTTCTTGCAGGCGTTAAAATCCAACCCGCTAAGGGACCTCGGAGCTAATTACGGCACCGCAAAATTGCGGTGGCGTAATTAGTGCCTTTCCCATTTCCATAGAGCCCTATGGGGCAGAAATGGGAATGGGGAAGGGCAATGGCGGAAAGGGGATTTACCGCCCCTCCAACCTTTGAATGGGGCGGTAAATCCCCTTTCCGCCAAGGCGGTGCCGGTATTTTACCGGCATGAGCCATGGCGCTAATAGCGCCATGGCTCACCGCCTACCGTGTAATGAGGCCCTATGTGTCTTAAGTAGTTTCATTAGTTGTGTTTAAGATATACTTATACGTTTTCGGTCAGTTTCACAGTTGTCTTTCGTGTTTTGTTTTAGATCTGTTTTTTTTTTTATTTGTTCAAATTGTATATCAATGTGGGAGAATTTTTTTATTCTTTTCCATATGGGAAGATATGTGGAGACTGGTGTGTGTTTTGTCCGCGCGCCCTCACGCGAGCTCTGCCTCTTTGTTTGTATTCGGAGCGCAAGGGTTCGCGTGACGGCAGTGGCGGTTGAAAGGGCTGGGTTGTGCCGTGTTATTCCGGTGGGTTCGTTATTTAATAAACTAAAAGAAGTTACCTCAATCAGCCTCCGTTCATCTTTTACACCTCTGCTTCGGCATACACATGCAAACTTATCAGAGCTAGTAAGCAATTCCTTTCCACAGACAGCTGCATCACACTTGCCAGAGCCCTTATACTATCCAAATTGGATTATTGCAACAGACTATACATTGGGGCAAATAAACAGACCATCCACAAAATTCAAGTCCTTCAGAACAATGCCTTGAGAGCAGCGCTCAAGATTAACAGAAAGGAGGATATATCCTCTGTAAGAAGACAATACAAATGGCTATCCACTTTTGATAAAATTCAACTCAAGATCACCTCCCTCGCAAACAAGTGCCTCAACAATAAAGCACCACCCTACCTCATGGACAGGTTATGTAAAAGAACCTCATCCAGACCAACAAGAACAGCTAACGCGAACTGCCTCCAAGTTCCGCAATTCAAACTCTCCACTATAGGAGGACATAGCTTCCCAGTCAAGGCTGCGCAGCTGTGGAACTCCCTCCCCTATGCCATCAGAGAACCTCAGCCCTTTGCTAACTTCAGACAGAACTTGACCAGGTGGCTGAGAGCTAATGACATCTAACTACTCCAACCTGCATGATTTCTTAGATGCACCTCCCCTGACACAACTGTATATCATAACCATACGACTATCCAGGATACAGGCACCCGTTACCTCATTGCTCTTTGACCCTGATCCTGCCTTGTACATACCTGCTTATTGTAACTTGATGATGTCTGTACTTCATACGTATCATGTATATGTATTTGACCCTGATCCTGCCTTGTACATACCTGCTTATTGTAACTTGATGATGTCTGTACTTTCCTACTTATCATGTATTTGTAACTAAGTTGAGTATATTCTTGTCTGTTGCGCCCTGATGCCCCAGGGTATGGTGCGCTATATAAATAATAAACTAAACTAAACTAAACTGTTCTCTTTCCCTCTCTAAGGAGTGGCTGTATTGGAACAGTCTTTTTTTATTTTACACCTACCACAACCAAGAAATTCACTAAAGAACATTGGATTTGAGAATACTTGAAACACTTGTGTATAGGCGTGTTATAAATGCCATATCATATCATATCATACCACAAGGTATGTTTAAGCTCCTTTGTGAATGACAAGAAGTGAATCAAAGTGATAGGGAACATGTGACTCAACATAATTGTTCTATTACTTAGAGGCTTAGAAATTAGTTTTGAACAGAGCCCCATTTGGGATAGACTGTTTGGATGCATAGACAAGAAATGAGTTAATGAGCTTTTAAATTGGGAATACCAGAAGATATGTCATCCAAACTTCTTCTTGAATGTCAAGAAGGGAACCCATTTGAAAGTTAATGCATGATTCAACAGTGAGAGGGGTGAAGTGGAGTGGGTTACGTAAAGAGGGTGAGTGAGTTGAGCTAGAGGGAGTAGGGGAGAATGGTGAGTGGGGTGAGGTAGTGTAGGTGAGTGCAGTCAGGTACAATGAGTGAGGTAAAGTGAGTGACTGGGGTGTTGTAGAGTGGAAGAGGAGTGAAGAAGAGTGAGATAATTAGAGTGGATGAGGTAGAGCACGTGACTAGGCTGAGGTAGAGTGGGTAAGGTTGAATAGGTCAGCGGGTTGAGATAAACTGGATGGAAGAAAGTGGTTGTGGTAGATTGGGTCAGTGGGGTGAGATGGGGTAAGGTAGACTGGGTGGGATAGAGTGGGTAAGTTGAGTAAGTTAGAGTGAGTCAATGAGGTGAGTGAAATGGTGAATGGGTGAGGTAGAGTGTGTGAGATAGAGTGTGTGGGTGGAGTGAGGTGGATTGGGTGAGGTAGTGTGGGTGAGTGGGGGGAGGCAGAGAGGTCGAGATGGGTGAGGTAAGGTGGGTGAGTAAATTGTCCTAGAATGGGTGGAGTTGAGTGGATAAGTGGGGTGAGGTAGCATATTTGAGCAGAGTTAGGTTGAGTGGGGTGAAGTAGAGTGAAAGAGGTAGAGTGGGTGATCTGAATGAGGTAGAGTGGGTGAATGGGGTGAGGTAGAATGGGGAAGATAGAGTAGGTGTGTGGTTTGAGGTAGGCTGTGTGAAGTAAAGGGGGTGAGATAGAGTGGGTGGGATAGTGTGGGTTAGTTAAAGTACATGGGTGTGATGAATTCGAGTGGGTGAGGAAGAGTGGGTGAGTGACATGAAGTAGTGGGGTGAGGTGCAGTTGGTCGGTGAGGCGACGCATGGTGAGACAGAGTGGGTCTATATCGTATGTGGTAGAATGGGCAAGTGAGGTGAGGTGGAGTAGTTAAGGTAGAGAAGGGGTAATGTAAGTAGAGTATGGTACAGTAATTGACTTTGCAGTGCTCCAATTACAGCCAAAGGGCCACGAGCACAGTATATGACACCTATTCAGACCTTGATGCTGTGCTCAGGATTTCCGTTAACTAGGGGTGTACCGAAATTCGACTTTGAGTAAGTATTTGCCCGAATCCTGTCTGAAAATGAGTTATTCGGCTTCTGCTGAATACTTAAATAATGATCACTCAAAGCCTAATAGTTTCCCCTTCAAAATAAATTAAGTACTACTTTGTCTTTGTGCCTGGAATCACTTGGGCATACCATGTGTATGCTTTAAAAGGATCAAAAAGCTTTTGCTTTTTTGATTGAGTGCAGGCAGAGAAGAGGTGAGAAAATGCAAACAAACTCCCTGCCCTTCTACATATGCTGGACAGAGCGACTTTCAGCTGGTGGTTTGCTGGGGAGCGGAGGGGTGCGCTGAAGGAAAACTCTCAATATTTTTTAATGTATCTCTTGTCTCCCCTGTATTTTGCAGTTGAAAACCGTTGAGCTGGTACAATAGTTCATGACCTGTGTTAGAAATCTGGAAGTTACAGGTTCCAATCCCACCAATTCACAATCCAAATAATATAATTTAGTGCATTAATATAGCTTTTGCAGAGACCACAGTAAGTTTAAAATCCTGAGACAATAACTCATGATGTAGCTTACCTGCAGCAAAACATTTTGTTCAACCTGCAGGCCAATGTTATAAAGAAAGTAAGATGGCTCAGTGGGAAGTGCTCCGGCAGTCGAGGTGTGCTTGTAATATTGAAACATAGGTTACAGTTCCTTCCCTCCCACTTTCTCATGTTGCCAAAATGAGCCGTGGCACATGTTACTGAAGAACATGGATATATTTTTTTTAACCAAAATGCCCCAGTTTGTGGCAACAGAAATATTCCTTCCAACTTTAGAGAGATAAAAAAGAGGGATACTTGTGGAATAAAGAAGAGGAGATATCACGTACTTGGGTTACCATGCTGGTGCACACAAGGGAGTGAAAACTCAGCTGGAAATCCCAACTCATAAAGCTAAACTCTTGGAAAATCAAATATTGAAAATCGACCGCAAATATGGTAGATTCTCAATAAAACCGGCTCTTATGTTGTTTTCGAAGGAAAGATTGTACCCAAACTGGTATATGGTCTTGAATTGTGTTTCGATGTGGTGTTACCTAAGTTGAACCAAATAGAAGGTCGAATTTGGAGATGGATCCTCAGACTCCCTAACACGGTCTCCCTGACCGCTATTCGCTTTGAGTTGGCTTACATGCTCTAATGGCTCGCGTACAGTGGAGGATGCTCACTTTATACACTAAAATGAAGGTCCCGACTCCAAAAATTCTATATGAACTAGTTGGGAATAATATATATTCTTCTTGGTTTCTATTGAAATTCATCAGCTACTGTGAAAATATCTTCCAAAATATAGATTCAAATTTAGAAACATTAATTAACAACCTGATGTCAACTAAAAGAAGGTTGTTAGACAATGCTTGCATTTCTATATTGGAAACTTACCATTCATATACTTCCATGAATCATTTAGCGCATGAGCATAAGAAACGAGGCTCCCTCTCCAACATTCTTACTCTTTTCCCAAATCGATATCATCGGGGGTTGCTCTTAAGGCTACGCTGGAAAGATATCTTACTTAAAAGAAACCAAATTCATATTGAGGAAGGCAGATGTAGGTTCTGTCACACTGAAATTGAATCAGCTAAACATATTGGGCTTCATTACGACTTTGGAAGTAGCCATGGCGCTATTGGCGCCATGGCTACCTCCAAAACCGTGTCCGGGTTCCCTGAATGGGGCATTACCGGGCCATTCCTAGTTTGGAGGGCCCGGTAATTCCCCTTCAGGGAACCCGGGCTCGGTCCTTCCCCATTCCCATTGAGCCCCCATAGGGATCAATGGGAATGGGGAGGGAGCTAACAATGGGCCTCATAATGGGCCTGTTGTTAGCTCCCTGGTTCCCTCAAGGAACCCGCTATGGATGTCTGGATAAACCAGACGTCCACAGCTGGTCCCGCGAGGGAACCTCGTAATATTGTGTAGTGGGTTTAACGGCGCCAGCACCATTACCGGCGCTGTAAAGCGCATTCCGCAATAGTTATAATGAGGCCCCTTGTGTTGTACTGTATCCAGCTAAAGGACCTGATCAACTCTTGTCTGGGTACATTGAAGGAACACTATTCGTGTTACATCATGGATATATTCTGGCAACGTTGTCTAAATATCCAAAATACATGAGAGGGTCTAGCTCTCTCAGGTTTTCTTAAGGGACTTAAGTTAGCCTGAAAATGATACCAATGGGGAAATTACACTTAGTTGATTATCTAACTGATTTTTCCTTTCTCTGTCTGCCCCAAGGGGTTATTGATAATGTGGTCGCTATCTGTTAGGTGGTCTTACGTTTTTTTGTACTATCTGACAATGAAGTGTTTGTCTTATGATGCTTATAAGAAACTCTAATTTATTTTTCATTTTGATAATTGTTGATAATTTTGATGTTGTGATTTGTTCTTTTATTCAATTGATGTATTTCTATGTAAATATTTTTTGGGAAAAAAATATGTTTTAAATGCTTTTTTATCTGCTAAATTTTTGTAAAGGTTTGAATAAACCGAACACAAATAAAAAAACAAAGAAACGAAGAGGAGATACAGGTTTGCAATTTAGAAACATTTGACCAAATGGATGTACAAGTGAAACAGATAAGTAAAATAAACATGCACATGCCAATTAAGAACCTTAAAATCAGCACTGTCACATCCCTATAGCCCTTAAAAAAGGTGGGACCCCGACTAGTGACTCCCTTTATCAGAAATCTAGAAAAAAGAACACCTGTGGAAGACGCATGTTTCTCATGGCTTTGACCAAACACATGACTTTGACCAAACATCTATCATCATCGTTCTCGCTCAGTCACACTCCATCCAAAAAAATGTCTTCCTGAATGAACGTTTCTGTGCTCAATGGTTTAATGTACAAAAGATAAATGTTTTTATTATTATTGTATACAAATGTTAAAACCAGTCAATAGCACCAAATTCAAATCTCAAATCCACTCTCAGTGGATAATTTTTCAAACAAAATAAGTGATAGGGTTAGTAAAAGTGACTCAAAAAAGCTCAAAACAGCAGTATTACATTTAACAACAAATTCACGTTTCTTAATCCAAAGACATCAGTCTGGATTTATCACCTCAATGCTTTTCTTCTGGCCAATTATAGTGTTCACACCCTATTTCAAGGCTTTCATGTGTCCAAATGACAGTGGCAAAACCATGACAATCTCAACTAAAAGGTTGTGTGTTCTGTCTCAGACTTGCATATATTGGATTTGATGCACTGTGTATTATACAAACAAAACAGTGTTGACAGACGTGTGTTTTGGCCTCTTATGGGGGAGGCTCTATCTATTCCACCATTCAATTTTGACTCGTCCTTCATCAGGACAGATAGCAGGTAACTCTGCATGATGAAACTGAAATATATATATGGCACAAGTAGATCCTTCTCAAAAGCTACCCTTGAGACTCTTTGTCTAACTATTTGGGATTCGGCCAAACATCAAAATCTACTTTTTCGGTATACCACTACGTTTAACTGCCAAACCATCCCCTAATTGTCTTGTTGCAGCAATTCATCTATGATCTTGTGCAGATGCCTGAAGCGAATAATAGAAAAAGGGAATGTAACATACAATAATGAAGCCTAAGATTGTTATACTTTCATCATGCAAATCTGGTACACCTTGTATCAATGTTGGCCATGCTAGCAGAGTTCTATAAGAGGTAGTCACTACATAGACTGTACAGTAATTATTTGACCCCAAAGATAGTTCAACACTTTTTTTCAACTTTCAGAGGATTGTGCTAGACCTCTTTCTCCATTAGATCAATGTGCCTCTTTGTTTACATATACCGTCTACACTAGCTTAATACCAATGAAAGGTTAACTGGGTATTCCCTCATAGATGAACAGTGCAACTACCCACTTGTCATGTTACAAGTATCTTTGTTCAGTACTTGCATCGACTTCTTCCATTTAAATACTTACATGAGCACTATCACACACTCTGCAACTGGCTAGATTCACTGATTATGGTGAAGAATGACATAGCCCCACAGGTTATTTTCCATGACCCACGTTCCTACATATGGCTTGGTTGACCTTGTTTATATATTTGCTTTAGGTGGAAATAGGGATAACCCTATTGAACAATCATTTAAATATACATTAACAAGCACTAAGTTAAACCTGAATGTGTTCGTTTGCCTACCTGCATTATGATGTAAAACGAATGCTGTCGTGTTTAATGAGCAATTAAGACAAGAAGATCTTCCTCTATATTTAATGAGTTCACTTTATCCCATAACATGAACCTATCCACTGTATCAAAAGCATTAGATAGGTCCATAACGGCCAGGCAGAAGTCTATTTCCTTTACTTCCACATATTCATCAATTAATGAAGACAAATTCAGACATTGTTCGGTTGTTCCTATTAAAGGGGGAAAACCTAATTGCGTGTCAGGTATTAAATAAGCATCTTCGACCCAGACACACAGTTTCTCCAGCACAAGCTTCCTTAACAATTTCAGAAAGACATCGCTCATAGAAATCGGTCTATAACACTCCCACTTGGACCAGTCTCCCTTCATAAAGGCAGGGACTATTGCACTAGATAACCATGTGACCAGTAATTCTCATGTTAGTAAAATAAATGTCAACAGATTGGATAAGGCTCTGTATTTGAAGGATACAAAATTGGCCCAAAAATATTTTTTGGTGTGCGGCTTTCAAAATGCAAAAACATCTCATAGAACCTTGCCTTCCTCATGCTAGATAGACACCTGCATGGGTTGGTGCCTTTTTACGGAACAGCGCTGCTTACCTGCAGATCATTAGTTTGAATCTCAGCTGGGCCATCTGTTATTTCCAGGACGATGGAATAAGGCTGCACATCTACAAAAAAGACTTCTCCACCAAAAAGGCAGCTCTTGGGGACAATTCCGGCTATGCTACCGACCATAGTCTGCACACTTTACACAAAGAGGAGAATTTGAATATCAAAAATGGTGACTTCTTTCGCCATAGACTACTTTAGTATTATTTTAGCGACATTGGACGAATGGGGTGTGTGAAAGGTGTAGTTTTCCTTTGGAGATTGTGCACCTGCTCTTGCAGGCGTGTAGAAGCTTGCATGGTTTTCAGAGCTAGGTAGAATACAAAAATCTCTTTGCATCTTTAATTGATTTTTTTCCTCTTTTTGTTAAATGATGCCTGTATCCTTTCATAAAGGACAGCTACAGACTCAAACTCTTCTGCAGTTCCCTTGGGTGCTGTAATTGTGCAGCTTCAGAAACGCGACAAACGCCAGTGGTAGGTGCAGGCCAAAAAAGCAAGACGCTGGTGTGTACTCTTGGTCACTACCCGAATCCCTTCGGAAATGCACCTGGCACACAAAATCCCGTTATTTCATTGAGCCGATGCACAGTGTTCTAGTTTTTTTTATGTAGAATAATACATTATTTATGCCTCTTCAAACACTTCGATATGTAATTTGTGTATATTCGTGGCTCACCCCTGGAACTATGCTTTGAGAAGTATTCTCTGATAAAGGGTTCTCCAGCTCCCTCGAAGAACCTCTGAGTTATGACTGCACTCCCCACCAAACTGACCCTGAAGAACACTTATCCAGCTACTGCTTACAAAACCTGGCTGCACCAGCGGCTGCTTTCCGTGCTCTGTGCCCATCCCGGTGTGCCCTTCTGACACCTAATTGCTTTCCGGTGTGCAGAGAGAGTCAGTGCCCCGCTCCACCTTCAACGTCCTACCCCTTTCCTGGTCCTGGGCTCAGTGGCCCTCTCCTGCCTCAGGCATCACTTCTCTCTTTGGATGTTCATCTTCCTCACAGCTCTGCCAAAGTGTCCTTGTCTGCCATGTGTGCTATAGTGTTGTCCATCTCGTCCTGCTCTCTCTGTGACTGCCCTCTCCTTTACTAGTCCCTCCTCTATTTCTGTATGTTGAGTGTGTTCCATGTCACTCCATCGGCAGTAATCACTTTGTGGCAATTCCCAACCAAGTAATTACTTCAAAATATCTCATCAAATGTTGTATTTTTTATTTTGGGGTTTACCCCTGCATGCCTCCCATTCCCTTTCCTTACTAATCCTACCCAAAACTCTCCCCACACCCTTTTTACCCCTTAACCCTTAAGTACCCATATGTTTCAATGGAATTTCAAAGTAATTACTTTTTGGCAATTTACTACCAAGTAATTACTTCAAAATATTTCATCAAATGTTATATTTTATATTTTGGGGTTCCCCCCGCATCTCCCCCTTCCCCTACTGCACCTACCCAAAACCCTACCCACCCCTCTTTTACCCCTTAACCCTTAATTACCAATTTTTTCAATGGAATTTCAAAGTAATTAATTTGTGGTAAAGTACCACAGGGTAATTGTCGATAAAGGATCGGGTTAACTGTTGAGCGTGTGGATACAAAAACATTTCTTTACAATGCTAAAACTATATGCATAGCCAATGCTTGTTTTTAAGGAGGATTTAAGAGCTAAGCTTTCATTATGTAATATTTTCACAGGCATAACTAATATGAACATAATGGCCCTTTGTAACATCTCCTGGAGAGCAATGCTTTAAAAGGGCAGGTACTGGCCCGTTCAGAGTACTTGCTATTCTTTTATTTGAAAGACATACAGCCTCATTATAAGTTTGCCGGTCCGGTAACAAGGGTGCCGGCAAACTACGATGTCGGCGAGCAGGTGCCTTTGTGGCCGCCACGTCTGACCTGGCAGGTGGAACGGCACCCGCTCGCAGACCTTGGCAGATAGATACACTGGCACCGTTATTAACAGTGTCAGTGCATCCGTTCTCCCCATTCCCATTGAGTCAGACTCAATGAGAATGGGGAGTAACTTTTTCCGGCACCCAGCAATTGGCAATTACCGCAACGGCCAGGGCTAGTGCCAAACTCATAATGAGGCCCATAGTACCGGTTCTTCTCGACATGAAGGCGGTACTTTAAATAGCGGAGGACCAGCACTTCTCAGCAGTAAGCAGGTACTCTGGATAGTGAGTACCTGCACTTCTGCATCCCCATTTCAAGCAGTGCTGAAGATGATGGAACATTGAAAGATCTAATCCTATGCGCAGATTTCTACAGGCACCTGGATATGAGCCTCGCCAACTTGCCCCTTTCTGGTTTTCTTGCAGGTGTTTCAGAGGCGCTGGGATGGCTCTGTCGAATTTTATCAGACCTGGAATACATACAAAAGAGGCTTCGGCAATCTGATGACAGAGTTCTGGTTGGGGAATGATAATCTTAACAAGATAACAGCAATTGGTAAAGTATCTGTCTCCAGTGGCACCGAATGTTTGAGTTGGGTGGTGGAGGTGATGAAATTCGCTTTAGGCATGGAAGCAGCTGGCCTAATCCTGAGGATTGCCAGCTTTCACACATTGGTTTATTCCCTCCCACCATCCAGGACATGTGGTCGCCGCCTGCTGCTCCCTCTTTTGACTGATGAGTACAGGGCAGCACACCTCTAGGGCATAAGGCCAGTGGTAGATCTGTTTGCTACTTTCCTGTCCCTTCCCAGGCAGATGGGCACGATGATACATAAATGTTAGGACAATTTTCTGGCCAATCCAGTTTGCTAAATTGTGACCACACACTATGCACATAGACGTCACAGCAGGTACATCAATTACGGAGGAGCCTTACCAACTATACCAAATAAATCTATTCTATATAATGAGTGTTTCCCTTCTTGAGTATAGGTAAGGCTTCCGGTTTTATGGTATTTATTTTTCTGGCATTTCCGTCTGTATTTATCCATATTTATTTTTTGGCAATGTATTCTGTATTTATCCACATTTATTTTTTGTCATATAAAACATAATTAGCAGCCAGTATTTTTCTGCATTTCTTCTAATAAAAAATGAATTTATTAAAGCACACGTGCAGCCACATAGAAAAGAAATGCAAACTCAATTTATTTCCATAACAAACTGTTGTTCCTGTGACTGCTGTTGCATTAAGATATATGCTGTCAGCGATTTGAAGAACTTTAATGCTACTTTTTATGCAACTTTTATGAGTGACATCATAGAGAACCCGACATAGGCACCTGTTATTGCTGTGTTTTTATATAAATACAGACAGAAAGCAGATTGAATTAATTCTGTATTTATGTGTAAAAAACAGTAAAAACGGAAAACTGTAAGCCTTAATTATAGGTGGTAAATAAGGGTTGATATATAAGATGTATAATCCTGGTGGGGAAAGTGGAGTGAAATCAAAGTAAGCAATATCATTTAAATGAGTTTTGTATAGCACCATTTCTTCCATTTGGAGTGTCCTCTTGCCCTACGGAAGTGATGGGTGAAGGATTTATATGAATCCTGACCGCTATCATTCATCTAGTCAGCCTTCCATACCATTCTTTTTTATTCTGTCTGCCCGCTGCAGAGGCGACCGGCAAGTCGCAGGTCAGTCTTGGTCCTGCCACCAATGTGTGGCATCTAAGGTTACCCAGATTAATCCCAGAGATTGCGATTCATTTAAAACCCTCACTCCACCGTTTTTATTTTTGGTGGAAAACAGATTTCTATTTAAAAGGCAAAGCCCAGTCAGTGTGCCACCCCGACGCATGTGTCTGAGATGTCGCTTGCCGTTACCTCACTTACAATGACATCACCTGGGTGAAAGGTTGCACCATAAGGTTCAGCCCCCTCTTTGCTAAATTTAAAAACGGGCACCCTTGCCCGTCACTAGTTTTGATTTTTAGCAATACATTACCTCCGTACTTCCTGCTTGAGTAGTAAACCGTAAGGGAGGAGTGGGTGTCTAATAAACATGTTTGGAGGCTCAAATGTAGAGGTTATTCCGGGGAATGGGGAGTTTGCAACTCATTTCCTGAGAGCTATGTGCAAAGTATAGCCCGCCAGCAAGGCTTGGCGACGTACTTTTACACAGCCGGGGATTTTGCAGGCATTTGGACGCAGAGAAGCCCGGAGCAAAATTCCGGCACTGCATTCTTCCTCCAACTTCAAGAGCACACGATTTTACATTGGCATGAGATTTTCATGCAGGTTTGAAAGGAATGGATTCCCCTGGCGCTACAAGCAGGCAGATTCCATAGGAATCCATTGCAATGACTGATGGCAACGTGCAATTTGCAGGCATCATTTACTTTACTTTCCTTCCAAATGGGGAATAATAACAAAGAGTAAAGGCACTTTTGCCAGTTTATTCTCTGTGCTTGCTCTGCATTTGTAAAAGTTGAAAAGTGCATGCAGGGGACCTAACAACACGTAAGTGCTAACGTTGGCTGCCCCCTGCATGCAGTTAACACGTTTAACAAATGATGATTCTGGTGGCAAGGATACAGCATGCAGTGTTCGGAAATACTTCATGCTTTACTGCTCCACTACATCATCAGTTTCCTTTTCGGGCCTCTTCCACTCTGCATGACCTTGTGTGGAGGTAATGACCTCCACACAATGTGATATTACCGAATACGGTAATACTGCATGCAGTAAATGGCATTTCCTTGTGGAGTCCCATTGGACTTAAAGTGCCGAACAACTGAAGGGTCCACCTGACTCAGAATCAAATGCACTCTTCAAGCCACTGCATGATTACTGCATGTAATAGCGGTAATTACGTATGACAGTCTCGGAAATACTGCCAAACCTACAATCAGGTCCTCATTGAACACAAGTGAACACCACATATGAATGTTACAGTGTCAGGCAAGAAGGGGATTACCACATGGATGGCCGCCTGGTGTCTTTAAATCTTCCCTGACAATCCCATCTTGGCAACATGCAAAATTGGCAATACATGTTCCATTGTTTAGTACCCTGGCAAAGTGTTGGACCTGGCAAGTGTTGGACCTGGCAATGCTTGGAGTTGGTTCTGATTGTAGACTGTCATCGACGTTTGTTGTATTATTCATCAAGCAATGAAGCTTTTTCTGCCGTACCTTTTATCTTGGCGATCAGCCTCCCACACATTTGCTTACTTTTTCTCCATCAGCAATAGGCTTTAAAACAAACTACCTGCACCTCTCCACCCTCTATTTTCGGCGTTAGATACAAACGGCACTGTCCATGTGCAAGGTTGGAGCCATACCCAACATGTCAGGTTATGTGGGGTGGTCACTTTTTTCCATCCCCAAGATTGCACAGCATGTGTATGTAGACGAGCACACTGCTGAACCTAAGCTTATATATGCATGTACTCACTTCATGAGCACATCATTGGTAAAGTAGTGCAGATGTTTGATCACTCGACTTGAAAAGGGGAGCTGCCATGGGACCTGAATTCAACCTGCTTTGTCAAGGCTTTTGTGTTCACTGTGGACAGCTTTGACCTAAAATGGCCTATAATGGCCTACAACAAAATGAGCCCATAAACATAATATGTTCGGTAGTAGAAAGTACCATTTTACATCTTAATCATTGAATGCTTGACTAGTTTGCATTAGTGAACTGTCTCTCCATAAAGGGCAACAATGACATCACCTTGTAAAAGGGGCAATGGTCTACATGTTTAAAAGCTAGTTATAGTCAATTCAATTTGACATGTTAGCCATATTATTACATTGGTAACGGTTTTGGAATAATGTTTTCTATGAGACGAGTTACTACTGATTTCATACACAACTGAACAGAATTTTCGGATTCGTGTGTTCAAATATGCAATTATTAGGTGGCAGTCATGAATCGTACAGTTATTTAAAAAGTGTCCTTGTCAATTTTTCATATTACAAAACAATTATATTAATACCAACTAAATTGTTGTGGATGACTTTGCCAAGAACCATGACCTGCAAACAATCATGCTACTAACTGTTAGACTGTCATTGAAGAACTTGACATTTCACATGTTCCTAGAGATGAAAGAGTTGCCCCCTCTGTAATTGTTTACCCTAAGCCTGCCCACCCCGTATTATCATTATTATTAATATTATTGTGTTCATTGTGTGCGGACCCAGCTTTGGAACGCAATGGAATGCTTTACAAGTCATAGAGGGAAGTACAAGATGATAGAAGCAGATCACAAGGGATTCATAAAAGGGCACAGTGAGTTAACAATAGGGAAGTAGGAGGGGGTTAATTTGGCAGCAAGGGATCTACAAGCAACCAGGTGAGGAAACAGGGGAAATCAGATTGCCCATTCTAAGGTCAGGTGGTGAGTAGAGGGATTGTGGATGTATGTGTTAAGGAGGAGCCATTCCTTGAAGTGGAGGGTCTTGAGCTCCTTCCTGAAATGTAGAAGTGAGGGGGCTAGTCTGGTGTTGATGGGGAGGCAGTTCCAGAGTCTTGGGTGCAGACAGAGAAGGTGCGCCTTCTTGTTCTTCCCTTCCTGCTCCGGTGGAGTTCAAGTCTGCACATGTTCTTGCTTCTGGTGCTTTGTAGGCCTCAAAAGTTTTTGGTGAGGCAGCTTGTGGACTTGAGGGGGACAGACGTATATATGATGCAGAACGATTTGCAGAGTATTTTGAGTCGTGCTGCAGCATGTAGGTAACATCTCAAGGGTGCCATGGTGGTCACTAGAAGGCTATGAGGTTATTGGCACCATCCAGCTGGGAAAGGACCAAGGCATGGCCAGCAGATATGAAGCTGTTTTCTGGTATGAAGGGCATGATGTTTTGCAGGAGATAAGCTGGTAACATTGCTGTTTGCATCTTTCTTGCTATGTTCTCCTTGAAGGAAAGGCATCTTTCGATGTACAAGACAATGCACTTCGCACTGGCAGTCAGCTGGGGTGTGAAGCCCTCAAGGTTCAGAGCAGAGAGCCAGGTCTGGATGGCAGAGTGGTTAGTGTTGTTGCTCAGCAGTAGGGATGTGATTTTGGCGGGATGAGCTTAAGGTATGCACACTCTGTTCTCTTGGGCTGATTTAATTTGGATTCCCACAACCCTTTGCACAATTACAGGGAGTTGATTGAATTGCTTCATTTCACTATACAATTCATTAAAGCCATCCTAATATTGTTAGGAACCTTCAAAGGAGTAGAGCTGCACTATGAAAAATTTACCTTTTTCTGTGTGTTTTCATTGTGAATGTCTTCTTAGTGAATGGTTGCCTGGAAGGTATACTCAGTTATTGCTAAGCGTGAAATATTTCAGTAGGAATGATTGTGTCGACCACAGAAATCATTCAAGAAAAAGTGTTGTGTTGGGGCAAATATTGATAACCATGGTCACCCGTGATCTTATATTATTAATAATAGAAAGAAAAATATAAGGAAGAAAATATTTGAAAAAACACACCTTCTAAATGCTCATCTATCTCCATGGTTATTCATGGTTGTGGGAAATCTTCACAATCAGGGAAAACCAGGTATGTACATGTTAACATGGACACCTTTAGACCATTGTTATCCATTGTCTGTTCCTTAGTTACTATCTGCGGTTTTCAGTAGTTAACTATGGTCAAAATCATGGATAAACCATAGTTTGCCAATGCACCTAAAAGCAGGGATGTGTCCTTCATGAGCGGGAAGGAACCATTTAAACATTTCCTTGTGTGTTCAACACTCCCATTCTGCCTAAGCTACCCTGCAACTCACAAGAGATTGCAATGTGTGCAATTCACAATGATAATTGCAAATTGCAGTATCTATTTTGTTGATTGGATCGTAGCACTTTGCATTCATGATGTCTGACACTTTTAGTAGCTCTGACTTTGTACGTGCAACATCCTTCCATAAGTTTGGTCCTTATCTTTTTAGTAATCTATTTTTTTCGGCTTGTTTTCTTTAAATAAGGGTCATATGCTGATTAGAATAAAGAGAAATAAGCAAAACTTTTTATTATTATTATTATTTTTTTTCTTCATTGTATTTGGTTAAAATAACCTTTTACAAAATTTCATATACATAATCATCACAAAAATATACAAGTTACTTTCAATTCAGTCTTGAAAACTAAAATATCTCATTACTTAAAAACCTTCATTTACAAAACTTAAGAACACAAACATTCAAATAAAAACATATAACCATCCTATTTGCGTATAGACTAACACTAAAAAGTGAAAAAGGAGAGAAGCAAAGAAAGACAGAGGAAAGAAAAAATCCAAAAGACATTTTGGCAGGGCAGGAGTAACTCCACGGAATCTAAAGGAGTCTACCTTGCAACCCCCTTTTCCCTCTAATCACCGATGACAACATCTTCCCACTTTTAACTAGCATTTTTAGGGGTTTTACCGTCAATCTTCCAGAGATCTTTAGTTTCTTCCCTCCATGGGCTAAACCCACCTAGGTTCACAGGTACCTTCTTAGATCTCTATCTGACTTCCCTCTAACACCTGGACTGCTGCAATTGTGTGAGCCTGATTTTGGCCTGAGAACAATCTGTCCCAGAACATGTCCATCAGGAAGCGTATCGTTCCCAGCCCAAATCTTCCAAAAAGCACTAGTCTCTCCGCCCATGTTCCCTCACATTCCATTAATAGATGTATTAAGGATTGCTCTTTGGGGTTTTTGCATACATTGCATAAAGCAATCGCATTAAAGCCCTGACCTCTTCTGTACAGGATCTCCCATGTATGAACCACATTCAGGTGCATTCTAAAGAACTGTTTCCGCAACTTCCAATTTGGGAATTTTACCAGGTATTCTGCCAAATGACCCTGCTTCTTGTCAGCCATCAAAAATGGACTTGGATGCACTGAAGATCGCATAGTATCAGTTGTGACTGTCCAGTCCATTTCATCCCAGGCTTTCTTAACCTCTATTGGATTCTCTATTAGGGTCTGGCTGTTTGTCTTTATATTTGCCAATTCTCCCTCTACCCATGTGTTCAAACCAGTGAGCATATTCAATCTTTTCTTTTCCAGATGCGAGTTGATATCTGCATATAACAACCCCACTTTAGTTGTTATCAGGAGGCGATAAAGGGAAATCAACTTCCATCCTGCTTTGGCCTTTAGGGAATGTAAACCCAATTCAAATCTGATGCCCGCCATGGGCAGTCTCAAGGGCAGTCCAGGAAAAGTTTTACACAAAAGGGCCTCCCATTTTTCCCAGTTTCTAAACCAAAGGAGGGGCTTAGCTTCCAGCCCATAAAGGATGACAGGGATGACTTTTGCCTGATAGTATCTAATTAAATGGATGATTGAAAACCTACAGTACTTCCCCAATACTTTCTTCATCTGAGCAGTGAACTGCAAGATCTTACTGCAAAGGTCCTGCTCTACTTTACAGACAGATAGGGAGCCGTATACGTTGTAACCCAAATACACTAGCTCTTCTACTCTGGCGATCGGATTGCCCCCCAGTGTCCATTGTGGGAAGGAGACTATTTTATTTGTAAGTTTAAACACCAGAATTCCTGATTTCTTTGGATTTAAGGCCAAACCTTTCTCCTCCGCATAGCAGAACAGGCCATTCAGTAACCGCTGCAAGCCCACTGCTGTGCAGTCTAACAGCACCACATCATCGGCCTTGCCAACCAGTGTACCCTTTCCCCATTGATCACTGTACTGGCCAATGCCGATGGTTTCAGGTGATCTCTAGCATCCGCAAAATAGAGGTTGAAGAAGAAGGGAGCACCTAAACACCCCTGACGGACCCCTCTCTCCACCCCTATTGTCTCTGACAGATGACCCTCCTCATCCAATCGCAGCCTTACTGTCGTCTCCCTATACAATTCCACCATCATTGACAGGATCCCCTCAGGAATGCCCCTCGACCTGAGCTTCGCCCAAAGACGCTGTGTATCCACTTGGTCGAAGGCTCTTTAAAAATCGACCCATGCCCCATACAGCTGTTGCTTGGCCCCACCTCTGGTATTTTCACTTAGGAAATTTAATGCCAATCCGTTTAGTGACGTAGAGAGGCCCGTCCTGAATCCTGTCTGGTACTTGGAGAGTACTGCCGTTTCTTTTCCCCATTTTTCTAATTCTTCCATCACGACTCTCATGAACAGTTTACTCTCGATGTCCACTAGGGCGATCAGGCGATAATTCGCAGGAAGCGACTGGTCGCCCCCTTGAACAGCGGGATCACTGTTGCTGTGTTCCAGGATGCCAGGAATTCTCTCCTTGGGGTTATTTTTCAAGACCTGATACATCAGCCCATTGGGCCAGGCCTCACTTGATTTGGAACCTTCCTCAATTAGTTCCACCAATAGCTTCTCATCCAATAGGAGATTCCAGGCCACCTCCCTTCTTACACAAAAGGGGGCAGTCTGAGGTTTAGCGAAAATCTCAGATTGATAATCCACCCATCCTCTTTCTGCAACCAAATTACATTGATTATCCCCTATTTCGCTCTCTAGTTGTTGCAAGACTGACCAAAACCCTCCTGAGTCTCTATTGCTGATCAGCCTTAGCATTTGTTCCCCATCCAGCTGCAAACGGAGCATCTTCTTACCCACAGACCATTGTTTATAATTCGATTTCAGGGCTCTTGTTTCTCTCTTACGATCAGTCTTAGTTAACTCCTGCTTTTGGAGTTTTCTTAAGCACTGGGCCAGTTGTTTTTTTCTCCTCATCGTCTCCTCGTGCCGATCGGACTGTTTTTTCCCTCCCCTCCCAGACTTGGGGGATGGGTAGACCAAATAAATTTAATGAAGCTATCCGGACGATATTTATCCTGCCACTCTCCCTCCGGGACTTCCATCAGATGACTATTTAGGGTCGCCACATCCCTCCTATATTTCGTGATACGAGCTTTCCCTTTTTCTAATATAATTCCTTGGGACTGATTTTCATGAACTCCAATACTAATGTCTGGGAAGAATAACTCCAAACATGAGTGATCACTACCCCCTTTTCAATTTAAATTCAAAGTGACATTTAATTTGAAAAGACTTGGAAACATAAAAATTTAGTCGAGTGTCGAGATGGAGGAACCCTGAGACCCTGTTGGCTTAGCTGGGATGTCCCCTGAAGTGCTCCGTTTGCCATTTTCAAACTCCATCCTGTTAGAAATTCCACGCAAGCATTGCCCTTTTTGGAGACTCTTCGGGCGCACAACTGGGACATTTCTTTGGACAATTGAAAACATTGAGAGTTCCGATCTCCTCCCAGCAAAAGATGGGCTCCCCTGAAAAGTAGTTTTGCCTCCTCTAATACTGCAGCTAAGACCTACAGGAACTCATGCTCCATAGAGCCAGCAGGGTTCCAATAGATATTGACCAGGATTAGATTCAATCTTGGGCTATGATTTTTCAGGGAATCCTTGCAGGCCTGAATTCCTTGTTTGTTATTTGAGATCATGACAATGTCACCAACTGTAATGTTCTTGAAAGCCATTAGCAGCCCTCCCGATGGCGTGCCCTTTGCTTTTTGAAGGGCTGGCTGGGAAAAAATGGGAAACCTTCAACAATAATTGGGTTTGTCAACCAAGTTTCTTTAAACTTTAAGATGTCCCCTTTCTGAAACAGATGCTCCTTCATGCTTTTCGAAGTGAAAGTATTGGGGCCCCGTGTGTTCTAGCACATCATATTAACACCCAATTGGTTAAATGGGCTTCGGGCCCATTCCCAATTTTAGAAAGACTTGTGTAAGTATTTCTGGTAGGAGGTGTAAGTTATCATCATGGGTAATCACTCCCTCTTTCGTGAAGCTTCTTGTGGGGAAATCGGAAGATCCTCCTTCTCTGAATCCAATGCTTAGTCTTCAGGGTGCATTTTCCGAAATAAACAAAACTAATAGTGGTACCAGTGCTTTAAAAAAGGGTGTTTTTCAAGTTTGAAACTTAATTTAGTAAATGAAATGTCAATTCAGCATCATATTTCGCTTCGGACAAACACTTGATGATCTATTCAGTATTTAGCCAAATACAAATGTCATTTGGTACACACCTAATTCATTCCAGACAGTGCCCAGAGGAAGCTACATTTCCTGTGTGAATGATTCCGACCCTGAAGGGTGTAAGTGTAGAGGAATTTTCTGATAACAAGAATACGAGGCAGAGAGTTAGATGTTAGTGTTGGGGTAATGTTCTCATCGGAGTCCTAGTAATGGGAACAGTAGGAATTAGTTCCTTTGCTCTTCAGCCTTCATTTTCTGTCTGTAGTATCTGGGAACCCCTGGCCAGCCATCCAGCACACAGGAACAATGCTGAGTCAGAAGTGCAGAAGGGAAAGTACTTCATTCACTCAAGCAGGAAGGTTACAGGGGAGAGAGAGGGTAAGACATCTTTCCGGCGCAGGTTCTCATCTCCAAGTCCCCAACCATCACCCCTGGAATCCCCAGCACTCCTACCTTCTACATTCCATTAGGGGTTCCTTAGACAGCTGACACTCATATAATCAGAGGTGCATTCATCCAGCATACAACATGCCAGAGAAACACGCCAGACACCACACAGTCCCTCCCCCATCCCCCACCTACTCCCAAGAGCCTGAGAATGCCTAAACCCTTTAAACTGCCACCCTCCCTCTCTCTCTCTCTCTCTCTCTCTCTCTCTCTCTCTCTCTTTCTCTCTCTTTGTTTCTCTTTTTATCTCTCCCTTTCTCTACACCAATAGATAGGTTGTTCACATTGTGCAGAAAGAGCAGAGAGATACCATTTATGGGGAAGGTCTGCCGGGGCAGCCCCCATCATTTGTTTAAGTGCTAAGGCTGCTTGGAAGCACTATCCCTTGGGTCTGAAAACAACAGCTTCCTGTGACATGAAAACACAGGTTCCATTGTCTCCTTCGGATGGATGCAGGCGGCAGGGTGGGAGGAGTCTCAGGCCTCACTCTGCCTTAGATCGGACACTCACGACACTCACACCTGGGCGCATAGTTCTACAGGTGTACATCATTCTCATGAAAGGAGTTTGACAGCAGATATATTCTTTTCATGTACATTATATTACAGGGGTTACATCATTCTCATGAAAGGAGTTTGACAGCCGGTATATCATTTTCATGTACATTTTATTTCAGGTTGTACATCATTCTCATAAAAGGAGTTTGACAGCAGGTATATCCTGTTCATGAACATTTATTACAGGAGGTACATCATTCATCATACTCATGAAAAAGAAAGTGAAACACTTTAAGTGTAACTTCAAGGGAATAAAAAGAAGTTCTTTGCTGAGTTTTCTTTAGAGAATTTGTTCAAGTAACTGAACATTGATTTTGTTATGTTACTGTATTTTATTGTACAATATTATGGTAAGGGAAAAATGTATTGTGAAAGGTTTTATTATATACCATACCACAATAAATAAAACAAAATAAAAAGTGGATCTATGTGATTTTAACGAATTCCATTACAGAGAATGCTTTTTAATGTAACCAAAACAGCCGCCCCAAGCCCTCTGTTGTTCTTTAAGCCTAAACCTACCTCAATCCCAATCCCACCCATTGTACCCCCCACCCTCACATACATTTGTACATAATTTTGGTATTTTTTTCGTTGCTTACTTTATCAGTAAAAAAGC
Organism: Ambystoma mexicanum; assembly: GCF_040938575.1. Taxonomy (NCBI): domain Eukaryota; kingdom Metazoa; phylum Chordata; class Amphibia; order Caudata; family Ambystomatidae; genus Ambystoma; species Ambystoma mexicanum. The sequence goes on along the minus strand of NC_090929.1, from coordinate 305,296,480 downwards.
ATTCTGTTATGTAGTCGGTAAAATCACTGCATACCAAAAAAGTAGGTTGGTCCATTGTTCAAGAAGGCTCACTGGATGACCCAGAACATTTTTAAAATGATTCTCTGAATCACAGAAATGCAGTGGAGGGATTTCAGCTATGGGGTTACATTCTCCATTATGTTTAATCCAAGTACAAGTCTAACAGCCACTTTCATTATTAATGGAAGTTGACTGTTGCTTTTTTAAGGATTTGCATGTACGAGCTGTTGCAGTAGTAGATGTAGCTGTTACCAGGGCTCTTGCAATCTACAGTCTATGATCCATGTTCAGTTGTGGCATCATTCTCCCGAAGGATGTCGAGTTGGTAGTGGGGTCTCCTGGTGCCTTTATTGATCTGAGAGTTCAGAATCAAACAGGACTCCTAGGAGGTTTGCTTCCCTGGAATTGGTTGGGGAGGTATCCATGGCATGAGGCAATTATAATGGTAGGTGTGTTGGGATTGGTGATCGTATGAAGATTAGTTATGTTTTTGATACATTTAAACACAGATCCTTTTCGACCATCTCATCCTATGTATGTTTTAGGTAATATTTTATATTTCGGTTGGCAATCATATTATTACCCAATCTGGGTGGCATTTGGGAATCATGGACATATAATCGGAATGGCAACAAGAGCATATATCTGGTGCTCTTACATAGGCATTGAACTGCCAGGGTGAGGTGAGCTTGCCAAACCCTGGGGTACATTGCACAAATGAATGGAGACTGCTGATAGGTAGGAATTTGCTGGTCTTACTTGAGATGTATGATTGGAAGCGAAGGAAGTTTGCCATTTCAAAGCATAACCTTCTCCCAGGATGTTGTTGGCAATCAGAAGGAGCTATTCTTTTGAAATCCAGAATGTTTTCAGTAGTACAGTACCCTCACTTGGGATTTCTCTGTAACTCAGAATAGTTTATTTGCACTAGGACAAAATCATCAATTCCAGACTCAGAACATGTCTTGCTTTGCCATTCTGATCCATGCTTAGAACACACGTGTTTGGGGATGCAAAGTCACTGTTTGTCTAGAATATTTTCAATAATTTATTTATGTATGTTTTGTTTTGTACAGGGAGTTATGAACTTCGTGTTGATCTTCGAGATTTTGAAAACCATTTTTTCTATGCCAAGTACAAGGACTTCAAAATCGCTGGAGAACTTGAAAAGTACAGACTGAGCATTGGAAATTTTACAGAAGGCAATGCAGGTGGGGAATTCTGCAATCCCTGCTTTGCAGAACCATAGTAAAATACATTTCATAACCAGCTGCCTGCATAAGTACATCACTCCCATTTAGAAGATATAATTTCAACTTGCACTAAACACGATACGGATACATTTAAAAGAAAAAAAAACAATGGTGCCAAACTTAAGCATTTGGAAAAGATTGGCTACAGGGCCTCAGTGAGATATTCTTGTACTGTCCCTTTCTGTGTATCATTCTACAGCATGTTACTTTAATGGTGTGGACACCTTTGAGGTTTTCAGCGAATTACAGGAGGTTACCTGGGGATGTCACAGATGTATACCATGGTGCAGCACTTATAGAAACTTTTTCAGTGAGTTACCTGTGTGTTAATTGGGCTAGCAAAAGCCAACAATGGCTCAGTTGTGTAGGTGACTTGCAAAAATGGGGTTGGATGTGTGTTTGTGTGACTTTGTGGTTGGAACAGGAGCTTTTATGGTGCAGCTTGGAACTTTGTGAGTGTGGCTCAGAGTTGGGTCTGAGAGTTTCTTAGCTTCGTGATTAGGGGTTCCAGAACCATGTCTATTAACTACCCTCATGCCTTCCTAATATGAGGCAATAAGTTGTCATTGGCAGAACTAAAGGATTGCTGGGTGGTATCTACATATTTTATTCTACAGGTATCCAGGGACTATGCCATCAACGCTTTGATACATCAGGCACAGCTAATTATTCAGTATTCATGGTGTGTTCTTGATGTCACTTTAGGGTCCTTATTTGGAATGCCATAGAGAAATAAGCTTTTGGGCAATGATCGGGTGGCCACTAGTCTTCAGCATGTGCTGAAGTCTCTGGAGTTGAAATTCTGGGAGGTCAGTGAATAGGGATTTGCAGTAGTCTAAATCATGGTGGATCGGAGCTCAAACCACAATAGGATGGATCTCTAAAAACTACTGAACAGGTTATCATGCCGTGTTATTCCGAGAGAGGGGTGCCTGCTACCTTTTTTGTACTTTTGGAAGGAACTTGGGGTTGGTCACCCTAAGTTACCTGGGGGCAACCAGACGTGGACTCCCTGCTCACTGTGCTTAGAGAGGCACAGCTTCACCTCACTGATGAGGCCCAACAAGGCTGAAACACGTGTATGGGGTTGCTGTTGGTACTCGTGTTCCAAAGGGAATTGCCATAGCACTTCGGTGCTGGACCGCCCATGTGGGCGGGACAAAGACTGATATGCAAATGGATATTTCCCATCTGTGAAAGGTACAGTGAGCAAAAAGCGGATGGCTGCAAACTCTCAAAGTGGTTAAAAACCACTTAACAGGTTATCATGCTGTGTTCTTCCTAGAGGGGCGCCTGCTACCTTTTTTGTACTCTAAAGAGATGGATGAGCATATATTAATTAGAGTTTTAGTTAGTAGAAAGAGATATTTCTTAGTTTCCTAACCTCTGAGTTTAGCCTCTTGCCTGCATCCCATAAGACACCTGCATGTCTCGCCTTTTCTCCAAAACAACATGTGTTAAACAGATTCTTGATTTTGTCAGATGTCATGGTCCCAGGACTGTTTGTGCTGGAGGCTGTTTACACTCTTCCATGCTTCCATTGCACCCATTTCCTTTGACATGATAGCAAATAGTTCTCTATGTCAGAGCACCATATGTAGATCTGCATGCCACCAGTGTATGGGGAGAAGTGCAGGTGGTGGTCCTTGAGTAATCCATCAGCGGCTTAACATACATTTTGTACAATAAAAGCACAGTGATGGTTCTGCCTTAGGGTCACAAGTAACTGCTTTTGCAGCCGTAGTGAATCACATCTCCCAGATTTCCCTCTATTTTCAGGATGCTGTAGAGGACTGTTTGAAGAGTTGTGAAAGATCTAGCATTATCAGTATGTTCAGGATGTTGTCATTTGCAGAATGTAGCAATTCATCCCAGACAGAGATGAAGGCTGAATCAGTGCAGTGACTGAAACACAAGTCAGGCTAGCTCTGTTAAAATATTGAATGGTCTTCCACATGGCCCTGAAGTTGGTAATCTTTGCTTTCCCCTCTATAGCAGATAATTAAAAGATAGATCAGCCATAAAAAGTGATTCTCACTGTGCATACAGACACCAAAAGAAACATTAGACTTTGAACAATTCCTGTCTGCTTTAAGGATGTTTACTATGTTGATAGCCTAATCTGAAAATGTTTATCCTCTTCCACCCTCCGAGTCCTTTTCAGGCACATGTATAGGTCTTTGGTTTGGATGAATCTCATTACTGATAATGTATTGACATGCATCTTGAAAGAAATGTAGTTCAGCAGCTATCCACACCACAGAACATTACAATTTCATAACGTTGTTTTAAGGTCCAATTATCTTATTGTAAAATCTTATGGGAGTATACTCTGCACACTGATCATTTTACATTGGTCAGTGGACAAAATGGTTGATTTCGGAATACTTCAAGGGTCTATTCATCGCCTTTATTGCTGAACTTGTTTCTGTTGCATCGAATTATGAATGATACTGAGATTATTCCAAAATGTAGATATCCCAGTTATACCTATTCATTTTCTCATTTCGCTAATTTGTAGAGAAAGGTACAGTAGAAAGTTAACATGATATATTGAAATACTATTGCAATTTACAGCTGGTAATTTTCAAATAGGGCCTAGTGTTTGACAGGGTGTTCGTGACTAGCAGTTTGATGCCAAACAGACAACGCAGAGCAACACAGGTCTAAATTGCTGTTGCGCGCTTAGAGACTCCAGTATTAAGCATGTTGTAAAAGATTAATTAATTTAATTAAAAGTAGACAAAATCAGAATTCATCTGGAGAAAACCAGTCTACATGATGTACACATTGCACAAAAGAAATACTCATCAAATTTATTAAAAATTGACATTTCACTATTAAATGATATAAAGATTTGGTGGCGTCTCCCTGTTTACAATAGGAGCACATAGCAACAAGTTCATACTGAAATGGAGAAATTGGGTTCTCCAGTATGCACTTGGACATTTTTGTATTTATCGCAGGATAGATCCTAAACTTTTCTCTCCCAAAGTTAATTTCTTAAACAATGCATATTTCTTAGTATTGTCAATTGTGAATTGTCAATTGTGCCAAACCAGTCCTTCCCAAAAAGCTTTCTTTTTACTTCAGTATCATTTTTATTGAGAGTAAATTGATAATAATATAGCTTTACATATAATTTACGTAGTTTCTAATCTTCCTGATCTTGTGCTCATGCATTATTATTTGAAGATCTACAAAAGGAGAGCACTGGGAGGGGAGAGGGTCTCAGAGATTGGTATGGAATTGTAGAATTTTCCACTGGACAGAAGGCCTAATTCATATCTGATAATGTCAATTGGAATACAATTTGGCAAGGCTAGATAGTTAAATCTATATTTGCTATAATTTATGTCTGAATGCCACAATTCTACTACAATAAGAGGCTTTAATAACAATGTTGATATGAACAAACACACAAATACCCTGTGTTTGTCTTCATCAAAGGGGAGGCGAAATAAAAATGTTTTAGGCTGTAACAACATAATGACATAACTGGTAGGGAAAACAAATGGACTAAACCATCAATGTATGTGATATGAACTCCTGAAAATGGTAAAATGTATCAGATATTTATTTGGTCTACATTTGCATTGGTCATTCTTAATCCATGCATTTGATTAATCACACATCATCAGTGTCCTTTAGTTATTTTATTTGCTTATGCTTCCAATGTCTTGGATATTGATTGCTATTTACTTGTGCTTTGTTAAGGTAATATGTAACTGAAATAATATAAATAATAATAAGAATAATATTGCAAGATATTACAATATTGGGAAAATATAATAATTGTAAAAGTTCTAATAGTTTATTTTCTCAGTTTTCATAATAATATATGCAACACTCACAGTGTTTTATACGAAGAAAATCTCAAACTGATTATAGCATACTTGACCCCACTGCTCGCAGATTTTAAACTCCATGAAGAAGAGTTTTGGTGGGCCCGCCTGATTTCTGGTGATAAAACCAGGTGGACGATCGCCACGGCAAAGATTCTGAAATATGCCATGGAGATGATCAAAGCCCGCTTGAACTAGGCGAAAGACTTTCTGAAACTCCAAAATATCTTCTCCTTTATCCTGACCTTGTAAAAATCTAAATGATTAAACACAAGTAATCATTTTTTTAAAAACGGATTATTTACATGCAAAATGAATTTGTTGTAGTTTTTTTCCCATAAAACCTTATCTGTTTACAATATCCATTTTTATTATTTTATATATCCAATCTGTTATAATGAAGGCATACATGCTTTCCTCAAGTCTAGTCCAATGAGGAAGAGAGGTAACTTTTGGGAGAAAAGATAGTTTGTTAGTATCTGTATACTCAAGATGATTTTAAATTCTATTGCATGATCAATTGTATTAATGTTGGATTCTCATTGTTAACAAAATTAGTTCACTTTGTGTTGTTAAGGAACATGCTCACTTTTGTTGGTTCTGATTTGATCTTGGTGCAAGGGATATGTTTATCCCCATTGATTTGACTATACATTCTTGTTATTGATAGCATTTATGATTCATTAACAATATATTCACTTTGGTGATGGCATAGACTTACTATATGCCATTGAGAGCCATCTTTACAAAATTTGCCTCTGTTCTTGTTATCTCTTTTAGTATGAAATTGTATTATTTGTATTAATTCAGAATTGAGATTAGTATATTAAAGGGTCCAGATGCACTCTTCACCATAATTTTATTCAAATAGATCCACTAGGCATGGCTTCTCCGGTCTGGGTTCATTGATAAAAACAGACTGCATTTACTTCCGTTCAGTTCAAAATTGATGTTTGTCTGTTCTGAATGTTTGACTATCTCAGAATGGTATCAAAAAGGTTTATGTACTCTACATAAGCCATTCATATCACATACATTGATGGTTTAGTCCATTTGTTTTCCCTACCAGTTATGTCATTATGTTGTTACAGCCTAAAACATTTTTATTTCGCCTCCCCTTTGATGAAGACAAACACAGGGTATTTGTGTGTTTGTTCATATCAACATTGTTATCAAAGCCTCTTATTGTAGTACAATTGTGGCATTCAGACATAAATTATAGCAAATATAGATTTAACTATCTAGCCTTGCCAAATTGTATTCCAATTGACATTATCAGATATGAATTAGGCCTTCTGTCCAGTGGAAAATTCTACAATTCCATACCAATCTCTGAGACCCTCTCCCCTCCCAGTGCTCTCCTTTTGTAGATCTTCAAATAATAATGCATGAGCACAAGATCAGGAAGATTAGAAACTATGTAAATTATATGTAAAGCTATATTATTATCAATTTACTCTCAATAAAATGATACTGAAGTAAAAAGAAAGCTTTTTGGGAAGGACTGGTTTGGCACAATTGACAATTCACAATTGACAATACTAAGAAATATGCATTGTTTAAGAAATGAACTTTGGGAGAGAAAAGTTTAGGATCTATCCTGCGATAAATACAAAAATGTCCAAGTGCATACTGGAGAACCCAATTTCTCCATTTCAGTATGAAGTTGTTGCTATGTGCTCCTATTGTAAACAGGGAGACGCCACCAAATCTTTATATCATTTAATAGTGAAATGTCAATTTTTAATAAATTTGATGAGTATTTTTTTTGTGCAATGTGTACATCATGTAGACTGGTTTTCTCCAGATGAATTCTGATTTTGTCTACTTTTAATTAAATTAATTAATCTTTTACAACATGCTTAATACTGGAGTCTCTAAGCGCGCAACAGCAATTTAGACCTGTGTTGCTCTGCGTTGTCTTGCTTCCAAGATAAACACCTTACCCCTGAGCTATCCTCCCTGCCCTATCTGGTATGAAATATCTCTATATCAATTGAAGTATTTAGATTCTTTTATAGAATGAATCTAATCACTTTGAGATAGTAACCAGTTAAGGCACTGCACTTTATAAGATTGTATTTCTGACATTCTTTTTAATATTGAATTGTAGAAGAAATAATTGATTTTTGTCACAAATGTTGAATAAAATGTAGGAATGTTACTATCTTTATTATTTTTAATAAAAGTGTAAGGTTTGTTTTTCTACTAAACCAATTCACTAATAAAAATATTTAAAAATGCACAATTTAGCAACCGTCTCCTCAGGATGATGTACTTCAGACAGAGTAGCATGAAATTCAACTCAGTCTCTCTGTTATTTGAGCAATGAGGACACAAATCTGTCGCTGATATGCCCCAGCAATAATTACATGAGTCCAGTGGTAAATTCCCACATCTAAATATAACAAAGAGTGTCCTCACTAGCTATGAACCTGCAGGTTCAATCACTGTTCAAAGCCAGAAACAGTACAGGTCAGATAGTGGGACAGCCTGTGCCAATGCAATAACATCCTCCTGCATTTTCTATTGGATTGCATGTGTTAATATTTGCTCATCCCTTGGAGCGATGCTACACAGATTCGACCAAAATTGGTTATAACCTAGTTCAATTGTAATTGAATAGTTTGAGAATCAAACCATTGTTCACATACTTGCATCAAGGGAGACCCCTTACCCCCTCGTGTCCCAGAATATCTTACAGGACCTGTCTGTATTTGCCACCAAAGGGGAGCTCTAAAAATATGGATCCAGTCAGTAGAGGTCTAGAAGCCACCAACCGACCAATGTACCCAAGGCCAATCTCTTCATGCAGCAGGATTTTTGAGGTACCCCGGGGAAGTTTGAGTACATTTTTTAAGAACAAGTCTGCAGTGATATTTAATCTTTTGGACTTTACATGGCCCCAGACCTCAGCTCCCCGCAGTGCTGCTTGGTGCGCTTGGAGCTGATAAATATCTATGACAGGCGTGAGTGGTCCCCACCATGTGCTCTAAAAACCCTTGTGAGGACTGAACTGTACCTGCCAAGTATAAGGTTGCTTTCTCGACATGTGAGGTCCAGTTTCCTGTGTCAGTGAACCTCAGGCCTAGTTAAGCAGAAGATAAAACCTGATAATAGTTCCCTCAACCTGTGTTTCTACCTTTACATACTTGCTTCTAGATGCCCTAAATAACATGCACTTTGTTTTTGAGTGATTCCACGTCAGTCTATGGCCATCACAACATTTAAGAAACAGATCTAGCTGTTTTCGTAATCCTGTTGGGTTAAAGAGACCGGCACTACGTCATTGGTAAACAGTACAGGGTAGTTGTCCTAACGCAAAGAAGGTGCATCAATCTTTGCAGATACCAGTAGCTCGATAGCCCCATTAATGTATAGGGAGAATTGTGTAGGCACCAGGACAGAACTCTGGCAAACCTCAGGCATCAATGGAGCACACCCATTCAGGAGGAGTAGCCTCACACCAGGGTGCTGCATAACAAAAGGTCTTTGTTGTCAGTAGGAGGGAAGGGGGTCGGGGTGGGATAGACAGGCGTGCTTTGGACACTGGAAGAAGCCTTCCACCTTCCACCATCTTGTTTCTCAATGTCTCTCTTCCCCTTTCCTATCTCCTCCACTTCCTCTTGAACAAAGCAACGTGTATGCAACATCAACAGAGAAACATCCACTCCAGCCCGGTACAGGGATTATTCCTCTAAGGCAGGCTAGCTTTAGACCAGTCACCTGAGGACCTGGTCCTTTAAAAGCTTGCACTCCTTCAGCAGAATTCCCTCAGTTCCTCAAGGATCCTTTAAGGCCAATGAGACATTCTGACCTGGACTTCTTTTGGGTCAGTTGCACTGTCCAAAGCCCTCCACCAGAGGTGAAGAAGGAGCCATTCAAGCCAGAAGGAAGATCTGTCCACTAATCACTACCAGGGAACATTGGGATTGAACATTGCTGTGGATCAGGACCAACCAGTCTGCAACAGATTTTCTGTGCCGGAAGAACAGACCCTGAACTGGAGTATCCTGTCCTTGAGTCCTTTGCAAAGGCCTCACAGTGGCCAGAGGGACAGACCAGTTGAAGATCCCTGTTCTACCACACCAAACCAGTCACTTTGTGTTCCTCATATCCAGAACAACATAGTGGCCGCTGGTGCTGATGTCTGAGTTCCTCCATCCAACTGAACTGCATCTAAACCAGCTCGACACTGTATCGTGTCCTCGCAAAGCATGTCACCTGCTAGGCCAGAAGCGTTTGCTCAACGCTGGACCTGAGCCAAATATTTGGAGGGGCACTCGCTGATTCTAACCAGGGGTTACAGCCACAGCTAGTCCCAGCTAGCCTGAAGAACTGTCGCCTCATTGATAGCACACCGACGCACCCTCAATCACCACTTCAACGACCGTTGGCCAACGATTCAAATTGCTGAAGCGTCACTCATCAACCCTTCCCAATGGGTAAAGCCTAACCTGTCCTGGCCAACTGTGACACATTCTTGGGACTGCCCTGACCTGCATCACTTCAGCTACCGCCGTTGACTGCACTGAGCATTGGACACTGGTTTTGTACAGTAATCTCTTTTTGGTGTATTTGGAGATGGTGTGTTTTTATCAAAGTGTTTACATTTTTATAGAAACTCGATTGGACATTGCCTTTTAGTTTGGACTGTGATACAGTGTTGTTTGGGTCACTGCTGGGTCACCTTCACACCCCTCTTAAGAGTATAGCCTTCCCTCGGCCTGCGTTACCACAAACGGTGAAGGAGGTATATCTGTTGGTTGTCCCTGTTTTACCTTTATGATTGCTTTGTGTTTTGGTTTGTAGAAGTGTGAGGGATGAGTGGGTATTTTACCCCTACTCATCTTTGTATGGCAGAATCCAATAAGTCATAGTGGTGGATCCCAAATATGGTAAAAATTCAGATGATTTAGGAATAAAATTAGTATTTGAACCCAGGGTTAGGAGCCAATTTTGGCTTATGCAATGGCGTCCAAATTTGTAAAGAATTCCATTATCTTGTAAACCGATGTTTAACAATTTAAACATCAACGTACACTTCAAGAAATAATGTAATAACATGTGACCCTGACATGGAGAAATGATATCCATAATGGAACATGAACAAGATGCAACCAGATCTGAATCAAAACACATGCAGAATCAATGTTGTCCATCTAACAGTATCTGGTTGGTCTACCGTTCAAAAACAGATTTAGCTTCTGAAGCAGCAATCCAATATGGCCAGGGACTAGAGAAGCTGTTGCTCAGAATCGACTCATGATCTACCTCGGTCATTAGTTTATACACAAAGCGATACAATGTACTTGAAACAACAGTGAAATCACATGAAAGAAAGTGATTTAATGGTGATACACTGCAGACTCACGCATCAAATGGCAATACCTATCACAGTTTGAATATCATTATTTCAATCCACTGATAGCCTTTGATAACTATCTTGCAGTGGACAAGCTCACAAATATAGCCTGAATGTGTTTCAAGTGAAAGTTAAGTGAACTGATTGAGAGGAATAACTAGTAGGGACAATTATTTGCCCACACAATTAATACAAGTAGTACCAATGTCCTATGTATGTCACATAAACTTTGTAGATATTATTCCCTGATGTCAGGTCAATTAGAAAAGTCAGGCATACCTTTTTAACTAAAAAGACTGATCAATACATTCCATTATAACCTCCAAAGAGGTAGCTATACAGAGCTGCATGCCACAAATGTGTGGAGAAACAGCACATCTAGTAAGGTCAGCCTAGAAGATCCACTAGCATATGATTATGGGGAGTGGATGTGTTCGGACCCTATTGAATACTAAACTTACATTTTATTAAAACATGATTGTATATTAAATACTAAAATTAATAACCCCAACAGAGACAGAATTAGTCAACCTGGCCCTCAATCACATATAGACAGTTTATGCTCTCACCAACGTGGATGGATCATTAAAGGGATAGTCCAGTAAAAAATGTTATTTAAAAAATAGATGGGCAACATTAAAAAAAAATTACTAGCACTTTTTTTTTTAAACTTCCTATGTAAAATTTTGAGCTATTAAAGCTCAAAATTCGCAAAAGCAAGCACATGGGCGCATCCATTTTGTAAAATAACATTTTTTACTGGACTATCCCTTTAAAGAATAATGTATGCTAATACTAACTTGAATGAATTGCCAAATTAGTGGGAACAAAATTATTCATGGGCATTTCCCCAAAGAGCAATTCAGAACTGGAACAAGTGAACCTGCTGCTTAACAACACACAGAGAGATAATGACATTAACAAGTGAAAATACAATGTGAATTGAATGGGAGCTCAATTAACAATGTAATATGATGCAAAGCTATATCTTGCATATAAATATATATCTAACCTATCTGCCTTTGCTCCCAAAGATAAACTCTCATCCATGTGTGACTGTGACTCCTGAATGGCAATGCAAAGATGACACAGTAATTCTGAAACACTGACCTTGGGCCTCATTACGACCCTGGCGCTAAGGGGTCTGCGCCAGCGTTAGCTGCGCGGACCCCTTACCGCCAACTACGAGTTCCTGGAGCGCCATGGTCATTTTCCATCCATGGCGCTCTGGGACCTTGGTGTTAATTACGCCACCGTATTTTACGGTGGCGTAATTAACTCCTTCCCCACTCCCATTGAGCCCTATGGGGCCGAAATGGGAATGGGGAAGGGTAAATGGGTCAATGGGGACTTACCGCCCCGCCGACCTCGGAATGGGGCGGTAAGTCCGCCATCCGCCATGGCGTAAAGGGACTTTGCGCCATGGCCGGAAAGTCCGTCGCTGGCGGAAAAAATCCGCCAGGGTCGTAATGAGGGCCCTTATCATTACACCTTAGGAATTAGAATATATTAAATAAAAATGGATATTGTAAACAGATACCTATGGCGGTCCCTGGAATTTTTTAAAATCCTCATCAAAGGTATTATGTGAGTGATAAAAGGTATGTACTGTACATAATCAGTTGGAAATATTCTTCTCATAGGAAGAGGTGCTTTACTTTTTGTTATACAAAAAATAATAGTTATAATGTTCACACAAAACTGTTGTCTTGACATTGTCGGAATGATTGCATTATTATTATTATTAAATAGTGGTAGCGGACATGTAGTTATGGTTAAGTTGCTATACCCATAGGATGAGCACCTTTTGGGCAGCTTTGCTCCCTCTAGATGAATCCTCACCAAACTTCGCAGAAAAACCATATGGTCCACTCTGATTTTTTTTGCAACATTTGGTGACGTTTGGTCAAGGGGGGCAAAGTTATAGGGGGGGTCCCAAAATTTATTTTTTTCCCATAGACATAATGGGAAAATCTTTTCTAACGCCTACAGCCCAAACCGCTGGACGGATTTTCACCAAATTTGCGGCAGGACAAGCGGCTTGGTCCTGAAAGCATGCTTTTGTTTATTTGGTGTAAATCTGTCCAGTAGTTTTTTTTAAATGACCAAAAGTTAAGGCAAACAAATTATTGATATCTATGTCCGCTCTGCGGACACACTTCCCTGTTCGCTCCGTGGACAGGACTCTGATTGCCTTAAAGGACAACATGGTGTCTGCGGACATCAAACGCGCCTGCTGATTGGATGGTGAAAAGCGTGAAGTGCATCAGATTTTTGGAAACGCCCGCAATCTTGGATTCACGGACAATCTTGGATTCGCGGACAGCGGCCGGTGTCTGCAGACATTGCAGTAAAAACATATTAAAAAAAACAACATTGCACTTGTCAAACTTATCAAATAATCTTTGGGGCGGTGCGGGGTGATGAGGACAGGATGGGATATGGCTGCAAGAAGCAAAATAAACGGGTTTTTTCAATGTGAAAGTCCACGAACAGCTTGGATGTTCACGAACAGTCCTGTGAAGTTCGTGGACACATCTGCATTACAGGGTTGGTGAAAAGCAGTTCTTTGATGGCTTATAACTTTGGCACCACTTAATTCAATTCTGCACTTATATTCTTGACCTGATTCCGAATGAGTCTGCAAAGTTTGGTGGGATTCTTTCAAGAGGGCGCGACAATAGAGAGGGGTCGCAAAATAATATAAAGGCTTATAAATGAGGTGCCATTTGACGAATCTACACTTAAGTTGAGGAACTGATAATAGATCTAGGTTTAAATGCTTTTGCAACGTCTGGTGGGATTCTGTCAAGAGAGGGAAAATTAGAGGGGGATCCCAAATTATTTTAAAGGCTCATGTGGTGCAATTTGACGAATCTACACAAAAGTTTGCAAAAAGATTTTTGGTCTAGATATAAGTGTTTTCATAAAGTCTATATGGATTTTGTCAAGTGGCGGCTAGGATATATGACTATTGTATGTGCATACATTTGACACCTTTCAAAAAATAACGTGTGGATTTCCAGCAAACTTGTGGAAGGAGCATTGGCAAGGATCTGAAAGTATGGTTTTGCAAATGTACACATGTTTTATTTTTGAACAAGTGTCATAATGTAGGTACAAAAAATAGTGATATACCTTTTTGGTGACTGAGGTAAAGCCGGGGTAGGCATGGGCAGTGGCCAGATTGTCCGGGTCATGAAATAAGGTCATGATCCGGACAATCTGTCTACTGGCCATGACCATGAGGGACAACACATGGGGTTAAAGTGGCCATGTCCACCTGGGACCAGCTTTGTGGTAAAGTTGTTCAAAATTGGGATGGGTCTGAAAGGGAAGAAAAATGTGCTTGTAGTAATATGGTCATAGGGTTTTCTCTTTGCCTTCTGCAGGCTGCCATGGAAAGCGAAGAGGGGCTCTTTCTGAAATGCCACCTTCCCTTTCCATGGTGGCCATCTTGGAAAAGGATGTAGGAAGGAAAATCCTTTTTTGGCACCCCAGATTCCCGCTTTGGGAACCTAGGGTGCTAATGGCCTTCATCCCTCATTACAGGGACTTGAATGGGGGAAAATGGTCCGGAGACCTCGTTATCCACCCTCGCTTCGCTTGTGCTATTAACTTGGGCTGCTGGGCCGGTATCCACTGTTCCAGTCCCTGGAACGGGGGTGAACGCGACAATATTTCCATTAGCATAACACAAAATGCAAATGGAAATGTTGGAAAATCTTATTGAGTCTATGTACTTTACTGGGAAATGTAAAGTAGATGGAGCCTATATGTTTTTTTTTAGTTCTATTTTTTAACTGAACAGTGGTTCCTAAATGAACATTCCTTTTGTTGTTTTTGGATGTATTTTATTTTTTTGGCAGGAGAGCTAAGAAGGAAAAGTGGGGAAGGAAATGAGGGAAGAGGCACCAAACACTAATATGGAGGGGCTGGTGGACAGGGGAAAATGTTGCGCGTGTGTTATTTCTAAGGTAGGGGGCAGCGTTTCACATGCTCCTTGATTACAGCAGTGGTGGTGGCTCTTGGAGAGGAAGGATGGCAATAGCTGATGCCATTTTTAGATAAATAGCAGTGTTGCTAAAAGTATGTACTGTGTACTAGATTGTTAAAGGATAATGAGTAGGAATAGGTGTTGGAGCTGTGCAAGGGAAATTTTGAAGTTGAAAGTTCCTAGATCAGTAGAAAATGCAGTTCTGAACTGTCCACGAAGCACGGATCTTATCGTGAAGTGCGGACAGGTATGGTCATGTTGCACTGTCCGTAAGGTCCGCAATGAAGTCAGATGTTCGTAGACATCTACGGATGCAAAACTAGTTGAAATAGTTGCAAAAAGTGTATAGAAGTGTTAATAATGATTCGAAAAGGTGGGAAATGGCAGAGTTTTAAGGTGTCACTTTGTATATTGGACAGAAATATTGTTATATTGGGAAAGTATGATATTAGTAAGTTGTAGGAAAATAGCATGCACTGGTAAAAACCCATGAAATCCACAGAAAAAACGTTATTAAAGGGACATTATGGTTAATTTGGACTAATAAAAACCTATGAAATTCAATGAAAAAGCTTTGTTAAAAGGGACGTTATGGTTAAGTTGCACTAATAAAAACCTATGAAATTCAATGAAAAATCTTTTTTAAAAACGTCATCAGTGATGTCATCAATGATACTTGTGATGTCATCTTTGATGTCCTGGGTTTTAGTCTAAGCAGTGCACAGTGGTGGCGCAAGTTATGGTTGCTGCAATTTTACTTGTAACCATAACGTCATTTTAACAACGTTTCTTTACTGAATTATTATTATTATTATTATTATTATATTGCTATTATTTTTATGATTATTGCAAATGTACATTGCTCTGAAAAAGTACAAACAGTGAAAAATGGCAATATATATATAAAAAATGGAAGCACAATCAAATGCAATAGTTAAAGGACATTGTCAACGGTGTCTCATTATTCCTTTTAATGGGATACAACAGGCAAATGCGAACGTGGTCGAAGGAATATCCATTATACTATTTATAGGAACATCATAATAACAATATCAATATGGAGAGTATCGATGATTATGTGCTTTTATATAATAGTTTTGGTAAGGGGAATTACTGCATTTTAAATTTTGTACTGGAGGGATATAAGAGAGATGATCATTGGTTGATAAATCTCTTTGAACTTACCCTGCTGCACCTGTCTCCCATTACTCCATGTTTTCTGTACATTCATTAATTATTTCATCTTTTATAATGCGCTTAATTCCGGAGACCAGTCTCTAAGCATGGGACCAGGATTCAAACCTGTGTTGCTCTGCATTTTCTTGCTTCCAAGACAGGTGCATTGCCCCTGAGCTTTCCCACTGGCCTCTGCATCAGATGTGGCTTTGACAATTATGTGAACTGCCCACCACCATAACAAAAACAGGCATGGCATATATTTTCAGTTTACCCTGCCACCACATGGGTACTTTATCATAATTATATTGAATTTGGAAAAGAGGTGGGGACTTCAATGAAACTTCTGCACTGCAATGACTTGGTTTCAGAAATTGTCAAATAGCGAAACTAAGACCTCAGAACCTGCTCTGTGCATTGGGAGAGCAGGGATGCAGCTCAGGCTACCGAGGCAGCAGGGCAAAGGTGCACACTATGCTTTCGGCATGGAGTTTTTTGAATGGGGGTCTGGTTAGTATATACCCTTTCTGAGATGGAATTACCTGCTTCATTTTCTTATTAATGAAACCCAAAAAAAGCCAGGGCATTCACACCTTTTCCAGATGGCAACCCTTCATGTCTGTCTGTTTTGTTCTCTGACTTTCTCCTTCTTTGCCATTTCCCGGGTTACCTTTTCCCTGTTTCCTTTTCACCCCACAGACCACGGTCTGGTTTCAACACTGGCTGGGGTCATAGTTCAACCATTCGGACAGGATTTCAGTGCTTTCAGACCACCATGGTGATGATGCGTGCACCGTGCAGTGTAAAATCAAATTAATGTAATATAACATGCACACTTTGTGAAGTTTACTCATACTTCACAAAGTTGCAATTCTATGGCAAGACAGGAGGCTCCTATTATGCATAACAATCTTTACTCTGAAACCACAGCAGCAAAGAAGAAAAAAACTTTTGTAATAAAAAAGTTGCAATATAAACTCATAACAGTTCCAACAGTTTAAGGGAAAACATCCCAGTCCAAAATGGAGGGCAGGTCATGCCCTGGGACAACCAATGGGCTGAGAGCCAACCCCATAAAGGTCCATTCCTCTATCACCAACCCCTCTTTCTTTGCTGCTGATGCCACAGCTAAGTCACATCTCTACTTGTTTCCTTAGAGATTGCTAACTGGTTTTAGTTGTGTTACTTTGTTGCCTATATATGGAATTACACTGTCTTTTATTACTGTGACGTGTTCGCTTGGCTCAGCGTTAGCTTTGCTCGGCTTTCGCTTTAGAACGTGTTTGTTCCTTTTAATAGCGTTGTTATATTACGTTCGGCTTCAAACGTATTTTGTTTTTGAATTCTCTCGTGTGCTTGGCGGAGAGCGCCGTTTTATCCCTTCAGTGGTGCCGCCTCCACCTACTGACATAATTCCTAATTGCTCGCTCGTCGCCTGCCTCAGATAAAATCAGGCGGCGATGTGTGTAGCAGAGTTTCCCTCTCAGGAATCTCTTTCATGTGTCTGAGGCACGTGAGCCTGTTCAGGCCGCCGTGCCTTTTTATTGCTACCTATTTGTAGTTGTGATGCGCACGGCCCATTAAGAAGCTTTGCTTCAGGCCTCCGTGCGTCACAGCTGTTTTCTCTAGTTTTCTCTTGCTATTTTTTTCCTTTACCCTAACAGGACGCTGCTCGCATACAATTGCCGGCTAGGCTACAGGCAAGGCCTGTTACTACCTCAAGGTTGCCACCATTGTTTGTTGCTTCTTATTCACCCGGCTAGGGTATGCAGCTTAAAGTGAGCCTGCTCGGCTGGTTTTGTTCACAAGTGTGTCAGCTGAAGGCTCTGTCATTGACACATTCATTTTGATTGTTGTTTCTGCATTTATTAATATTTCCCTATATATGATTTTGGGTGGTGCTTTCATGGATAAGAGTGTGGTTCCCTCTTCTGTAGATGCCAGCACTCAAGTGCGCCCTTCCAAGAAAAGTGATAGGTTGGGAGAGGGTGTAGGAGACCAGTCCCTTCGTACTCAGCCGTCAGTGGCACAGGCAATTCAGTCATCATTGGACACTGCCTTGTCTGGCCTCAATAACACCCTTGCTTCAGCTTTTGACAGGCTAATTAATTAATCACATTGCTGATTTTCACCTTTCCCAGGAAGCTGGGCCCTCTGTCAAAGCTCAGACCCCTAAAAAATGCAGGAGTAAGACTAAACACATTCAAGAACAACTCTTCCCCTAGGAGAGGTCAAAAGAACAGGTGGGAGGAGTCCCACAGCCCCTCTCTTCGACCCCTTGGCCAGCCCCCTCACAGCTTCCCGCTGCTGCACCCCCAATTTCTATTTCCACCTCCGATAGCTCAGAAGATTCAGATTCGCCTCCTAAGAGGAAGGTGGCCCCAGTCCCTCCACAAAAAGGTCCGGTCCTGGATGTCAATGGAGTACTGTTTTATGATCCTGCCCTCATCCTTCACCCTAGGTCTGCTGAGTGGCATCCTTCAGAGGACGTTTCCTCGTTTCTGGAGTTTTGGGTCAGGCATCCCCCTGCCTAAGGGGGACAGGAGTAAATTACGGTCAGGATGCCCTAGGCCGGTGCTTCCTGACAAGGTGGCTCTTACACCTGAGATCAATCATTCCATGGCTATTTTTCTCTCTCAGAAGGGGAAAGACCCCAAAAAAGGGGTAGGCAAGGCTTGGCGTAGCTGCCAGGATAAACTGTTGGACGTCTTGGGTCCAGTGACACAAATTTATGAACTGGCTGAAGAAGCGGCATCCTCTAATACCCTCTAATACCCTGGTTGACGTTCATGTCTTGAGGGGGTGGATCCAACAAACGGGTTGCCTCTATCTCCAAGGAGAGGCGTAAATCCTTACTTATGAGGTTGGATCCTAAGCTGGCGGAAATGTCAGAGAGGGAAGGGGGCCCTTCGGCCCAGGGCAATTTGTTTGGAGATCGGTTTTTGAAAGATCTCTCCGCCTATGTTCATACATTTACGGCTCTGGATAAGTCACAAGCTAACATTAAGAAAGTGTTTGCACCTAAGGTTTTCCCCAAGGCTGGGCGAGGTAGAGCCCGCTCTTCTGTCCGTTTTTTCCAGGGCTCCTCCCGTCCCCGCCAGTGCACGTCTAGAGGCGCGCACAATTCCTCCTCTACTCGGGGAGCGAATACCCAATTTTTCTGCAAATTTCGAGTTGGAGACGATGTGGCGGCAGAGGTACCGGGAGGTCAAGAGGAACATCAGGTACTTTCTCATGTGTTAAAAGTTTTTTCCCACAGAGGTCTATGGGGTAGACTGGCCAGGTTCCTCCCGCAGTGGGAGACCCTCACCTCGGATCCTTGGGTGTTGAAGACAGTTCAGGGTTATCGAATAGAGTTTTACTCCCCTCCTTGCCAGTTCTCCTATCCCCTTCCCTTGGTGTTCGACATGGTCAAGCAGTCTCTGATAGATGTGGAGGTCAGGGACCTCATTTCCAAGGGAGCGGTAGTCCTGGCCTCCTACGTGGCCTCTCAGTTTCTGAGTACCATTTTCCTGGTTCTGAAACCAGATCAAGGGTTTCGCCCAGTCATAAACCTGAAGGCCCTCAACTCTTTCGTAGTATACCACCATTTCAAGATGGAGGGGATCAATCTACTCAGGGACACCCTTCTTCCGGTGGACTGGATGGTCAAGTTGGACCTCAAAGATGCATAACTAGTGGTTCCTGTGTTCCCTCCTCACCAAGAGTTTGGCAGTTTGCCTCCCTTCCGCTTGGCCTGTCATCAGCCCCATGGTGCTTCACCAAGTTAATGAAGCCAGTGATGGCTCTCCTCAGGTCCAAGGGGATTCGGATTATAATATACCTCAACAACATGCTCCTTTTAGCCCAGGGCTCTCAGACTCTGTGTGCTCATCTGGAGTTTACAGTGACCTTTCTACAGAGCTTAGGTTATGTGTTAAATGTCAAAAGTCCATATTGAAGCCTACACAATGTATCAAAGCTTTGAATATAGATTCAAAGCTTTGAATCTTCCTTCTCCCAGACAGCAGACTTTCAAAGATAAGGAAGGAGATTCACTACATCCCCAGGAAAGGGAGGATCTCCCTCAGGCAGTTGGCCAGGGTTGTGGGGATGTTGTCAGCGTCCATCCAAGCTATCTTTCTGGCCCCCCTACATTACAGGGCATTGCGGCATTTGAAGGCCAAACATCTGCGCAGATGTCTCTCTTACTCACAGGTAGTGATGTTGTCCGCAGAAGCCAGGTTGGAGCTCCTTTGGAGGCTCAGGGGCGGCAGAGCAATTTTTGGTCCCTCTCCAGATGTCATTGTGGAGTCCGATGCCAGCAGAGCAGGCTGGGGAGCCAGGTTGGGTCAGGTTTCCACAGGAGGGAAATGGTCCGAGTTAGAGAAAGAACTGCATATCAACTGTCTGGAGTTGTTGACGGGGTCATTTGCAGTCCAAAGCCTTCTCAAGGAACACAGGATTTATTGCGTCCTCCACCGCATGGACAATGTCTCTGCGGTGAGATACGTCAATCATTTGGGAGGCACCAGGTCCAAGGTCCTAGCGGATCTGGCAAAGGAGTTTTGGCATTTTTGCCTGGACCGGAATATTGTGTTAAAGGCGGAGTACCTTCCTGGGATCAGCAACGAGGTTGTGGACTGGAACTCCAGGCATCTGCAAGACAGAAGCGACTGGAGGTTAGACAGGGATCTCTTTGCCAAGATAGAATCTCTATGGGGTCCGTTTGCAGTGGATCTGTGGGTGGACCCCCATAGTTTCTGCCCCTCCTGTAGAGGTGGTTAGTTTTCTGGTGGAATTGTTTAAGGAAGGTAAAGCCTATAGGACTATTAATGGTTTCAGGTCTGCTATTTCAGCGGGGCACCTTTTGGTTAAAGGAGAACCTATGGGTAGGCATTTTTTGATGCGTAGAGCCCTTAAATCCATTTGTATTAAGGTTCCACTGAAACCAAAGTATTCGGTTCTTTGGGATGTTAATATGGTGTTAGATCTCTTCAGAGCCTGGCCGCCTAATGAAAGTCTGTCCTTGCATCAGTTATTTTCCAAACTGGTGATGCTGTTATATCTGGTGTCTATTAAGAGAGTATATGATATCTGACCGTTGGATGTGGACAATAAGATGTTTACCCCTCAAGGGGTTACCTTCTTTATTTCACGAAGAACTAAATGTATGATTTCCTCATTATCCTATCCAGCCTTACCAGAATATGATAAATTATGTGTTACCAGATGTTTGAAATGTTTTGAGTTGAAAACAGAAAGTCCTAGGCCTCCGAATACCTCTCAGCTGCTGATTTCCTACAGGAAGCCCCATAAGCCAGTATCTCCTTCCACTTTAGCCAGGTGGAATAGGTGGGTTATGCGGGAGGCGGGGGTTGACACTTCCTACTTTGGTCCCCATGCGATTCGGGACGGTATGGCCTCTAAAGGCGCTTTCCTCGGCGGTAGTCTGGAGCAAATACTGAAAGCAACTGATTGGTCAAAGGAGTCAACTTTCAAAATGTTTTATCATAAACGTATTGCTCATGTTGCTGTTGATGTGATGCAAGGGCTTTGAACTTGCACAATAGGAGCCTCCTGTCTTGCCATAGAATACGTAATGCCCCACACTAGTGTGAGAAGGGGGTTTAGATTCTATTAAAGACAAGGAGGCGAATATTATTACTGGTTTTTGATTATTTTTCAGCTTTCGGGTGAGATGTCCTGGTCAAAAGGGAAATCTGTTCCAGTTCAGATTGCGGGAAAGTTCACGTTCCGCCTCTTTTTCCGTTGGACCATCACTCTTGGTGCTACGCGGATGGATTGTGCAGTGGGAGTTTGAGGAAGAACAGCGACAGAAAGAGGAGTTAGTGATAGAGGAATGGACCTTTATGGGGTTGGCTCTCAGCCCATTGGTTGCACCCAGGGCATGACCTGCCCTCCATTTTGGACTGGGATGTTTTCCCTTACACTGTTGGAACTGTTATGAATTTATATTGCAACTTTTTTATTACAAAAGTTTTTTCTTCTTTGCTGCTGTGGTTTCAGAGTAAAGATTGTTATGCATAATATTCACCTCCTTGTCTTTAATAGAATCTAAACCCCCTTCTCACGCTAGTGTGGGGGATTAGGTATTATGTTGCTGACACAAATGCCTGCCAAATTTGCTGGCATGTAATTGTGCATGAGCGATTGTTAGCATGATAAGGGATGCTCTGGAGGTACTGCTTTTTTCCCGTTAGCAAACAGCTATTACTGAAGGACACTGTCAGGAAACAACACACCTGTCAGCCAAGCACAGCTGAAAGGGCACATTCAGACTCTATTTACATGGGTTTCTGGAACCTGCAAAGTATATCTGAGTTCATTCGCCTGTTAGTGACTTAAACTGTAGAACAAACCCATCCCATGTTCAAACCCGGCTTTTGGTTTATTCTAACTCGTGCATCCTGGTTGCTGTATGCTTCCAAGCGGGCAGAGAGCTGGAGGAGCGAGATTAATCCCTTTCACCAGCATGATGATTGATTGATTGATCACAGCTGCTAGAGAGAGCTGAAAATTGAGCTCTAAGGCCTCTAGCTGCAGCCGTTCAAGCGTGTGGTCGTCAGCTGGAGAGCTCTCGTCAGTTGGCTCTCACCATTTTCAGTTTGTTCTATCAACTGCCTTCATTTGGGAGTTCCCGGTTTGTACTCTTGTGGCCAGCATTTATAACCATTGGTTTGATTCTGAAACTTGCGTGCTGTGGCTGCATTTTTCAGTGGCCCGCCCTTTTTACTGTTACAGCCTTTCAGTTCTCTTGTATGTATGTGTCCTGCCTTTTGCTGGTCATTTCTGTAATACCCTCCATTTCAGTGAGTTTTTTTTTTCCTCATGCACTCCCATTCATTGGTTTCTGAAAGTACTCTTTCTTCTCTGTTTCTCCCTCCAGTCCGTGTTTCTTGCCTTCAAATATTTTCTGTCCTGTTGACCAATCCCACATATTCACTGAGTTGCCAGGAATCATCTGTCTTTTTGCTTCTTTCTGGCTTTGCTCCAAGACGTCTGTCCATTTGATTGTTATTCAGTGCCCTGGGTTTTCTGATAATTCCACATGTTAACTGAGCTGGAAGTGACCGTCTGTCTGTGGCTAGTGCCGTGAGATTTCTGATATTCACAAACAATAGGATTCCGAGTTTATGCGTCTCCTTTCCTTATCTGCTGCCCTTGTATCTGTTCCTGGCTCTCTGTCCATGCTTTTCACATGAGTGAGGGGCAACGGGTTTGTCTTGGAAGCAAGACACGCAGCGCAACACAGGTTTGAATCCCGATGCAGCGCTTAGAAATCAATCTCTGGTATTAAGCACATTATAAAAGAACAATTATAATTATACTAGCATTCCTATGTGCTGTCTATGTTACTGCTCTAAGCTTTAGTATCTATATACAGTTTTAGCATTTTGATTCTGTTCTCTGCTGTTCTTTCCAATGTGGTTTTCTGTCTTCATTCCAACTCGCTCAATTGTTGTGCCTCTGGTCCTTATGCCTATTCAGAGTGACCCCTTGGTTGCACTTAATTTGGATCAGATAAGGGACACTGGTGGCGCTTTGATATCATGTATTAAATTCTTACCTGCCTCAGTATATGGTCTGCAGTTCTACCTTACACAGCCTCTTCAATATTTCCAATGTATGACTCTGCTTTATGAGGGTTGTTATGTATAATCTGCTGGCATTGGCATTAAGGCCCTTCACTAATCTACCAGGAGTCCCTTAGCTTATTACAGTGCAGCCCTTATTTGAATTATTCCTTGTTAGATTGTGTACTTTCTCTCTGTGTGTTTTAGCTCACAGCTAGCTCCATCCCATGCAGTTCCGTTGACAGCCTGTTTCAACCAGGATTTGCCTTCTGAGCCTGCAGTTCCTTCCACTGACCTCTGATATATTGCCCTGTGCTCCCCTGACCTTGACAGTGCAAGCATGTAAAGATTATTTCAAAAATGTGTATCTAATACTCTAACTGCCGACCTTTGACATCTCAGGAACCAATCATCCATTTTGACCGCTAGAGCTTAGAGGAAATAGATGGTCATTGTAAATTGCTTTACTGTCAGTTAAGGAATTATCTTTCTTGTTTGTTTCTACAGGTGATAGCCTCAGCATTCATCACAACATGCCCTTCACCACTCGAGACCAGGACAACGATCCCTATGAAGTAAACTGTGCTCACCTTTGGAAAGGGGCCTGGTGGTACAAGGCGTGCTATATTTGTAACCTGAATGGATGGTACATGAACAGTATTGCACAGGAAGGTGTCACCTGGTGGACCGCCAAAAAGAACTACTATTCGTTCCAATCAACTGAAATGAAGTTCCGTCCCATTTAGCCCATGGGAAGTGACTCGTTGTGTTCATGAATCGTAATGAAAAATACATTTTCTGTTTTGTATTGTATATTGCTTAAATAGGCCTTCATCATTTGTAGATGATTCGATGCATGGATATATAGTGTATGAACAGTAAAGGTTACACACTAGAGATGTAGCATTTCAATACGGTGCACATCTGTCTGTATTTCATACACATCTAATGTTTAGGCAAGAGTCCCATAGTAGATATGATTCTCTGTGCACTCTTAATCTTGACCATAGCACATCCAGATTCACTATCAGTGAAGTGTAAGATGATTTATCCAATCTTCGAATGAACCCATCCACCCACCTTTTACATCCCTCTTATCTCAATCCCTCCCAAAGAACCTGCTGAGAGCTTGTCACCATCGCATTGGTCATGTCGCTGGTTTATGTCACTGCGCGCCTTTGACCATCATGCATATGTATCTGGTTGAAAGGGCTCCTCATTAGCTCTGTCTATGTGACAGATTACCATTTTCCCACAGATATGGCACACTTTTGTAGCTCAGTCAGTTCATTGCTAAACTGGTATGCTCCCTGTGTTACCACAGCATCACATGTTCAACGTCTCCAAGCTGCAGGTTTAATATATGACCATCAGAGCCATTAAAGCTACCCGAAAGGATATCGTCCCATTCGCATATTCCCCAAGCAGCACTACAGCCTCAGCAAGATTAGCAATGGATGGGGTTTAACCTAGTGTTTTATTTTTTATTTTAATGAATTCTTAAAATCCAGGAAACCACCTTTTTGTATTATGTAACGTGCATGTCAGTTCGGCAGAAAGTACACAAGCAATACATTATTATGGATAGCTGTCCCACCTCAGTATCCATCACAGCTACTGCAGTGGAATACCAAACAGAGAACTGTACAGCATGTGTTTCACTTGCAAACCTTCATGCGCCTGTGTGGTGGTTCAATGATGGCCAATGGGGCCCGCCTGCACTGACCCACTCAAATACCTGGCAATCGAAGAATGTATTGTTTATGATGCAAAATAGTGCTATATTTATACAGTAAGCCTTATTTTATTTACATATACTTTCGAATTCATGATATCTGCACATGCTATATCACAGTAGTAGTACCACGAGGGCGAAGTTGTACTATACAAGAGCATATTACACGTTCCTTACAGGAACCCATCAAAAACACGCTTGTCTTTTCTTTTTTTACCATATACAACGGTCTTTGTTTTCGCCACATTTAACACAATCTTATTATATAAAGTTTTTCAAGCGCATTGAGTAACTGCTCCAATTGACTAGTTATCCATTGACATGGCAAGTAAGGTGTGCATAAAGCAAGGCTCTTTCCTATCCCGGATTCCTGCTGGGAGCAATGCATGGCACTTCAGACCTTTGGCAGACCTGATGAACAACACCAGAATGGATCACCTGCACGTACATGTCTGCTGTGGAAACCTTTACTGTTGCGAACGTTAGATGATCCAGAGCCCATATTTTATGTTCCTAAAACAGGTCCAATTTTTGAAGTGTATTTCTACCAAGCATCACAGCAAGGTATCATTGGTGCTCCATGCATTTAATTCACAGAAGTGTACAGTCCTATCTACCCTATCAAAGGTAGCCCTGAGGTTGACAAAGCAGCCACACAGGCTGCCTTCAGCCAGCCTAGGTGACCAAGGGGACAGTGCACTGGTCAGTAGCGGAATACAGTAACTTGAAGAGAGGTATACGATTGGGTAGCTCAAGACATTTCTCAAGTCTCTGAAGTAGCAGCTTTCACCTTTGTGAATGCTTGACCTGCACAGTAAAAAAGTAATATTAATTTGACCATATTTCTGTCATCCCTAGGGTCCTTTTATACATTGGGATGGTATCCTCTTTCCAGAGACTAGAGCCACATTGCCCTTTACAATAAAATTATACAATGGTGTCTAATATTGTGCCTGCCAGTTATGATTTATCTTCAATGTACAATTACTCTTTGAATCAATCCCTCGTGCATGATTGGTCTACAGAAAAGTAGTTTACCTCTACTGTATTAGGTGTAGTGGTTGTGTACTAGCATCTAGCAAGATATTTAGTCCATCTCCAAAAGTCTCATGGGTTTTCTGCTAAATCCTTTGTGAATGAACTCAATTGTTTGTTGTCCTGCCTTCAGATGGGTGTTCTCCATCAATTATCAAGTTTTCCATCGGAAGTCTTCCTTTTCAACTTAGGGACCTTTTCCAATCCTCCTGGGTGAGATTGTCTTCTCTTCCAATAGTGATACTCCTCTGTTTAAATCACCATTGTTCTCAGAGCCTTGTGAAGATTGTGTTTCCTTTGTAGGCAATCAATGTCAAACCACCACATGTTATCTGCACATGTTTCACGGGCAAGATTCAATTTCCCCTTCCTTTTGTTTGCTCGTGGGGTAATATAAAACAAATCATGTGACAATTTAGCCTTTTGGTCATCAACTTCTCACAAGTTCCTGCATGTCCTGTATGAAAAGGAAGACGCCAACTCTACACCACTACAAACAGTGGTGAGCGGGACTTCTCTTAGTGGCAGCTACGAAATACAGTCCATGTGTAAATTACAATGATTGAGGGACTCTGATGAAGCTCTCCAAGAAGACCCTCCCATTTGGGCCCAGTGTATTAATATTCATAGTACTAATCTGGGAAGTTAGGTTCAAGAACAACCATATGAGGGCGGTTTTCCGGCTGCCTATTCACGCAGTAGGAGAACATTTTGTAGGCAAAACTCCCATTACCATCTGGACATGAACTCAGATTGAATTACAAGCTGCATAAATATTCTCAGAACCCTATGCCACCTCTAAATCAGTGCATTGTCACTAACCCAGCAAAAGGCTTCCCTCCAACATGTACAAAATGGCTGTTTCCAATAATCCTTAAAGACAGGGCACAGTTTCAATGGGAGGAGACTCTGGCAATATGTTTACCCGTTATTGCTTGGAGCATTGCCTGAAATAAAAACTAAAGATGTCTCCCTAAATTAAAAACATGAAGTTATCAATTTTACGTATCTTTGGAATTTATATGTTATCTCATGTATATTACACATAACCTTCCCTGAACAGGCCAACAGATGCGTTAGATGAAGAATGCCAGAATGAAGAATGCCAGAATGAAGAATGCCAGATTCTGGATTCTTAGGCTTGGCATAAGAAATCCTTCAAACCCTCTGCATCTACAGCACCCCTGTGGAGCCACATATGCAGCATTCTTACAGACATTACACATTATGAGACCCTTCACTCTCCTGCTATAGGGCTGCTTGGTCTATTCAATATTAAACAAAAAATACACCGTTTCTGTACATTGCTTGTATAATCGCCAGACGAAGGGTAGCTGTTGCCTAGTTCAAAGGCTCACCCCTCAATACTTGAAACAAGGCTTGCCAATGTAATGTATTGTAACGATCGGGAGGGTACAAACCATAAATTACGTATGCACATCAGTAGCAAATTTGGTCTGATCTCAGTTTCTATACACTGCAAAACACCCCCGCTTTATATTGTAATTCTTTACCATGGTATGCTGGTTAATTATCTGTTGTTCAGGATCTTTGCCACTCACATTTCCCACTGTTGCATGCACCTGGCCTGACCGTACCTGTAATTAATTTGTCAAATTTCAATAAAGTTTACAAATATTTTGGCAGAATTTCTTTGTATTTGTATTTTATTATATCTTTATAGCACTTGTGCCAAAATGCAGAACAAACTAGAATCTGTGCAACAAGCAGATACATTAATCATAAAACACAGCTCATTTAAGTCGAAAGAAAAAGTTACTTAAGACAAATTTTGAAAATGGAGATAGAGCGAAGGGATAGGGGCGAGGGCATCACATTGCTTTGGGGCTGGTAAAGAAAAAGAGCGGAAACGAGAGGATGCACAGGGGGGACGAGGAACAGACAAAAGAAATTGGGATCGGGAACTGCGTGTCACAGGTTTCCCCCCTTCTCACCTGTCTTTGTTGTTTGTTGGAGTTCTTCGATGGAGTCTTCTTTCGTAGAGTTCGGGTCTTGTATAACCCATCGTGCAGGTCCTCGGGTTCCAGCGTGCGTTCAGTGTTCCGAGTCCTGGGAACGTTCAGATGTCTGGGAAGTCTGAGGAAATCCAGGAAACAGCGAATAGTGCACACGGAAGATGAGTGCACGGAGATCCAGGATGCAAGGAGGACAAAAATGAGGGGGAATGAAGGAGGAGGAATATAGGGGTACCGGGAAAAACAAACAGAATCAAAGGAAAAACACAAGCGAACTACGGCAAAACACATCTAACCATGGCAAGCAGTAGTGTTGAGACGCGCAGGGCCGCGGGGGCGTGTCCGCTTTATAGAACGTAATGTGTATGCCGCGGAAACTGGTAAACACGATTCTGTGTTTGGCGACCATGTTGGTGGGAGTACTGCTGAATGCAAGCCCCAATGGTTCATGACAGCATGCCTCCTACGAAGGCCTGTTCCTCCGGGTTTGCCCGGGTATATAAGGTGGTACCTTTGAAGTAGCCTGGGGGCATTTAAGTTTGAGACCGGTTCCCAGGTGCGTTCACTGGGTGGATAGCCTTTCCACTCCACCAGATACTGTAGCTGACCACGTCTGTACCTGAAGTCACATATTCGGGACACTTTGTATTCTAGCTGGTCGTCGACAACCACAGGAGTAGATCTTGGAGCAGACCGGGAGATCTGGATGTATGGTTTCATTAGAGATGTGTGAAATACTGGGTGGATCCTCTTCCAGGAGTCTGGTCATTTGAGTTGGAAGGCCACTGGGTTAATGATTTCAAGGCAGTAGTTTCGGGGATAGCCAGACTTTATCACCCACTGCATAGGAAGGTCCTGGTCTTCTTTTGGAGTCCGCATAGTGATTAGTGTTAGCTTGGGCCCTTTCGAGGTATTCTTTGGCTTCCTTGTGTATGTTGATGAGGGTTTCAATCCAGGAGTCGACTGTAGGAACTGGTGTAGGATGTGGGAGAAGTGATGGTAGAACCGAAGGGTGGAATCCTTGGCTGCAGAAGAAGGGGCTGGTCTTCACAGCCGAGTGATCCAAATTGTTGTAGGCAAATTCAGCCACAGGTATTAAAAGAGACCAATCGTCCTGGACCTTGGTGATGAAACAACAAAGATACTGCTCCAGGGTT
The DNA here is from genome assembly GCF_040938575.1 of Ambystoma mexicanum. Lineage (NCBI taxonomy): Eukaryota > Metazoa > Chordata > Amphibia > Caudata > Ambystomatidae > Ambystoma > Ambystoma mexicanum. Next base: position 305,267,343 of record NC_090929.1, on the reverse strand, counting down.
TGGTTCACACGTTCTGTAGTTCTGTTGGTCTGTGGATGATAACCTGAGGAGAGGGCACGTTGGATTCCTAGTATACGGCATAAGTGTTTCCAGAATTGAGATATGTATTGAGGACCTCTTTCTGATATGATCTTGGAAGGGAGTTCATGAAGTCAGAAAATGTGTTCCAGGAAGATTCCGGCAAGTTCTGAGGAAGATGGTAATTTATACAAGGGTGTAAAATGAGCCATGTGAGGGAATAAATCAATGGTAAACATGATAGTTGTGTATCCCCTGGAAGGTGGTAGTTCCACAATAAAGTCTGTAGCAATAAATTCCCAGGGCCTTGTTGGTAGCGTTGGTTGGAGTAGGAGACCCGCCGGCCTCTTGTTATCATGCTTGTTTTGATTGCAAACTTCACAAGCTTGGATGTACTGCTGGATGTCATGTTTCATTTTGGCCACCAAAACTGTCTTTGTATTAAACGGAGAGTGTTGGTAATGCCACAATGTCCTGAATGTAATCCTTTGTCGCAGTCTCTGTGTGGGAATGACCAGGCCATTGTCCTTGAACAAATACCCGTCCTTGGTTTTAAGATTCCATCGATTCTTCCCAGTAAATTCCTTCCAGATCTCAGAGGAATGGGTTTGAATCCGAATGTCTTCCAGGAGAGTGATTGCTTGAGCTATGAAAATTGTATGAGGAAACATCTTTGGGAAGGATCGATCTTCAAGAGTTTCGTAGTCGGGACGTCGGGATAAGGCGTCAGCAATTATGTTGTGTGTTCCAGGTACATGATGGATTTGGAACTGGTACTGGGCAAAGAAGAAGGCCCAACAGGCTTGACAACTATTCCTACATTCCATGGATTGTAGGACTTGGAGATTCCGATGATCCGTACAGACCTGAACAGGATGTTTAGCTCCCAGGAGTAGATGATGCCACTCTGTGAAGGCTTGACGGATGGCCAACAGTGTCATGATGCCTACCCCCGGGCATCCGGACCCAGCCCAGCAGCCTCGGGAGTAGGCATCCAGACATTCATTGAGACCCCAGCAGCCCCGGCTGGGGGCTATCTGGGTTCAGTCCTGGCACCTTAAGCACCAGGCTCATATTAGACATCGGTCCTGGCTCCATAGGCGCCAGGCTCATATGCATTACTTACCTCCTGCAGACCATGATGCAAATTAATCAAAGCCCACGTGAGGCCTAGATGGGATTATTTTATTACAGGGACTATTTTTTACTCGGGTGTGGTTCTGGGGAACTTCTTACCTGGGACTAGTTTGCAGGCTATTTAAACCACGCCCGAACAGCAGCCCATGCTTTGCGTTATTCTGCACTTCAGCAGCGTGACGCTCACCATGCCTGCAGCATCCAGTCCTCTGCCACGCCCGCCTCAAACCTGGACACCATCCTAGAAGAAAGAGAGATAAGAACAAGAACTTACCTTTTAATCTTCATCTGTTCCCGAATTCGCCGCACTTCAGAACGGGAAAAAACACGTTAGAAATAAAACCATTGCATTGCTAGCAGAAGCGCCGCGCCATACTTACCAGTCAGCATCTCCACAGTTCAGCGCTGCAGCCATCATTTTACCGCTGCATCCGTGGAACCTGGAAGGGACAGAGAGAATAAGGTGAGCCGGGGGCTAACAAAGATTATCAAAGCAACCATATTGTACTCACCAGAGTTACCGCTCCCCTAGGCATCTTTCATCGGCGTTCCACCTCTTTAACGCTGCACTTGTGGGAGGAAAGAACACTTGTTAAAGACATTTATTTCCCTTTTACCGGACAACGCTGGGTAATACAGACTCTTACCCACGTGCAACCTGCAGCACTTCAGGTGAACTCTTCTCGGATCAAGCTGCAATACAAAAGGGAAAAAAGGAGTGAATAACAGACAATTGAACTTTATAGACTTTATACTTACGGCTCCTTGGTATTTACCACAGAGTCCAACACGTCTGGAACTCGCCCAAAATCTTCAAACCAGTGAAGCAACTGGGATTCTACGCGCCCCTGCGCTCAGTGCAGGATGGAGAGCTCATCATTACAAACAATAAGGTGAGACAACAAAAGGGGAATATCGGGGTGCTTAGAGGGAAAAAGTTAAAAGTGTTTCCTTGCAGCCACTGGGTGGCTAATTCCCCTCCTCCTGCTTTTAGGAAACTACTTTTGCAAATCAAGCAGATGAAGCTAGGAAGGCCGGTCCAGTCAGCCGTCTCTGCACTACGAATAACACTGGTGGAGACCTTAGCAGTCCAGTTCTGATCGGCGCCCCCGTGGGAACCAGGTGAGCGTTACAAACAGTTCCTTTTCTAGAACAGAATAATGGGTCTCGCTAGGAGTTAGGGTTCACGAGAGATAAGCGATGGGGTGTTCTAACTTGTCCTCAAATTCCTGCTTTAAGACTGCTCTGATGGCGTAGTTAGAGGCATCAGTCTCCACTAGGAAAGGTCGATCAATGCCAGGTTGAGCCAAGATGGTGGCTTGTGTAAACTCCGACTTCAAACGTTGGAATGCTTCATCTTGGGATGCGGTCCAGAGGAAGGGAGTATCCTTCTTCAACAATGTAATGATCAGTTGAACTATCTCTGAAAAGGAAGGTATGAATTTCCAGTAGAAGTTGGCAAGCCCCAGGAAGGATTGAATCTGTTTCACAGTAGTTGGAACAGGCCAGGAAAGTATGGAATTTACTTTTGAGTGGTCCATTCCAATTCCTTCTGGACTAAGGACAAATCCGAGATAGTGCACAGTAGAGACATGAAAAAGACATTTCTCGGGTTTAGCCAGGAGTTTATGGTCACGTAGCCGTTGTAAGACTGCCTTGACATGTTCTTTATGCTTAAGATGGTCCTTGGAGTATATCAGTATGTCGTCCAGGTAAACTATGACGAAGAGGAACAGCATATCGGAGAACACCCAGTCCATAAAATGTTGGAAGACCGCTGGGGCACTGGCGATTCCGAAGGGCATGACCAGGTATTCAAAGTGACCAGAGGGTGTTCTAAAGGCCGTTTTCTATTCGTCACCTTCCTTTATACAGATTAGATGGTAGGCACCTCTGAGATCCAATTTCGTGAAGATTATGGCTCCTCTCACCGCTTCCAGGATATCCGAGATTAAGGGCAATGGGTAGCGGTCCTTAAGGGTGCATTGATTAAGACCACGTAATCAAGACAAGTCCTAAACTCCTTAGTATCTTTCTTGGGAATGAAAAACAACGAAGCTCCCGCTGGGGATTTGGATGGTCGTATGGTGCCATTTTCTAGGTTGGTATCCAAGTATTCTCGGAGGGCCCTTTTCTCTGGTTCTGATAGGAAGAACATCCTTCCAAAGGGAATCACTGCCAAGGGTTCAGTATCGATAGCGCAGTCTTCAGGTCTGTGAGGGGGTAGGGCTTAAACTATGGCAGTTGAAAACACATCAGTGTAGTCCTGATAGGCTCTGGGGACCTGGATAATATTTGAGACCGTGAGTGGGCCTTGCTGGTCTGTCAGCGTACCTTCAGAGGATCTTGATGAGGAATCTAGGGATAGGCAGTGAGACATGCAATGTTCGGAGCCAAGAAACAAGGATCCTGCTGCCCAGTTGATGTATGGGTTGTGCTTCTGTAACCAGGGCATACCCAGTACCATTGGATAATGGGCAGACTTTATGATGTCATACTTGATCATCTCTTGATGATGCTTTATCGAGAGCTGGATCTCTTTGGTTTTCAGGGTGATTGGTCTTGAAGAGAGAGGACGTCCATCGATGGCCTCTACAGGTTGCATGATGTCTCGAGTTTCATATGGAATGTGGTGGGTAGTGACCCAATCCTGATCTATAAAAATCCCCATGGCTCCACAATCCACTAATGCCAGAAGGGGGTAAGTTTCTTTTTCGGACGGCGATAGAAAGGCCTGCAAGATCACAAGGTTGTTTTGTCAGGAGAGTTCATGGATGGAATAGATGTGGAGCAAACATCTCTCTCCCGAAGCTGTGCTCCATCTAGGACCGGGAGCTGGCGTTCCCGAACGCCATGGAGTGGCCAAAGGACATTCTCTCACAAGATGTTTATCCGAGGCACAGTACATACACAGCCCGGTGTGGATCTGTCGATATCTTTCTTGTGGGATATGGGTCTGTGGAAGGCCCCCAGTTGCATGGGTTCAGGGTCTGTGGTCGGGGCAGGAGTGGGCTCGGGTTTAGAGGGAGATTCTATAGAGGTCTTTTGGTAAGGCATCTTTGTTTTCTTCTTTTCTGCCTTCCTTTCCTAGATTCGAAAGTCTATTTGTAAAGGGAGGTCCATAAGGGCCTGGAAGGAACCTGGGCGAGCTACCCTGGCTAGCTCGTCTTTTATTTCTTCGTTTAGTCCTCTCTGGAATAGAGTAAAACAGGCCTCCGGGGAACAATCTGCTTCCTTGGCCAGTTGCTTAAAGCGTGTTACATAGGTAAGCATGTCCTGGGACCCTTGTTGGAAATCCAATAGACGTCTTGGGCACTGTAAACCTGTTCTGGGCGGTCAAACATGGTCTTTAGAGCCCGTACGAACCCATCATAATCATCCAGGAGGGCATCTCCAGAATTAACTAAGGGCGTAGCCCAGTTTAACGCATTCCCAGAGAGATGCGAAATCATAAAGCCCATCTTTTCCCTGTGGGTGGAAAAGTAGTAGGGCTTAAAGGTAAAGTGCACTAAACATGAATCAAGGAAGCCACGAAGGTTCTTTGAGGAGCCATCATATTTATCCACTACTCCGCCCAGCAATACACTTTCCTTAGTCGCAGAATCACGTGACAGGACTAGTTGTTTTAATGCGGCATTCTCAGCTTTGAGATTCTGAACTTCTGTGGTTAACTCTTGCATGCTGTGCATGAGGTCTTGAACTGCAGCCTCCATGTCCGTATCTGTATCAGTTTGTTGGCGTCTCAATCTGTCACAGGTTTCCCCCCTTCTCACCTGTCGTTGTTGTTTGTTGGAGTTCTTCGATGGAGTCTTCTTTCGTAGAGTTCGGGTCTTGTAGAACCCAACGTGCAGGTCCTCGGATTCCAGCGTGCGTTCAGCGTTCCGAGTCCTGGGAACGTTCAGATGTCCAGGATGTCCGAGGAAATACAGGAAACAGCGAATAGTGCACACGGAATACGAGTGCACGGAGATTCGGCATGCAAGGAGGACAAAAAGGAGGGGGAATGAAGGAGGAGGACTATAGGGGTACCGGGAACCAAGAATCAAAGGAAAAACACAAGCGAACTACGGCAGCACACGTCTAGCCACGGCAAGCGGTAGCGTTGAGATGCACAGGGCCACGGGGGTGTGTCCGCTTTATAGAACGTAATGTGTATGGCGCGGAAACTGGTAAACAGTATTCCGTGTTCGGCGGCCATGTTGGGAGTACTGCTGAGTGCAAGCCCCTATGGGTCAGGGACCAGGATGTCCAGAAAGGACGCGTCCAATGGTTCATGACACTGCGGGACCAGGAGGCAACGTAGAAGGAAACAAGAAAAGAAACATATGGTAGGGTGAGACCATAAAGACAATTAAAGATGATACAGAGAAAATTAAACTGTAAACGAGAGTCGAAAGAGAGCCAACAAAGCAAGTGTAAAGCTGGGGAAATAGATGTGCATGGGGAAAGATAGAGAAGTAGGCGAATAGAAGCATTTTCTTTTTTTATTTGTATTTGGTTTGTACAAAAAATCCTAACAAAATTACATTCTGATGTAACAATACATTTTATACATAAAAACATATTAGAAAACATCTCATAAGTAGATAAAATCCATAGATATACAGTACACATTAAAAATATTAAAACAATATTAAAAAAACACCTCACTCAGTTCCTATGTTTACATATTGTCGTCAAATGAAATTGTAAGAGTATAACTCTCTCGGTGTTTGATGTTTTTTCTAAAATGAACTACACAGACTGCAATAGAAGAACTATACATTTAGCGGAGAGGGGCATGTCTGTACGCAGGGAGTCGAAGAAGAATGGAGGAGCAATAGAAGAGTTCAGAAGAAAAAAAGAGAAGGGAGCAAAGACTTAGTGAGTTAATGAAGAGAAATTGATGAAACTTCTGAATATCATAGAGCTTGAAACGACAGGACCGAGCGATAGCAGAAATGTGTTCAGAGAAAGACAAGCAAGAATTGCAAGTAATGCCCAAAATTAATTAAAGCTGGCATAAAAGGGTACCATTGAGAAATGAGGAAAGGAAATAGAGGGAGAGAAAATGGGGGAGAAATAGTGGAGGCAGGAAAAAAGATAACCTCCGTTTTAGAGGGATTTAAATGTAGATGTTGAGCAGTCATCCGTGATTGAATAAGAAGACAGAAAGAAAGAATAGATTCCAGATCAGGAGTGAAAGAAGAGAAGAAAAGAACAATCTATGAATTATCCACATAAAGATGATGAGATACTCTGAAAGAAGCGATAATAGATGCAAGCAGGAGAGTGCAGAGCGAAAATAGAAAATGACCTCAAACAGAGCCTTGAGGAACATCGTGGGTAAGCGGCAAGCAAGAAGAGGATCTATTGCTGCTTAAGGGACAGAGAGTTGTATGAGGAGGCAACCATGTCTGTTAAGGTGTTTCCATTTGTGCATCACTGAATTGGCAACATTATATTAGATCTAGTTACATTTCAAATGGCTGCATGTTAATCTTTGATCATCTTTAAATCTGATGGTTAGGTAAGGAATCTTAGCTAGTTTCAAGGGTATCATTGTAACCTCTGGGCTTATAACCATATAAACCATAAAAGATATCTAAACTAATTATCATATAGTCTATCAATGGCCTCTAGCCATAAGTAAGGTGTTCTTGGCCACACAGTCCTCCATTATGACCCCAGGGAGGGTACATAACTGATGTGAGCCTAGAATTGCCTAGACTCCCATAACCTTGCTGTTCGGTTTGTGAAGAATTGCATCTTATTTGTCCTTACAACACACTCAAACTGCATGCATGCTTATTTTGATCCAGGCAGTGTAACATTTAAGTCACAGGCTAAAAGAATAGTTATAAACTTGTATCTAGGATTAATTTATTTAATAGCTCATCAAAGCTAATCACAAACTGAGTAGACAAAAAGAATGAAGAGAAATCCAGGACGGAGCGCCCAATCAGGTGCAAAACGTTTTTTTAATTATATAATTTCTTAACAGAATGGCCCTTAGTGTGACACATGTTACGGCCCGGACAGCCTTCTTCAAAACAGGGCTAAATTTATTCCTTACAAAATCATACAAGTTACAAACGTTGTGCATATATATATGCAAAAATTACAAACATAATAGTAAAGGTCGTATGTTTATGCAAAAAATTACAAAAGTAGTAGAGATCAAGTGAGTATCCAAAAACATGCCACTCAATACACCAGTGCAAATCACACAGTATCAACAGCGAAAACACCATTGTAAAAATTGCATGTTCATAAATTAAAGTAAAACGGCACAAAAACCCATTTGGAATGTGTACCAGACAGAGAAGGAGGGATTGGCAATGGGAAGGATACAAAGGAGTAAGTGAAAAACAAAACAACATGTTGGGTGGATCCCAAACGTAATTCCATGAATTAAACAATAAAACAATAGAAATGTAAATTATATACAATACAAACCATGATTCAAGGAGAGGGGAAGGGGAAAGAAAACATACACACGAAAACATAAGACAAAAAAGATATGTCCCATTAGTATTATTAATTCCAAAACAATCTCATTTGTTGAAATCATATCTCAGGCTGTAAGGCTTACCCTCATCGGGAGTTAAGCTATTCATCACAAAATCTTCCCGGGTTTGATCCCATAGGTTTCGGAGCTGTTATTATATCAATTGAGATAGGGCAACCATTAGTCATAACTATATCCCAAATCCATGTAAACAAGCTAGTTACAAATGTTATGTGCCGGTGTATAAAGTAAAAGTTTCAGCATCCCTCGTTTTTCACCAAAAAATGCGATTGTGCACGACCCGATAAAGCGTGTTCAGCAAAACCTCATGTTTATAATCTATTTTGATAATTCATGCAATCAAATATCAGCCAACAGCATAAACTATATGGTATTTAAACCACATATCGTAAGACCCTAACATAACAAAACATTTTTAGTTCTTTAATGACACTGCGAGCTGTAAGCGTACTTTCAATTTGAATACTCATATGATCCAATGCCAGTAACTCACACACACTCCATGGTGTTAAGACCCCATATGGACTGAAGCTACCATGCGCAAGCACATCTAGTGTAACGCTACCATGACGAAGCACAATGCCAACAAGTCGAGAAATGCGAGCGTAACAAACTTACCGAGTCATTCGTGTTGGCCAGAACAGTAAGAGTAACGCGGGCGGGCGCTATCTTGGGACTATTTGTTTACTAGTTCCCAAGGTGACGCGTGATTCGGTCCGGCTGCTGCATTCCGTTGCTAGGCAACACACACAGGAGTTTCAAGTGAAAAGGCTAATGCAACAAAATAGTCACAGTTGTCAATTGTGAATCCAATATTTTGTGATAACTAATGTTAAGAAAAGTATATAAGCTTGAGGGACAAGGAAGTAATAAATTGTGGAAGCCATATATGGCAAGTCCAGCGATACCACAGTAACTGCCAAAAAGAGTGAGACCCATTCGGGATATTGCCAAAGTGACCACCTACCCAGGTGGGAATCAAATGTAATCGCGTAGCATATTGAACTGACATAGTGTTCACTGCATCGTAATGAAAACAAATAAAGGAATATAAACGGTATATTTAGAATTACAGTATGTGTAATTTTTTCTACTAGTCTCATTGCACATAAGAACACACATGGGTAGTCCCACATTGTCCACTCCTATTAGAGATCCTGATACATTTAAATAAAAAGAATGTATTTATACATGCAAATTATTAGCATTCTTTTGTATTAGTCAGGTCAAACATTAAGGTCCACATACTTGCTCATAAATATCTTATAAGAATGATGCCATTTCGGTATCAAAGTTCAAACCCAACATGGTTGTGTTAAAGTAACAAATGAGTCTCGCCTCTGCTTGGCAAAGCGCTAGGACTCTATGCCCAACTCATTTATTCATTTGGACCTGCCCTACAAATTTGATTGATGATTTATTATCACATTGATGGTTTCTCTGCCAATGCACCGATAGGGGTAAAACCGCAAGCGAGTTTGGTGAAATCGTATCTACAAGACTCCTCTAGCCTGATTCACAAATTACAAACATTTGTCTGGCGAGATTCTTTTGTGCTGGCAACTTTGGATGTCAAGGCGTTATATACATCCATTCAGCATAAATGGGCTTTGGCTTCGATTGATTACACCTTTACGAATGACTCTGCGACCTACTACTTGCAAATAGATATGTTAAAGGAAATGCTACAGATAACTCTGGATTCAAATCTGTTCACATTCAATGACTGTCTGTACCAACAACTAAAAGGGGTTGCAATGGGGACTAAATATGCCCCTGCATTAGCAAATATCTTTATGGGGATGTTGGAAGAACATACAGTATACCAAGACCCAGCATTCAAGGAGAAAGTTAAACTTTGGACAGATATATTGATGACGTTTTTGTAATCTGGGAAGGATCAGAAGCTTCCTTCTGCGAATTCACCAAGAGGCTTAATCTGAATCCCTTTGAAATAGAATTTACTGGTGAACAGAACTGTAATTTAATCAATTTTTTGGACCTCACCATACATTTAGAGAATGATCATCTAGAAACCTGGACATTTCGTAAACCGACAGAAGTCAATTCAATATTGCATGCACAGAGCTGTCACCAAAGATCAACAATCCACAATATTCCCCTAGGGGAATATATCCGAGCAAGGAGAAATTGCCAAGAAGATTCCAAGTTTCAACAAGAGTGCCAATTTCTGGGAAATAGATTTAAGAAAAGAGGATACCCAAATAAATGTATACAGAAAGCGTTTGAAAAAACGAGACATCTTCGGCAAACTGACACACTAATTGCTAAGAACACATCAAAGGCAAAGGAAATTAAGAACATGTTTATCACACAGTTTAATAAAGATCACCAATTGATCAGGAAGACCTTAAAGAAACATTGGCATTTACTGCATTTAAATGAACACTTAAAGAAATGTATAGATGAGAGACCAACGATCATCTTCAAGAAGGCTAATACGCTGAAAACTACTATTTGCCCATCATTATTACCAGATGCACATAAAGAGAAAACACTTAACTGGCTTACTGAGAATGTACCTTGTTTTCGCAAATGTGGTTATTGTTCAATGTGTCCCTATGCATGGGATAAGACCAAAGAACTCATGGGTCCAAATGGCAAACAGTTTAGGATAAAACAGATGTTAAACTGCAGATCAAAATTTGTAATATATGTGATTATTCGTATTTGTAACAAGTTTTATATTGGTAGCACCAAGAGAGAACTAAGGACTAGTATCCGGGAACATCTAAGTAAAATCAGAAGTTAGGACCCGACTCTACCCCTATCGTTGCATTGCCAGAAAAACCATCAATGTGATAATAATCATCAATCAAATTTGTAGGGCTACAACAAGTCCAAATGAATAAACAAGATGGGTATAGAGTCCTAGCGCTTCGCCAAGCAGAGGCGAGACTCATTTGTTACTTTAACACAACCATGTTGGGTTTGAACTTTGATACGGAAATGGCATCATTCTTATAAGATATTTATGAGCAAGTATGTGGACCTTAATGTTTGACCTGACTAGTATAAAAGAATGCTAATAATGTGCATGTTTAAATACATTCTTTTTATTTAAATGTATCAGGATCTCTAATAGGAGTGGACAATGTGGGACTACCCATGTGCGTTCTTATTTGCAATGAGACTAGTAGAAAAAATACACATACTGTAAGTGTATATAGACCGTTTATATTCCTTTATTTGTTTTCATTATGATGCAGTGAACACTATGTCAGTTCAATATGCTACGCGATTACATTTGATCCCACCTGGGTAGGTGGTCACTTTGGCAATGACCCGAATGGGTCTCACTCTTTTTGGCAGTTTCTTTGGTGTCTCCGGACTCGCCATATATGGCTTCCACAATGTATTACTTCCTTGTCCCTTAAGCTGGGATACTTTTCTTAACATTAGTTATCACAAAATATTGGATTCACAATTGACAACTGTGAATATTTTGTTGCATTAGCCTTTTCACTTGAAACTCCCGTGTGTGTTGCCTAGCAACGGAATGCAGCAGGCGGACCGATCCACGCGTCACCTTGGGAACTAGCAAACAAATAGTCCCAATATGGCGCCCGTCCGCGTTACTCTTACTGTTCTGCCCAACGGGAATGACTCGGTAAGTTTGTTACAGTCGCATTTCTCCACTTCTTAGCATTGGGCTTCATCATGGTAGCGTTACACTAGATGTGCTTGCGCATGGTAGCTTCAGTCCATATGGGGTCTTAACACCATGGAGTGTGTGTGAGTTACTGGCATTGGATCATATGAGTATTCAAATTGAAATTACGCTTACAGCTCGCGGTGTCATTAAAGAACTAAAAAACGTTTGTTATGTTAGGGTCTCACGATATATGGTTTAAATAGCATGTAGTTTATGCTGTTGGCTGATATCTGATTGCATGAATTATCAAAATAGATTATAAACGTTAGGTTTTGCTGAACACGCTTTATCGGGTCGTGCACAATCGCATTTTTGGTGATAAACGAGGGACACTAAAACCTTTAATTTATACACCGGCACATAACATTTGTAACTAGCTTGTTTACATGGATTTGGGATATAGTTATGACTAATGGTTGCCCTATTTCAATTGTTATAATAACAGCTCCGAAACCTATGGGATCAAACCCATGAACATTTTGTGAGGAATAGCTTAACTCCTGAAGACGGTAAGCCTTACAGCCTGAGATATGGTTTCAACAAATGAGACTGTTTTGGAATTAATAATACTAATGGGACATATATTTTTTGTCTTGTGTTTTCGTGTGTATGTTTTCTTTCCCCTTCCCCTCTCCTTGAATCGTGGTTTGTATTGTATATAATTTACATTTCTATTGTTTTATTGTTTTATTCATGGAATTACGTTTGGGATCCACCCAACATGTTGTTTTGTTTTTCACTTACTCCTTTGTATCCTTCCCATTGCCAATCCCTCTTTCTCTGTCTGGTACACATTACAAATGGGTTTTTGTGCCGTTTTACTTTAATTTATGAACATGAAATGTTTACAATGGTGTTTTTGCTGTTGATACTGTGTGATTTGCACTGGTGTATTGATTGGCATGTTTTTGGATGCTCACTTGATCTCTACTACCTTTGTAATTTTTTGCACATACATATGACGTTTACTATTATGTTTGTAATTTTTGCATATATACACAACGTTTGTAACTTGTATGATTTTGTAAGGAATACTTTTAGCCCTGTTTTGAAGAAGGCCGTCCGGACCGAAACACGTGTCACACTAAGGGCCATTCTGTTAAGGAATTATATAATTAAAAAAACTTTTTGCACCTGATTGGGCGCTCCATCCTGGATTTCTCTTCATTCTTTTTGACTATTTATGACAGGTTTCCAGGCTTCCCGTCCATCCAGTGACCTTCGGCCTTACTTGAATTTTTTATTTGAAACTTAAGGGACATACTGTTCCTCCTACGTTATTTCTTGCAATTAATTGTAAAGACTTGCATAGCCTTTTTGATCTTTGGTCGCCAAGGAGACCAGCTGTACCCATCAGCCTGGGTGTACCTGAAGATACAAACTGAGTAGAATGTGCATTGCAAAAGCACAGTATCTCTGATATGTCCCACATCTCCACTTCAACATCACACATCACAACATGCTCTCTCAGCAGGTAAGGAGTTACACATCAAAGCATGGCTTCTTCAATTTGCTTCACAACACCACCTTAGCAAAAGCAAACTTACCCTTTATGTATGCATGTTCGTAGTAAGACATTGATATAGCATATATAGCTCTCACCAAGCAAAATTACCTTCCTCCCACTACCCCACTGTCCACCCCATCCTTCTTCTCTAAAAGAGCCAAAATGCAGAAGACCATGCTAATGGCCGAAGGCAAACTATACAAGACTCAATAACATAATTGAACATAACAAAACCATTAATAGCAACCCGCTGTGATTGCAGAACTTTAGTAGCATGGACTTTCATCACTACTGCCAAAACGCAAGGAGTTTGATTTTAAATACACATAGCATACAACCTGCATATTTATTTAACATTTAAAGGGAAAGCAGAGTTCCTCTAAAGGATGCTTTTGGTTTCCTTTTTCACTTTCTGCTATGATTCTTAGATACAAACAATAGAGGCTTATTCTAGAACTTGCTGGGTTTCTGGTTCATCTTCACTTTTACCCCATCTTGGAGAGTTCCACGTGAAGCCATGTAATCATTTGTTCTCTTGGGCTAGTGACTATACCAGCTTGGTTATAGCACCCAGATAGTAACAGATTCCCATGATATGCAAAAAGCTCTATAGAAGAGGATGTGCATTACAGGCTAGCATCTACTGTTGCTGAGTGTGCCAAGCCTACAGTTGCTTCATTGGCCTCATTGTCAGTGCTACAACCTTTGTCCACACACCTCAAATCCCTGCAACTATCAGGGCCGACACTGCATCATTTCCCTAATCAACGTTTTTGCCTGTAATTTGTTGATCATAATAGACCATGATTTGCTCAAGGGAATCTCATAGAGACTATATGCATCTCTGAATGTGTTCAAGTTTAGTGTTTGTGAATCAGGTAACGGTAGAATATGCAAATCTGAGATGCCCTCAGCAACCATCTTTCAGAATATATAGAAGTGCAAGCACAGCTCTTCTATATTCAATAGTTGAGTTAATTGGGTCAGGAGAAAAAACACAAATAAAAAATGACGTGTTTACAACACTTTATGTCTTATAAAAGAGGGTGGAGCACTGCTCTTGATTAAAATACATATTTCTTCTGGCTGGATGATGTTCACTAGTCCTTTTCTTAGGTGTGTTTTATTTGTTTTAAAGGTGGAAGTCAGGGTAAACATATATTGATGTACATCCACATTTATCATATTATCCCATTTTTAGCTTACATCCTTCCTCTAACTTCTCAGGGACCTTAATCCATATTTACACTTTGTACATACTACAAATGCAGGGAAGGCCAAATGCATGTGTCTTTTTATTGGGCAGCTAGTACCAGGGAAAGCTTTTCAAAATAACTATGTTTCTTAAATTAACAAACCACCACTTTCACTCACATTCCAATGTCTTTTTATCCCCCACTATTGTCACACGGAATATAGTTTGTGGAAGACCAAGCTTTATTGTAGTATATGAGGGCTCATGAACATACAATATGCACTCCTTTTGTTTGCCTTCCCCTTAAATGAAGGTGTCACAGACTAACATGTCTGATTTTAGCTTGGTTGTAAACGTCTCCTGTCTTAAATTTGCTTTAAAGTCGTTTTACTTTCTTTTCCAACATTTGCACTATATTGATAGATAAACGTTATTGGATTACCAATAAGGTATAATCATTCCATTAATGGCTCATTAAATGAGGGCTCATGAACATACAATATGCACTCCTTTTGTTTGCCTTCCCCTTAAATGAAGGTGTCACAGACTAACATGTCTGATTTTAGCTGGGTTGTAAACGTCTCCTGTCTTAAATTTGCTTTAAAGTCGTTTTACTTTCTTTTCCAACATTTTCACTAGATTGATAGATAAACGTTATTGGATTACCAATAAGGTATACTCATTCCATTAACTTTACAAATAATGTTCCAAAAGAATAAGTCACATTTAAACAATTGAATTTGTATCGCCAACATTAATACAATCAACATCCTAAAAAGGTCAGTAGCAGTCGACATGACATCAAGACTCAAAATATATGAGAAGCAGCAACATTGTACCACTACAGATCTTTTAGAAAATGTTTCCTGGGAAACCAGGCACGCCATATTTGGCTAACTGCAAACATAGCAGCCATGTTCCCCATAGTCCTACAGCAGAGAGGCCATTTTGAGATCTCGTACCTGATAGAACTTTAAGAGTGGACTGAGCCAATGTGATCTCAGTACTTCATAGTAAGGACACGTAAATAAAAAGTGTATGGTACTTTCAAGATGTCTCATATCACATGGACATCTCAAGGACGGGCATTCCAACTTGACATTACATGCCATTCCATACAATTTCCAGACACAGGGCATAGTAAATGCAATAGGTAAGATATACAATGCAATTTGAAGACACAGGCATAAGTCTGCAATATTTGCTTCTCAAGATGTTTTTGGCAACAGTTCCCATCAACCCTAGCCAGCATAGGCAATGGTGAGGGATCATGGGAGTGGATGTCCAAAACATCTGGAGAACCAAAGGTTGCAGACACTAGGCTTAGCACGATCAATATGCAAGTTATGAAATACAATTTCAGGGCACAGGTTCTAGGGTGACCATGTTTCAAGATTTGTGTCACAATGAATGAGCACAGGACCACGGGAGACTGCAGAGTAGTTGTGAAAGTAGAGATTAGTGATAATGCTTTCTTTGGAAAGCAGAGCACCAACATTGAAGTGCAGGTCAAGAGAAATGGGGGAGGCTGAATGGAGTGTGAGCTGGAGTAGAGAAGGAGTTGGTAGGGACTAGCAGGGCCGAACAGGGCCAAAGGGGCCTTGCCCTTTACAGTGACGTCAGGTACTGGAATGCCTGGGTGTGTGGTGAAGTCTAAGTCATGTGGCCAAGATGGGCCGATGAGGGCATGGACCTGACTCAGTAATAGCCGCTTTTGGGCCAGTCCAGGCTCAGGCGGATTTGGGTCTGTATCCTTGGATGCCTACTCTGGTTGTGAGTGTTACTGGCTTCTTACTTGTGTGCCAGACTGGAGTGCTGGATCGGTTCATCACCATTCTGGGTCAGTGAGAGGAGTGAGCCTCTGTATTTAGTGCCATGGGTGGGGATTGTGCTTCCTCCTGTGACAATGTGACCAGGATGGAGGATGGGCAACGGGGGCATGGATAACCTAGCAACGTGCACTTGAGGCGAGCATCAGGCAGAGTAGGACTTGAATCTTGGATGCCAGCTCTGGATAGGAGCATGGACAGATTCTTACTTGCGAGCCAAATGAGTGCCACTGGAGTCCTGCATGGAAGTACTGGATTAGCTCTTTGCCCTCCAAAAGTGAAACTCCAGCCAACTGGGCTGCAGAAGGATTGTGATTCACCCACAGTCAGGCATTCCCGTAAAATAGCCAGCTACTCACATCATACAGTAAGTATTCACATAAATTACCAGCCAATGGCATCATGTAACATTTATTTCATCAAAGATCAAGGGACTCATATGCAGCTTGACCCGAGAGGCAGGTGAAGTTAGGGCACACGTCTGGTGCTTCACTCGCCTGTAGGTGCCTGGCCTGTACGCTCCATCCTTTGCTCACCGTTGTAATGTGTGCAAAAGAAGAAAACACTCTGCATGCAAAGTCTTCTATTGAGTGGAACTTGTTGTTTGTCCACTCATTACATCAAGTTGTGACAATAGAATAATTCTGTCTCCTTGGAAAGCAGCACTAGATTGATACAGTATACAGGCTAGCATTTATGCAGGAGGGCCAAGGGGTATGCAGTGTGGAAGAAACACCCACAAAATGGCAAAGGGGCCATTGTCCACTGCATTAGCCCTTTCTCCTAACATACTGTTTTTGGCTCCCTTTAGGTGGTGCACCACTCAGGAGTACAACATAACGCTGTAACTATCTCAGCTGTCAAACCACATAAACAAAACAGAAATAGACAGTTGTGACTGTTTTGAAGTCATGGGATAGGCATTTGCCGAGCACTGACATGATTGTACTACCTGGCCATCAATGGCAACAACTGGTAAATGGGCATATGGTGGCAGTGCCTGACAAATAACTATCCTAGTTTTGCCATTGGTTGATTTAACAGAAACACAGATCAAGCAGCAGATGCCAGGACATACATATTATGGCCCTACAAAAGTAGTTCAATAGTGTCCAAAATCGGGCTACCTACCCACATTGGCTCTCGCCAAAGATTCAGACTTTATGTAGCACAATTGTATGCATCACTGTGATTGAAGCCCATCGAACTCACTGTATCCACCTCATGCATGCACAAGACACAAACAAAATTATGAACTTCGGGTACACACATATCTTGACAGTAGATGCATTAATGCACTCTAGGCACATGCTAATTATGAGGATAACCAGACTGCAAATCCCAGAATGCAAAGAGCTGTTGTCTCAAAAGCAAGAATTGGTGTAGCGTTGGTCAGTTGCAAGGTAGTCACTCTATAAAAATACGCTTCTTAGTGTTGTGGCAAAATAAAGGTACCAACATATTTAGAACTGTGTAAAATTAAAGAAAAACAGAGACATCTATACATGTTTTTTTTTGCAAAATGTTAACCTTAATCTGAGATTTAAGTGCATTTCAAAAGTATGCAAGTTTAGCAAGTTGCTTAAAGAACTAATAAGGAAGTGTGGTAATTACGTTTTTACAAGCAGTTAACACTGATGCTCTTTGCTGCTTTCGTTCTTGAGTGAGCTCAGGGAAGATCTTTCTTTATAAAGTGAAAAAGAATTCTCAGTGAAAGACGAAGTGAGACATTCTAAAGACATGCATAAAGTAGCGCAGACACAGTTCAACAATCTTGTCTGTCAGTGTTTGACACATAACACCAAAACAACGCTTTAAATCTGCAAAAGAGGAAAAGTATAAACATTGCAGCTTCTGGTGAAAAGAATAATAAAACAGTGAAATATATTACATCAATGAACATGCTAGATTCTCTCAATCAGAGACATCATTTGGGGGTCGCAAGTGGTCACAACTGTGACCCCTGGGAACCTTGTGAGACCCCTGGCACTGTCTCTGTGACTGCTGGGGAGGGCTCGGACTTCAAAAATAAATAATCAGATGATTTCCGTTTCGGTTTGCTGTAACATATATAATTTCTTTGAAAATTCAGTCAGAGTGACTTCAAAGAGAAATAATTTCATTTTGAAATCCAAAACCAGCGTCCCCGCTAGAACATGGATGACTCTAGGCCCGATTCATAGAATCGAGCACAGAAAAGGCACACTGGGCGCCCTCCGAGAAGCAATCTGCGCCAGCCGTGGCGCAGAGAAATCTTTCCGCAGCACGCATATTCATGGATTTCTAGAGCCATCAGTAGACGTGGCGCAAGTAACAGCAAGTTGCACGAATAACGACCCAACACGCCCCCAAGCGCAGTAAAAAGCAAGTGAAATGCCTAACACTGCTCCAGCCTGCGCACCATTCCTGGGACAGCATACAGCCCCCTTGAAAAATAGCGTAAAAACACAGCGTGATCCCCAGTCGCAACCCAGCGTAATCGCGTGAAGAAACAGCGCGAAAGCGTAATCATGTGAAAACACAGCACAATCCCCAGTTACACCCCAGCGTAATCGTGTGAAAACACCATGCTCACCCCGGCCGCACCCCAACGTAATCATGTGAAAACACAGAGTGATCCCTGGCCGCAACCCAGCCAAATCATGTGAAAATACTGCACGATCCCCGGCCGCACCCCAAACAAATTGTGCGCCTGCACTTCGCAATCTGCGGCATTCAGCCCCCTCCTGACAAGACACCCACACCCTAGCCCCCATCAGCCATGCCCCCAAACTGCAGGCAGCCCCCTCAACCTGGGACACCCCAGCCCCCATCACCCATGCCCCCACCCTACAGGCAGCCCCCTCAACCTTGGACACCCCAGCTCCCATCACCAATACCCCTACCCTGCATGCAGCCCCCTCCACCTGGGATAACCACAACCCAGCCCCATCATCTGTGACACCACCTTGCAGGCAGCCCCCTCCACCTGGGACACCCACACCCCAGCCCCCATCACCTGTGACCCACCCCGCTTGCAGCCCCCTCCATCTGTGACACCAAAGGCCCCATCTCCTGTGCCCCCACCCTGCAGGCAGCCCCCTCCACCTCGGATACCCACACCCCAGCCCCCAACACCTGTGAACCCACCCTGCAGTCAGTCCCCTCCACCTGGGATACCCACACCCCAGCCCCCATCACCTGTGACCCCACCCTGCAGGCAGCCCCCTCCACCTGGGACACTCCAGCCCCCATCACCCATGCCCCCCACCCTGCAGGCAGCCCCCTCCACCTGGGATACCCACACTCCAGTCCCCATCACCCGTGACCACACCCTGTGGGTAGCCTCCTCAACCTGGGACACCGCAGGCCCCATCACCTGTGCCCCCCCCTGCCGGAAGCCCCCTCCACCTGGGATACCCACACCCCAGCCCCCATCACCTGTGACCCCAACCTGCAGGCAGCCCCCTCCACCTGGGACACCCCAGCCCCCATCAGCCATGCCCCCACACTCCAAATGTTCGACTAGAGGCGTGTCTGGCACTCGATTGCGGATGCAAGAACGGTGTTCCCCTATCCTTACTCTCACCTCCTTTGTAGTCTTCCCCCCATAGAGTAGATTGCAGGGACAGGAAATGATATAGATAGCGTTTTTCGTACGACAATTCTTGTGACTTTTCAGTGTTCACGTAATGGTACCATGTTGTAATGTATGTTTTGTTTCAGTCATCGGGCATACAGCACAGTTCCCACACTTGTAATGACCAGATATAGGTGGTAAGCCCCATTGGCTCATAAGTGTGGATTCTTTGAGTTTCTCCCGGTAGGTGTGCACTAACTTCTGATGCAAATTACTGTTGCGCTTGAAGGCAAACATGGGTTTTCTTGAAAGTGTGGTAGGATTTTTTATGAGATTCCAATTGCGGTTGATAATTCGCTTGATATCATTACTGACCGAATTGTACGTGGTCACGCAGACTAACCTGTCACTCTGTTGTTTTTCCTTACTTGTCAAGCATGTTTCCCTGTCTGTGTGAGCTGCTCTCTTCAGATTGTTTTTTATTAATTTCTTGGGGTAGCCCAACTGTCCGTCGTCATTCTTTCAGATGTGCGGCGGGTTCGTTGTAGTCTGTCCTTGTTGTGCAGTTACACTGTATACATAGAAATTGCCCATAGATAGGTTGTATTTTAGGCCATACAGGTGAAAGCTAGAATAATGTAGCAGTGTGTTTTTGTCTGTTTTTTTGCTGCATAGTGTGGTGGTGAGAGAATTTCCTGATTTCTTGATCATCAAGTCAAGGAAACTGATCTGATCATTACTCCATTCAATCGTGAATTCGATGTATTAATCCATGTGTGGAATAGCAGTAAAGATGCGCTATTCCCCTTCCAGACAAAAAACACGACATCTATGTATCTTTGCCATACCTGTAGTTTATTGGTAAATTCTGGCTGGCATTCATGGTATTGATGAGGAGGTTGGATATGTAACGGGCCTCAAACTTGCCCATATAGAGATACAGAGGTTTGCCTGGGAATAATCATTACCCATTTTTGAAGTTGTGTTAGTATGAAGATGATATGTATGAGTGAAGTATGAATGATGAGAAAAGTGATGTTAAGGTTGAACCTATTTTAAGTGTGTTAAGGATGTATAAATACATACTTATTGTTTATGTTATGTGAAATAATACCATACCTGACTAAGTTTTGGATAAACTGCAACAGATTCCTGTTATCTTTAAACCTATTGGTCCTCACATTGTTTTTGTTCATATATACTTACATGGAGGACCATAGGGAGTGACCATGTTCCCTTATATTTTGGAAATTGTGCAGCACAGACCGTGGCTGGAAGGGCATTGACTGGAAATTATGGAAAGTCTGAAAAATATTAGTTTTCGGGCGATCATTATAAAAAATTACTTGAGACACCCGCTCTCCTCACTAAAAATCAAATAGTGGAATCAACAGGGGGAGGGGGGGAACAACACTGAGAAAATATTGCAAAAAAAGGAAAAGATGATACGTACAGAACTCCATGGAAAATTTATGTTGGCGTATCTGAGAGCAGGAATCATCCCGGACAGACTCCAGGTGAGGAATATTCCTGGTATCTTTGTAGACAACCCAAAGTTCCAAAAAAACTTTAGTGGAGTTGGCAATCGCTGCTCACGCGATTGGATCATCCTAATTATAGAGACTGCAGAGGAAGAGAAAAAGAAGCAGGGGGAGGAACTGGAACGCCTTGAAAAAGAATTTGTAGAAAACAAAAATATTCACGACGCTAAAAAACTACTTGAAAATTTGGATATTGAAATTAACACATTTAGACAAATCAATTTGGACCGTAAGATATTCAAATTACAAAAGGATATCTCAAATTACAAAGAAGATAAAACATATCCACATCTAAAAGAGGGTTTTTTTCACTAATCAAGTGGTTAATCAAAATCAGAACCCACGTCACAACAACAGGGTAGTCACCTTTTCCAACTCCTCGGGGTCTTCTAGTGGTTCAGACCCACCACTAAGTGGATCAGCCGGTCCACCGCAGAGAGGCCGGGGACAATTCCAACAACAAGGAGGTTTTTTTTTTTCAGAGGGGTTCGAATGTTCTAGAATTGCGATGACGGAGAATTCTTTCTTATTGGACAGACAATTGTACAAACAACAAAAAGGGGTGAGCATGGGGGCAACATTTGCCCCACATTTTGTGAATCTCTATATGGGCAAGTTTGAGGCCCATTACATATCCAACCTCCTCAACAATACCACTGAATGCCAGCCAGAATTTGCCAATACGGGTATGGCAAAGATACATAGATAACATGTTTTTTGTCTGGAAGGGGAATAGCGCATCTTTACTGCTATTCCACACATGGACTAATACATGTAATGAGTACATCAAATTCACAATTGAATGGAGTAATGATCAGATCACTTTCCTTGACTTGATGATCAAGAAATCAGGAAATTCTCTCGCTACCACACTATACAGAAAAAAACTGACAAAAACACACTGCTACATTATTCTAGCTTTCACCCGGATGGCCTGAAACACAACCTACCCTGCGGGCAATATCTACGCATACGGCGTAACTGCACTACAAGGAAAGACTACAACGAACACGCCGCACATCTGAAAGAATGACTACCGACATGGGGCTACCCCAAGAAATTGATAAAAAACAATCTGAAGAGAGCAGCTAACACAGACAGGGAAACATGCTTGACAAGTAAGGAAAGACAACAGAGTGACAGGTTAGTCTGCGTGACCACGTACAATCCGGTCAGTAATGATATCAAGCGAATTATCAACTGCAACTGGAATCTCATAAAACATCTGGGCACACTTTCAAGAAAACCCATGTTTGCCTTCAAACGCAACAGTAATTTGCGCCAGAAGTTAGTTCACACCTATCGGGAGAAACTCAAAGAATCCACACTTATGAGCCAATGGGGCTTACCACCTATATCTGGTCATTACAAGTGCGGGAACTGTGCTGTATGCCCGATGACTGAAACAAAACATACATTCCAACATGGTACCATTATGTGGACACTGAAAAGTCCCCCGAATTGTCATACGAAAAACGCTATCTATATCCTTTCCTGTCCCTGCAATATACTCTATGTGGGGAAGACTACAATGGAGGTGAAAGTAAGGATAGTGGAACACCGCTCGTGCATTCGCAATCGAGTGCCAGACACGCCTCTAGTCGAACATTTTGCTGAACAAAATCACAAAGACACTGATCTAAAGTGGTTTGTGCTACAAACCATCAGACCAAGAACCCGTGGGGGAGATATGTCATCAGGTCTACACAGTCTGGAACAACGGTGGACATACCTTTTAGATACAGTACACCACGGACTTAACGTTTCCGTGGAGTGGAACACCCTCAACAGACATTAAAAGTATCTTTTACTCGATGACTACAGCCGCGGCTAAACCTTTTGAATTAATTGTTTAAATTATTCATTTGTACTGGTAAACAATTCAGACCTGTTCGGCCAGTAGGGGTAATGATACACAGAGCCATATTCACGGATTCCCTCCCTTTGTAGACGGACTACGGATCCCATAATGCACTGTGTGATGCTGATTTACCGTCCAGCTCTTACGGCCATGCCATACTTTTTGATGAGCATCGCCCGTTACAGCTGACTTTGAGAACACAACTGTGAACAGCAGCACAGTATGTGCTCTACCATTCAGTGGTACATAGACGCCTTACACATACACGGAGGGGCTGACTAATATACGTTATGCTATTTTAAAAATATCTAAACCTTTCCATTCCAAAATTTGAGAGATACATCTTTATAGATATATACCCTGTAAAACATGTTTACTTTCGCATGTGTGACTACGCTGGCAAGCCGCTTTTCATTAGGTACTCTGATAATGGGTGCGAATTTTGAGTCCTCTTTCTTCATCCATCATTCTATCATGATAATGGCGCTGTAAACAGACGGAAAGCCATCATTCAACTGCGGAGGCCAGACGTGCACAGCACCTACTCGGATTGAGAGGTAAGTGTTAATAGATTAGGCAACCCCCGACCCCGTGTGACACTATATATCTGCCTCAGTGTAATTTGCCGCACCCTGACAGCACATGAGTATGTAGGGAACATTTGTGATTCACTGACGTTTCCGTATGTTGTGTGTTTTTCTCCAGACGCAGACATCCATTGTTATTCAGAGCGACTGGGACACCACATGCACTGATTTTTTGGCTCCCTTTAGGTGGTGCACCACTCAGGAGTACAACATAACGCTGTAACTATCTCAGCTGTCAAACCACATAAACAAAACTGAAATAGACAGTTGTGACTGTTTTGTAGTCATGGGATAGGCATTTGCCGAGCACTGACATGATTGTACTACCTTGCCATCAATGGCAACAACTGGTAAATGGGCATATGGTGGCAGTGCCTGACAAATAACTATCCTAGTTTTGCCATTGGTTGATTTAACAGAAACACATATCAAGCAGCAGATGCCAGGACATACATATTATGGCCCTACAAAAGTGGTTCAATCGTGTCCAAAATCGGGCTACCTACCCACATTGGCTCTCGCCAAAGATTCAGACTTTATGTAGCACAATTGTATGCATCACTGTGATTGAAGCCCATCGAACTCACTGTATCCACCTCATGCATGCACAAGACACAAACAAAATTATGAACTTCGGGTACACACATATCTTGACAGTAGATGCATTAATGCACTGTAGCACATGCTAATTATGAGGATAACCAGACTGCAAATCCCAGAATGCAAAGAGCTGTTGTCTCAAAAGCAAGAATTGGTGTAGCGTTGGTCAGTTGCAAGGTAGTCACTCTATAAAAATACGCTTCTTAGTGTTGTGGCAAAATAAAGGTACCAACATATTTAGAACTCTGTAAAATTAAAGAAAAACAGAGACATCTATACATGTTTTTTTTTGCAAAATGTTAACCTTAATCTGAGATTTAAGTGCATTTCAAAAGTATGCAAGTTTAGCAAGTTGCTTAAAGCACTAATAAGGAAGTGTGGTAATTACGTTTTTACAAGCAGTTAACACTGATGCTCTTCGCTGCTTTCGTTCTTGAGTGAGCTCAGGGAAGATCTTTCTTTATAAAGTGAAAAAGAATTCTCAGTGAAAGACGAAGTGAGACATTCTAAAGACATGCATAAAGTAGCGCAGACGCAGTTCAACAATCTTGTCTGTCAGTGTTTGACACATAACACCAAAACAACGCTTTAAATCTGCAAAAGAGGAAAAGTATAAACATTGCAGCTTCTGGTGAAAAGAATAATAAAACAGTAAAATATATTACATCAATGAACATGCTAGATTCTCTCAATCAGAGACATCATTTGGGGGTCGCAAGTGGTCACAACTGTGACCCCGGGAACCTTGTGAGACCCCTGGCACTGTCTCTGTGACTGCTGGGGAGGGCTCGGACTTCAAAAATAAATAATCAGATGATTTCCGTTTCGGTTTGCTGTAACATATATAATTTCTTTGAAAATTCAGTCAGAGTGACTTCAAAGAGAAATAATTTCATTTTGAAATCCAAAACCAGCGCCCCCGCTAGAACATGGATGACTCTAGGCCCGATTCATAGAATCGAGCACAGAAAAGGCACACTGGGCGCCCTCCGAGAAGCAATCTGCCCCAGCCGTGGCGCAGAGAAATCTTTCCGCAGCACGCATATTCATGGATTTCTAGAGGCATCAGTAGCCGTGGCGCAAGTAACAGCAAGTTGCACGAATAACGACCCAACACGCCCCCAAGCGCAGTAAAAAGCAAGTGAAATGCCTAACACTGCTCCAGCCTGCGCACCATTCCTGGGACAGCATACAGCCCCATTGAAAAATAGCGTAAAAACACAGCGTGATCCCCAGTCGCACCCCAGCGTAATCGCATGAAGAAACAGCGCGAAAGCGTAATCATGTGAAAACACAGCACAATCCCCAGTTACACCCCAGCGTAATCGTGTGAAAACACCATGCTCACCCCGGCCGCACCCCAACGTAATCATGTGAAAACACAGAGTGATCCCTGGCCGCAACCCAGCCAAATCATGTGAAAATACTGCACGATCCCCGGCCGCACCCCAAACAAATTGTGCGCCTGCACTTCGCAATCTGCGGCATTCAGCCCCCTCCTGACAAGACACCCACACCCTAGCCCCCATCAGCCATGCCCCCAAACTGCAGGCAGCCCCCTCAACCTGGGACACCCCAGCCCCCATCACCCATGCCCCCACCCTACAGGCAGCCCCCTCAACCTTGGACACCCCAGCTCCCATCACCAATACCCCTACCCTGCATGCAGCCCCCTCCACCTGGGATAACCACAACCCAGCCCCATCATCTGTGACGCCACCTTGCAGGCAGCCCCCTCCACCTGGGACACCCACACCCCAGCCCCCATCACCTGTGACCCACCCCGCTTGCAGCCCCCTCCATCTGTGACACCAAAGGCCCCATCTCCTGTGCCCCCACCCTGCAGGCAGCCCCCTCCACCTCGGATACCCACACCCCAGCCCCCAACACCTGTGAACCCACCCTGCAGTCAGTCCCCTCCACCTGGGATACCCACACCCCAGCCCCCATCACCTGTGACCCCACCCTGCAGGCAGCCCCCTCCGCCTGGGATACCCACACTCCAGTCCCCATCACCCGTGACCACACCCTGTGGGTAGCCTCCTCAACCTGGGACACCGCAGGCCCCATCACCTGTGCCCCCCCCTGCCGGAAGCCCCCTCCACCTGGGATACCCACACCCCAGCCCCCATCACCTGTGACCCCAACCTGCAGGCAGCCCCCTCCACCTGGGACACCCCAGCCCCCATCAGCCATGCCCCCACACTCCAAATGTTCGACTAGAGGCGTGTCTGGCACTCGATTGCGGATGCAAGAACGGTGTTCCCCTATCCTTACTCTCACCTCCTTTGTAGTCTTCCCCCCATAGAGTAGATTGCAGGGACAGGAAATGATATAGATAGCGTTTTTCGTACGACAATTCTTGTGACTTTTCAGTGTTCACGTAATGGTACCATGTTGTAATGTATGTTTTGTTTCAGTCATCGGGCATACAGCACAGTTCCCACACTTGTAATGACCAGATATAGGTGGTAAGCCCCATTGGCTCATAAGTGTGGATTCTTTGAGTTTCTCCCGGTAGGTGTGCACTAACTTCTGATGCAAATTACTGTTGCGCTTGAAGGCAAACATGGGTTTTCTTGAAAGTGTGGTAGGATTTTTTATGAGATTCCAATTGCGGTTGATAATTCGCTTGATATCATTACTGACCGAATTGTACGTGGTCACGCAGACTAACCTGTCACTCTGTTGTTTTTCCTTACTTGTCAAGCATGTTTCCCTGTCTGTGTGAGCTGCTCTCTTCAGATTGTTTTTTATTAATTTCTTGGGGTAGCCCAACTGTCCGTCGTCATTCTTTCAGATGTGCGGCGGGTTCGTTGTAGTCTGTCCTTGTTGTGCAGTTACACTGTATACATAGAAATTGCCCATAGATAGGTTGTATTTTAGGCCATACAGGTGAAAGCTAGAATAATGTAGCAGTGTGTTTTTGTCTGTTTTTTTGCTGCATAGTGTGGTGGTGAGAGAATTTCCTGATTTCTTGATCATCAAGTCAAGGAAACTGATCTGATCATTACTCCATTCAATCGTGAATTCGATGTATTAATCCATGTGTGGAATAGCAGTAAAGATGCGCTATTCCCCTTCCAGACAAAAAAACACGACATCTATGTATCTTTGCCATACCTGTAGTTTATTGGTAAATTCTGGCTGGCATTCATGGTATTGATGAGGAGGTTGGATATGTAACGGGCCTCAAACTTGCCCATATAGAGATACAGAGGTTTGCCTGGGAATAATCATTACCCATTTTTGAAGTTGTGTTAGTATGAAGATGATATGTATGAGTGAAGTATGAATGATGAGAAAAGTGATGTTAAGGTTGAACCTATTTTAAGTGTGTTAAGGATGTATAAATACATACTTATTGTTTATGTTATGTGAAATAATACCATACCTGACTAAGTTTTGGATAAACTGCAACAGATTCCTGTTATCTTTAAACCTATTGGTCCTCATATTGTTTTTGTTCATATATACTTACATGGAGGACCATAGGGAGTGACCATGTTCCCTTATATTTTGGAAATTGTGCAGCACAGACCGTGGCTGGAAGGGCATTGACTGGAAATTATGGAAAGTCTGAAAAATATTAGTTTTCGGGCGATCATTATAAAAAATTACTTGAGACACCCGCTCTCCTCACTAAAAATCAAATAGTGGAATCAACAGGGGGAGGGGGGGAACAACACTGAGAAAATATTGCAAAAAAAGGAAAAGATGATACGTACAGAACTCCATGGAAAATTTATGTTGGCGTATCTGAGAGCAGGAATCATCCCGGACAGACTCCAGGTGAGGAATATTCCTGGTATCTTTGTAGACAACCCAAAGTTCCAAAAAAACTTTAGTGGAGTTGGCAATCGCTGCTCACGCGATTGGATCATCCTAATTATAGAGACTGCAGAGGAAGAGAAAAAGAAGCAGGGGGAGGAACTGGAACGCCTTGAAAAAGAATTTGTAGAAAACAAAAATATTCACGACGCTAAAAAACTACTTGAAAATTTGGATATTGAAATTAACACATTTAGACAAATCAATTTGGACCGTAAGATATTCAAATTACAAAAGGATATCTCAAATTACAAAGAAGATAAAACATATCCACATCTAAAAGAGGGTTTTTTTCACTAATCAAGTGGTTAATCAAAATCAGAACCCACGTCACAACAACAGGGTAGTCACCTTTTCCAACTCCTCGGGGTCTTCTAGTGGTTCAGACCCACCACTAAGTGGATCAGCCGGTCCACCGCAGAGAGGCCGGGGACAATTCCAACAACAAGGAGGTTTTTTTTTTCAGAGGGGTTCGAATGTTCTAGAATTGCGATGACGGAGAATTCTTTCTTATTGGACAGACAATTGTACAAACAACAAAAAGGGGTGAGCATGGGGGCAACATTTGCCCCACATTTTGTGAATCTCTATATGGGCAAGTTTGAGGCCCATTACATATCCAACCTCCTCAACAATACCACTGAATGCCAGCCAGAATTTGCCAATACGGGTATGGCAAAGATACATAGATAACATGTTTTTTGTCTGGAAGGGGAATAGCGCATCTTTACTGCTATTCCACACATGGACTAATACATGTAATGAGTACATCAAATTCACAATTGAATGGAGTAATGATCAGATCACTTTCCTTGACTTGATGATCAAGAAATCAGGAAATTCTCTCGCTACCACACTATACAGAAAAAAACTGACAAAAACACACTGCTACATTATTCTAGCTTTCACCCGGATGGCCTGAAACACAACCTACCCTGCGGGCAATATCTACGCATACGGCGTAACTGCACTACAAGGAAAGACTACAACGAACACGCCGCACATCTGAAAGAATGACTACCGACATGGGGCTACCCCAAGAAATTGATAAAAAACAATCTGAAGAGAGCAGCTAACACAGACAGGGAAACATGCTTGACAAGTAAGGAAAGACAACAGAGTGACAGGTTAGTCTGCGTGACCACGTACAATCCGGTCAGTAATGATATCAAGCGAATTATCAACTGCAACTGGAATCTCATAAAACATCTGGGCACACTTTCAAGAAAACCCATGTTTGCCTTCAAACGCAACAGTAATTTGCGCCAGAAGTTAGTTCACACCTATCGGGAGAAACTCAAAGAATCCACACTTATGAGCCAATGGGGCTTACCACCTATATCTGGTCATTACAAGTGCGGGAACTGTGCTGTATGCCCGATGACTGAAACAAAACATACATTCCAACATGGTACCATTATGTGGACACTGAAAAGTCCCCCGAATTGTCATACGAAAAACGCTATCTATATCCTTTCCTGTCCCTGCAATATACTGTATGTGGGGAAGACTACAATGGAGGTGAAAGTAAGGATAGTGGAACACCGCTCGTGCATTCGCAATCGAGTGCCAGACACGCCTCTAGTCGAACATTTTGCTGAACAAAATCACAAAGACACTGATCTAAAGTGGTTTGTGCTACAAACCATCAGACCAAGAACCCGTGGGGGAGATATGTCATCAGGTCTACACAGTCTGGAACAACGGTGGACATACCTTTTAGATACAGTACACCACGGACTTAACGTTTCCGTGGAGTGGAACACCCTCAACAGACATTAAAAGTATCTTTTACTCGATGACTACAGCCGCGGCTAAACCTTTTGAATTAATTGTTTAAATTATTCATTTGTACTGGTAAACAATTCAGACCTGTTCGGCCAGTAGGGGTAATGATACACAGAGCCATATTCACGGATTCCCTCCCTTTGTAGACGGACTACGGATCCCATAATGCACTGTGTGATGCTGATTTACCGTCCAGCTCTTACGGCCATGCCATACTTTTTGATGAGCATCGCCCGTTACAGCTGACTTTGAGAACACAACTGTGAACAGCAGCACAGTATGTGCTCTACCATTCAGTGGTACATAGATGCCTTACACATACACGGAGGGGCTGACTAATATACGTTATGCTATTTTAAAAATATCTAAACCTTTCCATTCCAAAATTCGAGAGATACATCTTTATAGATATATACCCTGTAAAACATGTTTACTTTCGCATGTGTGACTACGCTGGCAAGCCGCTTTTCATTAGGTACTCTGATAATGGGTGCGAATTTTGAGTCCTCTTTCTTCATCCATCATTCTATCATGATAATGGCGCTGTAAACAGACGGAAAGCCATCATTCAACTGCGGAGGGCAGACGTGCACAGCACCTACTCGGATTGAGAGGTAGGTGTTAATAGATTAGGCAACCCCCGACCCCGTGTGACACTATATACCTGCCTCAGTGTAATTTGCCGCACCCTGACAGCACATGAGTATGTAGGGAACATTTGTGATTCACTGACGTTTCTGTATGTTGTGTGTTTTTCTCCAGACGCAGACATCCATTGTTATTCAGAGCGACTGGGACACCACATGCACTGATTTTTTGGCTCCCTTTAGGTGGTGCACCACTCAGGAGTACAACATAACGCTGTAACTATCTCAGCTGTCAAACCACATAAACAAAACTGAAATAGACAGTTGTGACTGTTTTGTAGTCATGGGATAGGCATTTGCCGAGCACTGACATGATTGTACTACCTGGCCATCAATGGCAACAACTGGTAAATGGGCATATGGTGGCAGTGCCTGACAAATAACTATCATAGTTTTGCCATTGGTTGATTTAACAGAAACACAGATCAAGCAGCAGATGCCAGGACATACATATTATGGCCCTACAAAAGTAGTTCAATCGTGTCCAAAATCGGGCTACCTACCCACATTGGCTCTCGCCAAAGATTCAGACTTTATGTAGCACAATTGTATGCATCACTGTGATTGAAGCCCATCGAACTCACTGTATCCACCTCATGCATGCACAAGACACAAACAAAATTATGAACTTCGGGTACACACATATCTTGACAGTAGATGCATTAATGCACTGTAGGCACATGCTAATTATGAGGATAACCAGACTGCAAATCCCAGAATGCAAAGAGCTGTTGTCTCAAAAGCAAGAATTGGTGTAGCGTTGGTCAGTTGCAAGGTAGTCACTCTATAAAAATACGCTTCTTAGTGTTGTGGCAAAATAAAGGTACCAACATATTTAGAACTCTGTAAAATTAAAGAAAAACAGAGACATCTATACATGTTTTTTTTGCAAAATGTTAACCTTAATCTGAGATTTAAGTGCATTTCAAAAGTATGCAAGTTTAGCAAGTTGCTTAAAGAACTAATAAGGAAGTGTGGTAATTACGTTTTTACAAGCAGTTAACACTGATGCTCTTTGCTGCTTTCGTTCTTGAGTGAGCTCAGGGAAGATCTTTCTTTATAAAGTGAAAAAGAATTCTCAGTGAAAGACGAAGTGAGACATTCTAAAGACATGCATAAAGTAGCGCAGACGCAGTTCAACAATCTTGTCTGTCAGTGTTTGACACATAACACCAAAACAACGCTTTAAATCTGCAAAAGAGGAAAAGTATAAACATTGCAGCTTCTGGTGAAAAGAATAATAAAACAGTGAAATATATTACATCAATGAACATGCTAGATTCTCTCAATCAGAGACATCATTTGGGGGTCGCAAGTGGTCACAACTGTGACCCCTGGGAACCTTGTGAGACCCCTGGCACTGTCTCTGTGACTGCTGGGGAGGGCTCGGACTTCAAAAATAAATAATCAGATGATTTCCGTTTCGGTTTGCTGTAACATATATAATTTCTTTGAAAATTCAGTCAGAGTGACTTCAAAGAGAAATCCAAAACCAGCGCCCCCGCTAAACATGGATGACTCTAGGCCCGATTCATAGAATCGAGCACAGAAAAGGGACACTGGCCGCACGCCGAGAAGCAATCTGCGCCAGCCGTGGCGCAGAGAAATCTTTCCGCAGCACGCATATTCATGGATTTCTAGAGCCATCAGTAGACGTGGCGCAAGTAACAGCAAGCTGCACGAGTAACGACCCAACAAGCCCCCAAGCGCAGTAAAAAGCAAGTGAAATGCCTAACACTGCTCCAGCCTGCGCGCCATTCCTGGGACAGCATACAGCCCCCTTGAAAAATAGCGTAAAAACACAGCGTGATCCCCAGTCGCAACCCAGCGTAATCGCGTGAAGAAACAGCGCGAAAGCGTAATCATGTGAAAACACAGCACAATCCCCAGTTACACCCCAGCGTAATCGTGTGAAAACACCATGCGCACCCCGGCCGCACCCCAACGTAATCGAGCGAAAACACCTTGCAATTCCCTGCCGCACCCCAGCATAATCATGTGAAAACACAGCGTGATCCCCGGTCGCAACCCAGCCAAATCATGTGGAAATACTGCACGATCCCCGGCCGCACCCCAAACAAATTGTGCGCCTGCACTTCGCAATCTGCGGCATTCAGCCCCCTCCTGACAAGACACCCACACCCTAGCCCCCATCAGCCATGCCCCCAAATTGCAGGCAGCCCCCTCAACCTGGGACACCCCAGCCCCCATCACCCATGCCCCCACCCTACAGGCAGCCCCCTCAACCTTGGACACCCCAGCCCCCATCACCCATACCCCTACCCTGCATGCAGCCCCCTCCCCCTGGGATGACCACAACCCAGCCCCATCACCTGTGACGCCACCTTGCAGGCAGCCCCCTCCACCTGGGACACCCACACCCCAGCCCCCATCACCTGTGACCCACCCCGCTTGCAGCCCCCTCCACCTGTGACACCAAAGGCCCCATCTCCTGTGCCCCCACCCTGCAGGCAGCCCCCTCCACCTCGGATACCCACACCCCAGCCCCCAACACCTGTAAACCCACCCTGCAGTCAGTCCCCTCCACCTGGGATACCCACACCCCAGCCCCCATCACCTGTGACCCCAACCTGCAGGCAGCCCCCTCCACCTGGGACACTCCAGCCCCCATCACCCGTGCCCCCCACCCTGCAGGCAGCCCCCTCCACCTGGGATACCCACACTCCAGTCCCCATCACCCGTGACCACACCCTGTAGGCAGCCTCCTCAACCTGGGACACCGCAGCCCCCATCACCTGTGCCCCCACCCTGCCGGAAGCCCCCTCCACCAGGGATACCCACACCCCAGCCCCCATCACCTGTGACCCCAACCTGCAGGCAGCCCCCTCCACCTGGGACACCCCAGCCCCCATCAGCCATGCCCCCACACTCCAAATGTTCGACTGGAGGCGTGTCTGGCACTCAATTGCGGATGCAAGAGCGGTGTTCCCCTATCCTTACTCTCACCTCCTTTGTAGTCTTCCCCACATAGAGTAGATTGCAGGGACAGGAAATGATATAGATAGCGTTTTTCGTACGACAATTCTTGTGACTTTTCAGTGTTCACGTAATGGTACCATGTTGTAATGTATGTTTTGTTTCAGTCATCGGGCATACAGCACAGTTCCCACACTTGTAATGACCAGATATAGGTGGTAAGCCCCATTGGCTCATAAGTGTGGATTCTTTGAGTTTCTCCCGGTAGGTGTGCACTAACTTCTGATGCAAATTACTGTTGCGCTTGAAGGCAAACATGGGTTTTCTTGAAAGTGTGGTAGGATTTTTTATGAGATTCCAATTGCGGTTGATAATTCGCTTGATATCATCACTGACCGGATTGTACGTGGTCACGCAGACTAACCTGTCACTCTGTTGTTTTTCCTTACTTGTCAAGCATGTTTCCCTGTCTGTGTTAGCTGCTCTCTTCAGATTGTTTTTTATTAATTTCTTGGGGTAGCCCAACTGTCCGTCGTCGTTCTTTCAGATGTGCGGCGTGTTCGTTGTAGTCTGTCCTTGTTGTGCAGTTATGCTGTATACATAGAAATTGCCCATAGATAGGTTGTATTTTCGGCCATCCAGGTGAAAGCTAGAATAATGTAGCAGTGTGTTTTTGTCTGTTTTTTTGCTGTATAGTGTGGTGGTGAGAGAATTTCCTGATTTCTTGATCATCAAGTCAAGGAAACTGATCTGATCATTACTCCATTCAATCGTGAATTCGATGTATTAATCCATGTGTTTAATAGCAGTAAAGATGCGCTATTCCCCTTCCAGACAAAAAACACGACATCTATGTATCTTTGCCATACCTTTAGTTTATTGGTAAATTCTGGCTGGCATTCATGGTATTGATGAGGAGGTTGGATATGTAACGGGCCTCAAACTTGCCCATATAGAGATACAGAGGTTTGCCTGGGAATAATCATTACCCATTTTTGAAGTTGTGTTAGTATGAAGATGATATGTATGAGTGAAGTATGAATGATGAATGATGGGAAAAGTGATGTTAAGGTTGAACCTATTTTAAGTGTGTTAAGGATGTATAAATACATACTTATTGTTTATGTTATGTGAAATAATACCATACCTGACTAAGTTTTGGATAAACTGCAACAGATTCCTGTTATCTTTAAACCTATTGGTCCTCACATTGTTTTTGTTCATATATACTTACATGGAGGACCATAGGGAGTGACCATGTTCCCTTATATTTTGGAAATTGTGCAGCACAGACCGTGGCTGGAAGGGCATTGACTGGAATTAGGTCCACTAAATTATGGAAAGTCTGAAAAATATTAGTTTTCGGGCGATCATTATAAAAAATTACTTGAGACACCCGCTCTCCTCACTAAAAATCAAATAGTGGAATCAACAGGGGGAGGGGGGGAACAACACTGAGAAAATATTGCAAAAAAAGGAAAAGATGATACGTACAGAACTCCATGGAAAATTTATGTTGGCGTATCTGAGAGCAGGAATCATCCCGGACAGACTCCAGGTGAGGAATATTCCTGGTATCTTTGTAGACAACCCAAAGTTCCAAAAAAACTTTAGTGGAGTTGGCAATCGCTGCTCACGCGATTAGATCATCCTAATTATAGAGACTGCAGAGGAAGAGAAAAAGAAGCAGGGGGAGGAACTGGAACGCCTTGAAAAAGAATTTGTAGAAAACAAAAATATTCACGACGCTAAAAAACTACTTGAAAATTTGGATATTGAAATTAACACATTTAGACAAATCAATTTGGACCGTAAGATATTCAAATTACAAAAGGATATCTCAAATTACAAAGAAGATAAAACATATCCACATCTAAAAGAGGGTTTTTTTCACTAATCAAGTGGTTAATCAAAATCAGAACCCACGTCACAACAACAGGGTAGTCACCTTTTCCAACTCCTCGGGGTCTTCTAGTGGATCAGACCCACCACTAAGTGGATCAGCCGGTCCACCGCAGAGAGGCCGGGGACAATTCCAACAACAAGGAGGTTTTTTTTTCAGAGGGGTTCGAATGTTCTAGAATTGCGATGACGGAGAATTCTTTCTTATTCGACAGACAATTGTACAAACAACAAAAAGGGGTGAGCATGGGGGCAACATTTGCCCCACATTTTGTCAATATCTATATGGGCAAGTTTGAGGCCCATTACATATCCAACCTCCTCAACAATACCACTGAATGCCAGCCAGAATTTGCCAATACGGGTATGGCAAAGATACATAGATAACATGTTTTTGTCTGGAAGGGGAATAGCGCATCTTTACTGCTATTCCACACATGGACTAATACATGTAATGAGTACATCAAATTCACAATTGAATGGAGTAATGATCAGATCACCTTCCTTGACTTGATGATCCTGAAATCAGGAAATTCTCTCGCTACCACACTATACAGAAAAAAACTGACAAAAACACACTGCTACATTATTCTAGCTTTCACCCGGATGGCCTGAAACACAACCTACCCTACGGGCAATATCTAAGCATACGGCGTAACTGCACTACAAGGACAGACTACAACGAACACGCCGCACATCTGAAACAATGACTACCGACATGGGGCTACCCCAAGAAATTGATAAAAAACAATCTGAAGAGAGCAGCTAACACAGACAGGGAAACATGCTTGACAAGTAAGGAAAGACAACAGAGTGACAGGTTAGTCTGCGTGACCACGTACAATCCGGTCAGTAATGATATCAAGCGAATTATCAACTGCAACTGGAATCTCATAAAACATCTGGGCACACTTTCAAGAAAACCCATGTTTGCCTTCAAACGCAACAGTAATTTGCGCCGGAGGTTAGTTCACACCTACCGGGAGAAACTCAAAGAATCCACACTTATGAGCCAAAGGGGCTTACCACCTATATCTGGTCATTACAAGTGCGGGAACTGTGCTGTATGCCCGATGACTGAAACAAAACATACATTCCAACATGGTACCATTATGTGGACACTGAAAAGTCCCCCGAATTGTCATACGAAAAACGCTATCTATATCCTTTCCTGTCCCTGCAATATACTCTATGGGGGGAAGACTACAATGGAGGTGAAAGTAAGGATAGTGGAACACCGCTCGTGCATTCGCAATCGAGTGCCAGACACGCCTCTAGTCGAACATTTTGCTGAACAAAATCACAAAGACACTGATCTAAAGTGGTTTGTGCTACAAACCATCAGACCAAGAACCCGTGGGGGAGATATGTCATCAGGTCTACACAGTCTGGAACAACGGTGGACATACCTTTTAGATACAGTACACCACGGACTTAACGTTTCCGTGGAGTGGAACACCCTCAACAGACATTAAAAGTATCTTTTACTCGATGACTACAGCCGCGGCTAAACCTTTTGAATTAATTGTTTAAATTATTCATTTGTACTGGTAAACAATTCAGACCTGTTCGGCCAGTAGGGGTAATGATACACAGAGCCATATTCACGGATTCCCTCCCTTTGTAGACGGACTACGGATCCCATAATGCACTGTGTGATGCTGATTTACCGTCCAGCTCTTACGGCCATGCCATACTTTTTGATGAGCATCGCCCGTTACAGCTGACTTTGAGAACACAACTGTGAACAGCAGCACAGTATGTGCTCTACCATTCAGTGGTACATAGACGCCTTACACATACACGGAGGGGCTGACTAATATACGTTATGCTATTTTAAAAATATCTAAACCTTTCCATTCCAAAATTTGAGAGATACATCTTTATAGATATATACCCTGTAAAACATGTTTACTTTCGCATGTGTGACTACGCTGGCAAGCCGCTTTTCATTAGGTACTCTGATAATGGGTGCGAATTTTGAGTCCTCTTTCTTCATCCATCATTCTATCATGATAATGGCGCTGTAAACAGACGGAAAGCCATCATTCAACTGCGGAGGGCAGACGTGCACAGCACCTACTCGGATTGAGAGGTAAGTGTTAATAGATTAGGCAACCCCCGACCCCGTGTGACACTATATACCTGCCTCAGTGTAATTTGCCGCACCCTGACAGCACATGAGTATGTAGGGAACATTTGTGATTCACTGACGTTTCTGTATGTTGTGTGTTTTTCTCCAGACGCAGACATCCATTGTTATTCAGAGCGACTGGGACACCACATGCACTGATTTTTTGGCTCCCTTTAGGTGGTGCACCACTCAGGAGTACAACATAACGCTGTAACTATCTCAGCTGTCAAACCACATAAACAAAACTGAAATAGACAGTTGTGACTGTTTTGTAGTCATGGGATAGGCATTTGCCGAGCACTGACATGATTGTACTACCTGGCCATCAATGGCAACAACTGGTAAATGGGCATATGGTGGCAGTGCCTGACAAATAACTATCATAGTTTTGCCATTGGTTGATTTAACAGAAACACAGATCAAGCAGCAGATGCCAGGACATACATATTATGGCCCTACAAAAGTAGTTCAATAGTGTCCAAAATCGGGCTACCTACCCACATTGGCTCTCGCCAAAGATTCAGACTTTATGTAGCACAATTGTATGCATCACTGTGATTGAAGCCCATCGAACTCACTGTATCCACCTCATGCATGCACAAGACACAAACAAAATTATGAACTTCGGGTACACACATATCTTGACAGTAGATGCATTAATGCACTGTAGCACATGCTAATTATGAGGATAACCAGACTGCAAATCCCAGAATGCAAAGAGCTGTTGTCTCAAAAGCAAGAATTGGTGTAGCGTTGGTCAGTTGCAAGGTAGTCACTCTATAAAAATACGCTTCTTAGTGTTGTGGCAAAATAAAGGTACCAACATATTTAGAACTGTGTAAAATTAAAGAAAAACAGAGACATCTATACATGTTTTTTTTTGCAAAATGTTAACCTTAATCTGAGATTTAAGTGCATTTCAAAAGTATGCAAGTTTAGCAAGTTGCTTAAAGCACTAATAAGGAAGTGTGGTAATTACGTTTTTACAAGCAGTTAACACTGATGCTCTTTGCTGCTTTCGTTCTTGAGTGAGCTCAGGGAAGATCTTTCTTTATAAAGTGAAAAAGAATTCTCAGTGAAAGACGAAGTGAGACATTCTAAAGACATGCATAAAGTAGCGCAGACGCAGTTCAACAATCTTGTCTGTCAGTGTTTGACACATAACACCAAAACAACGCTTTAAATCTGCAAAAGAGGAAAAGTATAAACATTGCAGCTTCTGGTGAAAAGAATAATAAAACAGTGAAATATATTACATCAATGAACATGCTAGATTCTCTCAATCAGAGACATCATTTGGGGGTCGCAAGTGGTCACAACTGTGACCCCGGGAACCTTGTGAGACCCCTGGCACTGTCTCTGTGACTGCTGGGGAGGGCTCGGACTTCAAAAATAAATAATCAGATGATTTCCGTTTCGGTTTGCTGTAACATATATAATTTCTTTGAAAATTCAGTCAGAGTGACTTCAAAGAGAAATCCAAAACCAGCGCCCCCGCTAAACATGGATGACTCTAGGCCCGATTCATAGAATCGAGCACAGAAAAGGGACACTGGCCGCACGCCGAGAAAGCAATCTGCGCCAGCCGTGGCGCAGAGAAATCTTTCCGCAGCACGCATATTCATGGATTTCTAGAGGCATCAGTAGCCGTGGCGCAAGTAACAGCAAGCTGCACGAGTAACGACCCAACAAGCCCCCAAGCGCAGTAAAAAGCAAGTGAAATGCCTAACACTGCTCCAGCCTGCGCGCCATTCCTGGGACAGCATACAGCCCCCTTGAAAAATAGCGTAAAAACACAGCGTGATCCCCAGTCGCACCCCAGCGTAATCGCGTGAAGAAACAGCGCGAAAGCGTAATCATGTGAAAACACAGCACAATCCCCAGTTACACCCCAGCGTAATCGTGTGAAAACACCATGCTCACCCCGGCTGCACCCCAACGTAATCGAGCGAAAACACCTTGCAATTCCCTGCCGCACCCCAGCATAATCATGTGAAAACACAGCGTGATCCCCGGCCGCAACCCAGCCAAATCATGTGAAAATACTGCACGATCCCCGGCCGCACCCCAAACAAATTGTGCGCCTGCACTTCGCAATCTGCGGTATTCAGCCCCTCCTGACAAGACACCCACACCCTAGCCCCCATCAGCCATGCCCCCAAACTGCAGGCAGTCCCCTCAACCTGGGACACCCCAGCCCCCATCACCCATGCCCCCACCCTACAGGCAGCCCCCTCAACCTTGGACACCCCAGCCCCCATCACCCATACCCCTACCCTGCATGCAGCCCCGTCCACCTGGGATAACCACAACCCAGCCTCATCACCTGTGACGCCACCTTGCAGGCAGCCCCCTCCTCCTGGCACACCCACACCCCAGCCCCCATCACATGTGACCCACCACGCTTGCAGCCCCCTCCACCTGTGACACCAAAGGCCCCATCTCCTGTGCCCCCACCCTGCAGGCAGCCCCCTCCACCTCGGATACCCACACCCCAGCCCCCAACACCTGTGACCACACCCTCCAGTCAGTCCCCTCCACCTGGGATACCCACACCCCAGCCCCCATCACCTGTAACCCCACCCTGCAGGCAGCCCCCTCCACCTGGGACACTCCAGCCCCCATCACCCATGCCCCCCACCCCGCAGGCAGCCCCCTCAACCTGGGATACCCACACTCCAGTCCCCATCACCCGTGACCACACCCTGTAGGCAGCCTCCTCAACCTGGGACACCGCAGCCCCCATCACCTGTGCCCCCACCCTGCCGGAAGCCCCCTCCACCTGGGATACCCACACCCCAAGCCCCATCACCTGTGACCCCAACCTGCAGGCAGCCCCCTCCACCTGGGACACCCCAGCCCCCATCAGCCATGCCCCCACACTCCAAATATTCGACTAGAGGCGTGACTGGCACTCGATTGCGGATGCAAGAGCGGTGTTCCCCTATCCTTACTCTCACCTCCTTTGTAGTCTTCCCCACATAGAGTAGATTGCAGGGACAGGAAATGATATAGATAGCGTTTTTCGTACGACAATTCTTGTGACTTTTCAGTGTTCACGTAATGGTACCATGTTGTAATGTATGTTTGTTTCAGTCATCGGGCATACAGCACAGTTCCCACACTTGTAATGACCAGATATAGGTGGTAAGCCCCATTGGCTCATAAGTGTGGATCCTTTGAGTTTCTCCCGGTAGGTGTGCACTAACTTCTGATGCAAATTACTGTTGCGCTTGAAGGCAAACATGGGTTTTCTTGAAAGTGTGGTAGGATTTTTTATGAGATTCCAATTGCGGTTGATAATTCGCTTGATATCATTACTGACCGGATTGTACGTGGTCACGCAGACTAACCTGTCACTCTGTTGTTTTTCCTTACTTGTCAAGCATGTTTCCATGTCTGTGTTAGCTGCTCTCTTCAGATTGTTTTTTATCAATTTCTTGGGGTAGCCCCATGTCGGTAGTCATTCTTTCAGATGTGCGGCGTGTTCGTTGTAGTCTGTCCTTGTAGTGCAGTTACGCCGTCCGTTTTTTTCTGTATAGTGTGGTAGCGGGAGAATTTCATGATTTCTTGATCATCAAGTCAAGGAAAGTGATCGGATCATTACTCCATTCAATCGTGAATTTGATGTTCTCATTACATGTATTAGTCCATGTGTGGAATAGCAGTAAAGATGCGCTATTCCCCTTCCTTACCACCTATATCTGGTCATTACAAGTGCTGGAACTGTGCTGTATGCCCGATGACTGAAACAAAACATACATTCCAACATGGTACCATTATGTGGACACTGAAAAGTCCCCCGAATTGTCATACGAAAAACGCTATCTATATCCTTTCCTGTCCCTGCAATATACTCTATGTGGGGAAGACTACAATGGAGGTGAAAGTAAGGATAGTACAACACCGCTCGTGCATTCGCAATCGAGTGCCAGACACGCCTCTAGTCGAACATTTTGCTGAACAAAATCACAAAGACACTGATCTAAAGTGGTTTGTGCTACAAACCATCAGACCAAGAACCCGTGGGGGAGATATGTCATCAGGTCTACACAGTCTGGAACAACGGTGGACATACCTTTTAGATACAGTACACCACGGACTTAACGTTTCCGTGGAGTGGAACACCCTCAACAGACATTAAAAGTATCTTTTACTCGATGACTACAGCCGCGGCTAAACCTTTTGAATGAATTGTTTAAATTATTCATTTGTACTGGTAAACAATTCAGACCTGTTGGGCCAGTAGGGGTAATGATACACAGAGCCATATTCACGGATTCCCTCCCTTTGTAGACGGACTACGGATCTCATAATGCACTGTGTGATGCTGATTTACCGTCCAGCTCTTACGGCCATGCCATACTTTTTGATGAGCATCGCCCGTTACAGCTGACTTTGAGAACACAACTGTGAACAGCAGCACAGTATGTGCTCTACCATTCAGTGGTACATAGACGCCTTACACATACACGGAGGGGCTGACTAATATACGTTATGCTATTTTAAAAATATCTAAACCTTTCCATTCCAAAATTTGAGAGATACATCTTTATAGATATATATCCTGTAAAACATGTTTACTTTCGCATGTGTGACTACGCTGGCAAGCCGCTTTTCATTAGGTACTCTGATAATGGGTGCGAATTTTGAGTCCTCTTTCTTTATCCATCATTCTATCATGATAATGGCACTGTAAACAGACGGAAAGCCATCATTCAACTGCGGAGGCCAGACGTGCACAGCACCTACTCGGTTTGAGAGGCAAGTGTTAATAGATCAGGCAGCCCCCGACCCCGTGTGACACTGTATACATGTCCTCAGTGTAATTTGCCGCACCCTGACAGCACATGAGTATGTAGGGAACATTTGTGATTCACTGACGTTTCCGTATGTTGTGTGTTTTTCTCCAGACGCAGACATCCATTGTTATTCAGAGCGACTGGGACACCACATGCACTGATTTTTCAAACCAGAACACTGCACATGTGTGTATTACCGTTCCCACAGTCAATACTACAGCATACTTGCCAACCCTACAGATTTAGCCAGTAGGCTACTGCTTTTTAAGCAGTCCTACCACCTACAGATTTGTGTGACAGATCCTACTGCTTTTTACAGTGGCAGGTCATTTATGTGACTCTAAGGCAGGCTGCAGGACAAAGCATGCAACACATTAGTCTGTCTGTGCAGTGGGCTATTTGGTGATTACTTTGGGCTCAGACCAATCCACTGACCTGACAGCTACGTGATTCTGTCCTGCACTCTGGCCGGTACAACCCTCAGGTGAACCACCAGTGAAGGCAAGTGGCAGAGCGTAACACCATCACACAGCATCTGCCTATCAGACTGAGGTGGATATCGGTCTCCATGGCATTCAGTGTTCAACTTGCACTGCAGGAATACATATGTATTGCCCAAGCTGCTGCTAGAGAGCAGTGACAAACGTTGCCTACCAGCTTTGTGTGATTACCTTCTTTGTAATTGCATTTGGTGTTAACTTACCATTTAGAATTATACATTTTTAACATTTGAACATCTTTCCATGTTGTGCTGTTTGATTGGTTGCGTATTTTAGAATGCTTCAATGGTGCCAACAATGTATGTTTTGTATTTTCCTGTGATGTCATTGTTATGCGAATTATTATTTTCGAAACTTGAAAAATCCGACATCTTTTTGGTCACAGAATGTTGGCTAGTATGCTACAGGGACAAGGTAATGAGTAGCCCCATAGTTAGGCTTCTGTTTTTCTTTGTCTCCTCTTCTATAAGGCGATATATACTCTGGGATCTTACCTGTGTGACTAATCCAACAATCCCTACAAAGTCAAAAAACTACAGAAATGCTAGTTTGGACTACGCCAATGAATTAATTCTGATTTGGCTTAAGAAAACTACAAATGAGTGAGTTTTCTGCATGTATACAGATAAAAAAGTAATGACCATAAACAAGACAGTTTGATCCCCATAAGAGTGTTTTAATAATTCTTCCATATTTTCATCATGTAATGGGTTATGCATTGTGATTTTGTCATTTAAGAGACATATACACACATTTATCGGGTACACATTGAGTGAAGACTTTACCCGAAGCAGGGATTCATCCAAGTTTCAAGCCACCACCCGCTGAATACACAGTGGAGGTGAGTTTTGAAAAAAACAACAGACAAAGGGCCTGATCACGACTTTGGTGGTAACCCTTAAATCCGGCGGTAGCGCTATTACCGCTGGATTTAAGGGTCCGCCAAATCAGGGCTTTGGCGGATTTCACCCCAGCTCTGAGCTGGGGGAAATCCACCGAAAATTCACGCTATTACCGCCGGCGGGAAATCCGCCAGCGGTAAGAGAGCACATTTTCCCATTGAGCCTAATGGGGAATGGGGCATTCCCGAATGGGCTCAATGGGGAATGGGGAATTAGATTACCGCCAAAGTCGTGATCCGGCGCTATTAGCGCCGGGGAGTTCGGCGGTAGGGC
Source organism: Ambystoma mexicanum (assembly GCF_040938575.1). Classification (NCBI taxonomy): domain Eukaryota; kingdom Metazoa; phylum Chordata; class Amphibia; order Caudata; family Ambystomatidae; genus Ambystoma; species Ambystoma mexicanum. The sequence continues at coordinate 305,223,606 of NC_090929.1, read as the reverse complement.
TAATACCCCCGGCGTTACCGCCAAAGTCATGATCAGACCCAAAGTATGTTGTTCAGTGATAGGCATTATTTGTCAAAAAAAATTAAGATAACAGGTTTCAAAGGAGAGATGGTAATTAATATATTTATTCTGCAATTCTTTTAGATCGAAAGGCTCACCAATCCTATCAAGATGCAACACAGATTTGTTTGTTGCATCCCGTCCTTAGGAAGGTTGGCTAGAATTTTGAAGCCAATCATTGCCACCCCACATTACACTACAACCGAAACACATGTAAACGACAAGAAAGAAACTCCCTGCAATAACACAGAGGGTTACATCTACAAGTCACGAGAGTGTTGGACTTGATATTACAAACTAATGTTTGCCTGGGAATAATCATTAACCATTTTTGAAGTTGTGTTAGTATGAAGATGATATGTATGAGTGAAGTATGAATGATGAATGATGAATGATGGGAAAAGTGATGTTGAGGTTGAGCCTATTTTTAGTTTGTTAAGTATGTTTAAATAAATAAGTCTTGTTTATGTTATGTGAAATAAATATCATACTATACTAAGTTTTCGATAAACTACAACAGATTCCTGCTATCTTTAAACCTATTGAACCACACATTGTTTTTGTTCATTTATGTGTCTGTGTACAGGCGATGAGCCACCAGAATTAGGGGAGGAGGTAGAAGAGGAACAGGAGGCTAGGCCCCAACAGAGCACTAGTGGAGGACGTGTTGTGGCAGCCCACGAGAATCCACTAGTGTTGCAGTCCATCTGGGGCATGAATCAGTATGAGTTAACCTTCAATGATACCGGTGGCTCTAGTGGTGAGCTGGATCTCCATACCTCTATGCTGTCGGAGGTGAGTACATCAAATGATGGTGCTGATGTAGTTCATGCGTCTGCAGGGGTTAACATCCCCTCACAGGGCCAGTCAGTGTTGTCACGTGCGTCTGTGTTGGTTATGGCTGCAAGGCCACGCTCCACCCTATTGTATTCCGGTCCTGGGATGGATGACCAAGAGAGGGATGCAGTCCGACGGCCAGAGACAGTGGTTTCACATCAAGGGCCACGCTCCCTTGACTTCGGCATCTGTTGGGCATGCACATGTGGTGGATGTGTCGTGGCTGGGGAGAATGTGTGGGAGCAGTCAATGTTGAGTGTTGCACAGCAATAGGGTGCTTTCTATGAGATGTTGGCTCAGGGCATGGATAGGGTGGCCAATTCCACGTTCACATGAGAAACACTGGTAGCGCCCCAGCTGCCGGCATTGCGGTCCTCATGCCTCTCACACAGGCTGCACATGGATGACAGCAACAGGAGCTGAGGGTCGAACTGAGGTCTCTGCAGGCATCCCTGCATGCAGAGGGTTGGGCCAACAGGGCAGCCATGAGGCGTGAGTATCTGGCCCTCAGAGCTTCAATGGAAGTGGGAGAGGCAGCCTGCAGTACACAGCCAACAGCAGATGGAACTGTTGACTCATACAATCTCCGAGGAACTCTGTGCATCCTGTGAGATGTTTCATCTGGACATCCGAGGATTCATGTTCCAGATGCATTCATCTGGGTCCCGGCTGGCTGCTGCCATGGAGGACCAGGCCAGGGCCATACGTGGTCAACCTCCCTTACCACTAACACCTTCACACTCTACACACGAAGGTGGTGACAGCAGCGACAGCCCTCCCAGTCCATGATAGCCGTCTGGTCCATGTACTTATGGAGGGAATTGTTCTTTCAACTTTCACACATGTGGGTGTTGACGTGCACCCTGCCCCTCGCCCCTCATGGGTAGACGCCCCCGCTCCAAGATGGACATTTTTTATTTTTTCCCCCCATCCTTTCCAGATGTTGGCATGTCATATTTTGTTTTGCCCTTTCCTTTGTTATTTTTTCCATTGATTGCCCTTGAGGTGTGCCATTGACTCCTCGGGGACTGTACATGTGCAGTGGCATACATACAGGTATAGCTAGTGAACTAATTTAGCATGTTTGCATGGAGGTGCACCCTGTGGCATGTCCAGGTAATCATAGCTTTGTTTTTCCATGGCACATGTGTTCTGTGTCAATTATACTGCACAATGTATGTGTGTTTTAATATGTCCCCCCATGTTGTTCCAGTAATCCGTGATGTGGCAGTGACTGCTGTCCCGGCTGAGACACCCTGTACCATTTGAAGTCCACACTCCTAATGCCCTCCCTAGACAATGTCATTCCTTTAACAAATTAGGAAACACGCTTACTGATGTAGGTCATGTGGCATTTACAACATTCAGGCAGAGTTATTTGGTAAGCATTTGCACTGTCTTGCTGTTCATGCTTCTTTGTTGGTCATCTTTGCTTCATGTGTTGGTTTTCCTGTATGTCCTTTGCATGCTCACATGGTGTTGTGGTAATTTCATTAGAGCTCATGTCACTGTGTGAGCTACCTATGTGGATACCTCAATGGGTGCACTGACTGTGCTGTACAGCATGTCATTGTACATCAGTAAACCAGGCCATGGACTCCTTGATCTGTCATGTCCTTGTTATTCACTCTCTGTGCCACTCTCTCTCTCCCTCTCTCTCTCTGGTGTGGTACGCTTTACTCCTGTACATATCAATGTCAATGGCCATTCACCCTGTATTGCTCCTGCACTCTGTGTTGTATGCATATTTTCATTTTGGTGTCAACTCTGATCATGTATGTGTCTGTATTTTGTGCTGTTACTCTGCATTTCATTCCATGTAGGTAGAGTGTCTCCCAATGGCAGGTGAGTTCCACGACAGGTGAGTGCATGGCATTTTCTGACACTTTGGTGGTGTTTGCATGGGAATGGGGCACTGTGTGTGTGCCCCTCGCTCTCTTTCCCCCTCTGATGGCTGTGTGTGTGCCCCTCACCCCCGTGATGACTGTGTGTGTGCCCGTCACCCCCCTTGTCCCCTGTGATGGCTGTGTGTATGCCCCTCACCCCACTGTGATGGCTGTGTGTGTGCCCCCCACGCCCCACTGATCGCCTTTGATGTTGTGTGTGCCCCCCACACCCCCATGGTTGCCTGTGATGTTGTGTGTACCCCCCAGACCCCCCATAGTCACCTGTGATGTTGTGTGTGCCCCACTCCCCCCTCTTATTGACCTCCCCCTCCCCTCTTCCCTCTCCTCCTAGCCACAACCGCCTAAAAGGACTTTCTACATTTGTATGCTGCAGCCCCCCTGCAACATGGGTCTAGGCAGCATCTATGTTTTGACAAGCACTTATATAACTAAATAAACCTTCTCTAACAGCGCTGCAATGGCCAAGGATTGTTGTGCACTTTATAAATGCAAATTCATTTTTAAATAAATATGGGACAGTTTATGTGACACACAGGCAATTGGATGTCTAGTTTGGCATGGTGGTAGTGGCATAGTCTCTCATCTATGTGTTTCTTTTGGAAACCCAAAATGAAATTAGTTTTATTTCTAAGGGATGCGCACAATGTAGCACTTTCAAGGACACATTCTCAGGGTGGTTTTGTGGGCACAGATGATTGGCCCTTTGTCATCATTGAATGGCATCTGGAATGTTCCAGGGCTGTGTGCACTCCACAGGGGTTGGATTTTAGGTGAAAAATGTAGCCACAAGCTGGGTACGGGCAGCCTCGCCATGTGCCCTTTGACCTGCAATGCACAAGCGGCGTGCATGTGGTTGTGGGTGTGGGGTCACCACCATGTCCACCGATACGCTACGCTGTGTTTGTAAGCGATATTCAATCAACAATACAGCTAAGTCAATGCCTAGTCTGGGATGCTGAGGAAAACCCTTATTGATGTATTTCTATATCCAGTTCAGTACTCTGGATGACAACCCTTGTATAACACCCCCCTCTTAGAATCCCCCTGACCCCACTAAGCCAAGAAGTAGGTTTGTTTTGCAAATTAAAAGGTTTATTTGAAAATGTAAACAATATATATATATCACACTTCTATAAATAAATTGATAATGGATATTACACTTGTGAATATGAGCAGTAATCAGCAAGAGGTAACTATGAATAGGAACAGAAGAACAAGGTGAGAAAGAATGCTTTATATGGTTCAAGGAAACGCAAGATGGAATAAAATGTAGTACAGAAATAACTTGTTATGATTTTAGCAAAAGATAAGATAATCACTTTTTCTCTGGCAATTCAACCCCCTCCCCTATGCAATGTAAGACATGGAAGGAGATGGAAAGAGGAGCACACAGTTCTCAGGAATGCAATCAAATACAATACGAATTTCAGTATCCCCCCAGCAAGCTTAGAGGAAACAGATAGGAGTTTGAAACACAGGCCCAAAATGCTTTTAAATGTGATGGCAATGGATGGGAAAATGTGCCAACTGATTTTAATTCCTTCTGGAGATTCAGGGTGAGTGGGAGATGCGTGTTGGTATTAGTTCAGGCACACTTTAGCAATGTTCTATGAGTTATTACCAAGTTGCAAACGGATTTTAACAAAAGAAAGAATGGAGCTGCTATTTTGACAAGTGGAGAAATTGAGCCAAAATCACAAATTGCGGTAAATTTCGCGAGTGCGTGAATCGCGATTGCGGAAAAAGTATAAGGAAGTCAGTTCTAGGTTCGTTGGAAAGCCTAGATTTCAGCTTTCAGATGAAGGTCAAATTTTGTTCCTAGCCCAAACGGTTCCAGAGATATGGACAATTAAATAAAGGTAGTTTTTCGGATTTAAAGTAAACTCAAAATGACAGGTGACAGCTTGCAGCTTTAAAATGACAGATGACACAATTTCTAGGAGGCAGTTCTACTTAGGTTAAAATAGTTTGGATTAGATTATTTTAACTAAGAGATTGGTTCTGCACAGTTCTGCTAGGTACTCACAATATAAATTTGAACTAGGCCTCGTCACGGATCTGGTCAACACGTCCGGCTGCGGTTCTGTCTGCTCGGCGGGTCAATCAGGCACCGGTTCTGCTCACAGCGATCTGGGTCATCTCTGCTCTGCTGGTCTAGCCTCTCTGGATTCTGGATGTAACACTGCTTTCTGGGTACTGCTACAGGTTCTTGTAAAAATTCTCGGCAAAACTTCAAACAGCTCGCCCGGCTCTTGAATATTTTGGTTAGTTTTGAGGCCTGCTGAAGAGGATTCAGCTGGTGGATTCAGGTCTCTCTGCTACACATTCTGGAGTTAATTTCTGCTACAGGTTCTGGAGATTGATGGATTTGAAGTCTGGATCTCTGAATGTGAAGTCGTCGGTCAGCATGCTGCGCAGGAAATGGAATTGAATGTCTCTAACTGTCCCAGCAGTCTCTTTGTATGTGTTTTGGAAAGTGGGTGTGTGCGTTGGTCATAACTAAACCTGCTCCTCTCACTTATCATTGACCAATTCCTCCTCTCTCCCTTGATTGGGGGAAGGAAATGTAAATCAGAGTGATGCTGTAGGTTTTATGGTCAGAAGATCCTCCCATTGTCAGATTGCACACAAATCTATTTCTGACCCAAATACATTTTTATCTATGTACCATTTTTCTAATATTATAGGTCCAGTTAACATATTTTCTGTAGCACCAAACCATCCGATCCCTGTCTTTGTACGATGTCGTGTCCACTGATCACAGAATTCTCCCCTTTTCATCCAGATAACGACCTCTAAACCTTTCCAGATTTTACACAAATGTGCACCAGGGATATGGGTTACAGATGATAAAGTGTCAGTTTTTTAACATGCATACATTTGGAGTGAGACCCTATTTTCCGCTAGCAACCCCCCAGAATACACCACAGGGTCCTAACGCCTCTTAAAATGTTCACAGAAAAATCACAAAAATAATGATATTACATATATAATTCTGACAAGTCCGCACTATGAGTTATCTATCTTTTTAAAATTATGCTCTGGTCAAAAAGGGGTGTGGCTTCCCACATCACAGGGTGGAATAACTGGTTTATCCACTTCCCCCAAGCCAGCTTGTTCACAGAGGCACAGCTGACCCCCAGTTTCTCCCAAGAGTAAGCTATTTTACGACGCCCCCAATATAACATTTGCCTGAGTCAAGGAAGTTGCATTGTTCTGTCCCTTCCAGTTCCCAGGTGCTCCACCCCTAATCTAATCAGAGAGGTAAACTCCTTTTGGCAAGGGGCAGCAGGATGCAGCTATGCCTGGGAAGAGTGGCTGTTGATCCAGTTTCAACTCCTGTCGGGGGTAGTTGTCAGGCAGAATTCAGTTTCATTAAGCCAGGTTTCAGCTAAATGTCACTTTTTGTTCCCAGTTTTCTACATTCAAATTAAACTGACAATTTTTACCTATACATTTAATAATTACTTCCTTCAAGTCATTTCAGAATATAGTTTTACATTGTATCCACCTCTTAGCAAGTCTTTCCTTGGTCTGGTTTTGTTTCATTTGTTCAGTTTTACACAAAGGTCTGGTGGTTTTAAAACGCCGGCTTTCTGATAGTGGTGAGCACTGGTAATGCAACCATTTTTGGGATTAAGAAAATGAATTCCCCACAGTTCTGAGTTTCTTTTTGGCAATCAGCATTGCCATTCCCAATGGTTTCAGGCTACTGTGTGTGTAGCCCAATGGTGGTTTTAGGCAGTGCTCTCCTGTGCTCACAACATAGGTAAAAATGGGTGGCAGCCTATTCTTCATGTTTTCCCTGTGCACTCTCTGGGGAGTTCTGGCCATCATGATGTTTTCCATGCCAGTACTGCACAGTTTTATGGTAGGTCTTGGATGCATGGGTAAAAACATCCCACATGTTGCAACAGTGTGCAGGACACATGCTTCCAAAATGATCCTGCACACTAGTGGTGGACATTGAGGCGCCCTGCACAGGGTCTCCTTGGAGACCCAAGTCGCACTCTTGTTTGATTGGCTGGCTGCCTATCAGCAAGGGCAGGCACCATGCTGTGTGAGTGACAGCCAGGCTGAATGAATGGTGCAAAACATGCTTAAAAACAGGTCGCTGGGACACGGAAGGCAGAGTCGCCACTGGTTCGAGAGAACCAAAGAGGAGTTGAAAGAAGAGGACTGCTGCAACTACTGGACATCCCGGTGAAGCCCTGCTGCAGGTCCGAATCACCCGAAACTTTGACAACAGGGAAGATCTGCAAGGAATCTTCGTCCTTTGAGCTTGGGGGGAACAACCAGCATGCCAAACACCAAATGCCGGCCTCCCTCTCCTGGTCGAATTTTCGGAGCCTCGCTGCAGTGAACCGGATAGCCAGAAGGAACGGAACCTGTTTGGGTTTTAAGGAGCGCACCTTTTTTTATGTTTTTCTCCGCTGCTGGCTTCTTCCTTGGGCAGTGCAGGACCCTCCAGACATCCTCCTTCTGGTCACGACGACTGAAGCTTCAGGAACCATGAGCCTGCAGGAACTGCCAGGAACAACTGCCTCAGCTATAGCATTCTTCTCCATTTAAGGTACTGTGCAAATCCGGTCGTTCATTCCGTTCGATATCGGAGAAAGTGCTTGAAATCCTTCACCTATCCTAAGTCTTCTCCTTCTCTTCTCCTTTCAATAACTTTTTCTTCCGACCAACTTCGTTTTGAACTCTTGGCAAAGACTTAACCGCGAACTACTCTGAACTGTGTGATCCTCTGCAAAGACACTGAACCATTAACATTGGCCCAGGCCTATTGACTTGAATCCTAGTTGTGGTAGCCTTTTCTAGATTGTCCTGTCTATAACTTGTTGGTGCTGTTTAATTTTGAGTAACCTTGTCTTTCCCTTCTTTTTATAATTGCAGGCGTGCCATTTTGCTCACACTTCATTTTGAGCTTAACTTGTCCAGAATTGATTGGGTGGTATTGTAGTGTATTAAGATTGTGATTTTCAACTGGTTTATATTAGTGAACTGTTTTATAAATGATGGTGTAAATAAATGTAAATTATTTTACTCAGAACCCTTGAATCATAGTAATTGTCCTTTGTATAATCTCTTGTACTGCTCACTTTACTCTTGAGATAAGTCTGGCTGTTCAGCCACTGATACCAAATTCTGTGTAGTACAGGCTTGTACCAAAGGTGAATTTGTATTTGCACTTGTAGTCTTAATTGTGTGTGGTGTTCCCAAAGGGAACCGTATCTGCCTAACACTGGTGGCAGCGGTGGGATCAAGTATAGTGATTACACTTAGTGTGCTGCTATTCCCTTCAACTAACCACAAGGCTAAAGACCACTAAAAGCAATTTTAATCATGTCTGATATGGAAAGCTACAGTCAGGAGACCCTCCTTACTTACACTGTTGATCATTGGAAAAATCTGTGTAGAGATAGGAATCTCTCTGTTAAAGGCAAAACGTTTGAATTAATTGAAAAGTTGTTGGAGAACCAAAGTCTGGGGAGTGGGTCTGGAATACCTACCCCTCCATCAAATGTGGAAAATGTTGATGAGGATGATAATGATTCAGAATCAAACTCAAATGTTATTGATGAGTTAGAGGAGGCAGAAGTGTCTCACAATGTAGGCCCTACAGCTCCTCCACCTTCTCAAAAAACTCTACTTTTTTCCACTGGAACCCCATCAGGTCCTACACTGAGTCCTGAATTAATTGTTCTAGAAAGGAATAAGTCTTGAATTGGAATTCAAACGTATTCATGCTGAAACTGAGCAAAAGCATCCAGAACTTAAGCTCAGAGAAATAGAGTTGAATCATGCACTAGAAATGAAAAAGTTGTCTATTGAGAATGCTTCTCTCCCAGAGACTTCTAGGTCTTCCAGTCCTAAAAGACCCTGTATGCCTAAAGAGATTGTGGGCATGTATGAGGCTAAGCTTGATATTTTAGATTGGTTGGCAATGTTTGAGTATAACCATGGGATTCACGATATTACAGGGAATCAGTTGCTTCCCTGGCTCTTCTCTAGGCTACCCACTGTTGCATCTGATGTTGTGATGGAGTTGAGGGAGGTGGATAGGATGGATTATGAGTGTGTGAAGCTAGCTTTAATTGCTAGATTTGGGAAGACCCCTTCCCAGTACCTTAAGAGGTTTAGGACCCTCAGAAAGCATGATGGTACCCCTTGGGCTTCCTGTGTGTGTGAATGTTTGAAGAACTTAGAGGGTTGGGTTAAGGGTTACAAAGTTAACAATCATGAAGGTATGAGAAATCTTGTTATGTTGGAGTCAATTTATGATGCCTGCTCTCCTGAGCTCAGACAGCACTTAGCTGATTCTAAGGATTTAGATCCAAAGAAATTAGCTAAGGCTGCTGACTTGTGGGTTGCCAAAAGGGCTACTCACAAGGATTCTGGGGCAACTCAGAAGAAGCATGCCGGAAAGCAGCCAAAGAAAGATAACAAGGAGAATTCTAATACCTCCAATCCAAAAGACGGCCCAAACCACAACATAAGGGTAAGCCACATGGGAAACCAAATCGGGCTAGTGTACCTTCTGGACCCAAACCAGAAGGAACTCAGAACAAGCCCCCATTCATCAAAACATTTGGGAAATGTTATGTTTGTGGGTCAACTGACCATGTGAAAGAGGATCCCAGATGCAAGGGTAAACCTTCAGGGGTCCACACTGTCTTCTTAGCCTTCTCCCCAGAGGAGGAAGTACCTATGGCAAGTGGAAACTTTCACCTACTGGCTGATGAACCCCTGAGAGTCTCAACTAGTGTTTCTTTAGTGTCCCTGGGCTTGTGGGAATAACAGAATTTAGATGTCTATAATTCCATCCCAGATAATACTAAAGAGTATTATCAAGATAGTGTTCTTGTGAATGGCCAGGACATTCCTGCCATCAGAGACACTGGAGCCAGCATAATCATTTTTCAAGGTAGAGGATGTTGCTAAGGCACCCAAACACCTAACCAGGTTAGCAGGAGGCCCTGTGCCAATGCTTCCCCAGTTACCAGCTCTCATGCAGTGCATTGCCATGACTGTCAACATACCTGTTAGTGTGCAGAGTGAAGTGCCTGGGAGAGTCCTGCTGGGTAATGACCTGAAAACTCTTGGAGTTGTGTCTAGTACCCCCAGGCCTCCCAGTAAAAGGAAACAGGAGCTCACTAGGCCTACAAGGGAGAGGACCTTGAGGGGCTCTCTTTGGGACTTGATAGAGGAAACTATCACCCGCAGTCCACATGACTTACTAACTGCTATTTACAAAAAGAAAGAGGCAAAGGGGATACCTAAGACCTCCCAGAAGAAAGCAGATAGCACCCCTGTGCTACCAACAAGGACATCCCCAAGATTGTCCAAAGTCACACCTGTGACTCCTCCACCAACTGACGCTGAGTGTGAGGTACAATCCTGTGTGGTTGATCCTTCTTCTGAAGAAGCCCTCGACAACAGGCAGCTTCTCAGCTTGATGGGCAAGAGCCTGCAAAGCATAGGTTGCACTGGGAAGATGGCCTCTTCTACAGTGAACCGACTGAGTCTATCCCTGGGGACTGCAATAAACGTGTAGTGCCCCTAGAAAACAGACTCTGGTTCCCACAGTTGGCCCATGAGATACATTTGGCTGGTCACTTGAGTTTCAAAAAGACCAAGGAAAAGCTCTCTTTGTACTTCTACTGGCCTAAACTGGGTTCAGAAGTTGACAAATTCTGTAGGAGCTGTCACACTTGCCAAACCTCTGGCAAGAGTGGAGCCAAGAATGTGGCACCATTGGTGCCTCTCCCAGTGGTGGGAGGTCCTTTTGAGAGGGTGGAAATCAACATTGTTGGTCCCCTTGACCCTCCTACATCTTCAGGAAACAAGTTTATCCTGGTTGTAGTAGACCATGCTACTAGATATCCTGAGGTGATACCTGTGAGAACTGTTATGGCCCAGGCTGTGGCTAAGGCTCTACTTGGTATTTTTTACCAGAGTAGGGTTTCCTAAGGAAGTGATATCCGACAGGGGGTCCAATTTTATGTCCCACTACATGCAAGCCATGTGGAAAAACTGGGGTATCACTTACAAGTTCTCTACAGTCTGCCATCCACAAACCAATGGACTGGTTGAAAGGTTTAATCGTACTATGAAGAGCATGATAGGTGCTTTAAAAGAACCCCTTAACAGAAAGTGGGACCTTCTACTGCCATGCATTCTCTTTGCTTATAGAGAAGTCCCTCAGAAGAGAGTTGGATATAGTCCCTTTGAATTTCTTTATGGCCATCCAGTCAGAGGTCCTTTGGCCCTGATTAAGGAGGGGTTGGAGAGTGCTCCTTCCCCCAAGCCAGTCAGAGTGACTGACTATGTGATAGGTATCCGAAGGAGAATGTCACACATGATGGCAGAAGCTAGTGATAACTTGAAAGCAGGTCAGGCTCTGGTCAAACATTGGCATGACCAGAAGGCCAACATGGTTGAGTTCGCTCAAGACCAGCTTGTGCTAGTTATGGTGCCAACAAGGCAGAGGGCCTTGCTGGACAAGTGGATAGGACCCTTCAAGGTTGTGGGAAAACATGGAGAGGTGAACTATCTGGTGGATTTAGGCAATCCTAACGAGGCTCCCAGAGTCTTTCACACCAACCGTTTGAAGGCGTATGCCTCGAGACCAGAAGGGAGATTTGCTTCTAGCTTCAGCTCAAGAGGAGGAGAAGAGTGAACCTCTACCCGACCTACTCAGAGGACAGCCTTTAGATGATAAAATAGAAGGAGTTCATCTCTCTTCTCATCTGACATCTGAACAACAGGAGAAGTGCAAATTTCTGTTAAATCAGTTTGCCTCTCTGTTTTCACTCTCACCAGCCTTGACCAATTGGGGCCAGCATGATATTCTAACTAGTGACTGTTTACCTGTGAAAAGCAGAGGTTAAAGAATATCAGACCATGTAAGGACCCACATAAAGGAGGAGGTCAATAAAATGCTTGATCTCGGGGTTATAGAGCCATCTAAAAGTCCATGGTCTAGTCCAGTTGTTCTACTACCAAAGGCAGGATCCAAGGAGTTGAGAGTATAGTGCTCTAAATGCAATCACAAAGACTGATGCCCACCCTTTACCAAGGACAGATGAGCTGGTTGATAAACTTGGTGCAGCCAAGTTCCTCAGTACATTTGACCTTACTTCATGCTATTGGCAAATAGCCCTGACAGACCATGCCAAGGAGAAAACGGCACTTTCGACCCCAGTAGGCCTCTACCAGTTTAACGTTATGCCTTTTGGATTAAAGAATGCACCTGCAACATTCCAAATGATGGTTAATCAAGTTCTGAATGGGGTGGAGGACTTCTGCATGGCATACTTGGATTATATTGCAGTGTTCAGCCCTACTTGGAAGGAACATATTGACCACTTAGGCTAGGTTTTACAGGCTCTTGAGCAGGCCCATCTGACCATAAAGGCAAGTAAATGTCAAATTGGTCAGAGAAAGGAGGTCTACATTGGTCATGAGGTAGTAGGAGGTGAAATAAGGCCATTGCCTAGCAACGTACAGGCTGTACAAAACTGGGCCACCCCTACTACTCAAACCCATGTCAGAGCCTTCCTAGGCCTCACTGGGTACTACAGGAACTTCATTGAGAACTATGGGACCATGGCTTCTCCCTTGAATGTAGTCTCTTCTCCAGAATTCACTAAGAAGGTTAGATGGAATGAGGAGTGCACTCAAGCCTTTGAAAACCTGAAGAAAGCTCTGTGTCAAGCTCCAGTCCTAAGAGCTCCTGATTATGACCAACCCTTCATTGTGCAGACAGATGCCTCCTATACAGGTATAGGTGCAGTCCTTTTGCAAATGAATGAGAAAGGTAGGGATCACCCCATTACCTTCATCAGCAGGAATCTGAAGGAACCAGAAACAAGGTTGGCAACCATTGAGCGTGAGTGCTTTGCTATTGTGTGGTCTCCGAAGAAGTTTAGCACATACTTGTATGGATCTACTTTTGTGATTCAGACAGACCACCAAACATTGAGATGGTTAATGCAAATGAAAGGGGAAAACCCAAACTACTAAAATGGTCAATCTGCCTTCAAGGGTTGGATTTCACCATTGAGCACATGTCAGGATGTCACCACCAAAATGCTGATGGTCTCTCTAGGATGTTTGTGACCGGCTAGAGTGAGGAGAAGCATCCCAGAGCGGATTAAATGCTCCTGTTCCTTAGTCTTGGGGGGCGAGTGTTAGGGAGAATTCTCTAGAATGGCTAATTTCCCTTACCTATTGAGTGCCTCAGCAGCTTTGCTGGATTTCTAGGGTTTGATTTTTTTTACTTGGTAACAGTGTGAGCCTTTTTTCCCATTCTTACAAGTGTTTTTCTGTGTGTTGTACAATTTTGTACACATGGACTATGGAGTCTCACCCACTCCATAGGCATCATCTTTTTACTGTGTGTCACAAAGCCCCTTTAGTGCAGTGACACAGGGTTGTCTTTTTAGACTTGCCACTTTAATCTCTATTTTCTGGGACTGACTACTGTCTCCCAGAACATGTAAAGTTGCCATTAACTTTACTAGTATTTTTAATCTACAGACCCAGTAAACACTATCTTCCATTAGAGTACTGGAAGGGTTAATAGTTATCCTTTCTTGTCTGATTCTCATGGGACATTATTATGTTCCCCTTTTTCTAAGATTTGGCTGGTGGCAAATTTTATTCTACCGCGGACTATGAAAATAGTCTTTGGTACTGTTAGAATCTACGGTGGTAGCCTCAAACTCTAACCCGCTGGACCCCTGTCGGGTTTATTCACCATTTCTTAGTGTAAAGGTCTTTCTCGTGTTTTACTCTGTGCGCGAAACCAGGTTTGGTTCCTTTGTTTGCCGTCCTTTGGCGGGTTTCTGCACAGAAGCCCTCCTTAGGCACCTAAGTGTCTGGGGTTGACAGGATGTGAGGGAGGGGTTTGAGGCCCCCTGCACAGGGTCTCCCTGGAGACCCAAGTCCCACTCTTGTTCGATTGGCTGGCTGCCTATCTGGCAAGGACAGGCGCCATGCTGTGTGAGTGACAGCCGGGCTGGCTGAATGGGGGAAAACTGCTTAATAGCAGGTCTCTGGGGCTTGGAAGGCAGAGTTGCCACTGGATCGAGAGAACCGAAGAGGAGCTGAAGGAAGAGGACTGCTGCAACTACTGGACATCCCGTTGAAGCCCTGCTGCTGGTTCGAATCGCCCGAAACTTCGACGACAGAGAGGATCTGCAAGGAATCTTCTTCCCTTGAGCTTGGTGGGACCAACCAGCTCGCCAAACACCAAACCCTGGCCTCCCTCTCGTGGTTGAATTTGCTGAGCCTCGCTGCAGTGAACCGGATAGCCAGGAGGAACGGAACCTATTTGGGTTTTAGGGCGTGTACCTTTTATTCAACGTTTTGCTCCGCTACTGGCTTCTTCCCTCAGCAGTGCAAGGCGCTCCAGATGTCCACCTTCTGGTCACCATGACTGAAGCTTCAGGAACCGTGAGCCTGCAGGAACTGCCAGGAACAACTGCCTCAGCCACAGCATTCTTCTCCATTTAAGGTACTGTGCAAATCCGGTCATTCGTTCCGTCTGATCGTGATGAAAGTGCTTGAAATCCTTCACCTATCCTAAGGCTTGTCCTTCTCTTCTCCTTTGAATAACTTTTTCTTCCGACCAACTTCATTTTGAACTCTTGGCAAAGATTTAACCGCAAACTACTCTGAACTGTGTGATCCTCTGCAAAGACACTGAACCATCAACATTGGCCCAGGCCTATTCAATTGAACCCTAGTTGCAGAAGCCTTTTCTAGATTTCCTATAATATGTTGGTGCTGTTTGATTTTGAGTAACCTTGTCTTTCCCCCATTTTTATAATTGCTGAAGTGCCATTTTGCTCACACTTCATTTTGAGCTTAACTTGTCCAGAATTGATTGGGTGGTATTGTAGTGTATTAAGATTGTAATATTCTGCTGCTTTATATTAGTGAACTGTTTTCATAAATGATGGTGTAAATAAATGTATATTCTTTTACTCAGAAACCTTGAATCAGTGTTTGTTTGAATCATAGAAATTAGTGTCCTTTGTGTAATCTCTTGTACTGGGAAGATGGCCTCTTCTACAGTGAACTGACTGAGTCTATCCCTGGGGACTGCAATAAACTTGTAGTGCCCCTAGAAAACAGACTCCGGTTCCTACAGTTGGCCCATGAGATACCTTTGGCTGGTCACTTGAGTTTCAAAAAGACCAAGGAAAGGCTCTCTTTGTACTTCTACTGGCCTAAACTGGGTTCAGAAGTTGACAAATTCTGTAGGAGCTGTCACACTTGCCAAACCTCTGGCAAGAGTGGAGCCAAGAATGTGGCACCATTGGTGCCTCTCCCAGTGGTGGGAGGTCCTTTTGAGAGGGTGGAAATCAACATTGTTGGTCCCCTTGATCCTCCTACATCTTCAGGAAACACGTTTATCCTGGTTTTAGTAGACCATGCTACTAGCTATCCTGAGGTGATACCTATGAGAACTGTTATGGCTCAGGCTGTGGCTAAGGCTCTACTTGGTATTTTTACCAGAGTAGGGTTTCCTAAGGAAGTGATATCCGACAGGGGGTCCAATGTTATGTCCAACTACATGCAAGCCATGTGGGAAAACTGGGGTATCACTTACAAGTTCTCTATAGTCTGCCATCCACAACCCAATGGACTGGTTGAAAGGTTTAATCGTACTATGAAGAGCATGATAGGTGCTTTAAAAGAACCCCTTAACAGTAAGTGGGACCTTCTACTGCCATGCATTCTCTTTGCTTATAGAGAAGTCCCTCAGGAGGGAGTTGGATATAGTCCCTTTGAACTTCTTCATGGCCATCCAGTCAGAGGTCCTTTGGCCGTGATTAAGGAGAGGTTGGAGAGTGCTCCTTCCCCCAAGCCAGTCAGAGTGACTGACTATGTGATAGGTCTCCGAAGGAGAATGTCACACATTATGGCAGAAGCTAGTGATAACTTGAAAGCAGGTCAGGCTCTGGTCAAACATTGGCATGACCAGAAGGCCAACATGGTTGAGTTCACTCAAGACCAGCTTGTGCTAGTTATGGTGCCAACAAGGCAGAGGGCCTTGCAGGACAAGGTTGTGGGGAAACTTGGAGAGGTGAACTATCTGGTGGACTTAGGCAATCCTAATGAGGCTCCCAGAGTCTTTCACACCAACCGTTTGAAGGCGTATACCTCGAGACCAGAAGGGAGATTTGCTTCTAGCTTCAGCTCAAGAGGAGGAGGAAAGTGAACCTCTACCCGACCTACACAGAGGACAGCCTTTAGATGGTAAAATAGAAGGAGTTCAACTCTCTTCTCATCTAACATCTGAACAACAGGAGGAGTGCACATTTCTGTTAAATCAGTTTGCCTCTCTGTTTTCACTCTCACCAGGCTTGACCAATTGGGGCCAGCATGATATTCTAACTAGTGAATGTTTACCTATGAAAAGCAGAGGTTAAAGAATATCAGACCATGTAAGGACCCACATAAAGGAGGAGGTCAATAAGATGCTTGATCTCGGGGTTATAGAGCTATCTACAAGTCCATGGTCTAGTCCAGTTGTTCTACCACCAAAGGCAGGATCCAAGGAGTTGAGAGTATAGAGCTCTAAATGCAATCACAAAGACTGATGCCCACCCTTTACCAAGGACAGATGAGCTGGTTGATAAACTTGGTGCAGCCAAGTTCCTCAGTACATTTGACCTTACTTCATGCTATTGGCAAATAGCCCTGACAGACCATGCCAAGGAGAAAACTGCACTTTCGACCCCAGTAGGCCTCTACCAGTTTAAGGTTATGCCTTTTGGATTAAAGAATGCACCTGCAACATTCCAAATGATGGTTAATCAAGTTCTGAATGGGATGGAGGACTTCTGCACGGCATACTTGGATTACATTGCAGTGTTCAGCCCTACTTGGAAGGAACATATTGACCACTTAGGAGAGGTTTTGCAGGCTCTTGAGCAGGCCGATCTGACCATAAAGGCAAGTAAATGTCAAATTGGTCAGAGAAAGGTGGTCTACCTTGGTCATGAGGTAGTAGGAGGTGAAATAAGGCCATTGTCTAGCAAAGTACAGGCTGTACAAAACTGGGCCACCCCTACTACTCAAACCCATGTGAGAGCCTTCCTAGGCCTCACTGGGTACTACAGGAACTTCATTGAGAACTATGCGACCATGGCTTCTCCCTTGAATGTAGTCTCCTCTCCAAAATTCCCTAAGAAGGTTAGATAGAATGAGGAGTGCGCTCAAGCCTTTGAAAACCTGAAGAAAGCTCTTTGTCAAGCTCCAGTCCTAAGAGCTCCTGATTATGACCAACCCTTCATTGTGCAGACAGATGCCTCCTATACAGGTATAGGTGCAGTCCTTAGTCAACTGAATGAGAAAGGTAGGGATCACCCCATTAGCTTCATCAGCAGGAATCTGAGGGAACCAGAAACAAGGTGGGCAACCATTGAGCGTGAGTGCTTTGCTATTGTGTGGTCTCCGAAGAAGTTTAGCACATACTTGTATGGATCTACTTTTGTGATTCAGACAGACCACCAAACCTTGAGATGGTTAATGCAAATGAAAGGGGAAAACCCAAACTACTAAAATGGTCAATCTGCCTTCAAGGGTTGGATTTCACCATTGAGCACATGTCGGGATGTCACCACCAAAATGCTGATGGTCTCTCTAGGATGTTTGTGACCGACTAGAGTGAGGAGAAGCATCCCAGAGCGGATTAAATCCTCCTGTTCCTTAGTCTTGGGGTGCGAGTGTTAGGGAGAATTCTCTAGAATGGCTAATTTCCCTTACCTATTGAGTGCCTCAGCAGCTTTGCTGGATTTCTAGGGTTTGATTTTTTTTTTTACTTGGTAACAGTGTGAGCCTTTTTTCCCATTCTTACATGTGTTTTGCTGTGTGTTGTACATTTTTGTACTCATGGACTATGGAGTCTCACCTACTCATTAGGCATCATCTTTTTACTGTGTGTCACAAAGCCCCTTTAGCGCAGCGACACAGGGTTGTCTTTTTAGACTTCCCACTTTAATCTCCATTTTCTGGGACTGACTACTGTCTCCCAGAACATGTAAAGTTGCCATTGACTTTACTAGTATTTTTAATCTACAGACCCAGTAAACACTATCTTCCAATAGAGTACTGGAAGGGTTAATAGTTATCCTTTTTTGTCTGATTCTCATGGGACATTATTATGTTCCCCTTTTTCTAAGATTTGGCTGGTGGCAAATTTTATTCTACCGCGGACTATGAAAATAGTCTTTGGTACTGTTAGAATCTATGGTGGTAGCCTCAAACTCTAACCCGCTGGACCCCTGTCGGGTTTATT
Organism: Ambystoma mexicanum; assembly: GCF_040938575.1. Lineage (NCBI taxonomy): Eukaryota > Metazoa > Chordata > Amphibia > Caudata > Ambystomatidae > Ambystoma > Ambystoma mexicanum. Next base: position 305,205,480 of record NC_090929.1, on the reverse strand, counting down.
AGCCATTTCTTAGTGTAAAGGTCTTTCTCATGTTTTACTCCGTGCGCGAAACCAGGTTTGGTTCCTTTGTTTGCCGTCCTTTGGCAGGTTTCTGCACAGAAGCCCTCCTTAGGCGCCTAAGTGTCTGGGGTTGACAGGATGTGAGGGAGGGGTTTGAGGCCCCCTGCACAGGGTCTCCCTGGAGACCCAAGTCCCACTCTTGTTCGATTGGCTGGCTGCCTATCTGGCAAGGACAGGCGCCATGCTGTGTGAGTGATAGCCGGGCTGGCTGAATGGGGGAATACTGCTTAATAGCAGGTCTCTGGGGCTTGGAAGGCAGAGTTGCTACTGGATCGAGAGAACCGAAGAGGAGCTGAAGGAAGAGGACTGCTGCAACTACTGGACATCCCGTTGAAGCCCTGCTTTTGGTTCGAATCGCACGAAACTTCGACGACAGAGAGGATCTGCAAGGAATCTTCTTCCCTTGAGCTTGGTGGGACCAACCAGCACGCCAAACACCAAACCCTGGCCTCCCTCTCCTGGTTGAATTTGCTGAGCCTCGCTGCAGTGAACCGGATAGCCAGGAGGAACGGAACCTGTTTGGGTTTCAGGGAGCGTACCTTTTATTCAACGTTTTGCTCCGCTGCTGGCTTCTTCCCTCAGCAGTGCAGGCCCTCCAGATGTCCACCTTCTGGTCACCACGACTGAATCTTCAGGAACCGTGAGCCTGCAGGAACTGCCAGGAACAACTGCCTCAGCTACAGCATTCTTCTCCATTTAAGGTACTGTTCAAATCCGGTCATTCGTTCCGTCTGATCGTGATGAAAGTGCTTGAAATCCTTCACCTATCCGAAGGCTTGTCCTTCTCTTCTCCTTTGAATAACTTTTTCTTCCGACCAACTTCATTTTGAACTCTTGGCAAAGATTTAACCGCAAACTACTCTGAACTGTGTGATCCTCTGCAAAGACACTGAACCATCAACGTTGGCCCAGGCCTATTGACTTGAACCCTAGTTGCAGAGCCTTTTCTAGATTTCCTATAACTTGTTGGTGCTGTTTGATTTTGAGTAACCTTGTTTTTCCCCCATTTTTATAATTGCTGAAGTGCCATTTTGCTCACACTTCATTTTGAGCTTAACTTGTCCAGAATTGATTGGGTGGTATTGTAGTGTATTAAGATTGTAATATTCTGCTGCTTTATATTAGTGAACTGTTTTCATAAATGATGGTGTAAATAAATGTATATTCTTTTACTCAGAAACCTTGAATCAGTGTTTGTTTGAATCATAGTAATTGGTGTCCTTTGTGTAATCTCTTGTACTGGGAAGATGGCCTCTTCTACAGTGAACCGACTGAGTCCATCCCTGGGGACTGCAATAAACTTGTAGTGCCCCTAGAAAACAAACTCCGATTCCTACAGTTGGCCCATGAGATACCTTTGGCTGGTCACTTGAGTTTCAAAAAGACCAAGGAATGTCTCTTTGTACTTCTACTGGCCTAAAATGGGTTCAGAAGTTGACAAATTCTGTAGGAGCTGTCACACTTGCCAAACCTCTGGCAAGAGTGGAGCCAAGAATGTGGCACCATTGGTGCCTCTCCCAGTGGTGGGAGGTCCTTTTGAGAGGGTGGAAATCAACATTGTTGGTCCCCTTGACCCTCCTACATCTTCAGGAAACAAGGTTATCCTGGTTGTAGTAGACCATGCTACTAGCTATCCTGAGGTGATACCTATGAGAACTGTTATGGCTCAGGCTGTGGGTAAGGCTCTACTTGGTATTTTTACCAGAGTAGGGTTTCCTAAGGAAGTGATATCCGACAGGGGATCCAATGTTATGTCCCACTACATGCAAGCCATGTGGGAAAACTGGGGTATCACTTACAAGTTCTCTATAGTCTGCCATCCACAACCCAATGGACTGGTTGAAAGGTTTAATCGTACTATGAAGAGCATGATAGGTGCTTTAAAAGAACACCTTAACAGAAAGTGGGACCTTCTACTGCCATGCATTCTCTTTGCTTATAGAGAAGTGCCTCAGGAGGGTGGTGGATATAGTCCCTTTGAACTTCTTTATGGCCATCCAGTCAGAGGTCCTTTGGCCCTGATTAAGGAGAATTTGGAGAGTGCTCCTTCCCCCAAGCCAGTCAGAGTGACTGACTATGTGATAGGTCTCCGAAGGAGAATGTCACACATGATGTCAGAAGCTAGTGATAACTTGAAAGTAGGTCAGGCTCTGGTCAAACATTGGCATGACCAGAAGGCCAACATGGTTGAGTTTGCTCAAGACCAGCTTGTGCTAGTTATGGTGCCAACAAGGCAGAGGGCCTTGCAGGACAAGGTTGTGGGGAAACTTGGAGAGGTGAACTATCTGGTGGATTTAGGCAATCCTAATGAGGCTCCCAGAGTCTTTCACACCAACCGTTTTGAGGTGTATGCCTCGTCACCAGAAGGGAGATTTGCTTCTAGCTTCAGCTCAAGAGGAGGAGGAGAGTGAACCTCTACCCGACCTACTCAGAGGACAGCCTTTAGATTATAAAATAGAAGGAGTTCAACTCTCTTCTCATCTGACATCTGAACAACAGGAAGAGTGCACATTTCTGTTAAATCAGTTTGCCTCTCTGTTTTCACTGTCACCAGGCTTGACCAATTGGGGCCTGCATGATATTCTAACTAGTGACTGTTTACCTGTGAAAAGCAGAGGTTAAAGAATATCAGACCATGTAAGGACCCACATAAAGGAGGAGGTCAATAAGATGCTTGATCTCGGGGTTATAGCGCCATCTACAAGTCCATGGTCTAGTCCAGTTGTTCTGCTACCAAAGGCAGGATCCAAGGAGTTGAGAGTATAGAGCTCTAAATGCAATCACAAAGACTGATGCCCACCCTTTACCAAGGACAGATGAGCTGGTTGATAAACTTGGTGCAGCCAAGTTCCTCAGTACATTTGACCTTACTTCATGCTATTGGCAAATAGCCCTGACAGACCATGACAAGGAGAAAACTGCACTTTCGACCACAGTAGGCCTCTACCAGTTTAAGGTTATGCCTTTTGGATTAAAGAATGCACCTGCAACATTCCAAATGATGGTTAATCAAGTTCTGAATGGGATGGAGGACTTCTGCATGGCATACTTGGATTACATTGCAGTGTTCAGCCCTACTTGGAAGGAACATATTGACTACTTAGGATAGGTTTTGCAGGCTCTTGAGCAGGCCCATCTGACCATAAAGGCAGGTAAATGTCAAATTGGTCAGAGAAAGGTGGTCTACCTTGGTCATGAGGTAGTAGGAGGTGAAATAAGGCCATTGCCTAGCAAAGTACAGGCTGTACAAAACTGGGCCACCCCTAATACTCAAACCCATGTGAGAGCCTTCCTAGGCCTCACTGGGTACTACAGGAACTTCATTGAGAACTATGGGACCATGGCTTCTCCCTTGAATGTAGTCTCCTCTCCAAAATTCCCTACGAAGGTTAGATGGAATGAGGAGTGCACTCAAGCCTTTGAAAACCTGAAGAAAGCTCTTTGTCAAGCTCCAGTCCTAAGAGCTCCTGATTATGACCAACCCTTCATTGTGCAGACAGATGCCTCCTATACAGGTATAGGTGCAGTCCTTAGTCAACTGAATGAGAAAGGCAGGGATCACCCCATTAGCTTCATCAGCAGGAATCTGAAGGAACCAGAAACAAGGTGGGCAACCATTGAGCGTGAGTGCTTTGCTAATTTGTGGTCTCCGAAGAAGTTTAGCACATACTTGTATGGATCTACTTTTGTGATTCAGACAGACCACCAAACCTTGAGATGGTTAATGCAAATGAAAGGGGAAAACCCAAACTACTAAAATGGTCAATCTGCCTTCAAGGGTTGGATTTCACCATTGAGCACATGTCAGGATGTCACCACCAAAATGCTGATGGTCTCTCTAGGATGTTTGTGACCGACTAGAGTGAGGAGAAGCATCCCGGAGTGGATTAAATCCTCCTGTTCCTTAGTCTTGGGGGGCGAGTGTTAGGGAGAATTCTCTAGAATGGCTAATTTCCCTTACCTATTGAGTGCCTCAGCAGCTTTGCTGGATTTCTAGGGTTTGATTTTTTTTTACTTGGTAACAGTGTGAGCCTTTTTTCCCATTCTTACATGTGTTTTGCTGTGTGTTGTACATTTTTGTACTCATGGACTATGGAGTCTCACCCACTCCATAGGCATCATCTTTTTACTGTGTGTCACAAAGCCCCTTTAGTGCAGTGACACAGGGTTGTCTTTTTAGACTTCCCACTTTAATCTCTATTTTCTGGGATTGACTACTGTCTCCCAGAACATGTAAAGTTGCCATTGACTTTACTAGTATTTTTAATCTACAGACCCAGTAAACACTATCTTCCAATAGAGTACTGGAAGGGTTAATAGTTATCCTTTTTTGTCTGATTCTCATGGGACATTATTATGTTCCCCTTTTTCTAAGATTTGGCTGGTGGCAAATTTTATTCTACCGCGGACTATGAAAATAGTCTTTGGTACAGTTAGAATCTACAGTGGTAGCCTCAAACTCTAACCCGCTGGACCCCTGTTGGGTTTATTCAACATTTCTTAGTGTAAAGGTCTTTCTCGTGTTTTACTCTGTGCGCGAAACCAGGTTTGGTTCCTTTGTTTGCCGTCCTTTGGCGGGTTTCTGCACAGAAGCCCTCCTTAGGCGCCTAAGTGTCTGGGGTTGACAAGATGTGAGGGAGGGGTTTGAGGCCCCCTGCACAGGGTCTCCCTGGAGACCCAGGTCCCACTCTTGTTCGATTGGCTGGCTGCCTATCTGGCAAGGACAGGCGCCATGCTGTGTGAGTGACAGCCAGGCTGGCTGAATGGGTGAAAACTGCTTAATAGCAGGTCTCTGGACCTTGGAAGGCAGAGTTGCCACTGGATCGAGAGAACCGAAGAGGAACTGAAGGAAGAGGACTGTTGCAACTACTGGACATCCCGTTGAAGCCCTGCTGCTGGTTCGAATCGCCCAAAACTTCGACGACAGAGAGGATCTGCAAGGAATCTTCTTCCCTTGAGCTTGGTGGGACCAACCAGCTCGCCAAACACCAAACCCTGGCCTCCCTCTCGTGGTTGAATTTGCTGAGCCTCGCTGCAGTGAACCGGATAGCCAGGAGGAACGGAACCTGTTTGGGTTTCAGGGCGTGTACCTATTATTCAATGTTTTGCTCCGCTGCTGGCTTCTTCCCTCAGCAGTGCAGGGCCCTCCAGATGTCCACCTTCTGGTCACCACGACTGAAGCCTCAGGAACCGTGAGCCTGCAGGAACTGCCAGGAACAACTGTCTCAGCTACAGCATTCTTCTCCATTTAAGGTACTGTGCAAATCCGGTCATTCGTTCCGTCTGATCGTTATGAAAGTGCTTTAAATCCTTCACCAATCTGAAGGCTTGTCCTTCTCTTCTCCTTTGAATAACTTTTTCTTCCGACCAACTTCATTTTGAACTCTTGGCAAAGATTTAACCGCAAACTACTCTGAACTGTGTGATCCTCTGCAAAGACACTGAACCATCAACATTGGCCCAGGCCTATTCACTTGAACCCTAGTTGCAGAAGCCTTTTCTAGATTTCCTATAATTTTTTGGTGCTGTTTGATTTTGAGTAACCTTGTCTTTCCCCCATTTTTATAATTGCTGAAATGCCATTTTGCTCACACTTCATTTTGAGCTTAACTTGTCCAGAATTGATTGGGTGGAATTGTAGTGTATTAAGATTTTAATATTCTGCTGCTTTAAATTAGTGAACTGTTTTCATAAATGATGGTGTAAATAAATGTATATTCTTTTACTCAGAAACCTTGAATCAGTGTTTGTTTGAATCATAGAAATTGGTGTCCTTTGTGTAATCTCTTGTACTGGGAAGATGGCCTCTTCTACAGTGAACTGACTGAGTCTATCCCTGGGGACTGCAATAAACTTGTAGTGCCCCTAGAAAACAGACTCCGGTTCCTACAGTTGGCCCATGAGATACCTTTGGCTGGTCACTTGAGTTTCAAAAAGAACAAGGAAAGGCTCTCTTTGTACTTCTACTGGCCTAAAATGGGTTCAGAAGTTGACAAATTCTGTAGGAGCTGTCACACTTGCCAAACCTCTGGCAAGAGTGGAGCCAAGAATGTGGCACCATTGGTGCCTTTCCCAGTGGTGGGAGGTCCTTTTGAGAGGGTGGAAATCAACATTGTTGGTCCCCTTGACCCTCCTACATCTTCAGGAAACAAGGTTATCCTGGTTGTAGTAGACCATGCTACTAGCTATCCTGAGGTGATACCTATGAGAACTGTTATGGCGCAGGCTGTGGCTAAGGCTCTACTTGGTATTTTTACCAGAGTAGGGTTTCCTAAGGAAGTGATATCCGACAGGGGGTCCAATGTTATGTCCCACTACATGCAAGCCATGTGGGAAAACTGGGGTATCACTTACAAGTTCTCTATAGTCTGCCATCCACAACCCAATGGACTGGTTGAAAGGTTTAATCGTACTATGAAGAGCATGATAGGTGCTTTAAAAGAACCCCTTAACAGAAAGTGGGACCTTCTACTGCCATGCATTCTCTTTGCTTATAGAGAAGTGCCTCAGGAGGGAGTTGGATATAGTCCCTTTGAACTTCTTTATGGCCATCCAGTCAGAGGTCCTTTGGCCCTGATTAAGGAGAGGTTGGAGAGTGCTCCTTCCCCCAAACCAGTCAGAGTGACTGACTATGTGATAGGTCGCCGAAGGAGAATGTCACACGTGATGTCAGAAGCTAGTGATAACTTGAAAGTAGGTCAGGCTCTGGTCAAACATTGGCATGACCAGAAGGCCAACATGGTTGAGTTCGCTCAAGACCAGCTTGTGCTAGTTATGGTGCCAACAAGGCAGAGGGCTTTGCAGGACAAGGTTGTGGGGAAACTTGGAGAGGTGAACTGTCTGGTGGATTTAGGCAATCCTAATGAGGCTCCCAGAGTCTTTCACACCAACCGTTTTGAGGCGTATGCCTCGCGACCAGAAGGGAGATTTGCTTCTAGCTTCAGCTCAAGAGGAGGAGGAGAGTGAACCTCTACCCCAACTACTCAGAGGACAGCCTTTAGATTATAAAATAGAAGGAGTTCAACTCTCTTCTCATCTGACATCTGAACAACACGAGGAGTGCACATTTCTGTTAAATCAGTTTGCCTCTCTGTTTTCTCTCTCACCAGGCTTGACCAATTGGGGCCAGCATGATATTCTAACTAGTGACTGTTTACCTGTGAAAAGCAGAGATTAAAGAATATCAGACCATGTAAGGACCCACATAAAGAAGGAGGTCAATAAGATGCTTGATCTCGGGGTTATAGAGCCATCTACAAGTCCATGGTCTAGTCCAGTTTTTCTACTACCAAAGGCAGGATCCAAGGAGTTGAGAGTATAGAGCTCTAAATGCAATCACAAAGACTGATGCCCACCCTTTACCAAGGACAGATGAGCTGGTTGATAAACTTGGTGCAGCCAAGTTCCTCAGTACATTTGACCTTACTTCATGCTATTGGCAAATAGCCCTGACAGACCATGACAAGGAGAAAACTGCACTTTCGACCCCAGTAGGCCTCTACCAGTTTAAGGTTATGCCTTTTGGATTAAAGAATGCACCTGCAACATTCCAAATGATGGTTAATCAAGTTCTGAATGGGATGGAGGACTTCTGCATGGCATACTTGGATTACATTGCAGTGTTCAGCCCTACTTGGAAGGAACATATTGACTACTTAGGATAGGATTTGCAGGCTCTTGAGCAGGCCCATCTGACCATAAAGGCAGGTAAATGTCAAATTGGTCAGAGAAAGGTGGTCTACCTTGGTCATGAGGTAGTAGGAGGTGAAATAAGGCCATTGCCTAGCAAAGTACAGGCTGAACAAAACTGGGCCACCCCTACTACTCAAACCCATGTGAGAGCCTTCCTAGGCCTCACTGGGTACTACAGGAACTTCATTGAGAACTATGGGACCATGGCTTCTCCCTTGAATGTAGTCTCCTCTCCAAAATTCCCTAAGAAGGTTAGATGGAATGAGGAGTGCACTCAAGCCTTTGAAAACCTGAAGAAAGATCTTTGTCAAGCTCCAGTCTTAAGAGCTCCTGATTATGACCAACCCTTCATTGTGCAGACAGATGCCTCCTATACAGGTATAGGTGCAGTCCTTAGTCAACTGAATGAGAAAGGTAGGGATCACCCCATTAGCTTCATCAGCAGGAATCTGAAGGAACCAGAAACAAGGTGGGTAACCATTGAGCGTGAGTGCTTTGCTATTGTGTGGTCTCCGAAGAAGTTTAGCACATACTTGTATGGATCTACTTTTGTGATTCAGACAGACCACCAAACCTTAAGATGGTTAATGCAAATGAAAGGGGAAAACCCAAACTACTAAAATGGTCAATCTGCCTTCAAGGGTTGGATTTCACCATTGAGCACATGTCAGGATGTTACCACCAAAATGCTGATGGTCTCTCTAGGATGTTTGTGACCGACTAGAGTGAGGAGAAGCATCCCGGAGTGGATTAAATCCTCCTGTTCCTTAGTCTTGGGGGGCGAGTGTTAGGGAGAATTCTCAGAATGGCTAATTTCCCTTACCTATTGAGTCCCTCAGCAGCTTTGTTGGATTTCTAGGGTTTGATTTTTTTTTTACTTGGTAACAGTGTGAGCCTTTTTTCCCATTCTTACATGTGTTTTGCTGTGTGTTGTACATTTTTGTACTCATGGAGTATGGAGTCTCACCCACTCCATAGGCATCATCTTTGTACTGTGTGTCACAAAGCCCCTTTAGTGCAGTGACACAGGGTTGTCTTTTTAGACTTCCCACTTTAATCTCTATTTTCTGGGACTGACTACTGCCTCCCAGAACATGTAAAGTTGCCATTGACTTTACTAGTATTTTTAATCTACAGACCCAGTAAACACTATCTTCCAATAGAGTACTGGACGGGTTAATAGTTATCCTTTTTTGTCTGATTCTCATGGGACATTATTATGTTCCCCTTTTTCTAAGATTTGGCTGGTGGCAAATTTTATTCTACCGCGGACTATGAAAATAGTCTTTGGTACTGTTAGAATCTACGGTGGTAGCCTCAAACTCTAACCCGCTGGACCCCTGTCGGGTTTATTCACCATTTCTTAGTGTAAAGGTCTTTCTCATGTTTTACTCTGTGCGCGAAACCAGGTTTGGTTCCTTTGTTTGCCGTCCTTTGGCGGGTTTCTGCACAGAAGCCCTCCTTAGGCGCCTAAGTGTCTGGGGTTGACAGGATGTGAGGGAGGGGTTTGAGGCCCCCTGCACAGGGTCTCCCTGGAGACCCAAGTCCCACTCTTGTTCGATTGGCTGGCTGCCTATCTGGCAAGGACAGGCGCCATGCTGTGTGAGTGACAGCCAGGCTGGCTGAATGGGGGAAAACTGCTTAATAGCAGGTCTTTGGAGCTTGGAAGGCAGAGTTGCCACTGGATCGAGTGAACCGAAGAGGAGCTGAAGGAAGAGGACTGCTGCAACTACTGGACATCCCGTTGAAGCCCTGCTGCTGGTTCGAATCGCCCGAAACTTGGACGACAGAGAGGATCTGCAAGGAATCTTCTTCCCTTGAGCTTGGTGGGACCAACCAGCACGCCAAACACCAAACCCTGGCCTCCCTCTCCTGGTTGAATTTGCTGAGCCTCGCTGCAGTGAACCGGATAGCCAGGAGGAACGGAACCTGTTTGGGTTTTAGGGAGCGTACCTTTTATTCAACATTTTGCTCCGCTGCTGGCTTCTTCCCTCAGCAGTGCAGGGCCTCCAGATGTCCACCTTCTGGTCACCCTGACTGAAGCTTCAGGAACCGTGAGCCTGCAGGAGCTGCCAGGAACAACTGCCTCAGCTACAGCATTCTTCTCCATTTAAGGTACTGTGCAAATCCGGTTATTCGTTCCGTCTGATCGTGATGAAAGTGCTTGAACTCCTTCACCTATCCGAAGGCTTGTCCTTCTCTTCTCCTTTGAATAACTTTTTCTTCCGACCAACTTCATTTTGAACTCTTGGCAATGATTTAACCGCAAACTACTCTGAACTGTGTGATCCTCTGCAAAGACACTGAGCCATCAACATTGGCCCAGGCCTATTGACTTGAACCCTAGTTGCAGAAGCCTTTTCTAGATTTCCTATAACTTGTTGGTGCTGTTTGATTTTGAGTAACCTTGTCTTTCCCCCATTTTTATAATTGCTGGAGTGCCATTTTGCTCACACTTCATTTTGAGCTTAACTTGTCCAGAATTGATTGGGTGGTATTGTAGTGTATTAAGATTGTAATATTCTGCTGCTTTATATTAGTGAACTGTTTTCATAAATGATGGTGTATATAAATTGATATTCTTTTACTCAGAAACCTTGAATCAGTGTTTGTTTGAATCATAGTAATTGGTGTCCTTTGTGTAATCTCTTGTACTGCTCACTTTACTCTTGAGATAAGTCTGGCTGCTCAGCCACCGCTACCAAATTCTGTGTAGTACATGCTTGTACCAAAGGTGAATTTGTCCTTGCACTTGTAGTCTTAATAGTGTGTGGTGTTCCCAAAGGGTACTGCATATGGTTCTGCCTAACAATGGGGTGGGTTGTAGAGAGAGTTGGGTGAATGGGGGTAGGGAGAGTGGGGGTAGGAGGTGGAGGGGTGAGTGGGTAGAGAGTGTGGGGGAGGTTGGAATGGGGTAGAGTGAGTGGGGGTAGGGTGGGTGGGGGTAGAGAGAGTGTGGTAGGTTTGAAGGGGTTAAAGAGAGCAGCGGTAGGGTGGGTGGATGGGGTAGAGAGAGTGGACGTAGGGTGGGTGGATTTTAGATAGAGAGGGTGGGGAAGAGTGGGTGAGGGAAAAGAGAGTGGAGGCAGGGTGGTTGGGGTAGAGGGAATGGGGGTAGGGTGGATGGTTTGGGAAAGAGAGAGTGGGGGTTAGCAGATAGTGGGGTATGGTGGGTGAGGGCAGAGAATGGAGGTAGAGTAGATAGCTGGGTGTAGAGAGAGTGGAGGTAGGGTTGGTGGGAGTAGAGAATGGGGGTATGGTGGGTGGGGGTAGAGAGTGGTGTTTGGGTGGGTGTTAGTAGAGAGAGTGGGAGAGGTTGGGTGGATGGGGTAGAGAGAGTGGTGGTAGGGTGGGTGGATGGGGGTAGAGAGAGTGGGGTAGGGGGGTAGAGAGAGTGGGGTAGGGTCAGTGGGAGTAGAGAGAATGGGGGAAGAGAGAGTGGGGTAGGGTGGATGGTTGGGGAAAGGGAGAGTAGGGTACAGTGGGTGGTGGTAGAGAGTGAAGGTAGGGTAGATGGGTGGGGGTAGAGAGAGTCAAAGTAGGGTGGGGTAGAGAGTGGGGGTAAAGAGTGGAGGTAGGGTGGGTGGGGGCAGAGAGAGTGGAGGTAGGGTAGACAGAATGGGGGTGGGTTGGGTCGGTGTCATTAGAGCGATTCAGTGTGGGTGGGGTAGAGAGAATGGGGTAGGGTGGGTAAGTGGGGTTAGAGAGAGTGGGGATTAGAAGAGAGAGAGTGTGGGGTAGGGTGGGTAGGTGGGGTAGAGAGTGTGGGGGTAGGATTGTTGGGTTGGATAGAGAGAGTGGGGGTAGGGTGGGTGCAAGAGGGTAGAGAGAGCAGGGGTAGGGGGTGGGTTGGCATACAGAGAGTGGGGGTTGGGTGGGTAGGGGTAGAAAGGAAGGGGGAAGGTGGGTGGCCTATAGAGGGTGTGGGTTGGGTGGGTGGTGGTAGACAGGGTAAGGTGGGTGGTCAGGGGTAGACAGGGTGGGGGAGGGTAGAGAAAGTTGGGTAAGGTAGGTGGGTGGTGTTAGGCAGGGTGCGGTTAGGCTGGATAGATAGGGGATTGGGTGGGATAGGGTGTGGTATGTAGATAGGGGATTGGGTGGGTGAGGGTAGAGAGGGTGGGGATTGGGTGGTTGAAGGTAGAGAAAGTTGGGTAAGGTAGGTGGGTGGTGTTAGGCAGGGTGCGGTTAGGCTGGATAGATAGGGGATTGGGTGGGATAGGGTGGGGTATGTAGATAGGGTTTTGGGTGGATGAGGGTAGAGAGGGTGGGGATTGGGTGGGTGACAGTAGAGAGAGTGGGATAAGGTAGGTGGGTGGTGTTAGGCAGGGCGGGGTTAGGCTGGAGAGGTGTATGTAGATAGGGATTGGGTGGGTGAGGGTAGAGAGGGTGGGGATTGGATGACTGGGGTAGGGAGGGAGGGTACAGGGTGGGTAGCAGTGGGTATGTGGGTGGGGTTAGAGCAGGTGGGGGGGTTGGTGGTTGATGGTAGTTGGTTGGGGCAAAAAACATGAACAACACCAGCATCTGGAGGACTTGTCAAAAGTAGTACAAAATAGCCCAAATAAAACCCAACCAGCACATGTGATGGGGGTAAGGTGTGGTTGGAAGTGGTAGAGAGATTGGGAGTGGGTGTGTGGGGAATAGAGAGACTGGGGGTAGAGAGTGTGGGTGCTGGGGTGGTAGGTGGGTATAGAAAGGCAGCCTCAGGAGGACAACAAAATCTGTTGGCAAAAGTAGCCAAAAAGTAGCCACAGACTCGAATATGCTAACCCAATGCCCAATTTAAATAGGGGGTTTGATAGCCTTCAACAAAGAGGTACCCCTTCACTGCCAATTTAGGATTTCATCCCTATTGCAGAGATAAATAATCACTGTACATTGAGACTCTACCTCTGTACTGGTAGAGCCTGCATTACTTTATAATTGAGCTCTCTTCTCAACCAAGAGGTACGTCATCGCTTAACATTCAGATATTCTCTCCAGTGCATTCGTTTAAACTTTGCCTCACAATGCCTGGTCACTTCACATTCATGTTCTACCTCTCAGACTAAAGTTATTCTACAACTTTGTACACCTACAGGCTTCATAATAAATAGACACAATTGTATCCCCATTAAAATCAATGTTCACTAAATTGAGAAGAGCTATGCTCTTGTACATATTTCTTATCAGCATATTTTAATTTCTACTGTTCCTAGGTGAACGAATAATGCCAAAATGAAAAGATACCTGTTTAGTGTGAAAAATAATCTGTTATATTTTAAAATGTAGTGTGTGGTGGGTTTACAATGCAAAGAGTTCCCTAAAACGCAGTGATGTGATTCTAACTACAATGCAGTACCTGTTTGCTGTTATAATTTACTTGTATATTTATAGCACTTTGTTCCTGAAACAAACCACATGGTCACCATTTTAGATTCTCACCTGCACTTAGCTACTTGGCCATTCACCTAAGTGCTGCCTTTAATATTTGAACTTGCAGTCAGGGTTTTCAGAGAGCCATAGAGGAAGCTATGCACTCATATGACAAGAAGTTCACTAAAGCAATGACCCCCTCCATTAGCAAAAGATATCTATTCAGTCAGAGACTTGCAGTCTTTTAAGAAGGTCAAACTGCAGTGCACAACGTCTTACAACTTCTTCTGCCCAACACCCGTTTCAATGGAAAATTTGCCAATATGCTCACTAAACACACACAGATGCTGAGTTCTCTGAATACAAGAGTTGGATTTCCCTAACATCATCACTTCAGGGCCAGCCACAATTTCAGCCTACTGACTCAATCAAAGACCACCCTCTATAAAGGAGGCAAAAACAAGCAAACCCTGCTGATGGGCCACACACTTGTTCTCAAAGAAAGAGTCTGAACATTTGTTCTACTGTGGCCGGCCCATTCCTAACCCCAATTTGGGCAGCTGATAAGATATCATGCATAAAAAATTGGAACAACTATTGCTGATTGCCAGGCATGGAAACTTTGTTGTACTTTTTGTTGTACTTTAATATAGCTCCAATAATTCTCCTTACAAGGTGGGCCCACGGCTACATGGCCTGTTTATATAAATCTACAGGGATCCCCCTTGGCCCTAGCACCTTTAGGCACACCTGTGACATGAAAATAGCAACATAGAACAACACATTTGGGACCTACCCTTGGAAATTGGTAAAAAAAAACAAAGGCAGACAAATACAAAAAGCAGTATTATATCATTTTGTAGAATTGAAAGTAGGACCTTTCCAAATGGTTACTCAATGATTATAACTGAATGCAACTTTCTCAAGCATATCCTTTCATATAGATGTGTTACATCAACATGTCCAATTCACTGTTTGATTTGTTCCTTATTTATTTGTACACTTTTCCATTTCAAATCACGAGGATTTAGTTCAATATTCTAGTGATTAATATCTGATGGGGTTAACTGTTAACATGGGGTTAACTGTTAACATTGAGAAAGCTCATAAGGGAGAAAAAACACATGTTGCTATTAGGCATTCATACATTTCAATTACCTATTGTTTGATTTCCATGACTCATGCTTGTGTCATTAATCCTTCACATAAAATGTGCTTATTGAGTCCTTAGCTAATTAAATTCACCTATATAATACAAGGCACAATTGTTATCTTTCTAAATTAAATGATGTGTTACTTTTAATTAAGTTGTGCACTGTTATACACTCAAACAGTCTTGTCAAAGTGTACCCATTAAAAACGGCCATAGATTCCTTTCTTCAGATGGAAGCCAGACATGAGTGGAGGTCTAGTAGAAGTTTTCCCTCATGCTGCAGATTATATTGCACTGATTGTGTCATGCACAGCTGTCTGCTTGCACCTAAACATACACATATCTCATATTGCATAAACTACATCACTCACCACAAGCAATGGCAAAAGTCAGCAAGTAATAAGCACATGCCACAGGTGAAAACTGTAAAAAAATCCTCAAGAGGATGCATGTTTTCCTTTAATACTGGACCACAGTAGAGGTAGGGCTCAACCCATATTCGGCAAAGATGGACTCGTCAAAATCATCTTTGCCGAATATGGGTAGAGGAATCCCCGGGTCACCTACTGACCTGCACAAAGACCTCTACAAGACTCAAAGCGTATTCTGCTTCCGTTATCCAATGTTTGTTATGCTGAAACAGGACATTGAGCAGGGAGCGCTGTGGCTGAGAAGGTAAGGTGAATGGGGGGATGGGAGAGTTGGGGCATGTGGGTGGGGGCTTAGTGTGGACTAGGCTCGAAGGCGCAGCTATGGTGGGAGGAGTCTCCTAGTTAAGAGTAGATACGGGAGGGAAGCAGGTGGAGGAGGGAGGGAGCATGGGGGTTGAAAGCCTGCATTAGGGAATACAGTCGGTGCCAGGAGGTAGGGAATTCAAGAAATATAGTCTTTAATGGGTGTGGGGAACAGGAGGGAGGTTAGGTGGAATTTGGTTGGAGATCTTTCAATGATATGTGATTCGCCTAGTTCAACGTCAGTCAAATCCCATAGAACCAGAAGCAGAACTGGACATGATACTAGGGGAAGGAGTATTATGGACACCCATGTCCATTGTAGCAAGAATCCGAGATAATGACTATAGGCTATAGCGCTCACAATGCAACACACATGATGCATGAATTGTTACGTGGCAAAGCTCCTGAAATCGAGAGCCAGGGGATGAGATGGGACATGGAGGTAAACAGGGCAGCATGATTTAATGGAGGCAGAGGACCTGCTTCTACTCCTCAATTGATTATAACACAATGGAAGGATAAAAGATAAATAGTTACAAACCTGAAGCAGCATCTGCAATAGATTGAGAGAGATTTGCCAATAGCAAATGAGAGTCTGTTTTTCATAAACATTGATCCCAAAAAGTAAGAACACCCAACGTTTGATTGGGAATGGAGCTACCCAGTCTAGGTGTCGACTACAAAGGCAGACTCAAACCACTAGTCTTCTCGATTCGGTTGTGGAGTAAATAGAGTCTCATTGTGTAAAAGAGCATATAAACTGATATAATAAGGACCTGTAGGGCTTCCATCTGGGCATGGGTAAGGCACTGTGGAGAGAAAGGCACATTGGTTGGATAGGGCAGGTGAGGTGGCAAAAATCATTGAACACACGGAAACATGCGTGGAACTGGGTGAGGAGCCTGTGAGGAGTACCACGGAAGGTAACAACTGAGTCAAGCAGAGCATCAAAACCAAGTATGGGAGAATGAGAGATGATGTGAAACACAAGTTAAAAAGAAATGTTAGATGTGAAGGTCAAGGAGCAAGGAAGAAAGAACATTAGGAGTTATTTTCAATGCGAGTACACTTTGACAATGACAAGGAGTGTTTTGCACAACACATTGTCGCGAGAGTGGGAGAAAGGGGCACTTCGCAAGGTGCTGCAGGCAGTGAACAAAAAAAACGAACTGTGAAATCGGTTGATGATGCAACATTATTGTTGGGTGGGATGTTTTATGAGCCTGAGGATGAAATGTGTGTGGTGAATGCCGTGGATGCAAGCCCAATAAGAGCTAAACTGCATGTGGTGATTCAGGCGAATGACGTGCCGGTCAGGTTATTGATTGCTAGCGGACTGGATGATACATTGATGAACGTGAATACATGGAAGGGTACATTTGGGTGCTGTGACCCATGAGCAACATCAGGGGCATCCCATGCTAATGGCGGGGGACTTTGCAGCACAATTCAAATGTAAGGGGCGTAAGGTGGTAGGTCTGGTTAGAGTGACGGGTAAAGGGAGAAATGTGCTGTCTTTCGATGCACAAGCAAATTTGGGTATTAAGCTGGACCTGGATCATTTGGCTCAAGTACTGTTGGTAGAAGGGGAAAGGAAGGAGTAGCAGCACATGAGATAAAGGCATGTTATCCTTACTTGCTCAAAGAAACCACTGGATGTTTGAAAGGTTTTGTACATTGCATCAAGTTGAATGCAGGTGCTGTACCGCTGAGGGCTTCCGCAAGGATGATAGAAGGCGAACTCAAGCGTCTGCTGAGTGAAGGTATCATTGTGGAAGTGTAGGCTGCAAAATGGATTAGTCCCATTGTGGTCATGCACAAGTCCATTGGGGATGGGGGGTGAGACTTTGTATCGACCTGATGGTGCTCAATAAGAGTGTCATCCCAGATCGTTTCCGTTACCAGAGATTCGTGAATTGCTTTTAGAAAGTTCTGTTGCCAGTATATTTTCCATGATCGATTTTAGAGTGGCATACCACCAGGATCGATTTTATCTGTCATCAGTGGAAGTAAAAACATTCCTAACACGGTTCGGTTTATATAGGTGCAAGAGGCTGCCTTTCGGATTGATTTTAGCTTCGGGTGTTTTCCAGAGGGTCATGAATACATTGTTTGGTGGCCTGGATGGTGCATGCTGTTACCAGGATGTCATAATGGTGTGGGAGAAGAATCAAAAGGAGCTTGATGAGATGTTGAAGAAGGTGCTAAGAATTGTGTGTGAGGCAGGTTTGACAATATCATCAAATGATTAATGTGCAGTACCTGGGGCATTGGCTATGGGAACAAGGTGTGAAACTGAGGGAAGATGCTGTGGGAGCCATAAGGACTATAAAGGCTCCCAACAGTAAAACCGAGGTGTCCTCATTTTTGGGACTGATAGAATACTACAGAAAATGTTCAATGAATATGGCAGAGAAATCCAAGTGCCTGAGGGATTTGAATAGGAAGAATGTGAGGTATGTCTGGGATGAGTAGGCAAACAGCTGCGGGGAACCTTTTTAATGGACACTCTTAGGACCTCAGCGCCCTTGGTATAGATAGTGATTGTCACATGGATTGTGCAACAACGAAGAAAAATATGGTTCCTCTACTCCGTTTTAAAAGCTAAAAATGAAGAAGGTAGTTGCACTTATTCCTTCATGCACCAATTTTAGTTAAATGAAAAAAAGAGACTCCACTTAATTGGAATGTAGTAATTGTGAATTTGTATTATTTAGAACGAGTGCCCTTTGTGATAACACGTGTTTCAACGGTCTGCGCCGTCTTTCTCAAATCAGGGCCAATGGTATTGGTTGTAAATATTGAACGTGGCTTGTCAGCATACAAAAAATGTAAATTCACGGGTTAAATCCCAGCCTCTGCAGTCAAAAATATGAGCTACGTACAATTCCGTCCGCGTTCACCATGTCTGGGATGAGGGATGCGAGAGAGAGTTCCAAGAAATAAAGAAGAGCTTGGTGAAGGCTGCAGTGCTAAAGGGTTTGAATTGGAAGTATATTTCTACTTGCTTTGTAAAATGGACTTGGGTGTGTGCCGATGCAGTAAGAGGGATGTGAAATGCAGACAGTGACATTTGCCTTGCACACTCTGAAGGATGCAGAGAAAAGATATTAGGTGGTGGAAAGAGAGGCCTTAGCTTGTGTTTGGGGAGTGGAGGGTTATTTGTGGGTAAGGAAGTTTTTATTGTTACGGATCACAACAGTGGAGATTTTCAATATGAAGGATTTGAAAAGAGTAGTGTAGTGAAGAAGGACAGGAACAAGTAATGAATGGGATGTAAGGGCGAAGTATTGGATTGACTGCTGTGGGAAGGATGAGGCAAATAAAAAAGTGATGGAATTTGTTCAAAGAGGTTGGCTGCACGATGTAATGGGAGAAGTGTACACGGATTCAAGAGGATACATAATTAATTAAGCATAGAAAAGGGGATGCTGGTCAGGGGGCCTCGTGCAGTGGTACCCGAGGGAATGAAAGAACCAGCCATGGAGATTGCCCATGAACTGCATTTGGGGATTTGTAAAACAAAAAAAAAGGGCTGATCAGGCAGGATTAATGGTCGCCTGGTTTGGATGTCGATGTTGAGCAGTTATTAAAGGAATTTGAGGTGTGTCGGAGCAGTGGCAAGGTGTTGAGCTCTAAGGTGCCACCAATGAAGTTGATGTGGTAGCAGCCGCAATTGTGGGCCCTCTGGTGGTGAGAGGGGCTCAGGGTAGCCACGTGATTGTGGCAGTTGGCATGTTGTCTAAATGGCCTGAGTTGTGGGTGGCAAGAGAGATCAGCATGGGGAGAGTAGTACAGTTTCTGGAATCAATATTTTGGAGCCAGGGGTTTCATCACAAACTCATTTCAGACCATGGTCCACAGTTTGTAGCAAGGGAAATGGAAGAGTTCTTGCAAGAAAACAGTGTGCAACATATAACAACAGTGTTGTATAACCAAAAAGGAAATTCTATGGTGTAAAAATGTAATAGAACCTTGATGTATGCTATCAGGATAACATTGGCGACAGATGGGGATTGGGTACGTGCCATGATGCAGGGAGTCTTCCAATACCATGGCACCCCGTCAGACCACTGGAGTGTTACCTTTTGAAGTGCTTAGAAGAAGGAATCCTGACACCAGATCGAATCCGAGGTGGTAAAAAATACAGTGTGGTTGAGGTGGTAGTGCAGGATGAAGAAGTTAAGATGAGAATTAAGGAGTGTCAACGAAAAGCGAATGTGAGGTATGATAGGATGAATTGTGTGTGTGATGTGCGCATGACCACCGGGGCGGTAGTGAGAGTGAAATGTAAACAGGGAATGAACTGTTTTCAAAGTCTTGTGTAATCAAAGAAGATTTAGGGAATTCCGTGAGGTTGGGTAATGGTGAGATATGTTATGTTGACTTATGCCATGCACCGTTACTATTGGCATAGTCTCCAGGCGCTCATATGGTTCTGTAAGAAAGTGGGTTGGGTAGGTTAGTGAGGGCAGAGGGAGTAGGATAGTGGTTGTGCTTTTCTGTTGGTGCTTGTAGAACCAGGAGGAATTAGCGTCTTATGCATATCTGCTTTTTAGGTGTGTTTGGATTGTGCGCATTAGGGGCATAGTGTCTGGAAGGGCAACGTCCAGTGATTGGGGTGTTTGTTTGTGGCAGTTAGTTTCATAGTGGATATGTGGGATATGTGTTTCTGTAGGATTAGACGGATCCATTAAGGACCAAAGGAAGGGTCGCCCTGATGCAAGTAGGTGGTGGTGGAAGGTCCTGAGTCGAGATGTGGTGGACACATCTCATTGGTGTCAACAGTAATAAGGGAAGGAGGGGCATTGCATTGTGGACATACTAGAATGTACCAGCAGCTCAAGAATGTAGAATCAGAAGTGCCTGGAATGTGGAATGCGAGTGCGGAAGGTTATGCTTTGAAAGAGAGAGAGGGGGGGTTAAGAGTGAAGAGGTAGAGGCTGAAGGAACTGTGGCTGCTGTTCTGGATCACTTAAAAATAAGGGTAGCCGCTTGACCTTATTGGATGAATCAAGTACATAACAGTTGCTCACTGGGACTGGCAGACCTGTGTGTCTGCCAGTCCCACAGTAGCACCAAGAACAGAGTAGTGGTGGGAGAACAATTGTCTATGCATCAGCAAGTCATTTGAACGGAGGAAAGCACAGGGGCAACACGCTGGTCTTGGCTGGCAGAGCAACAGAGGTTCTAATCCCGGATCCGCGATTAGAAACCAAACTCAGGTATGATATTAGGCGTGCAATTAAAATAAAATAAATCAAATTTGAGTCAGAAATGTAATCAGAATCAGCACTAGTACAACTGCTCAATGCTAAACTGGTGCTTATGCTGGTGGTAGACCTTCTGCCATATGCTTTGTTGAATAAAAAGGTTTTAGAGAACTGATGGCCCCATGATTACCCTCAAGACCAATCGGGGAGCCAGCAGGCAAGCCGGCCCCTTGCACAAGGCCGACGACTAGACCCTGTGCAAACTGGCCTTCCATTTCCATTTGCGTGGCCTTGAAGATGCTTGTTTAATTCCCGTTACCAACTGCATGAAGGTGAGCCCAGCCAAGCTCTTTGTATTAAAAATGAGCCTTAATCTGTTTAGAAATGGCCGCCAGTTTTTCCCATCAATGGAGTGCCTTTGGAAGCCCAGCCAGAGCCCACCTTGTGTGTGTGTGATTGGTTTCAGTTATACCATTGAGGCCAATCAGGGAGCCGGCAGGCGAAGCCGGCAGGCAAAGCCGGCCCCCTGCGCAATGCCCACGACAAAGGCCCCTGTCCGGCCGTGGCCACCAGACCGGGGAGTCTCTCCCCCTCTGTCCGATCTCATACCAGCTGTTGTGCGTGACCTCTCACCGTCCCGCTGGCAGGAGGATGGGCGCTGATTCCTGATGCTTTGTTCCCGCCCCCTTCCTGCTAGCACACCTCTTTTCAGCTGGAGCCATTGCGTCTGTCTGCCCCCTTCACCCTGTGCGCATTGGGTGGTCCTTCTGGGCTGTGATTGGCAGGGCGTTCCATCTCGCCGTCCGTCCTCGGCGCCCTGCGGGCCACTTCATTCTCCCTCCTCGTTGTTTCCATGGCGCTCACAGTGCCTCGTTCCAAAGCTTGCAACCAAGCCAATTGAGTGGTGGCACGTCAACAATCTTCTCTGTCTTGGCCTGGCGCATTTATTGAGGCGTTCTCACTGTTCTCTACTTCCACCTGCACTTCACCTATATATAGCCTTTTCTCGAACAAGACTTGCTGCTCCTCAACATAAATTTCTTCTTACCCAAAGGTTCCTCTCTGGGTCTGCCTTCACTTGTTTTTCATACTGCCCTGCTCTAAGGCAATTCACACCACCTGTATGCCCCTTTCCGATTATTCCTGCGTGTTTAGGCCTTTTTCAGCTTTTTTTAATGCCATTTCCAGGTGTCCTGCATCTTCTGACTGCAGGGATGCTTTTATGTAACTGCTGGCTATAGTTAAATTCTGCATTTGGTCTATATTTCCGATTTTTTTTTATCTTGATCTGTTTTAAGAATCTGCTGGCTCAATACAAATGTTGCATTTGACTGAATTCCTTGAAACTCAAATCTAGTTGTGTTTAAAATCTGCTAGCTCTATTTCAAATTAACCCTGCTGCTCTTCGCTCCCCGGTCTATGCTATAATGCTGGTCTTTTCTACCAAGTTGTGAAAATCAATCAAAGTTCTATTGGTGCAATACTGCTATCTCAATTGCCAGGTCTTTTTTTACCTTTCCTTGACTTTCATTGCGTAATGCTCACTTTATTGGCTGCGCCTCCATATTTGTGAACTGTTTTTCTCCCCGTTCCTGTTGTAACCTAGGCCCTATTCCTCATTACCATTGAATTACTGTTTCACTTGTTGCATGTGACTCTTATACACTTGACTCGATGCTAGGCTGCCTGGTGAGCTCCTTGTGCATTGTACAGTTCCTCCTTCTACCCTCCATTTCCCCCTGTACTATGGTGCTCTCTATATTTCCTATTTACTCAAATTGCTATTCTATCACCTTTCCTACCCCTTTCTCGAAGTCTGGAAGGAAGAAATTTAAGAAAGCATTCCTGGTCTCCAACCCAGGGTTGCTCATTGCCGACACTTGCGTCAATGCTTCCTCCAGGTAGACTATTACTGACATCCTCTTTACTGTCCCCTCTCCTGACCTATGGACCCCCCATTTTTATCTCTATCCTCTCCCCTTTTTCTTTCTTGCGCATTAATGGCAGAACCAGATGGGGAATTCTCTTTGCACACTTCCTATCATTGAGGTGCATCATTAATGGCTACCAGAATGGCACTATCATGGCCCAAGGTTCTCAGCCCAAACTCCTCCTTCTTGATAGGTGGATTCCATCTCTCATCAACTGTCCCTCTTCCCCTGTCATTCCTCTTTCTTCCACACCTCTCGCCTCTTTGTTCCCACTGACGGATGAACCTCACCCCTGTAACCCAGCCTTGGAAGACCTTCAAAGGTGGCAACCAGCTTCACCTAGCTGCCCTCAATTCTCACTCTGTTGTCAAACACTCCTCTGACATCTGTCACCTCCTTCAAGACTTTGACCTAGATGTCCTCGCTTCCACTGAGACTTGGTTCAATGCCAGCTCTGTCATTGCCTTTGACACACTCCTTCCCGAGGGCTACAAGATCCTCTCCAAGCCCAGGGCCATCCGGTCTGGAGGCGGAGTGGACATTGTGTTCCCTGAATGGGTCCCTGCTTCCTTTATACCCACTCAATCCTACTCCTCCTTTGAAAGTCTTGTCTGTATGCTTTGTGTCTTTCCTACCCTCTCACTCACTCTCGCTTGCATCTACAGGACTCATGGGCTGTTCTCCCCTTTCCTTTCAGAGTGGGCCTCTCTTCTGACTTCTACCTCCAAGCTTCTTCTCCTTGGAGAATTCAATATTCATTTGAATTCTGCTGATGCAGCCACTCTACTCTTCTGCAACCTCTATGACTCTCTCTCCCTCACCATTCTTCCCTCTGGCCCAACCCACTCAGTCGGGCACACACTGGATGTGAAGAAAGAAAGAGACATGTATTGCTACCTGTCCGCCCACAGTGCACTCCAGAGGGAGATGAAGACCTCCCGTCTATTTATTTAATCAGTGATCTGCATTAATCATTTAAGTTTGCGTGTTTCAATCTCAATTAGATAAAAAGAACTTTCATTAAATTTAATCAAGAAATTCAAAAAGGGGCATAGGCTTAAAAGGAGTAAAACACCTTTTTACTAGTGTTTGTAGTTATCAAAGGCAGCGTTCAACAAAAAACGTAGCGATCAATAAACAACATGTCTCTTTCTTTCTTCTGGTTCTTTGATAGTCCCGAGTGGTCCCGTGACATTAGCCATAGTGCACCTGAAGTTTTGTTTGAAGTTTACACATTAATTCTGAATAGGGTCATTGAAAATTGCTAAGCACCTCAAGTTAAGAATTTAGTGCCTCCCGTCCCTCATAACACACTGGATGTGCTCATCTCTGCTGATATCTCCTTCTCTAACCCTCTCACTCCTCTTCTCTCCTGGTCTGACCAGGCTCTCCTCTCCTCCAATCTGGAGCTCCTGGCCTCCCTGGCTAAGCCCCTACCAGCACTGCCAGTCTCCTTCTCCGTCATTCGACTGATGAAGCGAGTGTCAGTAGCTGCTTTTGCCACCTCCTTCACTCCCCCCACTCCTACTATTCACTCTCACACTGACTCAGCTCTTACTAACCTTCACCTCTCCATCTCCAACACCATTGATATCCTTGCCCTAGCATGAGGATCTGCATGAAGCCTGCTGACAAACATAACAGTTGGTATGATTCTGACCTAGCCTCGCAGAAACGTAAGTGTAAAGCTGTGGAACTGAAGTGGCTGGCTTCTAGCACATCCTCTGACAAACTGGCCTACTCCAAAGGCAATACAGACTCTCCATTTGCTCCAGGAAACAGGCCCATGTCTAATCCTGCATCTCTGGGGCCGCAAACAACAAGGCTGAACCTTTCAAAATCTGTAAGGGACTTGCCAATCCTACAACATTCTCCACTTCTCCTCTTCCTTCTCAGTCCGGTGTGCAGTCTTTCCATAAAAACATTTTCCATCAAAACTTTTTCCATCAAAACTTTTTCCATCTAATATTTTCTAACAAAAATATGTTCATCAAATACATATTTGTGTGGAGTAAAGGGTTCATTTTGTTTGGGGTGGGTTTTTAAGGGTTCAAAATGGGGGTTAGTGGATGGACATATTTTCATTGGAAAAAATGTGATGGAAAAATGTGTAGATGGAACATTTTTCAATGGAAAGACATGCAAACCTCAGGCCCTCCGCACGGCGCTGGCCTCGCATTTCACAACCAAAACTCAGGACATCCTGTCCTCTCTCTCTTCTATGCCCTCCCCCACCTGCATGCACACGCCCCTGACCCCTCCTCTTCACCCTCCTACTCTCCTCCTTCTCACCCATAGCACCTGATGAGGTTATCAAGACAGTCTGCTCTAAGAAAGTCTCCTCCAAACAGGTGCTTACCTGCTCCTCCAGCACTATCAAGGACAACATTGCTTCTCTCGCTCACTCCTTGGCTGAGTTCTGTAACCTCTCTTTTGCCGCTGTCTTCTACTTCCCTTCACCCCTTAAGCACTCCCTTGTGCATACCCCTCCTAAAAGCCATCTGCGGACCCTTCCGGCCCAGCTAACGAACTCCCTATTTTACATACCACGTTCCTGGGCAAACTCCTGGAGAAGTTAGTCATCTCCCAACTAACCCACCACACTGAATATGTTGGATGCACAGAAACTGCTCTTCTGAACACCCATGATGATCTGCTCTCAAACCTTGACTCCATTTCTTTTTCCGCCCTTATCCTCCTTGATCTGTCCTCTGGCATGGTTGATCATTCCGTCCTCATAAATCGGCTCCATGATACCCCCTGGCATCACGGACCGGGCACTGGATTGGGTGACCTCTTTCCTCTCTAAGCAGCCCTACCAAGTCCAACTTGGCCCTTTTCTCTCCTTTACTACACTATCAACTTTGGGTGCCCCTCAGGGCTCTATCCTCTTGCTGTGGCTGTTCATCATTTACGTTTCCCCTCTCGCCCACTTGAGTTCCACCTTCTCTCCTCATTTCTAGTGGTATGCTGATGACACACAGCTTTTCTCCTCTTCCTCCACTCCTTCCTCTCGTATTCCGGACTGTCTGACTGCTATTCAGACATGGTGTGCTGCTAACGATCTCTGCCTTGCCACCAGTAAGACTGAGATCCTTTTCATTGGGACTAATATCCCCTCCTTCCCTGCTACACTCTGGTCACTCTTCTCGGGTGCCCTTCCCTCACCCTTATGTGAGGCTAAAATCCTGGGTGTGATTTTCGACTCCTCTCTCTCCTTCTCAACTCATATTGATGACCTTGCGAAGAACGCCCACTATCAGCTTCGCCTCCTCAGAGGCATTCTCCATTTCCTCACCTTCCCTCAGAAACTCGATGTCTGCAGAGCTCTGGTTCTCTCAAGGCTTGATTATTGTAACAGCTTTTTCCTTAATCTGCCTCTTTCCTCCCTCCGCCCTCTTCAACTAATCCATAATAGGACTGCAAGATGTATCCTTGGCCTCAAGCCCAAGGCCTGCATCTCTCCAGCCCTAAATTCCCTTCACTGGCTTCTGGTTGGTGCAAGGATCAAATTCAAGACCCTCTGCATCATCCACAAGGCCTTCTGCGGTCTGGGACCCCACTATATCCAACTCTCTCTCCTGAAATACCTCCCGGCTATAGTCCTTCCATCCTCTAGCTCCAACTGTCATGATTCCTGTCCCTCATGTCCCCAGCCCTCCAAGATGTCAGGCTGGAGCTAGGCCATGATCACCTACATGGCCCTCAAGGGCCGCTCCATCCCTCCAAAGACCCACTTGTAGTCAGACTTGGCGCTTGTGGCACCAGACTCACTCACTCCCATAGGATAGCATTGGGGATTGGACTTGTAGTGCATTGATGGGGACAAGATGGATGCCCCCACATATCTCGGTTCCCAGAACTGCATGTGCAGTCTAGTCTTTTGGGTGTGGTTCAGCCCTGAGACACCTGTAATACCCAGAGACTATTTAAGCCACGCCCAGGCTGAGAAACATGCTTTGTGTTTTCTGCACCTGCAGCGTGACACCGTGTTTGGATCGGTCTCCAGTAGGCCTGCATCTTTCTTCTGCGCTCAGCTCCTGCAAGAACAAGAACACCGTTAGGAACAGCCTTACCTTGCGGCGCTTCTGCCCATCATTCATCGCTCCTTCTGTTCTGCGGGCATCTTCGGTGGTGTCATTCCCATCCCGGCACGCCGCTTCCTAAGGAAAAGGGAAAAGAACAGAAAAAAGGCATTAGTAAGCACTCAGCAAATAATCTCTTATTTTTTAAAGACCGTACAAGCTTCAAACGCTTACCTGAATCCCAGCCGCTCTGGGGGAACTCTGTCTCCGGAACTTCTCATGCATCTGCAAGAGGGAAAAGACACTCCAGGTTAGCGTGGAAACATCTAGAGGCGCTGCATACCGCGCTTACTCACCGGATTTCTTCTTCATAACCGGCATCCACGCTGAAAACGTCGCGGCACCTAAAACACACAGAAAAAGAACTCGGTTCAATACAAATACGAAAGGGTTGCATCGCGCATCGCACTCTCACTCACCTTCAGCGCTACTCATCTCAGCATCAGGTTGCCATCCCCGGACGCCGGCCATCACCTAAGGAAGCAAAGGAACGAAGTTAGAGAACTGTTCAAAAGACTCATTATACTTACCTGTCGGACTCTTGCCAGTGAAGTAACTAGGCAGCAATGAGCCTGCATCAATCAACGTGCCCCTGCGCTGAAAGCAGGACAGAGAGCACACTTTCCAAGAAAACAAGGTGAGCTGTGGATCAAAGGGAGGGGTTTGACCCCGGGGAAGAAGGGGTTCAAGCACACAGAGACAATAGGGACTTAAACTCTGCCAATCCTGTGTTTCAGGCCCAGTCTCCAGTCGAGTTGACTCCAGGGAAGGGTTCGAGGTCGTAAGAGGTCAGAACAGGCTGAGTGACGTCCCCGTGGATACCAGGTGAGCGTTACAGAACACAAAGCCTCACATCAAAATCCACCTGGGCGTCATGGAAATGTCAGAAACTGACCAGTTAGCCCACATGTTGGGGCAGCTACGTTCCGAAGTACATGCAGCCAGGCAGGAGACAAACACCCTGAGGAGAGAGCTGATAGTAGCCAAAGAATGCACTGATGATTTGAGCCGGCAACTTCTCCAGTCACAAAAAGGGCATGCACCCTTGCCATGGAGTGTGCCCTCGATGCCAGCACCATCAGCCAATCCCGTTCAGATAACCCTTCCTGGGGCAGTTCCCTTGGCCCCGCCTGAACGATTTACGGGGGATCCCAAGAGGTTTTCAATGTTCATGAACCAGTGCCACCTGCACTTCCTTTGTAGACCAGGGGCCTTTCCGAATGACCAATCACAGGTCGCTTTTGTGCTATCCTACCTGAGTGGTAGCGTCGTGGACTGGTCTGTACCCTTTGTGGCCCAAGACGATCCTTTGCTGCATGACTTCAGGGGCTTTCAGCAGGAGATGGAAAAGCTGTTCGCCCATCATACTCATGGACAGGCATTAGACAACAAACTTCTGTCCCTACGCCAAGGGAATCAAGACCTATTGACATACATAGCCACATTCAATAGACTCGTAGTTGAAGCAGAATGGCCAGTGGAGAAGAGAACCACGTTATTTCATTGCAGGCTGTGGGGGGAGCTCAAGGATGTTCTCGCATAAGTAGTGAACCCCCCGAAAGACTGCTCAGAATTCATTGACCTTGTTGTTCAACTGGATCATAGGTTGCAGGACCGAAGAGCAGATCGAACCAGACCGGACCCTCGCCCTATGTATGTGCGTTCAAAGGACAATATTGCCCGCACAACGGAAAGTTCAGGAGAACCAATGCAAATCGGGGGGGTCAGATCCCCCTCGACTAAAGTGGAAAGGGATAAAAGGAGACAGCAGCAGTTATGTCTGTACTGTGGAAGGTCAGGTCATTTCCTTAAAGAGTGCCCTGTGAAGCCACGGAGGAGGACGGTAGGGGCCATGGACAAGGAAGATACCATCAAGGAATCGGAAAACTCCCCAGCCCGGCAAGTGTAGGGGTCCACTTGTTGAGTGAAGAAAGTGAACTACAGACCTCCCATTTTGTGGTCTTGATCAATCACCAACAACCAACATCTCGGATGCACGCAGTGAGAGCGTACATTGACAGTGGAGCCGTTGGGAATTACATCGACCAGGATCTTGCGGCAAAGATGGGGCTTCCGTTACGCCCTAAATCAACCACTGACACTGTTACCACTGTCGACGGCACGGAAATAGCTTCTGGTCCAGTATCCCAATGCACTGCAGCTTTAACCCTTCTTTGCCAGGATGGACACCAAGAATCTATCGTTTTCGACCTCACCACAGTTCCGGTTGATTTTGGGAATGCCATGGTTGTGGCCTTTCCCGAGACTTGTGCTCACACATGTTATCGCCAAGAGAAACAACCAATAGACACCAGAACCTCCATGCTTGCGACTGTGGCAATCGGCACCCTACCAAGTGAATACCAGGACTTTCAAGATGTCTTTCAGAAAGAACAGGCTAATACCCTGCCACTGCATAAACCATACGATTGCCAAATCGACCTGATACCCAGTGCACAAATCCCTTGTGGGCGAATTTACGCACTCACGCAACCAGAAAACCAGCACATGAAGGCCTATTTGACCAATACCTGGCCAACGGGTTCATCCGTCCCTCGAAGTCTCCAGCAGCCAGTCCTCTATTCTTCGTACCGAAAAAGGAGGGGGGCTTGAGAACGTGCATCGACTATGGCGCACTGAATCAGATTACCGTAGAAAACCGCTTTTCGCACCAAATACGGCTTGTACGAATATCAAGTAATGCCCTTTGGCCTTTGCAACACGCCTGCAGCATTTCAATACTTCATGAACGATGTCCTACGGGAATTGATTGATGTCTGTGCTCTAGTGTACATCGACGATATTCTAGTATATTCCGCATCAAAGCAGGACCACGTTAAACACGGCTGATCCGTATTGGAGAAACTCCGTCAGCACCAGCTCTATGCCAAGCTCGAAAAGTGCTCATTCCTCGCCTCTAAGGTGGAATTCCTGGGCTTTATTCTCAGCCCGAATGGAATCCGAATGGATGTACACAAGGTAGATGCTATCCTGAAATGGCCATCCCCAAATTCATTCAGGGGAGTTCAAAGTATGCTGGGTTTTGCAAACGTCTATCGCCGGTTCATCCCAGGATTTTCGCAAATCGTGCATCCCATCACGTCATTGCTAAGGAAAAGCAACAAAAAGTTCCAGTGCACAACAGAAGCAGAGGAAGCTTTCCAGGAACTCAAAGCAAGATTCACATCTGCCCCAATCTTACGCCACCCTCGTCCTGATCTCCCATACCTGGTGGAAATTGATGCCTCAAGCATGGCTATGGGAGCCGTCCTCTCACAAAAGGACCCCGAAATGGGGTTGGACCCCGGGGAAGAAGGAGTTCAAGCACACAGAGACAATAGGGAGTTAAACTCTGCCAATCCTGTGTTTCAGGCCCAGTCTCCAGTCGAGTACACTCCAGGGAGGTCATAAGAGGTCAGAACAGGCTGGGTGACGTCCCCGTGGATACCAGGTGAGCATTACACCAACTCTCTACAAATCAGATGTTTCTCCAGGCAGAGAGTGTGGGGTAGATGTCTCTCTTCGGTGGGAGCCTCCCTCTGGAACGGCCTCCCTGTCCCTCTCCAACTTGAAACAAAAAGTGTCTAAACTTAAAGACACTCCCGTCCCCTGCACACCTTACAAGCTGAAATAAATCAGTCAAATTTCATAACATTTGCACTTTTATATATAGAAAGAATTGTCAATTTAGAACATAGGTAACAAAATATCTTCATAAAAGTACAGAAAAAAGGTATCAACTGACTTCCAATATGGCCAGCATGAAAAACAAATCAAACCAGACAAAGAAATAAGCTCCCAATTTTGAACTGCAGCTTCAAGCTCTACGCGTTTCGGGGACTATCCCCTTCTTCAGGAGCTAAAATATCTCACAGTGGGAATGTTGTCAAAGAAAATAGAGTCTCTGTCGGTGCATCTGTCTGTGCACGACGTACACAGTACCAGGATCTCCAACTTGAGCCAGATCTCCTTAAGTTCCGGATGCTTCTCAAGACCTTCCTTTTTTCCTCCTCCTCCTTCCCTCTCCACCTCCCCTGCTAGTCTCCTCCTGCTGCTTTGACTGGTTGCCTGTTGTACCTTTTGAGTCTTTTCTGGGTTCAGGCCCCCATTCGACCAGTCTTTACCCGCACCCTTTCCTACCAGCACTTGCCCTCAGTTACCCTTCACTGACTAGTCTTCTGAGGCTGGTCCACTTCCTTTCCTCACACTACTAACCTCTGCCCCTGTCTTCCCCCTCTCATTTGCCCTCCTGGGCACCCTTTAGCACTTGCTGAGCCCCTTGGGCCACCTGTATCCGCACTTCTCCTTCTTCACCCTCTCCCCATCCCTTCGCCTTTATCTTTCCCCCCCTCCCATGAACTTCTTATACTGCACTTGCATGATCAGAATGTCACAAGGTCTAGTAGTACCGTTATTGTGGTTTTCTCCTCTGTTCCCCCCCTCAACACTCCTTCTTGTCTTGTGGCCCCTGTAAACACTTTCTGCTGCATAGGCGCCATACAAATGTTCAATGAAGAAGTGTTGAGGCCTACATGTAAATTCCCTGCTGGACTTACTTTTCATACTTCATACAAGACTGTACCTGCATTGGAAGATAGAGTAGTTCTTGCGGTGATAAAGGCCTTCGAGAAGTCAGAGGATGGAAAAGTCTAGTTCATCATGAGTATGTGGACAAGTAGACAAAGGACTGATGACATGGCTCTAACAGTACATTGGATCACTTTCCCTCTAGTGGCGAGCAAGAGAAGTCATCATATCATGCTGTCAACCAACAAGAAGCAGGCATCTGGGATTCAGTGGAGCAGGTGGTGGCAGAGTGGCGAACTCCATGGCTAATAGCATTGGGCGTTGGTGTTGGTATAAGCTGAATAACCAGAGTTGTAGCTATTTTCTGAAGGTGAGGTGATTGTTGTGAAAAGCAGTTCAGGAATATGGTTGCTGAGTTTCATTGAGAGGAGATAAGAACATCTGCAGAGTTTTCTGCTAAAGCTTGGCACTGTTACTTAGACATCATAAGGACGGCGGGAAACAGGGATGAATAAGCATCTCTAGAGAACCTCTGCATGATTCTGATCCATGGCCTCGTAGTGCTGCAGAGCCTCACCCTACTGCAGGCCACTAGGGAGCCTCAATGGTGGGATCACGCAAAGCTACATAGTCTCATCCAACCTTGGCAGCCCCCCTATTCTCTCCGGGGGTCTTGAATCCAAGAAATACAAAAAAACACAATATGAGCCTAGCAGGGATCATAGGAACCAGCAAACATCTGGAGGTGGGAGAAGACGAGCATGTCCGGTCAGTGCTCACCTGGGCGAGCTGCGCTCAGGACGGCAAACAGAACAGAATGATTGTGGGTAGACCAACTCTTCTTATAGCCCATGGGAAAGGGAGCGTGGAGGCCCCTTAAAAGGGAGGGCATTTGGGGGAGAGCCTCTTGAGGATTGCAGCCTGCCTTCACATGTTTGTACATGTGCTGAGAAGAGAGGATGTAGGGGTAATAAGGTATTCTGCCAGTTAGCTTCAATGGCACTGTAATTGAAAACCTGTAATTACAGAATTCAAAAGATGTTAGTCATGAGCCTTTTGGCTATAACGTTGTGTCATATTTGTGCAAAATTGATACTGTAGCTTATGATAAATTGTTTAATAAAAAGGTGTAAACATGATGTTCAAGAAGGGGCGGGTCAATTTAACCTGTTACATGGCCACATTAAACATGTAAAATATTCTTTTCGATTGACTGCAATATGGTGGATTTACAAGTTAATGACATGGTGAGCAATCATGTCTTTTGTGGATAAAATCTCATTTACTTTGACCAGTATTGAGAGAGAACATGTGTGCTGTGGTAATGTGTTCTAATTTTTACAGAAAATACATCCAACGTGATACCCTTGCATGAGAATAGATATGTCTAAAATGCATTTTCATTTTTAAATATATCCAAACGCTAGATTTCTGGTTCAAGCTCTTTATTGTTTAGTAAACTGTATATGTATGCATGTAATAATCTACACATCGCAATTGGTTTTTGAAAGTACATACATTTCCATTTTAAATGGAACATGTACCACTGCAGGTCAGCTTTAATTGAAAACAGAAGGTGCTATTTTTGTTGGATCCATCAGCATAAATAGCAATTGTCCAAGGGATAAACAAGACGAATTTTCATTTCAGACATTTTGAAGGAATAGTAGCTGTGATTGACGCTCCACCAGTTGACACCGCTCTGGCTGATGACAGTTGAGTATAGCCCATTCAGGCTGAAATGGAAACATTTGTGGTACCACCAGGCCCCTGTCCAACACACAGCACAGTTCCGGTCATACGGATCGTTATCCTTATCTCGAGTGGTGAAAGGCATACTGCGATGTACATCCATGGAATCACCTGTTAAAACAAGCAGGAAAGCTCATTTTCTATCTGCTAGTACAGTAGTCTCTGGATAACGCAGGTCCCTTTGGAAACAGGCTGATTAACAATGAAAACACCAATACACATTTTATTTTTAGTTCACATCTCTTGATATTGGTAGTTTAGTGAGAAAGAATTATGAAAGGACTGGATAGAGGCAAAATGGTAAGTTTGAAGAAGTCTTTATTGTAACAGGCCCGCCCGGAGCACCATGGCCTCTGTTCACACCAACGGTCCCTGTCTCTGCCTGGGGACCCCTGCATTCCAATAACAACAGGGGCGCGGGACAGAGACAGGACCCGCATTACCAGCAGAACCTTTGCTAGTCATTACATATCTCTCCCCTCAAGGAAAAAAACAAAATGACAAAGCATATATGAGAACAACTAATATAACCAAACACAAAACAGATTATTCAAACAACAAACACTTTTAAAACATTTCAATTAACGTATATAGTCCCCTAAAAAAACAGGTTCTCTTGTAACCCTCCTTCTCTGAATGACCCCATCACCATTACCAGATTCCACAACCACACCTCTCTGCATATCACCTTTCTTCACACCTTCCACAACCACACCCCTCTGCTT
The DNA here is from genome assembly GCF_040938575.1 of Ambystoma mexicanum. Lineage (NCBI taxonomy): Eukaryota > Metazoa > Chordata > Amphibia > Caudata > Ambystomatidae > Ambystoma > Ambystoma mexicanum. The sequence continues at coordinate 305,172,253 of NC_090929.1, read as the reverse complement.
ATCGCCCTCCTTCACACCTCCACTTACAATTTGTTTGTCCTCCTCGCTCCTCACTTGTACCTCAGTGGCTCTAGCTAACCTAGCCTTGGACAATACTTCACCACCCTCAAGAATGACTACTCCATTCTGCATTGCAGCACTTGCGACCAAGAAATCTACTTTCAACTCATTTATTTGTGTACCTAGGATTTTTGATATACCCTGATTCCCCTACACCCCACTCTCGAATCCTCACCCCCTCTCACCTATCAAATTTTCCTTTATTCTTCTCTTATCTAGGTCTGACCAATCTCACTATCTCCTTTCTGTCCACCGCAACTGATTTCGCCATACCCGACAATCCTGGGCAAAGCTTTGTCCCGGGTTCTCTTCCCTTGAGAGACACAAATGGCGAAAACACTGTGATTGAGTGTGGCGTAGTTAAGTAACTCCATGTCACATGATTAAGTACCTCCCTCCGTGGTTGTCCCATTCGCAGTGCCATTTGGATCAACCCCTTCAAATATCTGTTTACTCTTTCTACTAACCCATTGGCTCTAGGATGATATAATGCTGTCCTGGTATGTACAATGCCGTAACCACCCAAAAATGTCTCATCATCTCTGACACAAACTGCACTCCGTTATCTGATACCAACTCAGTAGGGACTCCTTCTTTAAGAAAAATCCTCTCCAAAAATCAAATCAAATCTTTTGCAGTTACCTCTCTAACTGCCTCCCATTCCACCCATTTGGAATGAAAATCCACCAACACAAATGAAAATTTGAACCTATCACCCAAACCAGCTGTGGGTCCCATGATATCCACTGCCAACTTTACCTACGGTTCATCTGGAACAGTGTTGGGAACCATGGGTGTGTACCGCACCACTCTGCATTTGTCGCTTGACTGGCAATACATACAATTCTTCACACACCTTTCAGCCATCTTACCTCTCTAACTGCCTCCCATTGCACCTATTTGGAATGAAACCATTTTGAACCCATCACCCAAACCAGCTATGGGTCCCATGATATCCACTGCCAACTTTACCCATGGTTGGTCTGGAACAGTGTTGGGAACCATGGGTGTATACCACACCACTCTGCATTTGTAGCTTGACTGGTAAGACATGCAATTCTGCACACACCTTTCAGCCATCTTATCCATCCCTGGCCACCAATAATGTTGTCTCAATTTCCTTTTCATTGTCCCATCACTTGGATGCCCTTGATGTGCCAATTCCACCAAAACTACCCTAAGGGTCTCCGGAGGCATATCAAATTGCCCTCTCCTCAACATTCCATCGATCAAACTTAGTTCCTCTTTGACTTCCCACCACACATAAAACCTTCTGTCAATCACTTTCTTTTCTGGCCAACCCTCTACTGTCCACTGTTTTATCAACTTCAAACCCTCGTCTAATTGTTCTTCATGCATGCATCTCTCTCGTCCCACTGCACTCTTCACTTCAGCCACAACACATTCCTCCATCTCCCACATTCCTGTATTTTCCTCCCTCTCCACAGGTAATCTCTACAGGCAATCTGCTACCACATTTTTTTTTTCCTGGCAAGTAACTTACATTGAAATTGTACATATGAAGTCCTAAACCCCATCTGCTGATCCTCGGAGATCCTAATGTCCATCTGCCGCTCTCAAAAAGTTGTACCATTGGTTTGTGGTCCGACCTTACAACAATTCTCCTCCCTCGCAAGAAGTACTTGAAATGAATAACTGCTCAGAACATTGCTAAAGTTTCTCGCTCAATGACTGAGTAATTTCCTTCCGCACCTCTGAGGGCACGAGAAGGGAACGCTATTACTCTCTCTGAGTTGCTCTTATATTGAATCAATGTTGCATCTAATCCCAAAGCACTGGCATCTAAGACCAAAACACACTTGTCAGCTAGGTCAAACTTCCCAATCGAGGGCGCTTTGATTATCCCCTCCTTGATTTTTTCAAAAGCCTCTCCACACTCCACACTCTACACTCCACTGGAACTTAACACCCTTTTTGAGCAAACTCCTCAGTGGCGTAGACATAGATGCAAAATCTTTAACAAATTTATGATAGTATTCCGCCAAACCAAGGAACGATCTAAATTGATCTGTATCTGTTGGCAAAGGAGCACCTTTGATACCATCAACTAGACTTTCTTTGGGTTTGACACCTTCACAGTCAACCACATGTCCCAAATATTCCACACTCTCAACTCGAATTCTGCTCTTGCTTCTACACATGATCAGGCCAGCACTACTCAACCTACTTAACACCTGCCTAAGGATCTCATCATGCTCTCTCTCAGAATTAGCATAAATCAACATGTCATCTTGAAAAATTACAATGTTATGCACTCCCCCGATTACTGTTTCCATCACTCTTTGGAAAATGGCTGCCGCCGACACCAGCCCAAACAGCATTCTGCAGTACTTGAAAGTTCCCAACGTGGTTACAAATGCAGTTAGATGTTGGCATCCTTCAGTCAGAGGTACCTGGTGGTATGCTAGAGATAGGTCTATCACTGAGAAAAGCTTTGCACCATTCAGTGTTGTAAATTGTTCTCCAATGATGGGTAGTGGGTGCCTGCCAACTAAAATGTTCCTATTTAAATCTCTCCAGTCTACACAAAGTCTTATCTCTCCATTCGATTTGGCTGCCACCACCACAACCGGAGACAGCCATTCGTAACCTTCCATTCTCTCAATAATTCCTCTTTGCAGCAGGTTTTCAATCTCTTGTTTCACTTTGCAAATAAAATTCTGTGGTATTGGTCTAACTTTATGTACCTTGGGAATTGCTCCATTCTTGAGAATGATCTCATGTGCGAAACCCTTCAACACCCCTAATTCTTCAGTAAAAACTTCTGGAAACTCCTGCTCCCATTTGTCCTTTACTTCAGCCACAGCGATGGGATATTCTGCACTCGCTTGTATTCTTATCCCTAACTTCCGCTTCTCACCCCAGCCTAAAAGTGACAATCCCTCCTTGGTCAAATAGACATCCGCCTCACAACTCCGGCCTTTATACTTAATGGATGCTTGAAACTTTTCTAGGACTTTGATTTTTACATTTCCATAGGCATACGGTTCAATCATATGCTCACTGGGTTGCTCCACTTTCCCTTGTACACACCCTTCAAATGTTTTCCTTGATATTAGTGTCCAAGGAGAGCAGCTGTCAACCTTCATGGTGACTACTCTTCCTTCGATCACAAAAACATCTGTTGGTCCGTTCCCTCGAGAGGACATATCTGCCACCTCCAACACATGCTTCCCTTGGTGACTCAGTGGAACCACAGAACTTTCCTCTTGCTCTGAGAGTCTTCCTCCTGCCTCTACATTGTCTATGGTTCCAGAATCAGAGCAGACTCTTGTGAAATGTCCTCTTCTTTTACATTTCAGACAATTGATATTCCTGGCCGGGCGAGACATACTTGAGGAAATATGGGGATTACTACCACACTTAAAGCATTTGACTTATCAGTTCATACTTGGTTTCTTTGTTCCCTTCATTGCCTCAACTTCAGTCCCTTGTTTGTCCGCTCTCATGGTTGACATATACTTGCACGTCTGCTCCATACTTCTAGCCATCTCTACCACCAAATCCAATGTAAGATCCTTAGACAACAATCTCTCTTGCAGCTTGGCGCTATTTGTACATCGGACTAATTGATCTTGAGTGAGTGAGTCTGTAAAATGTCCAGAATCGCAGGTATGGCTCAAAGTTCTTAGTGCAGCAATGTACTTCTCCACCGGTTCTTGTGGTTCCTGGGATCTCGGTAAGAACTTATGCCTTTCGAATGTGGTATTCCTTTTTGGTTCAAAGTGAGCTGACAGCTTCCTCTCAGCTGTGCTATATTGATCAGCATCTCCCTGACCGTCTTGGGGCAGATCTGGTAACGCATCATATACACTAAGGTCTTCCGCCCCTAAATTGTGCAGCAGGATTGCTTCTTTTCTGGCAGGCACAAACTTTTCTCCACCTATGACAACCAGATATGCGTCAAACAGTTTTTTCCAGCGGTCCCATCTGATAGCCGGCGTACCGGGCTTTGGTAGGAAAGGTGGGGGTGGAGCCATACTTGCTGCCGCCATGTTTGCAGTGTTATTGTACCAGTTTTGACTTCCTGTGTTGCAACACAATCTAATTCCTAAATGTTATCAACAGGTTTAAGTTTGCAGTATAATTATGCCAAATTGGCACCTTGCTTAATATTTTTTTTCTTTATTCCTTTCCCTTGCTCACAAACTTAATAGTAGGTCCATGTACCTGCAGTGCCCTTATTTATTTTTCCTGTAGGCCATTCAATTGTCACTGCTGTTTATGGTCCCTTTTGCTGTGCCCAGTCTTCTTTAAAAGGTTGAGTATAGGTGTACACCACTAGTTCAAAGAAGTTTTTTAAGTAATTTAAAGTTATATTCAGGTAATATAAGGTGCGGGGGAGAAACTGGAGTCATGGCACAAAACCCTGACACATGAAAACAAAAAAAGGAAAAGGATTCGACTTGGGAATCCTCCCGTCACCTGCACACTTTTAAGTGTTTGGAACAAGTCCAATACTGTTATTTTTATGTATACAATAAGTATTTCACAATAATTAACAAAGGGATGTCAATAGGCAAAAATGTACAAAAATATTTTTTATGTAACACAAACAATGTGATTCAATTCTTTCAAAATGAAATTAACAACATGAAAACGCATCAATGGTATCAAAAGAGCACATCAAGTTTAGAGAGAGAAAGTGTGCAAATAAAAGGGGTTTATATATGTGTGAAATCCAATTCACTTGGCGACGCGTTTCGAGGATGTTTTCCTCTTCTTCAAATGGCCCAAATTGGATTCTTTAACAAAAAACAGAGGAATAGTCGTTTAGTTACTTATAAATCTGGAAACTATTAATCAGTTGCAACAAGTTAAGTAGATGTACAATTTAAATGTGTTGTTGTCAGTTGCTTTAAACACTGCAGAATTTGCTCCAATGTCGAAATATAGACTCAAATATGGTAATTAGGTAAACGAAATACTTTTCCTGAACAATATAAAAGTATCGGCTGAGTACTAATCACTCTGTGGGGCTAGCAAAGGGGTCATTCAATACAGATTAGAGGGACACGGGAAAAGAGGGGCCGTGCATAATAGAGAAAACAAGTGTGCTTGGAGGAGGATAGTGAAAGGTTAGAAGCCAAAGTCAAATGAAGAATTACCAGTGTAGAGTGATGGTTGCAGAGTCAACGTACTGAATACGATAAGTATTTAAAAAAAGCTCATAGCGCGTTATATCTGAAAGAGATATGTAAAAATGGTTCGAGTGAAAAGATAGCAAAAAGATAGCTATAGAGTAGTTCTGACGAGGTCCAAGAAAAAATAATAAATAAACGTACCAAAAGGTGATGAAATCTTAGCATGGTGAAATAGAAGAAGAGCGGTGACAATGTCACAGAGTTGCTCAATTCCAAGCCAGCAAATGACAACATCATTAGGAGGTCCAACCTATGCATATTGGTTGAAAAGTAGATCGAAAAGTAAATATAAGTAACTGGCATCGGTAATTCAGAATAACGTATAAGAGGTCTCTACTAATTAGTACCTCAAAGGAGCGTCTAACCCAGTAGACACATGTAGGGGATAACAGCTCAGCAGACTTGCTGTGAAGGTGGAAAGTCCAAGTCACAGCGTGCGCTGCAGCAAAGAAGGTCTGTAAAGTAAGACGGATATACAATGAATAAGGAGAAAAGTCCTAAGAACGAGTGCAGTTCTAGTCTGAATGAGGGTGCAAAACCGCTTACCTAAAGTGCAGAAACGAGCGATCCGCACAAAGTCTATTTTCAATGCTGAGTCGAATACACAGCTCCGCGTCCTCACACAGCAACCATGGAAACATCGAGCGCTGTAGAGGATCAGGGGTAGTATAATAAGAGAAGGGTCTAGAATAGTTGGAAATACGAGCGGACATCTTAGAATGGTCAGAGAAAAATGGAATGATATGTACTGCAGAGTAAAATGTGAAGGGAGTAATAGTAGAACACTGTATAGACACAGACGGTTATGAATGGGAGTACAAAAAAAGGGATGTTTGAAATCTAAGGAGGACATCCAATATGTAAAGAAATATACATATGTGGATGTATGCCGAACCCGAAAGAAGACGGTACAAAGGATGGGGAAATAGAGAAGTTCCCAGGTGGAAAATGCATTTATCTAAACAATCAAGAGTAGAGAAAAATTGAAAATATGCAATTGAATAACAGCGCTGCCAGGCCGTCAGAACGATGAGAAGTCAGGCCAATCAAAAGCCAAAAATCAAAAACAGTTACTTAATTAGCTAAAGGTGTAGTTTCGGGAAATTCAAACACAGTTCAACATAGGATGACCATAATTAAAACAAAATATGCAAATAATGTACAGCTTATGTTAGACATTATCAAGCAGTTTTCAAATAAGTATTTACATTGATTCATGCATAAAACGTAACAATGTTAAGCAGTAGAGGCCCTATGTATTTCAATTATATAGTAACTTATAGACATAACTGGGTGAATTTGGTATATAATCCCAATATTACAGGTCTGACACTAGTATTGTGATACATCTTGATCACACGAAGCAATTTAAGGTAAAGTCCTCATTAAGGCCCCAAGGTTGTAGGGCCCCCATTTTATCGATCCAGTACGCTTCTCTTTGTAATAGGAGGGACAGATAATCACCTCCTCTTGTGGGGCGTCTAACAACTTCAAGAACTTGAAATTTTAGCTGTGCAATGGAATGCTTTTGTAAATTAAAGTGGCGAGCCACTGGTGAATACTGGTTATTGCATCTAATATTTGACTTACGTTCTGTCAATCTCAGTTTGATTGGTCGTTTAGTCTGGCCTACATAGACTTTACCACAGGGGCATTTCAACAGGTAGATCACTCCAGATGAAAGACAGGTTGAATAGTCTCTAAGTTTGATCTTTTGGCCGTTCCTCGGGTGAGTCACAACATCACCTTTGATCACGTTGTTGCAGTGTGTACATCCCAGGGAAGGTTTCCAACTTTTTAGTGGTTAAAAAGAGTTGAGTCTCCTTGGGAGTTTTCTCGGCTTTCATGAGCTTATCTCTGATGTTTTTCCCCCTCCTGAAGCACATCATTGGCGGAGTCCGACTATGATTCGGAATGTAGTAGACAGCTTCATGATCAGACTACATATGCCACTTTAGATCATGATCCTACTATCTCAATCAAACAGAATTTAATTATTCTGCTGGACAAAGCACTCGAACTTGATTGGGTAAATGAACACACATACAAGTTCCTGCTCAAGGATCACCCGAGAATTCCGAATTTCTATACTCTGCCAAAGATCCATAAGGACCCAATCAAACCCCCTGGTAGACCCATTGTCGCAGATTTGGACAGCATAAACCAGCCACTTGGTGTTTACATTGATTTTTTCCTGCAACCGCTAATTCAAAAAACCCCCACTTATACCCGAGACACAACTCATTTTTTACAGAAGCTTAACAATGTCATTTTTCAACAGGATCACCTGATGTTTACTATAGACGTCAAAAGTCTATACACTTCTATACCACACGACCTTGGAATTGAAGCAGTAGAATGGCTTTTACTTCAATCACCGGAAGTTCGAGCCCAAAAGGAATTCATTTTAACTCTTCTACAATTCATTGCTGAAAATTCTTATTTCCAATACCGCAATCAGTTTTTCCTTCAGGTCCCTGGTACATCCATGGGCGCAACTATGGCGCCAACTGTTTTATGTACAAATTTGAGTTGGACCACATTTTGAACAAACCCGAATGGAAGAAGAATATTTACATGTGGACTCGATACATAGACGAAATTTTTGGCATCTGGACAGGTACAGATACAGCATTTGATGACTTCTTTGATCACCTTAATAACATTGACCAACTAGTCCAATTTACTAGGGAATCATCACGGGACACGATTACTTTCCTAGATGTACAGATAACAAAGAAAGACAGTGGTTATAGCACTACCCTTTTCCGGAAGCCAACTGATCGCAATAATCTGCTACACCGCCTCAGTTTCCATCAGCCAAGCTTATTAAGAAACTTGCCATTCAGCCAACTTCTTCGAGTTAAAAAGATTGTGAGTGACCCCGAGGATTGTATTTTACAACAACCGGCTATGAAAGAGAAATTTCTTGCAAGAGGTTACCATCAAGAGGAACTGGATTCTGCAGTTGAAAGGGTTAACAGCCTGGATCGTGATACTTTACTGTCCGCTCCAAAGAAACCAGCAAGGGACCTTACATCACCAGTGTATGTATCTAAATTCTCCACTCAGAGCAATAAAATCAAACAAACAATTAAGAAACACTGGAATATTTTCAAAAATGATACAAGAGTACAAAACTTGTTCACTGAATGACCTGTGTTTGTATACCAGAGGAGCAGGAACCTCAGGGACGAACTTGTACATACAAGACCTCCATTGAAAAAAAACTATCACACAACGCACTGGTACATTTCCCTGCCTACACTGCATTAATTGCAACTCCGTCATTAAAGGTAATATAATCTTCCATCCACGCACAGGCAAGAAGATCATCCTCAAGACATATGGCACATGCGACAGTGCCAACACCATATATGGCATTAAATGTCCTTGCGGAAAATATTATGTTGGCCAGTCAACTAGAGCAGCCAAAATCAGATGGACGAACACCGGTCATGTATTCGTAATTCCAATCCTAGTTCGGCTGTGGCTCGCCACTGGGCCATGAACAATCACAATCTTTCACAGATTAAGTTTCTGATTCTGGAAGTACTCACAAGAAATTATCCTCATGAGGATTTAGGTCTACGCCTCAATCGCAGAGAGACATTTTGGATTGATAATCTCTGCAGTTTGGTCCCGAGTGGTTTGAATGAGGAAATCAATTACCTTTGTTATATTTGATTGTGATACCACTGTTTTTCCTGTGCCACAGGTGTATGCTTTAACATGTTCTCATACATAGGGGTCTCTTTGCCCTGTTCTCTGATTACAGACGTTTTATTGCATTTGCTACGTTGTATGATGTTCTGAACATTTGCATACCATCTTTGTTTCATGGTCTCCCCGTGTTGACACCCATTGAACCTGAGTTGAATTTGACCTCTGAAGCAATGTTTGCATCACTTCACCTCACAAAGCCTTCTTGCTCTATTTCTTTATTATTGTCTGGCATATGCCACTTCGCATTTTGTGTAATCATGGTTGGAGCATTTGAATAACAGCCCTTGTGCATGTCCCGGACGATGTCTGGGACCCAAGGTGCCACCTCTCGGCGACACCCTCCGCACTGAGGCTATATTTGAACTGTTCACCAATTTTTAAATAGCCCTACCTGTTGAGGTCTATTGGGGTCCCCCCATATTGTTTACTGTTTTTTCATTGCCTACTATATTTTATTATGTCTTGCTGTCCAGACAACCACATTATCTGTGATAGTATTTTTTCTATTTCTATTATTTTATATTTTATTTTGTATTCAAATTTTGCTATTACAATTACAGGCACCCATTGGTGATCCCCCTAAAAAACTTTGTTGGCTGTTTTTGAGGGCCCTGGCCGACTTATCATCATTTTTCATGACCACCTGCATCTCTCAGATACGAGGTGGTCATGTGCTAAACAAAAGAACCGTTGCCCAGACAACGGCTTCACACGGCAGTCAGAGACACTGCCCTGCAGCTGCATGGTGGAGGAGCATTTCGCTCCGTGTACTGCAAGGTAAGAGTCTGACTTTAATATTTCCCTCTGACTACGGATGAGTGCATTTAAAGACATGGTTTTTAACTGGATCTTTTATGATTCACAGATTAGCTTCCTTGCAAACACGAGTGGATTTTCTCCATTCCTTCGTGTATTTTGTTATCTACAACCCACTGCCGAGTGGGTATGAATGCATGACGTTCTGTTTTGCACTACTGGCCACACCTATGAGGTAAAATCACGCCTGATATATTTTTTTGTTTGATTTACTTATTTTATAAAGCACTTACTACATATATTTTTTCTCTTTTACTTTCATATTCACCCATCATGAAATTTCTACTGATTGGTATGTTTCCTTTCATTTGTTCTTCAATGTGTGTTTTGTTTTAATTGTTACTATTATGTGAATTTATTTTGTGACATATTTATTTGTTTGATTTACACAATTAGACTTGCCCGGATGAAGGAAATAATTTCCGAAATGAATTGGCTTATTTAGTCTACTTCATTTGAATTGTGGCAACTGCTTCCTCACTAAGGATTATTTACATTTGAATTAGCATTGATAAATCATTTTGACATGAACCAAACAGACTAATTTTCTTTAAGATGTATGGTACACTATGAATACCTGAGCATATCGTCCTAAACCAGAAAAAATCACGTGCCCATGTTGGGCCCCATACGAGAGCGGTTGTGTGACCCGGTATTCTTACTCGGTCTTCGACGTGTGTTGCAATTATAAGTCCGGGTCTCTCCAGACTTGTCACAGCCAGCTCCTCTGTAATTGGATGTATTTTTTCTTTGGAAAATTTCATTTCTACTCGAATATTCTGAACATTTTGAATACTTTGTGGTGCCCACTCTCCTTTCCGTTTCTTAATGAGGACTTTACCTTAAATTGCTTTGTGTGATCAAGATGTATCACAATACTAGTGTCAGACCTGTAATATTGGGATTAAATACCAAATTCACCCAGTTATGTCTATAAGTTACTAAATAATTGAAATACATAGGGCCTCTACTGCTTAACATTGTTACGTTTTATGCATGAATCAATGAGAACTGCTTGATAATGTCTAACATAAGCTGTACATTATGTGTATATTTTGTTTTAACTATGGTCATCCTATGTTGAACTGTGTTTGAATTTCCCGAAACGACACCTTTAGCTAATTAAGTAACTATTTTTGATTTTTGGCTTTTGATTGGCCTGACTGCTCATCGTTCTGACGGCCTTACAGCGCTGTTATTCTATTGCATATTTTCAATTTTTCTCTACTCTTAATTGTTTAGATAAATGTATTTTCCACCTGGGAACCTCTCTATTTCCCCATCCGTTGTACCGTCTTCGTTCGGGTTCGGCATACATCCACATATATATATTTCTTTGCATATTGGATGTCCTCCTTAGATTTCAAACATCCCTTTTTTTGACTCCCATTCATAACCGTCTGTGTTTATACAGTGTTCTACTATTATTCCCTTCACGTTTTACTCTGCAGTATATATCATTCCATTTTTCTCTGACCATTCTAAGATGGCCGCTCGTATTTCCAACTATTCTAGTCCCTTCTCTTATTATACTACCCCTGATCCTCTACGCGCTCAATGTTTCCATGGTTGCTGTATGAGGACGCGGAGCCGTGTATTCGACTCAGCATTGAAAATAGACTTCGTGCGGATCGCTCGTTTCTGCACTTTAGGTAAGCGGTTTTGCACCCTCATTCAGACTAGAACTGCACTCGTTGTTAGGACTTTTCTCCTTATTTATTGTATATCCGTCTTACTTTACAGACGTTCTTTGCTGCTGCACTCGCTGTAACTTGGACTTTCCACCTTCACAGCAAGTCTGCTGAGCTGTTATCCCCTACATGTGTCTACTGGGTTAGACGCTCCTTTGAGGTACTAATTAGTAGAGACGTCTTATACATTATTCTGAATTACAGATGCCAGTTACTTATATTTACTTTTCAATCTACTTTTCAACCAATATGCATAGGTTGGACCCCCCTAATGATGTTGTCATTTGCTTGCAACTCCGTGACATTGTCACCAATTTTCTTCTATTTCACCATGCAAAGATTTCATCACCTTTTGGTACGTTTAGTTATTATTTTTTCTTGGACCTTGTCAGAACTACTCTATAGCTATCTTTTTGCTATCTTTTCACTCGAACCATTTTTACATATCTCTTTCAGATATAACGCGCTATGAGCTTTTTTTTAATACTTATCGTATTCAGTACATTGACTCTGCAACCACCACTCTACACTGGTAATTCTTCATTTGACTTTGGCTTCTACCCTTTCACTATCCTCCTCCAAGCACACTTGTTTTCTCTATTATGCATGGCCCCTCTTTTCCCGTGTCCCTCTAATCTGTATTGAATGACCCCACTGTTAGCTCCACAGAGTGATAGTACTCAGCCGATACTTTTATATTGTTCAGGAAAAGTATTTCGTTTACCTAATTACCATATTTGAGTAAGCTATATACATGTCTATTTCGACAATTAAGGAAATTCTGCAGTGTTTAAAGCAACTGAGAATAACACATTTAAATTGTACATCTACTTAACTCGTTGCAATTGATTAATAGTATCCAGATTTATAAGTAACTAAATTACTATTCTTCTGTTTTTTTGTTAAAGAATCCAATTTGGGCCATTTGAAGAAGAGGAAAACATCCTCGAAACGCGTCGCCAAGTGAATTGTATTTCACACATATATAAACTCCTTTTATTTGCACACTTTCTCTCTCTAAACTTGATGTGCTCTTTTGATACCATTGATGTGTTTTCATGTTGTTAATTTCATTTTGAAAGAATTGAATCACATTGTTTGTGTTACATAAAAAAAATTTTTGTACATTTTTGTCAATTGACATCCCTTTGTTAATTATTGTGAAATACTTTTTGTATACATAAAAATAACAGTATTGGACTAGTTCCAAACACTTAAAAGTGTGCAGGGGACGGGAGGATTCCCAAGTCAAATCCTTTTCCTTTTTTTGTCCCCTTCTTCTTTAAGGCATTTAATTATCACCGCTGTTTTATGGTCCCTTTTGCTGTGCCCATTCTTCTTCAAACCGATGATCCAATGCGCTGAGAGCTTATATGTAAGCTCTCAGCTCCTCCCCTTTTTTCCACAGAGGCTTGCCCAGAAGGGGGAAGTTTTCTAGAAATACGGCCCTGGAGAGATTGAAATGTCCTCCCCCTCTCCTCACCTCAGCTGAACTTTGGCATCTGTGTAGCCTCCCACGGTGACCGTTAGACGCCTGTCAGTCCCTGCGTGACTCCCCGCCGCAAGGGCTGCTGAAGACAGGCACACTCTGGTCAGCTTGGGTCCGGCGAGCTCGGGGTGTTGTGCGCGGAAAGATCCTGGTGGTTGCAGCAGGGACAAAGCGGCAGGCCCTTCACGGCCGGACGCTCTCCACAGCAGCTGAGCGGCCCCTCACAGCTCAGCGCTTCTCCACGTGACGGGCCTGTGAGACTTTGTCCATCCCATCCTCATCGCCATATGAAAGGATTGAATGGAGGCAAAATGGAAAGTTTGAAGAAGTCTTTATTGTAACAGGCCTGCCCGGAGCACCATGGCCTCCATTCACACCAACGGTTCCTGTCTCTGCTTTGCGACCCCTGCATTACAATAACAACAGGGTTGCGGGACAGATACAGGACCCGGATTACCAGCAGAACCTTTGCTAGTCATTACAAATAGCATTACCAATACAAAGGGATACAAGTGGGGATCTAAGCACAATAATGACAAAAGCAAAAAGAAAAAGAAAGAAGAAAGGTAAGATGCTCTTACAATGAAACACATGCACATTTCGTAATGGTGATCAGTGAGAAATGTGTAATCATGGGGAGTCATAATGAAATTCAACAATGAGGCAGAGAAGTCAAGTAAAAGAAACTAAATAATGCGGTTAGGTGTTGCTGTGTACTGCACAATATCCTATCAATATCTTTTCAACTAATGAAAGTCAAGGGCATTCCCGTTTGTTATTACATCAAATTAAGTCAATTATAAGAAAAGAAAACTGAGTGTACTTAGTGTGCTGACACTGCTAAGGCTTTTAACGATAATACTTGTGTTGTCAAAGTACCAAATTATTATGCATGCTTTTATATTCTAAACAATTCATGATTTGTACAATTTTTAAACATGATCGTTGATGCCTTAGAATATAAACACATGCATAATGATTTAGTATTTTGAAAAATATTTTTTTAATTAAAAGGTTTTGCTTTGTTATTTTGATTTTGTAAAAGGCTTGCCAGTCTCAACGCACTGAATAGAATCAAGCTTTTTCATTGTAATGAGGAAGGTAAGTCAGTTGAAACCATTTTCTATGGCATAGCATGGAGCTTCCCTAGTTTGCATCATGCACTGCCGGAAAAAAAGCAATCCCCTCCATGGAGTCCTATGAGATGCCAGCCCAAATACCAGCTACCGACACTCTGTACAGCGCTCTGCTGCTCCTGAGATATGTCTGCGCTTAAAACAAAATAAATAAAAATAAAAGAATTAAAATAGGGCTTCACTCCCTACCTGGCCACCTGCACCAAGTCCCTTGGGTTCATCATCAACAGACACCTCTCCTTCAAACAACACAACCGTGTTGGTACCAACTTTCACTGCTCCAGGAAATCAAGCCGTTCAACCCAGAAAAAAACTTCAGATCTTCTGTCCAAGTCTTGGGGCCTCATTACACGGTAGGCGGTAAGGGTTTACTGGTACCGGTAAGGGAACTGGTACCGGTAAACCCTTACCGCCTTAGTACGATGTCCCTTTGCGGGTCCTCCGTTAATGCCTGGTTTTTCCAGGCGTTAAGGACGGGACCCGCAAAGGGACCTCGGAGCTAATTACGGTACCGCAATTTGCGGTACCGTAATTAGCACCTTCCCCATTCCCATTATGCCCTATGGGGCAAAAATGGGAATGGGGAAGGGCCTTGGTGAATGGGGAATTACCGCCCCCGCTCACCTTGGAGTAGGGTGGTATTTCCGCCATCCACCAAGGCGGACTCGGTACGGTACGGGCGGCAACCATGGCGCTAGTAGCGCCATGGTTACCGCCTACCGTGTAATGAGGCCCTTGGTCTTCTACCAACGTGATGACCTTTTGGAAGGCTTTCTGGCAACTAACCTGGCACCCAGAGATGTGTCCTGCATGGGCTTTGCAATTTAAACCACATTACCCGGACCCTCATCGAAGTGCACTGACTCCTGCTGCAAGCACATTTAATCTTCAAATTTCGTTGCATCATCTACAAGGCTGTCACCCTGAAGTTCCAAAGTTACCTTACAGAGAATCTCAACATGTGTATAACTGAACTTTGCTGGTGCAGGAAGCAACAAACCAGAAGACAGACCTCCTTTGTCTACACCCCAAGACTCTGGAACCTCCTTCCCGACAACACTCGACTCCCTCACAACTACATTTCAGAAAGGATCCCAAGACCCTCCTCTCTAGGGAATGGTTTCTCCCTAACATGCTCCACTCCCTAGCCTACCCGAGAGTAGGAGATCTGCTCCCCACTGTTTCCTCCCTTGGTTGCTTGTATATCCCTTGCTGCAAATTGCCTACCCTACCCCTCACAGCTAGCTTGTATCCCTGTTTCCCTCCACGTGTCCTTCCCCCTACTATTTGTAAAGTTCTCTGTTGCTTCCAGGAGCTTGGTCTGGGCTCAATAAATATGCTAAAATTAATGATAAAAAGAATAAGCAATTATTTTCTTATAATGAACCACTAAGAACATTACAGTATGCATATACAAAACAAAACACTACCACTTCCATAATGCAGGTGTCCCGCACAACATTCTCTCTTTCATTCCCCTTCATGGTTCTTTAAACAGTCCTTTATGCAATCATCATCTTTTCCTATTGTTGCGCCTGTCCAGCAGTAGCGAATACTAACCTTTCTATACTTCTCCTGTCCTTCTATCCATTCACTCTCTTCCTTACTGCTCAACACATAACCAGAAGTAGAGTGCACTAAAATGTGTGTACTTCTTCCGAATTGGAATAGTGGATCATGTTTACTCTTTCACTGAGGATTCTTTGAGAGGACATTAGGAACTAGATCACTTTCCCTATAGCAGTCTAGCAATTACACTGCCTGTTTTTACGTAATTATGTGAATTAAATGCATAATCCTACTCTACATCAACACAATTATAGTCATTATGAACCTGACTTGGTGGAACAATAATCATTCCAGTTCCACGTATTATCTATTTAGGGAGAAAAGCTTAGAACCTTACATAGAATGAAGTCACGCTCAGTTTAATTCCGGTAGTGAAAATGGAGTTCTGAATATGCCATTACAAGCCGCTTGTTGTGATAGGAACAACAAACTTAAAGTGTGGCATTATGTTAATTAGAGGGGGGGTTTAATTATTTGGCATTGTAAAAATATGGAATTGCTGAATAAGCATGTTGGCTTGATGCAGTCTAATCAGATTAAAAGACAACAGGTATGTTTGGGGTGACCAGGAGCGAGTGTGCTGTGGCTAAGATGAGAGAAAATGTGTCAGATTCCTTGACAGCTGCAGACTATGGAACTCTAGGCTGCCCCTACCTAGAATGAAGATATAGATATTGGATTTGTTCCATGTACATGCGCTGACATAGAGAAATTGTAACAAGATGAAAAAACCTGCCAACATATATAAGCTGTGATGACAGTGTTTATTCCATGGTCAATGCTAATTTTGTCGACACGTGTTTCGACCACATCAGACTTTTTCCATGTACGATATGTAATATATAGTCCACAAAATTTTTAAAACACATTTACATTCGTTAATGTCGGTATCAATTAAAAAAATAACCATTAACAACAGCACATCTGGAGCTCCTGGGCTCCCTGGCTAAGTCCCTGCCCACACTGCCAATCTCCTCTGTCATTCGACCGATGAAGCGAGTGTCAGTAGCTGCTTTTGCCACCTCCTTCACTACCCCCACTCCTACTATTCACTCTCACACTGACACACCTCTTACTAACCTTCACCTCTCCATATCCAACAGCCTTGAGATCCTTGCCCCTGCCATGAGGATCTGCATGAAGCCTGCTGACAAACATAATAGTTGGTATGATTCTGACCTAGCCTTGCAGAAATGTAAGTGTAAAGCTGCGGAACGGAAGTGGCTGGCTTCTAGCGCATCCTCTGACAAACTGACCTGTCGCCTACTCCAAAGGCAATACAGACTCTCCATCTGCTCCAGGAAACAGGCCCATCTCCAATCCCGAATCTCTGGGGCCACAAACAACAGGGCTGAAGTTTTCAAAATCTGTAACGAACTTGCCAAACCTACTGCAGTCTCCACTTCTTCTCAGGCCCTATACACAGCGATGGCCTCCCATTTCACAACCAAAACTCAGGACATCCTATCCTCTCTCTCCCCTCTATGCCCCTCCGCCACCTGCATGTACACTCCCCTGATCCCTCCTGTTCCCCCCTCATACTCTCCTCCTTCTCAGCCATAGCACCTGATGAGGTTATCAAGACAGTCTGCTCTAAGAAAGTCTCCTCCAAACAGCTGCTTACATGCTCCTCTAGAACTATTAAGGACAACATTGCCTCTCTCCCCCCCCCCCTTGGCTGAGTTCTGTAACCACTCTTTTGCTGCTGGCTACTTACCTTCACCCCTTAAGCACTCCCTTGTGGACCCCCACCTAAAAGCTGCCTGCGGCTCTTCCTACCCAGCTAACTACCTCCCTATCTCCACTACCCCCTTTGTGGGCAACCTCCTGGAGAAGTTACATCTCCCAACTAATCCACCACACTGAATCTGTTGGATGTCTCCACTGCCACTAGTCTGGCTTCAGAGCAGCCAGAGGCACGGAAACTGCTCTCGTGGACACCAGTGATGATCTGCTCTCAAACATTGACTCCATTTCTTTTTCTGCCCTTATCATCCTTGATCTGTCCTTTGACATGGTCAATCATTCCATCCTTATAAATCAGCTCCATGATACACCCCAGCATTACGGACCGGGCACTGGATTGGGTGACCTCTTTCCTCTCTAAGCGGCCCTACCAAGTCCAACTTAGCACTTTTCTCTCCTCTACTACACTATCGACCTTCAGTGTCCCTCAGTGCTCTATCTTCTTGCCGTGGCTGTTCAACATTTACGTTGCCCCTCTCGCCCACTTGAGATCCACCTTCTGTCCTCATTTCCAGTGGTATGCTGATGACGCACAGCTTTTCTCCTCTTCCTCCACTCCTTCCTCTCGTATTCCTGAATGTCTGACTGCTATTCGGACATGGTGTGCTGCTAACGATCTCTGCCATACCACCAGTAAGACTGAGATCCTTCTCATTGGGACTCCAACCCCCTCCTTCCCTCCTATACTCTGGCCACCCTCCTCGGGTGCCCTTCCCTCTCCCTCACGTGAGGCTAAAAACCTGGGTGTCATTTTCGACTCCTCTCTCTCCTTCTCAACTCATATAGATGACCTTGTGAAGAAGGCCCACTATCAGTTTCACCTCCTCAGAGGCATTCTCCATTTCCCCATCTTCCCCCAGAAACTCAATGTCTGCGGAGCTCTGGTTCTCTCAAAGCTTCATTATTGCAACATCGTCTTCCTTAATCTGCCTCTTTCCTCCCTTCGCCCTCTTCAACTAATCCATAATAGGACTGCAAAATGTATCCTAGTCCTCAAGCCCAGGGGCTGCATCTCTCCAGCCCTCAATTTCCTTCACTGGCTTCTGGTTGGTGCAAGGATCAAATTCAAGACACTCTGCATCATCCACAAGGCCTTCTGGGGTCTGGGACCTCACTACATCCAACTCTCTCTCCCCAAATACCTCCTGGCTACAGTCCTTCAATCCTCTAGCTCCAACTCTCTACAGATCAGATGTTTCTCCAAGCCGAGAGTGGGGTGTATATCAATCTCTTCGGCGGGAGCCTCCCTCTGGAATGGCCTCCTGCCGCTCTCCAACTTGAGCCGGATCTCATTAAGTTATAGATGCTTCTCAAGACCTTCCTTTTATCCTCCTCCTTCCCTCTCCACCTCCCCTGCTAGTCTCCTCCTGCCACTTTGACTGGTTACCTGTTTTACCTTTTGAGTCTTTTCTGGGATCAGGCCCTCATTTGACCAGTCTTCGTCCACACCCTTTCCTACCAGCACTTGCCCTCAGGTACCCTTCCCTGACTAGTCTTCTGAGGCTGGTCCACTTCCTGTCCTTGCACTACTAACCGCTGCCCCTGTCTTCCCCCTGGTACTTGCCCTCCTGGGCACCCTTTAGCACTTGTTGAGCCCCTTGGGCCCCCTCCATCCACACTTCTAATTCTTCACCCTCTCCCTATCCCTTCGCCTTTATCTTTCCCCCTCCCATGAACTTCTTATACTCCACTTGCATGATCAGAATGTCACAAGGCCTAGTAGTACCGTTATTGTGGTTTTCTCCTCTGCGCCCCCGCCCCCCTCAACCCTCCTTCTTGTCTTGTGGCCCCTGGAAACACTTTCTGCTGCATAGGCGCCATACAAATGTTCAATAAATAAAATAAATATGTGTTGATGCCTGCATGTAAATTCCCTGCTGGACTTACTTTTCATACAAGACTGTACCCGCATTGGAAGATAGAGTAGTTCTTGCGGTGATAAGGGCCTTCGAGAAGTCAGAGGGTGGAAAAGTCTAGTTCCTCATGAGTATGTGGACAAGTAGACAAAGCACTGATGACATGGCTCTAACAGCACATTGGGTCACTTTCCCTCTAGTGGAGAGCAAGAGAAGTCATCATATCATGCTGTCAAGCAACAAGAAGCAGGCATCTGGGATTCAGTGGAGCAGGTGGTGGCAGAGTGGCGAACTCCATGGCTAATAGCATTGGGCTTTGGTGTTGGTATAAGCTGAATAACCAGAGTTGTAGCTATTTTCTGAAGGTGAGGTGATTGTTGTGAAAAGCAGTTCAGGAATATAGTTGCTGAGTTTCGTTGAGAGGAGGTAAGAACATCTGCAGAGTTTTCTGCTAAAGCTTGGCACTGTTACTTAGACATCATACGGACGGCGCGAAACAGGGATGAATAAACATCTCTAGAGAACCTCTATTCTGATCCATGGCCTTGTAGCGCTGCAGAGCCTGACCATACTGCAGGCCACTATGGAGCCGCAATGGTGGGATCACGCAAAGCTACATAGTCTCATCCAACCTTGGCAGCCCCCCTATTCTCTCCGGTGGTCTTGAATCCAAGAATGACAAAAAAAACACAATGTGAGCCCAGCAGGGATCATAGGAACCAGGAAGATCTGGAGGTGGGAGAAGACGAGCTTCCCCAGTCTGTGCTCACCTGGGCGAGCTGCGCTCAGGACAGCAAACAGAACAGAATGATTGTGGGTAGACCAAATCTTCTTATAGCCCATGGGAAAGTGAGCATGGAGGCCCCTTATAAAGGGATGGCATTTGTGGGAGAGCCTCTTGAGGATAGCAGCCTGCCTTCACAGGTTTGTATTCTGCCAGGTAGCTTCAATGGGACTGACGGGGGAATATTAGGAACATCACTTGTAGGTTGAAATTGAAAACCTGTAATTACAGAATTCAAAAGATGTTAGTCATGAGCCTTTTGGCTATAACGTTGCGTCATATTTGTGCAAAAATGATACTGTAGTTTATGATAAATTGTTTAATAAAAAGGTGTAAACATGATGTTCAAGAAGGGGCGGGTCTATTTAACCTGTTACATGGCACATTAAACATGTAAAATATTCTTTTCGATTGACTGCAATATGGTGGATTTACAAGTTAATGACATGGTGAGCAATCATGTCTTTTGTGGATAAAATCTCATTTACTTTGACCAGTATTGAGAGAGAACATGTGTGCTGTGGTAATGTGTTTTAAGATTTTACAGAAAATACTTCCAACGTGATACCCTTGCATGAGAATAGATGTGTCTAAAATGCATTTTCATTTTAAATATATCCAAATGCTAGATTTCCGGTTCAAACTCTTTATTGTTTAGTAAACTGTACATGT
Organism: Ambystoma mexicanum; assembly: GCF_040938575.1. NCBI lineage: Eukaryota > Metazoa > Chordata > Amphibia > Caudata > Ambystomatidae > Ambystoma > Ambystoma mexicanum. The sequence continues at coordinate 305,151,543 of NC_090929.1, read as the reverse complement.
ATGCATGTAATAATCTACACATCACAATTGTTTTTTGAAAGTACATACATTTCCATTTTAAATGGAACATGTACCTCTACAGGTCAGCTTTAATTCGAAACAGAAGGTGCTATTTTTGTTGCTATCCATCAGCATAAATAGAAATTGTCCAAGAGCTAAACAAGGCGAATTTTCATTTCAGACATTTTGAAGGAATAGTAGCTGTGATTGACGCTCCACCAGGTGACACCGCTCTGGCTGATGACAGTTGAGTATAGCCCATTCAGGCTGAAATGGAAACATTTGGGGTACCACCAGGCCCCTGTCCAACACACAGCACAGTTCCGGTCATACGTATAGTAATCCTGATCTCAAGTGGTGAAAGGCATACTGCGATGTACATCCATTGAATAACCTGTTAAAACAAGCAGGGAAGCTCATTTTCTATCTGCTAGTACCGTAGTCTCTGGATAAAGCAGGTCTCTTTGGAAACAGGCTGATTAACAATGAAAACACCATTACACATTTTATTTTTAGTTCACATCTCTTGATATTGGTAGTTTAGTGAGAAAGAATTATGAAAGGACTGGATGGAGGCGAAATGGTAAGTTTGAAGAAGTCTTTATTGTAACAGGCCCGCCTGGAGCACCAGGGCCTCTGTTCACACCAACGGTCCCTGTCTCCTGCCTCCTCTGCTACACTTACCACTAAGATAATCAACCCCGTTAAACCCTTCCTATCCTCAAAGAACTGCCGGAATGTAGCCAGAGCCACAGTAGGTACCAAATTGGACTACTGCAACGCCCTCTTCTTGGGCAGGTCGGCACAAAACATCAAAAAATTGCAAGTCACCCAAAACAATGCTCTAAGAGCAGCCCTAAGCATTCCAAAAAGGGAGCACATCTCCCAAGCCAGAAAAGAAGCCCACTGGTTACCTATAAAAGAGAGCATACTATTCAAATCCATGGCCATCACCCACAGATGCCTCTCTGCAAATGCTCCACCATATCTTTCTGAAAGGATCACCCTCAATACATCCACTAGACCTACCAGGTCACACCTGACTAACCAGACCTACGTACCCACATTCAAAAGAAGCAAAGCCGGAGGGTCCAGCTTTCAACACCTAGCACCCAAAAACTGGAACACACTCCCCACAGCCCTAAGGAACGAAAAATCATACCATGCCTTCCGTAGACTACTCAAAACCACGCTGTTCAACTAACCCCGCCTCCCATGTCCTAATGTATTTTCACCACTGTATGTAAATATCCGCAAATGTATGAAAATATGCTTCTATGCACTGCTGTGTATCTGTACACTCACCATGTTTTGCCGGTAACAAGTAAGACTACTTTTAGCGCCACGATGCCCACGGGCCGAAGTGCGCTCTACAAATCCAAATAAATAAATAAATAAAATAAAGAGCCCTCGATTGGGAAGTTTGACCTAGCTGACAAGTGTGTTTTGGCGGTAGATGCCAGTGCTTTGGGATTAGGTGCAACATTGATACAATATGATAAGAGCAACTCAGAGAGAGTAATAGCGTTCCCTTCTCGTGCCCTCAGAGGTGCGGAAGGAAATTACTCGGTCATTGAGCGAGAAACTTTAGCAATATTCTGGGCAGGTAATCATTTCAAGTACTTCTTGTGGGGGAGGAGATTTGTTGTAAGGTCGGACCACAAACCAATGGTACAACTTTTTGAGAGCGGCAGATGTACATTAGGATGTCTGAGGATCAGCAGATGGAGTTTAGGACTTCATATGTACAATTTTGATGTAAGTTACTTGCCAGGAAAAAAAAATGTGGCAGCAGATTGCCTGTCGAGATTACCTGTGGAGAGGGAGGAAAATACAGGAATGGGGGAGATGGAGGAATGTGTTGTGGCTGAAGAGGAGAGTGCAGTGGGACGAGAGAGATGGACGCAAGAAGAACAATTAGACAAGGATTTGAAGTTGATAAAACAGTGGACAGTAGAGGGTTGGCCAGAAAAGAAAGTGATTGACAGAAGGTTTGATGTGTGGTGGAAGTCAAAGAGGATCTAGGTTTCATCGATGGAATGTTGAGGAGAGGGCAATGTTATGTGCCTCTGGAGACTCTTAGGGTAGTTTTGGTGGGATTGGCGCATCAAGGGCATCCAGGTGAGGGGACAATGAAAAGGAAATTGAGACAAATTTATTGGCGGCCAGGGATGGATAAGATGGCTGAAAGGTGTGTGAAGAATTGTATGTATTGCCAGTCAAGCGACAAATGCAGAGTGGTGCGGTACACACCCATGGTTCCCAACACTGTTCCAGATGAACCGTAGGTAAAGTTGGCAGTATATATCATGGGACCCACAGCTGGTTTGGGTGATGGGTTCAAATTTTCATTTGTGTTGGTGGATTTTCATTCCAAATGGGTGGAATGGGAGGAAGTTAGAGAGGTAACTGCAAAAGATTTGATTTGATTTTTGGAGAGGATTTTTCTTAAAGAAGGAGTCCCTACTGAGTTGGTATCGGATAACGGAGTCCAGTTTGTGTCAGAGATGATGAGAAATGTTTGTGTGGTTACGGCATTGTACATACCAGGACAGCATTATATCATCCTAGAGCCAATTGGTTAGTAGAAAGAGTAAACAGATATTTCAAGGGGTTGATCCAAATGGCAATGCGAATGGGACAACCATGGAGGGAGGTACTTAATCATGTGACATGGAGTTACTTATCTACGCCACACTCAATCACGGGTGATTTTCCATTTGTGTCTCTCAAGGGAAGAGAACCCGGGACAAAGCTTTTCCCAGTATTGTTGGGTATGGCGAAATTGCCGTGACTTGCCGTGTCATAGAGAGGGTGGAGTCAAGATATACTCCTAGCGTTTTTACTGCAGTGGAGAATGTGATGGTGGAGTTATCAACATTAAAGGATTTGTATAGCGGCAGGAGTTTGTTTAGTGTTTCTTTGGTGCCAACTAGTAGGATCTCTGTTTTGTCCCTGTTTAGGCAAAAAACGTTGGCTGCCATCCAGGTTTGAATGGCTGTGTATATCTTGGTTAGTGCTGCGGTGTCTTGATCATATATCCCATAGTTGGTGTAGGCTATGTGGCGATGGTCCAGGTCATTGAACAGTGGGAGGGTGAAAATGTTGTATAAGGTGGGTGCACTGCAGGATCCTTGTGGGACGCCACAGTGGATAGTGGTGGGGGTAGCGTTTGCAGGTTCAGAAAAGACTTTCATAAAACGACTCTCGAGGAAGGATTTGACCCAGGAGACGGCTTTGGGCGAGAAGTGAGCTTCATTTATGAGTTGCGTGCCTAGAATGTCATGGTTGACCAGGTCAAAGGCAGCAGATAGGTCTAATAGTAGGAGGAGTGCTGGTTTGCCTTTGTCCGTGATGTCATTAAGTTGGATTTTAAAATCTAGTAGGGCCGATTCGGTCCCATGCCCGCGCGGAAGCCCGATTGCCTTTTGCCTAAAATGCGATTTTCTTTGAGGTAGTGCTGTATTTGTGAGTAGGCAACATTCTCGAGGATCTTGAGCAGGAAGGGAACGGTTGTGATGGGTCTATAGTTGCTGGCGTTTTCTGGATCTAGAGTGGGTTTCTTGAGAAGAGGGCGCACCCAAGCTTCTTTTAGACTGGTTGGGACTGAGTTAGAGTTGAAGGATGCATTGATGAAGGATTTGAGGAATGGTGCTAGTGTTTCAACGCAGTCTTTGACTAGTTTGGTGGGGCAGGCGTCGCCTTTACAGTTGGAGGGTTTGATTCTGTTGATGATATCGATTACCTCTTTTTCAAAGACTTTTTGTTCTCAGTCACTGTTTCCTTATGGGATGAAGCTAAGATTTCCTGAGTGAGATTTTTGTGATGGTTTAAGATTTCAGCTTGGATGAATTTGATTTTTTTTAGGAGGGCGGTTTGTATGGTGTTGCACCAGGCTTGGTCCTTGACAATCTCTTGGGACTTGGTGACCGGTGTGGAGAGTTCCTTGAAGATGGCGAAGAGCTCTTTGGATTCTGAGGTGCGTTGGAGATTCTTTCATTATATGATGCAGATTTAGCTGCTATGATACTTTTTTTGTATTGGGTGGCCATTGATTTGTAGGACGATAGTGAGGAAGCGTTAGACGCTTTTTGCCATAAGTTTAGGGCTTTACGTTTTTTGGTTTGTAGTTCTTTTAGTTCTGCTGAGAACCAAGTATTGGAGTGTTTGGAGTTTTTGGATTTTTTCATTTGTAAGGGGGCGATGATGTCTATGGCAGTGCTAATGGTAGTTTTGTAGATATCTGCCAGTGCATCTGGGTCAGATGTGGCAGGGAGGTTGTTCGTGAGGGGGACTAGGTAGGGTGAGATGCTTTCTTTGGTCAGGTTCTTGGAGCTCCTGGCCATGGCTGGGGGTACGGGCTTGAGTTTTATTTCCTAGTTATTAGGTGAGGGGATGAATAAGTGAATGAGAAAGTGGTCGGACCATGGGGTAGGCGTAGTGGAGCTGATGTCGATGCTGCAGTTGTGGTCAGCTACCCAGTCAAGCGTGCGCCCTTTGCTGTGGGTAGGATGGAGTACTTTTTGTACAAAGCCCATTTCTTGAAGAGCTTTTGCTAGCTTGGTGGATGGTTTATCTTTCTGGTCATGGAGCCCCAGGTTAAGGTCTCCTAGGAGAATGGTCTTGGTGGTGGTTTTAAGGTTTTCACCTATTAGGTGTGTAAGGTTGTCCTGGAAGTCCAGTATCGGGCCTGGTGGGTGATATACTAGATTAAGAGTGATGGCGATCTTGGCGGATAGAGAGTCAATGTTTTCCCGTAGTTTGGAGGAAGTTTGTCTTAATTCAAGGTGGTGTTTGACTATGAGTGCCACCCCTCCACCTGTGGATAGTGTTCTGCCCTGTCTGTGGATGGACTATCCCTGTGGGATAGCTAGTGAAATGGCTGGGCCAGCGGCGTTGTATAGCCAGGTTTCGGTGATGGCGAGAATGTCGAGGTCAAGGTTGGTGAGAAGTTCATGGATTTCAGTGGCGTGAGCGGGGAGGGATCTGGCATTAATTAAAGCACACTGTATGTGTGGGCGAGGTATAGGAGTGGTATTGGGCCCTATAGCGACCTTCTTGGGAGTGGTCAGTTTCTTGTCTTCCTTCCGAGGTTATTTTGTTTCCAATTCTGCTTAGAGAGGTTTGCGGTGAGTATCTGGAGCGGATGCCTAATTTTTAATTTCTGGAGTTCGTGGTTCTGGGGCGTGGTTCTGGGCACAGGAGTTTGGGCGCAATTGAGGCAATTCACTAATAGTGTGGTGCACAGGTACAATGCAGCAGTTCACTGACAGTGCAAGGCACAGGAGTTTGGGCGCAATTGAGGCATTTCCACTAATAGTGTAAGGCACAGGCACAATGCAGCAGATCACTAACAGTGTAAGGCACAGGCACAATGCAGCAGTTCACTAACAGTGTATGGCACAGGCACAATGCAGCAGTTCACTAACAGTGTAAGGCACAGGCACAATGCAGCAGTTCACTAACAGTGCAAGGCACAGGAGTTTGGGCGCAATTGGGGCAATTCACTAACAGTGTAAGGCACAGGCACAATGCAGCAGTTAACTAACATGCCTTGGCAGCGGCTAGGAGTGGTGCCTGCATTGAGGCAATCGGTTGTACAGGTACGAGGGTCATGCTAAAAAGCTGCGTACATTTGAGTGGGCATATATATGCAAAGTGGTGCACTGTTGAAGGGCCTTAATGGTACTCACAGCGGTTTTGGTCCATGGTGAGGCAAAGGTCGTTATGGTCAGCCTAGGCAACTCGCCACGTGCCGAACGCGGCGTACAGGGGCAAACAGGGCCTTAGAATGGCCTTTGATGCTGGCCGGCTCTTCCGCTGCCGGCAGATGTTGGGTGCTAATAAGCACGGTTGCTTAGCAACCACGACGCTGAGCCTCGCTCTGGTGCTGCATCGCGTCCAACATTTTGTTTCTTTGTTGATGTTGGCGCGGATGCAGGAGCACGACCCGGGCTACTTATGGGTGAGGGATAGGCGGCAGGACAACAGATTGCCGCTCTTGGAGGGGTGGGCAGCACAAGGGTGGATGCTCATGATGGCAGGGGGCCTTTCTGGGAGGCGATCCTCTTCGTGCCTCGTGGCACGCTGCAGCAGCTCCGATGAGCTGATCCTGGGCTGGGGAGGGTGAGAGCTCCTGCCCTCGCCACCTGGCCGATGTGGCTTTGATTATCCCCTCCTTGATTTTTTCAAATGCCTCTCCACACTCCACACTCCACTGGAACTTAACACCCTTTTTGAGCAAACTCCTCAGTGGCGTAGACATAGATGCAAAATCTTTAACAAATTTATGATAGTATTCCGCCAAACCAAGAAACAATCTCAATTGATCTGTATCTGTTGGCAAAGGAGCACCTTTGATAGCATCAACTAGACTTTCTTTGGGTTTCACACCTTCACAGGCAACCACATATCCCAAATATTCCACACTCTCAACTTCAATTCTGCACTTGCTTCTACACATGGTCAGGCCAGCACTACTCAACCTATTTAACACCTGCCTAAGGATCTCATCATGCTCTCTCTCAGAATTAGCATAAATCACCATGTCATCTTGAAAAAGTACGATGTTATGCACTCCCCCCATTACTGTTTCCATCACTCTTTGGAAAACGGCGGCCACCGACGCCAGCCCAAATGGCATTCTGCAGTACTTGAAAGTTCCCAATGTGGTTACAAATGCATTTAGATGTTGGCATCCTTCGGTCAGCGGTACCTAATGGTATGCTTGAGATAGGTCTATCACTGAGAAAAGCTTTGCACCATTCAGTGTTGTAAATTGTTCTCCAATGATGGGTAGTGGGTGCCTTTCAACTAAAATGTTCCGATTTTGATCTCTCAAGTCTACACAAAATCTTATCTCCCCATTCAATTTGGCTGCCACCACCACCGGAGACAGCCATTCGGAACCTTCCATCCTCTCAATAATTCCTCTTTGCAACAGGTTTTCAATCTCTTGTTTCACTTTGCCACTCAAATTCTGTGGTATTGGTCTAACTTTATGTACATTGGGAATTGCTCCATTCTTGAGAATGATCTTGTGCTCGAAACCCTTCAACACCCCTAACTCTTCAGTAAAAACTTCTGGAAACTGTCAAGAATCGGTCCTGGAAATTATGGGATGATTGGAGACACTAGTTTTTACGTGTGCTCCACTCTAGTCCTCATCCAAGATGGCAGTTGCCACTATAAAGGTCGGCTCTGCCCCCTCTGCCAGTGCGTTGTATCTGTGCTTTTTGTTACGACTCTCTGTGCATTCTGTGCTACTCTTTGCCTTCATTGTTCCTCGCTTTGATCTAGCCTTTCCTAATGTTTCCCTTTCTTTACAAGGCTTCCACTGTCTGCCGTCCGAGTCAGCTTCCTCGCTTTGCTTCTGTTTTGCTACGGTCCCTCCGCCGTTTGGTTTCGGTTTGTTTCCTTCCTACTTGGCGTGCTTCAGCCTTTCCTAACCTCCGCTACCCATCTTATGGGCTTGTTTCATTCCGCTATGCTACACTACTCCTCCTCTTTGATCCTCTCCTCGGTTTCCGGCATTAAGCCCTCTCTTGCCTTCCCTTTCTGACTGTATCTTATTGCTGTAGGATTTCTCCGTAATACTTACTGTGTTCTATTTCCAACTCTTTGTTGTATCCTCGCTAGTTCTACTTGTCATTTGCTGCCTATCTGTTCTGAGCTGGGGTTAGTCCGGTGTATCCCTTCTATCTGTAAACACCAGGACTAAGTCTTTGTTTCTACACCTGTCCTTACTCAGTTTGTTTTTCTTTACTTTTTACTGTTTATCTCCTAATCCTTTGGCCTAAGTCAGATTCTTTCTTATCATTAGGTACTCGTTAATACTTACCTGGAATGTGGTTGGAGTTAGCTATTCCTACTTGCCTCAGCTGGATACTGCTCTCCTAAAACAGGTGTCTTCGAACTGTCTTCACAAATCCCTTCCTGCATACGAACGCTCCAGGGTTTTTTCTGCCATCCGGCTTTTTCCTGGAAATTGGAGGCTGTCCCCCTGGGAATCCCCAAGGACAGATTCCCATCTCTGTCAAGGTGGCCTCCGGTGGGGCCAGACCTTACTTACACGAACGGAAGATCAAGAAGGCTAAGGAAAGGACCCCAACCAAGAAGAAGAGCTGCCTGAAGGCGAAGATTGCTTCCAAGGACACTACTTCTGAAGACTCAGGTGAGGAGTTATAGGAGGTTGCGCCGAGATTTGACAGCATACAACGCCCAACAAGATCCATGGCGTCCTTGGAACAATATCAGGAATTGGTGGTCGCAATGCTGAACTTTATGGTAGAAGTACAAGCTTTCAGAACCGAGAACGTGGCACTTCGACAACAGGTGGTGTTACATCGAGACGATCACAGTGACTTACCTCCGATGTCTCTCTCCTTTGGCAAATATGACAGACATCCGGGAGGACTCAAAGATTTTCTAGATGCTTGTAAGGTCTACTTCACTTTCCGACCCCATGCATATGAGACTGCTCGAGCCAGAGTTGGCCTCATCATTGCTAACCTTAGCGGAAACACTTTATCCTGGGCCACACCGTTGGTCACAGGAAATGATCCGGCCTTGAATGTTTATGACCGTTTTGATGATACCTTTAAAGAAAGGTTCGACCGACCTGAAGTGTTGTACACCTCATTGGAAGCCATCCTTGATGTACGTCAGGGAACTACGGATGTTCAGACTTATGTTTGTCACTTTTTGCGACTGGCAGCTAAGGCAGACTGGCCAGACTCCGCCAAGCAAACTATTTTCAAACGGGGACTACCTGACGACATAAAGGATGAGCTTGCTCGAGTGGCTCAACCTAATTCCTTTCAAGATTTGATTACTTTGTCCTTACAGATCGAGTTCCGGTTGCAGGAACGTCGACAAGAAAGAAGAAGAATCCGCGGCCCTCCTCCGACTGTCAGCTCACCTTCCCAATCTCCGGCTCCCAGGTCTTCTTCTTCTCCAGAAGATCCTATGTAAATCGGCGTAACTTGAGGACCTCTAACCCCTGAAGAGCAAAGACGTCGCCATGAAGCGGGATTGTGTATGTACTGTGGTTCTTCAAAGCACTTACTAAGAAATTGTACCGAGGTTCCACCTAGGAGGAAGGAAAACTCCAACCCCCGGTCTGCTGCAAGGGAAGTATCGGGGGAACTACCTGCTACCCTTGCAACAACTCACGACCAACAAGGGATTCAGAAGACAACAGTTTGATGGTTTTCCGAGTCTTATTATGGCTATCAGATTCTGAAACCACTGAGGAGTTAGCTATGCTAGATTGCGGTGCTGTCGGCAATTTCATTGATTAAATTGGGACAGAGAACATGGGATTGCCTCAAAGTCCAAGAAAAAACCCATTACTGTAGAGGGAGTGGATGGAACACCATTGTCTTCAGGTACGATAACCAGGGAGACCCTTCCCCTATGGATGGGGCTGGGAGGCCATCAAGAATACATAGTTTTTGATTTCATCAGACCGGCGCATTTTTCCCTGGTAATCGGCATTCCATGGTTAAGGAAACATAACCCTCTCATCAACTGGACCTCCAACAGGGTGAGCTTTAATTCACAATTCTGTGGTTCAAACTGTATAGAGCTTCCTGAGCCAGAAGGATTAAAAGAAAGCTCTGATGAGATCAAGGTCATGACCATATCTTCTGTTCCACTTCAATATCAGGATTATGCCGAGGGTTTCCTGGATACTCTACCTCGACGTTTACCCCCTCACAGGGCTGAGGATTGCTCAATAGATCTGATGTCAGACGCAATAGTCCCTTTCAGACGCATGTACCCTTTGTCCCTCACCGAAAGGCGTGCACTTCAAGACTGCTTAGATGCAAATCTTCAGAACGGATTTATCCAGGAGTCCAGGTCGGCTTGTGGCGCTTCCTTGTTCTTCATTCTAAAGAGAGACTCCTCTGAACTACGCCCATGCATAGATTATAGAGGTCTAAACAAGATAACCATCCGGGATCGTTACCCCATGCCATTTATACAGGACATCCTGGAGGCAGTTCAAGGAGCAACTTATTTCACCAAAGTTGACCTAGGTGGAGCCTACCACCTCCTAAGAATAAGAGAGGGAGACGAATGGAAGACGGTCTTCCGTACTCTATTCGGTCTCTTTGAATATAGGGTGATGCCCTTCGGCCTGGTCAATGCTCCCGCCATTTTCCAGAGATTCATGGATAAGATCTTTGCCGATATGTTGTTTTCGTCGGTAGTAGTCTACCTTGACGACATTTTGATATTCTCTCGGTCTTTATCAGACCAACGTCTATTAGTCAAGAAGGTGCTAGAGCGTTTATTATCCAACCAATTGCTGGTAAAACCTGAAAAGTGCCAGTTTGAAGTTACTTCAGTGTCCTATCTGGGATTCATTTTGTCCAAAGAGGGTGTGAAGATGGATCCAAATAAGACCAAGGCCATCTGGGAATGGAAGGAACCCACTAACATCAAGGAGGTACAGAGATTCTTGGGGTTAGCGAAATTTTATAGACAGTTCATTCCACATTTTTCAAATACTGTAATACCCCTCACTTCCCTTCTTAAGAAGGGAGTCAAATTCGTTTTTGATAACGAGCCTAGAGAAGCCTTCCACCTACTCAAAGAGAAGTTGACCTCCGCACCAGTGCTTATTCAACTGGATCAAACCAAGCCATTAATTTTGGAGCCTGATGCCTCTATTGGAGCGGTGGGCGCCATCCTACTTCAAAGGGCGGAGGATGGACTAGAACACCCATGGCATACTACTCTAAGACACTGACTAGTGGTGAAAGAAACTATTCTGTTCTCGAAAGAGAACTCTTGGCCATCAAACTGGCATGCCAAGAGTGGCACCATCTACTTCAAGGGGCAGCTCAGAGCTTTAGGATCCGCACAGATCACCGAAATCTCCGGGTTCTCCATCAGATGAAGTGTACTAACGCATGCCATGCCAGATGGGCCTACTTCTTTCTGCAGTTCGACTTCGTGATTATCTACATACCAGGTACTGAAAACAAGATGGCTGATGCTTTGTCTCGTAGTCAAGGGGAAGAATCTGTTTTTTTCCAGAGTCATGAACTGGTCTTTCCCGATCTGAAGATTCTAGCCACTACCTCCTTATTTTTGCAAGAATTGATCCCTTTATACCAATCCAGTACAGAACTACCTCCTTCGGTAACTCCAGGTAATGATGGACTTTATTATCGAGGTAGTGCTCTTTACATCCCTACTAAGAAGCAACAGAACCAAGTTCTTTCCTGGTGCCACGATACTCCTTTGTCTGGCCATCCGGGTTTTAGAAAGACCTATGAATTACACTGCAGAGGATTTTGGTGGCCTACTCTCCGCAAGGACAGAGACCAGTATGTATCTACTTGTTCCACCTGTGCTGCTAACAAGTACCAGGCAGGGAAGCCTATCGGATTATTGCAACAACCTTTGCTACCAGAACGCCCATGGGAACATATCTCAACAGACTTTATAGTGGATCTCCCCCGGTCCTCTGGCATGACGGTAATCTTGGTTACCGTAGACTCCTTCAGTAAATTCGCCCATTTATCTGCTTTCAAGCAAGTCCCTTCGGCAGCAGAGAGCGCAGCAGTCTTTCTCATAGACATTGTTTGCCTACAAGGTCTACCCAAGACAATTGTCTCTGATCGTGGCTCTCAACACACCTCCAAATTCTGGGCTGCGCTCTGCCAGATCTTAGGAATTCACAGAGCCCTTTCTTCGGGTTATCACCCTCAAAGCAATGGACAAACAGAGAGACTAAATGCCAGTCTTGAGCAGTATCTGGGGTGTTTTTGTAGCCCCCAGCAGGAAGAGTGGTTTCAATATCTTCCCCAGGCTGAGTTTGCCTATAACAACTCGGTTCATACCTATATCCAAATGAGTCCCTTTTTTTGTACCTATGGCTACCATCCCCACCATTTACCTGGTTCGAGTTCACCCTCTACCAGAGTTCCGGCTCTGGATGGTGTTTTGAAGGATCTACATGAAGTACATGAAGTACAGGAGGTGGCGAGAAGGCTCATTTGGCTAGTCAACTGTCACAAAAGAGATGGGCTTATAGGGGCAGACGCTCCAACCCAGAGTGGAAAACCAGACAGTTAGTATGGCTGTCTACCAGATTCTTACCAAGATGGATACATACTGGGAAGTTCTCCGCTCGATATCTGGGACCATTTCCGATAATGCAACAGATAAACCCAGTAGCCTACAAACTCAAGCTGCCTGAATAACTCAAGAGAGAACATCCTGTATTCCACATCTCCCTACTGAAGAAGTACTAGGATGACCCCTTTCAAAGACCTATTCACAGAGGGGAGACTCCAGTGACCTTGATTCCTGATGAGTATGAGGTGGCCTATCTAGTAGATTCCAGGTATTACAAGTGCAGAGTACAATACTTAGTCCATTGGAAGGGATACCCAGCTGAGGAAAGAACTTGGGAACCTAGGAGCCACATACACGCCCCCAGGTTGTTGAGGAACTTTCACCGATTCCACCCTGGCAAACCGGGGGGTCCTCCAAGGAGAAGGGGGTGTACTGTCAGGAATCGGTCCTGTAAATTATGGGACGGTTGGAGACACTAGTTTTTTCGTGTGCTCCGCTCTAGTCCTCACCCAAGGTGGCTGTCGTCTGCCGGTGCGTTGTATCTGTGCTCTTTGCCTTCATTGTTCCTCGCTTTGATCTAGCCTTTCCTCATGTTTCCCTTTCTTTACAAGGCTTCCACTGTCTGAAGTCCGAGTCAGCTTCCTCGCTTTGCTTCTGTTTTTCTACGGTCCCTCCGCCATTTGGTTTCGGTTTGTTTCCTTCCTACTTGGCGTGCTTCAGCCTTTCTTAACCTCCGCTACCCGTCTTATGGGCTTGTTTCATTCCGTTACGCTATGCTACTCCTCCTCTTTGATCCTCTCCTCGGTTTCTGGCATTAAGCCCTCTCTTGCCTTCCCTTTCTGACCGTATCTTATTGCTGTAGAATTTCTCCGCAATACTTACTTTGTCCTATTTCCTTGCTAGTTCTACTTGTCATTTGCTGCCTATCTGTTCTGAGCTGGGGTTAGTCTGGGGTATCCCTTCTATCTGTAAACACCCGGACTGGGTCTTTGTTTCTACACCTGTCCTTACTCAGTTTGTTTTTCTTTACTTTTTACTGTTTATCTCCTAATCCTTTGGCCTAAGTCAGATTCTTTCTTATCATTCAGTACTCGTTAATACTTACCTGGAATTTGACTGGAGTTAGCTATTCCTACTTGCCTCAGCTGGATACTGCTCTCCTAAAACCGGTGTCTTCAAACTGTTTTCACAAATCCCTTCCTGCATACAAACTCTCCAGGGTTTTTTCTGCCATCCGGCTTTTTCCCTAAAATTAGAGGCTGGCCCCCTGGGAGTCCCCAAGGACAGATTCCCATCTCTGTCAAGGTGGCCTCCGGTGGGGACAGACCTTACTTACACGAATGGAAGATTAAGAAGGCTAAGGAAAGGACCCCAACCAAGAAGAAGAGCCGCCTGAAGGCGAAGATCGCTTCCAAGGACACTACTTCTGAAGGCTCAGGCGAGGAGTTAGAGAAGGTTGAGCCGAGCTTTGACAGAAACTCCTGCTCCCATTTGTCCTTTACTTCAGCCACAGTGATGGGATATTCTGCACTAGCTTGTATTCTTATCCCTAACTTCCTCTGCTCACCCCAGCCTAAAAGTGACAATCCCTCCTGGATCAAATAGACATCCGCCTCACAACTCCGGCCTTTATACTTTATGGATGCTTGAAACTTTTCTAGGACTTTGATTTTTACATTTCCATAAGCATACGGTTCAATAATATGCTCACTGGGTTGCTCCACTTTCCCTTGTACACACCCTTCAAAAGTTTTCCTTGATATTAGTGTCCAAGGAGCAAGGAGAGCAGCTGTCAACCTTAATGGTGACTACCCTTCCTTCGATCATAAAAACATCTGTTGGTCCGTTCCCTTGAGAGGACATATTTGCCACCTCCAACACATGCTTCCCTTGGTGACACTGTGGAACCACAGAACTTTCCTCTAGCTCTGGGAGTCTTCCTCCTGCCTCTACATTCTCTATGTGTCCAGAATCACGGCAGACTCTTGCGAAATGTCCTCTTCTTTTACATTTCAGACAATTGATATTCCTGGCCGGGCGAAACATACTTGAGGAAATATGGCGATTACTACCACACTTAAAGAATTTGACTTCTCGGTTCATACATGGTTTCTTTGTTCCCCTTATTGCCGCAACTTCAGTCCCTTGTTTGTCCGCTCTCATGGTTGACATATACTTGCACGTCTGCTCCATACTTCTAGCCATCTCTACCACCCAATCCAATGTAAGATCCTTAGACAACAATCTCTCTTTCAACTTGGCGCTATTTGTACATCGGACTAATTGATCTTGTATGAGTGAGTCTGTAAAATGTCCAAAATCGCAGGTATGGCTCAAAGTTCTTAGTGCAGCAATGTAGTTCTCCACCGGTTCTTGTGGTTCCTGGGATCTCTGTAAGAACTTATGCCTTTCGAATGTGGTATTCCTTTTTGGTTCAAAGTAAGCTGACAGCTTCCTCTCAGCTGTGCTATATTGATCAGCATCTCCCTGACCTCCTTGGGGCGGATCTGGTAACCCATCATATACACTGCGGCCTTCCGCCCCAAAATTGTGCAGCAGGATTGCTTCTTTTCTGGCAGGCGCAAGCTTTTCTCCATCTATGGCAACCAGATATGTGTCAAACAGTTTTTTCCATCGGTCCCATCTGATAGCCGGCGTACCGGGCTCTGGTAGGAAAGGTGGGGGTGGAGCCATACTTGCTGCAGCCATATTTGCAGAGTCATTGTACCAGTTTTGACTTCCTGTGTTGCAACACAATCTAATTCCTAAATGTTATCAACAGGTTTAAGTTTGCAATATAATTATTCCAAATTGGCACCTTGATTAATATTATTTTTTTTTATTCCTTTCCCTTGCTCACAAACTTAATAGTAGGTCCATGTACCTGCAGTGCCCTTATTTATTTTTCCTGTAGGCCATTCAATTGTCACTGCTGTTTATGGTCCCTTTTTCTGTGCCCCTTCTTCTTTAACCCCTTAATTCCCTCCAGGGTGCCAAGGTCGTCCTTTTTGGCACTCTATTTTGAGCGCTCCCTGCAAAGCACGGAGAGCTCAAAACAGTAATCCAACCCCATGGCTATGTGAGGGGGAGGTGCCCCCTCACTGCCAGGCGGCTGGATTACCTTCAGTTTCACGTCTGTGTGCATAAAGAACGCTGACGTGAAAGAGAAAGCAATTTTCACCGCAGCAGCCATTTCGGGCTGCTGAGGTGAAAATAAAAAGGTGAGTGTTCAACTTCCCCCCCTCGATCTCCGGTTGTATTTCAAGTCGGAGGTCGGGGGAGGTGTCGTTGGAAAGGAGAGAATCTCCCTTTTCCAACGACACCCTTTGTAACAGCATTGCTGCCTTCGGATCGGACACAGGGCGCTCGATCCTCGTCCAGCAATGCCCACTAGTCACCAGGGATGTCTTTGAATGCGGGGTGGAGGTGCGGGCTGCTTACAGTAAGCAGCACTCGCCCCCCCCCCCATCCCCTAAAGCATGGGGGAACATATGTATACAACCCTGGGGGCAGATGGCTGATCGTCTGCCCCCAGGGAAGGGGGCAAAAAAAAGGAAATCAACAGGGATGGGGGTTAGGGGTGGGGATTATTTTGCCCCTCTGAAAGGGTGGTGGCCCCCCCTTCCCACACCAAGTGGAAAGGGGGGGCACCCCTTTTAGCCCTCCCTGAGGGCAGATTTATGCCCCCAGACAGGTTTACATGAGGTGGCCCCCCAGCCAATTGGAGGGGTGGCACCAGGAATAAGTGTGCAGGCCCCCCAAAGGATGAGACCTGCAGGTTAGGCCCCCCTGGGGGGCAGATGGCTGATCATAAATGAAAAAAAAACAACAAAAAAACAAAAGGGAATTTTGGGTGGGAGTGGGGGGCCACTAGCCACCAGGGATTTATTTAACGGAAAAGGGGGTGGCCCTCTTCCCCTCACCACAAGGGGAAATGGGAGCACCCCTTGTAGCGCTCCCTGGGGGCAGATATCTGCTCCTAGGAAGGGGCATCTGACCCCAGGAAGGGCTGCATGAGATGCCCCCCTCTTATCTGCCCCCAGGGAGGGCTGAATGAGATGCCCACCCTTGCATTTGGTGTGGGGGGAGAGGGTCACCCCCCATTACATTAGAAAATTACCTGGTGGTTTAGGGTGCCCTCAGCTCGCTCTAAAGTGTAGTCTACCATTTTCCACTTTTTTCTTTGTTTACAAAACTTGCCTTGGCGCACAGGGGCACATTGGTGTGCCAATCTGGCCCCGGAGTGCCCAAACCTTACTGCCCCAACCACTGGGGGGCCTGTTCCACAATTTTTGGGGCCCTCTCCCCCCACCCCAAGTGGATGGGGGGTGTACCTCACGCAGCCGTTTGTAGGAGGCCCTGGGAGTCCTGCATGAGGTGCCCCCGCCACCCATTTGGGGTGAGGGGGGAGAGGGCCCCCAAAGATTGTGAGACAGGCCCCCCAGTGGTTGGGGCAGTATGGTTTGGGCCCCCCAGGGCCAGATTGGCACATCAATGTGCCCCTCTGCACCAAGGGGAGTTGGGTTACCAAAGGAAAAAAGTGAGGTACCGTTTCCATCGGGACACATGTGGGGACGCGGGAAGGTAGGCCATGTGTTGTTGGCGGTGTGTTTCGGTGGCTGGCCAGAGCGGAAATGTCGGAGGATTGTCTTCATGTCCAGCCAATTTCAGAGACATTTCCCTCTGTCCACTCACCGAAACACGTTGCCAACAACAGATGTCAAACCTTCCCGCGTTCCCACAGGTGTCCCGACAAAAACAGTACCTCACATGTGTGGGTGCACCTACCGCGGCGCAAAAGGAAAAGGGCAACCTACTGGTAACCTGCAAGCCTTTCGGAACAGCACATTTTGTTCATGTGGGCAACCTACAGATTTGGGCCTAGGGTGTCGAAGCCAGCAAGGAAAATAGGGAACCCCATGCATTTCCGAAATTAGGACACCCGTGGTAATGTACAGAGGTCTGACTTACGCAAATCGGCCCAGAATTTATTACCCAGAACCCCAGACAAAGTGAACATTGTGTTTTTCCCCCACCAAATATCTCACTTTGTCGGGGATTGTGGCTAATAAAAACTGGGGCAATTTGCACAAGGCAGACATCTGTGGATTCCCACGGGTGTCCTCTTTTCGGAAATGTGTGGGGTTCCCCGTTCTCCTTGCTGGCTTTGACACCCTAGGCCCAAATCTGTAGGTTGCCCACATGAACAAAATGTGTTGTACCGAAAGGCTTGGGGTTACCAGTGGGTTAACCTTTTTCTTTTGCGCTCCCGGTAGGTACACCCACACATGTGAGGTACCGTTTTCATGGGGATACATGTGGGGATGCGGGAAGGTAGGCCATGTGTTGTTGGCGGTGTGTTTCGGTGGGTGGCCAGAGCGAAATGTCTGGAATTGTATTCATGTCCAGCAAATTTCAAAGACATTTCTCTCTGGCCACTCACCGAAACACGTCACCAACAACAGATGTCATACCTTCACGCGTTCCCACAGGTGTCCTGATGAAAACAGTACCTCACATGTGTGGGTGCACCTACCGGGGCGCAAAAGGAAAAGGGTAACCCACTGGTAACCCCAAGCCTTTCAGCACAGCACATTTTGTTCATGTGGGCAACCTAAAGATTTGGGTCTAGGGTGTCGAAGCCAATAAGGAAAAGAAGGAAACCCATGAATTTCCGAAAATAGGACACCCGTGGGAATGCACAGAGGTCTGACTTGCGAGCAGCGGCCCATAATTTATTACCCAGAACCCCAGACAAAGTGAACATTGTGTTTTTCCCCCACCAAATATCACACTTTGTCTGTGATTGTGGCTAATAAACACTGGGGCAATATGCACAAGGCAGACCTCTGTGGATTCCCACAGGTGTCCTCTTTTCGGAAATGCATGGGGTTTCCTGTTTTCCTTGCTGGCTTCGACACCCTAGGCCCATATCTATATGGTGTGCCCGTCTGGAAAAAGTGTGAATTCAGCTGTCAGAACAGACTTGGGGTTACCTGTGTTTTGGGCTTTCCCATTGGTGCCCAGGTAGTTACATCCACACATGTGAGGTACTGTTTTCATCTGGACATATGTGGGAACGCGGGATGGTAGGCCATGTGTTGTTGGCGGCATGTTTCGATGGATGAGTCGAGGGAAATGTGCGGAAAATGTGTTTTTTTTCCGCGCATTTCGGACTTTACCGGGGTGTCTGGGTAATAAATTCAGGGCCGATTTGCGCAAATCAGACCTCTACAGATTCCCACGGGTGTCCTCTTTTTGGAAATGCATGGGGTTCCCTGTTTTCCTTGGTGGCTTGGACACCCGAGGCCCATATCTCTATGCTGTGCCCGTCTGGAGAAAGTGTGAAATTCAGCTGTCAGAACAGATTTGGGGTTACCTGTGTTTTAGGCTTTCCTCTTGGCGCCCAGGTAGGTGCACCCACACATGTGAGGTACTGTTTTCATCGGGACACCTGTGGAAATGCGGTACGGTAGGCCATGTGTTGTTGTAGCGTGTTTCGGTGGGTGAGCCGAGTGAAATGTGCGGAAAATGCATTTTCTTTGCCATATTTCAGACTTTTCCGGGGTGTCTGGGTAATGTTTGTTTGTTTGTTTGTTTGTTTAGTATTTATTATGCGCACCGGACCCTGGGGTATAAGGGTGCAGCAGGTAAGAAAATGTAGACCTTAGAACAAGGTTACAGGTTACAAGGGTCATAGGTTACAAGTGTGTTATACATGTGAAAGGTAACAACTGTAACAGACATGTGGGTAGAGGCAGTCGGTAGCAAGTTCATACATTAATTTAACATTTGTTGTCGTCAGCCAGTTGATCACATTTTGGCTGAATTTGGTGAAAGATTGTTCTAGTCTCATAGTGGTGGGTAGTTCATTCCACAATTGCGCAGCTTTGACTGGGAAAGCTGGCTCCTCCTACAGTGGCGAGTTTGAATCGGGATACTTGAAGGCAATTGGTGTTGGCTAGTCGTGTTTGTCTTGTGGAATGTGTTCTACTGAATCTGTCCTTTAAGTATTGTGGGGCTTTATTATGAAGTGATTTGTGTGTGAGGGATGCAGTTTTGAGTTTAATTTTCTCGTGGGTGGAGAGCCATTTGTGTTTCCTTCTTGTTTCAGAAATGTGTTCTCTCTTGGGAATGTTCAATGCTACTCGGAGAGCATTGTTCTGCTGTATCTGGATTTTGTTGATGGTGGATTTAGTGGCTCCGATGTACAATGCGTTACAGTAGTCAAGTTTGGAGATAATTAGGGCTCTAGCAAATGTTAGGCAGCTGTGCTGTGATAAAAATTGTTTTCCTGCTCTGATTAATTTGCATGTGTAAGCTGTTGATGAGGCTAGGTTATTTACCTGTTTGGAGAATGATAAGGTGGAGTCAAGGTAGATACCAAACGTTTTTACTTCTTTCGCTACTTGTATGAGGTTCACATCGATGATGAAGGAAGAGTAGTTTGTACTTAGTTTATTGATGTGGGAGGTGGTACCTAGGATGAGAAGCTCAGTTTTATCATCGTTCAGGCATAAACCATGGGTTGCCATCCATGCCTGAACGATGCTGTAGATTCTGTTCACCATTGCTAAGTCCTTTTCGTAGTCCCCTGAGAGTGGGAGGAGGATCTGGGTATCGTCAGTGTAGTTAGTATACGTGATACCCAGATGGTCCAGGTCATCAAACAGGGGCTTAGTGAAAATGTTGTATAGCGTTGGTGAAACGCAAGAGCCCTGTGGCACGCCACAGGTGATGGGGTCTGCTGCTGCTGTAGGGGAGAAGACGCTCATAGTGCGGTCACTAAGGAATGATTGGATCCACACTATAGCCTCAGTGGAGAAGTGTGCTGCTGTATCAAAGTGGTTACACAGGACTCTATGATCCACTAAGTCGAATGCGGCAGATAGATCTAGTAGGAGGAGTAGTGCTAGTTTTCCAGAATCTCGTAGTTTGTCTATTTGGGCTTTTAGGTCAATCAATGCGGTTTCTGTGCCGTGCAGTGGACGGAAACCAGATTGACGGGAGCCTAGTAGTTGGTTTTGTTCCAGGAAGTTCTGTATTTGGATATATGCCACCTTATCCAGAATCTTCAGGAGGAACGGCACAGTTGTAATCAGTCTATAGTTAGTGGCTATAGCCGGGTCCAAGGTTTGCTTTTTAAGGAGTGGGAGCACCCAGGATTCCTTTAGGTTGCTCGGGATGGTGCCCGTGGTAAAGGAGGCATTAATCAGCTTTGTGATGAAAGGCGCTAAGTCACGTGCAGCATCTTTGATGAGTTGTACTGGGCACGGATCTCCTTTGCAATTGGACGGTTTAAGACCGAGTATTACTTTCTCCACCTCTATTATGGAAACTTTGGAGAAGTTGAAATGGGTGGATGGTTTAGGATTGGATGGCGTTTTAGTGGTAGGCAGTGTGGTGGTGGCTAATGTCTCTCTTTTTAGTTCTATTTTCTTTTGGAGGTTTAGGACTTTGTTAGATAATGATTTCGGAGCACCATTTTTTTGTCCTTGAGGCAGTTGTCTGGAGGTGTTATGGGAGTTTCCTGTTCTCTGAGTATGGAGAACAGTTCTTTTGTGCTTCAGTTAGCTTGTATAATTCTGTTGTTGTAGGTTTCTTGTTTAGCTGAAATTATTTATTTTTTATATTGAGAAGAGATGTTAGTTAATTTCAGTTTATTTTCCGGAGTGGGGTGTGCTTTCCAAGTGTTTTCCCATTTTCTTTTTTCTAGCCTAAGATTTTTTAGGAGAGGGGTGAACCAGTTATTCAGGTGGCTCTGTGGTTTACTGTTTCTAAGCTTTAGCGGAGCGATGTCATCAAGAGTTTTGTTCATAATTTTATTAAATTCTTCCACTAAGTCGTAAGGGTTTAGGTTGTTAGGTAGAACATTCAGAGTGTTCTACCTAATGCCGGGTAATTAGAATGCCGGGGAGTAGGTTGTCTAGGGTCATATTTTTTTTGTTTCCGGTAAGTGCAGGTGGTGCACAAAGTTGTTGCAGTTTAGGAGTTATGGTGTCCAAGGAGAATGATATCAGGTGGTGATCTGTCCATATTTGAGGTGAGATAGTAAGGGTAGAAATTTTGCAGTTGTGGTCAGCAACCCAGTCTAGAGTTCTTCCTTTGATGTGCGTAGGCTCATGCACTCTTTGGGTGTATCCCAGTTCAGTCAAGATGTTGGATGCTGCTATGGCTTGTGGGTCATTTATATCGTTAAAGCCAATATTAAGGTCACCAAGTAATACTGATTGGGTGGTATCTTTCAGGTTTTCTGTGAGGATGGTAGATAGGTCTTCTATGAAAGTCTTGATGGGACCGGGGGGTCTGTATATGAAGTGGAGGTTAAGTGTTTGAGAATTAGCTGTAGGTGTCTTCGTAGACATTATTTCACAGGATTCAATGGCCGGTGATGTGGTGAGTTTCATGCCAAGCTTAGTTTTGGCGATGATGGCTAGTCTGCCGCCACAAGCTCCACATCTATCTGATCTGAGGATATTGTAGTTGTCAGGAACAGCTAGAGATAGTGATGGGCCTGAAGCCTCATGCAGCAATGTTTCTGTTATGGCTAGGAAGTTGTAATCTTCAGTAGAGATGACTTCCGATATTTCTATAGCATGGGCGACTAGAGATCTAGCGTTTATTAGGGCTCCTTTGAGTTTGGGTATGGAGTTAGTTGGAGGGAGTGAGATAGGGTTTATTCGCACTGTGGGGGTGATGGTTTTTTCTCTATTTGAAGGTTATTATGCCTTTTGTAGTTATGAGAACTAAAAATAAGTTTTAAAAAAAAAGAATTGGGGGGTTGGGTTCAGTGGCCATTTTGGTTCGATGGTTATTAGTTTCATATTTGATAAGAGGATCAAAGATTCTAGGTAGTCGTGCTCATAGTCTTGCATTTCTCTCGCTATATTGCATTGTGTCATAGGTTGTTGTAGTTTATGCTGAAGGTTTTCGTGAGGTAGTTGGTTCAGTGGCTGGGACATGTTCAAATTATAGAAGGTGGTCATATTCAGGATGGTTCTAAATAGAACGGTGTAAAATAGTGGCAAGTACATTGTATGGCGACCTGAGTGCAACTTTGTTAATACCGGCCGGTAGGAGGCTATACTAATACAGGCAAGAGTCGGTGGCCCTCATTACGACCCTGGCGGAAATCGAAAAACGATGGCGGAAATGCAATACCGCCATCGAATACCGCTCGGTGCGATTATGACCCGTCACCGTAAAGTACGATGCCATTAGCGACACCGTAGTGAACGCCAACGCTAACTGCACCAAGTACGCGCACGCGCGCACTGCGAAACCGTAATTACCATGGCGCAACGGTACGGGAATTCTGACCCTAGCGGACATGTACCTAACGCCATCAAGCATGGCGGAAAGTACCATTCCGCCATGGTGAGAAGTACGGCATCGCAAACCAACCGTAAAAGGCCCTACTGAGTGCCTGTACACCACTCCCTGGCCACATTGCACAACTCCTCGTAGGTGCAATGACGTCACACAATGCAACCAGTGAAATGTACAAGTCACCCATGCATGCCAACGAACAAATGAATGTAGGGGCTCCAAGTGCCTTGTGAGTGGCCATCCATATTAGCCATGGCACCATTGCCGTACTGATGCAGCACAGGCATGTGAAGCTTCAAGTACAGCAACATGAACTGAAAACTGAGACAAACAAAAACAGGCCCCCCATCGCTTGACACCAGTGTAAGGCAACATACAAAGCAGTATCCTGAGTGAGACTGCACCAGCCCTGTACTCCTGCCAGTAAACAAACCAACCATCAGCATAAGCATGTACCACACAAGTTGGCAGAGTGACTGAGCAGCCAGGCACATCTCAAGAGGGGCCAATGGGAGCAGCAGGGCACAGATGGCACGAATACAGAAGCTATTCCAATGGACATGACCTCAGTCTCCCTCCAAGAAACGCACGCAAACACAGGCACCTGTGACCAGCCATATTCTGAAAATCACATCATTCCACCAATCCACCTGGCTGACCGGCATCTGTTACACAAAAGCTAATCCCCCTCCCATGAGCATGACATCATCAAAACAGACATAATTGCATCCCCTATCCCTGACCTTACTGGCCTTCGTAGGCAAACGCGCCCAGTACAGTACCACGCAACTATACTCAGAAGGCCGAACTCAAAGCAGATCTCCTCACAATACATCGCTCCACAAATAGGAATATGCTACATTACTTGCAAAGAATAACGCTACACGGTCAATATCATAATCAAAATTTAATGCACAAGAAAATCACCCGGGCCATACAGCTATTAGGTCATGAACTCCAAATCATATCTCATAATTGTGGGCTGCATCCGCAATAAATGACCAGCTTCTTCTTGTGTGACGCCCTGTTCCTCCATGGTACACAGGGGCTACATTCACGTTCAAAAAGGCAACATGGAAGCGCCTAGAACCGCAGGGCCGTCCCATTAGGTAGGCACTAGTCCAGCTGAAAGCTCGAAATGTTGCTCCTAGCCACTAGTACTGCGTAAGGGCATGTGGGCCATTGGCGATCGTCCCATAAGATCGTAATGGTGCTCCACTGATTAACACGAAGCAGCAGGTGTCGGGAGTAAAAGCCATCTGCAGGAGTGGCATACAGATGGCAGCGGCAAAAGGGGAGGAGATACCTGTCACCCAAATGAAACGAAAAAGAATAGTATGGGCATCTGAACTCCATTTGAATTACTCACTTCAAAGATCACACTAAATCCGCAGCCATATGCATGCTAGCCCACTCAAAAGTATTATTCGCACCCAAAAATCACTTGCGAATCATAACTATATAAATCGAGGTGAAAACACTATTACAAACGAGTGTTTGTGTGCATGCGTCTGTTAAAACAGAATCCATTAGATGGGATTAGTAACGTGCATAGATAGACACAAGTGTTTGAAGGCGCGTCGAGACAGGGAGGGTTCAACAAGGGCAGATAGACGATGGTCCCACTATGGCAGCCCTGCATCACATAGCGCAGAGGAAGTTGATAGATTCCAAAAAGCCATGTACATGGCAGACTCTCTATTAAATCATCTGTCCATGCATCCATACATCATTCCCTCATCCCGGTATAAAAACGCCTGATTATTTACTCACATAACATTTGAAATTTCCATTGAATCTGTGCTTAATGCAGTCTGCAAAATCCACTGTGCTCCAGGCCGGAATTCTAGTGTTGTGAAGTAACATGTATTTGGGAACGTCCTGCCTTATCCTCCACTACGCTATTGCGCATCCCATACTATTCATATCAATCATTGCATTCTCGGCAAGGCCCCTGTCCCAAGGACATTAAACAATAGAACTTTCTATCTGCAGTCAGACCTGTGGGCGTCTCCTCGCCGCTAGCTGGAAACCGAAAGCGCTGTCCTTCGAATTCCTCATTTGCAACATCACGTCGAAAAGGCATCTGTGACCGCTTGAAATCACAAATCCATCCATTTAGTGCGGCAGTGTGTGAAAATGGCAACTGGCTTCACTCACAAATGGGACGCCCCGCCCGTCGGTGAACCGCGGTACAGCGCTGCATGAGGGTCCACCGTTAATCGAGTACTACATTCCACTGACCCTTCACAAGTTTGTTCCCGACTGCAAAGATAGTATGTGAAACAATGGGACCATAGCAGAATTAACATATGAAGCAATATCTCACTGCCATCGGGATGAAATACATGATTGTAATAGCAAGATGCCATGCGTTGATTTGCAGCGTTGTGTGCGGGACGTGCTCGCCCAAAGGGGATTGCAGCTTGCACAGGTGGAATGAATCACCACAGGTGGAGGCTATACAGCTTGAAAACACATAAATTGCACACCCAGCCCCCTCCCACAACCGCACCCACTCCGAAATGCTACCGGCAGGACTAGCGATGTTGGCCCTGGGGGACCTGATAGCACTGCAAGTACTCCAACTTCAAGAAGAAGACGAACACCAACTACTACAACAACCGGCCGCACAGAGGAGACGCAGGAGGAGGAGGAGGGCAAGGCAGGGCCAGCAAGGCCCACCAGCACAGCCACTACCACCACGCAGGCAGCCCGCAATCCCACGCCTCCGAGCACATCCGTTCAACCTCACTGATGAGCAGATCCACACCCTCTACCGTTTGGACCGGGACACCATAACCGCCATTGTGGACATGACACACGCTGACCTTGTCAGCATGATAGATAGCCCAACCGCCATCCCACCCCTACTGAAGGTGGTGTCTGTACTCCACTTCCTGGCCACAGGCACCTACCAGCACACAGTCGGACAGTTGCATGGCATTTCACAGCCACTGTTGTCACGGACACTATTGCAAGTGCTTGATGCCCTCCTGAAGCACGCAGACGACTACATCTCTCTACCACGCTCGGAGCAGGAAATTACGAACACAAAAGTGGGATTCCATGCACTTGCCGGCATACCGGGTTGCATTGGTGCCATCGACTGCACCCATGTGGAATTGGTTGTCCCACATGCCATGGAGGCCCAGTACCGCAACCGAAAACAATATCATTCTCTTAATGTACAATTGGTGTGTGACTCAAACAGGATCATTACACATTGTTGTGCCCGATTTCCTGGATCAACCCATGATTCCATGGTCTTACGGAACTCTACAATACCACGCTACATGGAGCGACATGCAGGGAACAGATCCTGGCTACTCGGTGAGTCTCATTTCATGCATGATAATGTGGGGTATGTGATGCGGCAATGACCTGGCAGGAAGGGGGGGTGCTTACGTAGCAATGTCATTCTTCAAACATCCTTTATTGTCCACATACAGGTGATGCCGGGTATCCACTGAAGAGATGGCTCCTTACACCACTCCGGAACCCACAGAACCAGCATGAGGAGGACTACAACCATGCCCACTCACGTACCCGTGTAGTCATAGAACAGGCATTCGGCCTACTGAAGGGTCGTTTCCGCTGCCTCAGCAGGTCTGGCGGGGCACTCCTGTACCGCCATGAGAAGGTTGCAAAGATGGTCATGGCATGTGTCATGCTACACAACATGTGCATACGTAGAAATGTGCCCATGCCCCCTGACGCAGAACTGCAAGCACCTGAATATGGTCATGATGTGGGTGGGGATGTGGCAGCACCTCAAGGAGTCTGCGAGGCACAGGAGGGCCGTGAAATTCGTCAGATTATCATAGATTCATGCTTCTAGCACTCACGCCTGGTGGCTGATACATGGACACGGGACTTGTGGCACTGTGTGTGTCTGGAACATGCACAATATGGACTGTACGCCTATAATGGCCTCGTACACAAAGATCAATGTCCACACATCTCATTGGATGATTGTGAAATGTTTATAGCATATGTGAAATTGTGTTACACACCCCATCGACCCGCCACCCAAGTAAGCCCAACACACCCCCTCCACCCTCCTACCTCCCCCCCGAACACCAGTGTCCAAGGATGCTCATTGTCAGTGGGCAGACGCTATTGCAAGCCCCCTCTCCGGGTATCAGGGGCACCCCTGCCTGTGGAGCGCAGGTTCCTCCCAGATCTACGTTGGGGGCTGCCCTGGACGGAACTTGCAACGGATGATGTCTCTGCCTGCTCACGTCCATGTATGTCCCTAAGGGTTTGTGAGAGCTCAGTGAGCACACGGCGCACAGCGGCAAGTTCAGCACAAACGTCTTTGGACGTCGCATGCAGTTCCCTCCTCAGGCTCTCGGTGCTTCTCTCCATTTGTACTCTCAGGCTCTCGGTGCTTCTCTCCATTTGTACTCTCAGGCTCTCGGTGCTTCTCTCCATTTCTGCCCTTAGTGTCTCTGTACATGTTTCTATGGCTGCCTTGGTACCCCCACATTCATCAGCATGGTCCTTGAGGAGCGTGGCCAGTTGCTGCTGTTGCACGATCACCTGGTCGAGGGACTGTTGCCTCTGCTGGGCCATGGCCATTTGCGGTGGTGTCACAGAGGGGCTGATCACCTCATGTTGCCTTGACACAGGGCTTGTGGGGGGTGGCCAGTCGTCGTCTTGTGAGTGCCCCTGCGTGGTATCCTCATGGTGTACGGGATGAAACAAACAGGGGGATTGAGACAGGTCATGGATGGATCGTACATCAACATCACCGTTTTCTGTGTCGGAGCATGCTGCCATTAATGCAGTGTCACCTATGGTGCTGCTGCCACCAGAAGCAGTGCCTTCTGTGGCATCCATTGGGGGGGCCTGTGGTGGTGGTGGTGTTGTGGCCATGCTGGCTGCTGGGGTGCCTGTTGAAGTCCCCTCCTGTGTGCTGCCACTTGATTTGTGCTGCTGCCGTGTCTTGATCCGTGCAGCTGAGGTGGAGGGTCTTTGGCCGTTGGTCTTGGCCCTCTTTGCAGGTGTGCTGGTAGGGGTGTCCTGGAGCTCGTCGTTTGAATCGGACCCTGTGGTGGAGTAAAGGAGGGCGAGCGTTATTAATGGGTCTGTGGAAATTGGAATGGCAATGTATCACATGCATTGGGGTGGTACCTGAGGGTGATTTGGGTCAGGGCCTTGGAGGTGGTTTCATTTTTGTGTGGATTGAGGGTGCAGTTGTATTGCAGCCTGCAGTTAGGGGGTGCCTGCTGCACGTGTAGAGGGTGTTTTTAGGAATTTTAATTATTTATTTATTTAATTTGACTTTTACTGTCCGCTATCAGGCCAATGTAAGTGGACGTTCTCCTGGACATGTGTTTCTGTTGCACTATGTGGACACATGGTACTTCACATGATTGGACATTGTGGGTTTAAGAATAGTTTTATTTGGCCCACCTACCTGATTCTTCGGATGTCTGCACTCCTTTCTCCATCCCTCCGACTCCCTCTATGGTCTCCATTCCAATGGTGGAGGCACAGATTTCTTCCCAGGGGGTCAACTTGATGGGTGATTCCGATCCTCCCCCGGTAGCTGTGGCAATGTTACGGTTGGCGGATAGTATGCTCCGTACGCGTATCCGCAAGTCGTCCCATCGCTTTCTGCATTGCTGTGGGTTGCGGGGTGCGGTCCCCACCGCACTTACCCGCTGTGCCACCAGGGCCCATATGGCCTTCTTGTTCGCTAGTGCCGTCCTGGTCATTTGCGTCGAGAAGACGACGGCAGCATTCTCCTGGAGGGTCTCTGTGAGCACCGTGAGTTCCTCACGTGAGAAGTGGACCTGCCGCTTGCGGTCGCACGCTTTTTTCGCTACTTTTCCCATTGTTTTGGTTTCACTAGGGTGGATGACGGGTTGGGATGTCTCTCAGGGTAGTATTTTTAATGGTTGTGTGAATATTCTGATTTTATAGGTGTACGGCATGCTGTTTCCCGTTCCGGGACCATGTTTTTGCTTCCGTTTCCGTATATTTACGGTCACCGTATTTTCCGATTGCCGCTCATTACGGTGACCGCTATGTCCGGTGGCGGAATTGCACCTAGGTCGCCGTACGACAGCGGTGAGGGGCGTTTTGGGGACATTTCCGCCATCGCAGACTTTGCACTTCCGCCAAGGCGTAGTGCTCATGCCCGATGGGTCAGAATTAGCCGCACTTTACTCTGTCGTGCAATGGCGGAAACGCTATTTACGCTATGGCGGTCAGGTCAGTTGCTTTCCGCCAGGGTCGTAATGAGGGCCGGTGACTAGTGGCTAAAGGAGATATGCAAGCAGCCTAAATGCAGCTTTACTAGTGCAGGCAATTCTAAATACGACTTTGCTGGTGCACACGAGAATAGGTAGTTTTACTTATACAGAAATAGGTAGGCAAAGGCTAATAACTGAGGAGCTATATAGGCAACCTAAATGCAGCTTTGCTAGAACAAGCAGTCTAAATACAGTTTGCTAATGCAGGTGGCTTAAATGCAATTTTGCTAGTACAGGCATCCTAAATGCTATTTTACTAATGCAGGCAGCCTAAATGCAACTTTGCTAGTACAGGCAAGAATGGGTAGGCATAGTCTGGTAGCTAGTGTAGATATATAGGCAACCTGAAAGCAGTTTTCCTGATGCAGGCAACCTAAATGCCACTTTGCTAGTACAGGCAAGAATAGTTAGGCAAAGGCTAATAACTATGGAGATATATGGGCAACCTAAATGCAATTTTGCTAATGCAGGCAACCTAAATGCCACTTTGTCAGTACAGGCAAGAATAGGTAGGCAAAGGCTAATAACTAAGGAGGTATATAGGCAACCTAAATGCAATTTTGCTAGAACAAGCAACCTGAATGCAGTTAGCTAATGCAGGCGGCTTAGATACAATTTAGCTAGTGTATGTAATATATCAAAATGGGTTACATGTAACAACGGGACACAGGCATTAGTGGTCGTAAGCGAGACTGAGGCTGCTGACATGAGACGTATAGATGCAGGGATCTTAGTAACATAAGATTGTTATCGTTGTTGTTATTGTTGTAGATCGTTGTGCTGCTCGCATTTATAGGGTAATTCATAGAATTTCGCACAAAAGTGGCGCATGCGGCTGGCGCACAGTGTGCGCGTGCGAATGTCTGCAAAAGCCGCATGCACTAAAATCGATTTCCGCGCACAGCGTATTCATGGATTTTAGCCTCCAAAACCAGCCGTGGCGCTGAGTGGCGCAGCGACCCTGCAGCAGCACCAGTTACGTCCCCAAGAACGCCCTCGCGCAAGGAAAAGCCATCTAGATTCCCAATTCAGCGCAAAGGGCTGCGCTAACCCTGGACCAGTTTACAGGGCTGCCAAACAGCAAACGCCAAGCGGGGAACGTGTATTACTGGGGTGCGCGTGAAGTTTCACATGCGAAAGGGCCTGTGCGAGTGGGGTACGTGTATTACTGGGGTTCGTGGGAAGTTTCACACGAGATTTCAGCAGGGTACGTGCATTACGGGGTTCGTGGGAACTTTCACGCGCGAAAGGGCCTGTGCGAGTGGGATACGTGTATTACGGGGGTGCACGGGAAGTTTCACATGCGATTGGGCTGGGTACGTGTATCTCAGGGGTGCGTGGAAAGTTTCACACACAAATGGCCTGGGTACGTGTATTTCAGGGGTGCGCGGGAAGTTTCACATGCGATTGGCCTGTGTACGCGTATTTCAGGGGTGCGTGGGAAGTTTCACACGCGATTGGGCCTGGGTACATGTATTTCAGGGGTGCGCGGGAAGTTTCACACGCGATTGGCCTGGGTACGTGCATTTCAGGGGTGCGCGGGAAGTTTCACATGCGATTGGAGAAGGGTACGTGTATTTCAGGGGTGCGTGGGAAGTTCCACACGCGATTGGCCTGGGTACGTGTATTTCAGGGGTGCGCGGGAAGTTTCACACGCGATTGGCCTGGGTATGTGTATTTCAGGGGTGCGCGGGAAGTTTCACATGCGATTGGAGTAGGGTACGTGTATTTCAGGGGTGCGTGGGAAGTTTCACACGCGATTGGCCTGGGTACGTGTATTTCAGGGGTGCGCGGGAAGTTTCACACGCGATTGGCCTGGGTACGTGTATTCAGGGGTGCGCAGGAAGTTTCACACGCGATTGGAGTAGGGTACGTGTATTACCGGGCTGCGTGGGAAGTTTCACACGCGATTTTGGTGTCAGAGGGGGGAACGCGTATTTCGGGGATGCGCGGGGAGTCCTACAAATGAATTGGCAGTGTGGGTCCTCCCAGGTGTCCCCTCTACCCCCTCCACGGCCCCTGCAGGCAGCCCACACCACAGGGGACTACCCCGCACCCCTGGTCATGTGCCGCAGGCGGTACTTCCACCATGGGCATGCCCCCCAACCAAGCCACATGTCACATTGCAATATGATCACCAACTCAAGTCTCCCCGCACCCCCACACCCCAGCAGTGCAGGGCACCTGCCAGCAGGCCCCCACACATGTCCCACTCATGTCCCTTTGCATCCCCACCCCCCAGCAGTACAGGGCACCTGCCAGCAGGCCCCCACTCATGTGCCACTCATGTCCCCCAGCACCCCCACCCCCCAGCAGTGCAGGGCACCTGCCAGCAGGCCCCCACACATGTCCCACTCATGTCCCCTTGCACCCCGACCCCCCAGCAGTGCAGGGCACCTGCCAGCAGGCCCCCACTCATGTCCCTCTCATGTCCCCTTGCACCCCCACCCCCCAGCAGTGCAGGGCACCTGCCAGCAGGCCCCCACTCATGTCTCCTTGCACCCCCACCCCCTAGCAGTGCAGGGCACCTGCCAGCAGGCCCCCACACATGTCCCACTCATGTCCCCTTGCACCCCCAACCCCCAGCAGTGCAGGGCACCTGCCAGCAGGCCCCCACTCATGTCCCCCTGCCCCCAGGTCATGACGATACTCAATCATGGCCCTTATGGCCAGCCTCTCCAGCCCAAAGACCCAACCAAGTATTGCATCCACCCACATAGAAAAGGCAATTACATGATACAACCCCAATGGCAAGTATGTAAATGAACACATGTCCGTCACACACACACAATGGTTGCAAGTGAATGTGAGAACTCATATCATGACATGCATGAAACCAATGAGATAATACCACACATCGAAGTATGAAATTTTATTTTATTAAAAGCAACATGAATGGTATTTAAATCAAACAAACAACAATGGGAATAAAAAAAGAAAAGCTGCATGTCCGTAAAATAATGAAAAACAAGTAATCATAATCCAAAGTAAAGGTGTCCAAAGTCACAATCCAACAAAGCAAATCCAAGGGAAAAACAAAAGTGAAAACCATTGCTCCATGGGGAAATCCAAAAAAAAGAGATGAATCCAATAGTAAACTATATACAGATGAACAATCCAGGGTCCATGATCCCAACTGAAGAAATGAAACCTATCAAAAATACTACCAAATGAAAAACTATATACAGAAACGTGGTGCATTGTCCAAGCGCAACCAAAATAAAGAAAAAACCAAAGGAAACATAACACTATCTAACTATTTACAAGGGCAGCAGGCTAGTCTGACGGCTCACTTTTGGATGTCCTGGGCCAGGGCATCATCGAACTCCTGCTCAATGTCCCGGAGGCGGTCCTCTTCCATGGCCCAAGGGTTCGCAGGGACGACAACATGTTCTCCTCCAACTCCCTGCGAATTGCCTCGAGGCACTCGGCCCACCTCAGGGCCCTCCGCATGGAGTTCTCCGCCCTGACCATCATGAGCCGTGCCTCTTCTGCCCGCTGCCACTCCGCATCTATGGCATGGCCTAACCGCTGCCACACGGAAGACACTTCCCGTCCTGGGTCCTCCTGCCCTTTGGCCGATGCCTGCCTCTCCGATGACGAAGGCCCCGAGCCATCATGGCTCCCACCTTGTTGCTGCTGCTGCTGTGCCTCTGCCCATGCCCTGGCTCTTGCTGCCTGCACATCCTCCTCCAGCTGGGGTGCAGTTGTTGAGGTGGCCAGCCCTGCTGGATGTCCGACTGCCGACTGTGGCAGGGATGTGTCCTCCACCAGCCTGGCCGCAGGGTCAGAGGCAGCTCCACAGGGCACCCATGTGACACATGGGTGGGAAGATGGCACGGAGTACGACTGGCGCATAGGGGGTTCAGTTGAGGAGAGGGTCAGAACAAGGCCCAGCAAACGGAGGAATCCGGCCCTGGTGACCTGTCCCAGTAGGTCGACGTGGTCAACAAGCCATTCGAGACGACATGCAGTCTCCCATGAAAAGACTGCATTTCGCCTTGCATGGCCCGTTGACACAACGCCACACCACCCAGGACAGGCTCAACCCGGATCCGGATAGCCACGTCCGCAGGCAGAGGAAGGCCAGTTGTCGTAAGCTCATCCCCTGCCTGAAAACGGGTCTGGACGTAGGTATCCCTGCTGGTGCAAGATGATGCAGTCACAGGATCAGGGACAGGATTACACACAGGCACTTCCGCGGCGGCATGTGCTGCCTCCTGTCCCTGCCCCTGCACTGCAACACTAGCACCAGTGGAATCCCCACCTCCAGACCCCGTCTCTGTCCCTTGCACGGCCTCCTCCTCCACCAAACCCCCCACCAACATGGATGACTCCGTACCATCTTCCTCCGTCGGGCCCTGTGGGGTCTCAGCTGCCCCTTCTGCTGCCGAGGAGTCCAACTTCGACCTCCGCCTCTTGGACCTCCCCTCGGCAGCTGCGACCTGGGACGGGGCACCGGACTCCTCACTCCCCGACGAGATGACAACCTGGGAGGGGAGCCGGGCCTTGCGTCTCCAGCTGGCGGTGCGATCCCTGCCGCTGTGCTCCACAGCACCCTCTCCGCCCTCTTCATCAGTCGACGCTGCAGACCGGGAGAGATAGGACACAGGCATCAGGGCACTGTACAATGGACTCATACACACATGACAGTTGCACACGAGTGTCATTGTCAAACTTCAGACATGGCATCACAATCCCCAAAACACATGTCCTTTCAAATCACACACATGAGCTAATCCACAGCCATATCGCAACAGCCAACACCATCCATACACATACAACAGCATGAGCAGGCAAAGGTGAGCCAGACATCACATGAGACACAGGGAGTGCACTAGACATGCACACACGCCACCACACTTACATGCATGTGTACACCTCCACCAAGTGTCTCAGTGATGAGATCAGCATCCATGTCACATCTGGCAATCAGTCTTCTACATATCAGTCTCACATGCATCCATGTTGCATGACAGTTGCACACTTGTCAGATACACATACATGCACATGTACACAGTGCAGATACATGCAGCTGGAAACAACATCCATGTGTGACACCACAACCTTGACAACTGACATACACAGTCATTGAAACATGTGTGCTCACACATATGCATTTGGCCTGCATGCTTACCCACAAATACACCATCCATGTCTCTCACACATGAAAGGACTCGCATGTGTCAGCCTCACGGCCCTGTACATACACATCCATACATGGCCCTACAAAACCACATGTGCAACCTGCACACTACTGGCACACCACCACACGCACAGCTTCCGATCAGTATGCATGTACACTTACCGCTCGACTCCAGACGGGTCTGCCTCTCAAGGACCTGGACGTGGAGTGCTGGGCATATAGGACCCTCATTTGGTCTTCCGACAGGTGGCCCCGGCGCCCCTTAGCATCCGCTGCCTTCAAGAGGCGCCGGGCCTTGTTGAGGGTCCTGGACCTGAAGTCCTCCCAGCACTTCTTCACATGATGGAATTCGCAGACTGCCACCCCTCCGCGTTGATGGCAGTCACGATGTCCGTCCAGATCCTGGTCCGTCCTTCCTTGTAGGCGCGCAACCTTCCGAAGAGGGCATCATACTGCCCCAGGACTTGCTCCACCAGGACACCAACTTCGGTGGCAGTGAAGCTGGTGGCCCTCTGCCTCTCTGGCTGGGGGTTGCCAGTGGTGCCAGATGGTGTAGTGCTGGACATGGCAACCCCAGAGGCAGGAGTGGGTGGGCATCTGGGTCCTGGGGCTGGGCTGTGGAGCGATGGAATCCCAGTCGGGAGTCTTCGGTTCCAGCAGCGGTGGTCACAGCAACAGCACCCCTGGCTGATGTGCAGGCAGCAAATGGCATGGCACGTGGGCAGCAGGCAATCAGGAAGCAGCAGATGGCAGGTGGGAGCGTGCTCGGGGCTCTGCGGGGCAGTAATTCGCCCTTCTGGGCAGGAGCGTGGTCTTCCATGTGTGAATGCATGGCCAGCTTGATACAGAGTGATTTGGCACATGAATATCTTGCACGTCAGCGTGTAATTCGAGGAAAGGCCCTTAGCGCGTAAGCGCTTCAGCACACGTACGCAATTTCTTTGGACCAAAGGCCCTTAGCGTGTAAGCGCGTCTGTGACGTGACGCACGCAGGTGTTTCCCTCATAGCACGTGATGACAGAGTATATGGAAAAGCTGCACGTCCGAGTGTCAGCGCGTGTAATTGGAGGAAAGGGCACATACAAGCGTAAGTGACTTGTACGTGTGGGCCGGTTTAAAAGGTACGTGTAGGACGCCATTTCCTTGTACGTGCTTTTTGTGGAGAGCAAGTGGGTGGATTCTGTCATCTTCCCCCAGGGGTCACAGACAGCCTTGTTAGAGCACTAGGGTACAAATTCCATCTAGTACCCTACCCCTTTGACCCCCAATTGCCCAGGACAATAGTTTACTGCTCCTCCCATACGCACAACAACATCAGTGCCATGGTTGGGAGGCGACCAAGCGGTAAGGGAGGCAACGGTGGCTGACCTTTAAAAGGTGGATGTGGTGGGCGCGGTAGGGGACATGGCCAGGATTTGCAGGGTGCCCTATACCCCCATGTTTGAAGGACCAATCAGGGACACCCATGCCCCCCCCATGGTTGAGGGAAACGTGGCTGAGACCATCCCAGCTCAGCCCCTTTTGGACCAGCCCATTGTGGCACCTGACCTGGCACAGGATGACTCCCTGGCTGACTTCCAGGTCAGCAAGTCTAGGCCATGTGTGGCAGTGCATGTTGTCACCAAGGCACGTGGATCTGGGGCAGCTATGTCATCTGCTTCCCCAAGTATGTAGGGTGGTGAGGCTGCAGGGGCAGCTGCAGCTCGATCTGCCACAGCTCTGACTCTCCCAGCCAGGACAGTGTCGGTCCTGGTCCATCATACTGATGTTCCCCCTGCCAACATCACACTTCAGACAATGCCTGCACCAATTCCTATGGTCAGTGTGCATTCGCACACTCCTACTAGCAGTCCACCGGTGATTCTAACCCTACTGACCAGAGCGGCGTTAGCCACTCTGGCTCCGCTCCACCTTCTAAAAAGAGGAAGAAGGGTGCTCTGCCATGACAGGCTGAGACCCCAGGTAAGGCTACACACTCCGGTACCTCAAGGAAGCCTTCAATGATTCGGAACTTAATGCACTTGTGAGCTATGTGTTGCAACATAGCCACAAAATGGTGGTGACTGCAGGGTCCAAGACCACACCTGGTCAACGTAAGGCACACTGGCAGACCATCGCCAACCACATAAGTGCCCTTGGATTTGTGAGGCGCTCAGCTGATGATTGCTACAAGCGTTGGAACGACCTGAAACGCAGAGCAAAGGACAAGCTGGCCTGAAGTCATGCCGCTACTCTGGTGACTGGCGGTGGGTCTCCACAAGAGGACAACAAACTCACTGAACATGATCCGAGGTGTGGGAGAACTACCTAATTATGACACATTGTCCGGTGAGTGCCCATGCGTGTGTGTGTAATGCATGTGTATGTTGTTTGGGTGACGGGTTCGGATTGAGTGCCAGGTGAGGGTGTGTGTGACTGAGTAGTATGGGTCACCCATGTGCTTCATCCAAAACATACTGCGGCCTTGAATTTGCGTGTGACACTATCCCTTCTGGCCACAATAGTAATTTAGCGCAACATTACGGCAGTTGCCCTTGAGGTGGCATCATGCAACAACATTGTTTGTATTTTTCATTGTTCTTTCAGGTCGATTGTTTCAATTCTCCCACTTTTGCAACACATTCCTCAGCCCTATTGTGACATATGTGACATGCTTCTGTCATTGAAGAACCCCACATTGGCCCACATGTGTCACCTTGGTAGTTGAATGATTTGACCATTCAGGCTGAATGAGTATTGTCCTGATCACATGATGTTTTTGGGCCTGTTTGAATGTGGAACAGGCTAGTTGTTTCCTGTCATGTTGAAGTGCACAACCATTGATCTACATGGCCCTGCAATCACTGTATTTTTGTACACTAGATGTGTTGCAGTGTGTGGCACATGGCGTATCTTTTCACACTATGTGGCATTTGTCATCTCTTCATGTCCATCTCACATGGATGGGTGAGAGTACTCATTCACTGACATATGGATGTACTTGTGGAATGTACCATGGCTATGGTACATGCCATCTGTGTGATGACATGTGTCATTTATGTGTATAGGACATGCCACTCACAGGCCAATGTGTGATGGCAGTGCTACCCAGCATGCAGCAAATGTGTTGCTCTTCCATCTTGGTGTCATCAGTGTCAGACTTTTGCCTCCCCTTCCAACTCTGTGACAGTGCATGCATGGGAGGGTTATAGTCATGTGGGACATGTGTAAATTGTGTACTGGTTCTGTAGCTTGTCAGGCCTATTTGTGTGCTATGGTGCTAATGCCTGTTTCCATTTTTTGTCTTTCATGTTTTTGCAGGGGATGACGCACTTGATGCTGGTGAGGTTGAGGAGATGGTGCAGACCCAGGAGGAACCTGAGGCACAACCGGCCACCAGTGGGGGACGTGGTGTGGTGGTGGGTGAGAACCCACTCTTGCTGCAGGCGATTCTGTCAAGGGGTGTCTCTGGGTGCACCTCCCCAGACCTCTATTCAGGTGTTGATTCGGATGATGAGACCTATGTGGCGTCGCAGGTAAGTGTTTCTGGAATGGGTTCTGTTCTGTCCAACCCACCTGCACCATGGGTAAAACCCTCTATTAGGATGTCAGTGTTGGTTAGTCAGCCTTTGGTGGTTACGGGTGCAGGGTCACACTCCACAAAATCTGATCCTGTTCCTGGGCCAGCAGATCAGAGGGGGAATGCAGTCCTGCAGCCTCAGGCAGTGCCGATACAGCAAGGCGCAGATCGCCTTGCCCCAAACAGTTGTGGTGCCCGTCGACGCGGTGGCCGTACGCCACCAGGCAATACCGCCTGGGAACAATCCATTTACGGTATGGCAACGCAACCGCTGCATCAGTTGAGATGATGGCTCAAGCAATGGAGAGGGTGGCCACTTCCATTGTCCCCCCTGAAAGGCAGATGGAGCCACTACAGCAGGCAATAGACTCCATTTGCCAATCACACAGGGAGGACATGTTGGCGTCCAACAGGGACAGACGGGCGGCACTGGAGACTCTACGCCAATCGATATCAATAGAGTCCCAGGGCCACAGGGAAGCCCTGAGGGTAGAACTCCATCACCTCAGGGAGACTCTTGTTGACCTTGAGACTTCCACTAACTTGAGGACAGAACAGCAGCTGGAGCGGCTCACACGTTCGCTCTCAGCTGAGATGCAGGCAATTCGGGAGGAGATCCGGGAATCACGTCAGGTGCTGCATGGGGATCTCCGCACTATAATCCTCCAGAACGAGACCTTCCACACCCGCATGCTTGCTGCCATGGAGGACCATACCAGGGCTTTGCGTGGGCTGCCTCCCTTAGCACCACCACCTCCTGTGGCAGCAGCAGAGGGTAATGAGAGCGACAGCAGCAGTTCTCCCACATTGGCATAGCCGTGCAGGCCATGAGCCCCTGGAGGTGTTTTTTTTTCCCAACATCCACACAGGCACCTGTTGGTGCGCACCCTGTCCTCGGACCTCCTGGTGGTCTCCCCCCACCCCCGGCCCCCACATGGCCATTTTTTATTTTTGATTATTTTTTAACAGTGTGTTGCCTTGTGTGGCTCCCGTGGGCATCCACTGTATTCCGGTGGGGCACATGCAGGCTTGTCCTGAGTTTGGGTTCGATGCTTGGGTTCATGAGACACACACCCCTCCTGCTTCCCGTTTCCATGGGCTTGCAAAGGGTGTGACCAAGTGACAGTGATGTACACAGTGATGTTGGGCTCCCATGAGCTGTGTGGGCAGTCTGTAGTCAATACTGTGTAGACATTCCTTGTGTATATTGTTGTTGTATTGTACACTGCATGTTGGAATTATGTGTGCTTCTGCTTCCATGTCTCCCTCTGAATTTTCAGGTTCATTCTTCATGTCTTCACAAGGCCGTCTACTTTGGAGATGGAGTTCATGTTGTATGCAGTACACAGACAAGTTTTGAAGCCTGCAAGACTACAGTTGGAAGGGGGCGATGTGGTGGCATATTCA
Organism: Ambystoma mexicanum; assembly: GCF_040938575.1. Taxonomy (NCBI): domain Eukaryota; kingdom Metazoa; phylum Chordata; class Amphibia; order Caudata; family Ambystomatidae; genus Ambystoma; species Ambystoma mexicanum. The sequence continues at coordinate 305,112,740 of NC_090929.1, read as the reverse complement.
GGTTGTAAGACTACGACTAATTTAACTTAGTACTGTCCTGTTTTAGTTATGTTTGAGCTTGTGTAGCTGCATTGTATTGTTGGTAAGTATTTGGTCATGTGTGTTGTTAGTTCAACATTACTGGGAGCATATTGTGTGTGGCCAGTTTCCACTAGGGACACTGTACTTTGTGACACTGTGTCAGGTTTTCGGGATTGCTTTGTTTGCTCTCACATAGCATGACGTGCCATGGTGTGTAGGGTGGTGGTGCTGGGGAGGGGTTGGGTGACATGGCACTGTTCTCATGTTGTATTCTACAAGGGGGTAAAGCATTTAGCAGAATATGTGTCTTTTGATGACACAGCATTGGTGGTGTTTCTGTAGGTAGGGATGCACACATTGTGACACTTCCAGGTGACCAATTTCAGACTGGTATGGTTGTGACAGTTCACTGTCCCTTGTGTCATCATCGATTGTCAGCTGGTATGTGGCAGGGCTGTGTGCACTCCTCAGGGGTGTGATTCTAAGTGAAGTAATTAGACACCAGCTGCATTCGGGCTGCCTCACCCCGTGCCCTTTGCCCTCCCATGCGCAGCGGGCATGCATGTGGTTGGGGATGTGGGGGCACCACCATGTCCACCGGCAGGCCCCGGCGTGTTGCAACGTTGTGCAGGACACATGCTGCCACTATGATCCTGCAGACTACTGGGGGAGCGTATAACAGCTGCCCGCCAGAACGGTCAAGGGAGCGAAAGCGTGACTTGAGCACTCCAAATGTGCGCTCCACTATGCCCCGGGTTGCAATATGGGCTGTGTTGTATCTTACCTCGGGTGGCATGGTGGGGTTCCGAATTGGTGTCATCATGTGGGTGCTCAGAGGGTAGGCACTGTCCCCTGGGGAGGTGGTGATGGGTATCATTAGTAGGGTTGTGACATTACTCAGTATCTGGCATGCATGCATGTGCTGTGGCATTTATACTCACCGAGCAGCCATGTATCGCCATGCCGCCCAGCTTCTAGGTCCCGGTTTAGGGTTGGCATTCTGTAAATGAAACTGTCGTGGGTGGACCCTGGATAGTTGGCATATATTGAGGTGATGATTCCCTTGGCATCACATACTACCTGGACATTGATGGAATGCCAGTGCTTGCGGTTTCTATAGATGTGCTCTGATGCCCTGGGGGGACGCAGAGCCACATGGGTGCAATCAATGGCACCTAGGACTTTGGGGAATTGTGCCACCCCGTAGAAATCCTGGACGGCAGCCTGCCTTTCTGCAGGTGTTCTGGGCAGGTATATGTGCCTGCGGACTGATGGGCGTGCAGTCATGATGGCCAAGACCTGGTGTAGGCAGCGTGACTGCGTGGCCTGTGACACCCCCCCTACTATGGCACTTGTCTGCTGAAATGATCCGGTGGCCAAAAAGTGCAGTACATTGAGGACCTTCTCCAGGGGGCTGAGTGCTTGGGAGCAGAGTGTGGGTGATGTGAGGTCATCCTCCCACTCACTGACCAGGTTGAGTATTATGTGAGGTGGAAACCTGTACCTCCCATACACCTGGTCATCAGGCATGCCAAGAAGGCTGGTTCTGGGTGTGAAAATTCTGGGCCTGACTATCCTCCTCCTGCGGTATCCCACGACCACTGCTGCTAGGAACGGTATGTTCATCCTGGCGTCTGAGCTTGCTTGTTGTTTGCGCGCACTTTTATGCTGCGCGGGTCCACGTACGCCTGCTTCCTTCTGGCATACGTGTTTCTGGATTAGCGCATCTTTTTTGGTGCGTGCGTGTGGGCGTTCCACGCATTTGCCTCCTGTAGTTCCCCGCCCACCCCAGTAATACACGTACCCCGCTCGGCCAGGCCCAATCGAGTGTAAAACTTCTCGCAAGCTCCTAAAGTACACGTACCCCGCTCGCCCAGGCACAATCGCGTGTAAAACTTCCTGCAAGCCCCTGAAGTACCCGTACCCCGCTCACCCAGGCACAATCGTGTGTAAAACTTCCCGCGAGCCCCTGAAGTACACGTACCCCGCTCGCCCAGGCACAATCGCGTGTGAAACTTCCGGCGCACCCCCGAAATACATGCTATTTTTGACACAGCGGGTGTCCGTGTTTGTCGCGTACCCCTTTGCACGTCATTTGTCCTAGAGGGCCACAGTATGGGACATTCATCAGAGCTGTATATACAGGCTTTTTGTTAGTGCAGGGACGCTACCGCCTGCCTTCGTGTGGCAGACATGTGTTGATGTACATAGTTGACTTTTGGTTTGTGTCATGAGATCGCCATTTCACTGCTGGGGGGTGGGGGTGCAAGGGGACATGAGTGGGACATGCGTGGGGGCCTGCTGGCCGGTGCCCCTCAGTGCTGGGGGTGGGGGTGCAAGGGTACATGAGTGGGGGCCTGCTGGCAGGTGCCCCTCAGTGCTGGGGGGTGGGGGTTCAAGGGGACAGGAGTGGGGGCCTGCTGGCAGGTGCCCTGCACTGCTGGGGGGTAGGTGTGCAAGGGGACATGAGTGGGGGCCTGCTGGCAGGTGCCCCTCAGTGCTGGGGGGTGGGTGTGCAAGGGGACATGAGTGGGATATGAGTGGGGGCCTGCTGACAGGTGCCCTGCACTGCTGGGGGGTGAGGGTGCAAGGGGACATGCGTGGAGGCCTGCTGGAAGGTGTCCCTCAGTGCTGGGGGGTGGGGGTGCAAGGGGACATGAGTGGTGGCCTGCTGGGAGGTGCCCTGCACTGCTGGGGGGTGGGTGTGCAAGGGGACATGAGTGGGGGCCTGCTGGCAGGTGCCCCTCATTGCTGGCGGGGTGGGGGTGCAAGGGGACATGAGTGGGGGCCTGCTGGCAGGTGCCCTGCACTGCTGGGGGGTGGGCGTACAAGGGGTCATGACTGGGGGCCTGCTGGTAGGTGCCATGAGTGGGACATGAATGGGGGCCTGCTGGCAGGTGCCGCTCAGTGCTGGGGGGTGTGGGTGCAAGGGGACATGAGTGGGACATGAGTGGGGCCTGCTGGCAGGTGCCCCTCAGTGCTGGGCGGTGGGTGTGCAAGGGGACATGAGTGGGGGCCTGCTGGCAGGTGCCCCTCAGTGCTGGGGGTGGGTGTGCAAGGGGACATGGGTGGGGGCCTGCTGGCAGGTGCCCCTCAGTGCTGGGGGGTGAGGGTGCAAGGGGACACGAGTGTGGGCCTGCTGGCAGGTGCCCCTCAGTGCTGGGGGGTGGGTGTGCAAGGGGACATGTGTGGGACATGAGTGGGGGCCTGCTGGCAGGTGCCCCTCAGTGCTGGGGGGTGAGGGTGCAAGGGGACATGAGTGGGACATGAGTGGGGGCCTGCTGGCAGGTACCCCTCAGTGCTGGGGTGTGGGGTGCAAGGGGACATGAGTGGGGGCCTGCTGGCAGGTGCCCTGCACTGCTGGGTGGTGGGGGTGCAAGGGGACATGAATGGGACATGAGTGGGGGTCTGCTGGCAGGTGCCCCTCAGTGCTGGGGGGTGGGGGTGCAAGGGGACATGAGTGGGACATGAGTGGGGGCCTGCTGGCAGGTGCCCCTCAGTGCTGGGGGGTGGGTGTGCAAGGGGACATGAGTGAGGGCCTGCTGGCAGGTGCCCCTCAGTGGTGGGGGGTAGGTGTGCAAGGGGACATGAGTGGGACATGAGTGGGGGCCTGCTGGCAGGTACCCCTCAGTGCTGGGGTGTGGGGTGCAAGGGGACATGAGTGGGGGCCTGCTGGCAGGTGCCCTGCACTGCTGGGTGGTGGGGGTGCAAGGGGACATGAGTGGGACATGAATGGGGGCCTGCTGGCAGGTGCCGCTCAGTGCTGGGGGGTGCGGGTGCAAGGGGACATGAGTGGGACATGAGTGGGGCCTGCTGGCAGGTGCCCCTCAGTGCTGGGCGGTGGGTGTGCAAGGGGACATGAGTGGGGGCCTGCTGGCAGGTGCCCCTCAGTGCTGGGGGTGGGTGTGCAAGGGGACATGGGTGGGGGCCTGCTGGCAGGTGCCCCTCAGTGCTGGGGGGTGAGGGTGCAAGGGGACACGAGTGTGGGCCTGCTGGCAGGTGCCCCTCAGTGCTGGGGGGTGGGTGTGCAAGGGGACATGTGTGGGACATGAGTGGGGGCCTGCTGGCAGGTGCCCCTCAGTGCTGGGGGGTGGGGGTGCAAGGGGACATGAGTGGGACATGAGTGGGGGCCTGCTGGCAGGTACCCCTCAGTGCTGGGGTGTGGGGTGCAAGGGGACATGAGTGGGGGCCTGCTGGCAGGTGCCCTGCACTGCTGGGTGGTGGGGGTGCAAGGGGACATGAATGGGACATGAGTGGGGGTCTGCTGGCAGGTGCCCCTCAGTGCTGGGGGGTGGGGGTGCAAGGGGACATGAGTGGGACATGAGTGGGGGCCTGCTGGCAGGTGCCCCTCAGTGCTGGGGGGTGGGTGTGCAAGGGGACATGAGTGAGGGCCTGCTGGCAGGTGCCCCTCAGTGGTGGGGGGTAGGTGTGCAAGGGGACATGAGTGGGGGCCTGCTGGCAGGTGCCCCTCAGGGCTGGGGGTGGGGGTGCAAGGGGACATGAGTGGGGGCCTGCTGGCAGGTGCCCCTCAGTGCTGGGGGGTGGGAGTGCAAGGGGACATGAGTGGGGGCCTGCTGGCAGGTGCCCCTCAGTGCTGGGGGGTGGGGGTGCAAGGGGACATGAGTGGGGGCCTGCTGGCAGGTGCCCCTCAGTGCTGGGGTTGGGGGTACAAGAGGACATGAGTGGGGGCCTGCTGGCAGGTGCCCTTCAGTGCTGGGGGGTGGGGGTGCAGGGGGACATGAGTGGGCGCCTGCTGGCAGGTGCCCTGCACTGCTGGGGGGTGGGGTGCAAGGGGACATGAGTGGGGGCCTGCTGGCAGGTGCCCCTCAGTGCTGGGGGGTGGGTGTGCAAGGGGACATGGGTGGGGGCCTGCTGGCAGGTGCCCCTCAGTGCTGGGGGGTGAGGGTGCAAGGGGACACGAGTGTGGGCCTGCTGGCAGGTGCCCCTCAGTGCTGGGGGGTGGGTGTGCAAGGGGACATGTATGGGACATGAGTGGGGGCCTGCTGGCAGGTGCCCCTCAGTGCTGGGGGGTGAGGGTGCAAGGGGACATGAGTGGGACATGAGTGGGGGCCTGCTGGCAGGTACCCCTCAGTGCTGGGGTGTGGGGTGCAAGGGGACATGAGTGGGGGCCTGCTGGCAGGTGCCCTGCACTGCTGGGTGGTGGGGGTGCAAGGGGACATGAATGGGACATGAGTGGGGGTCTGCTGGCAGGTGCCCCTCAGTGCTGGGGGGTGGGGGTGCAAGGGGACATGAGTGGGACATGAGTGGGGGCCTGCTGGCAGGTGCCCCTCAGTGCTGGGGGGTGGGTGTGCAAGGGGACATGAGTGAGGGCCTGCTGGCAGGTGCCCCTCAGTGGTGGGGGGTAGGTGTGCAAGGGGACATGAGTGGGACATGAGTGGGGGCCTGCTGGCAGGTACCCCTCAGTGCTGGGGTGTGGGGTGCAAGGGGACATGAGTGGGGGCCTGCTGGCAGGTGCCCTGCACTGCTGGGTGGTGGGGGTGCAAGGGGACATGAGTGGGACATGAATGGGGGCCTGCTGGCAGGTGCCGCTCAGTGCTGGGGGGTGCGGGTGCAAGGGGACATGAGTGGGACATGAGTGGGGCCTGCTGGCAGGTGCCCCTCAGTGCTGGGCGGTGGGTGTGCAAGGGGACATGAGTGGGGGCCTGCTGGCAGGTGCCCCTCAGTGCTGGGGGTGGGTGTGCAAGGGGACATGGGTGGGGGCCTGCTGGCAGGTGCCCCTCAGTGCTGGGGGGTGAGGGTGCAAGGGGACACGAGTGTGGGCCTGCTGGCAGGTGCCCCTCAGTGCTGGGGGGTGGGTGTGCAAGGGGACATGTGTGGGACATGAGTGGGGGCCTGCTGGCAGGTGCCCCTCAGTGCTGGGGGGTGGGGGTGCAAGGGGACATGAGTGGGACATGAGTGGGGGCCTGCTGGCAGGTACCCCTCAGTGCTGGGGTGTGGGGTGCAAGGGGACATGAGTGGGGGCCTGCTGGCAGGTGCCCTGCACTGCTGGGTGGTGGGGGTGCAAGGGGACATGAATGGGACATGAGTGGGGGTCTGCTGGCAGGTGCCCCTCAGTGCTGGGGGGTGGGGGTGAAAGGGGACATGAGTGGGACATGAGTGGGGGCCTGCTGGCAGGTGCCCCTCAGTGCTGGGGGGTGGGTGTGCAAGGGGACATGAGTGAGGGCCTGCTGGCAGGTGCCCCTCAGTGGTGGGGGGTAGGTGTGCAAGGGGACATGAGTGGGGGCCTGCTGGCAGGTGCCCCTCAGGGCTGGGGGTGGGGGTGCAAGGGGACATGAGTGGGGGCCTGCTGGCAGGTGCCCCTCAGTGCTGGGGGGTGGGAGTGCAAGGGGACATGAGTGGGGGCCTGCTGGCAGGTGCCCCTCAGTGCTGGGGGGTGGGGGTGCAAGGGGACATGAGTGGGGGCCTGCTGGCAGGTGCCCCTCAGTGCTGGGGTTGGGGGTACAAGAGGACATGAGTGGGGGCCTGCTGGCAGGTGCCCTTCAGTGCTGGGGGGTGGGGGTGCAGGGGGACATGAGTGGGCGCCTGCTGGCAGGTGCCCTGCACTGCTGGGGGGTGGGGTGCAAGGGGACATGAGTGGGGGCCTGCTGGCAGGTGCCCCTCAGTGCTGGGGGGTGGGTGTGCAAGGGGACATGAGTGGTACATGAGTGGGGGCCTGCTGGCAGGTGCCCCTCAGTGCTGGGGGTGCAAGGGGACATGAGTGGGGGCCTGCTGGCAGGTGCCCTGCACTGCTGGGTGGTGGGGGTGCAAGGGGACATGAGTGGGGGCCTGCTGGCAGGTGCCCTTCACAGCTGGGGGTGGGAGTGCAAGGGGACATGAGTGGGACATGAGTGGGGGCCTGCTGGCAGGCACCCCTCAGTGCTAGGGGGTGGGGGTGCAAGGGGACATGAGTGGGACATGAGTGGGGGCCTGCTAGCAGGTGCCCCTCAGTGCTGGGGGGGTGGGTGTGCAAGGGGACATGAGTGGGGGCCTGCTGGCAGGAGCACCTCAGTGCTGGGGGGTAGGTGTGCAAGGGGACATGAGTGGGGGCCTGCTGGCAGGTGCACCTCAGTGCTGGGGGTGGGGGTGCAAGGGGACATGAGTGGGGGCCTGCTGGGAGGTGTCCCTCAGTGCTGGGGGGTGGGGTGCAAGGGGACATGAGTGGGGGCCTGCCGGCAGGTGCCCCTCAGTGCTGGGGGTGGAGGTACAAGGGGACATGAGTGGGGGTTCTGCTGGCAAGTGCCCCTCAGTGCTGGGGGGTGGGGGTGCAAGGGGACATGAGTGGGGGCCTGCTGGCAGGTACCCCTCAGTGCTGGGGGGTGGGGGCGCAAGGGGACATGAGTGGGGGCCTGCTGGCAGGTGCCCCTCAGTGCTGAGGGGTGAGGGTGCAAGGGGACATGAGTGTGGGCCTGCTGGCAGGTGCCCTGCACTGCTGGGGGGTGGGGGTGCAAGGGGACATGAGTGGGGGCCTGCTGGCAGGTGCCCTGCACTGCTGGGAATTGGGGGTGCAAGGGGACATGAGTGGGGGCCTGCTGGCAGGTGCCCTGCACTGCTGGGGGGTGGGTGTGCAAGGGGACATGAGTGGGGGCCTGCTGGCAGGTGCCCCTCAGTGCTGGGGGGTGAGGGTGCAAGGGGACATGTGTGGGGGCCTGCTAGCAGGTGCCCTGCACTGCTGGGGGGTGGGGGTGCAAGGGGACATGAGTGGGACATGAGTGGGGGCCTGCTGGCAGGTGCCCTACACTGCTGGGGGGTGGGGTGCAAGGGGACATGAGTGGGGGCCTGCTGGCAGGTGCCCCTCAGTGCTGGGGGGTGGGGGTGCAAGGAGACATGAGTGGGGGCTTGCTGGCAGGTGCCCCTCAGTGCTGGGGGGTGGGGGTATAAGGGGACATGAGTGGGGGCCTGCTGGCAGGTGCACCTCAGTGTTGTGGGGGGTGGGGGTGCAAGGGGACATGAGTGTGGGCCTGCTGGCAGGTGCCCTGCACTGCTGGGGGTGGGGGTGCAAGGGAACATGAGTGGGACATGAGTGGGGGCCTGCTGGCAGGTGCCCTGCACTGCTGGGGGGTGGGGGTGCAAGGGGACATGAGTGTGGTCCTGCTGGCAAGGGCCCCTCAGTGCTGAGGGGTGGGGGTGCAAGGGGACATGTGTGGGGGCCTGCTGGCAGGTGCCCTGCACTACTGGGGGGTGGGCATGCAAGGGGCATGAGTGGGACATGAGTGGGGGCCTGCTGGCAGGTGCCTTACACTGATGGGGGGGTGGGGTGCAAGGGGACATGAGTGGGGGCCTGCTGGCAGGTGCCCCTCAGTGCTGGGGGGTGGGGGTGCAAGGAGACATGAGTGGAGGCCTGCTGGCAGGTGCCCCTCAGTGCTGGGGGGTGGGGGTATAAGGGGACATGAGTGGGGGCCTGCTGGCAGGTGCTCCTCAGTGTTGTGGGGGGGGTGGGGGTGCAAGGGGACATGTGTGGGCCTGCTGACAGGTGCCCTGCACTGCTGGGGGGTGGGGGTGCAAGGGGACATGAGTGGGACATGTGTGGGGGCCTGCTGGCAGGTGCCCTGCACTGCTGGGGGGTGGGGGTGCAAGGGGACATGAGTGTGGTCCTGCTGGCAGGTGCCCCTCAGTGCTGGGGGGTGGGGATGCAAGGGGACAAGAGTGGGGTCCTGCTGACAGGTGCCCTGCACTGCTGGGGGGGTGGGTGTGCAAGGGGACATGAGTGGGAGCCTGCTGACAGGTCCCCTCAGTGCTAGGGGGTGGGGGTGCAAGGGGACATGAGTGGGGGCCTGCTGGCAGTTGCCCCTCAGTGCTGGGGGGTGGTGGTGGAAGGGGACTTGAGTGGGGGCTTGCTGGCAGGTGCCCCTCAGTGCTGGGGGGTGGGGGTGCAAGGGGACATGAGTGGGGGCCTGCTGGCAGGTGCCCTGTACTGTTGGGGGTGGGGGTGCAAGGGGACATGAGTGGGGGCCTGCTGGCAGGTGCCCTGCAGTGCTGGGGGTTGGGGTGCAAGGGGACATGTGTGGTGGCCTGCTGGCACGTGCCCCTCAGTGCTGGGGGGTGGGGGTGCAAGGGGACATGAATGGGACATGAGTGGGGGCCTGCTGGCAGGTGCCCTGCACTGCTGGGGCTGGGGGTGCAAGGGGACATGAGTGGGACATGAGTGGGGGCCTGCTGGCAGGTGCCCTGCACTGCTGGGGGGTGGGGGTGCAAGGGGACATGAGTGGGGGCCTGCTGGCAGGTGCCCCTCAGTGCTTGGGGGTGGGGGTACAAGGGGACATGAGTGGGGGCCTGCTGACAGGTGCCCCTTAGTGCTGGGGGGTCGGGGTGCAAGGGGACATGAGTGGGGGCCTGCTGGCAGGTGCCCCTCAGTGCTGACGGGTGGGGGTGCAAGGGGACATGAGTGGGGGCCTGTTGGCAGGTGCCCTGCACTGCTGGGGGGTGGGGGTGCAAGTGGACATGAGTGGGACATGAGTGGGGGCCTGCTGGCAGGTGCCCTGCACTGCTTGGGGGTGGGGGTGCAAGGGGACATGAGTGGGGGCAGGGCACCTGTCTGCAGGCCCCCACTCATGTCCCCTTGCACACCCACCGCCCAGCACTGAGGGGCACCTGCTAGCAGGCCCCTCAGTGCTGTGGGGTGGGGGTGCAAGGGGACATGAGTGGGGGCCTGCTGGCAGGTGCCCTGCACTGCTGGGGGTGGGGGTGCAAGGGGACATGAGTGGGGGTCTGCTGGCAGGTGCCCTGCACTGCTGGGGGTGGGGGTGCAAGGGGACATGAATGGGGGCCTGCTGGCAGGTGCCCTGCACTGCTGGGGGGTGGGTGTGCAAGGGGACATGAGTGGGGGCCTGCTGGCAGGTGCCCCTCAGTGCTGGGGGTGGGGGTGCAAGGGGACATGAGTGGGGGCCTGCTGGCAGGTGCTCCTGAGTGCTGGAGGCTGGGGGAGCAAGGGGACATGAGTGGGACATGAGTGGGGGCCTGCTGGCAGGTGCCCTGCACTGCTGGGGGGTGGAGGTGCAAGGGGACATGAGTGGGACATGAGTGGGGGTCTGCTGGCAGGTGCCCCTCAGTGCTGGGGGGTGGGGGTGCAAGGGGACATGAGTGGGACATGATTGGGGGCCTGCTGGCAGGTGCCCTGCACTGCTGGGGGGTGGGGGTGAAGGGGGTCATGCGTTGGTGATCAGTAGTGCAAGATGACATGTGGCTTGGCTGGGGGGCATGCCCATGGTGGATGGGCTGCCTGTGGGACATGACCAGGGGTGCAGGGTAGTCCCCTGTGGTGTGGTCTGCCTGCAGGGGCCGTGGAGGGTGTAGAGGGAACACCTGGGTGAACCCACACTGCCAATTCACGTGTAGGACTCCCCTGCACCCCAGATATACACGTACCCCACTCGCACAGGGCCTGTCGCGTGTGAAACTTCCCGCGCACCTCCGAAATACACGTACCCCGCTCGCCCAAGGCCAATCGCGTGTGAAACTTCCCACGCACCCCAGTTTTACACATACCCAGGCCAATCGCGTGTGAAACTTCACACGCAGCCCCGAATTACATGCACATGCTATTTTTGACACAGCGGGTGTTCGGGTTTGTCGCGTACCCCTATGCACGTCATTTGTCCTAGAGGGCCATAGTATGGGACAATCTTCAGAGCTGTATATAAGTGCTTTTTGTTAGTGCACATTTTGGCGCACATTTTTTTCATGCACAGGGACGCTACCGCCTGCCTTCGTGTGGCGTACGTGTTTAGGCCTGTGCGCGTCTTCACCGGTGCGCTGGTTTGCCCTGTTCGATTCCATGAATACGTGTTGTAGGCGAGCGTATGGGTGTTCTGCGCACTTGCCTCCTGTAATTCCCCCGTGACACCCACATTTTCACGCGTTGTTCCCCATTCCGCGTGTCACGCCCCGTGTTACGCCTACTTTTGTTATGTGCGCCGCGCTATGTGCGCTTTCGCGGTGGCCGTAGCGCACGCCATTAGATGACCTGTGCGCCGGTGTGCGCCACGCAGATTTTCAGCACACATCCCAGATTTTACTCGCGCACGGACTTCCATGAATCGATGTGTGCAGGTTTTGCTGCGATTTCCGCACTTGCACTGCGATTCGCACGGTTTCGCACACTTGCGCAGGAATTTTCACCACACATTAATTCCATGAATCGCCCTGTTAATTGTGAGCATAGAAGATGCGCATTTTAATGCAGGAGATTTTCTTTGCAAAGGGGCTGGGTAACAGGCAGGGCGCCTACCTTAGCGTGGATGGGCTCTGCTGGAGGACTCGCCCACTGCTCCTACACCTCAGAGGTCGTTTTTTCTGTACTGAAGACGCCTGGCCCCTCTGGCGCATGGCGTTCACCGGCAAACAGGGGCAAACAGGGCCTTAGTCTGGCCTTTGTCGATGGCATATCCGCCTGCCGGCGGAAGTTCTAAATTCAAATAGCAACTCTGTTGCTTAGGGACGAGGTGGAGCCTCTTTGTCGTGCCGTGTTGTGCCCGCCCTGCTAGAGTCAGGCACAGCAATGCGACAGCGTCAGGCACGGTGATCCGAGCAGAGAGCTTGTTGTGGTCATCAGAATTGGATTGCCGCAGATCAGCAAAAAACGTTTGAGCAAATGTGGGCAAGATACTCAATTTAGTGATGTAAATCGGCCCACAATTTATTGCGGCCCGATTTGTGCAAGTCCGACCTCTGCCGATTCCCACGGGTGTCCTCTTTTCGTAAATGCATGGGGTTCCCTGTTTTCCTTGGTTGCTTGGACACCCGAGGCCCACAACTGTATGGTGTGCCCGTCTGGAGAAAGTGTGAAATTCAGCTGTCAGAACAGATTTGGGGTTACCTGTGTTTTAGGCTTTCACCTTGGCGCCCAGGTAGGTGCACCCACACATGTGAGGTACCGTTTTCATCGGGACACCTGTGGGAACGCGGTACGGTAGGTCATGTGTTGTTGGCGGCGTGTTTCGGTGGGTGAGCCGAGTGAAATGTGCGGACAATACATCTGGGTGTCTGGGTAATAAATTGTGGGCCGATTTGCGCAACTCAGACCTCTGTGGATTCCCACATGTGTCCTCTTTTGGGAAATGCATGTAGTTCCCTGTTTTCCTTGGTGGCTTCGACACCCTAGGCCCATATCCGTATGGTGTGCCCGTCTGGAAAAATCGTGAAATTCAGATGTCTGAAAAGACTTGGGGGGTTAGGGGTGTGTTCAGCTTTCCCCTTGGCGCCCAGGTAGGTACACCCACACATGTGGGGTACCATTTTCATCGGTACACATGTGGGAACGCGGGAAGGTATAACATTTGTTGTGTTTCTGTGGTTTTCATAATGTTTTGACCCATTTGCCGGTGCCCTTTGTCACACAACCCTTTCATTTCCGAAATGTGCCCTACATTTAGTGGCTGCTTTAGGCACCATACACTTATGTAACCTGCATAAATCACCTACCTTTGAAAAGATCTGCCTGTGCTCTTTCAAAAAATGCATGCTTGCCATTCCTCACCACATTGGTTTTCCTAATTTACACATGCTAAGTACGTCTGTTCAGGCCGTAAGCATAACACTCCTGTGTACCATGGCTTAGTGTTTGGCTTGTGGTATTGCTTGTTTTATAAAACACTGCAAAAAATGTGTGCTTTCCTAACTACAAGAGTCGGGGGAATGTGGCAGAGCATTGCTTTTCTCAAAATTCATAGAAGCCATTGCCGTACCAAGCCAACCATGTCCACCACATACCTTTTTATCGGTCATTTTCCCGCTTTTCCCCCAATCTATGGCATTTTCCCCTACCTAGTTTTTGCCCGACCTATGCAAATCACCCCTTCCTAAACTTGGAATTTTCTCTACTTTTCAGAAATGTATGCCTTTCTGTCCTCCAATTCGACTTTCCTATCCTTTTCTTCCATTCCGTCCATGCATGTCCAATTGGCAAAAATGGCAAAAATCGCCTACCTTTCATAAAACGGTTGATAACCACATCAAAATAATGTTTTGTCGTATCCACTCAACCTGTTCTTCAAAGCCAGGAAATCGGGGAATTCAGCACAGCAAACCATTTGTTCCTAGCTCTTACAAGGAAAAGACCACAGGCTTCTTTGTACGTCATTTTATTCGCATTTTTTTAAAAAACACAACATTTTTGCGCTTCTTGGTTATTTTCTCTCACCCCTACCACAACCTAGGATTCCTGGGAGCCATTACAACCACCTACATGTGGGGAAAAAAAGAGCCAAATTTGGCCGAGATATCTCATGTAACAAAAAAGTTACGAGGCATTGAATGGCCACATACCGAAATCACCAAAAAAGGCGTTGGCACTGAGGGCGTGGGGGGGGGGGGGCAATGGCAGTTAAAGGGTTAAGGCATTCAATTATCACTGCTGTTTTATGGTCCCTTTTGCTGTGCCCCTTCTTCTTCAAACCGATTATCCAATGAGCTGAGAGCTTATAGGCAAGCTCTCAGCTCCTCCCCTTTTTTTCACGGAGGCTTGCCCAGAAGGGGAAGGTTTTCCAGAACTACGGCCCTGGAGAGATTGAAATGTCCTCCCACCCTCCTCACCTCAGTGGCTCTGTCAGCTGAACTTTGGCGTGTGTGTAGCCACCCGCGGTGACCGTTAGTTGTCTGTCGGTCCCTGATTAACTCCCCGCCGCAGGGGCTGCGGAAGACAGGCTCACGCTGGTCAGCTTGGGACCGGCGGGCTCGGGATGTTGTGCACGGATAGATCCTGGTGGTTGCAGCAGGGACAAAGCAGCAGGCCCTTCACGGCCGGACGCTCTCCACAGCAGCTGAGCGGCCCCTCACAACACGGCACTTCTCCACGCAACGGGCCTGTGAGACTTCGTCCATCCCATCCTCATCGCCATATGAAAGGACTGGATGGAGGCAAAATGGAAAGTTTGAAGAAGTCCTTATTTTAACAGGCCTGCCCGGAGCACCATGGCCTCCGTTCACACCAACGGTCCCTGTCTCTGCCTAGCGACCCCTGCATTCCAATAACAACAGGGTCGCGGGACAGAGACAGGACCCAAATTACCAGCAGAACCTTTGCTAGTCATTACAAATAGCATTGCCAATACAAAGCGATACAAGTGAGGATCTAGGCACAACAATGACAAAAGCAAAAAGAAAAAGAAAGAAGAAAGGCAAGACGCTCTTACAATGAAACATATGCACATTTCGTAATGGTGATCAGTGAGAAATGTGTAATCATGGGGAGTCATAATGGAATTCAACAATGAGGCAGTGAAGTCAAGTAAAAGAAACTAAATAATGCGGTTAATGGTATAGGTGTTGTGTGTACTGCACAATCTCCTAATGTCTTTTCAACTAATGAAAGTCACGGGCATTCCCGTCTGTTATTACATCAAATTAAGTCAATTATAAGAAAAAAAACCTGAGTGTTCTTAGTGTGCTGACACAGCTAAGGCTTTTAATGATAATACTTGGGTTTTCAAATTACCAAATTATTATGCATGTTTTTATATTGTAAATTACCTTTTTGATCAAAACAGTTCCTGATTTGTACAATTTTTAAACATGATCATTGATGCCTTAGAATATAAACACATGCATTATGATTTGGTATTTTTTTAATTAAAAGGTTTTGCTTTGTTATTTTGATTTTGTAAAAGGCTTGCCAGTCTCAACACACTGAATTGAATCAAGCTTTTTCATTGTACTGAGGAAGGTAAGTCAGTTGAAACCATTTTCTATGGCATAGCATGGAGCCTCCCTAGTTTACATCATGCACTGCCGAAGGAACTGCATGGTAGACACTGATGAGTGATCACCATTGCCAAGGCCAGCTACTGTCAAAACACCACAGCCAATGCCAACAATGAAAGCAAGCAGAGCCCTCTTTAAAACCACGAAGCACTGCATCCACCCTCTGCCCGGCCCACCATTACTGCACTCCATCGAAAAATCCACTGCCATCAGGTCTTTCTTCATCAACAAGATCAGGAAGATCGTCCATCTCTTAGACACCAATGCCACAACTAACAGCACACTCACTCCATCCCATGCCACAAAGTCTAAACTACTTGGACTAATTTCGAAGCTCACTATGCAAAACCTCACTGCCACCCTAGCATCCCTCAAGGCCACATTGTGTGTGGACAAGCTTTAGTTGAGACAGGAGGACACTCAAGCTTTAATCAGTAGCTTTGTGGCTTGAAAGGAACAAAATGGACATCCTTTTCAGCTGTTGAATCTGCCAAGAGCTGGAGGTAAATCAGGCCCCAAGCGGCAAAAAAGCAATCCCCTCCATGGAGTCCTAGGAGATGCCAGCACAAATGCTAGCTACCCACACTCTGTACAGCGCTCTGCTGCTCCCGAGATACGTCTGCGCTTTAAACAAAACAAAATAAATGAAAAACAATTTAAATAAGGCTTCACACCCTAGCGGGCCACCTGCACCAACTAACTCCCTTGGCTTCATCATCAACAGACACCTCTACTTCAAACAACACAACCGGGTTGGTACCAACTTTCACTGCAGCAGGAAATCAAGCACTTCATCCCAGAAAACAACTTCAGATCTTCTGTCCAAGTCTTGGTCTTCTCCCAACTTTGTGACCTTTTGGAAGGCTTTCTGGCAACTAACCTGGCACCCAGAGATGTGTCCTGCATGGGCTTTGCAATTTAAACCACATCACCCTGAACTCATTGAACTGCACTGGCTCCTTCATCTTCAAATTCTGTTGCATCATCTACAAGGCGGTCACCCTGAAGATCCAAAGTTACCTTACAGAGAATCTCAACACGTGTAGAACTGAACTTTGCTGGTGCAGGAAGGAAAGAACCATAAGACAGACCTCCTCTGTCTACGCCCCAAGACTCTGGAACCTCCTTCCCAACAACAACCGACTCACCCCCTCACATCTACATTTCAGAAAGGATCCCAAGACCCTCCTCTTTAGGGAATGGTTTCTCCCTAACATGCTCCAATCCCCAGCCTACCCGAGAGTAGGAGATATGCTCCCCACTGTTTCCTCCCTTGGTTGCTTGTAGATCCCTTGCTGCAAATTGCCTGCCCTCCTCCTCCCAGCTCGCTTGTATGCCTGCTTCCCTCCATGTGTACTTCCCCCTACGATTTGTAAAGTTCTCTGTTGATTCCAGGAGCTAGGTCTGGGCTCAATAAATACCCTAAAATGAATGATAAAAAGAATAATCAATTCTTTTCTTTTAATGAATCACTAAGAACATTACAGTGTGCATATTCAAATCAAAATACTACCACTTCAATAATGCCTGTTCCCCACACAAACATTCTCTCTTTCATTCCCCTTCATGGTCCTTTAAACAGTCCTTCTTCTATGAAATCATCATCTTTTCCTATTGTTGTGCCTGTCCAGCAGTAGCAAACACTAACCTTTCTGTACTTCTCCTGTCCTTCTATCCATTCACCCTCTTCCTTACTGCTCAACACCTAACCAGAAGTAGACTACACTAAAATGTGTGTACTTCTTCCGAATTGGAATAGTGGATCACGTTTATTCTTTCACTGCAGATTCTTTGAGAGGACATTAGGAATTAGATCACTTTCAATATATCAGTCTAGCAATTAAACTGCCTGTTTTTACGAAATTATGTGAATTAAATGCATAATCTTACTCTACATTAACACAATTATAGACATAATGAACCCAACTTGGCGGAACCATCATCATTACAGTTCCATTTATTATCTATTTAGAGAGAAAAGCTTAGAGCCTTACATAGAATGAGCTCACGCTCAGTTTAATTCCAATAGTGAAAATGGAGTAGTGAATATGCCATTACAAGCTGCTTGTTATGTTAGGAACAGCAAACGTAATGGGTGGCATTATGTTAATGAGACATGGAATTTAATTATTTGTCATTGAAAAAATATGAAATTGCTGAATAAGCATGTTGGCTTGATGCACTCTAATTGGATTAAAAAACACAGGTATGTTTGGGGTGACCAGGCACAAATGTGTGCTGTGGATAAGATGAGAGAAAATGTGTCAGATTCCTTGACAGCTGCAGACTATGGAACTCTAGGCTGCCCCTACCTAGAATGAAGATATAGATATTGTATTTGTTCCATGTACATGCACTGACATAGAGTAATTGTAATAAGATGAAACAACTTGTCAACATATAGAAGCTGTGATGAAAGTGTTTATTCCATGGTCAATACTGATTTTGTCGACACGTGTTTCGACCACATCAGTCTTTTTCGAGGTACAATATCTAATATATGGTACACAAAACTTTTTAAACACATTGGGCCTCATTACATGGTAGGCGGTAACCATGGCGCTATTAGCGCCATGGTTGCCGCCGGTATTTTACCGTGTCCGCCTTGGTGGATGGCGGAATTACTGCCCTACTCCAAGGTGAGTGGGGGCGGTAATTCCCCATTCACCAAGGCACTTCCCCATTCCCATTTTTGCCCCCATAGGGCTCAATTGGAATGGGGAAGGTGCTAATTACGGTACTGCAATTAGCACCAAGGTCCGTTTGCGGCACCCTACTTTAACGGCTGGTAAAACCAGCCGTTAAGGTCGGGTCCCGCAAAGGGAACTCGTAGTAAGGCGGTAAGGGTTTACCGGTACCAGTGCCCTTACCGGTACCGGTAAACCCTTACCGCCTACCGTGTAATGAGGCCCATTGACATTAGTTAATGTCGGTATCAATTAAAAAAATAACCATTACCAACAGCACATCTGGAGCTCCTGGGCTCCCTGGCTAAGCCCCTGCCCGCACTGTCAGTCTTCTTTTCCGTCATTCGACCGATGAAGCGTGTGTCAGTAGCTGCTTTTGCCACCTCCTCCTCTCCCCCCACTCCTACTATTCACTCTCACACTGACTCAGCTCTTACTAACTTTCACCTCTCCATCTCCAACACCCTTGAGATCCTTGCCCCTGCCATGAGGATCTGCATGAAGCATGCTGACAAACATAATAGTTGGTCTGATTCTGACCTAGCCTCCCAGAAACATAAGTGTAAAGCTGCGGAACGGAAGTGGCTGGCTTCTAGCACATCCTCTGACAAACTGACCTGTCGCCTACTCCAAAGGCAATACAGACTCTCCATCTGCACCAGGAAACAGGCCCATATCCAATCCTGCTCCTCCGGGGCCACAAACAACACGGCTGAACGTTGCAGAATCTGTAAGGAACTTGCCAAACCTACTGCAGTCTCCACTTCTACTCTGCCTTCTCAGACCCTATACACAGCACTGGCCTCCCATTTCACAACCAAAACTCAGGACATCCTGCCCTCTCTCTCTCTCCTCTATGCCCCTCCGACACCTGCATGTACACCCCAATGATCCCTCCTGTTCCCCCCTCCTACTCTCCTCCTTCTCACCCATAGCACCTGATGAGGTCATCAAGACAGTCTGCTCTAGTCTCTAGTCTCAGTCTAGTCTAGTCTGTTTGAAAGTCTCCTTCAAACAGGTGCTTACATGTTCCTCTAGAACTATCAAGGACAATGTTGCCTCTCTCTCTCCCTCCTTGGCTGAGTTCTGTAACAACTCTTTTGCTGCTGGCTACTTCCCTTCACCCCTTAAGCACTCCCTTGTGTATCCCCAACTAAAAGCCATCTGTGACCCTTCCTGCCCAGCAAACTACCTCCATATCTCCACTACCCCATTCCTGGGCAAAGTCCTGGACAAGTTAGTCATCTCCCAACTAATCCACCACACTGAATCTGTTGGATGTCTCCACGACCACCAGTCTGGCTTCAGAGCAGCCAGAGGCATAGAAACTGCTCTCCTGAACACCCATGATGATCTGCTCTTAAACATTGACTCCATTTCTTTTTCGGCCCTTATACTCCTTGATCTGTGCTTTGACATGGTCAATCATTCCATCCTAATAAATCGGCTCCATGATACCCCCCGGCATCACGGACCAGGCACTGGATTGGGTGACCTCTTTCCTCTCTAAGCGGCCCTACCAAGTCCAACTTAGCCCTTTTCCCTCCTCTACTACACTATCCACCTTCGTTGTCCCTCAGGACTCTATCCTGTTGCCGTGGCTGTTCAACATTTATGTTGCCCCTCTCGCCCATTTGAGTTCCACCTTCTCTCCTCATTTCCAGTGGTATGCTGATGACACAGAGCTATTCTCCTCTTCCTCCACTCCTTCCTCTCGTATTCCTGACTGTCTGACTGCTATTCAAAATGGTGTGCTGCTAGCGATCTCTGCCTTACCACCAGTAAGACTGAGATCCTTCTCATTGGGACTCCTACACCCTCCTTCCCCGTACACTCCGGCCAACCTCCTCGGGTGCCCTACACTCTGGCCAGCCTCCTCGGGTGCCCTTCCCTCACCCTCATGTGAGGCTAAAAACCTGGTTGTCATTTTCGACTCCTCTCTCTCATTCTCAACTCATATCGATGACCTTGCGAAGACGGCCCACTATCAGCTTCACCTCATCAGAGGCATTCTCCATTTCCTCACCTTCCCCCAGAAACTCGATGTCTGCAGAGCTCTGGTTATCTCAAGGCTTGATTATTGTAACAATTTTTTCCTTAATCTGCCTCTTTCCTCCCTCTGCCCTCTTCAACTAATCCATAATAGGACTGCAAGATTTATCCTTGTCCTCAAGCCCAGGGGCTGCATCTCTCCAGCATTGAAATCCCTTCACTGGATTCTGGTTGCTGCAAGGATCAAATTCAAGACACTCTGCATCATCCACAAGGCCTTCTGGGGTCTGGGACCTCACTATATCCAACTCTCTCTCCCTAAATACCTCCCGGGTACAGTCTTTCCATCCTCTAGCTCCAACTCTCTACAGATCAGATGTTTCTACAAGCAGAGAGTGGGGGGTAGATCTCTCTTTTCGGCGGAAGCCTCCTTCTGGAACGACCTCCCTGCCCATCTCCAACTTGAGCCGCATCTCCTTAAGTTCTGGATGCTTCTCAAGACCTTCCTTTTCTCCTCCTTCTTCCCTCTCCTCCTCCCCTGCTAGTCTCCTCCTGCCGCTTTGACTGGTTGCCTGTTGTAATTTTTGAGCCTTTTCTGGGATCAGGCCCAAATTCGACCAGTCTTTGCCCGCACCCATTCCTACCAGCACTTGCCCTGAAGTACCCTTCCCTTACTAGTCTTCTGAGGCGGGTCCACTTCCTGTCCTCTCATTACTAACCCCTGCCTTCCCGCTGGCATTTGTCCTACTGGGCACCCTTTAGCACTTGCTGAGCCCCTTGGGCCACCTCCATCCGCACTTCTCCTTCTTCACCTTCTCACTATCCCTTCACCTTTATTTTTCCCCCTTCCATGAACTTCTTATACTGTACTTGCATGATCAGAATGTCACAAGGCCTGGTAGTACCGTTATTGTGGTTTTCACCTCTGTTCCCCCCTCCCCAACCCTCCCTATTGTTTTGTGGCCCTTGGAAACACTTTCTGCTGTATAGGCACCATACAAATATGCAATAAATAAAAAAATGAAGTGTTGAGTGGCCTGCATATAAATTCCCAGCTGGACTTACTTTTCATACAAGGCTGTACCTGCATTGGAAGATAGAGTAGTTCTTGCGGTGATAAAGGCCTTCGAGAAGTCAGAGGGTGGAAAAGTCAAGTTCATCATGAGTATGTGGACAAGTAGACAAAGCACTGATGACATGGCTCTAACAGCACATTGGGTCACTTTCCCCCTAGTAGCGAGCAAGAGAAGTCATCATATCATGCTGTCAACCAACAAGAAGCAGGCATCTGGGATTCAGTGGAGCAGGTGGTGGCAGAGTGGCGAACTCCATGGCTAATAGCATTGGTCTTTGGTGTTGGTGTAAGCTGAATAACCAGAGTTGTAGCTATTTTCTGAAGGTGAGATGATTGTTTGTTGTGAAAAGCAGTTCAGGAATATAGTTGCTGAGTTTCGTTGAGAGGAGATAAGAACATCTGCAGAGTTTTCTGCTAAAGCTTGGCACTGTTACTTAGACATCTTACAGACGGCGGGAAACCGGGATGAATAAACATCTCTAGAGAACCTCAGCATGATTCTGATCCATGGCCTCATAGCGCTGCAGAGCCTCACCCTACTGCAGGCCACTATGGAGCTGCAATGTTGGGATCACGCAAAGCTACCTAGTCTCATCCAACCTTGGCAGCCCCCCTATTCTCTCCGGGGGTCTTGAATCCAAGAAAGACAAAAAAAACACTATATGAGCCCAGCAGGGATCATAGGAACCAGGAAGATCTGGAGGTGGGAGAAGACGAGCTTCCCCAGTCTGTGCTCACCTGGGCGAGCTGCGCTCAGGACGGCAAACAGAACAGAATGATTGTGGGTAGACCAACTCTTCTTATAGCCCATGGGAAAGTGAGCATGGAGGCCCCTTATAAAGGGATGGCATTTGTGGGAGAGCCTCTTGAGGATAGCAGCCTGCCTTCACAGGTTTGGACATGTGCTGGGAAGAGAGGATGTTGGGGTAATAAGGTATTCTGCCAGGTAGCTTCAATGGGACTGACGGGGGAATATTAGGAACATCACTTGTAGGTTGAAATTGAAAACCTGTAATTACAGAATTCAAAAGATGTTAGTCATGAGCCTTTTGGCTATAATGTTGTGTCATATTTGTTTAAAATTGATACTGTAGCTTATGATAAATTGTTTAATAAAAAGTTGTAAACATGATGAACAAAAAGGGGCGGGTCTATTTAACCTGTTACATGCCCACATTAAACATTTAAAATATTCTTTTCGATTGACCGCAATATGGAGGATTTATAAGTTAATGACATGGTGAGCAATCGTGTCTTTTGCGGATAAAATCTCATTTACTTTGGCCAGTATTGAGAGAGAACATGTGTGCTGTGGTAATGTGTTTTAAGATTTTACAGAAAATACATCCAACGTGATCCCCTTGCATGAGAATAGATGTGTCTAAAATGCATTTTCATTTAAAATATATCGAAATGCTAGATTTCTGGTTCAAACTCTTCATTGTTTAGCAAACTGTATATGTATGCATGTAATAATCTATACATTGCAATTAGTTTTTGAAAGTACATGCATTTCCATTTGAAATGGAACATGTACCACTGCAGGTCAGCTCTAATTGGAAACAGAAGGTGCTATTTTTGTTGCTATCCATCAGCATAAATAGCAATTGTCCAAGAGCTAAACAAGGCGAATTTTCATTTTAGACGTTTTGAAGGAATAGTAGTTTATATGGACGGTCCACCAGTTGACACCGCTCTGGCTGATGACAGTTGAGTATAGCCCATTCAGGCTGGAATGGAAACATTTGTGGTACCACCAGGCCCCTGTCCAACGCACAGCACAGTTACGGTCATATGGATCGTTATCCTGATCTCAAGTGGTGAAAGGCATACTGCGATGTACATCCATGGAATCACCTGTTAAAATAAGCAGGAAAGCTCATTGTCTATTTGCTAGTACAGCAGTCTCCGAATAAAGCTTTGGAAACAGGCTGATTAACAATGAAAACACCATTATACATTTTATTTGTAGTTCACATCTCTTGATATTGGTAGTTTAGTGAGAAAGAATAGCATTACAAATACCAAGGAATACAAGTGAGGATCTAAGCACAACAATGACAAAAGCAAAAAGACAAAGAAAGAAGAAAGGTAAGACGTTCTTACAATGAAACATATGCACATTTCGTAATGGTGATCAGTGAGAAATGTGTAATCATGGGGAGTCATAATGGAATTCAACAATGAGGCAGAGAAGTCAAGTAAAAGAAACTAAATAATGTGGTTAATGGTATAGGTGTTGGTGTGAACTGCACAATATCCTATCAATGTCTTTTCATCTAATGAAAGTCAAGGTCATTCCTGTCTGTTATTACATCAAATTAAGTCAATTATAAGAAAAAAAAACTGAGTGTACTTAGTGTGCTGACACTACTAAGGCTTTTAATGATAATACTTGTGTTTTCAAATTACCAACTTATTATGCATGTTTTTATACTCTAAATTACCTTTTTGATCAAAACGGTTCATGATTTGTACAATTTTTAAACATGATCGTTGATGCCTTAGAATATAAACACATGCATAATGATTTGGTGTTTTGAAAAATATTGTTTTAATTAAAAGGTTTTGCTTTGTTATTTAGATTTTGTAAAAGGGTTTCCAGTCTCAACACACTGGGCCTCATTACGAGGTGGGGGGTAAGGGATTGCCGGCACCAGGAAGGGCACCGGTGCCAGTAATCCCTTACCACCCTACTACGAGTTCCCTTTGGGGGTCCTCCCTTAATGCCTGGTTTTTCCAGGCGTTAAGGATGGGACCCGCAAAGGGACTCTGGAGCTAATAACGGTACTGCAGTTTGCGGTACCGCCATTAGCACCTTCCCCATCCCCATTTTGAGCCCTTGAGCCCTATGAAGGCTCAAATGGGAATGGGGAATGGCCCTGGTGAATGGGGAATTACTGGTCCTGCCAACCTTGGAATGGACAGGTAATTGCTCCATTTACCAGGGCGGAGTCGGAAACGAGTTTGGAGGCAGCCATGGCGCTAATAGCTAATAGCGCCATGGCTGCCTCCAACCTCGTAATGAGGCCCACTGAATAGAATCAAGCTTTTTCATTGTAATGAGGAAGGTTAGTCAGTTGAAACCATTTTCTATGGCATAGCATGGAGCCTCCCTAGTTTGCATCATGCACTGCCGAAGGAAGTGCATGGTAGACAATGGTGGCTGATCACCATTGCCAAGGCCAGCTACTGCCCAAACACCACAGCCAATGCCAGCAATGAAAGCAGAGCCCTCTTCAAAACCATGCAGCACTTCATCCACCCCCTGCCCGGCCCACCGTTACTGCACTCCATCGACAAATCCACTGCCATCAGGTCTTTCTTCATCAACAAGATCAGGAAGATCGTCCAACTCTTAGACACCAATGCCACAACTGACAGCACACTTACTACACATCCCATGTCACAAAGTCTCAACTACTTGGACTAATTTCGAAGCTCACTATGAAAAACCTCACTGCCACCCTAGCATCCCTCAAAGCCACATTTTGTGTGAACAAGCTTTAGTAGAGACAGGAGGACACTTGAGCTGTAATCAGTAGCTTTGTGGCTTGAAAGGAACAAAATGGATACCCTTTGCAGATGTTGAATCTGCCAAGAGCTGGCAGTAAATCAGGCCCCCACCGGAAAAAAAGCAATCCCCTCCAGGGAGTCCTATGAGATGCCAGCCCAAATACCAGCTACCGACACTCTGTACAGAGCTCTGCTGCTCCTGAGATACGTCTGAGCTTAAAACAAAAAAAATAAAAATAAAAGAATTAAAATAGGGCTTCACATCCTACCTGGCCACCTGCACCAAGTCCCTTGGGTTCAACATCAACAGACACTTCTCCTTCAAACAACACAACCGGGTTGGTACCAACTTTCACTGCTGCAGGAAATCAAGCCCTTCAACCCAGAAAAAAAACTTCAGATCTTCTGTCCAAGTCTTGGTCTTCTATGAACGTGATGACCTTTTGTAAGGCTTTCTGGCAACTAACCTGGCACCCAGAGATGTGTCCTGCATGGGCTTTGCAATTTAAACCACATTACCCTGACCCTCATCAAAGTGCACTGACTCCTGCAGAAAGTACATTTAATCTTCAAATTTCATTGCATCATCTACAAGGCTGTCACCCTGAAGTTACAAAGTTACCTTACAGAGAATCTCAACATGTGTAGAACTGAACTTTTATTGGTGCGGGAAGCAAAGAAACAGAAGACAGACCTCCTCTGTCTACGCCCCAAGACTCTTGAACCTCCTTCCCGAGAACACTCGACTCCCTCATATCTACATTTCAGAAAGGATCCCAAGACCCTCCTCTCTAGGGAATGGTTTCTCCCTAATATGCTCTGCTCCCTAGCCTACCTGAGAGTAGGAGATCTGCTCCCCACTGTTTCCTCCCTTGGTTGCTTGTATATCTCTTGCTGCAAATTGCCTACCCTACCCCTCACAGCTTGCTTGTATCCCTGCTTCCCGCTACGTGTCCTTCCCCCTACGATTTGTAAAGTTCTCTGTTACTTCCAGGAGCTAGATCTGGGCTCAATAAATACGCTAAAATTAATGATAAAAATAATAAGCAATTATTTTCTTATAATGAACCACTCAGATCATTACAGTATGCATATACAAAACAAAATACTACCACTTCCATAATGCCCGTGCCCCCCACAACATTCTCTCTTTCATTCCCCTTCATGGTCCTTTAAACAGTCCTTTATGCAATCATCATCTTTTCCTATTGTTGCGCCTGTCCAGCAGTAGCGAATACTAACCTTTCTATACTTCTCCTGTCCTTCTATCCATTCACCCTCTTCCTTACTGCTCAACACCTAACCAGAAGTAGAGTGCACTAAAATGTGTGTACTTCTTCCAAATTGGAATAGTGGATTGTTTATTCTTTCACTGAGGATTCTTTGAGAGGACATTAGGAATTAGATCACTTTCCCTATAGCAGTCTAGCAATTACATTGCCTGTTTTTACGCAATTATGTGAATTAAATGCATAATCCTACTCTACATCAATAGAATTATAGACATTATGAACCTCACTTGGTGGAACAATCATCATTCCAGTTCCACGTATTATGTATTTAGGGAGAAAAGCTTAGAACCTTACATAGAATGAACTCACGCTCAGTTTAATTCTGATAGTGAAAATGGAGTACTGAATATGCCATTACAAGCCGCTCGTTATGTTAGGAACAACAAACTTCAAGGGTGGCATTGTGTTAATGAGAGATGGAATTTAATTAGTTGGAATTGTAAAAATATGAAATTGCTGAATAAGCATGTTGGCTTGATGCAGTCTAATCGGATTAAAAGACAACAGGTATGTTTGGGGTGACTAGGAGCGAGTGTGCTGTGGCTAAGATGAGAGAAAATGTGTCAGATTCCTTGTTCAGCTGCAGACTATGGAACTCTAGGCTGCCCCTACTTAGAATGAAGATATAGATATTGGATTTGTTCCATGTACATGCGCTGACATAGAGAAATTGTAATAAAATGAAAAAACTTGTCAACATATATAAACTGTGATGAAAGAAGTGTTTATTCCATGGTCAATACTGATTTTGTCGACACGTGTTTCGACCACATCAGTCTTTTTCGAGGTACAATATCTAATGTATGGTCCACAAAACTTTTAAATCACATTGACATTAGTTAATGTCGGTATCAATTAAAAAAATAACCATTACTAACAGCACATCTGGAGTTCCTGGGCTCCCTGGCTAAACCCCTGCCCGCACTGTCAGTCTTCTTTTCCGTCATTCGACCGATGAAGCGAGTGTCAGTAGCTGCTTTGGCCACCTCCTTCACTCCCCCCACTCCTAATATTCACTCTGACACTGACTCAGCTCTTACTAACTTTCACCTCTCCATCTCCAACACCCTTGAGATCCTTGCCCCTGCCATGAGGATCTGCATGAAGCCTGCTGACAAACAAAATAGTTGGTATGATTCTGACCTAGCCTCGCAGAAACGTAAGTGTAAAGTTGCGGAACGGAAGTGGCTGGCTTCTAGCACATCCTCTGACAAATTGACCTGTCGCCTACTCCAAAGGCAATACAGACTCTCCATCTGCTCCAAGAAGCAGGCCCATATCCAATTCTGCATCTCTGGGGCCACAAACAACACAGCTGATTTTTTCAAAATCTGTAAGGAACTTGCCAAACCTACTTCAGTCTCCACTTCTTCTCAGGCCCTATACACAGTGATGGCCTCCCATGTCACAACCGTAACTCAGGACATCCTGTCCTCTCTCTCTCCTCTATGACCCTCCGCCACCAGCATGTACACTCCCCTGATCCCTCCTGTTCCCCCCTCTAACTCTCCTCATTCTCAGCCGTAGCAGCTGATGAGGTTATCAAGACAGTCTGCTCTAAGAAAGTCTCCTCCAAACAGGTGCTTACATGCTCCTCTAGAACTATCAAGAACAACATTGCCTCTCTTTCTCCCTCCTTGGATGAGTTCTGTAACCACTCTTTTGCTGCTGGCTATTTTCCTTGACCCCTTAAGCACTCCCTTGTGGACCCCCACCTAAAAGCCGCCTGCGGCCCTTCCTACCCAGCTAACTACCTCCCTATCTCCACTACCCCCTTTGTGGGCAAACTCCTGGAGAAGTTACATCTCCCAAATAATCCACCACACTGAATCTGTTGGATTTCTCCACGGCCACCAGTCTGGCTTCAGAGCAGCCAGAGGCACGGAAACTGCTTTTCCTGAACACCAGTGATGATCTGCTCTCAAACATTGACTCCATTTCTTTTTCTGCCTTGCTTTGAAATAGTCAATCTTCCATCCTCATAAATCGGCTCCATGATACACCCCAGCATCATGGACCGGGCACTGGATTTGGTGACCTCTTTCCTCTCTAAGCGGCCCTACCAAGTCCAACTTAGCCCTTTTCTCTCCTCTACTACACTATCGACCTTCGGTGTCCCTCAGGGCTCTCTCTTCTTGCCGTGGATCTTCAACATTTACGTTGCCCCTCTCGCCCACTTGAGTTCCACCTTCTCTCCTCATTTCCAGTGGTATGCTGATGACGCACAGCTTTTCTCCTCTTCCTCCACACCTTCCTCTCGTATTCCTGAATGTCTGACTGCTATTCGGACATTGTGTGCTGCTAACGATCTCTGCCATACCACCAGTAAGACTAAGATCCTTCTCATTGGAACTCCCACCCCCTCCTTCCCTCCTACACTCTGGCCACTCTCCTCGGGTGCCCTTCCCTCTCCCTCATGGGAGGCTAAAAACCTGGGTGTCATTTTCGACTCCTCTCTCTCCTTCTCAACTCAAATAGATGACCTTGCTGTAACGCTCACCTGATTCCCACGGAGGCGCCGGTCTTGGCAGGATGGTGTCTGTGACTCGAAAAGTGAAGTGCAGGACTCGATTGGCTTCCGGGGCTGAGCCTCTTCGCACTGTGTGTCTAACTCGAAGAGTGAGATATCTGCAGGTGAAAGAATATGGGGTTAATGATCTGGGGCTGTCGGGTATCTCTCTCCCTTTCCCTTCCTCGCTTTTCCGTGGAGCCCCAAGGTCAACGTGCTCACCTTAGATAGGTGAATGCTGGACTCTCCATCTGCGTCTGGTGCAGGGTGCCGTTGCCAGTTCCTTCACTGGGTGAAACGTAGGCCTCTTGACATCAGAGGATTGCTACGGTCGTTAACTGCACGAACGGTGAGTTTCCGGACACCTTTTAAGTCCTTACAGTCTTTAGGTGCGTGGGCACGTTATTGTGGAACAGGGCTCTGTATAATGCTTTCTCTATTTGGCTTGCAGGGCTCTTGAGGTAGAAGATGGTGTGAAGAAAGCCGAAGTTCGAGCCAGAGTCTTGGAATGAAGCGCTTGGAAATGCGTAAGTAAATGCCGGTTGCCTGCTTTTCAAAAGCTCTCTAACTGTCTCTTTTCCCTTGCAGTTGTGAGTTCGGGTGTTGAAGAGACGCTGGAGAACGCCGGAGTATTTGCAGGCGCCCTATTGTGGCGGGCGCGATGGCGCGTAAGTAAAATACCTGTCTAATGTCTCTTCTTTTGTCTTTCAGGTGCAGGATTGCAGCGTTGAAGAAAACCGGAATTCGTGGAGTGCCGGTAAGTAATTCCACACAGGAATAACTATGCTTTTGTCTTCACAGGCGGAGGAGCAGCGTGAAGAGATGGTAGCTGCCGATGGATCAGGTGAGGAAAGCGCTGCGCGTGAAGGTCGCCGTGCTAACCTGTTGTTTCTTGTCTTTGCAGGTGCTACTGAAGGCTGGATACAGGAATGGTAAGCGTTTGTTCTTGCAGGTTCAGGATCGGAAAGAAGAAAACTGGAACAGACACGGTGAGCGTTCTGCTGCAGATGCAGAATAACGCGAAGCACGTTTCATCAATCGGGTGTGGTTTAAATAGCCTTGGAGTGATGAGGCGTCTTCCTCCACGGCCTCGCCTAGGTAAGAAAAGAGTTCCTGTTCCAGAAGAGTTCCAGTGTTGTATCCAGGGAGTGGAGCTTGCCCCACCCAGGTAAGAAAGTAGTCCCGGCTCACAGAGGATTCCTATGTGGCTGGTAAGTAAGCAGCATGGTCTGCTGCAGGTAAGTCCACCCAAGCATCTTCATACAAATTATGAGCCCGGCGCTTCCAGTGCCGGGACCAGTGACTTTGATGAGCCTGGTGCCACCGGCACCAGGACAAGGTCCAAAAGATCCCAGTGGGGACCGGCTGGTGCCTAGGATGAAGGTTAGGGGCCTGCTTCCAAGGACGTTGGGCTGGTCCTAGCTCCTTGGAAGCAGTGATCATGACACTTGCGAAGAAGGCCCACTATCAGTTTCACCTCCTCAGAGGCCTTCTCCATTTCCTCACCTTCCCCCAGAAACTAGATGTCTGCAGAGCTCTGGTTCTCTCAAGGCTTCATTATTGCAACAGCGTCTTCCTTAATCTGCCTCTTTCCTCCCTTCGCCCTCTTCAACTAATCCATAATAGGACTGCAAGATGTATACTAGTTCTCAAGCCCAGGGGCTGCATCTCTCCAGCCCTCAAATTCCTTCACTGGCTTCCGGTTGGTGCAAGGATCACATTCAAGACACTCTGCATCATCCACAAGGCCTTCTGGGGTCTGGGACCTCACTACATCCATCTCTCTCTCCCCAAATACCTTCTGGCTACAGTCCTTCAATCCTCTAGCTCCAACTCTCTACAGATCAGATGTTTCTCCAAGCCGAGAGTGGGGTGTATATCAATCGCTTCGGCAAGAGCCTCCCTCTGGAACGGCCTCCCTGCCCCTCTCCAACTTGAGCCGGATCTCCTTAAGTTCTACATGCTTCTCAAGGCCTTCCTTTCATCCTCCTCCTTCCCTCACCACCGCCCCTGCTAGTCTCCTCCTGAAACTTTGACTGGTTGACTGTTGTACTTTTTGAGTCTTTTCTGGGATCAGGCCCTCATTTGACCAGTCTTCATCCGCACCCTTTCCAACCAGCACTTGCCCTCAGGTACCCTTCCCTGACTAGTCTTCTGAGGCTGGTCCACTTCCTGTCCTCGCACTACTAACCCCTAACCCAGTCTTCCCCCTGGCACTTGCCCTCCTGGGCACCCTTTAGCTCTTGTTGAGCCCCTTGGGCCACCTCCATCGGCACTTCTCCTTCTTCACCCTCTCCCTATCCATTCGCCTTTATCTTTCCCCCTCCCATGAACTTCTTATACTGCACTTGCATGATCAGAATGTCACAAGGCCTAGTAGTACCGTTATTGTGGTTGTCTCCTCTGTACCACCACCCCCCCCCGCTCAGCCGTCCTTCTTGTTTTGTGGCACCTGGAAAATCATTCTGCTGCAAAGGCGCCATACAAATGTTCAATAAATAAAAAAAAAAAGTGTTGAGGCCTGCATGTAAATTCCCTGCTGGACTTACTTTTCATACAAGGTTATACCTTCATTGGAAGATAGAGTAGTTCTTGCGGTGATAAATGCCTTCGAGAAGTCAGAGGGTGGAAAAGTCTAGCTCATCATGAATATGTGGACAAGTAGACAAAGGACTGATGACATGGCTCTAACAGCACATTGGGTCACTTTCCCTCTAGTGGAGAGCAAGAGAAGTCATCATATTATGCTGTCAACCAACAAGAAGCACACATCTGGGATTCAATGGAGCAGGTGGTGGCAGAGTGACTCACTCCAGGGCTAATAGCATTGGGCTTTGGTGTTGGTATAAGCTGAATAACCAGAGTTGTAGCTATTTTCTGAAGGTGGGGTGATTGTTGTGAAAAGCAGTTCAGGAATATAGTTGCTGAGTTTCGTTGAGAGGAGATAAGGACATCTGCAGAGTTTTCTGCTAAAGCTTGGCACTGTTACTTAGACATCTTATGGACGGCGGGAAACCGGGATGAAAAAACATCTCTAGAGAACCTCTGCATGATTCTGATCCATGGCCTCGTAGCGCTGCAGAGCCTCACCCTACTGCAGGCCACTATGGAGCCGCAATGGTGGGATCACGCAAAGCTACCTAGTCTCATCCAACCTTGGCAGCCCCCCTATTCTCTCCGGGGGTCTTGAATCCAAGAAAGACAAAAAAACACTATATGAGCCCAGCAGGGATCATAGGAACCAGGAAGATCTGGAGGTGGGAGAAGACGAGCTTGCCCAGTCTGTGCTCACCTGGGCGAGCTGCGCTCAGGACGGCAAACAGAACAGAATGATTGTAGGTAGACCAACTCTTCTTATAGCCCATGGGAAAGTGAGCATGGAGGCCCCTTATAAAGGGATGGCATTTGTGGGAGAGCCTCTTGAGGATAGCAGCCTGCCTTCACAGGTTTGTATTCTGCCAGGTAGCTTCAATGGGACTGACGGGGGAATATTAGGAACATCACTTGTAGGTTGAAATTGAAAACCTGTAATTACAGAATTCAAAACATGTTAGTCATGAGCCTTTTGGCTATAACATTGCGTCATATTTGTGTAAAATTGATACTGCAGCTTGTGATAAATTGTTTAATAAAAAGTTGTAAACATGATGATCAAAAAGGGGCGGGTCTATTTAACCTGTTACATGCCCACATTAAACATTTAAAATATTCTTTTCGATTGACCGCAATATGGAGGATTTATAAGTTAATGACATGGTGAGCAATCGTGTCTTTTGTGGATAAAATCTCATTTACTTTGGCCAGTATTGAGAGAGAACATGTGTGCTGTGGTAATGTGTTTTAAGATTTTACAGAAAATACATCCAACGTGATACCCTTGCATGAGAATAGATGTGTCTAAAATGCATTTTCATTTTAAATATATCCAAATGCTAGATTTCTGGTTCAAACTCTTTATTGTTTAGTAAACTGTACATGTATGCATGTAATAATCTACACATTGCAATTGGTTTTTGAAAGTACATGCATTTCCATTTGAAATGGAACATGTACCTCTACAGGTCAGCTCTAATTGGAAACAGAAGGTGCTATTTTTGTTGGATCCATCAGCATAAATAGCAATTGTCCAAGAGCTAAACAAGGCGAATTTTCATTTCAGACGTTTTGAAGGAATAGTAGCTGTGATTGACGCTCCACCAGTTGACACCGCTCATGACAGTTGAGTATAGCCCATTCAGGCTGGAATGGAAACATTTGTGGTACCACCAGGCCCCTGTCCAACACACAGCACAGTTACGGTCATATGGATCGTTATCCTGATCTCAAGTGGTGAAAGGCATACTGCGATGTACATCCATGGAATAACCTGTTAAAATAAGCAGGAAAGCTCATTTTATATCTGCTAGTACAGTAGTCTCTGTCTAAAGCAGGTCCCTTTGGAAACAGGCTGATTAACAATGAAAACACCATTACACATTCTATTTTTAGTTCACATCTCTTTATATTGGTAGTTTAGTGAGAAAGAATTAGGAAAGGACTGGATGGAGGCGAAATAGTAAGTTTGAAGAAGTCTTTATTGTAACAGGCCCGCCCGGAGCACCATGGCCTCTGTTCACACCAACGGTCCCTGTATCTGCCTGGGGACCCCTGCATTCCAATAACAACAGTGGGCGGGACAGAGACAGGACCCGCATTACCAGCAGAACCTTTGCTAGTCATTACATATCTCTCCCCTCAAGGAAAAAAACAAAATGACAAAGCATATATGAGTACAACTAATATAACCAAAAACAAAACAGATTATTCAAACAACAAACATTTTTAAAACATTTCAATTAACGTATATAGTCCCCTAAACAAACAGGTTCTCTTGTAACCCTCCTTCTCTGAATGACCCCATCACCATTACCAGATTCCACAACCACACCTCTCTGCATATCACCTTTCTTCACACCTTCCACAACCATACCCCTCTGCCTATCGCCCTCCTTCACACCTCCACTTACAATTTGTTTGTCCTCCTCGCTCATCCCTTGTACCTCAGTGGGCCTAGCTAACCTAGCCTTGGACCTCAAGAATGACTACTCCATTCTTCACTGCAGCAATTTTTGGGACCAAGAAATCTACTTTCAACACATTTATTTGTGTACCTAGGATTTTTGATATACACTGATTCCCCTACACCCCACTCTCGAATCCTCACCCCCTCTCTCCTATCAAATTTTTCTTTATTCCTCTCTTGTCCATGTCTGACTAATCTCACTATCTCCTTTCTGTCCACCGCAACTGATTTTGCCATACCCAACAACCCTGGGCAAAGCTTTTTCCCGGATTCTCTTCCCTTGAGAGACACAAATGGAGAAACACCCGTGATTGAGTGTGGCATAGTTAAGTAACTCCATGTCACATGATTAAGTACCTGCCTCCATGGTTGTCCCATTCGCATTGCCATTTGGATCAACCCGTCAAATATCTGTTTACTCTTTCTACTAACCCATTGGCTCTAGGATGATATAATGCTGTCCTGGTATGTACAATGCCGTAACCACACAAAAATTTCTCATCATCTCCGACACAAACTGCACTCCGTTATCCAATACCAACTCAGTAGGGACTCCTTTAAGAAAAATTCTCTCCAAAAATCAGATCAAATCTTTTGCAGTTACCTCTCTAACTGCCTCCCATTCCACCAATTTGGAATGAAAATCCACCATCACAAATAAAAATTTGAACCCATCACCCAAACCAGCTATAGGTCCCATGATATCCACTGCCAACTTTACCCACGCTTGGTCTGGAACGGTGTTGGGAAACATGGGTGTGTACCACACCACTCTGCATTTATCGCTTGACTGGCAAGACATGCAATTCTTCACACACCTTTCAGCCATCTTATCCATCCCTGGCCACCAATCATTTTGTCTCAATTTCCTTTTCATTGTCCCCTCACCTTGATGCCCTTGATGTGCCAATTCCACCAAGACTACCCTAAGAGTCTCCGGAGGCACATAAAATTGCCCTCTCCTCAGCATTCCATCGATCAAACTTAGATCCTCTTTGACCTCCCACCACACATCAAACCTTCTGTCAATCACTTTCTTTTCTGGCCAACCCTCTACTGTCCACTGTTTTATCAACTTCAAATCCTCGTCTAATTGTTCTTCTTGCGTCCATCTCTATCGTCCCACTGCACTCTCCACTTCAGTCACCACACATTGCTCCATCTCCCCATTCCTGTATTTTCCTCCCTCTTCACAGGTAATCTCGACAGGCAATCTGCTACCACATTATTTTTTTCCTGGCAAGTAAATTACATCAAAATTGTACATATGAAGTCCTAAACCCCATCTGCTGATCCTCGGAGATCCCAATGTCCATCTTCCGCTCTCAAAAAGTTGTACCATTGGTTTGTGGTCCGACCTTACAACAAATCTCCTCCCCCACAAGAAGTACTTGAAATGATTAACTGCCCATAACATTGCTAAAGTTTCTCGCTCAATGACCGAGTAATTTCCTTCTGCACCTCTGAGGGCACGAGAAGGGAACGCTATTACACTTTCTGAGTTGCTCTTATCATATTGTATCAATGTTGCACCTAATCCCAAAGCACTGGCATCTACCACCAAAACAAACTTGTCAGCTAGGTCAAACTTGCCAATCGAGGGCGCTTTGATTATCCCCTCCCTGATTTTTTCAAAAGCCTCTCCACACTCCACACTCCACTGGAACCTAACACCCTCTTTGAGCAAAATCCTCAGTGGACATAGATGCAAAATCTTTACCACATTTATGATAGTATTCCGCCAAATCAAGGAACAATCTCACTTGATCTGTATCTGTTGGCAAAGGAGCACCTTTCATAGCATCAACTAGACTTTCTTTGGGTTTCACACATTCACAGTCAACTCCAATTCTGCACTTGCTTCTACACATGGTCAGGCCAGCACTACTCAGCCTACTTAACACCTGCCTATGGATCTCATCATGCTCTCTCTCAGAATTAGCATAAATCAATATGTCATCTTGAAAAAAACGATGTTATGCACTCCCCCCCATTACTGTTTCCATCACACTTTGGAAAACGGCTGCCGCCGACGCCAGCCCAAACGGGCAGCAATGCTGTCACAAAGGGTGTCGTTGGAAAAGGGAGAATCTCCCCTTTCCAACAACACCTCCCCCGATCTCTGGCTTGAAATACAACCGGAGATCGACGGGGGGAAAGGTGAACACTCACCTTTTATTTTCACTGCATCAGTCCAAAATGGCTGCTGTGGTAAAAATTGCTTTCACTTTCACATCAGCGTGCTTTATGCACGCTGACGTGAAACTGAAGGTAATCCAGCCCCCTGGCAGTGAATGGGGACCTCCCCCTCACATAGCCAGGGGGTTGGATTACTGTTTTGAGCGCTCCCTGCTTTGCAGGGAGCGCTCAAAACAGAGTGCCAAAAAGGACGAGCTATCTCGTCCTTGGCACCCTCGAGGGAATTCCAAGGACGAAATTCCTCGTCCTTGGCACTGACGAGGTTAAAGAAGAAGGGGCACAGAAAAAGGGACCATAAACAACAGTGACAATTGAATGGCCTACAGGAAAAATAAATAAGGGCACTGCAGGTACATGGACCTACTATTAGGTTTGTGAGCAAGGGAAAGGAAGAAAGAAAAAAAATATTAAGCAAGGTGCCAATTTGGCATAATTATACTGCAAACTTAAACCTGTTTATAACATTTAGGAATTAGATTGTGTTGCAACACAGGAAGTCAAAACTGGTACAATGACACTGCAAACATGGCGGCCGCAAGTATGGCTCCACCCCTACCTTCCCTACCAGAGCCCGGTACGCCGGCTATCAGATGGGACCGATGGAAAAAAACTGTTTGACACAAATCTGGTTGCCATAGGTGGAGAAAAGTTTGCGTCTGCCAGAAAAGAAGCAATCCTGCTGCCCACTTTAGGGGCGGAAGGCCGCGGGGTATATGATGGGTTACCAGATCCGCTCCAAGAAGGTCAGGGAGATGCTGATCAATTTAGCACAGCTAAGAGGAAGCTGTCAGCTCACTTTGAACCAAAAAGGAATACCACAATCGGAAGGCATAAGTTCTTACAGAGATCCCAGGAACCACGAGAACCGGTGGAGAAGTACATTGCTGCACTAAGAACTTTGAGCCATACCTGCGATTTTGGACATCTTACAGACTCACTCATACAAGATTAATTAGTCCGATGTACAAATAGCGCCAAGCTGCAAGAGAGATTGTTATCTAAGGATCTTACATTGGATTTGGTGGTAGAGATGGCTAGAAGTATGGAGCAGACGTGCAAGTATATGTCAAGCGTACAAACAAGGGACTGAAGTTGCAGCAATAAGGGGAACAAAGAAACCAAGTATGAACCGAGAAGTCAAATGCTTTAAGTGTGGTAGTAATCGCCATATTTCCTCAAGTATGTTTTGCCCGGCCAGGATTATCAATTGTATGAAATGTAAAAGAAGAGGACATTTCGCAAGAGTCTGCCATGATTCTGGACACGTAGAGAATGTAGAGACAGGAAGAAGAATGCCAGAGCAAGAGGAAAGTTCTGTGGTTCCACAGAGTCATCAAGGGAAGCATGTGTTGGAGGTGGCAGATATGTCCTCTCGAGGGAACGGACCAACAAATGTTTTTATGATCGAAGGAAAGGTAGTCACCATGAAGGTTGATAGCTGCTCTCCTTGGACACTAATATCAAGGAAAACTTTTTAAGGGTGTGTACAAGGGAAAGTGGAGCAACCCAGTGATCATATGATTGAACCGTATGCCTATGGAAATGTAAAAATCAAAGTCCTAGAAAAGTTTCAAGCATCCAGAAAGTATAAAAGCCGTAGTTGTGAGGCGGATGTCTATTTGACCCAGGAGGGATTGTCACTTTTAGGCTGGGGTGAGCAGCGGAAGTTAGGGATAAGAATACAAGCGAGTGTGGAATATCCCATCACTGTGGCTGAAGTAAAGGACAAATGGGAGCAGGAGTTTCCAGATGTTTTTATTGAAGAATTAGGGGTGTTGTAGGGTTTCGAGCACAAGATCAATCTCAAGAATGGAGCAATTCCCAATGTACATAAAGTTAGACCAACACCACATAATTTGAGTGGCAAAGTGAAACAAGAGATTGAAAACCTGTTGCAAAGAGGAATTATTGAGAGGATGGAATGTTACAAATGGCTGTCTCCGGTGGTGGTGGCAGCCAAATCGAATGGAGAGATAAGACTTTATGTAGACTGGAGAGATCTAAATAGGAACATTTTAGTTGACAGGCACACACTACCCATCATTGGAGAACAATTTACAACACTGAATGGTGCAAAGCATTTCTCAGTGATTGACCTGTCTCAAGCATACCTCCAGGTACCGCTGACTGAAGGATGCCAACATCTAACTGCATTTGTAGCCATGTTGGGAACTTTCAAGTACTGCCAATCTGGTCCTGGGGTGCCCAAACCATACTGCCTCACCCACTGGGGGGCCTGTCCCACAATTCTTGGGGGCCCTCTTCCCCAACCCCAAATGGAGGGGGGTGTACCTCAGACAGCCGTTTGTAGGAGGCCCAGGGAGGCCTGCATGAGGTGCCCCCGCCAGCCATTTGGGTTGAGGGGGAAGAGGGCCCCTAATAATTGTGGGACAGGTCCCCCAGTGGGTGGGGCAGTAAGGTTTTGGCACCCCGGGGCCAGATTGGCACACCAATGTGCCCCTCTGCGCCAAGGGGAGTTGGGTTACCATAGGAAAAAATGGTGGAACGCATTTTAGTGGGGGCTGTGGGGCACCCCAAAGGGATGGGGAATTTTCTAATAGGATGGGGCGTTGATCCCCCCAATCCCCACCCACAATGGAGTGGGTGCCATGTCATGCAGCCCTCCCTGGGACCAGATATCTGCTCCTAGGAAGGGACACCTGAGCCCAGGGAGGAGTACAGGACAGCCCCTCCACTTATCTGCCCCTAGGGAGGGCTACATGAGATGCGCTGCCCCTCCAATTGGTGTGGGGGTGGAGAGGTGCACCCCCCTTCACAATAGAAAATTACCTGGCGGTGTAGGGGGCCCCTTAGACCCTGCTAAAGGGCAGCCTGCCATTTTGAATAATTGTCTTTGTTTACTAAACTTGCCTTGGCGCAGAGGGGCACATTGGTGTGCCAATCTGGCCCCGAGGTGCCCAGACCTTACTGACCCACCCACTGGGGGGCCTGTCCCACAATTTTTGGGGGCCCTCTCCCCCCACCCCAAATGGAGGTCGGGTGTACCTCACGCAGCCGTTTGAAGGAGGCCCAGGGAGCCTGCATGAGGTGCCCACGCCACCCATTTGGGGTGAGGGGGGGAGAGGGTCCCCAAAAATTGTGGGACAGGCCCCCCATTGGGTGGGGCGTTAAGGTTTGGGCACCCCGGGGCCAGATTTGCACACCAATGTGCCCCTCTGCCCAAGGGGAGTTGGGTTCCCAAAGTGAAAATGGTGGAACACATTTTAGGGGGGCTGTGGGGCACCCCAAAGGGATGGGGAATTTTCTAATGGGATGGGGCCTTGACCCCCCAACCCCACACCCGCAATAGAGTGGGTGCCATGTCATGCAGCCCTCCCTGGGACCAGATATCTGCTCCTAGGAAGGGACGCCTGAGCCCAGGGAGGAGTGCAGGACAGCCCCCCCACTTATATGCCCCCGGGGAGGGCTAC
This sequence comes from Ambystoma mexicanum, assembly GCF_040938575.1. Classification (NCBI taxonomy): domain Eukaryota; kingdom Metazoa; phylum Chordata; class Amphibia; order Caudata; family Ambystomatidae; genus Ambystoma; species Ambystoma mexicanum. Next base: position 305,074,262 of record NC_090929.1, on the reverse strand, counting down.
ATGAGATGTGCCGGCCGTCCAATTGGGGTGGTTGTGGAGAGGTGCCCCCCCTTCACATTAGAAAATTCCTTGGCTTTGTAGGTTGCCCCTCAGCCCCCGCTAAAGGGCAGCCTGCCATTTTGATTTTTTTTCTTTGTTTACTAAACTTGCCTTGGCGCTGAGGGGCACATTGGTGTGCCAATCTGGTCCCGGGGTGCCCAAACCTTGCTGCCCCACCCACTGGGGGGCCTGTCCCACAATTTTTGGGGGCCCTCTCCCCCCCCACCCGAAATAGAGGAGGGTGTACCTCACGCAACCGTTTGTAGGAGGCCCAGGGAGGCCTGCATGAGGTGTCCCCGCCACCCATTTAGGGTGAGGGGGGAAATGCATGGGGTTCCCAGTTTTCTTTGCTGGCTTCGACACTCTAGGCCCATATCTGTAGGTTGCCCATATGAACATAATGTGCTGTGCCGAAAGGCTTGGGGTTACCAGTGAGTTACCCTTTTCCTGTTGCGCCCACGGTAGGTGCACCCACACATGCAAGGTACCGTTTTTGTCGGGACACCTGTGGAAACGCAGTAAGGTATGACATCTGTTGTTGGCGACGTGTTTCGGTGGGAAGCCAGAGCAAAATGTATGAGAATTGTCTTTATTTCCAGCCAATTTCAGAGACATTTCTCTCTGACCACTCACCGAAACACGTCGCCAACAACAGATGTCATACCTTCCCGCGTTCCCACAGGTACCCCGATGAAAACGGTACCTCACATGTGTGGGTGCACCTAGCGGGGCGCAAAAGGAAAAGGGTACCCCACTGGTAACCCCAAGCCTTTCGGCACAGCACATTTTGTTCATGTGGGCAACCTAAAGATTTGTGTCTAGGGTGTCGAAGCCAGCAAGGAAAACAGGGAACCCCATGTATTTCTGAAAATAGGACACCCATGGGAATGCACAGAGGTCTGACTTGCGCACAGCGGCCCATAATTTATTACCCAGAACCCCAGACAAAGTGAACATTGTGTTTTTCCCCCACCAAATAGCACACTTTGTCTGTGATTGTGGCTAATAAACACTGGGCAATTTGCACAAGGCAGACCTCTGTGGATTCCCACAGGTGTCCTCTTTTCAGAAATGCATGGGGATTCCTGTTTTCCTTTCTGGCTTTGACACCCTAGGCCCATATCTGTATGGTGTGCCCGTCTGGAAAAAGTGTGAAATTCAGCTGTCAGAACAGACTTGGGGATACCTGGGTTTTAGGCTTTTCCAATGGCGCCCAGGTAGTTACATCCACTCATGTGAGGTACCATTTTCATCGGGACAAATGTGGAAACGCGGGATGGTAGGCCATGTGTTGTTGGCGGCATGTTTCGATGGGTGAGCCGAGGGAAATTTGTGGAAAATGCGTATTTTTTCCGCACATTTCGGACTTTGCCGGGGTGTCTGGGTAATACATTCTGGGCCGATTTGCACAAATCAGACCTCTGCAGATTCCCACGGATGTCCTCTTTTCGGAAATGCATGGGGTTCCCTGTTTTCCTTGGTGGCTTGGACACCCGAGGCCCATATCTGTATGGTGTGCCCGTCTGGAACTAGTGTGAAATTCAGCTGTCAGAACAGACTTGGGGTTACCTGTATTTTAGGCTTTCCCCTTGGCGCCCAGGTAGGTGCACCCACACATGTGAGGTACCATTTTCATCGGGACACCTGTGGGAATGTGGGACGGTAGTTCATGTGTTGTTGTCGGCTTGTTTCGGTGGGTGAGCCGAGTGAAATGTGCGGAAAATGCAGGTTTTTTTGCCATATTTCGGACTTTGCCGGGGTGTCTGGGTAATAAATTGTGGGCCAATTTGTGCAAGTCTGACCTCTGGCGATTCCCATGATGTACTCTTTTCGGAAATGCATGGTGTTCCCTGTTTTCCTTGGTGGCTTGGACACCCGAGGCCCATATCTGTATGGTGTGCCCATCTGGAAAAAGTGTGAAATTCAGCTGTCAGAACAGACTTGGGGTTACCTGTGTTTTAAGCTTTCCCCTTGGCGCCCAGGTAGGTGCACCCACTAATGTGAGGTACCATTTTCATCAGGACACCTGTGGGAACGCGGGACGGTAGGCCATGTTTTGTTGGCAGTGTGTTTAGTTGAGTGAGCCGGGTGAAATGTGCGGAAAATACGTTTTTTTGCCACATTTTGGACTTTGCTGGGGTGTCTGGGTAATAAATTGTGGGCCGATTTGTGCAAGTCAGACCTCTGTGGATTCCCATGTGCGTCCTCTTTTCGGAAATGCATGAAGTTCCCTGTTTTCCTTGGTGGCTTGGACACCCTAGGCCCATATCTGTATGGTGTGCCCGTCTGGAAAAATCGTGAAATTCAGATGTCTGAAAAGACTTTGGGTTAGGGGTGTGTTCGGCTTTCCCCTTGGCGGCCAGGTAGGTGCACCCACACATGTGAGGTACCGTTTCCATCGGTACACATGTGGGAACGCGGGAAGGTATAACATTTCTTGTGTTTGTGTGGTTGTCATAACGTTTTGACCCATTTGCTGGTGCCCTTTGTCACACAACCCTTTCATTTCCCAAATGTGCCCTACATTTAGTCACTGCTTTAGGCACCATACACTTTTGTAACCTGCATAAGTCACCTACCCTTGAAAAGGTCTGCCTGTGCTCTTTCAAAAAATGTATGCTTGCTGTTCTTCACCACATTGGTTTTCCTGATTTACACATGCTAAGTACATCAGTTCAGGCCGTGAGCATAAAACACCTGTGTACCATAGCTCAGTGTTTGGCTTGTTGTATTGCTTGTTTTATAAAACACTACAAAAAAATGTATGCTTTCCTAACTGCAACAGGCTGGGGAATGTAGCAGAGCATTGCTTTTCTCAAAATTCATAGAAGCCATTGCCGTACCAAGCCAACCATGTCCACCACATACCTTTTTTTCAGTAATTTTCCCGCTTTTCCCCCAATCTATGTCATTTTCCCCTACCTAGTTTTTGCCCGACTGACGCAAATAACCCCTTCCTAAACTTGGAATTTTGTCTACTTTTCAGAAATGTATGAGTTTCTGTCCTCCAATTCGACTTTCCTACCTTTTTCTTCCATTCCGTCCATGCATGTCCAATTGGCAAAAATTGCCAAAATCGCCTACCTCTCACAAAACCGTTGATAACCACATCAAAATAATGTTTTGTCGTTTACACTCAAACTGTTCTTGAAAGCCAGGAAATTGGGGCATTCAGCACAGCAAACCATTTGTTCCTAGATCTTACAAGGAAAAGACCACAGGCTTCTTTGCACATCATTTTATTCGCATCTTTTGAAAAAACACAAAATGTTCGCACTTTTTGGTTATTTTCTCTCACCCCCCTACAGCAACCTAGGATTCCTGGGTGGGAAAAAAGTGAGCCAAAATGTGAGAAAAAAGGGAGCCAAATTTGGCCAAGATATCTCATGTAACAAAAAAGTTACAAGGCATTGAATGGCCACATACCGAAATCACCAAAAAAGGCCTTGGCATTGGGGGGGGGACCCATGGCAGTTAAAGGGTTAAGGCATTCAATTATCACTGCTGTTTTATGGTCCCTTTTGCTGTGCCCCTTCTTCTTCAAACCGATGATCCAATGAGCTGAGAGCTTATAGGCAAGCTCTCAGCTCCTCCCCTTTTTTTCACGGAGCCTTGCCCAGAAGGGGAAAGTTTTCCGGAACTACGGCCCTGGAGAGATTGAAATGTCCTTCCCCTCTCCTCACCTCAGTGGCTGTGTCAGCTGAACTCTGGCGTGTGTGTAGCAACCCGCGGTGACCGTTAGTCGCCTGTCGGCCCCTGCATGACTCCTCGCCGCAGGGGCTGCGGAAAACAGGCTCACTCTGGTCAGCTTGGGTCCTGCGAGCTCGGGGTGTTGTGTGCGCATAGATCCCGGTGGCTGCATTCAAGGCCGGACGCTCTCCACAGCAGCTGAGCGGCCCCTCACAGCACAGCGCTTCTCCACACGGCGGGCCTGTGAGACTTCGTCCATCCCATCCTCATCGCCATATGAAAGGATTGGATGGAGGCAACATGGAAAGTTTGAAGAAGTCTTTATTGTAACAGGCCTGCCCGGAGCACCATGGCCTCAGTTCACATCAACGGTCCCTGTCTCTGCCTCGCGACCCCTGCATTCCAATAGCAACAGGGTCGCGGGGCAGAGACAGGACCCGGATTACCAGCAGAACCTTTGCTAGTCATTACAAATAGCATTACCAATACAAAGGGATATAAGTGAGGATCTAAGCACAACAATGACAAAAGCAAAAAGAAAAAGAAAGAAGAAAGGTAAGACGCTCTTACAATGAAACATATGCACATTTCGTAATGGTGATCAGTGAGAAATGTGTAATCATGGGGAGTCATAATGGAATTCAACATTGAGGCAGAGAAGTCAAGTAAAAGAAACTACATAATGCGGTTAATGGTATAGGTGTTGCTGTGTACTGCACAATATCCTATCAATGTATTTTCAACTAATGAAAGTCAAGGGCATTTCCGTCTGTTATTACATCAAATTAGGTCAATTATAAGAAAAGAAAACTGAGTGTACTTAGTGTGCTGACACTGCTAAGGCTTTAACTGATAATACTTGTGTTTTCAAAGTACCAAATTATTATGCATATTTTTATATTCTAAATGACCTTTTTGATCAAAACAGTTCATGATTTGTACAATTTTTAAACATGATCGCTGATGACTTAGAATATAAACACATGCATAATGATTTGGTGTTTTGAAAAATATTTGTTTAATTAAAAGGTTTTGCTTTGTTATTTTGATTTTGTAAAAGGCTTGCCAGTCTCAACACACTGAATAGAATCAAGCTTTTTCATTGTAATGAGGAAGGTAAGTCAGTTGAAACCATTTTCTATGGCATAGCATGGAGCCTCCCTAGTTTGCATCATGCACTGCCGAAGGAACTGCATGGTAGACCCTGATGAGTGATCACCATTGCCAAGGCCAGCTACTGCCAAAACACCACAGCCAATGCCAACAATGTAAGCAGAGCCCTCTTCAAAACCATGCAGCACTTCATCCACCCTCTGCCCGGGCCACCGTTACTGCACTCCATCGAAACATCCACTGCCATTAGTCTATTTTCATCAACAAGATCTGCATGATCATCCAACTCTTAGACACCAATGCCACAACTGACAGCACACTCACTACACCTCCCATGTCACAAAGTCACAACTACTTGGACTAATTTTGAGGCTCACTATGAAAAACCTCACTGCCACCCTAGCATCCCTCAAGGCCACATCATGTGCGGACGAGCAGTAGTTGAGACAGGAGGACACTAGAGCTGTAATCAGTAGCTTTGTGGTTTGAAAGGAACACAACGGGCATCCTTTGCAGATGTTGAATCTGCCAAGAGCTGTAGGTAAATCAGGCCCCCACCGGCAAAAAAAGCAATCCCCTCCATGGAGTCCTATGAGATGCCAGCCCAAATGCCGGCTACCCACACTCTGTACAGCGCTCTGCTGCTCCCGAGATACGTCTGTGCTTTAAACAAAACAAAACAATGAAAAAAGAATTTAAATAGGGCTTCACACCCTAGCGGGCCACCTGCACCAACTCCCTTGGCTTCATCATCAACAGACACCTCTACCTCAAACAACACAACCGGGTTGGTACCAACTTTCACTGCAGCAGGAAATCAAGCCCTTCATCCCAGAAAACAACTTAAGATCTTCTGTCCAAGTCTTGGTCTTCTCCCAACTTGTTGATCTTTTGGAAGGCTTTCTGGCAACTAACCTGGCACCCAGAGATGTGTCCTGCATGGGCTTTGCAATTTAAACCACATCACCCTGACCCTCATTGAACTGCACTGGCTCCTGCTGCAAGCACATTTAATCTTCAAATTCTGTTGCATCATCTACAAGGCTGTCACCCTGAAGATCCAATGTTTCCTTACATCTCAACATGTTTAGAACTGAACTTTGCTGGTGCAGGAAGGAAAGAACCATAAAACAGACCTCCTCTGTCTACGCCCAAGACTCTGGAACCTCCTTCCCGACAACAACCGACTCACCCCCTCACATCTACATTTCAGAAAGGATCACAAGACCCTCCTCTTTAGGGAATCGTTTCTCCCTAACATGCTCCACTCCCCAGCCTACCTGAGAGTAGGAGATCTGCTCCCCACTGTTTCCTCCCTTGGTTTCTTGGAGATTCCTTGCTGCAAATTGCCTGCCCACCCCCTCCCAGCTCGCTTGTATCCCTGCTTCCCTCCATGTGTACTTCCCCCTACGATTTGTAAAGTTCTCTGTTGCTTTCAGGAGCTAGGTCTGAGCTCAATAAATACCCTAAAATGAATGATAAAAAGAATAATCAATTCCTTTATTTTAATGAATCACTAATAAAATTACAGTGTGCATATACAAAACAAAATACTACCACGTCAATAATGCCTGTGCCCCACACAACATTCTCTCTTTCATTCCCTTCCTGGTCCTTTAAACAGACCTTCTTCTATGCAATCATCATCTTTTCCTAAAGTTGCTCCTGTCCAGCAGTAGTGAACACTAACCTTTCTGTACTTCTCCTGTCCTTCTATCCATTCACCCTCTTCCTTACTGCTCAACACATAACCAGAAGTAGAGTGCACTTAAAAGTGTGTCCTTCATCTGAATTGGAATAGTGGAGCATGTTTATTCATTCACTGAGGATTCTTTGAGAGGACATTAGGAATTAGATCACTTCCATATATCAGTCTAGCAATTACACTGCCTGTTTTTACACAATTATGTGAATTAAGTGCATAATCCTACTCTACATCAAAACAATTATAGACATAATGAACCGGACTTGGCAGAACCATCATCATTACAGTTCCATTTATTATCTATTTAGAGAGAAAAGCTTAGAACCTTACATAGAATGAACTCACGCTCAGTTTAATTCCAATAGTGAAAATGGAGTACTGAATATGCCATTACAAGCCGCTCGTTATGTTAGGAACACCAAACTTAAAGGGTGGCATTATGTTAATGAGAGATAGAATTTAATCAGTTGTCATTGTAAACATATTAAATTGCTGAATAAGCATGTTGGCTTGATGCAGTCTAATCGAATTAAAAGACAACAGGTATGTTTGGGGTGACCAGGAGCGAGTGTGCTGTGGCTAAGATGAGAGAAAATGTGTCAGATTCCTTGTTCAGCTGCAGACTATCGAACTGTAGGCTGCCCCTGCCTAGAATGAAGATATAGATATTGGATTTGTTCCATGTACATGCACTGACATAGAGTAATTGTAATAAGATGAAAAAACTTGTCAACATATATAAACTGTGATGAAAGTGTTTATTCCATGGTCAATACTGATTTTGTCGACATGTGTTTCTACCACATCAGTCTTTTTCGAGGTGCAATATTTAATATATGGTCCACAAAGCTTTTAAAACACATTGGCCCTCATTACGACCCTGGCGGATTTTTTCCGCCATCGGCGGACTTTTCCGCCATGGCGCAAAGTCCCTTTACGCCATGGCGGATGGCGGACTTACCGCCCCATTCCGAGGTCGGCGGGGCGGTAAGTCCCCATTGACCCATTTACCCTTCCCCATTCCCATTTCGGCCCCATAGGGCTCAATGGGAGTGGGGAAGGTGTTAATTACGCCACCGTACACTACGGTGGCGTAATTAACACCGAGGTCCCATAGCGCCATGGATTTTTACGCCCGCAAAAAGCGGGCGGAAAAGTGACCATGGCGCTCTGGGAACTCGTAGTTGGCGGTAAGGGGTCGGCGCAGCTAACGCTGGCGCAAACCCCTTACCGCCAGGGTCCTAATGAGGCCCATTGACATTAGTTAATGTCAGTATCAATTAAAAAAAATAACCATTAACAACAGCACATCTGGAGCTCCTGGGCTCCCTGGCTAAGCCCATGCCCGCACTGCCAGTCTTCTTTTCCGTCATTCGACCGATGAAGCGAGTGTCAGTAGCTGCTTTTGCCACCTCCTTCACTCCCCCCACTCCTACTATTCACTCTCACACTGGCTCAGCTCTTACTAACTTTCACCTCTCCATCTCCAACACCCTTGAGATCCTTGCCCCTGCCATGAGGATCTGCATGAAGCCCAAACTGACCTTTCCCATACTCCAAAGGCAATACAGACTCTCCATCTGCTCCAGGAAACAGGCCCATATCCAATCCCGCTCCTCTGGGGCCACAAACAATATGGCTGAACTTTTCAGAATCTGTAAGGAACTTGCCAAACCTATTGCAGTCTCCACTTCTACTCTTCCTTCTCAGACCCTATACACAGCATTGACCTCCCATTTCACAACCAAAACTCAGGACATCCTGCCCTCTTTCTCTCTCCTCTATGCCCCCCGACACCTGCATGTACACCCCAATGATCCCTCCTGTTCCCCCCTCCTACTCTCCTCCTTCTCACCCATAGCACCTGATGAGGTCATCAAGACAGTCTGCTCTAGTCTCTAGTCTCAGTCTAGTCTAGTCTGTTTGAAAGTATCCTTCAAACAGGTGCTTACATGCTCCTCTAGAACTATCAAGGACAATGTTGCCTCTCTCTTTCCCTCCTTGGCTGAGTTCTGTAACCACTCTTTTGCTGCTGGCTACTTCCCTTCACCCCTTAAGCACTCCCTTCAGTACCCCCACCTAAAAGCCATCTGCGACCCTTCCTGCCCAGCAAACTACCTCCCTATCTCCACTACCCCCTTCCTGGGCAAACTCCTGAACAAGTTAGTCTTGTCCCAACTAATCCACCACACTGAATCTGTTGGATGTCTCCACGACCACCAGTCTGGCTTCAGAGCAGCCAGAGGCACAGAAACTGCTCTCCTGAACACCAGTGATGATCTGCTCTCAAACATTGACTCCATTTCTTTTTCCGCCCTTATCCATCCTGATCTGTCCTTTGACATGGTCAATCATTCCATCCTCATAAATCAACTCCATGATACCCCCCGGCATCACGGACCAGGCACTGGATTAAGTGACCTCTTTCCTCTGTTAGCGGTCCTACCAAGTCCAATTTATCCCTTTTTTCTCCTCTACTACACTATCGACCTTCGGTGCCCCTCAGGACTCTATCCTCTTGACTTGGCTGTTCAACATTTACGTTGCCCCTCTCGCCCACTTGATTTCCACCTTCTCTCCTCATTTCCAGTGGTATGCTGATGACACACAGCTATTCTCCTCTTCCTCCACTCCTTCCTCTCGTATTCCTGACTGACTGCTATTCAGACATGGTGTGCTGCTAACGATCTCTGCCTTACCACCAGTAAGACTGAGATCGTTCTCATTGGGACTGCTACCCCCTCCTTCCCTCCTACACTCTGGCCAGCCTCCTCGGGTGCCCTTCCCTCACCATCATTTGAGGCTAAAAACCTGGTTGTCATTATTTTCGACTCCTCTCTCTCCTTCTCAACTCATATCGATGACCTTGCGAAGACGGCCTCACCTCCTCAGATGCATTCTCCATTTCCTCACCTTCCCCCAGAAACTCGATGTCTGCAGAGCTCTGGTTATCTCAAGGCTTGATTATTGTAACAGTTTTTTCCTTAATCTGCCTCTTTCCTCCCTCTGCGCTCTTCAACTAATCCATAATAGGACTGTAAGATGTATCCTTGTCCTCAAGCCCAGGGGCTGCATCTCTCCAGCATTGAAATCCCTTCACTGGCTTCCAGTTGGTGCAAGGATCAAATTCAAGACACTCTGCATCATCCACAAGGCCTTCTGGAGTCTGGGACTTCACTACATCCAACTCTCTCTCCCTAAATACCTCCCGGCTACAGTCTTTCCATCCTCTAGCTCAAACTCTTGTCAGATCAGATGTTTCTCCAAGCAGAGAGTGGGGGGTAGATCTCTCTCTTCGGCGGGAGCCTCCCTCTGAAATGGCCTCCCTGCCCATCTCCAACTTGAGCCGGATCTTCTTAAGTTCTCGATGCTTCTCAAGACCTTCCTTTTCTCCTCCTCCTTCCCTCTCCACCTCCCCTGCTAGTCTCCTCCTGCCGCTTTGACTGGTTGCCTGTTGTACCTTTCGAGTCTTTTCTGGGATCAGGCCATAATTCGACCAGTCTTCACGCGCACCCTTTCCTACCAGCACTTGCCCTCAGTTACCCTTCACTGACTAGTCTTCTGAGGCTGGTCCACTTCCTGTCCTCTCATCAATAACCCCTGTCCCTGTCTTCACCCTGGCACTTGCCCTACTGGGCACCCTTTAGCACTTGCTGAGCCCCTTGGGCCACCTCCATCCGCACCTCTCCTTCTTCACCCTCTCCCTATCCCTTCACCTTTATTTTTCCCCCTTCCGTGAACTTCTTATACTGCACTTGCATGATCAGAATGTCACAAGGCCTAGTACTACTGTTATTGTGGTTTTTACCTCTGTTCCCCCCCCCCTCCCCAACCCTCCCTATTGTTTTGGTGGCCCCTGGAAACACTTTCTGCTGTATAGGCGTAACACAAATGAATAAATAAAAATAAAAAAGTTTTGAGACATGCATGTAAATTCCCAGCTGGACTTACTTTTCATACAAGACTGTACCTGCATTGGAAGATAGAGTAGTTCTTGTGGTGAAAATGGCCTTTGAGAAGTCAGAGGGTGGAAAAGTCTAGTTCATCATGAGTATGAGGACAAGTAGACAAAGGACTGATGACATGGCTCTAAAATCACATTGGGTCACTTTCCCCCTAGTGTCGAGCAAGTGAAGTCATCATATTATGCTGTCAACCAACAAGAAGCAGGCATCTGGGATTCAGTGGAGCAGGTGGTGGCAGAGTGGCGAACTCCATGGCTAATAGCATTGGTCTTTGGTGTTGGTGTAAGCTGAATAACCAGAGTTGTAGCTATTTTCTGAAGGTGAGATGATTGTTTGTTGTGAAAAGCAGTTCAGGAATATAGTTGCTGAGTTTCGTTGAGAGGAGGTAAGAACATCTGCAGAGTTTTCTGCTAAAGCTTGGCACTGTTACTTAGACATCTTACGGACAGTGGGAAACCGGGATGAATAAACATCTCTAGAGAACCTCTGCATGATTCGGATCCATGGCCTCGTAGCGCTGCAGAGCCTCACCCTACTGCAAGCCACTATGGAGCCGCAATGGTGGGATCACGCAAAGCTACCTAGTCTCATCCAACCTTGGCAGCCCCCCTATTCTCTCCGGGGGTCTTGAATCCAAGAAAGACAAATAAAACACTATATGAGCCCAGCAGGGATCATAGGAACCAGGAAGATCTGGCGGTGAGAGATGACGAGCTTGCCCAGTCTGTGTTCACCTGGGCGAGCTGCGCTCAGGACGGCAAACAGAACAGAATGATTGTGGGTAGACCAACTCTTCTTATAGCCCATGGGAAAGGGAGCATGGAGGCCCCTTAAAAAGGGAGGGCATTTGTGGGAGAGCCTCTTGAGGATAGCAGCCTGCCTTCACAGGTTTGGACATGTGCTGGGAAGAGAGGATGTTGGGGTAATAAGGTATTCTGCCAGGTAGCTTCAATGGGACTGACGGGGGAATATTAGGAACATCACTTGTAGGTTGAAATTGAAAACCTGTAATTACAGAATTCAAAAGATGTTAGTCATGAGCCTTTTGGCTATAACGTTGCGTCACATTTGTTTAAAATTGATACTGTAGCTTATGATACATTGTTTAATAAAAAGGTGTAAACATGATGATCAAGAAGGGGCGGGTCTATTTAACCTGTTACATGGCCACATTAAACATGTAAAATATTCTTTTCGATTGACCGCAATATGGAGGATTTATAAGTTAATGACAAGGTGAGCAATCGTGTCTTTTGCGGATAAAATCTCATTTACTTTGACCAGTATTGAGAGAGAACATGTGTGCTGTGGTAATGTGTTTTCAAGATTTTACAGAAAAAACATCCAACGTGATCCCCTTGCATGAGAATAGATGTATCTAAAATGCATTTTCATTTTAAATATATCGAAATGCTAGATTTCTGGTTCAAACTCTTTATTGTTTTTCAAACTGTATATGTATGCATGTAATAATCTATACATTGCAATTAGTTTTTGAAAGTACATACATTTCCATTTTAAATGGAACATGTACCTCTACAGGTCAGCTCTAATTGGAAACAGAAGGTGCTATTTTTGTTGCTATCCATCAGCATAAATAGCAATTGTCCAAGAGCTAAACGAGGCGAATTTTCATTTCAGTCGTTTTGAAGGAATAGTAGCTGTAATTGACGCTCCACCAGGTGACACCGCTCTGGCTGATGACAGTTGAATAAAACCCATTCAGGTTGGAATGGAAACACTTGTGGAACCACCAGGCCCCTTTCCAAATTTCAGCACAGTTCTTTTCAAACGTATCGTTGTCCTTATCTCGAGTGGTGAAAAACATATTGTTATGTACTTCCATCGAATCACCTGTTAAAACAAGCAGGAAAGCTAATTTTCTATCTGCTAGTACAGCAGCCTCTGGACCAAGCAGGTCCCTTTATAAACAGACTGATTAACAATGAAAACACCATCACGCATTTTATTTGTAGTTCACATCTCTTGATATTGGTAGTTTAGTGAGAAAGAATAGCATTACAAATACCAAGGAATACAAGTGAGGATCTAAGCACAACAATGACAAAAGCAAAAAGACAAAGAAGAAGAAAGGTAAGACGTTCTTACAATGAAACATATGCACATTTCGTAATGGTGCTCAGTGAGAAATGTGTAGTCATGGGGAGTCATAATGGAATTCAACAATGAGGCAGAGAAGTCAAGTAAAAGAAACTAAATAATGTTGTTAATGGTATAGGTGTTGCTTTGTACTGCACAATATCCTATCAATGTCTTTTCAACTAATGAAAGTCAAGGGCATTCCCGTCTGTTATTACATCAAATTAAGTCAATTATAAGAAAAAATAGACTGAGTTTTCTTAGTGTGCTGACACTTCTAAGGCTTTTAATGATAATACTTGTGTTTTCAAAGTACCAAATTATTATGCATGTTTTTATATTGTAAATTACCTTTTTGATCCAAACAGTTCATGATTTGTACAATTTTTAAACATGATTGTTGATGCCTTAGAATATGAACACATGCATTATGATTTGGTGTTTTGAAAAATATTTTTTTAATTAAAAGGTTTTGCTTTGTTGTTTTGATTTTGTAAAAGGCTTGCCAGTCTCAACACAATGAATTGAATCAAGCTTTTTCATTGTAATGAGGAAGGTAAGTCAGTTGAAACCATTTTCTATGGCATAGCATGGAGCCTCCCTAGTTTGCATCATGCACTGCCGAAGGAAGTGCATGGTAGACAATGGTGGCTGATCACCATTGCCAAGGCCAGCTACTGCCCAAACACCACAGCCAATGCCAACAATGAAAGCAGAGCCCTCTTCAAAACCATGCAGCACTTCATCCACCCTCTGCCCGGCCCACCGTTACTGCACTCCATCGACAAATCCACTGCCATCAGGTCTTTCTTCATCAACAAGATCAGGAAGATCGTCCAACTCTTAGACACCAATGCCACAACTGACAGCACACTCACTACACCTCCCATGTCACAAAGTCACAACTACTTGGACTAATTTCGAGGCTCACTATGAAAAACCTCACTGTCACCCTAGCATCCCTCAAGGCCACATCATGTGCAGACGAGCAGTAGTTGAGACAGGAGGACACTAGAGGTGTAATCAGTAGCTTTGTGGTTTGAAAGGAACACAATGGACATCCTTTGCAGATGTTGAATCTGCCAAGAGCTGTAGGTAAATCAGGCCCCCACCGGCAAAAAAAGCAATCCCCTCCATGGAGTCCTATGAGATGCCAGCCCAAATGCCGGCTACCCACATCTGTACAGCGCTCTGCTGCTCTTGAGCTAGGTCTGCGCTTTAAACAATAAAATTAATAAAAGAATTAAAATAGGGCTTCACACCCCAGCTGGCCACCTGCACCAAGCCCCTTGGGATCATCATCAACAGACACTTCTCCTTCAAACAACACAACAGGGTTGGTACCAACTTTCACTGCTGTAGGAAATCAAGCCCTTCTTCCCAGAAAACAACTTCAGATCTTCTGTCCAAGTCTTGGTCTTCTCCCAACTTTATGACCTCTTGGAAGGCCTTCTGGCAACTAACCTGGCACCCAGAGATGTGTCCTGCATGGGCTTTGTAATTTAAACCACATCACCCTGACCCTCGTCGAACTGCACTGGCTCCTGCCACAAGCACATATAATCTTCAAATTCTGTTGCATACTCTACAAGGCTGTCACCCTGAAGTTCCAAAGTTGCCTTACAAAGAATCCCAGCATGTGCAGAATTGAACTCTGCTGGTGCAGAAAGGAAAGAACCAGAAGACAGACCTCCTCTGCCTATGCCTCAAGATTCTGGACCTCCTACCTGACAACACCAGATTCACCACCCTCACATCTACATTTTAGAAAGGATCCCAAGACCCTCCTCTTTATGGAATGGTTTCTCCCTAGCAGCCTACCTGAGAGTGGGAGATCTGCTCCCCACTGTTTCCTCCCTTGGTTGCTTGTAGATCCCTTGCTGCAAATTGCCTACCCTCCCCCTCCAAGCTTGCTTGTATCCCTGCTTCCCTCCATGTGTCCTTCCCCCTACGATTTGTAAAGTTCTCTGTTGCTTCCAGGAGCTAGGTCTGGGCTCAATAAATACCCTAAAATGAATGATAAAAAGAATAATCAATTATTTTCTTTTAATTAATCACTCAGAACATTACAGTGTGCACATACAAAACAAAATACTACCACTTCAATAATGTCTGTGCCCTACACAACAGTCCCTCTATCATTCCCCTTCATGGTCCTTTAAACAATGATTCTTCTATGCAATCATCATCTTTTCTTATTCTTCCGCCTGTCCAGCACTTGCAAATGCTAACCTTTCTGTACTTCTCCTGTCCTTCCATCCATTCACCCTCTTCCTTACTGCTCAACACCTAACCAGAAGTAGAGTACACTAAAAAGTGTGTACTTCATCTGAATTGGAATAGTGGATCATGTTTATTCTTTCACTGAGGATTCTTTGACATTAGGAATTAGATCAGTTTCTTAATTTCCCAGTTTAATTCCAATAGTGATCATGTAGTACTGAACATGCCGTTACAAGTGGCTTGTTATGTTAGGAACGCCAAACTTAATGGGTGGCATTATGTTAATGAGACGGGGGATTTCATTATTTGGCTTCGTAAAAATATCAAATGACTGAATAAGCATTTTGGCTTGATGCAGTCTAATCGGATTTAAAGCATTGACGAATCTGGTAGTGATAGGACTGTGGAAACACTAAAAACGTTAGCCCATTCTTATGGCACAAATAACCAGCGTAGAGTTGTTAGAGATAATGACAATATGGTCACCCTGTATGATGCCGTAATTGCTGCCAGGAAGAAGCTCTTAAGGAAAATGGTGATAAAGGCTTGTTGTAATAGTGCTCATTCATGCACCACTCAAAAGGAAGAGATTCATGAATTAAAACAAAGAATATCGGAGTTGCATAATAAACCCCAAGGTGTTCGCTTCATCTGCCAGATTGAATATTATGTATGTTGCACTAAAAAGTAGAAATGCTAAAAAGGTCTGGTGCATGTATCAAGAATTCACACAGGAAAATAGCACACAAACAAGCAAACCTATTGGGGAGGAAAAGTGAGGATTTGTTTAGGGATCTGATGTACCAGGACAATTCGATCTCTCTATGTCAATATAGATGCCATTTTGAACTTTCTACTCAGGACATAAGGGCGATGATAAAAAGAAGTCATGTGTCAGGGGTCCGGGGCTTGCAAGCATGTTTAGAAGCATCTCCAATGGTGGTTTGGTCCCCCTCCTCTTGGCAAATGTCATATATTATCCTAGTATTTAAAAATGGAGACATGGCAGAACCAGGTGGGGAATTACCGGCTGCTGGCAATGCTTGATGCATCCAGTAAGCTTTATGCACATTTTCTGTTGAAGGACATTAAACGTTGGGAAAGAAAAGAAAGTATCCTATAAACATTCCAAACTGGCTTTAGATCTGGATTTGGCACAGTTCATAATGCTACTGTGCTCCAGAAATTGATTGGGATACAAACACAAGCAGGGATTATTTTTTTGATGTTATCAATAGAGGTTAGCTGTGGAGTAAGTAAGATGACTAGATGGGATATCCCAATTAAGCAATAGAACCCGACTGTTGGGGGCTCAGGTCCTTACCTATGGGCCCCGGGCATTACCAGAGTCGGTAATTCCCCCGACGCGAGGGTTCTATTGCTATTAGTACCCCGGCCCGCAAAAATTGCGTGACCGGGGCACTGAAAGCTTTTTTTTGTTTGTCCCGAAACACTGAAGCGTTTCGGGAGAAAAAAAAAAAAAAGAAAATGGCCGCCGCCATGGAAAGGGAACACGGAGTCTGTTTTCCCTTTCCATGGCGGCCATCGGGAGCGGATGCGCTGGGAACACAA
The DNA here is from genome assembly GCF_040938575.1 of Ambystoma mexicanum. Classification (NCBI taxonomy): domain Eukaryota; kingdom Metazoa; phylum Chordata; class Amphibia; order Caudata; family Ambystomatidae; genus Ambystoma; species Ambystoma mexicanum. Next base: position 305,057,855 of record NC_090929.1, on the reverse strand, counting down.
GTGTTCTCAGCACGTCCGCTACCGAAAAGAGGATCAAAAAGAAGGTAATTGGGGTTGGGAGGGTGGGAGTGGGACAAAAAAAAACGTACCTTCGTCCCAGGCGGGGGACGAGGGAAGCCGCCAGCCATGTGGAGGCGCAGAGCGTGATGTCCCCGCTCCACACGGCTGGAGGCTTCCCTCGTCCCCCGCCGGGGACGTAGGACCAAGAAGGTAAGTTGGGGGGGCGGGTGGGAGGGAGTGAAGGGATTAAAAAAAAAAAAAAACGTACCCGAGTCCCTGGCGAAGGCGCGAAGGCAGCCTCTCAGCCACAGGGAGGCTCTGAGTGGGGATGACCCCTTTCGAGCCTCCTCATTGGCTGAGGGGCTGCCATGCCCCCCGCCGGGGACAAAGGCCATGGAATCCTGATGGAGGGATTCCCGGCCAGGTAGGGACCTGGCGAGAGCCAATCAGAATGCTTGTTGCATTCTGCTTCGCTCTCGCCGGGTTACTAAGGTACATTAATCTAGGTGAGACTGGACTTAGAAGGTACCCTCTCCAAGATGATTAGTACCAATCGTGGGCTCAAACAAGGCTGCTTTCTGGCACCACTGTATTTAATATGTACCTGGCAGAATTAGATCCTGTGCTAGCCAGTACGCACAAGCTTCCCCAATAAAGTGGCACAGAGCGCATAATATGGTTTAGTTATGCTGACGACCTGGTAATTCTTTACCGTTTGGTTTGCAAAATTCAATGAATGTGCTGGCGGTATACTCGAAGAGCAATGACTTAGGGCCCGATTCATAGAATCCAGTGCAGAAGTAGCGCAAGCGCCGCACGCCAAGAAGGAGCAAACCAGCAATTGCGCAGCATGCATATTCATGGATTTCCCGAGGCACAAGTTGTGGTGGTGCAATGAACATCAAGCAGCACCAGTAATGCCCCAGCACGCCCCCGTGCGCAGGAAAAAGCCAGTGAATGGCCTAATATGTTGCAAGGCCCGGCGCCATCCGTGGGCCAGCATACAGCCCCCCCATCGTAATCCTGTGAAAAATCTGCATGCACCTCGGTCGCAGCAGCCAAATCGCGTGGAAAGGCCTGCATGTACCCCTTCCGCACACCAGCGTAAATGCGTACCCCGGTCGCACCAGCCAAATTGTGTGGAAAGGCCTGAGTGTACCCCATCAGCACCCAGGCGTAATCGCGTACCCCGGTCGCACCAGCTAAATCACGTGGAAAGGCCCACGTGTACCCTTCATCACCCCAGCGTAATCGAATACCCCGGTCGCACCAGCCAAATCATGTGGAAAGGCCCGCGCATACCCCTTCCGCACTCCAGCGTAATCGCATACCCCGGTTGCACCAGTCTAATGGCATGGAAAGGCCAGCACGTACCTCTTCCGCACCCCAGCGTAATCGCATACCCCGGTCGCACCAGCCAAATCGCATGGAAAGGCCCGCTCGTACCCCTTCCGCAACCCAGTGTAATCATGTACCCCGGTCGCACCAGCCAAATCACATGGAAAAGCTCACGCCTACCCCTTCTGCACCCCAGCATAATCGTGTACCCCGGTCACACCAGCCAAATCCTGTGGAAAGGCCTCTGCGTGCAGCCATCAGCTGCGAACACACCACGCAGGCATCCCAGACCACATGGGCTCCCCATCACCCGTGACCATACCACGCAGCAGCCCACACCACATGGGCTCCCACAACACCCATGACCATACCCTGCATGAAGCCCACACCACATGGACCCCCCCAATACCTGTGACCATACCCTGAAGGCAGCCCACACCACATGGGCCCTCCATCACCCAACACCATACCCCGCAAGCAGCCCACACCACATGGGTCCCTCCAACACCCGTGAACATACCCCGCAGGCAGCCCACACCACATGGGCCCCCCAACACCCATGACCATACCCCGCAGGCAGCCCACACCACATGGGCCCCCCATCACCCTTGACCATACCCGCAGGTAGCCCACACCAGATGGGCCCCCCCAACACCTGTGACCATACCCCACAGGCAACCCACACATGGGTCCCCCCATCACCCGTGTCCATACCCCACAGGCAGGCCCTGGCTCATGTCCCCTCACCATCACCAGTGACAGCAACCTGCAGGGAGGCCCAGCCTCATGTCCACCCACCACCATCAGTGACGACAACCAGCAGGCAGGCCCCGCATCATGTCCCCCCACCCCACCAGTGACTGCAACCTGCAGGCAAGCCCTGCCTCATGTCCCCCCCACCACCACCAGTGACGGCAACCTGCAAGCAGGCCCCGGCTCATGTCCTCCCACCAGTGATGGCAACCTGCAGGCAGGCCCCGCCTCATGTCCCCTACCCCACCAGTGACGGCAACCTGCAGGCAGGCCCTGCCTCATGTCCCCCGACCCCACCAATGACGGCAACTTGCAGGCAGGCCCTGCCTCATGGGACACCCCACACCCCAAAACACATTGGACCAACATTGGAGCCCCCCCAGCCCAGCAGAGGATCCAGGCTCCAGCGCAACACGGACAGGGCCTGCCTGACCCTGTCCCCCTACAGCGCCTGACTTGCCCATGCCGGGCGCGAAGCGGCGCGAAACCGAGGCTGAGCCTCGATCACATCAGCTGGTTCCGCCGGCAGGCGGATTCGCCGGCGGCCAGCACTAAGGCCACACAAAGGCCTGTTCCTGCGCCTGTTACGCGCATGGGAGCGCGGCGTGGCCACCCCCCTGCACAAATTTTCTACACTCCAACCGATACACTTCCACCCGGACAATGAAGAACGTACTGTAAGTACTTGCCAGCACCGGAGACACCACTGTATGTTTAAACCCTAACTGACTCTATTGAAATCTGCTATATTGTTCCTATATTGTGCCTTTTGGTCGCCTACAGACCATCTAGCCTGCTATATTGTGCCTTTTGGTCGCCTACAGACCATCTAGCCTGCTATATTGTGCCTTTTGGTCGCCTACAGACCATCTAGCCTGCTATATTGTGCCTTTTGGTCGCCTACAGACCATCTAGTCTGCTATATTGTGCCTCTTGGTCGCCTACAGACCATCTAGCCTGCTATATTGTGCCTTTTGGTCGCCTACAGACCATCTAGCCTGCTATATTGTGCCTTTTGGTCGCCTACAGACCATCTAGCCTGCTATATTGTGCCTTTTGGTCGCCTACAGACCATCTAGTCTGCTATATTGTGCCTTTTGGTCGCCTACAGACCATCTAGCCTGCTATATTGTGCCTTTTGGTCGCCTACAGACCATCTAGCCTGCTATATTGTGCCTTTTGGTCGCCTACAGACCATCTAGTCTGCTATATTGTGCCCTGGTGCATACATTTAACATGTACTTTTCCTATACGCCTCAGTTTAGAATGTGCCTATCTGCTAGCCTCTGTGCCTAGTCCATTGACCACCGTGCCCTCTGTACCGACTCTGACCTGACTACCTGCCCTCCTGCCTATCCCGACCCAGTCGGCTCCCACCTCACCTCAAACTACTCTATTACTACCACCTAGTCAACCTCGGCCAACTACACCCGGGTCTTACTCTGACCACCCATGGCAAACTTCTACTTAGCCTCGCTCACCCTAACAGCTACACTCGCCCTGCTCCACCTCAACAACACTACCCACCACAAACCCCTTCCGCAATCACTCCCAACCCAACTTACTATGGGCTTTTTGGAGGCCCAACATACTGACAAGCCCGACGCCCTCAGTCCTATAGAATGGATCCGCCGATTTGCTGCTCCACCCACTCCTTGGAACCCATGCACATTAAAAGACAGAAACCTGAGACTCGGCTCTCGGTTCATAACCCCCAAAACACTCGCCAAAAAACACTCCTTTCATCCCGCACACATTCAAGCAAACTCCGCTCAAACCTTGAACATCACCCAATCAGCCCTCTTGAGTACATCTGAACAACCACTAATCAAGGGCGCCCTTGTCAATGCCCGCTCCCTGGTCGCCCATGCGCTAGATATCGCAGACTTCATCTCTGTCAACAATCTACACTTCCTGGCTATCACGGAAACTTGGCTGCACCAAGCAGCAGGCCCAGCCTTATCCCTCGCCATCCCAGAAGGTTATTCAATACTAAGGAAAGACCGGGACACAGGCAAAGGAGGAGGAGTAGCCTTCATCGCTAAAACATCCCTTGGACTTAGATTAATCCCGCCGCCTAGCTTCCGATCTGCAGAACTTCTGTCAGCTAAGCTCCAACTCTCTGCCACACAAACCATACTATTACACCTCCTTTACAGACCTCCAGGCCCCATCACCACATTTGAGGAAGAGATATCTGACCTCTTGACCACCAACACCAAAACAGGATCTCAAATTATCCTTCTTGGCGACCTCAACCTCGGTCTCGGCGACCCAAACGATACCAATGCACTCTCCCTGGAAAGCACCATCTCCCAACTAGGGTTCAAGCTTAGAATCACAGACCCTACCCACAACAAAGGCAGGACCCTGGACTGGCTAGCGGATCTCAACTGCTCTACGACCATTACAAAAAACGAGCAAACTGCTTGGTCTGACCACCACGCCATCTCCTTCTCCATACAAGGGAATTCACAACCAAACTCTCCAACCCCTACCATCCCCCAAACCCTCACCAGAAACAACCGCAACATTACTTTACAAAACCTCTGCCCACTTATAGACAATATCTGTACCCCTACAAACTACGCCAACCTAGATGCAGAGAAACTCGCTGACCTCTACAACAAAACGTTAGAATCAGCAATAGACACCATCGCCCCACTCAAACTCACCAAAGCCAAACCGGCAGCTCATATGAACAAATGGTTCACACCAGAGCTAAAAATCCTCCGAAACTCCAAACGAGCCGCAGAAGCCACCTGGAGAAAAATGCCCAACCTTTCCAACAAAACTCAACTCTCGATAGCAGCCACCACCTACAAAACTGCTATCCTTAAGGCCAAAAAAGAGACATATGATAACAGAATTGAGAACGCCAAATCCAAAACAAAAGAGCTCTTCAATATCCTTAGGGAACTCGAATCCCCCCCCACTCTGGCTGAAACCTGCGTGAAAGATGCAGACTGGTGTGAGAGGATTCAAAAAGCCCTTGCAGACAAAATCACCATGTTACAATCCAAAATCGAACTGAAAAAGCTCAGCCTATCCAAAAAAACAAACCACCCTCCGCCCACCACCCCCAAAACACCTACTTGCCCCCCCTTCTCCTTCTCACCAGTTTCCACTAAAGAAGTGGAAAGCATCATTAAGGGCCTCAAGCCCTCTAGATGCCAAGGGGACTCATGCCCAGCTCCCATCATCCAAGAAGGCGCCAACACTCTGGCCCCCTTCATAACAGCCCTCATCAATGCATCCTTCAAATCAAGCTCAGTGCCCAGTAGCCTCAAGGAGGCCTGGGTCATGCCACTTCTAAAAAAACCTAATCTAGACCCCAATAACCCAACTAATTACAGGCCAATCACCACCGTTCCCTACATCCTAAAGATCCTAGACAGAGTGGCCTACCTGCAAATACAGAAGCACCTGGAAGACAACAACCTCCTGGGTCTCAGACAATCCGGCTTCAGGCCAAGGCATGGAACAGAGTCAGCCCTACTGGATCTAAAAATCCAGATGGACGAGGCAAAGGACAAGGGTAATCTAGCCATTCTCCTACTGCTAGATCTATCAGCTGCCTTCGACCTCGTCGACCATCAGATCCTCACAGAACATCTGATGACCTCAGCGGCCTTCTCTAACCAGGCGACTGCCTGGATCCAGTCCTTCCTAACCAACCGAACCACCCGAGTCTTCTCCCCAGGGGCATCAGCACTCCCTGTCCCCATCACCTGCGGCGTTCCTCAAGGCTCGCGCGTCTCGCCGACCCTATACAATATCTTCACAAAGCTATTGTTTGACCGCCTAGATAATCTAGGTGTCACTTACACAAACTATGCTGACGATACCCAGGTTCTCATCACCCTATCAGGGTGCTACGACGAGGACTCCACCAAAATCAACAACCTTTATTTAGAGATCCAAGCCTGGATGGCAGAGCACGGCCTATGCCTCAACGATGAGAAAACTGAGCTCCTCATTGTCGGCTCCCAACCCCGGCTAAACAAACTAGACCCCCGTTACGCGTCCTTCAACATAGACGGTAACCTAATCACAGTAGCCAAAGAAATTAAAACCCTTGGGGTTTATCTAGACTCTACTCTCTCGCTCAAAAGACAGGTGAACGCAACTGCCTCTTCAACCGCTTACACCAATAAGCTCATCAACGCCTGCAAACCTTTCCTATCACCTTCTAGCTGCATTACACTAGCCAGAGCGTTAGTGCTCTCAAAAATTGACTACTGCAACACCCTCTTACTTGGCTCATCAGAACACAACCTGAACAAACTACAGGTACTTCAAAATAATGCCATCAGAGCAGCCCTCAGTATCCCACGAAACGCCCACATCTCCAGCTTCAGACAAGATGCTCACTGGCTCCCAGTACGAGACAGAATCTCCCTCAGATCCCTCGTCATCGTCCATAAATGCCGCTCTAACGACGCACCCAAATACCTGGCAGACAAGTTCCACAATCACACCTCAACTAGACCAACTAGAACTCCATACGCACACTGCCTCTCTGTTCCCAAATTCTCCCTAAAAAAAGCAGGCGGCGCCAGCTTCCCGGTCCTAGCTGCCAAACTATGGAATGCTTTGCCACCATACCTTAGAGCAGAACCCTCATTTTGGACTTTTAGAGCCAAAACAAAAACATGGCTTTCCAACAAAAATGCCGTTTAATGCACTTTCTCTCTGCTTGCCTTTGTTGACCACCTGTAACCCGGTCTACTAAGCCGTTGTTGTTTTTTCACAATCTGTACTGTATATTTTTGCCATGCTGTAACTGTTTTTAAGTCTCCGGCGCCCAGCTACCCCAGGGTTCGGTGCGCGGTACAAATAAATAAACTAAACTAAACTAAACAATCATGCAGCACATGTCAACCAAAATGCCACCACACGCCCAGTGCATGCCCCATGGCATGGGAATCCTTAAATCACACATGCGTGCATGTGTGCACACATGTACAACATTGGTCAACAGTAGGGACACGCAACAGAATCAAGAAACCGTGAAACATGCACTAAATCATTGAGACCAGACACCACTTTGATTTCAACAGATAGAAATAAATAAAAAACATGCATGAAAGTCACATTCTTTAAAAAAAAGCAATAAAACCGGCATGAATCAAATCAAAAAATAAAAGACAGTGAAAACAGAAATAAACAGGATGGAAAAAATGAAAAACTCCAAAAAGTGGTCCATGTCCATTAAGGTATGTCCAAATAAAACACAAATTAAAACAAAACCATTTCTCCATGGTGCAAAATACATTTTTCAAGGAAAAAGTCAACTATATACAAACATCCAGGGTCCATGGTCTCGAAATATGTATGAACTTCCAAACAAAACAATCAAAAAAGATCTATATACAAGATGTGGAGCAAAGTCCAGGAACTCCAAAAAAAGGGGAAAAAACAAATGAAACCTACTCCTAAAGAACTATGTACAGTGCAGCGGGCTAGTCCTCTGACTCACCATTTCCTGCCAAGGTCTTGGCCAGGGCATCATCGAACTCTGCGTTGATTTCCAATAGGCGGGCCTGGGCTCTCCCCTTGAGGGCTTGCAGGGACTCCAATATGCACCTCTCAAAAACCCTGCAAGACTCCTCAAGTAACTTGGCCCGCCTCTCTGCCCGATTCAGGGTATTCTCCGCCCTGGCCATGGTGAGTCATACCCCCTGTGCCCGCTGCCGCTCTGCTCCGATCTGCTGGCCAAGTCGCTCCAACACGGAAGACATCCTTATTGAAAGGTCCACGTGTGCCTCCTGCCCGATGGCCGATACCTGCCTGCCCTCCATTGTAACCCCTGAGTCCTGTCGTCTCCTACGTCAAGCCTGCTGCCACCAAATAGCCCGGTGCCTGTGCCTCCGGGACAGCCTCCGGGATGATGACAACCCCCGGGGCTGTCGTGCATGTGCCCTGCTGTTTGGTGCCTGCTCTTCCACCATTGCCACAAGTCCTGTCGTGGGATGGATCTCTGTGGTGACCGCCTCTGCTGATCCTCCTTCGACTCCCGATCCTGGCAGGGATGTGATCTTCACCAGACTGGCCGCCGGGGTTGGGACAGGTATACAGGGGGCCCTGGTGGTATGTGGGCCTGAAGACGGCAGGGAGGATGACTGGCACACAGAGGAGGCAGACGAGGAGGGGGTCACATAAGTGGCCAGCCCATGCACCCATTGCGATACCAGGAAATGTGCTAGCCAGTTCACGAGACGGCAGATCTCCTCGTGAAGACGTGCAAGCCCCCAATTGGAAGCTTGCACATCATCAGTCTGCCTGCCTCGTGATACCAGCTAGCACAGGTTCCACCCTGTACCAAATGGCAACATCCGCAAGCATTGGTGTTTCCGTCTGGGCGGAAACATCCACCACCTGAGGATGGGTCCGGCCTGGGGCATCCCCGCAAGTGCATACTGGTGCAGTCGCAGTACCAGGGACAGGATTAGGCAGAGGCCCCTCCACAGTGACCTGAACTGCCTCCGGCCCCTGACCCGGGACTGCACCAGTCAGACCTATGTCATCACCTCGCAGGGCTGCATGGGCTGGGCTTATGTGGCCTCCTCCTTTTCTCCCTCCCCCGCCAAACTGGATGACTACCCACTGTCTTCCGCAGTGTCTTGCCCCTGTATAGGTTCACCTGTCCCTCCCACTGCTGAGGAGTCCTCCACCACCTTCACCCTCTTGGACGTACCCTCAGCAGCTGCGGGTGTTGACTTGGACAAGGCACCATTCTCCTCACTCCCGGAAGATGACAGTACCTGGGAGGTAGACTGGGCCTTGCGTCTACGCCTGTTGGAGGTATCCATGCTGCCGTGCTCCACAGTGCCTTCTCGCCCTCTTCTCCAATCATCGCTGTGGATAGGGAAACATAGAACACAAACATCAGGGTACTGAACACGCGTGTTTGTCGCAGTGCTAATGTACATCAGTGGCACTGTCAGAGGTCACAAGCATCATCACTGTCCACTACACACAGGGAAGTTCTATTCACACACATGCACAATCATGTTTCTCATTCACAACAGACATTCACATCCTTGGACAAGGCACTGGCAGCACCTCCGAAATGTGCCTCCAGGCTCACACACATCATGGGTCATGCACGTCCCATTCACACACATCACCTGACAGTCATGAAGCAGGCCATGGAGCTATCACGACATAGTGCACTTGAGGGCAAATTGGCATCATGAGGCAATCACAAATCAAGAACTCAAGTAACATACATCCCGCAGTGTTAGCCAGTCACACACTCACTACTCAGACACATGCACATGTACACCATGCATGTTCATGATGTTGACATAAGCACCCATGTGTCACGCCTCTCACATGCCCCAGTCAGACACAAGTATGCAAACATGTGCGCATCGTTACATGTCGGTGCGCATCACGTATTACAACACAGACACCACTGATGTGGCACACGCTTGAATGGATTCACATGCAGCACTGTCAGGGACATGCACACAGACATCTGTACAGGAGGCATGCCAGACATAAGGCCAAGGTGCACACTCCAGCCACATGTCAACATGCACATGCCCTCTGCCTCTCTGCCGGGGGGTTGCCATTTGCCTCAGATGGTGTTGTGTCAGACTGTGGAGCCGTGGTATGGCAGTCGGGCGTCTTCAGGATCAGCAGAGGTGGTCACACGACAGGATCACTGGCAATGGCTGATGAGCAGGCACAAAAATGCAGGGCACGTGGGCAGCAGGCACACAAAGTGGGCAGGCAGCAGCAGATGGCTCGTAGGAGGCAGGTCGGGGCAGTTGGAGGCAGGTAAATTGGCTGGTAGGCAGGAGTGTGGGTCTTCCATGTTACTCGCATGGCCACCCGAAAACAGAGTTAGCGTGGATTCAGTGTAACTTACATAACACGCACTGAATGTTGGGGGTGGCGTTCAGGATCAGGATAAAGTAGTGTATAGGAGAGCATCATACGCTTGCTGAGTTATAGCGGACGGATGTGTGGACTTCGTTTCCATGCGATCTCTTCACTGCGTGCAAGCCTCTTGTTTCGGTTGGGGATTGCCTCCGCGCACAAGCGTGTATACTTTTGAGGCTGACAGTGAGTTGTGTACGCATTTTGCAATCTGTGGGGGCCCCTGTGTGTCGTGTAACCCTTTTTTTAACATCACTTTAGCTTACGTGTCCCTCGTGTACGTATTTTTAGTGTTGCTGGGTGCCACAGCGTACTGCGTTAGGTTTTCTCTTTACATGTGGCCTGCAGAGGGATTGCGTACACATTTTTTTCATATTTGGGGTACCTGTGCGTTGTGCAGCCCGTTAATTTTTCCCCAGGTTTTACATTGAGCCTTGCTGGGGCACTCTGGTACGTTTGACGTCATGTACACTGCCCCCTCACTCAAATTGTCCAGAACAATTGATAGCTGGACCTCCCATTGCACCAATACATCTCTGCCATGATTGGGAGGGCAACTCGTTGGAAGGGATGCAAAGGTGGCCGGGGTGGTGGAGGCACCCAAGGTGGCAGAGGTGCCCGAGGTGGTGGAGGTGTGTGAGGTGGCGGAGGTGTGCGAGGTGGCAGAGGCGCCCGTGGTGCTGGAGGTGTCAGGAAGCTGCAGGGGCAGCTGTAGCAACCACCACCCAGCTTCCAGGTCACTCAGCCATGCCTGTGGTGCTCACCGCCCGGTCCACAGAGACGCGGGGGCAGATGCTATCCGTGCATCGAGAGGGAGGGGACATGCTGTGCAGCATCATGGCACCGGCACCCAGGGTCCAGATGCAGCAGTGTGACCTGCTGTACGCACCTTCCAGGGTCAGGTAGCTGCGGAGGCAGCTGTAGCAACCACAACCCAGCTTCCAGGTCACTCAGCCATGCCTGTGGTGCTCCCCGCCCCAGTCCACGGAGACGCAGGGGCAGATGATATCCGTGCATCGAAGGGGAAGGGACATGCTGTGCAGCGTCACGACACCAGCACCCAGGTACAGCCACCTGCAAGGGTAGCTACAGTCACACGATCAGTTTGTGATGCCACAGCCCAGGCTACCAGTGCTCCAGCCCCTACTGACCCAAGTGGTCCCAGCCACTCGGGGTCTGCACAGCCTCATAAGAAGGCAAAGCGTGATTAGGAAAACAGGCTCAGTCCCAAGCCACGGCACAGGAGACCTGCACGTTGAGGAAGAGGAGCTTTAGTGATGAGGAGCTCCAGGTCCTCGTGTACTATGTGCAGGTACACCACTGTGACATGCTTGTGCAGGCAGGGAGCACACATACGCCTGCCTAGCGTATGGCCCACTGGCAGTGTGTCGCTGACCTTTTTAGCGCCTTGGGCCATGAGAGACGCTTAGCTGCTGACGCAATGAAGCACTGGTATGACCTGCGGCGCCCAGCCAAAGGGAAGATGGGTGCCAACTGCGCCTCTACTCTGGTGACTGGAGGTAGGTCACGAGAAGAGGGCAATGAACTCACTCCACAGGAGGAGATCATAGCTGCTATGATTGATGTGGAGCAGATCCAAGGCGTGGGAGACCTGCCAATATATGAGGCAATGTCTGGTAAGTGGTGATGCGTGTGTGTCCAGGTCATGTGTATGTTGCTTGGATGAACTGTGTTAGTTGTCTGGCAGTTCTGGCTGCATTTGCATGACTGCAATGGGTGAACCATGTCATAGTGGACTGACATGTGCTTGTTGACCAGCAGACTGCATACGCACAATGTGCTGCACACTGTGCCGAACCACGTCATCACACCTGCTCACTCATGTCACTCTGTCCAGGCTCTCTTGGCCCTCTCCATGCTCCAACCTGTGATGGCGGATAGCCTGTGACAATCTTGCACTCCGACTGGGGCCTCCCTCTGCTGCAGCCTCCCTGCCACAATGGCACTGGAGGTGAACGTTCTCTGGGTCTGGGGGCTCTTATGATCCTTCCTCATGTGTTCTGCTTTCTCTACCTCCTCTCCCCTGCTGGAGTCCTGGATGACTGAGAGAATGCACTAGCCACCTGCCCACGGTATGATCTCTGACACAGGCCGCTGAGCCACCAGTTGTACCCATGCACTGCCACTGTATCCTTACAATCCTCTAGCAGCTATTGACAGCCGATGTCTGCACATACACTTCCACCAGCACACCGCATTTTAATTGATGATTATGTAGTTGTATTTATTTGGTATGCCATTCCCATGTACTGCACTGCCCACTCCCACTTCCAACCCCAGGTCTCACTTTCACCATGCCAATTCACTCGTGTGATGTCAATGTGAGCTGGCCGCATGGGATGGGTGTGTCTGGCTTCACTCCATTCTACCACCCTTGCATTGTTGCACCATGTGACACCTGTGTGTATTGAGTTTGTGATTTACATGTCATGTCACATCCATTGTACATGGCTCTGGGACAGTAGTCACATCTAATGCAGTATTACAGATCAGACATGGCTATGGTACGTGGCATATGTGTTTTTGCATCTCTGATATTGGTGGGTGAACTATGCAGTCAGGTGCTCATGTGTGTAGCAGGTTCTATGCACTATGCACTACAGGTTATATTTAGTCCTTCCACACAGGTCCATGTCTGCTTTCATGCTAGCCTTCACTTGCATTGACACTACATTGTTGTGGGAGTTTGTGAGAGGGCAGGTTTATGTGTTACATGACCACCCTATGTGTATGGTCTATGGTTTTTACATGGCTCGTCATTTTCTTGCTGTCCATGTGCAGGTGATGAGGCACTGGATTCAAAGTAGGAGGTGGAAGAGGAACAAGATAGTGTGTCACAACCAACCACCAGTGGAGGACGTGGTGTGGTATCCCATGAAGTTCTCCACTGGTGCTACAGGCCATCCTGGCCCAGACTCAGTCTGAGTCCGCCTCCGAGGAAGCCTTAGGCTCTCGTGGTGAATCAGATATGGATACTTCTGTGGTGTCGCAGGTGAGTGCATCGACTGTGGGTGCTGTTGCATCCCAAATGTCTGGAGGGGGGAAGACCCCTCACAGGGCCAGTCAGTGTCGAGACGTCAGTCTGTGGTGGTTCCGGTTGCAGGGTCACGCTTCACAGTATTGACTCCTGGTCCTGGAGCAGCAGATCAAGGGAGGGATGCAGTCCTGCAGCCACAGACAGCGTCATCACATCACGGGCCAGGTACCCTTAACCCAACGCGGTGGCCATGTGTTAGCTGCCAATACTGTGTGGGAGCAGTCAAGGTATACTGGTGCACAACAACAGCTGCTTCACATGAGATGTTGGCTCAGGACCTGGATAGGGTGGCCAATTCCATGATACCCCCAGCAAGACAGGTGGAACACCAGCAGTAGGCATTGTGGTCTACATGTCGCTCACACAGGCTGGACATGGTGCCAGCAACAGGAGCCGACGGGTGAATTGAGGGCTCTGCGTGCATCCTTGGCTGCAAAGGGTCGGGCCAACAGGGAAGCCCTGAGGTCTGAGTATAGTTCACTCAGGACTACACTGGCTGCCCTTGAGGCATCCAGCAGTAGACGGTCTGAACAGTAGATGCAACTGATGACTCGTACCATCATGGAGGAACTGCGCGCATCCCGTGAGGTGTTGCATGGAGACCTCTGGGCCATCATGTTGCAGATGCAAGCATCTCACTCCCGCATGGCCACTGCCATGGAGGACCAGACCAGGGCTATGCGTGGTTATCCTCCCTTTCCACTACCACATTCTGATGCAGCACCAGAGGGTGGCGACAGCAGCAACAGTTCTCCCACTCCATCATAGCCGTGCAGCCCATTAACCCATGGAGGGTTCTTTTTTGGCATCCACACATGTGGTTGTTGACGTGCACCCTGCACCTGCTCTCTCCTGGGTGGGCTCCCCTCCCCCGGTCCCTATGGGCATTTAAAAAAAAAAATGTTGTCTATTGTGCATTTATGTGACAGTGTGTTGCTTTGTGTGGCAGCCGAGGGCATTCACTGTAGGTTCCAGCTGGTCCCATAGAGGCTTGTCTCTTGTTGGTGTTTGTGCTTTGGGTCCAGACACATATGCCACTCCTGCTTCCCCTTTCCATGGGCTTGCTAGGAGTGCAGCATGTGAAAGTAACTTACACAGTGGCATTGGGCTTCCATTGTATCTCTGGACAGTCTCAAGTACGACCTGTGTATACACCCTTATTGGAATTCAAGATTGTGTGCCCAGTGCATGGTTGCCATCTTTTTATGTTCGTACATTGAGATGTATCCTTTGTTCATGTTCCATCTTCATGTATTGTCTTGACTGTCTCCATTGTTGTTAGCCTTCATGCTGTATGCCCTTCCCTGGCCCGCTTTGGTTAGCAGTGCCACACGAATTTAGAAGGGTGGAATTTAGAAGGGTGGCATGTGCAAGTCACTACACATTGAGGCACATGTGCATTTGGGTATGGTCACGGCCAGACAGATTAACTCTTGGGTCTTGTGTTTCTGGTTTGTTGTACAGGCCAATTGATGATCCTGTGTACAAAATAATGTTGATGAGTGAGTTATTTCTGGACTTTTAAGGTTGATCGTTGCACGCTTTATGACAGTAGTGTTATGTGTTGGCCATTTATTTCTCTGTTTAGACATTGCATGCCATGGCATTGTGTGTCAAGCAGGTGACATGAAGTGTGGGAGGTTTTAGGTGACATACCAGCATTTAGATATGTACTTTGTCAAGCCGTTTCTGGCATACTCCATCTTCCATGTGTTCCTTTTGGGCACACCAAACTGAGATACTTTTAGTACTAAGGGATGCACACAATGTAGCACTTCCGAGGACACATTCTCAGGGTGCTCAGGTTGGGACAGATGATCGTCCCTTTGTCATCATCGATTGTGAACTGGAATGTGTCAGGACTGTGTGCACTCCACAGTGGTTGGATTTCAGGTGAAAAATTGTGCCACAAGCTGGGCACAGGCATCCTTGCCACGTGCCCTTTCCCCTCCCATTCGCAGCCGCTGTGCATGTGGTTGGGGATGTGGGGGCACCACCATGTCCACCGGTACGCCACGCTGATTTGCAACGTTGTGCAGGACACATGCTGCCACAATGATCCTCAATACTACTGGTGGCGCATACAGTAGCTCACCACCAGAGTGGTCAAGGGAGCGGAAGCGTGACTTTAGCACTCCGAATGTGCGCTCCACTATGGCCCTAGTTGCAATATGGGCTGCGTTGGTGGGGTTCCGTATTGGTGTCATGTAGGTGCTCAGAGGGTAGGCACTGTCCCCTGTAGAGGTATGATATGATATGATATGACATTTGTAACGCGCCTATACACAAGTGTTTCAAGGCGCGACGAGGCAGGGAGGGGGGAACAAGGGGAAGACAGACAACGATCCTACTAGGCCAGGTGTCATTCAGACTGCGCAAGTGCAGGGGTAGGGGGAAGGGAAAAGTGCAAGGGGAAGGGGAGGGGGGAAGTGCAGTACAAGTAAGTAGAATAAGTAAATAAATAGGGCCAGCTGGTGGCAAGTGCAAGGTAAGTGCAGACAAGTGCTGGGAAAGGGGGGGCTGTAGGGATACAGAGACAGTCCCTCAGTGCAGGGGTTGCCAGGGAGGCAGTGCAAGAGGAGAGTGGCTGGGACCAGGACCGAGGTCGGTGAGAGTGGTCCAGTTGCAGATTCGGTGCAGATTCAGTCGAGTCTTTAGCAGGGGAGAGGGGGAGAGAAAGCAGAAGCAAAGAGGAAGGTTTTGAGGTGCTTCCGGAACCGGAGATGGTTCTCCTCAAGTTTCAGGGAGGCAGGAAGGCTGTTCCAGAGGGAGGCCCCTGCCATGGCGAGAGATTGACCCCCGACTCGTTGCTTCGAGAAGCGGCTGACCCTGAGGGAGTTGGAGATGGATGAGCGAAGGGCTCGGGAAGGAAGATATTTAGGAAGAGCGAGTTGAAGGTATTTAGGCCCCAGGCCCCAGAAGGCCTTGTGGACAATGCAGAGGGTTTTGAACTTAATCCTCGCAGCCACTGGGAGCCAGTGTAGAGATTTCAGTCCTGGAGAGATACGGTCCCTGGGCTTGAGGCCAAGGACAAGTCTCGCAGTTCTGTTCTGGATGAGTTGCAGGGGGCAGAGAGTGGAGGCAGGCAGATTAAGATAGAGGCTGTTACAGTAGTCCAGCTTCGAGAGAACCAGGGCTCGGGAGACAGTGAGCTTCTGGGGGAAGGAGAGGAAGGGAAGAATACCTCTGAGGAGGTGCAGCTGGTAGTGTGACTTCTTAGAGACGTCAGATATATGAGGAGAGAAGGAGAGTGTGGAGTCGAAGATGACCCCCAGATTTTTTGCCTTGCAGGTAGGAGTAGGAGGAGGGCCAAGCGAGGATGGCCAGAGAGCTACAGGGAAGGAGGGAGTGGGTGTGCCGATGAGTAGAATCTCAGTCTTACTAGCATTAAGGCAGATGTCATTGGCGGCACACCATTCCTGGATGGCAGACAGACAGTCAGAGATGAGGGAAGGAAAGGAGGAGGCCGAGGGTAGCCTGAAAATGAGCTGGGTGTCGTCCGCATAGCACTGAAAGTAGGGGCAGAGAGCGGCGATGCGGTGGGCAAGATATTGGTTGAACAGCCAGGGAGAGAGATTAGATCCCTGGGGAACACCACAGGTGGAGAAAAAGATGTCAGAGAGGAAGGACCCAAGTTGGACCTGGGAGGGTCGATTGGAAAGGAAAGAGGTCAGCCACGCCAGAGCCTGACCAGTGATACCCAGGTCGTCACGGAGACTGTTGAGCAGGATGGCATGGTTGACAGTGTCAAAGGCAGAAGAGAGATCGAGCAGAATGAGAACACACGGAGTGTTGGAGTCGAGGTTCAAGAGCAGGTCCTCACAGATGTTCAGGAGAGCAGTTTCCGTGCTTCTGGCCGCTCTGAAGCCAGATTGATGGTCATGGAACTACCAACAGTTTCAGCATGGAGGTTAAGCTGGGAGATGGCCAGTTTCTCCAGGAGCTTGCCTAGAAAGGGAGTGATGGAGATTGGGCGATAGTTAGCCGGGCAGGAGGGGTCGGAGGAGGGTTTCTTAAGAAGAGGGTGCACAAGGGAGTGCTTGAGGGGGGATGGGAAGACTCCAGAGGCGAAGGAGTGGTTTCAAAAGTCAGCCAGGGCAGGAGCCAGGGAGTCGATGTGGTCCTTGATAGTTTTGGAAGAACAGGGTTGAACCTATTTAGACAAGACTTTCATAGATCGGACTTGTCTGGAAACCTCGTCAGAAGAAAAAAGTGGAAAGGCAGAGAAGGAGGGAGGAGGGGTGGCTGCAGAAGGGCCAGAGGAAGAGTCGGGAAGAGAGGGAGGGAGCTGATAGGAGGAGAGTGAGGACAGGATGTCCTGAGTTTTTGAGATGAAGTGAGAGGCCAGTGCAGTGCAGAGGGCCTGGGAGGGGACAGGAGAGGTAGAGATTGCAGCAGGGTTGGCAAGCTCCTTGCAGGTGAGATGGGTTGTCACTGGCGTGGTTTTGTCTGTGTGAGACATGCATGCATTTGCAGGGCCATTTGTACTCACCAATGAGCCATGTGTTGCCATGCCTCCCAGCTTCCAGGCCCGCTTTACTGGTGAAATTCTGAATATAAAACTATCATGGGTGGACCCCGGATAGTTGGCATATACAGAGGTGATGATTTCCATGGCATCACATACAACCTGCATGTTGATTGAATGCCAGTGCTTGCGATTGCGATAGATGTGTTCTGTGGCGCTAGGTGGACGTAGGGCCACATGGGTGCAATCGATGGCACCAAGCACTTTTGGGAAGTGTGCCACCCCGTAAAAGTCCTGGACCACAGCCTGCCTTTCTGCAGGTGTTCTGGGCATGTATATGTGCCTGCGGACTGATGGGCGTGCAGTCATGATTGCCAACACCTGGTGTAGACAGCGTGACTGCGTGGCCTGTGAAATGCCCCCGACAATGGCAGTTGTCCACTGAAATGACCCAATGGCCAAAAACTGCAGTACATTGAGCACCTTTTCCAAGGGGCTCAGTGCTTGGGAGCACAGGGTGGGTGATGTGAGGACATCTTCCCACTCCTTGACCAAGTCTAATATGATATGGGGTGGAAACCTATAGCTGCCATAGACCTGGTCATCAGTCATTCCAAAAAGGCTGGTCCTGGGTAGAAAAATGTGTGCCCTGGCTATCCTCCTCCTCCTGCATTGTCCCGTGATCACTACTGCGAAAAATGGGACATTCATCGTATCTTTATGCGCGCGCTTGTGTTTGTGCGCTCTTTTTATGCATTGTTTTTGATGCACAGTGATGTTTACGCTTGATTTCACTTGGCAGACGTGTTTCCGGATTAGCGTGTCCTTTTCCGTGCGCAGAAGAGCCCTGTTCAATTCCATTAATACGTGTTGTCAGAGCGCGTGTATTTTACTTCCCACGTAACGCCCTCATTTACACTTGTTGTTCCCCATTCCACGCGTTCCACCCACTTTTTAGGTGACTGCACTAGACGGTATGCGTCTTCGCTGGGAGTCTTGCGCAAGGCATTCGTGGTTTCGCAGTGACATGTTGGACCCGCGCGGATTGAGCGCAAGTCTCCGGTAAGCCACACGTCATGTGTTCCATGAATCAACAAACGGGCGTTTGCGCTCATTTTGGACGCTTGCGTCCATTTTTCGGCACTATTTTATTCTACGAATCGGTCCCTTAATTGTAAATCCCTCCAAAACCAAAATAATGACATTTGGTAAGGAAAGGCTGGAAAAGGGCCTTATCTTGACACATTGAAAATTAAAACATTGAGTTTGTCTACTGGTTTAAATATCTTGCAGTGGTTATTTGCAATGCTAATGCCAACATTTACATTAAACAAAAGAAATGCTGTAACACCGTAGGGAAATGCACAGCGGTTAATCATTTTATTAAATCCAAAGTGGGTAGCTCCTTGGAAGGATTAATAAAACATATATCAGGAGAGTATTGCACAGGCGATTTTATATGGCTTGGAGTCGTATCTAAATCTTCCAGAGATTGGCAGCCAGAGGAGGATGGAATTTTGAGTTATCTGATCGGTAACCTCAAGAAAAAGGTCTACATGTGAGACTGGTGATGTAATATCTAGTACTTGACATCAAAATATACGTATCGACAATACGCTTCTGAAGCGTTCCTATTGCATAAAACACAAAGTTATCTGTGTGTAGTATCCTACTCATCACTACGTAGATTTATTTCGTGCCATCTCCCTGAATTAGCTACAATTGGCGGCAATTAAGGTCTACCCCAAGAAAAGAGGGTATGTAGAACGTGTCATCAGGCTATTGAAACTGGTTGGAACGTTTTGGCGTTATGACAATTTGTATCTAATATGATAAACGTAGAACCTTTGGTCATCTTGTATAGCAGGTACTTTGATGATGCTATCAGCAGCCCTGAGAGACGTATGGTGTCAGATTGAAATGCAGTTAAGGGATTAGTCAATTATATGCTGCTGTCTTTTTTATGAAGGTATTTTTTTAGAACAGGAGAATTATATGATTTGATTCATTTTAGGAAATAATACTTTCAAAGTGTGTTTTACTTTGTATGTCGTTTATGAAAGTGCCTTGTGATTATGTGGGAAAGTTTCTTACTGAAGTACACAATACATTTCAAACAAGTAAAAAAAAATATAGACATCGCTCTACGACATTCCTGAATGAAGCAAAACTACCACCTGAGACATTTAGGGGCTGATTCATGGAATATGTGCGCCGAAAAACTGGGATTTGTGCACCCTTCTGCCCACAAATACCCATTTGATAAACAGGGAGTTGCGGGCAGAATGACGCACAAATCCCCGTTTTTCGGCGCACACATTCCATGAATCAGCCCCTTAAACGGAATAACTACCATGGGAAGTGATCCACTTCACGAAGTAAACTCACCTCAAAGCTGAAGTTATAAAATACGTATTGTCTGATTCTCAGGCTTATTATACACATAAGACAAAAAAGAGAAGATGGGCACTAATCAAATTGTCCAAAATAGTATGTGTGTGTTTTTTTGTGGTACATACGCTCTTTTTTGGAGCATCTGATGAGATGCACATATTTTTGTCTCAAAGTGATGCTCATGCAAGCCTTTCCACGTAGAAAAGTGGGCATCTGGCAGACGCGCCAAACACACGAGCATCTCATCATACACACCTGTGCCTACTGGGCATATTTTGGTGATGTCGATTTGCTATCTCCAATGAGATGCAAAATGGCACATGCCCTTCTTTGTGCCCTTAGGCATCACATTGAGATGCGGCTGTTTTTGAGAATCTGCCTCTTTGCCTTTAGGGAAGCTTGCAGCAGATCTCGGAGACTGGATGGCTCTTGGGGAAGGCTGGACTTGCAAGACTTCACTCCTGTGTTTGTATTGTTAACCGCACAGAGAGGTTGGAGTGAACAACCTCTCTGTGTGAGCTTCACCTACGGCCAGCTCCAGATTCAGAATACTGGGGAAATGATATTGTTATATTTGGTGGTACCACTCATATAGGGCGCTCTGTAAAGGGGACACTGGGTGCTGTTTTTTCTGCTTTTCCTACTGATTATAATGGATGCACAACCCAGCAGCTGGGCAGACACAATCACCTGATAATCGCATCCCTGTCAACTCACCCGCTTTTAGCGAGTGACACTCACCATAGTACATTTCACTCACCCGCCAATCCCCTTGCTCATACAGAGGTATCAATGGGGCTTTCAATCGCAAACACAAAATTCGAATTTTCATCCACCTTGGCAATTTAACAGGTTGACAGGTATGTAATAATGTACTCTCAAATGTTGAGAAAGTGTTTCGCAGATGGATGGAGGGGAGGAGTTTGTGGAGTTTGTTGATGTTATGGTATGGTATGGTAATGTTTATTCATATAGCGCCTATACACAAGCAAGTGTTTCAAAGCGCTCAAGGAGTGAATGAACAAGGGGAAAAACAGCAGTCGCTCAGAGCCCTTGAATTTCTAAGACAATATCGGTTTGCACAGGCTGATTAAGTGAATATGATACATTAAACAGTTTCAATACAGCAAATAGGCCTGCCGGCGATTATGTGGTTTTTTCAAGTGCACACATTAAGGGGTGAAGACAAGGGAGAACAGACAGAACGATCTTCAGGCAAGGCTGTATACAAATCGTGCAAGTGCAGGAGGGCAAAGGAGGGGCAGCGGAACAAGTGCGCCCAGCCAATGAAGACTGGTGCAGTGCGGGGAGAGAAAGCGCTCAAAGATTTTATTCCAAATGCAGTGGGTTGCAAGGCCTTGCAGCAAGTGCAGAAGGACTGGCAGGGGGCCTGGGATATGTGAGACTCTGGGTACACCAGGCGGCCAGTCAATAAGCTGTGTGGAAGGAGGGAGAGAAGGAAGAGCGGAGAGCTAGGTTAGCAGGGTAGGGTGAGAGAGAAGAAAGGGGAGAAGAGGAAGGTCTTGAGGAGTTTCCGGAACTTGAGAATTTCATGCTCAAGACGGAGGGTGGCAGGGAGGCTGTTCCAGAGGGAGGCATGCTGAGGAAAGGGATCACCCTCCGAATCTCTGCTTGGAGAACCGGCTCACTCTCAGAAGGTTGGCAGTAGAAGAGCACAGGGCTCGAGAGGGACAGTATTTAGGAAGGCAACGTTGAAGGCAAGTAGGTCCCAAGCCCCAGAAGGCCTTGTGGAGAATTCAGAGGGTCTTGAATTTGATCCTTGCAGCCACGGGTTGCCAGTAAGGAATTTCAGCGATGGAGAGATGTGGTCCCTGGGCTTGAGGCCAAGGATAAGTCTCGTAGTTCTGTTCTGGATGAGTTGCAGAGGGCGCAGGGTGGAAGCAGGGAGGTTGAGGAAGAGGCTGTTGCAGTAGTCCAGCCTGGAGAGAACTAGGGCTCTGGAGACAGCCGCTGAGGGAAAGTGAGAAAAAAGTAGAGTGCCTCTAAGGAGGTGTAGTTGATAGTTAGACTTTGTTGAATGTCAGAAATGTGAGAGGAGAAGGAGAGAGTAGAGTCGAAGATGACCCCAAGGTTTTTGGCCTCACAGGTGGGGCTAGGCACTCGGCCAAGTGAGGCTGGCCAGAGTGAAAGAGGGAAAGCGGGAGCAGGTGTTCCAATGCGAACAATCTCAGTTTTACTGCCATTGAGACAAAGGTTGTTTGCAGCACACCATGACTGAATAGTGGACAGACAGTCGGGTATGAGTGAGGAGGGGGAGGTGGTTGAGGGTAGCCTGAAGGATAGTTGTGTGTCATCCGCATAACACTGGAAATTAGAGGTGAACGTGGCAATCACACATGCCAGGGCAGCCATGTAGACGTTGAAGAACCAGGGGGATAGGTTAGAACCCTGGGGAACACTGCAGGTTGAGAGGGTGATAGCCGAGAAAAAGGCACCAAGTTCGACCTGGGACGGGCGGTCGGAGAGAAAAGAGATTAACTAACCCAGAGCCTGACCTGTGATTCCCAAGGTGTCACGAAGCCATGAGATCAGGATGTTGTGGTTAACCATGTCAAAGGCGAAGGAAAGATCAAGGAGAATGAGGACAAAGGGAGTGTTAGTGTCAAGATTTGAGAGCAGGTCTTAATGGGTAGTCAGAAGAGCAGTTTCCGTGCCTCTGGATGCTCTAAAACCAGGCCGATGGTTGTGGAAACAACCAATTGATTCTGTGTGGAGGTTTAGCTGCAAGATAGCCAGCTTCTCCAGGAGTTTGCCCAGAAAAGGAGTGATAGAGATCGGGTGGTAGTTGACGGAATGGAAGGGTCAGCAGAGGGTTTCTTGAGAAGAGGGTGCACAAGGGAGTGCTTGAGAGCAGTTGGGAAACCTCTAGTGGAAAAGGAGAGGTTGAAAAGGTCGGCCAAGGCTGGTGTGAGGGAGTCAATGTTGTCCTTGATGGTTTTGGAGGGGCAGGGGTCAACTTGGATGAGGCCTTCATAGACCGGACTTGTCTGGTCATCTCATCAGGTGTGAAGGGAGGCAGAGAGGAGAGTGGAAGTGGAGGTGGGGCCAAAGGAGGCACAGGTGCTGGTGTGTGCTGTGGTGTGGGGGGAAGGGAGGAGAGGATGGCTTGGGTGGTGAAGTGTGCTGCTAGGGCCGAGCAGAGGTCCTGGGTGGGAGTGACAGGGGAGGAGGCTGCTGCAGAATTGGCCAGTTCCTTGCAGACTTTGAAAAGTTCGGCAATGTTGTTTGATGCCACGGAGATGCAGGCTTGAATAAAGACTCTTTGCTTGGAAGAGATGCAGAGTCGATATTGCCTTTGACGGAAACTGCATGCCAGTTTGTCAGATGGTCCACCAGACGAATTCTATTTCCGCTGAGCTGCCCTGCACTTGTGTTTAAGCGCAGCCAGGTCGGAGTCGTACCAAGAGTTTCACTTTTTGGAAAGCTTCAGTCGGATCCTCGTGACAAAGGCAAGAATATCAAGAGTGTTGGAGATAGAGAGATTAAGGGCAGTGAGGGCTGTGTCAGGGTGGGAGTCAGCTGCAGGAAAGGGAGGAGGAGAGTAGGTGGAGGCAAAGGCAGCCACTGTCACTTTTTGTCATGGGTCTGGTGATCTTGAAGCTGAGTGGCTGTGCCGGATGAGTTGCCGCCAGAGGAGAGGAGAGCTTCAGGTGAGCTGATAGAAGAGAGTGGTCAGTCCAAGAAAGATAGGTAGTGAGAGGGATAGAGAGTGGCATGTCTGTGGAGAGGAGAGCATCCAACGTGTGGCCCGCGGTCTCAGAAGAGCCAGAGGGTAGAATAGAGAGGGAGAGAGAGTCACGTAGGTTGCGGAAAGGACCAGACAAGTCATCACCCAGGAGGAGGAGTTGAGAGGAGGAGAGTAGAGAGTTGATGCCTCTGTGGAGGATTCTATTGACTAAACCCTGAATCACAAATGATCTACTTTAACCAAAGATTTTGATAAGACTCTAAATAGGGCCCTGACTATATTGTATATCTGAACGATAACCTTTGTGTCTGGAGATCTCAAGTTTCTTGTGGCCCGCCATCCAGTCCTAATTTTATCCCTTGTCGTTTTTTTCTTTCCCATGTGAAATCTAGGAAAACTACAAATCCAGGAACTCCAAGCAAAAAGTAGGCTGGTGGCCTTCACACACATGGCCATGGGAAAACTGAGAGCTCTGAACACCCCTTGCAAAAGAAAGCAACTAGGCCATAAGAGAGGGTGTGTAGTGCTTTTCCTTCATCCGTCAACCCTAATTTACATTTTCAAAAGATAAAAAGGTTCTGCAGACGCTGTGCCACAGTTTGCTTTTGGAGCACTTTTCAATGGGAGGATATGTTAGTGATTAGGAAAGCTGTGAGGGATTTAAACCTTATGTAGACTAGAGAGATGTTCATACCCTTCACCCATTTGAAGAAGAGGAGGATGATGATATTACTATGTTGTGGGACGATGATGACTTGACACATTGTGATGAATGTTAAAGATAATATTTACCATGGGGTGGGTCATTCTGGGTTACAGTGTTGTGAGGGGTTGGAAATGAGAGAAGGACACAAAGTTGTGATTTTCGTAACATTTTTTATATTAATATAAACAGGGGATGGGATAAAGGCCTATCTAGCCCTATCCCAGCCAGAAGGTTCCTACATATCAAACTAAAGTTAAAGAAAATGGTCCTTGTGTCCAAATATATCTGGCCCTCACACTAACACTTACAACCAAACTGTGTAAGGTTAATGTATCCATGTCCAGGTCAACAAAAATGTGCAAAAGTTCAAAATTATAATCCCAACAAAGGAATCCTTGTGTCCAGGGTTTGATTCCACTCCCGTGAATCAAATCAGGAAGATATTTGAAAGAGTTTTGTTCCAAGAATATTCTATTCAGTTCAATGAATAATGTTTCTTTCATCAACACATCCCTCAACTTGGCAAAGTGCATGTCACTTCCTTAGAAAACTTGTTTGAAAGCAGAGCAGCTGTTTCTGTTACATCCCGGCTAAACAGCAATCCATTTGGAACAGATGGAGAAGGATTCATGTCACACATCTTCCCCCTACCAAGATGGTACCCATTGTGCCATGTGAAGGTCTAGTTCCTGTATCTGATGTACTCTCCTTCCTGCTTTCTCCCCAGTCCAGTGTCAGAACAAGTTATAAGCAGCCATCATGGGGTCCCCGGTGGGTTGCTACTCTTCTTCCAAATGCTCTCTAAATTTGAAATCCTTCCTGTTTTCTATTCTGCATTCTACTATCATTGTTCTCTTGGTGTTACTATCCGTGATTTTCTCCATCTTCTATTCAATAGTTAATCCTGAAACTGGGCACTTAGGAAACACTTGCCTACCTCGCGCATAAAGTCTTTGTGTTAGAAAATACTGGTACGTTAAATTTCAACATGCTACTGCAATCATCCACATAGCGCTCTGACTCTTTCTAATACTGTCTGCTATCTTTGTGTCGCAGTGCAATTTTGTTCGGCATTCTGCTTCGGAACCCTCATGCTGCGAACAATGTAGGAATACACAGAAAGCACAACTGAAGCCCGACATTGCCTTTCCACACTATTCCTGATCCTGAGATTAAAAGAGAGGCGGCAGTACATACTGAAGCACGAAAGGACCAGTCAATAGGGGTTTCTTCCCCAGAGGCTTTTCTTAGGGCCACTGTGCAGGGTTTTATGTAGACTTTTCATTTAACCACAGTTCTGTACCTGATCAGGTTACTTGTATTCTGCTTATTTATGCATGTGTGACGCTATAGAGTCTATATGTGTCTGATATGCACAGTAAATCTAATAGTTTCTTTAATGAACTACTGTTCTCAATGTGTCAAAACGATAATTTAGGAGGATGTAACAACATTATTTTCTCCTTTACGCAACTGTTTCTTTCCGGGTTACTCTCCTGCCAGGAATTGTTTCTACTTCACACAACTGTTCCTTTCCTGGTTTACTCACCTACAGGAAGGGTTTCTACTTCATACAACTGTTCCTTTCCTGGTTAACTCTCCTGCCAGGAATGGTTTCTGCTTCACACAACTCTAAATGTCCCTGTTTGTGGCAATGTTTGTTCCATGTTTCTCCACACCAGCATCTCATGTGAGAAGAATTGTACAATATTTGCCTGTTTCTTTGCTTATGGCAATGTGGGTTACAGGTTTCCCCAAACCGACATCTAATTTAAGGAGAATCATACCCTTTTTGCCCTTCTGTCTCTTCTTTAAGTCTGTTGACTGGTGGCAATGAGGGTTCCAGAGCTCCTCAAACTGACGTCTCATGTAAGGGGAATCGTACCGTTTTTGCCACCATTTTCTGCTTGGTTGGTATTCAAGTTAACACATCCCGGGGCCACTAACTCCTTTTGGTTGACCCACCAGATTAACGTGTATCTGTAATGAAGGCAACTTTTCCCCAGTTACAAAGAGTCTCTCTTGGTTCCCGTGTCAGTCTCTCGCTCCTCTGCCAATGGGACCTTTGCCATTCCGCAAGACCACGTCTCGTCCGGTCCTCCAGCAACTGACTTTCACCAGTCTTTTTCCTCCAGTATGCAATGCCTCAAGGCAGGTGCTTGTGAGCATCCTCCTCCTTCAGCATGGCTCGCCTCTGTGACTCTGCCTCAGAGTTTTTCTCCCTATCCGTGTCCCCTGCAGCTTTCTGCTCCTTCTTCTTCATTCTCACTGTGACCACCTCCTCCTCTCCTTCCACACTGTTCATGGCAAGATGCAGCTTTTTTAAATCACCTGCGCAGCTGACGATCCTTTAAACAACTAATCTGAGTCTTTAGCTTAAGGTTGTTCTTGTTCCACATTGACTCCCCTCTCCTCTCTTCTTCGTCCCAGTACCATAGGCCATTTTGTAAGATAAGTGGCCCTTTGTAGATCTTAGCCAGTTTTGCTCTGAGGGGAAGGATAAGGCATTTCTGAAAGAAATGTTGCACTGTTTCAGAAGATCCTTGTGATCTTGAGACTGTTCTGTATTTCATGTTAGACTTTACTTAAAGACCCTTTCAGTACTACCCTTTCAGGGAACTCTCCTTCTCGCAGCATCACAAAATATTGATTCATCACAAGATCATGGATCTAGTAAAAAGAAATGCAGTGGAATGTTCTTGCTTTCACATCAGTAGGGTAGTCTGCAGTATCTTTTTCATTTTGTGTTCAATCTTTGGGATCTCACCAAATATATTGTCTGCTGCCATTTCAAGATGGAGACAATTGTACTATGGATAGACGTATTGAGGCCAGGCGACTATCTTAGTGCATTTAAATTTGTAGGCCACTTATCTAGCAGTTTTCAAATGTTCGAGAACACTGAACTTTTCTGCCATTCTATTGGCGGGGGCATTCCCCACAGGTATTGCTTACCGCCTTTCTGAAGTGAAGTTTTACCAAACTTTAATGTCCTGTGACAGCCTTTTTGAGACAGAGATGGGTCCACATGCTCATCCATTTAGATGATATTTGGAACAAAAGATCCTCTACATCGGTAGTTCAGCACCATCTTCATTTGACAATGTCAACTATTTAGGGGCTTGGCTTCTGCATCTAATGGGAAAAGCTAGATATCCGGCCCTGACAGTCGATCCCATTTCTGGGTTTCCTGATAGATTGTCAAAGGTCTGTCTCAAAGCTTGCTTTGTCCAAAGTGAGAGCTATTTGGAAGCATTTAAGGGGAGTGTTAGGTTGCCCGGCAATATCCCTGAGGGGTTCCATGGCTTAAACTAAATGGACAGAAAACGAAGGCGCCAGTGGTAGGGCATCAATCTGTTGCTGCTGTTTTATGGATTCCTGCTTTCTGGCCACCTGGTCTGTGTTTCAAAAATAAAGGGTATCTGGGATACTGTATGGTCCTCTAGGTAAGAACAGGGCATATACAAAAATGAACCATTGGATCAATGATGACAAGAGACTGGTCAATAAATATTTTCAGAAAAAAATATATTTATTCCAAGTTCTAACAATCATTTAGTGGTACTAGACCAACATAGGTTTACAGAAATCATGCATCAATCACATAACAAATTAAAACTCCAATCAACTCCCTCCATCGCGCACACACACTCAATCATTCATACACTATTTCTGTTTCTCCACATTAGCAATTGGTTTCATAATATATATAACCATATGACAAATTATTTACAACTTATTTTTACACCCCTTTCTTGTACAGATGTGTACATAGTCGAAACATGTTTCAGTTGGTTTCTCTGGGCTTCAATATATAGCCCTCTATTATCCCAACCTTCTTCAGGACGGAAGTTGAGCACAAGTTATGCCTCACTTCGGGGTACATGGAATGGAAGACATCATCTAATAAATAAAAATATGTGAAACCTATTACCACCTAGGTTTTTGCCATTTCCATTTTTTCTACATGAGGCACAAATAATTGGTGCTTGTAACTTTTACATTGTTACATGAATTGGACTTACCTCACCTCCAACTTGTAACTTGGAGGTAGTCCAAAACGGTAGGCCAAATCCTAAATGCTCAGGTGATTCGATTACTTCTAGGCCTTACACATGTAAGGGTGCGATGATACTTACTGCTACGCAGAGTGCTGGCAGTCTATGCCATTTTCTATTCTTAATGGAGGTGCTGTGGTTGTAATGCCTGTAGGTGATCACATATATATGAGAAAGTTGTCACTCCCTTGTGTCCTTATCGCTTTTCCGGCCAGAGGACGACTTGGAAATATTTCTAGGTATTTAGGCACCGTTCCTCTTAACCTGCACTCCAGGTCACTATGACCGTAAAGGCTCTTTGTGGACTTTATTTCACAAGTGTCTATCCAGACTTGATCATAAAGCTTACACTTCACCTTTCCCGGCGTGTCTTTCAGTGATTCTTCTGATGAGCCCAGGTGATCCAGAATTTGTCACACAGATCTGTTTCCAATCGTGAAGAGGAGAATCCATTGAGGACTGAAATGCATTGTTCAAAAGTTGAAAACCCCCTTCTGGCTCTCCCAGTAGGCCTTTACGAAAGAAGGCCAGGGTTTTCCATACCATGATGGCATATAAGGACGTGAGACCCAGTTCTCGTCTTATTATTTGAGAAGACCATTACACGTTTTGGTGGTTGCTGAAAACCTAGTTTTTCTAGTCCCTTCCCACCTTATTCTTGCTTTTAGCATCATTGGTGACCGTGCGCTCTATTGAATACATTTTAACATACCCCAACATGGCTTTACATCTACTGCTCTCATATCTTTATGCATTTACATCTACTGAATTTGCATATGTGTATTTGCATCTTTTCTTTTAAAAAAAACAGTGGCATTCTGCCATACCTCTCTAACTTTTTAATTTGTCTAACGTTTACCCTGTTTTACCAGTTTTTTTCTTATACCCTGAAAAATGATGAAAATCAATGTAACTGCAGTAGATGCAAATAGAGTAGATGAAAATGCAGAAAGATGCAAAGACACGTCACCCTGTGAGTTATTTGGCCTGGGTCATCAACCTTTTATACTCATCCATTTAGGCACAGTTCCAGGGTCCTTTTCATTAAAGTGCCATCCAAAGACAAAAAAATCAGACTTTGCGGAACGGTGCTATTCACACTGGGTCCCCCTTTCCACAGAATCAACGGAAGAGTTAAAATGGTGGATGGAAAACACAGTGGCCTTGAACAGAAAAAAACATATTTACTTCTGCTGCAGATCTTTGCTTAGAATGTAATGCAAGCTTCTTTGTGGTATGGATTTGAGTGGAGATGTATGCTGTTGGTAGGAGTCTTTATGACATACTAAATGTTTTGAGATTCTTGCTGGGTCCAACACATTCTGAAGTTTCACAAAGGAGGCAGCTCATTATGTGGTAAGCTTTTTGAAGGACAACAATATAGCAGTCTCTCATCACAACAAATTCAGGACAGATCAAGGTTAGAAAAAGGTAAGATTTGACAATCCGGTTTTGGCAGATTTGCCTGTCATTCAAGACTAAGGCCAGGGTGGACTCACAGCCTGGTGGCCGACTAGTGTTCACAGCACTGTAAGGATGTCAGCAATAGATCTCTACTCAGAACAGCCACTTCATTCAACCCTGGGAGAGATGGGATCCCTTTCAGGCGGACCTGTTTGCAAACTGTCTCAACACCCATCTGTCATGAGATACAAAGTGCCATATTTCCATATTAGTGCCTTATATGGCTGCATTAAGAGCTAAAACCAATAGCTTAGTCAAAGTATGTGCTAAATGCTGAAAGTAATGTGGGTAGCGCCTACTTTACGCATTAGTGAGCTACAAGGTATATGCAGGCCTAGTAGGGGTGGAAGGTTACACTATGCCTTGTGCATGTACAGGCAGGGTGAAGTCCCCAGTTCAGTAGCTAATATAGACTTGTATTGGAGTGTTTGGAGCATTATGGCACCTATATAGCGCTTAGATAGCCAATCTTTGAAGTGCTATAGACACTAAGCTATGAGTGCAGGCCTGGTAGAGCTTGCTCACTAGGGGTTAATTGATTTCAGCTTCTCCTAGAATATTCTGTCTTTGCAACTGTAGCTCTGCATGGCTTCGTAAACAAATCCTCTTTCTCTGAGAAGGCCTGGTACGGCCTTGCACACACACTGATAAGACATTCCTGTGCTTTCGCAGATGGGCTCCAAGTAAGCAGGCGGCAGAGAAGGGAGCACGTTGGAAATTTACTGAGTTGGGTTTTTCCATGGGCAAACCTATTTTTTGCACGACGAAGGTTCTGGAACTGTGCGTCATGTTGATTGACGGCACGAGAGCACAAAAGGTGCGCACACCCAGAACTGGGCGCGAGATCGATCCGCGGACTTGGTTCAAGCAAGAGCGAGTGCCCAGAACCTGATGCTCCATGCGGCACCTTGCAGCGCTGTTATCTGAGCAGGGCTGGCAGCAGTTAGCTTAAGATGACCAGCGTCTCCAGTGCTGATTAATGATACCATCTCAAGGGGCGTAAGACTGTGTTTCTCTAAGCTTTGTATTTCTCTTATGAGTTCTGTACTCTTCTCTAACTTGTATACCACTTTGCTGCTAAATTTACTGTTCCGTTATATTATGCTTTTTGTCTAATAAATGCTACATTTATACTGACAGTGTCATTTCACTAGTGTGAGTTCACTGCTTGGCACGATAGGACCTGTAATTTGAGCTGAATTGGGTAATTTATGCTCTCAAGGGCTGGTCCCTGGGAAGAAACACCCCTTTTCAAGACACCATCATCCTAGGTTTTTCAGCTGGAGGATGACTCCTTTTGCAAGGGGATGGGTACATTGGGCCTCCCGCAACTGGGCAATAACCGGCCCATTACGAGATGAGTGGGCGAGTAATTGCCCATTCGCGGGAGGCGGTAATGCCGGGCTCCCAATACCCATTCTGCCATATGGGGCAGAATGGGGGTGGGGAGCATGGTTGCACCGGCACCGTTGATAATGGTGTTGGTGCAATCACAAGTTCTGTTTGCGGGTGCCGCACAGCCCGTCAGGAACTCGTGAGCAGAACTCGTAATGTGGCGGCCCGATATGAACGGTGCCTTGCCGGCACCGTTCATACCATGACCGTCACAGTTATAATGAGGTCCATTGTTTCAGGTTTTGGGTCCATGCATTCACTACGCCTTTCCAACTTTCATTTTAACAGCCAGAGTATCCCTTTATGTTCATATATAGGGATCAGAGTTTGTTATAATCGCTTCTTTTGGCCTGCAAAGGCATGGGAGGTCATTACTACCTTGGCGGTAAGGGGTTAACGGTGCCAGTAAAGGTGCCAGAGCCATCAACCCCTTACCACCCCCTTACGAGTCTGCTCGCGGGAACCTGCTAAAGATGCTTGGTTTTACCAGGCATCCTTAGCAGGTCCCGTGAGTAGACCAGCATGCTAACAACGGGCCCATCCTTAACAGGACCGTTCTTAGCATGATCCCCATTCCCCTTGAGCCCTAAAGGGGCTCAAGGGGAATGGGGATGGGTACCCGGAATGGGGGTAGCCATGCCACAAATAGAGGCATGGCTACTTCCAATGTTGTACTGACCCCCATGGTCTCCTTTGTTTCTGGAAATGATGCAGGATTGTATGACTCTTCTGCTGGTGAGGAAGGATATACCAGTGGATAAGCAGGTCAATTCTCACCCCTTGGGTCTTCCATATTCTCTTTTCCAGGTGGCCTGGCACAGCTCAGGGAAAGATGTTCCCCAGCAGGACTTTCTGGCCTGGCTTCTTCATTTATCTATACGTTTTCGCCCACAGTGAAATCAAGGAAAATGAACCTGAAGGGGGATTAGGGTATGCAGGTGCAGTGAAAGGACCCTGGATACCGTTTGGGCAGATGTTAGCAGGTGATACATTTCTTGGCTTCTTTGCCCCCTTACTTTGCTTATCGCTCTCTGAACGTTTATTGTTCTGCCATTTCTATTATTATTATTATTATTATTATTATTATTATTATTATTATTATTAATACTATTATTATTATTATGGTATTTATTGAGTGTGGGCATAGCTTTGGGAAGCAACAGAGTAATTTAAATCATAGGGGGAAGAACACAGTGAAGGAAGCAGAGAAAAAAGGAGCAGGGACCTAACAGGGAAGCGCGAGGTTGGGCAATTGGCCGCAAGAGATCTATAAGCAACCAGGGCAACCAAGGGTGGCAGCAGGGAGCAGATCACTGACACTCAGGTAGGTTGGGGAGAGCAGGGTGTGTGGACCCGGGTGTTAAGGAGGAGCCATTGCTTAAAGAGGAAGGTATTGAGCTCTTTCCTAAACTATAGAAGTGATGGGGCAAGTCTGATGTTGACAGAGAGGGGGTTCCAGAGTCTTGGAGCATAGACAGAGAAGGCTTGTCGTCTGGTTCTTTCCTTCCGGCACCATCATAATTCAAGTCTGCACATTTTCTTCATTCTGGTGGATGCAGTGCTCCAGAGATGCCGAGTTTCTCAGTGAGGTAGCCTGGGGACTTCAGTATGAGAGCCTTGTAGATGATGCAACAGGATTTGAAGATGATACGGGTTTCCAGCACAGTTCGAGGAGGCTCAGGATGATGTGGTCGAATTTGCAGAGTCCTTT
This sequence comes from Ambystoma mexicanum, assembly GCF_040938575.1. Classification (NCBI taxonomy): domain Eukaryota; kingdom Metazoa; phylum Chordata; class Amphibia; order Caudata; family Ambystomatidae; genus Ambystoma; species Ambystoma mexicanum. The sequence goes on along the minus strand of NC_090929.1, from coordinate 305,024,908 downwards.
AATGACCCTTGCTGCAGCATGCAGGACATATTTCAGAGGTAATGTGGAAGTTGTCAGAAGATCTTCCAAATGGGCATTTCCACCATTTAGGTGGGAGAGGACGAAGGCTTGGATGAGAAAGTTGGTACCAGGCCATTTGTGTGTTTCTTGCTATGTGCTGTTTGAACGTGAGGCGCCTTTGCTTGGTGGATTGTGTTCTAACGGAATGACGTGTAGGCTTTTTAAGGGTATCCACTATCCTACCACCCTCGCCCTCATTATGTTTGTTTATGAGTTGTCAATTGAGTTCTTTTCATGTTTTGCTCCTTTCTTTGCAGGAATTGTCAGCAAAATTGGTGATGTTAATATGTTTGATGGGTTTCTGATGTCAGGGCTCTGGACTTACCTGGGCGGTGTCATACTCTGGATGGGGTGTGGTTTTACGTTTCCCGGTGGACTAAGACAAAGCTGAATTGGATTGCATACTGACATTTGAGTCAATTCTGGAATTTTCTGTGGTCAAGAGTTTAAGAGTATATTGGCTTCAGGTGGCTCCTTTAAAGGGTTCTGCTGATCAGCTGATTATTTATTTTAGGAAACTTGATTGCCCTGTTTCTCCCGCTACCCTTGCTAGATGGGTCAAGCAGGTTTTGTCCCTGGTGGATATTGGTATTTTGAAATATAGGGCTCACTCAGCAAGGGGGACTATGGCATCTAACGCTTTTTGGTCTGCTAATTGGTGTACTTATTAATTTCTTAGGAAAGTTGACTGGTCCCATGAGCATGCCTCCCATGTCATAAAACATGCAGGGCCTCATTATAGGTTTGGCGGTGTGTTTGGGAAAGTGTTTTTTAAAAGTGCCGATAATTCTGTTACAAGCACTTTTCCCGCCCTGCCAAGTTTGCCTGGTGGGGGTCACTGGTTTACCTTCTGTCAAGAGCGGGAGGTAAATCAGGCTCCCACTGGCAAAAATATGCTTGTAACACCGGCAATCCCTTCCATTGGGTTCTATAGGACTCCATGCAATGGGCATTTACCGCCCTTTCCACCGCCTGTAATATCTCGGAAATGGAAGTTCAGTTTGCCGGTTTCCTGTCGGAATTACCAGTGGAATACCTGGCAAATTTATAATGACCCCCATAGTTAAGCGTTAACACTCATCTACATATTAATGATAGAAGCCTGCTTCTTCGCCATACATTTTCTAGGAGCTTACCATTGGGTCGCCATCACAACACACGTAACACTTGGACGAATGCATTAGTAACTTCAACAAGAATAAGGAATTACAATGGCATGATGCACATCTTTACCTAGGCGAATGGAAACGTGTCCCCCAGCTACCATTGCATTTCACAAATAGTGTTGATCAAGTCTCAAACCAGCAGCATAAAGAAATCAACCTGACACAATTATTCTGATTATAACCATAGAAAAAGGGGAGCAACAGCCTGAAACCACAGTATGTCGCTGAACAATTGACAATAAAAAAAGAAAACTGGCGAGTGTGGTGCATCAGTCTATTATACCCTCAGCCTATAAACACTTAATACATTTCTTCAAAGAAAAACAAAATATTGCACAGAAACATAAATAGAAATATGATCACTACAAAAATAGATATACAAATTGCTATGTTGGAGCAGAAACGACAAGGTGGAATGGGGTAAGTAGTGGAAAGTAGTTTTCATCAAGTAAGACAATCTACCATCTACTGATACATTTTCTCTTTGGAGGTTTGGTCACTTCCGGTTCCATCATTGGTCCAGGCGTATTGTCCTTAGTTGGTTGATCCGCAGTTCTTTCATAATTGACATTATTGAGAAACGATGGTGATTCGCACTGTGCCCTTACACATGGAGACAATTGGCTTAGGTTTAGGGTAAACTGGACTGATATGTCATACCGCACAGTTTTCTTTGTTCGTTGAAAATTATTTTGATGCCACCTTGGGAACTATTTTGGATGCCTGCTTCAAACCTATAGCTCATAGCAAATTGTCTGCATTAAAAACTCCTGCTAGTTATCCAAAAACGTGTCCCAAGCCATATTGTAGATTTAACAAACAAAGGGTCTGGTGATTCTCTGGGAACTAATTTAGATGCCAGCTACTACCTTGGGTGCTGAATAAAACAGAGCACTGGCTAAGCCAACTGTTTTAGCCTTTGTGTAGCCCTGTCGGTGCTATCTGGCCATATGATGGCAACAGCTGAACAATGTATGGTATGGTAAATGCTGGTAATGGTAAATGGTAAATGCTTATCTGATTTCCATACATAGGCAAGAACTGTTGGCTTTGCAAATACTTTTTTTAACAGGACTTCATGGTAAACAAGAAATGTAAGGACGCAAATACGGCCTATAAATCAAGTGGCTGAATGCAGACTTGGAAAAAAAATGTTACAGCAGTAGATCATTTACAGCTGCAACTAAGCCAATAGCTTTCAAGAGATGTCTTAGAAATAGCCTTATACATCACAAGGTTTGATATTACTGCTTGATAGTGCTAGCTCAAAGAGATCCTAGCAGTATGTGTTTGGGCGATCAGGTTGTGCTGGGAATTGTCCAAGTGATTAGCATGGCCATGGCCAGTAAAGGGGTGGGAACAAACAAACAACACTCCCAAGTTGTGAGTCCCTCATCAAATCCTATCTCCCAAATATCTGTTATCTCATGGAATTCAGTTTATAGGTGGTGCTTAAGCGCTACTAATAGCACAAACTTAAAACAGATGACCCACTATGTGTGTTGTTCACCCAAAACGTCACCATTTAACAGTGGAATCATTTTTTATCAAACGTCAAAACACACATTTCTGGCAAAGTTTTGATTGAGGTTCTGACTGACCTCTGTCTCTTAATGTTACATTATTATAAAGTTTATCAGCACAAGAAAGAGCTGTACCTGAAGTACAACATTCCTAACACCTATACAGGCACACTGTAGCTTGCACAAAGTATATTAGCAAGGAAGACGTCCAAGTAGATTTAGTCAAGGCTTAAAATGTAAACATTACCTGGAACGGGCGGGTTTGAGCTGCAATGTCGAAAGGAAGCAATAGGAACAGGTTAGAGGATGCGGTGGTTGGAACTACTCGACGACTAATCCAGATCAACTAGTGCCTGGTTGGCCTTTTAGTGATCATGTTAAATGCACATCACAGCTTTACGTTATAAATGACATTTCAGTGCCTCAAAGTGTAATGTACCGCGGAATGGTGTTGTATAGCACGCCTCTGCATTTCAGCGACTTCGCTGCGTGTGGTTCTGCAAGAATAGAGGCATCGTGAGGTTGTTAGTGGTGTAGAGGGGAAGGCAAGTGTGAATTCTGAAGTGTTGAAGCTTGCGGGCAGGAAGTGCTTGAACCCTGAGTGTCGATGTGATTCTATGTGGATAGAGGCCAGGAAAAGGACCATGGGTGTGTGTTTTGTCCAGGAGAACGCATTAATCATTAATCAGCGCGGCACGGACCTGTTTAGTCGCTGATTTGGTGGTGGGAGGGGCAATGGGGCTTGAGAGGTGGCGTTGCTTCATTAGTATGGTTGCTCCATTTGCATGCAGGGGTTGATTTTGTGAGTATTGTGAGGAGGCAGGGAAAGAAGTAATTTGTTAGAAGAGTATGCAGTGGGTAAGTGAGAGGGCACCATTGGGTTCTAAGTAGTTCATCTGGTATTTGGGTGTGGCCTATGTTGCCCTGCTTTTTATGAAAAGGTGCTAAAAAAGCGAACCAAATGATTCTTGCCTCATGTGCCCCTGGACTGAGAATTTTTGGTATAGGCTGTTTGCATGTTCATGACCCCAGCGAGCATGATCTCCCAATGTGGCTGAAGGATGGTGCTCTAGTGGCACCATTCATTTGGCCTTTAAGGGGTGCTTTAACACTACATACTAAGGCTACAAAGTTCGAGCTCATGGATGGGCCTTTAACAACACTATTAGTTTCGGTGGCTAGGTAGCACTTTAATATACCATTTAGCCAAATATACTACTCTAGATATTTGGGTTATGACATGCAAAATACAGTGTGCATTATAAGCCATTGGGAACAGGAGATGGACGCGATGAGGAGGTTGATGGGGCAGAAGGAATGCAGGGATGCTGAATGTCTCTACCTTGGGACTGAAATCTGGACTAAGGTTATACTGGAAGGTAATCAGGGTCTCCTTGGTAGCCATATTGAGATGCTTTAGTGGTGAGATAGCTGAAATTGAGACATCTAAACATTGACTACATTATTTTATTTCATTTTTTTAATTTGTTTTTTTATTGTACTGGTTTATTAAAATCTTATACAAAAAACATACTAATAACAATATCACGAGAAAACGTCATACATTCATTTTAATATTCCATAGAATGATAACTACAAATAATGTACCAAAAGTTATATTAGATTTAAAATTCATCAGTCAGTTTCAGCAAGGTTAAAACTGAGACATCCACAATAGCTAATAACATCGATTGACCACCTAAAATCCTATACAAAAAGGAAGAGTCGTTTAAATAAATCACATCATGTACAAATTTAGTAAAACAAACAATTTTCGTTTGGCCTGGGGAAAAGGGTGGTGAATAAAAATATGCTTTAAGAACTCCACAGGCTGTTGACAAAACCTGCACATATTATCCGCACTCACGCTCCAAATAAATAATATTTCTCATGTGTGGATAAGATTCAATCTCATTCTTCAGAAGGTCCTCATTGTGCCTCCATCTGGCCGGCATTGGGTGATAAAGGTCCCCTTCACTTGTTCTCAAGAGGCAGATACCAATATAATGTATAGGAAACTCTTGTATCACAGTTGTCACTCTAATCTGAATCCTGTACTTTCCTTTTTAGAGCTTCAGGATTTGTGATAAGCTGCTCTATATCAATACTATATTTTGCAAGTGCCCCATTGCATTTACCTTTATAATTAGCTAGACAACCAGATTAAAATGTTTCATCTGAATGTCAAGAAGTTGATATAGGGAGTTAGCAGTCCCCATAATGACTTTTCTATACAAGGAAATATCCTCCCACATTACAGTACATAGAAACTAGGCCCAACTCATACCTTATAAGCACTATCGGGACACAATCAGGCAAATTCAAACACGTTTTCCCCTCGAATTTACCAAAATCTCTGCTGAGAATCAATTTATTTCAAGACCATACAAAAAGGTAGGGGGAACTTTCAGATTATAGTAAGAAATAAGTGGCATCAGTGTAAAACGACAATGTTTCATGGCAAAAGTGTGCATATGTGTCCCAAATTGAGACCCACGCTCCATCAGTTTATTGCGCACTATGGCACGGTCTGATACTCTCACTAAAATAAGACCCAGGTACTTGGTTGATTGCACAACCTATAGATGGTTTCTACCCAAAGAACAAGTGTGTCTAGGGGGTCTTGATCTTACGCCATTAAAGCATAACACATTGGTCTTCATTTGATTAGCTTTTAACTTATTATGACAAGTATAATCATAAAAGCATGCTATAAGGCACTGGCACCAGACCTGGGTCCTAGCCATAAAGAGTGCGCCATCCGCATAGCTGAGCCAACACCTTTTTTCATTGCCAATTATAGGAACTACAAACGAAGCAGGGTGTAAGAATTTGCCCAGATATGAAACAAATAAGTTGAAAAAGCAAGGGGCTAAAATGCACCCCTGACTAAGACCCCTTGCAGTCATGATTGCTTTGGAAACAGAACCCTGCATATCGAGTCTGACCTTAAGTTTGGCCTCCAAATGTATTTTCACCAGGATGGACAAAATTGGAGCAGGGAAATTCCAACTGCTAAATTTAGTCCAATGCCCACCATATCAAACGCAAGGGTCGATCTATACATGCCACAGATAAGGGGGTCTGCTTACTTCCTTCCAGTCCACTCTACTAGTGCATTTATGGTTAATCCATTCACTTCTGTGCCGATACCCTCCAGAACCCAGTCTGAAATTTGGATAACCGATTAGTTCATAATATCCACACTTCGATTTCTTTACCAATAAGTGCCGAGAACATTTTATTGTTGGCGTCCAGGAGGGCAATCGGGAGGTATGTATGTGCCTGCTCGTATTGCCTTAATATCTTGCCTCATTTTCAGGCCGGTAATCAGAGATTATGTTTTCCCGATACACCTGTGTGTAATAAGTGACAGTTTGCTTTGCATAAAGTGAAGGCTGGTTAAAGTTTGACCTGGTGGCGTGTGCCAAAGGGATCTGTATCACGTAAATGGACACAAGAAGAATTAGCAAAGTGTCCCTAATCACAGACGGTTAAGGGCAGAGAAGCAAAGAACCAGACGCACCTGGGCCGATTTAGCTGTCTAGGACCAGCCCGGTGCTAGCTGTCCAGTCTTGCACTGCACTACTATTCATAACTGCAAAGAAAGCAGGTTTAAGTTAATAGCTGAATGGGTCTATGAAATCCGTGAGACTGCGCAGGTACGGACTGCGTAGTGGGACAATCCACTCTGGCAAGCGCCCAAGGAGCCCTTGTAAGCGATCAGAGATCTCTAAGGCCACCCTACACTGAAAAAAGCGGAAAAAAGACACTTCAGGCCTACTTGGAAATAAGGATAATAAAAATGCAAAACAGTCAAAAATCACTGCCTTTTTACTAAATGCCTCCCCCAAATCCCCAAAGATAAGTAAAGAATTGATTTATCCTTGACCAGTGGAATCACCAATCAATCTTGAAAGTAATGCTTCTCAGCACTCCTTCACAATTGATAATGGGGGCTCGATACTGAACTTGTGTCTAGATTTTAGACGTAAATCATTGGGGCAAGACCCAGATGACTATAAAAATATGATAGGCACAAATTTGTCTGCATGTCGAACTAAGTTGGCCTTTGGACAAATAGATAGGTAACAAGATAAATGTCCCTTGTAATGCTCATTATAAAGGCTCTGCAATTAATAGAGGTCTAAGAATGGATGCTTGTGTGGAGAGAAATGATAATGTACATCCGATTACAGGAATGGCTCTTAACACTACACCCTGCCCACCCTCTCTTTGCCATTCTATTAGTAAGGCACACAATGTGTGTCATAGTACCTGCCCGGCCGTATCTTTTGACCCTAGAATTTCTACCTTTTTGGGTAACTTGGTGAAAGTGGAGGAATATCTCAAAAGGTGGATAGCCATTTTCTTAATCGATCCTGTTTGCTTGCTTTGTGGAGGAAAATCCCCTGGCTTTCTGAAATTGCCAACAGTGACCTATTACGTGTGCAACTCCTGAAATAGCATAGTGTTTCAAATTGGGCTCTGATCGAATTTTCTTTATCAGCGATTACATCTTTTTTGTTTACCCATGCTGAAGCATTGTTCGAATTGGGGTTTAAACTAACAATGTGCCATAATAACCCCCCGACTCTGCTGCATGAATGGATGCAAGGGACTAGGGGCCTCATTCCGACCCTGGCGTTAACAAAGGCGCTATTAGCGCCTTGGTTGACGCCGGTATTTTTCCGACTCCGCCATGGTGAATGGCGTAATTACCGCCCCATTCCAAGGTTGGCGGGGGCAGTAATTCCCCATTCACCATGGGCCATTCCCCATTCCCATTTTTACCCCATAGGGCTCAATGGGAATGGGGAAGGTGCTAATTACGGCACCGTAAATTACGGTGCCGTAATTAGCTCCTAGGTCCCTTTGCGGGTTGGTTTTTTAACGCCTGCAAAAAGCAGGCGTCAAGTACCAACCCGCAAAGGGAACTCGGAATAGGGCGGTAAGGGTTTAACAACACCGGTCTCGTTACCGGTGACCGTTAACCCTTACCGCCCTACTCGGAATTACCCCCTAGGAGTCTTCCTAATAGGAAGTCCATGGGAAGAGTAGATTTGAAATCTGCTGGGGGTAGGATAGGGCTTTAGCACAATCTACACAATTGGCCAAGATACATTTTTTAAGTTGGAATACTCAAGGTTTTAATAGTTTTATGGGTTCTGAAGATAGGCAAAGTATTTTCCAAAAGTATAATATTATTTTTCTACAGGAGGTTTGGCTGTGTGACCAATTGGTGGTGGTGGATTCAGAGTATTCCAACAAATGGCTTTAAAAAGCTGCACAGGAAGTCCGTTAAGGGGGCTTGCGATATTGATACATAATTCAGAGTTGTAGGAATTTGAAATTTTGAGTGAAAAATGTTATGGGTTATTAGCAGCAGAGGTGAAATGAAAGAGAATATGTTTACAGCAGTCTCTGCTGCCAGTTAACATCTATTGTAAGCTGTTACAAGTAGAGGTGGGCCGGGCACCTTTCGATAAGCATATGGGGACATTTGTGAAATGTTTTAATGTGGTCGGAATGGTTGCCACATTGTGCTAGCTCGTGATCTAAATGCAGGCTGTTTGTTTGCTAGAGAGAATGATGAGGAAACATATCGGCCTACTAATTTAAAACCGTGTGCTCAAGGCAAAGCCTGATCAGAGTTATTCTCCAGTTGAAATTTGAGAATTTTAAATGGGGTATAGAAGGAGATATTCCCCCAAGACCAACTTGTAGATCTGTTAAGAACTCAGCTCATCTAGACTACAGTCCAGTATATGCTCTATTTGACTTATGGCAAGAGATGGGTGAAGAGGGGTGTGATGTGAGTGATCATTTATCATTTTCAGAGGATGATTAAAATTAAAAATGACTCATGAGATTAGCGGTTCAGGGGCGAGTGGATTAACAGTCAATCCAGCGGGCAATAGAATTTCAAAATATATAGGGAATTTGAATGGTTTCAATAGTCGAATAAAGCAATTCCTCCAAAACTCCTTAACAAATCAAAGGGAAGTTCATATAACTCCTTGCTCTTTTCATGCCTTCTTGGATTATTTTAAGAGGGCACCAAAGGGCAAAAAGAATGGGGAATGTCCCAATCGATATAGTTATCCAAAACAAAAAGAAAGAGCTTAGAAGAGAATTGTTGTCCTTGAAAGGGGGCAATGAGAGTGCAGAAACATATTTGGTTAGTCTCAAACTCCTAATACGAAGATTTAACAATTGTCTGAGGAGCTATACATTCATTTTGGCATCGAATCATGGTGGAAGATGCGGGAGAACTAATATATAAAGCTGAGTGTATGTATGTGTGTGTGTGTAAGTTTGGTCAGCTATACAAATCCACACCATTGAATCCATGTCTACCAAATTGTGCATGGATTCATCTTTTGTCTTGGGCAAGATCGTAGTTATGTTTGGATGCAAAAAATTCACTCTGTAGAGACTCTCATTTACTGATGCTCACCCTGATTAACTACAGTAGGTAGTAGAAGGAGGCTACATTTGGAAAAGTGTCTGAAGCAAAATGTTTGATGTGTTGGTTATTCCTTTGAAATGTAATACGACTGTATACAGTTAAAAAGTCTTTATTAAAGCATTTTTTTAAAAATCTTTCTTTTTATCACGCCACCCCAAATATGGGAAATGGCAAGGTTACAGTTTACATAAGTTCATTCAAGAGAATAGAGCACTAACAATCAATCTTTCTTGGACATGTTCTTAAATATGCTGAAGCCATTAAGTGACTGAAACATGTCGCACAACAAAAAACCATGACTTGGAAAATCTCCATCTGATGCAAAGCAAAAATCAATATCAAGAGCTTCTGAAACAAAACAACAAACAGCAGCATGAGTTGCCGACCAGAGGACAAGAACAACTTCCTCCAGGGGACATGAGGCACCAGAGCAAACTGAAGCAAGAAATGCAGACAAGAGGACAAGAGCAACGTTCTCCAGTGCACATGAGACACCACTCGATCAGGACACGGGCAAAGCCGCTTACTCCAGCTAGTAGTTACTAAAACAGACTCCAGGAATTTGTGGGACCTGATAAACTCCATGCAAAAACACAGGGCTGCCATCAGAGCAATCCCGTTGCAGAGGAGGAATGGATTAAACACTTTGGAAAGGTGTATACACAATCGGATCGCCTAATAGGGAGCCCATTGAAAGACTACGAGTGGGGATTGAACATATCCGTGGAAGATATTGAGACCTTGATTAAGAGGGCCTCCAATTCCAGAGGGGCTGGTCCAAAAGGTTATCAAATGCACTTTTCAAATTGGCCACTTGGCTGTGGGCTGAGGTCCTGTATATGTTATTTGATTCTGAATTGAGAGAAGGCAAGACACCAACCTCTTGGCACACGGCTATCATTGTGATAATATATAAGAAGGGGGATAGGCTAAGTCCAAAGAACTATCGCAGCATCTCACTTCTAGACAGCAAGTGTAATATCTTTGCTGGGTTGGTTCTACAGGATCTGAAGAAGTGGGCGACAGAAACTGGCCGCCTGTGAAAATTTCAGACGGGGTTGGGCACTGGCCTTAATGGATTGGTGGTGGGATGGTTGAGAGAGGAGGCTCTTAGACCGGTGTAAGGAAGGCATGGTATCAGCAGTAAGACAGACACTAGTGACATAATTGCAAGGGTGTTTATTGAACTTCAAAAACATTTTGAAAAATGCCTATCTAATTCTAAATCTAAAGATGGGAGCAAGCTACGACCATCAAATAATAATAAGGCAGTCCTAGTGGTATCTTGTCAAAATAAAATGCCTGTACTAATAAAACTATTGCCAATCCTTACCTTTAATTACAAAAAGTGTGAGAAACAGTCTTATGTAAAAGAAATAAGTGTCCAAGAAATGATAAGTCAGGATATTCCGGCCATTAGCTTGCCTTCCTCTCGTTTTCAGCATGGGACAAGGCAACACACTCGAGCTTAGCACAGTCTCTGGCTTCTCTAGCATGAGGATGCAGTTCAAACATTAGTAGCAGGGCCTTCCATGCCGAAGTCTCTTTACCTTTCAAAGTCTCTTCTTTCAGAGGTCCTGATGCGACTGTTACGCTCACCTGGTCTCTGCGGAGGCATTGGGGCACAGTTGCAGCCCCCCCTGAACTTGAATCACCCCCTTCAGGCCTATCCCTCAGTAGAAAAGCGGTGGTACGTGGTGATACTGCTCCTGCATGGAGATAAGAGTGTGTGAGTGTGCCAATCTGTGATTGTTGTACCTCTCGAACCCTTCACCCCAAAGTACGGTTTCTGTGAGCATACACTGGCCCATAAAGCTCACCTGTGAATTATGGAAGATAAGCTCTCCGTCCTGCTACTTCTGGCAGGGGCGCGTCGAATGGGATCCAGTTCCTTCACTGATCCCTGATAAGGATTAGTCCAGTCCAGCTGTGACTATGCTTCACCTTATGATTGGTAAGTCTTTCTTGAGCTCTTGTGATGCTGTTCGTTCTGTTTAATGTCTTTATATATTGCTCCTATTTATGCCCGCAATAATGTCTCTCTTCTGTTTTCTTCCCTTAGATGGAAATGCAGCCTCAATGCAGCTGTGAGACGCGAGATGCGGCCGGATGGAAGATGGATGCTACCGCAATGTTCGACAGCAGGTAAGTGATGGTTTAAGGAAAGCGCGAAGTATGGCGAAGCGCAACCTTAAACTGACAGTTTTTTTATGTCTTCTGTTTTTCCTTGCAGGCGCTGCTGTCGGCGATGGAGCATGTTGTGATGAAGATTTTGGCGTTCCAGAAAGTGTAAAGATTAATACTTGGTTCGCCGAAGAGATGTACAGGTAAGAAAAACTTGCCCCAGTTGGTTAGTATGCTGGCAGGAAGCAGGATGTCCAGGAAGCAGGATCTTCTTAGGTAAGTCTGACCATCAGGTGACGGTGAGCGTTACGCTGCTTGCAAGGGCAGAATAACGCAAAGCGTCTATCTTGAGGATCGGGGCAGCTAATATAGCTGAGATCGTGGGCATACCCATTAGGGCCATTACCAGCCACACCCTACCACTCCTAGAGAGTGAGCCCGTGCGAAGGCAATCCATTAGCAGCCACACCCAATAATACACTTGGGGCTGCTTAATGGATGGAATGTTCAAGGTGAATGCATCCTGCTTAATGGATGGAATGTTCAAGGTTAATGCATACTGCTTAATGGATGGAATGTTCAAGGTTAATGCATCTGAAGTGCTATGTCCATAATAAAAGCTTTTTGGTGTTAAATGGATGCTTTTGTTTACTTTTGTTCATGAGCCTGGTGCCAAAGGCGCCCGGACAGTGTCCACCCAGGTCTCCTGTGCATGCAACCCCTGCATGCCTGTGCCCCTGACTTCATGACCATGACAGCGACAAACAAACAATAAGTTATTTTACTCTCAGGATTTCACATGCACTCAATTTCTCAGGTGATTCACTATTCACCTCGGATACAGCCGGGCTCAGATCCTCTTTAACACAATGCATGTAGGATTTTCATGTATCCAATTTCTTGGGTGATCATGGTTCACCCCGGATCCACCTCAACCTGGCTCAGATCTGTTTCAACACAATGTTCAATCAGTCTCCATCTGCTGGGCTCGCACCAATTTTAATTTACTTTAACACAAACTTGCTTTATCCAAAAGCTCTCAGCTGATCTCCCTTGTTCAGGCTTAGACCAACTTTATCTACTTTATCATCATCTTTCTTTACTCTGTTTACATTGAAGACTTTCGATTGTGCACAGGATTTTGCTTGACCCGTTGCAGGACCACTTCGATTCACAATCCTTTGTCACTCTTTTGCTTTTGCCACCTATCAGTTGGGTACCTTACAGAGTCCTTGAATGAGCAGGCACGTGGTGCCAGACCACTCTAAGGTATCGTATCTTGTTTTCAAAGTTCAATCATTCATCTGTTGTCCAATTTTACTCACGCTGGTTATCACATGTGCTTCATACACTGTTTGCTTCAGCGTTCGCCATACAATGCTGCTGCTTGAAACCTTGGTATCGGTCTCCCCACCTCACTGGCTGTATTGATTTCACTGGTGCTGCTTTTTTGTAGGAGCCAAGTACAGTACCACAGCAGTAGGCAATTTCATGAAAGTAACATTTCCTTGTCAACATTTCCTGGTCAACGGCACGTCCCTCCTCGTAATCTCCTTCTCTTCTGCCGTCTTTCTCCTCATGTTAAACTGCCATCTTGGAACTGCTGTCTCCTCATGTGCTTTCCCTCGCTCAGATTGTGCTCTCGTGCTCTGTCTTTTATCCGGGTGGGGAAGTGTAATGGAAGTCAGGTGTGTGTGATGATGAGTAATTGCCTGACCATTGTTTTGGGACATGTCAGGTATACGGCTCGGGTGTTAGTCCGTTTTCTCTCATTGCAAGCTGTCTGTGAGAGAGTATTCCTTTTGTGAAAGGGGAGACAGGTTGAGTTCCTAAGTATCCTATCTGGTAGGATGGGGTAAGGAGTTACAGGGAAGGGGATACCGCATCTCACCATCTGGTGTCGCACTCCCCGAAGACCCATCACCCACATGATCCTCCTGCACTGGTACACCCCCAAGAACAGGATCCAAAAGCAATGGCAGTGTCCTGGCCACCTGGATGACAGATCCCCGTGGACTAGCGGGTGAGACACCTGCAGGTTTCTCACACCAGGTAATTTGTCTGTGTAAGGGATTAGCAGATCCCAGGTCCTTTACTGGCGATTTTGATACATCTCCATGAGCAGACATCTTTGTGGGTGAGGCTGAATGGGTGGGTGGGCTCCTGCCTCTTCATTCTATACCTGGCAGACTTGGGGGATTTCCTGGCAAGAGCTTTTTTCGCCCCACTTAAACTATTGAGTTTGACAATAGCCTACTTGACCTACGTGAATGATGTGGTTTTGATGGATAGGACTCAGTTGCGTCTGCAAAAACAACTGGACTGTATATGGGTATACTCCCGGCAGAATGAATTATCTATCAACATTAAAAAAAAATGAACATTGTAAGATTTATACATAATAGGAAAAGAAAAATGGGCTTGAGATGGCACATGGGAGATCGACATTTGATAGCGTCAGTAGGTCTGACTTAATTGGCATTCCAGTTAGATGCGGAGGATAGTAGCTGCTATGATATGTGTATTGATGAAGGCTGCCCAATTGAGAGACCAGATGAGGAAGATTAGATCTCAATATAGTAGATTCTCTATACAAACTCTGTTGATTTTCTACAAAAGGAATGTGATTCCAGGACTTTTGAATGGTGTTGAGATTAGTGATAAATTGTGCTCACTTTCATTTGACAAGATTGAGTCTAGAGTATGCAAGCGAGCGCTGGGCCTGCCATAATGTGTGCCAATGGCCTCACTGAGGTATGAATTAGTTTTAACCTCATTGAACTGTATACTAGATAAGAGGATTGTGTTGCTGTATAGAACGTTTTTGGTGTCCACGAAAGACTCACTGTATGAGGACTTGGCAGGCGTCCTGCATGCAGGCGGGCTCAAGGCTGCTGCCAAGTTTAGGAGGAGAGTGGAGGGAATCCTGTCCGATTTGGAATTGTCAATGGCTGACCTGGAGAAATCCCCGAATGAAGTTAGGAAGACTCTGCTAAGAACTGACTGGATGGCCACATGACAAGCATGAGACAGTTTAAATTGTATTATAGCTTGTCAACTTTGGACAAGCCATTGGAAGAATCCAAAAATATTTAGACAAATTCCCAAATCCGTATTGGGCCATGCAGTTTGTACGATACAGTCTGAACATACTCACTACAGGTGAGATTTGTTAGATCAGATCCCAGCCTAAAAAGAATGGACTAGGTTGCACTTTGTGTAAGGATGAAACAGTGGTACAGAATAGAGAACACATTGTTTTATATTGCACAGCATTGACAACGATTAGAACCTTATGTTTGGGGTGCTTTATACACAATTCTGAAGCGCTGATTGTTGAACAACTTTTTGCACAAATGTCCAGTGGGGAGGAAACATTGGTCATGAGTGCATTGTTATAAATTCTCCAAGGGGCAAGGGTGACAAAGCTGAATCAGCAGTGAGTTTGTTAGGATGATATTAAAAGGTAGCTCCTTCCTTTGCTTTTTAGTTATTTTAGTGAGGTGCTGAAAGAATTTTAACTTTTTTATGATACCGATTTTTAAGTAATATGTGGGTTTATGTATATGAATGTGATGAATTTGATATAGTTGTATTGTGTGTTTGTTTGCATTATTATGTAAGGTTGACTCGAGTGACCGATATAACTAATAAATAAATAATAACAAAAATAATTATACCTATGTACACAACAAGGAAGTGGTCGGGTGTGGTTTCATTTATAGACTTCTAATACCTTTTGGGTGATGAAAGTGGGGAATAATTCAACTGACATTTTTTTAAAATGTATGGCACAATTTGGTAGAGTGCCAAAAGTGAACCATCTCGGCATTAAAGGTATCAAAAGACAGTGGAATTTTTCCTTAAATTAGTAGAGATATTTCCGCAAGCAGATTTTAGAGAGGCTCTCAAATTCACATTGAGAGTAGCAATCAACGTGCAGTGATCACTAGCTGTATTTTCCATGATTACAAGATTGTAGCGTTTGTGGAAAAACTGTTCGATTAAAGCAACATAATCAATCCAGGATGCTACATCCTCTCTATGCCAAGTAGCAAAATAATCAATCCAGGATGCTAGATCCTCTCTATGCCAAGTAGCAACATAATCAATCCAGGATGCTACATCCTCTCTATGCCAAGTAGGTCAACGTGATTGATCTCCCTTGACCTGCCAATTTATTGTCAAAAGACCCCAATCATTACATAGGTCGACAACATTTTTCCATAGCCAAGTTGCTTTCTGATATCTCCGATCTCCAATCCTTTCTTTTCGTCATACATTTTTCTGTGGACAAACACACTGCATTCCAGTCCCCTACCAACACAATTTCACATTCTGGGGCTTTCATCTTAAAAGATTTTAAAATATCTCTCAATGCAGCACCAAAAACCTCAAGTTCCAAATGAGCAGGATGGCAATAAATATTAAGAGGCAGAACATGAGATAAAATATCACTGCCCATTAAACATATTTCTACTGCCAACAACCCTCTAGACTCTTTGGAGACGTAGTTCCCAACAAAACCTCTTTTGTTAGCAATTGCAATAAACAATCTACCAGAGGTCCTGACATTGATGGCAGGCTGCTGAAAGATCTGATACACATCCCGCAAAAGCCTATTTAGAGCACAGGTTTCCTGCAAGAAAACAAGCAAATGTTGGCTAAGCATACTTGTCAATTCACTATCTTGTGTAAGCTCATCGTAACCCCTCAAATTCCTTGATATAATAGAGAATTTAGAGCTGTGGCATTGCATTTATCTGAATCGTTAAAGGCAATGGGCCTCATTCCGAGTACGGCGCTAACCAATGGCGCTATTAACGCCTTGGTTGACGCCGTACCCGGACCGGCAGCGCCTTGGTGGATGGCGGAATCACCGCCCCATTCCAAGGTTGGCGGGGCGGTAATTCCCCATTCACCAAGGCTCTTCTCCATTCCCGAATGAGCCCCCATAGGGCTCAATGGGAATGGGGAAGATGCAAATAACGTTGACCGTTCATTACGGTCACCGTTATTGGCTTGGAGGCCCCTTTGCGCCCTCGACTTTAACACCTGCTCAAAGCAGGCGTTAAGGGCGAGGGCACAGAGGGAACTCAGAGTATGGCGGTAAGGGATTACCGCCACCGGTCTCGTTACCGGTGGCCGCTATCCCTTACCGCCATACTCGGAATGAGGCCCAATGTCTGGTGCCAGCTTTAAGTTCATTCCAGTCTGAAAGTGTGGCTGGAAGCCAAGACCAGTCTTGGGGTGGGGTGGACACCTGCATATGTGGGTTGACCAAACAGACCCTTCTGTTCTCATTGCATAGAGTTAAACTACTTTAAAATCCTCCCCTAGATAGTCCAGGCCACTCGATCCCTTTGTCACAGATAATAATGATTTTGTATTAAAACTGCAAAGTCCAGATGGACCGTAATAGGGCACAGGTCATATCACATAGTTCAGCTAAGGAATCATGGTCACTAAATATATCTTGCCCATCCTTCCCACCACCATTACCATTCAAAGCTTTACAAAGGCAACTTCTCTGTATGTCTGTGAGTGATTTGTAGAACCAAAACATCCCACAGACTTCTCAATTTCTCCCTCCCCTAAGAATTCCTATAGAGGTAATGAGAGGAAGGGGGACGTTGACATACGACATCCTTCTTTCTGATGGTTTACACACACCGCTACACAGGCAACAGGCTTGCTAAATACTCCAAATCCTCCCCCCATCTGTACGTATGCATCTATTTCATTACAGCCCCTTGCCGTGCACTGGAAAATACTGGAGGATGTGCAACGGCATTAAGAATGTCATTCCTGCTAGAAACAGTCCCACCAGCTTGTCCAAGACCAAGTTCAAAAACATCATTCATGGTATGGTGAGAGCCTCTGCTCTTCATAAGACAGTTCTTAGGGGTTAGAGTAGGGCAGTCCAAAGACGGCCCTACACACTGAGTTGAAATGTCATAGTGTCTAACCAAAGATTTCTCATCATATAGCTCCTTAACACACAACTTGTTTGTCTGGGTCCCAAAATCACATTTCATAATATCACATCGAGGTGAGTCTGTGGGCTCAGGGGTAGCCCGAGCAAAACAGACACTAAGGTCACTCGACATCTCCACATTGGCCAAAGGTGTCCTTAGAGAGACCCCTTGATTTAATTTAGGTTCCGAGCATACTGCTTCCTTTAAAGCTCGAACAGCAGCAGCCTCTGTAGTGTGAATAGAGCGTAAAAATGTATGAGAGCTGTAGAGAAGGAGCCAAGTACCCCCACCTCAATAGACCCGTCCCTTTTACCTGTATGCTGGAAACCAAAGTATGAGACATATACAGAACAGCTGAATCAACAAAGAGCAGAATAGGGACTCAGTCCATTCCCAGTGAACGGACCAATACCTAAGAGAATTTGGGAGCCAAGGTACCCATTGAGAAAACCATATTTATATACAAAGAAATATGATGTCCATTTGAACAAAATCCCTGAAGAAATAGAACCAATAAACGGCAAGGATGAATGTTAGGGGTACCAGCCACTGCCAAACTATATGTTATATGAAGCTGAAGATAAAGCACATAACAAGAAGTAGTGATCAAAGAATGCAGATATTCTATAAGGCATCAAGAAAGCAATAAGGATAAGTAACATCTTGGACTCAAGGTGTAGAAACATATGCCACAGAAACAGATGAAGATATTAAATCATTTTAGACGTGTACAGATGCAGAAGAAATGCAAGAAGCAAAGTAATCATGAAGCTAGCTCTAAGCTTATAGTAAAGTAGATTGCAGCAAAAGCGCCAACATATACATACATAGGAATAAGAATATTATGGATGTTTCCACTAAACGTATTAAAGCAGGTTGGACATTAGCAAAAAGGCCTCTGTTCAGTGTGTCAATGTTTAAAAGCAGACATTGAATTACAGAAGCAGAACTCAGAAAGGCGAGGTTGGATGAGCCCCAGGAAGCCAAGGTCTTATCAAACTGGATTAAACTGACTTTGGATACAAATCGTGTGAAAGAACAAACCTCCTGTTCAGAAACAGTGAACATAACAAGGAAGACGTCAGAAGACTATTGGAATAAAATATTAAATACACGAAAAGGCTTGATTTTATGGTCTTTAGTCACATGGAAGCATGAAGTAGACGAACAAGACAATCACACCTCCACATGGAGGCAGACTGTGCTGTTCACTCCCTAATTTTCTCAGAGCTAAGAACACTCTCAAGGACAAAGTTCAAAAGCCTAATTGACAGTAGACCACTGAGGTGATGATGGATTTATATGCTAATTGGTGGAAAGCTAAATTAAGGCAACCTCACCAGCATCTGGACGGCCAGCCTGAAAGCTGCTAACGTAGGTGGACAAATACTGAAGATAGACAGAGTACCAACCAATTGTAGAGGACCTGCGTATTTAGGGGTCCTACAGTGTGAAAACCAATGGAACATTGTGTATTTAGTGATGTTCATAGTGGTCATTTTTAGAGGGGAGCTTAATTGCCCACATGATGTTAAATAACCAATCACATAGTTACCCTTTTTAGACTAGTATGGATCATATACTTAGATGTTCACGCAGAACCAATCACTCCCTCTGTTCAGTTTCTGTAGTTTGCCATGTAGGATGACGTTGGTAATCCGTAGCTTAGACGTCAGCGATGACACATTTTGCTTATAAAAATGCAGTTTTTTCTTAAATATGTTTCGAGTTGAAGGTCGAGTGTTCGCATTGATGTTCGTTATGCTCCCTGTTTTAGATACTTGATATTAAAACAGACTACCTTTTGTCAACTTCCTGAGTTGGCTCTATTATTTGGTGTATGAGTAAGATCTGCATCCCCATCCATCTCAAAGGTAATTGCTGCTCATCAAAGGAGCTGGACAGTCCAGTTCACTTGGTAGCAGAGAGAGGATGGTTCAAGAGCCATCAACCTGAGGAAACTTTAGAGTTTGGTAATATCGAACGACCTTTGCCATTCGGCTGAAAGAACGTGAAGCTTCCTGTAGATAGTGGCTAGAGTAAAACCAAACAAGTGTCTTGCAAGACCAGGTGTGACGGGTCCCCTATTTTCAGATAGAATTCCCTCCCACGTCTACGCGAAGCGGATCGATCAGAAGGTTGAAAAGGCGGTAAAAAAGGTGGATGATCCCGAGGTTCGGAAGAGGAAAAGATGATATTGGTGAGTTAAAAAAAAAAAAAGAAAATTATGCAAGCTGACAAACCCTCCTCCGACCCCTCCTGCCCAGCTAACTATCACCCAATCTCTATCACTCTCTTCCTGGGCAAGCTCCTGGAGAAACTGGCCATCTCCCAGCTTAATCTCCATGCTGAATCTGTTGGTAGTCTTCATGACCATCAGTCTGGCTTCAGAGCTGCCAGAAGCACGGAAACTGCTCTCCTGAACATCCGTGAGGACCTGCTCTCAAACCTTGACTCTAATACCCCTTGTGTTCTCATCTTGCTCGACCTCTCTTCTGCCTTTGACACTGTTAACCACACCATCCTGCTCAACCGTCTCCATGATAACCTGGGTATCACTGGTCAAGCTCTGGCGTGGCTGTCCTCCTTCCTCTCCAATCGACCCTCCCAGGTCCAACTGGGTTCCTTCCTCTCTGACATCTTTTTCTCTACCTGTGGTGTCCCCCAGGGATCTAACCACTCCCCCTGGCTGTTCAATCAGTATCTTGCACTTCTTGCTCACTGCATAGCCGCTCTCTGTCCCAACTTTCAGTGCTACGTGGATGATACCTAGCTCATTTTCAGGCTACCCTCGGCCTTCTTTTCCACTTCCCTCATCTCTGACTGTCTTTCTGCTATCCAGGAATGGTGTGCCGCCAACGACCTCTGCCTTAATGCCAGTAAGACTGAGATTCTACTTATCGGCACACCCACTCCCTCCTTCCCTGAAGCTCTCTGGCCGGCCTCCCTTGGCCCTCTTCCTGCTCCTACCTGCACGGCAAAAAACCTCGGGGTCATCTTCGACTTCACACTCTCCTTCTCTCCTCACATATCTGACGTCTCTAAGAAGTCACACTACCAGCTACACCTCCTCAGAGGTATCCTTCCTTTTCTCTCCTTCCCCCAGAAGCTCACTGTCTCCAGAGCTCTGGTTCTCTCTAGGCTGGACTACTGTAACAGCCTCTACCTAAATCTTCCTGCCTCTACTCTCCGCCCTTTGCAACTCATCCAGAACAGGACTGTGAGACTTGTCCTTGGCCTCAAGCCCAAGGACCTTATCTCTCAAGGACTGAAATCACTACACTGGCTCCCAGTGGCTGCAATGATTAAGTTCAAAACCCTCTGCATTGTCCACAAGGCCTTCTGGGGCCTTGGGCCAAAATACCTGCATCTCTCTCTTCCTAAATATCTTCCTTCTCGAGCCCTTCGCTCATCCACTTCTAACTACCTCAGGGCCAGCTGCTTCTCCAAGCAACGAGCTGGTGGTAGATCTCTCACCGCAGCAGGGGGCTCCCTCTAGAACAGCCTCCCTGCCTCCCTGAAACTTGAGGAGAACCATCTCCGGTTCCGGAAGCACCTCAAAACCTTCCTCTTTGCCTCCGCTTTCTCTCCCTCTCTCCCCTGCTAAAATCACTGAACCTGCACTAAATCTGCAACTGGGCCACTCACCGATCTCATGTCCTGGCCCAGCCACTCTTCCTTGCACTGCCTACATGCACTAGGGGACTGTCTCTGTATCCTACAGCCCCTTCTCCTGGAACTTACCTTTGCACTTGCCACCAGCTGGCCCTATTATTTATCTTGTATTCTATTAACCATGTACCGCACTTTCCTTGCACTTGCCACCAGCTGGCCCTATTATTTATCTTGTGTTCTACTAACCATGTACTGCACTTCCCCTCTCCCCTTCTCCTGCACTTTTTCCCAGTCCCCCTACCCTTGCACTTGCGTGATCCGAATGACACCTGGCCTAGTAGGATCGTTGTCTGTCTCCCTTTGTTCCCCCCGCCTCGTCGCGCCTTGAAACACTTGTGTATAGGCGCGTTACAAATGCCATATCATAACATATCATATCACGGGTGAAGAGTGAAGAAAAAAGAGAGTAACGGAGGGAGGCGGGATACAATATAACGCCAGAGTAAATGTATAATACATGTGGGGAACGAGATATTGACTCGGTTGTGGCCGAGCAATGAGATAAATCGTGAGAGTGGCAAAGATAAGAGAATACGCCCTGGTGTTTATGACATAACAGAAGAAGTTTGAACCCAAAGTTCCATAGTGGAATCGTAGGATACAGTTCCGGTTTAAGACAGGACCAAAGGGGCAACTTAAACTCCAATCGGAGTGTTTGTAGAGGGCTAATAAGTATTAAGAGGAGAATTAGAAGAAATCTCTGTAACTGGTTGAGTCTGACTGTTTGTTTTATGTGGCTTTTTGAGTGATGATGTCATAAGCGGAAACTATTGTTTGATTGACTATAATTGAACTTGATGGTTATTTTTAATAAGATTAAATTAAAAAATTGTGATCATTGGGTTTGGAGCTTGCGACGATTGGTGCTCACTCATATTATGTTATTTTTTTGACGCATGTTTAAAAACCTGTGATTAGAAAGTAAAACGAAGTGCTACACCAAAGCTAAGGGTAAACCAGTTAAGGATGGAGCATATAACTCCACATACGCATATTTGTAAGTAGCTACCAAAACATGCGCCTAAGCTTAAACAGTACAGTGTGGAATGGGTTAAAGGAACCGCACACAAAATGTTTATGCCATGGCCACACGGAGGTTCGCTATCGAAGACAGTCCTGCAGCATCTGACGACATATCTGCATGAGGCATACACAGGAAAGAAGCTAGAAAAGGGATTAGCTAGTTTAGAACTTTGGAAGATGTACCAATAGGAGAGGGAGGAAGAAACTCCTATAGATTGGATACT
This sequence comes from Ambystoma mexicanum, assembly GCF_040938575.1. Taxonomy (NCBI): domain Eukaryota; kingdom Metazoa; phylum Chordata; class Amphibia; order Caudata; family Ambystomatidae; genus Ambystoma; species Ambystoma mexicanum. Next base: position 305,002,663 of record NC_090929.1, on the reverse strand, counting down.
TAATATAGGCAAAGAGGGGGGTGGGGAGCCCTCTGTTCCTCCCACCCCAGCTGAAACAGGAAACAAAAGTAAGAAAGATTATGGATTATATCAATTGAGAGCGCTTAAAGCAGCAACATGATATAGTAACCCGGCATATGAGTCACCTGTGCAAAGCAGTGACGAAGACGTGGAGAAGTATACTGAGAAAGATGTAATCTCTGAGGTCCCAAGGGACAAGGAGAGATGCGATAAGGGAAGAAGTGATCGAGCAAGTACATCTCTAGATATAGGAAGAGAAATAGAACGATGGAAAGGAGAAAGAGACAAGGCTTATGAGATAGCGCTTTTACAGAATGAATGGATAGGTGGTCAGATTTTATTAAAACTCGATGGTAAGAGCATTGAGGATGTAAGACAACAGGAAGATCAAGACAAACAAGACAAAAGAGATAAGGAAAGAGAAGAATGATTGAAAGACGAAGGGGTGAAAAGAAAGGATAGGCAGAGAAAAGAGCAGTTATATCAAGAAGAACAATAGAGAAAACAGGAGAGAGCGGAGGAGCAAAGAAAACATGATAATAGACAGAGAGCAATCGATGAGCAGGAAAAGCTAGAACAAAGAAGAATAGAAGCAGAGGAATAGAAATTAAGGGATAAAAGAATGCAAAGGCGAAAAGATGAAGCAATACGCAGGGCAAATGAGAGAAGGGATATGACAAAAAGAGAGGAAGACAGAATAACAGAGAAAGCAAGGAAACAAAGAGAATTTGATGATGATTTGGAATGAAAGAGAAGCTGAGAGCATGCAATCTCGAGTGCCTAGATAAGGAAATAAGATATCCCGAGCCAGGAGTAGCGTGGGACAATATAGAGGAATATTTTCCAGAATACGAGTCATTACCAGGCCCGTCTAGAGTAAATCTAGAAGATGAGTTTGACTCAAGGAACATTGGAGAAGCGATCGATAAAGTATATCATGAAATGAAGACCCAGAAAAGGGGAAAGGAAAAAATGATCGACTCGAGAGCACTCAGTTAGATGATACAGGGGGAGCCTCATGTAGTGCGAGGCCAAAGGAGCTGTCTCTAGACTGACTCTGAGCAGAGAGGACGATGAGAAAAGTCACACAAGTTGGGCACAGGAAATGTCAGATGAAGACAGAGACACCTCCCAAGGGGAAGGAAGAAGGGACGTATATGGCCCTGGGGGATGTTTTTCAATGGAGAAAGAAGTCAGATGGTCATATTTAAATGCACCTGTAACCATGGCGCCAGTGCCACTGACACAGTCAGACTGACCCAAGGGGCAATTCCACAGTGAAAGGGGAGAATCATCCCCTTGAGCTGATTAAGGTTGCTACCTGGAAGAAGGCGATGTGGTAATATCGTTCCTGCATTTGACAGACAAATGATGAGAATGTGTTTGGGCCATCGCAGTTTCCGTTATTGGAAAAAAGAGGGGCCCGACCACAATGTATATCATGGCCCCAGATGGACAAAGATAACTTAAGATGTAAACTCCCCATGTTAACTTTGGGTGCTGGGAAATGGATACATGAGTTAGAGAAAATGACGGGAGGAAAAATGTTAGCAATAGGAGACATTAAAGGTCTTCTTATTGCCATACTTGGTGCGAGAGCTGATGACGTATGGACGAGGGCAGGGTACCTTGGTTTAACTAACACTGCTCATGATGGAGCACCATTCAACAACTGTAGGGTGGCAAATTTGGAAAGCGCTACAAGTACTATATCCAGATACGTCCGATATGGGAGCTATAATGACAAAAAAGATGAAGGACGGAGATGATCTGTTGCTTTACATTCAACATATTCAACAATCTTGGGCTTTGGAAATGTGAAAATCTTGGGCAAAAATCTATACCAGTATTCTATCATATAGTATGTCAAGGGTTACCAGAACCTGTACGGAAGCAGCTCAAGAAATTAGTGGTTATTGAAGCCAAACCGTGGTCTGAGATTCAACTGATGATTGCGCACTATTCATGGCTCCTGCAGGAGAAGAACCGCAAAACAGATGAATACGCCCAGAAAGGTGAGGAGGCAAAGTTAGTGCAGAAAAAGCTGTCTAAATATGCCATGGAAAGGGCAATGTTGACAAGTATAGATGAACCGAATCCACAGCAGAATGCAAGCACGCCACAGGTGAATAACCAGGGGCAGTTCGATCAAAGTAATAATGGGTTTACACCACAGGGAAGGGGTGGATTTTGAGGAAGAGGTTTTCAGAATAATCAAGGATATTGGCAGAACAATCAAGGAGGTTTTCAGAACAATCAAGGAGGGTTTCAATACATGCAGAAGGACGATCAGAATATACAGGGCGACCAATTCTCAAGAGGGTGAATGTCAAACTCGCCTGAATATTCGCAGCAGTATAATGATGGGTTTGCTCAGAATCAAACGGTGCAACAGCAACAAGTGCCGAGAGAGCAGCAAGGCTTGCAGACAGAACAGGTAGCAGTGGCTCTACCATAAGGGCAGGCGCCCATGCAAATTCAGCAGAGTACAAGTATGGGACAGCTAACTACACCTAGGATAGGGGGTGTCACAGTTGGTGGAGGGAATCCGTTTTCAGGCAACGGGATGAGTCTGTACCCGCAATAGGACAGCTCACTGGGAGACTTGATGTGTTCAGCCCTATCTGTGATGCCAAATCCTCATGAGGAACCAAGGGTTGACATCACTATAGCGGGCAAAAAAAATAATTTCTAGTAGACGCAGGTGCAACACGCTCATGTATATGTGAAGGAAAGTTTTCAATGTCTGGCACCACCGTGAATACTCAGGCCTTTTCAGGAGCTACAAGTCAATTTCCTTTCACCGAAGTGTTACCAGTCTCTATAGGGGACTGCAATATGAAGGTGCCTCTGCTATATTTCAGGCAGACACCTGTCAATATATTGGATCGAGATTTGATGACAAAGCTCAATATGCGATCTTGTTTCCTGATGAAGGCATAGTATGCTCAACTCCAGGGATGCATTATTTAAACATGTGTGAGATTATTAGAGCATTTGCAGGACAGGTAGCCATAAGAGCGATACCCTTGGAGCCAGAAGTATTTTATTATGGAGTGTTGTACTGGCATATTTGCCAGGCCTAGCTGGCAGGGCAATGAGGATACCTGATGAATTTCTAGTTAGACCAAAGATACTATGTGCGAAGAGGAAGGGCAAATATTTCCCTTGAAACTACGAGCAGCCATAGTGCGAGGTGAAATGGCTTTGCTTGATGGGAACAATGACAAAGGCAGACAATGGTGTACAGTGATCGCCATCAGAGAGGGTTACAGATTAACTGACGTCACCGATGAGGACATATTTGACGATCACCTATCTGATGATGAAGTAGTATTTGAGATGAGTGTTACTTATTGGGTGAGAGCAATTAAACGAGAGGTACCTCAGAAAATTATGATAGCAAAGCAACGTCCCGAATATTTTGAGGAAGTGCCAGCTTCATTATGGACCACAGGCCCCTATGACGTAGGCCTATTGAAGGCGGTTGGAGAAGTGAAGATTACATTAAAACCAGGCATAATTTTACCTCAAGCACAACAGTATCCCATGTCTCGAGAGGCAGATGAAGGTATTTTCAAAATAATTTCTGCCATGACTATTTTGGTCAGATTGGAGATAAGTATTGCTTCTGCTTTAGTATGTATTGATGCTATCCTACTTGTCTGTTTACAATAACAATTGATTGGTTTGACTAGGGGACAACCTCTTTTACCGTGCAGAAAATATTGATTATCTTGTTCTGCGTGGGTTGGTGTCCTCCATATTTCTTTCTCTTTTTTTCTAAAAAATCTTTTGTATACCTTTCTAATTTTCCTTCTCTTTTTTCTGCCTTAATTTTGGTTATAAAAACTTTTTTGAATACAGATTGGGCACCAATTCGAGATTCAAGCTGTCCTCTGATGCTATGTACTTTCAAACTACTTTATGCACAGTGTATTCATTCTTACATCTTAGGATGGCTACTAAACTAATATGCACTTTAATCGGATATGTTCAGCATTGATTATATGTTTTTATGCTGTTTTTATCATGTGTAAGGTAATTGAATATGTGTTTATTAAAGATTGTTTGAATAACTTTTTATGCTCCTTGACCTGATCTATCCCCACATTTAGCTCCTTAACAGTGAGCAGTGCATTCCATTGATCTATTCTATGGTTTCATTCACGTGAACCCCCTTCCCTTTTTTGGTGTGCTTTGCTATGATGGAGCAGGGTGTCTTAGTGACGTCAGAGTCACAGTGTAATACTGCTCTGTATCCTATCGAAAAATCTAAGGGGGGTCTTGGAGACTAATTTAAAATTTAAGGCCGATAAACCAAATAGTAGAAGCTGTGTTCACTCTAGTCCCTAACCCGTCCACAATTCTATTTAATATACCTGTTGAAGCATGATATTTCACTGTGATTTATTTGAAAAATGTGTTTTTCTCAATCCCATTGCACAAAGACTTGCAGGATCTGACATTGTTTACTTTTAGACAAACAAGATTAAAAAGCACTTGCTTGCCTCAGGGGTACTGTGAATCTCCATCAATGTTCAATAGAGTCCTACAGATGGACTTAAACAATATCAATTTGAAAAGTGTTGTTCTGCAATACGTAGATGACCTATTAGGTTGCAGTACTACAGAGGAAGAATGCAGACGCAATTATGTCCAGCTGATGATAATACTTGCTGACAAAGGATATGAGGTTGACAAAGAAAAGGTACAGTATTGTCAACAAGAAGTGGTGAATATTGGCCAATTGATTTCACATGAAGGAAAAGAGGTTACTCCAGAGAGGGCTGAGGCTATTTTGAAAACCACAAAACCACACCCTATAAAGCACATGCAGAGGTTTTTGGGACTATGCAATTATGTCAGAGCATAGGTCTTTGATTGCAGTTCATTTATAAGGCCTTTACTACAGGCTTTAAAGAAAGCACAGGCTATGAAGGAATAAATTGTGTGGACTGAGAAAATGGGGGAATCATTTGTAGAGCTGAAAAAAGCAATTTGTACAGCTACAGTTTTAGGGATTCCCAATTATGCTGTGGATTTTTTTCTATTCACACACACAGATGGTACTGTTATGACAGCAGTCCTCACACAGAGAACCATGTTGGGATACAAGCCCCTTGCATATTACAGTGGGATTTTAGACCCAGTGATGAGAAGTCACTTCCTTGCAAACATTCTTTGGCTGCCGCCGAGTTCACAATAGAGAAAGCTGTGAGCATAGTGATGGGAACTTCCATGACATTATTTATAGAGCATGAACTATTTGCTATCGTAGATAAACCTAAGGACACGTTGACTTCTCAACAGGTTTCTGTCTATGAGGTAGTCATATCAAATCCAGCAATCAAAATAGTTCAATACAGAGTAAGTGAATCCTGTCATGTTTGTAGCCGAACCATTGACAGAGGATGAGCATGTGCATGACTGTGCAAACTATGAAGAGTTCTATGAAGAAATCCCAATAATAAACGCAAATGCCTTGCCAGTTGGAGAAATCATTTTTATTGAAGTTTCTTCAAGACTCGATCAAAATGATGGAGAAAGATATACAGGTGCTGCTGTGGTAAAATGCACAGTCAATAGAGAGTTTCAGACATTGGTAAGTGCAGGATTCCTGTCTCATTATTCAGCACAAGCTGCAGAATTAGTGGCGCTGATTGTCATGCTTGAGAACCATGCAGATCAGAAAGTAACAGTGTACAGTGACTCCACCTATGTGACGTCGACGGTGCACGCAAGGGTAGCATGTTGGAAGAGGAGGGGCTACCTCCGAGCGGATGACATGCAAGTGCAGCATTTAGCCTTATTGGACAGGCTTATTAAGGCACTACAAATCCCTTTGGCCATCGCGGTCGTTAAATGCGCAGCTCACACTAAAAAGACACACTTTATCTCACTCGGAAACCAGGCAGCAGACGATGAAGTGAAAATCGCTGCATGTTCAGAGAATATTATGTCCTTTGAAACACCTGATGTAAAAGAAAAAACTGTTGTGTTAATGAATGTGGTTAAAAAGTATGGTGATTTAGCGAAAGCATATCTTATGGAGGTTCAGGGGGAAGCGCTGCAAGATGAGAAAGATTTGTGGATACAAAGAGGGTGTTTTTTAAATCCCTATGAAGCATTGTGGTAACAGGACAGCACTGGTTAACCGGTGATGCCTGTAGCCTTATTGAGGGTAGCGCTTGAACAGCTACACTACCCTGCGCACACAACTAGGGAGAACCTTACAGCAACGATTGCTGAAGATTGGTTTGTACCAAATCTGTTAGAGCACATTGCCTTCTTTATGACGAACTGTATAATTTGTCAAAAATTCACGGCTGGGCATACACTGCGCACAGTTAGGGGGGTCATTCCAAAACCCATTCGTCCCTTCCAACATTTGCATATCGACTATGTTGTTATGGTACAAGTATGTAATGGGTACAGATACATGATCAATGTGGTCAAGGTGGATTGAGGCAGGTCCCTGTACGCATCCAGACTACACCTGTGCAGCTACATTTTTGGTGCGAGAAGTGTTTACTAGATGGGGAGTATGTGAGATTATAAGGTCTGACAATGGTCCACACTTTGTGAACCAAATATTTGAGCAAATCAGCTTGTTGCTTGGTATAAAGGACAAGTATTCCTCAGCTTATCATCCACAAGGAAATGGGATTTGTGAGAGGCTCAATGGCTTGCTTAAAGAAAGGATAGACAAGTTGAAGCTTACTCTGAAGAAAGGGTGGTTGCATTGCTTACCACTGGCATTATATGCTTTGAGGAACCAACCAGGTTCTGACCACCATCTCACGCCTCACAAAATCGTGACTGGAAGGCAGATGAGAACACCCCTAATGCCTCCATATCTAGTTAGAAGTGATGCTCAGTCAACTGCAGATGTGTTTGGAAATGAAATGCATGATTATTTGAACTGTATGACTTCCAGTTTTTCTGTCATTTCAGGACAGTTGCAGTGACAAGGGTGCAGGGCAGTACAGAACACAGAAGGAGATGCTTCAGCAGATCAATTTAAAGAATTACGTCTTCCCCAACTATTCACCGGAGATGAGGTCCTAATTCGGAACCACACTAGAAAAAGGTGGGACGAACCTCGTTTCAATGGACCATTCGTGGTTGAGGACATCAGGCTGTCTGCTGTCAAAGTGCAGGGCAGGCGTGCTTGCATTTTTCTTGGTGATATAAAGATCTTTTCTGGAACGACCTCTCTGCCCTCCGCACCCCACCAAGAAGCAAGTACAAGCATCGGGGAAGAACCACAGCACGTGCAGACGAAATCTATGATGAGGTAGAAGAACACAGAAGCTGATAAATAAAGAAATAAAGTCTTTTTGTTGGACTGTGGCTGTCTCAGACCCTTTTTCAAGCCATTTTTGAAAGGGTCAAAGGAAGCTGATTCAAGCACTCTGTGCTGATATATCAGAGTAAAAGAAAGGTATTTGTTTTAAAGCCACAGAGGAGCTTATTGACTTTGGGCTAAGGCATGATAAAGCCTTGATAAGAAGAGAGATGACAGACTCTGATTGTGGCTTTGATAACTGGAAGAGAGTGCAGTATCCTGATTCATTCCACACTGAGTTCTTGTTCAGATTTGGCCATGGTGTTATCCAATGACAATGTCTCAAGGATCATATTTGAAGTTTTTCTATATGTGCTGCGCTCTTATCCAGTGATCGTGAGGAGAAATTCTAATCTGCATACATTTCTGCAAGATCCTAAGAATGAATTAAGGAGGCTACTTGCAGCAATTATCGAACAAGTGTTGCAGTTACCTGAGTGTAGTGGGGATAGCACAAATGCCCCTGTCACCTGAGGCTGCACAGAGACTTGTCAATGTGGTGTTTTTTCGTCTGATTGAGGAATATCCACAACTTGTTGGCAGAGACACAGATGTACTCACGTTCCTAAGGGACCCCAGAAATACTGAAACTTTAACTGTGATCTTGGAGGTAATCATCATTCAAGTCAGGCGATATTCTGAGAGAACCCACAGGACGGTGATGTGAAACTTTCCTTCGAGGGACTCATTGAGAAGGTTGCTGACAAAAACAAATATTTCGTTTTATGCTGAAAGAAGTTCATCATGTCATCTGTCTTGAAGCAAATTAAAGGAGTGGACTGGGAATTGACTTATATCATGGAATTGGTATAGACATATTGAGAGCAGTATTCTTCTTGCTGGAGACATTTCTATTTTGCATGGTTAAGAACTGATTCCAGGAAAATAAAGATCAAGAGTTAATTTCTGTCATTCAGCAAGCAGACTGGTGGATCTAGAACGAGGGTGCCAATGCAGGACAGCAACTTCCAGAAGGAGTGCGTAATGCTGATGTATTAAAGAATTACTTTTTCCTTCCCTAGGCAATAAACTTGGGTAGTTCTAGTAGCAACTTTGTGATCCCGGATACAGAAAGTAATTCACGTTGTCCATGGAAGAGATGTTGTACATCCATGTACCTTTGCCTTATTTATGGATGTGTTCTGTTTATAATCATACTGCTTTCACTCAAAGTCCTCACATCCTACTACCTTGATATACATGGGGCTAAGACTCCAGTGAATCTTCCTAAGTAAAAGGAAGTAGCCATTGTGGCAACTAGAAAACGCCCAAGGCACTATGTAATTATTCCTATTCCAAAGAAAGATGACCCGTCATCTCAGTCTGAGATAAGCACCATTTCGCAATCACTCAAATACAAGAAAGGTTGTAGAAATGTTGCTTGGACACGAGAAGCAGGTCTGGCAAATTGGGCAAGATGAGAGGTTGCCAGACAAAGTGCCCGAACAAGTAATAAATGCAAATACATCTGATCCTGTGGTAAAGAACCCAAAGATAACTCCTAGAAGACAGACGTATATGGAGTTTGTGGATGACTTGTTTAGGCCTAAATGGACAGCTGAGCAAAGGAAACCTTCTGAACTTTCTCCCACCAAGGGAACATCCACAGGTGTACATCGTCCACTGACAGATGTGCCTATGATTTATCCAGAAACAAGGAGTTATGCTGGTATACTTCATGATATGATTCTGGAAGGTCACATGAGGAGAATGAGAACTAATAGAAACAATCACGAAGACAACTTTGAGCTAAATGATTACTTGGACAGTACGGCACACTTGGGAAATTACATTTGGTACCAACACATGAAAGAAGTAGGAGGAAGGACCTCAACAGAGGAGTGCTCTGTGTGTGCACTCATGCCATAGAGTATGGGGAAGTCCAAAATCTTCATAGATATCGAAATAGATGTCCAGACAGCTCATTGTCTTTCCACATAGCACTTTACAAAACCAGAGGCCAGTTTATGGGTTAAGATGCCTACCTCAAATGGGCAACTGAATGGACAGATCCAGATGAAGATGATTACGTGCAAGATAGTAAAACAAGAAACAGAGCTCATACCAAGAATCATGTGATCATATATGAGAAGCCTGGAGTAAAAGGAGCTGGAATTAGATGGGAAGTAAACAAGAAATTGGAGGTTGCCGGAAAATCAGCAGAAGACGCTCGAAGATGGAAGAATAGAGGTCAAATGCAGATCTGGGGATTTGTGCTATCACCCCATGGTTGGGAAGAAGGAGTGGTAATTTGCAGAGGTTGGGTGATCATTGAATGCTACAAACCAGTTATCGACATTGTGCAGAATGGCTGTAAGTCATTGTGGCCAAGACTTGCAAAATTACTGACTTGGCTTGAAGACAGAGGAGGACCTCTGCAGGTTGTACCCTTGGACAGTTCAAAACTGTGCTTCAGAAATAATGGCACAAGAAAAGTTGGAGAGAATAAGAACTGTGGCCGGATCTTTGATGTTCCAGGAATGGTACATAGTACAGCAGTGATCATGGATCATTATGGGGCTTGTGCAGTCAGAGCCTATATCAAATTACCTGCAGACCGGGGAGGAATATGCACACTGGTGAATGTCCATGTTCCAGCATTAGTGATCCCAAAAGGTGATTTGCACATTGACAGGTTCCCAAAAGCAGATGCTGAGGAAGAAAAGGTCTGTGGAGCTAATCAATAGGATGAAGAGAGAGAACTACTTCTCAGCTATGTCAATAGAAGCCTTTGCTGCCATAGCATATGAACACAGACTGTGTAGCCAGACCTCATCTGTGTTTTCATTGATCTTCACGCCTGCTGTTCAGGTTGGAGCAAACACCAAGTGGTTACAGATAACCAGGTGGGAATTGCTGCAGACAATTAACACTACAATAAAAGGATTCAATGCAATAAGAGAAGAGCTGAGAGCCATAAGATTGATGACTCTTCAGAATAGATATGTCTTGGACATGATCCCAGCGATGGATGGAGGTGTTTGTGCAAGGATTGGAGAATCATTTTGCACATTTATACCTTCTCATGATGACGAGAATGGAACACTGACAGTGGCCATAGACATGCTGACAAAACTCCATGACCAGATGATAGAGGAATTAGAAGACATTGGTGATGATAGTTGGTTTGGATCACTCTTCTCTTGGGTCCCACAATGGATGGCAGACATCGTTAAGTTCCTTGGAGACCTGATAGTGATGATATTGCTTGGATTTTGTGTAATCAAGATAAAAATCTCACAATGCAAGAAGACAGCAAAAAAGGCCACGGGGATGAAGATCATGATCAATGTTGAATCAGGATTGAAGCCCAAAGATCTGACAGACAAAGAGATCAGAGACTTTGTGAAGGCTAGTACCCATGAGGGGACAAAGTTCCTGTATCCAAAGAATCATATGAAATATGTGGGAAGATGGATCTACTGCAGTCCAAGTGGACAGTGCCAGCGTATGACATGGAATAAGGATGAAAATGTGAAGACAGCAGGATGCCTGAAGGGAGTCATCAAGATATGGGTCCCAAAGACATTTTTCTTCAGGCCAAGTTGCATGGACATAAAAGATGATGTGGAAGTGGTCAATGAATTGCCCAGAGGGGAGAGTGTAGAGAAGGAGCCAAGTACCCCCACCTCAATCAACCCGTCCCTTTTACCTGTATTCTGAAACAAAAGTATGAGACATATACAGAACAGCTGAATCAATAAAGAACAGTCCAGTCCCAGTGAAAGGACCAATACCTAAGAGAATCTGGGAGCCAAGGTACCCATTGAGAAAACCATATTTACATACAACGAAATATGATGGCCATATGAATGAAATCCCTGAAGAAACAGAACCAATAAACGGCAAGGATGAATGGTAGGGGTACCAGCCACTGCCAAAATATACGTTATATGAAGCTGAAGATGAAGTACATAACAGGATGCAGTGATCAAAGAATGCAGAGATTCTATAAGGCATCAAGAAAGCTATAAGGATAAGTGACATCTTGTGATCAAGGTGTAGAAACATATGCCACAGAAACAGATGAAGATATTAAATCATTTTACACATGTACAGATGCAGAAGAAACGCAAGAAGCAAAGTAATCGTGATGCTAGCTCTAAGCTTATAGTAAAGTAGATTGCGGCAAGCACCACCGTATACATATATAGGAATAAGAAGATTATTGATGTTTCCACTAAACGTATTAAGCAGGTGGGACATTAGCAAAAAAGGCCTCAGTTCAGTGTGTGGCAGTTTTAAAATAAGACATTGAATTACAGAAGCAGAACTCAAAAAGGCGAGGTTGGATGAGCCTCAGGAAGCCAAGGTCTTATCAAACTGGAGTAAACTGACTTTGGATACAAATTGTGTGAAAGAGCAAACCTCCTGGTCAGAAAGAGTGAACATAACATGGAAGACGTCAGAGGACTAGTGGAATAAAATATTAAATACACAAAAAGGCTTAATTTTATGGTCTCTAGACACATGGAAGCATGAAGTAGATGAACAAGACGATCACACCTACGCATGGAGGCAGACTGTGTTGCTCACTCCCTAATTTACTCAGAGCTAAGAACACTCTCAAGGACGAAGTTCAAAAGCCTAATTGACAGTAGACCACTGAGGTGATGATGGATTGATTTGCTAATTGGTGGGAAGCTAAGTTAAGGCAACCTCACCAGCATCTGGACGGCCAGCCAGCAAGCTGCGTAGGTGGAAAAATACTGAAGATAGACAGAGTGCCAACCAATTGTAAAGGACCTGCATATTTAGGGGTCCTATAGTGTGAAAACCAATGGAACGTCGTGTATTTAGTGACGTTCATAGTGGTCAGTTTTAGAGGAGGGATTAATTGCCCACATGATGTTAAATAACCAATCACATAGTTACACTTTTTTAGACTGGTATGGATAATATACTTAGATGTTCACGCAGAGCCAATCTCTCCCTCTGTTAGGTTTCTGTAGTTTGCCACGTAGGATGATGTTGGTAACACGTAGGTTAGACATCAGCGATGACACATTTTGCTTAGGAAAATACAGTTTTTTCTTAAATATGTTGAGAGTTGAAGATCGAGCGTTCGCATTGATGTTCGTTATGCTCCCTGTTTTAGATACTTGATATTAAAACAGTCTACCCTGTGTCAACTTCCTGAGTCGGCTGTATTATTTGGTGTATGAGTAAGATCTGCATCCCCATCCAGCTCAAAGGTAATCAAAGGAGCTGGACAGTCCAGTTCAGAGCTCCTTTTGTTAGGCTTTGCTTTATTTTTGAATTTTGCAGACTTCTTATTCATTTGAGAGGGCTCCATAAGATCGATTGTTTTACCCACAATTTGAATGGTTACTGCTTTGTTGGCTTGATTAGAGTTTTGTGGCATTGCTATCATAGAGCACACTGCCTCACCATCATGATTAACAGGATCAGCTCACGTTATAACAGCTTTGGGAGCCCAACCCAAATATACCTCTGATTATGGATTAGGAGGCAATGATTGCAATCTATTGTCCAATAATTCAAATTTTAAATTGATGTCACTGAAAGCCAAGGTATGTGCCCTTACTTCAGCCCATATGTTGTCATAAAGTTCTACAAACACACTCAACACCAAGTTGAGTGCGGAGATCATAGGATGTGCAAGCGTAATCCTTTTATCCATATCTCCAGAGGTATGCTGTAGATGCACACCTTCCCTCTTACTATAATTCAGCCAAAAAGAGTCCACACATCTTGAATAAATCAGCTCAGTTAGCATAGTGGGGGTCTCAGAGTGTGAATCTCCATGTAAAGGGGAGACCAACACCTCATAAAGTAGCCCCGACCTCCTCTAGGGTCATAGCTCGGCAACCAATTTCATCAGCTGCCTCAATAAAGCTCTGGTTATTGATACTGGAGTGTTCCATCACTACTAATGCACAATGCAAGTTCACAGGTCTAATTTCAGTACTGATTCCCGAGTGCAGAAAGAAATGTATGATTTTGTGACCTGCAACTGGAGTCATTCTTGCGAGTTCCAGGTGTTTAAGTTTCTCTCAGGATTTTTTCACTTCTCTCTGGTTTATAGGTGGTATAGATACATGGTTGCCCAAGCTAATGAATAGTTCAGAGACCAAATCCTCTTCGGTACAGAACTCATGATCGCAGGTAGGGGGACAACCCCCAATTACGTCCTTCGAAGGAGACTCTGTGCATTCTAGCTCCAAAGACACATCTTTACTCTCCACTAGGGGTAATGAATGCCTAAAGAGAACATAATTCATTTTCCCAGTCATAGTTACATTTTCACACTGCAGAGAAATAGTAGCCAACTGCCTGCTTTCAAGGAACATCACTCAAATATCCCTCATGTTTCACTATTTCAAAAATACCCACAGTGTCAAAGTGCGTTGGAATGAGTAGAGCACATACAGCATGTAAAAGTACAGCAGTCAGTAACTTACAAGAAAGCCGGAGGTCTGAAAGATGGGGGGCACTTGTTTGAAGAATATTAGAACCGAAGACTTTGCCCAAACTTGACTGCCAGACCACCAAACTGCAAAACATTTCTCTGCACGTCTCTGTACTTCCTTTGCACGTGCTTTGCGCTGCATAATGGATTTTAACAGATTCAGGCTAGATTGGCCAAGTACAGAACTCCCAGACCAAAGTAGCTGCACCACAATAGTTTTAAAACATGTCAGCCGAGATACACAGTTCACTGCCAAACTGTCGGAACACATCTCTGCACTTCCTTCGCCATTTACTAAATAGATTTATTTCAGTGTCAGAATTGCGCAATTTCTTTTTTTATTATTGGTTTTGAAAAACCTTTAAAAAAGTGCAAAACAAGAATGCACACATCAATAAAACCCACACACTCCCTCCAAAACATCAACATCTATGTCATAATTTCCATCGATTGCACTAGATGTCCTGTTGAAGTTTACACAGGATCCCTAAGGTGGCAATTATTGCCACTTAGGATGTGGAATTCAGTTCAGCAAGACAGGTTTTCAAGTCTTTCAAGAACGTCACTAGCCCAAACATGATTTTTCGCTCTGAACCGTCAAACATAGATTGCCACCAGTCCTCGGCAGAGTAAGTTTGGCAAGCCCAAAAAAGAGGTCCAAACAATCTGGTTCATAGCGATCTAAACTTCGGGCGAAACAGAGTTAGATGTTTAAGCTTCTCAGTAGAATTTTCACAAAAGTGACAAGATAAGTTAAGATTTTCTTTCAAGTTCCAGGTTATGGTACGCTCTTTAGTGAGGTAAAGATTGAGTCTAAATTGTAGGAAGAGCAGTCTTGAGTTTTGATCTGGCGATTGGAGCAGGTTAGGCTGTAATGTGTCGTACACTCTTGCTTCCAAAGGAACATCCTTCATAAGGCGAGAACTTGCTCTATCTGAGCAAGTTAGATGCCAGTCTGCTCGCCATAACTTTAACTTTGCTTTGTCAGGGTTTTCCAACAGAACCGTGTAGTCTGGATCAGTGTTTGGCTTATGTAAGATTTTGAATTGTGGTGCCGGGTTTGTCAGAATGGTCTTCCTGTAGAGCGTTAACAGGTTCCAACACACTCTAGTGTGTATGGATATCAAGCCCAGTTCGTATTTTATGTTGCAAGTAGGGCAACCCTTGGGAAGATGCAAGGCTCTAGACCAAAAACTGTTCTCTAGTGTATTCCACAGATGATGTGGGCAGCCAAACATGTTTTCTGCACCATAGATGAGTGCCGGAATGGCCTTTTGGTGGTAGAAGTCAAGCATAGGTTTTATGGTAAATTTTCCACATTTTTTGTTGATGATGGCAGCTTGGCAGGCTAGCTGTTGACATTTCTTTTTTAGTTGCTTCGACCAAGGGACTATTGTTTATGTTAGAACTAATCAGAGAGCCCAAGTGCTTGATGTGGGATGATGTTCTTAGAGTAGTTTTTTTGAGAAGTCAGGCCTGTTGCGTGCATCCCCCTTTTTGAGTTGACAGGTTACGGAGGATCAGTATTTTGCATTTTGCTTGTTGATACGGAACCCGTATTTGCTGATGTATGTTTCCAGGGCATCCAGCTTGCGTTGAAGTCCAATAGGCGTGGCGTTTAGAGGATCAGGTCATCTGCATAAATAAGCCAGCCAATGTGCAATCCATGTATTTTGGGAGGAAAAGCTACCACCACGTTAAATGTGTCTCCAATGTCTGAAATAAAGAGATTGAATATAATGGCCGCCAAAGGGCAGCCCTGTTTAACGCTTTTGTAAATTTTGATTGTTGATGATAGAGTGCCTCCTTGGTCCAGTCTAATTTTGATGGTTGTTGTTAGGGAGAATTCTCTGTTTAGGCTGAATTTCCTAACCTAGTGAGTCCCCCAGCAGCTTTGCTGGATTTTTGGGGTTTATTTTTTTCTCCTGCCAAGAGTGAGACTCTTTTACCCTCACTCTTGGACATGATCTAAGTGTGTTTCTTTGAATCTAGATGTGTTTAATGGGCTATGGGGTCTTTTACCCCATAGGGTTTCATGTGTTTTTGTGATGTGTGTTACACAGCACCCTCCGTGCAGTAACACAGGGGTGTCATAGTGACCCCCAGTATAGACTCCATACCCTGGGACTGACTACTGTCTCCCAGGGCATGTAAAGTCACCATTGACTTTACTAGTCTTAAATTCTGAACAGAACCAGTACAAACCATCATATTGTGGACGTACTGGTTGGGGCAATTCGATTGCCCCAGGGTCTGTTAGTCGAGGGGGCACGTCTCCGTCCACCATGATCGAGTTTTGGCTGGTGGCAGTGGATACTACTTTTTATATTCAACCGCGAATATTTTCCTATGGGATTTCCCATTGTTTTAAGCTACTATCTTTATTTAATTATTTAAGGTAGCCTCGTACATACCGCCGGTTTATTTAATTAATATTAATTCTGTGGTTGGTATTTTTTGCCAAAACTTGATTCTAAAATGGCGTCTGTGTTCTCTTCTGTGACTCCAACCCAAGTCGAGCCCTTTGTTCCACTTTTTGGCGGGCTTCTCCACAGAAGCCCTCCAAAGTGGTGCCACTATGTCTGAGGTACTTAGGAGGGGTGGAGGGGAATTTAGGCACCCTGGACTGAGTTGTCTAGGCAACTCGAGTCGCACTCCGTCCTGATTGGCCCAAGTGGTGAGCCGGCCAGCTCACCACTTAGCATGTTTAAGTGACAGCTAGGCTGAGTGAATGGGGGTTTGCTGCATAAAAGCAGGGCTTTGGAGACTGAAACTTCAGAAGTCGCCACAGGACCTAAGAATCCGATGAGGGAGAAGCTGAGCCGACCTGCCACGACACCATGACCGGTGGAGCCCTGCTGGACCGTCTCACCACTTTTCCCAACGACAGAGGAGATCTCCCGCCGGAGAGTCTTCTTCCTTTGACTGGTGGGGATAACCAGTTTCACCGTCTTTTCGCTTTCCCGATGTATCTCGTGGCCGCCTCGCCCGTGCTAAGCACCCCGGCAACCGGGATACCACGTTTTACCACGACCGCGAGATAAAGGTACCACCTTTTACCGGAAAACTCTGCGGCTGGTTTCTGCCCTGGTAGTGCAACGACCTGCATCTTTCCTCCATGTCGAGATCTCCTCTTCCCCTGGACGACGACGTAACTTGCAACCACTACCAGGAACAACTGCCACCGCTGGAGGATCCTTCCCACTTAAGGTACCGTGTCCCGCCTGGCTTCCCTTGCAACCGACTGTACTGGGTAGATTTAGCCCCCAGCTTTCGAACCTGGGTTAGCCTGGGACACCTTGGCTAAACTTTCCTAAGCCTCTCTAAACTCTTTTCTGAACCCTCTGCAAGACTTTCTAAGCCTAGTGTAACTGTGTGATCTTGGGCGCATTTGTGCTCTGCTCTCTCTAAGAGTGGGCCCAGCCTTTGGACTTTGGCTCACCAGTGACTTTTTGCTCTCTGCCTTGCTAATAGTGTTCCTGAATCGTAGAGTGGTGTAACCCTGCATATTCTGTCTTTTTCCCTCCCTTTTTCACAACCTTAGTAGAGTGCAATCTAGTTAAGCGCTCACCTCTGTATGAAAATAAGTGGTGTCTTACTGTGATTTTCTAATAAGGGAAAAAGGGGTGTATATATCATAATAGTAACTGTGTTTAGAATATTTTACAATAAGAGTGCTGGAGTGTTTCAACTGTGTGTTTATAAATAAATAATTATATACTTTGATACCAAAGCTCTGGTCAGTGTTTGCTTGTATTATTGTATCCGAGTGCCTATTGAGTATACTTTGCATACTGCCTAACTCTTCTTGAGGGAAGTCTGACTGCTCAGCCACAGCTACCAGGTAAATCTGGGTGGTACAGACTGCTACCAAGTGGGTTTACTGCTAACACCTGTAGTCTTAAATCTTTTGCAGTGGTCCTTAAGGGAACTGCACAGGTTTCTGCCTAACAGTTGTGTTGGAATGAAGTTCCTTTATTGCAGCGAGAATGCTAGATGGACACTTCCAGACTTCCAGTTTGTCCCACAAGGTTTGGCGGTCAACACCGTTGAAGGCATGGGAGAAATCAATTGCTGCCATGTAAATTTGAGAATTAGTTTGGATGGTTTCCATTTTTAGTAAGTTCAACAGAAGAGTGTTAAGGCCACATCCGACGCCTTTCACAAAGCCAGCTTGACGACCGTCAATATAGTTGTTTTCTGTTGACCAGTGTTGCAGCATTTGTTGTAACTGGCTTGCGTAGATTTTTCCCAGTACGTCGAGAAGGGCAATGGGTTGGTAATCTTTTAGATCAGACATGTTGCCTTTTTTAAAAATGGGTACGATGATGGCACTTTTCCATGATTTAGGTGTGGTACATTTGGTTGTTCTTCTTTCAAACAGCGTGACGCAGAAGTCTGCCCATGCACCAGGATTTAGTTTTATAGTATAATTTGTGAGGCTGTCAGGTCCCTGGGCTCCCGAAGCACGAGATTTGTTTATTAAGCTCAGGATAGCAGCATTGTCAAACTTCAACTCCCAAGTCACCAGATTTTCAGAAGTTCCATCAGTTTCAACTTTGTTAGTGCTGAAAAGTTCCATATAATATTTCACCCAAATTTCTTTAGAAATGGGTGAGGCTTGTAGCGTGTCCTGATGTGCAGCAAGGTTGTTAATGAGGCTCCAGAATTCTGAGGAGTTCTTGTTCTTGAGTTTTGTCAGCATCTCCTCTGAGTCGTTCTGTAAAAGACTGCGTTGTGAGCTTTACTCCAGTTCTTGTATTTCTGCATTACAAGTTTTTTTTTTGCGTGGTATTGACCTGGATCTTCACGAGATAACTTTCTTATCTCACCACGCAACAAACGTTTATGCTGCAACACTTGGATATCAAACTTGTGTTTGTGGCAGAACTTGCGCTGTTTAAGGCTCTCTTTATGTTCCGAGAATTGAGGCAAAAGATGCTGGTATTCTTTCATGTCGGGTTCTGACGTCAAGCTGGATACAATGGAGTTAACATCAGTAGTTCTGAGCGGCAGTCTTATCCTGCCAGAAAGAAAGGAGACAGCATGAGGCCATGTTAATTGTGTTGGGGTGTTTTGGATGTTAAATGTCATCTTGAACATGTCGTGGTCGCAGTGTTCCATCTTGGTGACCTCTAAACGACTATCCTTTGGTAAAAAAGACTCAGAAACAAAGAAGTAGTTCAGTGTTGAGCACTGCTGATCTCGTCTCCATGTAGGATTAGCTGGAATGTCACCAGACAGGTTCCCGTTCAGAAGTGCCAGATTACGGGAATCCATTTCTGCACACCATCTGCGGGCCGCTAGGTAGTTTGTCTTCCTTCTGTGTGGCTTTGAAATGGTGTTGGTGTTAAGGTTCAGACAATCGATGTTTAGATCTCCACATATTATTATTTTTGCGGCACTTGAGTTTTCCAATATTGCGTCAACCGTCGTGGTCACATGATCGATAAATGGAGCAATTCCTGTGGCGGTCTGATTCGAATATAGGTTGATGATGTGTAGGAACTCATGTTTGCGAGATCCAAGTATCATTACTTTGGCGGTCTGAATATAAGGAGAGACGTTATTTGTCTCGATAATTCTAAGACCCGATTATTTCTTTACAGCAATTAGAAGCCCAGCCATTGGTCTTCCTTTTGGCTGTTTAAGCACGGGATTTAGAACTATCACAAACAGTGGTAAAGTAGGGCATTCTGATAGCCTTGTTTCCTGTAGACATACCAAATCAAGGTCATACATCCATGGTGTGTGAAACAGGTGAACAAAGCCACGGGTGTTCCAGGATCCAAATATCAAAGACAGGCTGTCTAACGATTCCTGACGTTACTTGCCCTGTTTCTTATTAACAGCAGAAGAAAGCCATGCCCATTATCCACTGTCAGATGTACATGTTGTTGAATCCTCCTGGACAACCGTGTCAGAGTTTCCGCAAGTGCCCTCGAGACCTTTTTTGTGATTTTAGAGTTTGTCATGTCGCTTTTGATGCAAATCTGGGTTGCATCAGGGGTATGAACACAAGGGTGAGGTACATCCTGTGTTGACAGCCTTAGCTGGTGGTTTGAAGGCTTGTTGGCTTTGTAGTAGCCATGAGTTACCTTTGGTAGTTGAATGTCGCAGTTAGGTGCAGGAGGCTTCCTAGCCACAATTTGGCTCGCTTTTCCTCCATTGTCAAGAAGGAGGTGCCCATGTGTGTGTTCATGTTGGGAGCCAGGATGACGGAATTCACTAAGGTACAGGTTCTCTGGCGTTTCAGTGATAAGGGAGCTCTAGGTAAGCTCAGAGAGCAAGGGCTTGGCTGGAGTGTTACTGCTTGTGTTTTAAGGAGCAATTTCTGTCGAGTCAAAGGCTGAGCTCTTTTTTGGGAGTGCCTGCTCGGTTTGTGGGTCCTCTTCTTCGTACTCGTATGTCAATAGATTGACCAGGTCAGATTCGTCGTTCTGAGACCCTTCAGTAGCAGTAAAGTCGACATTTGGGTTTATGGCTTCACTCGCCACTTTTAGTATCTGAGAATTAGGTTCCTTAAACCCAGTGTTGTTGTGGACAGTTAGGTTTACAGTTTTTATGTTTCGCAGGAATTTTCTGGAACCGTTCCCACGCTGCATTTTTGCAGCTGGTTGATTTTTAGATTTTCTTTTGGTTGCTTGTGTTTTTCCAAAGGCAATGGTGGAGGTAGGAATCGCTGGGTGTTGAGCTCCTTTGAAGATGTCAAAAACCACCAGGTTTTTAGAGGAGCTAACGTCTGCCAGGCTTGATACGTCATTGCCGTCTTTTACGCTTTTGCTAGTAGTCAGAAGGGCACTGCTCGAAGAAGAGGCCGTTTGAGGATTTGTGAGGGCAGGGTTGCTAGTTTGGGGACTGTTTGCCAACGCTTCACCAAAGGAGGGTATGTCATGCACTGCTGAGTCCTCTACAGAACCATCTAGCACAGCTGGTTGAGCGTTTATAAGGAGGCCTACATGGGGAAGGTCAGCAGGGCCACTGGCACTAGCTGTAGTTTTTTTGTTCTTGGGTTGAAGATCTTTAGATGTCAAGACGGCTGCAGATGAGTAGCAAGACGATCTTCATCTTTTCAGTAGTATACCTCTCAAGTTCTATCGAGCTTAACGGAAGCTTGTTGGGGCAGCTCATCCTGTCGTGTGCATGCACCATGGAATCCGCGATCACATTCGGCTCTAGGTGAGGGAGCCCAGAAAGCTCTTGCGTATCAGTTGAGTCACGGGTTACAGAGGGCATTGCCGTTGTTTCAGGGTCAGTTGTGGCAAGCTTGGTGTTGACTGTGGTTGAGACGTACACCAGTTCTTTGTCTTGTGAGTCAGCGCCAAGGGGACGTCACTCGTCGTCAGTGTTTTGCATGAGGTGCTCAGGCTTTGTCCTGAAGAGTTTCAGCGCTTTTTTAGCCCCTTCAGAGAGACGTTTTTTGTCTTTGTTGTTTATTTTAGTTTGGCCAGAAGTAGTGTTGATCATGGACTCCGTTTTGCTACTTAAAGTAGTTAGATCTTCTTTGCAAAGGATACCCTTCATCTCAACATCAGTTAGTTTAGTGTTGAGGACTGTAGTCAGCGCTGTAAGATCTTTGATATTTTCGTTAATGTGTTTGTAAAGTTTTATGAAAGGAGCAATGGATATGGTCATTGATGCCATGATAGTCGCCTGAAGATCTCTGGCCAAGGTTGAGTCTCTCGGGGTCATAGAGTTCAGATTGGAGCTTGCCTGTTTGTGCAGATGATGACGTCTGCTTGTCCTGATTTTCGGGTAGGGATGTTCCATTATTGAGGAGTCGGTGAGTGAAGTGTCCGATAAAGAGCAGTCTGTGCTCGGATGGTCAGCGGCTCTTGAGGTTTGCGGTCCAAGCTCAAGTGCTATGGGCAAAAGGTCATTTTTTGGTGAGCACTGAGTAACTCGAGAGCCATATTTCGGCTTTTTCCTCTATGAGCATTGCATCGTGTAGGAGCTGCTCGTGCGGTTCCTCCTACGTTTGGCACCAGCAAGGTCTCTAGTTATAGGTTTCACAAGGTCAGGACCAGCAGTCAAACCATAGGTTGTGTTCGTTTGAGGGGTAAAAGTAGAGTTTACGTGGGCTGCAGTTTCTGCTCAGTAAATTTGCTGAGCCTTGTTGATCTGGGCTAAATCAGATAACAGCTTGTCAGCAATGTCCAGTGAGTTGCAGCGATTTTCCGTGATGTGTGTAGGAAGCGTTGCGCTTGTGGATTGTGGGTAATAAAGTTGGAGGAAGCAAAGCATATTGATTTGCCTGAGAGTCAGAAATCTGTGTGCCATCTGGGAAAACGTCACTGTAGAAACCATCAGCGCTCTCCAGGACGTTAGCCGAAGCACTGAGGTATATTGAGCGGCCGGGCTTGGGTGCAGCTATAACTGAGGCCAGATCCAAAATTGTAGGTTGATCATGCTCCACACTACGGTCTGAAAGTATTTTATTAATGATACGTGTCTGCTCTGTCAGCCGTCCAGGTGGGGAATGGACAGGCAGTGTTCCAAAGACTCCACATTGTCCGGTTCAGCATCGGAGTAGATATGACACCCTCTTTCCCCAGCGCCGACCGAGACTGCGTCTCATAGTTTCGCTGCACCCTCAGATAGTTGAGCTGGAATCAAGTTTGCAGCCAGATCGAGCATTGCGCTTTATTTAGAAGAGGTAAGTTCAGGGGCTGTGTTTGGGTTAGTGACCTTAATGGGCATATCGTTTGTCAATGTCTCACTTTCACTTTCGCTATTGGCGCGGCATGTTTGTGATGGCGCACGAAGTATGGAATCTACGCGTTCATCTGCGTCTGTTACTTGGTCTTGGCGAGCTCGGTGTTGATGTGAAGCTGGTAAACAGGATGCGTCCTGCAAATCCTCGAGGGGTTTCATCCTTTTCAGTTGGGCCCGTGTTTTGAGAGATGTCTGCGCTGTGACTGGGACATCCGGCGTTCTTAATAGACGGCTCATGGTCACTTGCTACAAGCGGGAAGGGAGAGGAAAGGGGGGAACAGGGAGAGGCGGGTGCAGGAGCTGCTAGGCTGCTCGGACTCGTTATTGTTTTCTCCAGCTAGCCTCCAGGTAACTCCAGGCAACTCCACTTTGACTCCATTGCGCAATTTCTGCTTAGAATGATAGTTAAATCAAAAGGTGAAACCGATACCAACATGGTTGGTGAAAGGAAAGAAATATGTGAATCTATGAGAAAACCGGTAGAAGAGAACAATATTCCATGAATGGTGTGCCTTAATGCATGAGACGGAATATTTACCAGCTGAGAAAAGCCTGTGTAGCTCAGGGAATCTAAAAAGGATTGAGTCTGTTTGTTCTAAGAAAAAGTCAAAAACAAAACCTATTTTTGGACAGATAGGGATTATTGTGTTACCATTTCTGATTATAAAAATAGAGATCATAAATTGGGGATCTACATAAAATAATGAGATACAGAGAAAATATTTTGGTCATATTACATTTGGGATGACATAATCAGCATCTTTATATTGGGAAAAGAAGATGTTCCTTGAAATTAGATGAGTTTTAATAAGAATGAAAGCAATGCCATCACCAGGTATTTATTGACAGTTTTGCACACATGCATTCTAATGATGTAGAGGATAGCTGGGCTACAATCTGGTAGTAGATCTGTATTTGATACTTGGTTTTTACGGATGGGAGATGCCTTTGTTCAGTCACATTTTAAAATGTGGTCTAGGGAATCATTAATTCAGGGATTAACTATGTGTAAGGTATTCTTTTTCAAGCATTTTATCAAAATGAGACGAAATCAAAGAGAGGAGAAGAGGTCTCATCCGGGTACCCCTATGGGATACGGATGCGTAGAGATAAAATTGACTCATACGGGACTTGATATGATATGATATTTTATTTATATCGCTCTCATACACAAGTGTTTGAGAGTGCAACCAAGCAAATGGAGGAGAACAAGGGAGAACAAAAACGACCTTACTAGGTCCAGTGACAATAAGAACGTGCAAGTGCATGGAAAAGGGAAAAGGCGGAAAGTGTGTGGAAGGGGAAGAAGTGAAAGTGCGGAACAGAGGAGAGAACAGAATAAATAATAAGTGCAATAAATAAATTAATAAAGGCAGTGAAAAGTGGTAATGCAGCCAGCAAGTGGCAAGTCCATGATTAGTCAGATAGGGTATATCTGATAAGTGCAGAAGAAGAATGGGGGCTGTATGGGTACAGATACAGATCCCTGTGCAAGGGGTGGCCCGGGGGAAGTGCAGGAGGGAGGCAGATTGATCAGGATACCTGGGTCCGAAGGACAGAGGGTGGCCAGGTGAACAGTGCTGAGAGAGAAAAACAGATCAGCAGGGGTGAAGAGGGGCAAAGGCAGAAGCAAAGAGGAAGGTCTTGAGGTGCTTCCGGAACCGGAGATAGTTCTCCTCAACTTTCAAGGTGGCTGGGAGGCTGTTCCAAAGAGAGGCCCTGGCCGAAGACAGAGATCTGTCCATAGCTCGTTTCTTTTAAAAACAACTGACCCTGAGGGAGTTAGAGGTAGAGGATTGAAGGGCTTGAGAGGGGAGGAATTTACAGAGGGATAGTTGAATATATTTTGGGCCCAGGCCCCAGAAAGCCTTGTGGACAATGCAGCGGGTTTTAAATGTAATCCGTGCATCCAGTGGGAGCCAATGAAGGGATTTCAAAGATGGAGAGATACGATCCCAGGGCTTGAAGCAAAGGACAAGTCTGGCAGTCCTGTTCTGGATTAGTTGTAAAGGGCGGAGAGTGGAGGCAGGTAGAAAGAAAAAGGCTGTTACAGTAGTCCAACCTAGAGAGAACCAGAGCTTGGGAGACAGTGAGCTTCTGAGGGAAGGAGAGGAAAGGCAGAGTACCTCTAAGGAGGTGCAGTAAGAAGTTCTACTTTTTAGAGACGTCAGGGATGTGTGCGGAGAAGGAAAGTGTGGGGTCAAAGATGACCCAGAGATTCTTAGCCTCGCAGGTAGGGGTAGGAGGAGGGCCAACGGAGGCCAGCCAGAGAGTGAGGGGAAAGGATGGTGACGGTGTACCAATGAGGAGGATCTCAGTCTTGTTGCCATTTAGACAAGGATCGTTGGCGGCACACCAATTTTGAATGGCGATTAGGCAATCAGAGATGAGGGAAGGAGAGGAGATGTCTGTCTGAAGGAAGCCTGAAAATGAGTTGGGTGTCAACAGCATAGCACTGGACATTTGAGCAGAAAATGGAAAGGCAGTAGGTGAGAGTTTACAGGTATTGGTTGAAAAGCCAGGGCGAGAGGTTAGACCCGTGGGGAACACCACAGGTAGAGAGGGAGCTAGAGGATAGGAAGGATCTAGAGGCAAAATAATGGTTACAGAAATCGGCAAGGGCCAGAGTGAGGGTGTCGATGTGGTCCTTAATGGATTCAGAGGAACAGGGATGGACCTGTTTTGATGAGGCTTTCATAGATCAGACTTTCTAGCAAACCCATGCCGGGAGAAAAGAGGAATGGAGGAGAAAGAGGGAGGGTGGTGGGGGAGGGAGGCGCAACAAGCTGGGAAGGAGAGGGGAGAGGAAGGGGGGCGGAGGAGAGGATGGACAAGATGTCCTGGGTTTTGGAATTAAAGTGAGAGGCAAGGGCATTGCAAAGAGCCTAGGAGGTGAGAGGAGGGGTGGAGACTGCAGTAGGGTTATCCAGCCCCCTGCAGATTTTAAAGAGTTCAGCCGAGTTGTTGGATGCCGCAGAGATGCAGGCTTGAATGTGGCCTCTCTTTTTGGAGCAGAGAGAGAGACGTCATTGCCTTTGAAGCAAGCGGCAGGCCAGTTTGTCAGAGGATGTGCAGGAAGACCTCCATTTCCTCTCAGCCCCCCTTCACTTGCGTTTAAGTGTAGCTAGGTCAGAGTCATACCAGGAATTACACTTGGATTTGAACTTCAAACAGATCCTCATGACAGGGGCAAGAATATCAAGAGTAGTAGAAATAGAGTAGAGCAGGGAAAGGGCTGTGTCAGGGTGTGAGTAAGCCTGGGATGTGGGAGGGGGGGAAGGTGGCTGCAAAAGCCTCGATTGACACAAGCTTCAATGGCAAATGTCCGAGAAGGTGGGTGGCAATCTAGGGGAAGGCTTGGCTTGGGGGGAGAGATGGACAGATGAGAGGAACGGAGGCAGTGATAGCTCCAGGAGAGAGGGGTGGTGGGGGAAGTAGAGAGCGGGAGCCCAGAGGAGATCAAGGCATCAAGTGTGTGACCAGCAGAGTGAGTCGGGCCACAGGGGAGGATAGAGAGGGAGAGAGGGATAGAGAGGGAGAGTGAATCCTAGAGGTTGCGAAAGAGCGCCTATGAGGAACAGGGAGAATCAAGATGGATGTTGAGATCACCAAGGAGGAGTTGAGGCCAGAAGGGAGGAGGAGAGGTCTTCCCACTCAGAGAGAAAAGAGGTAATTTGACCAGGGGGCCGGTAGAGAGTAGCAATAGTGAGAGAGTGTTTAGGAGAGAGAGAGCCTGCAGACAAGGCATTCGAAAGAAGAGTAAGTCTGAGTGGGCATGATAGAGCAGGAATCCACTCAGGGAAGATCAGGGCTACCCCCCTCCAGGCGGGTTGAATCTGGGGGCGGAGACGATCTTGTAGCCGTCAGGGAGGAGAGTATCAAAATTCGTGACAGATATGGCCGTGAACCGGGTCTCGGTAAAACCGAGGACATCAAGGATAGGTTCTTCTAGGAGGTGGCAGAGGTCAGAAGAATGTTTGACAGCAGAGCGAGAGTTGAGAGTTGCAAGATGAAGAAGGATGCCATCCTTAAAAACCTTCCGGAGAGGGATACAAATCAGGGGTATGCTATTAGGCAAAGTTTGAATGCACTATTCTCTGGGAACACTACAAACAACTATGACTACAGGTATAGGTAACTCAACCTTTGGTATAAGATTGTACTACAGTTTTGGTAACTTGTTGAGCAGCCAGGCTTTTCTCAAGAGGGGAAATTTGAGCTGTAGTGGAGTTACACAAAGATTCACAGTTACAGGTATTAAAATAAACTCTTACACTCAAGGTTTCTTGCATGAACAATTAATAATGTATTCATCAGTGGGTTATAAAGCCTTCTTTAGAAGGAAGCAATAGAATAGTAACACACAAATATACTTCAGTACTGTACACTTTGAGTTCCTGAATCAAACAAGGCCCTTTTGGGATGGCCCACAGACACAACCAACACCCACAGGTGACTTCAGTAACAAGGGTGCTGGGGACATTAATACCTTACGGTTGGCATTCAGAATACTTTTTAAAAGTTGGTAAAAGGCAAAGGTTATTAGAACACAAAAGATTACAAATATTCTTAAGCAGTGCATATACTTTTAGAGTTCACTAAAAGAGTCATTCAATTCAATAGGCTAAGCCAAAGTCAATGGTCAAAAGTCTTGGATAGGATAAAGCACTTCTGGTAAGTAATGGAAAAGTCTTTGCACAAGTTCATAGGAGTCTTTGACAAAAAGAAAAACAAAGGTCGGGCCACAAGCTGATTAGACTTGTGATTTGTGGAGTTACAATCGCTTCTACAGTAAGAGATAAGTTCTCTTACACTTGTTTTACAGTACCTTGATAAAGAAGAAAAGATGCAGCTAATGACTTCTGTTCCTGTGCAGATCTGCAGATCTCACTGTTCCAGGGCCTCAGTCGTGGGGACAAGAGGGAGGAGGTCGGGGGACTCCTGCACTGCACTGGAACTGTCAAGGCTGCCAACCGGCAAACTTTACTTTCAGTGGCTGTTTCGCGTTGCAGCTCCTTGCGGTACAGCAAATAGCAATAAGCACGGTTTCTGGGTGTCAAGGTGGACTGTTCTTACTTCTGGCGTCCCGTAGTCTGCTGAGGAAGCTCAGGTTTGGTCAACCCTGCTTCGTGGGAGTCCGCAGGATCTTCCGAAAGCTTTAGGCCAGCTAAAAAGTAACGCACACAATCTGGTGTCCCTGTCCCTGGCTATGCGGTTCCTGCAGCAACTCTGAGGAAATTCAACCTGTTCTGAGATGGATGTCGAGGTGGCTTCCTTTGGAGTTGATTGGTCCCACCAACTCAAAGGGAGAAGTCCTCCTTCCAGGGGCTTCTCTGTCGATATCCTTTTTGAATTTCTTCTTACCAGAATTAATGAGAAGGGAAGGATAGTTAATAGAGAAGCAGTTAAAGTAGATAGGAGAAACAGATAACACCATGAGCAAGTAAAGAGAGGATGGCAGTAGGAGAAATATGCAAGAAAAGTAGTAAGGAAAAGTCACTGGGTTAGCAGGTTACAATTTAGGGCAAAAGTAAAGTGAAAAACAACCCAGAATTGACTTTCATAGGCAATGCTTAGGCAACATAGATGAAATAAATTCGGAATGAGTTAGAGGCAGGTGCTAAGACGTGGGCATTTGAGAGCATACAGGGAGACCAGTTGGAGCAAGCAGAGGGAAGAGTGAAGAGAAAAAGAAAGGGTAGGCAGAGGAAGGGAAACTAACCCATGGAGAGGGAAGCACTAGAGTCTTAGTAGTCCAGAGTCATTTCTGCGTGAGCTGGCTGCTCCAAGGGTATGCCCAGTTGTGATGGTAGGATCATGTAGCGTCCCAGTAGCGGACAGGAAAGCAGAAGAAGGGGTAGGCTAAAGACCGCCGGTCCCGGGTTGGTGGATTTCAAGACCCAGCTGGCCAATGGTGAAAGCAGGAGGCACCAAAAGGAGGGCACTGCAGTGGCCTCTCACCAGCAAACAAAGCCGTTGGACATGATGGAAATGGCCTGTGAATGGCAGCCGTAGAATGTCTCAAGGCTGCTGATCATTGCAGTGAGCCTCAGTAGCAAGCCAAAACTAATTAGCAGATATTACGCTAATCAGATGAAAATGTACTGATGAAAAAGGCACATTTTCAGTCAAAACTTATTTTTTTGCAAATAGTTTTTGACACGAATAGCACAAATCCAGTTGGTGCAACCAGCACAGTCAGCATGTACCTTATAAGTGCATCAGGGCGACAGGCACGATCTCCATAGTGCAACTGCAGGGAGAGAGGGAGCACTGGACCTTGCGCTACGATGTTGAA
The DNA here is from genome assembly GCF_040938575.1 of Ambystoma mexicanum. Classification (NCBI taxonomy): domain Eukaryota; kingdom Metazoa; phylum Chordata; class Amphibia; order Caudata; family Ambystomatidae; genus Ambystoma; species Ambystoma mexicanum. The sequence goes on along the minus strand of NC_090929.1, from coordinate 304,973,845 downwards.
ATGCACAATCAGATACACACCAAGAACCAAGGAGGAGTGGGGGGGGTGAACCAGAAAAATAATGGTAGGCTTATTCAGGTGACCACACAACACAGGAACGTTTTAGCCAATCTGAATGCCCCATTACAATGACCTGGCAATGGCCATATTAGAGAGAAAGTTGGATCCTAAGCATGAGCGTAATTATAGAGGTTTTTGCCCCCCCCCAACTTCTGTGGCATGCCTTTTGCCCCCCCCCATATTTTGGAGGGAGGGCAGGGGAGCAGCAATCATCAATTATGTAATTGGACAGCGCAAGCCCGTCTGGGGTGTCCAGCAAGGCTTGCGCTTTCTCATTACATAATGCACATTCAGGGCCGTGTTGCCCTGCGTGGCTCAGTCCCTCACCCTTGCTGGCCTGACTCAAAGTCAGCAGCCAGGGTGCTGAACTGGGTGTTGCAGGGCCTGGCGCCTGTGCTGCCACGCTAGCAGCAGCACTTCCATGGGTCGCAGCACAGAGAATCTGCAGGATCATTCCAGATGCAGGAAACTCATCTATTAGAGCTCTGTCCAAGCACTCTGAGGCAAAATACATGCAAACATCCGAATTCTTATATGGATTGCACCCACACAAGTGACTTCACAGAAAAGGATTTTGCAAGGCGCATCATCAGTCTTTGATACTTGGAGGCACCATGGAAAGGACTTTAGAATTAGTTGCAATAAATAATCCAAGTGACAATTTTTTGGTGCAAAATACCTTAATTGCACTATTGTTATATGTGGAGCAACTCTACGGTCATTAGGCTTTTCCATTATAATACCATGATACATTAACATAAGCTTTGAAGTGAATCAGAGTCACTTGCAGAGCTGCAGATAAGGCACAATGTGATTAAATGATTTGCTCAGGATCACACACTTGGTTAAATGGTGAAACTGGGATGTGGACAATTTAAGCGACCGCGCACATCTTTCCAGGTTTAGTTGATATAGATATTATTAAGGTTTTTATTCAGGTCAAACAACAGTTTATTCACGACTTCTAGAGAGTTTCGTCTCTCGCTGTTGGTGTCAAAGTCGGTTGACGGTCCTTGTATAAGACCTTGGTGACTATCTGATCCTTTAGTTAACGTTTCAAAAGAGTCCAGAGATTAATGAAATACCTCATCATCATTTAGTGTGAGCACACTGTCAGTCCCAGTGCCCATGTTTAGATCTGCAGAACTCTTGAATGTGCTGAAGAATTGAGTCCTCTCCCTTTGTATCTCGCTTAGTTATTTTTTTCTTTTGTGTTTTGATGTTCAGTTTCTGGAGAAGAAATTAGACCATCTTGGGCTCCTTGTGCTTTGTGGCACTCCAGCATGTTTAAGTCCTTGTCCACGGTTCCTTCTTTACTGGGGCTTGAGCCGCCTTTGCGAGCTCTCCATGCCAACACACAGAGCTGGGGCACTAAAGGTGGGGTTGGCCCCATAGGTCTTGCAATCAGGTCAACATCACAGGGGAAAATGTGAGCAACCACACAGGATGAGCTGTTCGAACTGTCCGTCTTCCGAACTTCACCTCCCAATGCAAAGGGAGTCGTCGTTTCTGCCTGTGGGAAGGTACACATGACTCCATTCTGCGGGTTGTCAACTCCACCATTGTCATCCAGCGAGCAACCCAAATGGGTGCCGCACAAGGATTGAAAGTCCGGTCCTCAGACTTCATCACTGGTGAGCCCCTGGGAGCCGTGCAGAGGTACACTGGGCTCCGCTCAGCTAGTACGGAGGACAAGAGAGTCAATAAAGCCAGCAGTGGAATCAACGGAAAATGCAGGGGAAACGTCAATGGCAACATCATTGTCAATGGCTAGCTGACGCATATGAGGACACACAGTGAGTGTAGCATTGATGTTTTTAGCAAGCGCTCATACTTGGTTGACGGATGAAGGAGGTTATAACATGCCGGCACCAACTCCAGCTGAAGGGCAGCCAGCTTTAAGCGTTTCGAGCCTCCGCTGCGCTCGCGTTTTTGGTGAAACCACTGTCGTGTACCCAGCAGCTCATAACTGAGGGTTGATACTGCAAGCTGTCAAAAAGCCAAGCTTCCTACTTCCCGTTTCCACTGACTGCCACTGACTCCAATGACTTTGCTCGACTTCGCGACCGCTCTGCGGTGTGAGTCAGCATTTAAGAGTCACGCCCCCAGGCAGGGAAATGGAAGACACACTCAGCCAGCAGTAGCAGGGAAACAGGAAAAGCAGTCCTTCCAAGACTCGTGTCTCGGCTCCAATGACTCTGCTCGACTCTGCGTCCGCTCCGCGGTGCCAGTCAGCTTTTAAGAGTCACACCCCCAGGCAGGGAAAGGGAAGACACACTCAGCCAGCAGTATCAGGGAAACAGGAAAAGCAGTCCTTCCACAACGCGTGTCTCAGCTCCAATGACTCTGCTCGACTCTGCGACCAGGATTTAGGTTGTTTGATCGAGGTACAAGATCACGGCGGAATTGACCGTAGTCATTTTTACCTTGGTACAAAAAAAACAAACCCATGTCCCCCCAAACCACCAGTACACCCATATACCCCCGCTACTTACCATCCACTGCCTCGTCTGTACCCTGCAGCGTCCGATTCATCCATCTAACACTGGTCGCATCTGACTCTGCGGGGTCCCTTTTTCTTTTTTTTTGTTGGGTTCACTGCCACCAATGTTGAGGAAGCAGTGGACACCCCCGCAAACACCGAAGCCAAAAATACCGAACATGGGGAGCGGCGGGGGACACCCGCGCAACCCCAGCTCTTCATTTTCGGTACCTTTAGCTTTAAACCAATGGTGATGACGAAGTCAGTCAAATCTACCATTCGACCAGATTTTTTTCGAAGAATTTGGCCGAAATGATCCCTAAGACCCACCATCTGCCCTCCCTCCACCCCACTCTTGTCCCCCCCCCAACATTTTCAGCAAAGTTACTCCACTGATCCTGAGAGTCGTAAAAACAATGCTGCTGGTTCAACACCTTCTCGCCTAAGTGACAAGGGATACAAGTATAAAGGGTGCGCCCAAGCATAGTTGCACCATGCGTGCCTTACATTGAAACAAAATCCTGATTAAATAACAAGATAAAAAACAGGGTGCTTAAAACAAAAGCTTAAAAATTGCATGCGCAGCCACCAGTGTGTAGAGAAGTTTTAGAGCGTGCACTGTATTTCTAAATCAACATAATCTAAGATAGGGGATTTCTTTTAAAAGCCCACATCTAATTTATCCACAAGACCTCTATTTATCAACGTGTGTCTATGCATGTATCTGGAGCAGGAATACAACCGCAAACGTTTTTTTCTTCTCCGCATTGACACAATGTTATGCAGAACGCAATGTTGACAGACTGCATGTCAGCCTTCTAGTTTAACCATTGTTTGTCTGGAAAAAAAACGGTTCTATCATGTTTCTGGAATGATATTGTGCTGTATCTGTACAAGATGATAGGTTGGGGGTGCTGCCAGAACCTACTCAATAAGGCGCACACAATAAGTGATTTTCAACATAGATAAAATGTAAAAAAGTGATGTGATTACTCTAAAAGGGATATTGATATTCCCAGAGTAGACACTGGTATACCCCCACTCATCTCGAGCTCCATGCCGGCATGGTATTTTGATCGTGCAAATTGACTTTTTCATGCACACGTGTCCATTCGCCGTGAAACTGGCATGGCATGACACACCAGAACCCTTGCGCGTCATACGACAACAGGGCAGATTGTGGGGCTCTGAATTCCTGTCCATTTGGCCAGCTTCCTCCATCTTGATTGATGGGCAAGGAGGGAGAGCAGGGAGCTTCGACTTAAGCTCATGTGCAGGGAGAACCAGATGCAGAGGTAAAAATCACAGTGTTCCACAGATTGGGGCAACAGGTGATGAGGGTGCAGTACTCAGTGGCGTAACACAAACTTTGGGGTCCCCTGTGCAAACAATGCTGAGGGCCCCCCTCCACACAAAGCACCCCCAACAAAGCATGCAACTTGTCACACTCTTGGCCAGCCTGGACCACCATGCGTGCACTATGTCCATGATGATCATGCTGCTGCAGTGGTATGTGCACACTGCACCAGGGGGAAGATGTCTTTTTTTTAATCAACGCATACATCTTTCACCTAGCGTAAAAGCAAGGGCGGTGCCTGGTCCCTGGCACCCAAATGTACCACGCTAGTGGCGCTGATGAATTATTTTATTGGATGGGTGCAAATATTTGCCACAAGTATGCAAGAGTCGCCGAGTGTAGCGAGGGAGCCAGAACCCAGTTTTTATTTTTAGTAATGGGTTAAAATGGTGCATCATACAGCACAGTTTAAGTGAACATTTAGGTAAAAAGCCAGGCAGTTTGCAATTGGTTTTGTTGGGTAACGCATGAAAAAATGCAATAGATGCAAGTCACCAACAGTGCACAGGAGCATTTCACAATGCATTTTTATGCTTTTCTCCACAATATATGCCAGTATAAAAAAAACATGTTCATGCTGGCTGCGCCCATATATTTCCATGCTGGCTCCACCAACAAATGCCAGTATTCCCATATAAGAACATACTCATGTTCACTTTGTGCATAATGGCAGTAATGATACTATAAAACACATTTCAAAGCTGGCTTTGCCAATATTTGCCAGTACTCCTTTGTAAGAACATAGTCCTGTTGGATTGACCATTAAAAGTGCCAAACATGTCCTAACTGGATCCATTGTAGGCCAGTCTAGACTCATAAGAGCACTTATCATGCTTGCTTCATCAGAGATGCTCAGTTAATAAAAAAATCATGCTACAATAAGAAATAGCGAGGCCGCTACACCAAATGTCAGTGCAGTCTAGCAATGTAATACCACTTATTATGCCTGTATTATCAAAGATGCCCAGTAATAAATGTGATACAGTAAGAAATGGCTAGATAGGCTCATCAAAATTCCAATCCAGCCACATAATTTCCCATCACGCCCCAGGCCCACGTGGCCTTGACACACCATTGCCCATGCGCATACTAGCAGTGGTTCTTAACCACGTATGCGTCATGCGCACCATGACTCGACATTAGTCTTACCTGAGTAAGGACACGCACATGTAACTATGCCCATGCGCATAGCAGAAGTGCCTCCTACCGACGCATGCGCCCTGCGCACTATGACCCTATTTACTTTCATTGATACTATGGCCAGCACGGACAACGGACCAAGGATGCTAACATGTGACATTGTTTGAAATTTCAGGTAAGCCCTGCCACCCCAGGCCAGCCGCATTATCCTCCACCAACAGGCTCCCCTGCCTAGGTCATTATAGAGCACGCCTTACAGTCCCTATATCAGGACTCAATATCTACACACCAAAGCCCTAACCACCAGGTACACAAGATAGGTGCACTTCACGGCAATTGCCATTGCACGCCTCTCTTGCCTGCCAGTCAGAGCACGGCACTTCCCATGAACCAGGCACACGCCACGGCTACACGCCATTCACTCTTGGAATCAGCTACCATAACTCTGCAGCATATCTGCACCTAGGATTTAACTCCAAGTGCCCTATTAGAAGTATCACTGGCCTTAGAAGGTCCGTACCTAGCCTATTAGAAGTATCCCTGGCCTTAGAAGGTCCATACCTAGCCTATTAGAAGTATCACTGGCCTTAGAAGGTCCATACCTAGCCTAGTACAAGTATCACTGACCTTAGAAGGTCCATACCTAGCCTATTAGAAGTATCCCTGGCCTTAGAAGGTCCATACCTAGCCTATTAGAAGTATCACTGGCCTTAGAAGGTCCATACCTAGCCTATTAGAAGTATCACTGGCCTTAGAAGGTCCATACCTAGCCTGGGCTCCCTGCTCCTGATATATGTTAGTGGCACTACCAATGGATAGATGCATAGGCTCACCATCGTATGTTAAGTAATAGATGAACACACTGCTCCCCTTAGAAGCTAACTGCACAATCTCACGGCTAGACACACAGCGGCATCGGGATTAGCCAGCCATTTTCGCACTCCTAATGAGCACTTCGCTCCCCCTACATGCCCGTATATTTACCCACGACCAGATACATAGCCAGCACAGGACTTGCCACTGTACTCTTCACCAACTGAACACACCAATCTATCCTCTACGCTCCCTGCAGAGCCATTACTCACCTCAGGAGGACCCTAACAACATGTAGTTGACTACTCCCTATAGATACAGTTCATTAGCAAATTTCCCTTTCTCACTGCAATGCAATTGATACTCCTACCTTAGTTAGACTCAGCTGCACCTTTTAATTACAGGGCCTATTGAGGAGCCCAGCTGTCACCCACTGGACGGACTGCATAATTTCTCCACAGGACCACATCAGGGGCAACCATACCGCCACCACTCAATACTACTTAACCCTTTTACATCTGCAACCAACTAACCCCCTTGCCCTTTCTTCTGCTCTCTCCCTCTCCCCCCATTTTTTCAATTATGAAACTGTCTACATATAACCATACGTATGAAAATGTAACATGTTTCATGTATAATGTTAAAAATTTCTGCTTGACCGAATAACTGTATATTTTCACTACACCACGCACCTGGCACCGGCACACATGCATTATGTCACAAATGTCACCCCCACAACAAACAGTGTTCGCATGTCTGTAACCATTAAACATGTATCAGCCTTGATAAAGACCCACGCGGTCGAAACACCTGTCGGCTGACCTTAACTGGGACCATGAGCCCACACAAACCATTTGATGACTATTAAAAACTGCACTTAACACCAATCGCAAAACAGTGTGGAAAATCTCTTCTTGAAATAACAAACTAACTGTGAGGTATCCAGGATAACCCCTGATCATACAACAAATGAGGTGTGGGCTTCACCTCAAAACGCATCCTGTGACCTGGCAGCAAGCAATAAAGACATAGTAACAATTAAAAGAGCTCAGCCAGGACATTTCCAACCCTAGGGTCCCATCACGAACATAGCCACAAAGTATGGTTGTATACGGTTTGGCCGTGGCACAATTGTTCACGGCTGAATTGACAGCGGTCAATTCGGCCACAGAGACAAGTTTTCTGTGGCCAAATCTGCTGACACTCAAACCCCCTACCCATCCCCATACAACCCCCCATACCACCTATTTACCTTTTTCGCTGTCTGCTTTGTTTCTGACCCTGCAGCGTTGCATCCATCCCTCCTACGCGGGTCAGATCCGATGCAGCAGGTTCTGTTTTTTTCTGCCTCCAGATCTCCAAAAGTGGGGGACACCCCTGCTACCCCCAAATTTAATCACTACCAAACATGGGGTGCAGGGCACACACCCGCATCCTCCCCTCCCTACGTTTGGTAGTGATTACCCAAATTGGTCATTTCCAAATGATCAATGTTACTGGCCGATTTTGGCCAGATTTACCATATGGTCAATTGGAAACGGCCAAGTTGGGTAATATCCATAACTCTTATCATGCATGCTTGCTTTATCATAGATGGCAGAAAAGAATGTCATATCACAGTAAGCAATAGCTAGTCTGGCTGCACCAAAATACCATTCTCGCCACGTAATAACACACATGAAGTCGCTTTTGCCCGAAAATGCCAATAAAACATATCATGTCACTTAAGGATGTGTCAAAAATGCTCTAGTGATCCCTGGCCTGCCCGGCCCTTGTGTACCCCCCACACACACAATCACATTGATCCGCTTTCACCCACCAGTCACTCCATCATAAGTCTTCACTCACATTCACTCACACTGCATTCCCCACACAGCCACAGACCCAGAACATTCACACTCACACACACACGCAACCACATCCACATCCATACCCATTCACCCACCAGTCACTGACCCATGCCACATACATATATCTGACACGCACCTCACACAATTTAAAAGACACATATTACAAATACAAAATACATTTTAAAAGCCTTTATGACCTGTTTCGGCAGAAGCTTTGGTCTGTCGTGTCACTCCAGGCCTCCGGATCCTTTGCGCTGCTCAGAGACAGGAACCAGTTAGCTGGGAGAGAGGACGCCAGAGGCGTAGGAGCTAAATGTGACATGTTACATGTGCCACAGCATGTCACCAAATCTGCTCTAATCCATGCCATGGAGACGTGGCATGCTGTGGCATATGTCACACAAGTCATGTTTGACTTCGACCCCTACTGAGCCGGAGGTGGGTTGCCTCCTTTTCACGCTGCGAGGCCCGGGCCAGCCTTCATCCTGATTGGTGAGGACTGGCCTGGCCCCCCCATGACCAGGTGTGGTGGCCCCCCCACCCATACTGCAGGGGCTGCAGAGGCCCCTGCTACGCAAGTGGCAGTTTTAAACAGTGGGAGTCTGCGGGAACAGGAGACAGGGGACACTTCTTCCCCGTTCACATACAATGAGCCCTTGTTCATGACTCCTGGGGAGGTGGTTCACAGTGTGAACAGGGTTGGCTGTGGCTCATTAGACAGCAGGCCCAAGGAAAATGGTGAGTTCACAGCATTCCGTACGAGCAGGACACATGGAACACTATTGGGAGAGAGGAAAAGTTAAATTAAGCTGCAGCAAGAACAAGTATCACCAGCTCTACCCCAATCTTCTTTCGAAGGAAGAGGTTCACGGCTGCTCTTTGGGGACTGGTTTTGTTTCTACAGCCTTTTAGCATACCACAGTAGCAAAACCCCACGTAGCTGTCAACTATCAGAGTTTCAGTGGAGGTACTGCTTGTGGCACAAGAAATGTAGCCTGAGAGTGAGAGATTGTGACAACTGCTGCAGCACTGCTGAACTGTGAGCATAGGTACTGTGTGTGGATATCGCTGTACAGTTTAGAAGAGAAATGACTGAAGTGCTGCACAGGGCATCCAGTGTGGAAATCACCACACAGGGAGTGGGACCTTAGCAGCTGCATTTCTATTTTCTTGTGCAAAGATCTTCTCTGCAGCTGGTAAGGTCAGTGATCAGCCTCCAGCGTCCCAAGGAAGAGGAGAAACACTACATGGGAAATAATAGCATCATAGCAAGAGGTAACAACACTGGCAACAGGCAACTGGCCCATACTAGATATTCATCATTAATAAGCAACTTTAGCCCTGCAGATAGAGAGGAACATGGGGGAATGTTGGGCCTGCCCCAGGCCGTAACTGGTGAAGCTACAGGCCATTCCTCAAATCCACCATGCAAAACAAAGCTTCACCATCACTATTTTTGTGAATTCCAGGAGAACCACCTGTACAGTGGGAACTTTGGTTGAACACCTTTCAGATGTATCGAAAGGTTGCAGTTTGCTATAGGTTTTGTGATGACCAGATGTAGGTTTTCCTTCCATTGCTTGGGTGCCAAAGGCGTCTGCATATTCTGACGAGGGGTGTACCGAATAGTCAATTTACTATTCAGCCTAATACCGAAGAGTTGGGCTAGGTATTCGGCTGGGGCCAAATACACAGCCGAATAGTGGTTTACTAATGGAAATGTGTCAATATATGTCTAGAAATGTTCCTTTTGAAATATAAACATAGGTAAATTGTATTAATTCGCCCTTCACCATAAAACAGATGAAAGCAACTCGATCTAGCTGTACTATATATAAAGGTGCAAGACGGTTCATGCACCTAGGCATAAAATGGAAGTGCATAATAAGCCAAAACTGTTGACTTTGCCAATGCTTGTTTTAACAGGACTTCAGTGAAGGACACGCATAGTGCGCATAACGGCCCACTTTGACCAGGAGAGCGAGCACACACTAGAACGTGGTTTAGCGCTTCAGGATTTGCCCTATTGCCCTAGAGGCCAGTCTTCGCCTGCTTCAAGCTGTATTATTTGCCAGCTGGATATTAATCTTTGTAGCTCATATTTGGTTCTTGTTTTCCTTTTAGTATGTACTTTAATTTACCTTCTCAAATGCCTTATAAAGATATGTTTTAAAAGAATGCATCCCAGAATTTCTCCTGGCTTCCTTAAGACATTTTTCCTGTTTGACAAATCTGCAGACTTGAATTCATTTTCTGGCTTTAAAGTTAAGCACACTGAAGCCTTTGGGTGCCTTTTTCATGGACTCGAAAAATATAAGTGGTTAGGAGGCAGAAAGTGGAGGATTTTTAAAAGTATACACTAATTCCAAGTCAGTCCACCTCCTGCTGTCCCTGAAACTGATCTTAACTACAATATACGATTGGCAATGGGATCTGTCTGAATCTATTCACATAAGAAGGGTGGGGAAGACTCCCACTGTGAGGTCTACTCTGCAGCAGAGCAGAGGCACAGCAAGTGACGTGTCCATTAAACGCTAGCGCTAGAATAATTAAATTAATTTAAGTACTGGGGGCGGCATCAGGCTCACCCAGCAGGGGCTCGGCGTTAACACAAGGCGCACCTTTGAATGTGATAGGAGGCCAATGCAGGACAGATGATTAAATGCTTCTGTTGCTGGATGATGCATGGCAAAGACGTCCCCCATCAGACTGCTGTTCAATTATACTCACACTACTCCACAGAGCCCCCGCTGCCAAATTCAATTATCCTAAGGAAGTAGTCAAGAGAGAGAGCGAGGAGGGGTCATTTTTCATCTTTTCCCTCTTGCAATATCAAATTTAAAGAATGCCAGCAAACCACACATCCTTTCATGGTAAAAACGAGCATGAAAGGCGCGGGTGTTTAAAATGCATCACAGCACTTTTATTTTTGCATATGCTGTTGATCTGGAAATGGGGCAAAAAAAGTTTTTTAAAAAAAGTAAAAGGAGGCATTATGAAAGATATTTTGGAGCGGCATGTGTTTGCTTATGGAAATGTAACCTTTTAAATTAGCCGGTGGCAGCAATTTTCCAGTATGTTCGCCGAAAATCGCTGTGGCTCTGCAGCTGTGGATCGGGGCCTCTCTTGTCCAGAGATTTAAGGGCAATCATTCAAGCAAATGAACTGTGCCAGGTTCGCCCCATTTTGCCTGTTTTTGGGGATTTGCACTCGTGTTCGGAACACTGTTGCAGAGATGCTGGCCCTCGAGAAGGCAGGGCCTGCCCATCCAGACACAGATACCAGAGAGAGGGCATTCAGGGGAGGGGACGGAGCCAATTAGTCGCCCCCCAAGCCACACATACCAGAGAGAGGCATTCATGGATGTGAAAGGGGCACGTTCATGTTCACCAACTTCGGCATGGAGTATGTATTCCAGCACAAGTTCGGCTGAAGCTGAATAGCTGGCTTTCGGCAGAATACTCACTTGAAGCTGAAGTTCAGCACACCCCTAATTCTGACACATTGAGGAACCAGCTACAGAAGTGAGAGAGGGAGAAGAAGGGTGCAACATGGCAACCTCTGTTTGTTTCCCTTCTCTTTTCCAGTCATCAGTATTCCTGAGGGGAAACTAACCGCACCTCTCCACTCTTCATGGTGTGATGCGAGACAGAAACAACTCTGTTTTGCCTGAGTCCCTTGTGGGGCACAGGGATAGGTTGAAGCTTCTCTGCTTCTCTTGGTTTCATTGTCACAGCATTGTAGTGGACCCAGCCGCAGTGACAAGAAGTCAGTGTAGCTGGGTTTGACACTCACCTCTGCCAACACCTTTTGCAATGAATCTTGGTGCATTTCTTTTGGCTGTTACTATTACAGGGTTATTCCTAAAGGAATTAGGTCAATACCGTCTCAATAACTAGGTTCAACCAGACCAATGGCCTATAAATGTGCCGGAGAATGTCTGGAGGAGAAGGAGCTGATAAGCCTTTTTCAGATATAGCCATCAACACAGTGAGCCTCTTCCCATCAGACAGAAACTGTTCATTCTTTGTTTGCCCTTCTCTTGACTTTTAATGATCTGCTGTAAAGGAGAACGTGGCCACCTCCCAGTTTCGGGGCCAAGGGGAAAGACATTTAATAATAGACCAATGACAGATTTATTTATTTCAGCCTATGACACTGAATCAGACATCATCTCTCTGAGGAATAATATGTTAACCTTTGAGTATAAGAGCAACCAGTATTTGCAGATACTGCCAGGCCTGTCGTCATATTTCACGTAGTGCTCTGCAGCATCCTGCTAGCAGAGGGAAAACACAATGTGAGACTGGGAGATGTGATTCCAGGCAAGCTCTGTCCTCTAACCATCCCCATGAGACACTGGGGGTGACCTTTTGCTGTAGCAAGACCTACATCTCTACCAGCTATACTTATGCCCATGACCGCAATGCGCTGAAGGTCCCCCGAAGGTGTGCCAGCCTCTGCTGCGAGTGTGAGCTTGAAATCAAGGAAGACTCTTTCCCCCAGAGACCCTGGAGTGGGACTCACAGCCCTTGCTGCTCATTCATCGCTCGAACTGGTGTTCAAACCACCTGCTTCTTCATCACAAATACAGTCGGTAATCGAACTAACCAAAGTGCTCTCTCCAAACCGCATCCTATGAGCCCAGCATCAAAGAGACTCACCTGCACATCCCATTAACAGCTCATCCACCACTGAACTTCGACCACCTAACTGAACCTCGTGACACCTGCAAGTCGCTTCACTTGAGCATCGCTGTGAACCGCAGCCTTTTTCAAGTTCGACCGTGCCTCAAAATCTGCTTGCCATTGGACTACTGCGATTGCCATGTTTAGATCAGAATTTAACCATTGAATAGCATCAAGAAGCCTGGTTCACCATTGTTGAACCGCCAAGACACTGCAAAGGCCTGACACTGCCCCATGTCCTTTTGGGGCATGTGATGATTCTAGGGTGTTTCCCACTTCTCCCCATGAGGGAGCCATCCCCTGTGAGGCTAGGGGGGTGAGCCCACTCAGCAAGACCCTCCCCAGGGTCTGTGCAAGTTGGACCTCAATGGTAGTGACTATCCTATAGGAGACAAGAACTCCCATTCCCACAAGGATCTCCTTACATAAGCAAAGCTGTCTGCATACATGGGATTACCTACAAATACCAATAGCATGGTTTCCCTTCTATTTTCTTCAGGTAATGCTGGATAATAGAGTAGGGCATTGGAAAAAATGTAACATTGCTTGGAACACAAATCAACCTGTATAAAGAACAAGCAAATCATGGAGGCGGGAGAGAAGTATATGCAGGGGAAGACCTCTGACGTACACATGCATAGGAGAGGAGGAGCAGGGTTGAGTCGCAGAGCCAGCGGCAACCTGAGTGAAGGAGAACACTAATGCAAGAGGCTCGGGGCTCAACATAACATAGAGAAAAGTAACTGCTGTGTGGACGTGGTCGAGGAGACTGTTTCAGAAGGTGGTGTGACCACAAGAGGATCGGGGTGGGTCAGGAACCTGCCTAACAATGACGAGAGCAGGAACAAATCCTCCAATAGACTTAAGTGTGCCAACCACTGCAAGTTAGCGGAACAAACAGGAAGAGCCTGAGAGAAAGGTGAGAAATCAGAGGCGAAAAGCAGACACAACAGATATGTCCCATCACCGAGCCCCCATGATCAATCCATGCTGTCTGAAGATACCAGGGTGATTTTAATTAGGGGAGGCCACAGGGACAGCATGAACGTTACCAAAGAGATAGCAATATTGAGGGTGAAAGCCTACGAGAATGGGAAGCCCCATACTGGAAGACAGCAAGAGAGCTACGTAACATAACATGATGATTACTGGCATTCTTGGATGATAGACTGGGATAAAGATATTGAGTTAACACCTAACAGCTGTGACAAAAGTCAAAGACATTTGAAACCAGAGGAAAGAACACAGGAGGTGGGCTATGAACCACACACAGGAAAAGGGTATATGATACCCCATCAGAGGGGAAGAAACAACCCCTGAAGTGAAAGTGTTTAAGTTGCTAAGAAAGAAAGGAAATAGCCAACATCTTAAGGAGTACGCGAGAGATTAGAGAGTTTTAAGAGCTAAGGGAGACCAAAGTTTAAACCTAAATCAAGAACTACAAAATCCGATCAGTGAGGGTTACAGAACCCTTATAAATAAGAAATACAGACTAAATAATACTTAATAGAACTGTTGTATCTTGGAAGCCTTGACATTACGTTGAGAGAGGAAAACTAAAGGGAAGCTGCTGTATTTAGCTATTTGGTCCAAGTGGCCAAATAGAGTTAGGTTGTTGGACGGAGGCTGTTTTGGTATTGAACTTCTGATGACTGACAAGCACCATTAGCTAGACTAGTTAGGTAGGAAAATACCCCACAGTCATAGGGCAAGATAGGCATTTTATTATTTTGGTTAAATAAAAGAAGATGGAAATGTCTAACTTGTGTCTGTCTCCATTTTCTGGTTCGCCACAGGCCACAGAGACTGGTTAGGTCACTTTAGTACCTTTTTTCAAATCAAGAATATTGCTTTTTTTTTAACATTGTGGTTTATATTGCCTTTTCTCCCCTTGTCGCATTAGCCAGAGTGCTGTATCTTGCTATCTTGCAAATTCGGTTTTCTTTCTACAGGCATGGGTTTTTGTAGGGCTTTTTATTCTGTTATTAATGTATATGATGTGTTTAATTATATATTTTATAGATTCTTGATTGCACATTCCTATATTTTGGACTGTTATACTTGTTGTGTGGGTTGCTCCTGAATAAATGTACAACTCTCCTGAGAGTATAGCCTTCTTTGGCCCATGTTACCACAAAAGGCGAAGCAGGTATATATGTCAACTGTGCCTGTTCTACTTTTATAATTGTGTTGGCTCTTGGTTTGTAGAAGTGTGGGGGCTGAATAGGGGTGTTTGCATCTACTCAGCCTTGTTCTCTTTCAGGGCAGACGTTAATTTGTTACAATCTGTTCATACACAGATGCCATACAGACTATATATATACCCATATATATATATATATATATAGTCTGTATGGCATCTGTGTATGAACAGATTGTGACAGAGAATATATATATATGGGTCTCAGGCATGGAGAACCACTTGATTATTAAAAGGGCCTTAAATACAGCGAATCATGGATGAGTGAAAACACCCACAAACACAAAGGCTCAAAGACCGAGATTCAAGTCCTGGGGCCAAAGCACCTAAAAAATCAAAACCACCTTTACAGCGCAGAGAGCTAGTTCAACGCAAAGTGAAAAACATGATGGGATGATGAAACGAGCCTAACTCACTGGTTAGAACATTAGTGAATTACTCTTTTTACCAACTCAAACTCCTTACAGTATGTCATCCCCTTGACAACCAACGTACAGGGACTTGTGCCCTCCTCCAGTCTGACTCAGACTCTGGAAAATCCCCCTATGCTGGCTATCAACTCCAGAGGCACCAAGAGTGCTAAATACTTCTACCGATCTGATCAGTGCCCAAATAATTGCTGTTTCTCTACATCATTACAACTGAGGGCTCCCTGGTGGCTTCAAATACACTACGATCACCTGCAAAGAGCGGTACACAGTGTACAAATGCATGGCACAACAAGCGATGCAGATACCACCCGACCCACACCATCAGTGCTGCCATCGGCAAGCAATAGCCTCACACTCAGAATGCAAAAGTGAGCTCTGTGTGACTCTGGAATAAATAACCAGCAGAAGTAGGAAACTCAGACCATCACGCACCTCCGAACCGCACTCACACCGTTCTAAGCTGCACTGAAAAAGAATCTCTTTTGACCAGCAAGTCATTTGAACACACATACAAAATTCTATTTTTAAGTCATCAAGACAAAAGATGTACTTTTGACTGTTTCTGATTAAAATAAGACAAGTATAACTCACTGAAAGCATTCATTCTGTAAATATGCTGTATAATTAAACTCTGACACCACTCTACCAGATCACCTATTGTAATTCACTGAGAACCTCAATGGTGTAATTGCTCCCTGGCCGCTATCAAATGGCTGCTTTCCTTTTTATCCAACAGAGTCAGTAGGGTGTGTGCTAATGAAGTGAAGGTGCCTGCCATCCCGGTGCTCTTTGGAGTTCCGCAAGGAGCTAGCCTATCACCCTGTATCTATAATATGTTTATGGCTCCTTTCTTCGCTCACCTCACTCAAGAGGGAATACTCTTTTCTAACTATGCTGATGACACTCACTGATCAGCATGATCTGGATGAAACTGGACTCAACTGTATTTTCTCCATTATCGAGCACTAGATGATGCAAAACAACCTGGCACTCAATCGGGGAAAGACCAAACTCATGGTAGTTGGTTCGGAGGGCATCTTAGCTAAAATTGACCAACCTTATAAACGTTTTCAGTTGGGGGGCGTTCAAATACCTACCCTCTCTAAAGTAAAAATCTTGGGTGTGGTACTGGACCAGTCGCTAAACATGAAGGCCTACGTGGGTAGCACAGTCGCATCCGCCTCCTACTACATTAAATTGCTGGCTCATCTGAGGCCTTTCATCTCCCAACAGAATGCAGAGTCGATTGCTCGAGCCATTGTGGGCGCTAAATTGGACTACTGCTGTAGTCTGCTGGCAGGGGCCAGTAAAGCCACCGTTAGCAGACTTCAGGTAGTCCAGAATGGAGCGGTAAGAGTCGTAGCTGGTCTCTCACGTCGTTCCCATGTCACCGAAGCTCGTCGAGCATTGCATTGGCTCCCTGTAGAGACTCGTATCTCCTTCAGACTACTGGTCATTACCTTTAAATGCCATATGGGAACTATGCCCCATATTTACAAAGGTATATTGGGGAAAAACCCTGTCTTAGAAACCTGCGCTCTAATAACCAAAATCTCCTCTACCAACCTAGATCCAAAACTAAGAAAGCGCAATTGGGTGCCTTTTTCTGTGCGGCCCATAGGCTATGGAACGCCCTGCCTACTCACCTGAGAAACTCATCGTCATTGAGCACTTTTTGAAAAAGGGCTCAAGCATTCCTTTTTAATTAAGTTTCCATTCTCTGCATCTCATCCTCTGTCTCCATGAACTCCTGGAACAGCTTGTTCGTGTCTTTTCTGTTATGTTAGTTTTGTCCGCGCCCTCACACCCACGGGTCTATGGCTGCGCAATACAAATGTAATAAAGTAAAGTAAAGTAAAGGTGTACTTTACCTGTGTATAGGATGCAGTAAAATGATACACTGCTGAGAAGGTATAATGCTTCATAGAAGCTATGTAACCTTCCTGGTCTAAATGCTCAACTCTGGCTACAATAAAGTGTGCATTGTTTGCTTTATAAATCAATAAATATGTATCTATACCTGCATTGCCACCTGTAAAGTTTCCAATGTACAGTTTGTACTTTTCCGATTCACTACCAAGTCTGAAGCTGGTGTACTTGGCAAAGTAAAAGTTGTTGTCAAAATCCTGAAGATCAAAGCGAATTTCATAGTTTCCTGTACAAAAAGATAAAAAAATAAACAAATAAATAAATGGGAATATACCATTGATGCCATCACCGTAAATATGCAACATAGAAGTGTGCTTTAACCAGTGATGTGGAAGGTAAAATGCGTCTTGCTAAGATGGTGGGGAAACGGCTCAGTCTGCATCAATTTTTCTGACCTAAGGAAAAGTCCCATGTGAGAGTATTGTGCTACTAAATACATTCTGAGCTTTAAAATGTTAGCTTATTTGTCACTTAAATGAGGCCACGCAGTGTATGAGCAGTGCCTTAGCTATCAGCAGGCCCCATGACATGATGACATGAAAGGTTATTTATAATGCGCTTAATACCCCCAAGGTATAAGTGCGGACCCGGGGATCCAACCCATATTGCTCTGTGTCGCCTTGCTTCCAAGGTGAGCACATTGCCCCTGAGCTATCCTCCCGATTCATATGTGAGGCACACCCCAAGGTTCCGCCATCGGACCCAGGCTGTTTAACGCCATTGTTAAACCACCTGCAAACATCATTGAACCATTCTCATTGTCATTCCAGTTACATGCCAATAATTCACACATGGTTCCTTTGGGAAATAATATAATGGTGAACCATAACATTATACGCTGTATACCAAAGATACAGAGTTGGATGATTGATAATGATGTCTGCCTAAATGCATACAAAATTGAACTCAACTACATAGGGTCACCAACCTTCTTCAACACCCCTTCGAATGGACCTGCACCATTGGACACCTCAAACCATTACCAAGGGAGCCAGGAATCAAGTTGTCGCCCTTGATGCAATCAGGTTTCCAGAAGAACCCACAACCAACTTTACATCCCCCTGCAAATCACCCCATTATTGGACATGACCCATTCAGTGGAGATTACAAGAGCTTGGTAATACCCTGCATTGATTACTTTAATAGCCTGTACGTTTGTATTTGTATTTTATTTATAACGCGCAAACCAACAGGCCCGGAGGCATCAGGGCGCAACCCCCAAATCCCCAAGAAAGGCACCCATCAACATCCATCATCAAAACATAACAAACAAGTGGGTCATCTGGCCTACAAATGAGAACAGCCAACCCAAGGCCTGAAAGTTCTCCACTGGTTTCCTGTCAGACAGACAATGGTGTTCCAAACTCTCTGCAACATACACCAAGCCTTCTGGAAAAAAAGGCCTAGCATACATCCAAAAAACGATACAGCCAACAGAGGAAATATGAGGTCCACGAACCACAAGGGCAATTATAAACAATTCCAAAATGGTAGAAAGTCCATAACAGTATTCCTCCCTATATTATGCAAAAGCCCTTTGTTAACCTTAAGAGCACAGGAGAGAAAAATGAAATGCAAAATTCAGAAAATCAAATCGGATAAACTTTTTATGAGAGCATTCAATGCTTAAAGTGCCATGCTCTATGCCTTGTACTATGATACATACTTCCCGAGAAATTGTAGGGGGTCATTTTCTAGGTCAAACGGATCACCACTTTCAAAAATTCACCTAATTTGTGTGCATTTGTAAGGCAGAGGTGGGGAGATAATGTGTCTGTCTCCATTTCCCACTGCCACTTAAAAATACGTGCGTTGGCTCCAGCATGAATTTTCATTGTGGCGGTAATGCAATGGATTTCTCTG
Organism: Ambystoma mexicanum; assembly: GCF_040938575.1. NCBI lineage: Eukaryota > Metazoa > Chordata > Amphibia > Caudata > Ambystomatidae > Ambystoma > Ambystoma mexicanum. The sequence continues at coordinate 304,955,032 of NC_090929.1, read as the reverse complement.
GAATCTGTCTAAAAATACCACCTGTTAAAAGCAGACAGATTCCAAAGTCATCATTTGTAAATACTGCCTCCAGTGTGTGCTTTGCAGGCAGCATTTACACTGTTCCACTAACATGGTTCAAAAGTAAAGCATGAAGGTGAATTCATCTATGACTTATTCGTCACTTTTCCATCACGTAGTGGAAATGTGGAAAATTGCACAGAGGGGACCTTTTGCACATATCAAGGCAGCCCCCTCCAATTTACCACCTCCTTCCGATGTTGCTATCTTCTTCATCACTTTAGAATGACCTCCTAATATTACCCCTTCTTCCCTGACTGCTGCTGATGATTCCATTTCCTCCAAAAATGTACCACTAATCCCGGATATAACCAACTCTTCACCATCTCCTGCTGTTTCAACCTCTTTTTACTCTCCACTGGCCCCAGTTATCCAGCTTACTCCAGTCCTCTAGTTTCCTCACCTCCTTCTACTCTTCAGTCTCCAGCCTGATGCAAATGAGAGTCTTCTTCTCCTGCAGTCCACACCTCTCAATGAAAGCTCTGGTTAACAAAGGGCAGTAGCCCCTGCCCCTGGGTAGGCCTTCCTTTAGTGTCTGTACCTGTGTAGGGTGAAGTGGGCTGAGTTGTAATTGGGTCATGTAATTGTGGTCATGTTGGCTGAGAGGGGGCTCACATAAGGTCAGCCACCATCTTGGATTTTAGAACTGTTCTAGACCTGTGGCTGCTCCATTTATCACCCCGTCCAACTGCCTCAATGTTGTGTGCTTGAAACTGGGTCTCTATGCCTCTCAGCGAATCCTTTGGTAAACCTGATGAGATATCGTATTTGATTTAAACCCTTCCTGCACGAGAAGACAGTAACCTTGTATACACAGTGAGCAGGACAGGAGCTGGAGAACAATGGTTGTTTAGTTAAGAATCTCCATGGTTAGCAAGGGTGAGATCAATTTCTTGAATCATGTTTCGGATGGTAACTTTGTCTCCCTGGTAATCATTTGGTACATGTCTTTGCGTTTGACTTTGTAGACAGACTTCCCTCACACATGTGCTGAATGGGAACATGTATCAAAGCATATGTTGGTGAGTTCAGGCGAATGAAACTAATTTCCCTTAACAGAGAATATATCAATTCCGGAACAGTGTTTTTGTGTATCGCTATTTGATATTCAAGTAGTTCTCCCTGTGGACTCCTGATATTAGTTATTACAAAGTGGGAACAAGGTTTCCAGTATTATGATGATCTAGTGAATTGATGATATGGAGTTAATCCCAACCCCAAGGACACTCTTGTATGAGTCAATGTGACCAACTGCTTCCGAGAGACCCAGCCCCTGCAGAAAAGAAACCTGGGGGTTCTCCCGATTCAACTCCCATGATCATAATCCATTGGCTTGGGGCTTCGCAGGTCCCTTGCCCCCTGGGTCACTCTCTGTATAACCTGCAAATAAAGGCAGGGACTTTGTGACACATGCATTTAAAAAGTAAAATATAAGTGCAACATTTGCTTCAAGCCTAAACCCCCCCTTTCCACTTGTTTCCCTTTACCCCTTTTCTCCTGCTACAATGAAACAATTTGTTCTTGATGGGCATCCTAATAATCACCTATAAATAAATAAACAACCAACCCCATTTATCGCTCGACTTGGAAGTGACATGTGCTCAAATAATGGTTGTGAAAGTTAAAGAGAGGTGTGTACTGAGTCTTGGATAGAGGATGTAGTACGAGTCTACCTGAATTGTTCTGATCCAAATATAAGTCTTAAGTGAGAGTATTCTGCTACTGAAGAAATACTGAACTTCATTAGGTACTTTAAAGTTCAACCTAATTTGTTTTTCTTTTTTTTATACATGAGAATAATGTATGGATGATGGGACAAGACACAGTGGCCTTTATTCATCATAAGGAGACAAGGGCGTTTGGGCTTCCTCTCCAGAGAGAGAGAGAGAGAGAGAGAGAGAGAGAGAGAGAGAGATAGAGAGATAGAGAGAGATGGAGATAGAGAGAGAGAGAGAGAGAGAGAGAGATTTTGATTCGGTCTTCAGTGGTACTGACTTTATGCAGAGACAGGTGGGAGGATGCATAAGGATGTCTGGGTGTGAGGGATAGCAAAAGTCCCTTGTTGGTGTTTATCACACAGGTCAGGCTGCGTGGATATGAGAGAGGGGCTGTACCATGGATGGTTCCATGTTATAATGTCCCCTCAAAAATAACACCATGCAAAGAAATCGCAGAAAAATGGCAGTTTTTTGCAGGGACATTATTAGATGGAACATGCGAGGGACACCCCTGCAACCCCCAAACCCTTTTTATTTTTCTTCAAGGTGAGTGGGGGACACCCTCGCTCCCCCTGTCCCTATACATATGTTCACCTATATAATGTCGCCATGACCTTTTCCCAGCAAAATTATATACGGCAACCATGTATGTAGGGATATTATCACCTGATACCCCATGGATCTGGTGGGGACCAGGATTCATCAGGTGAGAGGAGCAGGAACCAGGTGCCAGAGGAGGCCAGTGGACAAAAAAGAAGCACATCACAGAAATGAGGAGCTATCAGGGAAGCTAGAGTAGATCTGACGGCAGGAGTGATGGGAAGAAGTGAGGACAGCAGCAGGCTGCCGGCATGGCAGACCGCATCATGAGTGCCAACAGGATCCATGGCCACACTGGACATTCATTCTGGATGGTCTGGATGCTGATTGGCTTCAAGGCTCTTAAGATTCCACACATTGGCTAATATGAATTGTACAGCAGTGGTATAATCCTATGCTGAGCAGAATACATTTCCAACCAAGGGTTAAAATTGATAAAATATTTTTAATGCATGCATGCACATTTTCAGCAATACTGCATATAGTATTTCTGAGAATGCACACCTGTTACCTTTGTATCATAGGTATTTGTTTAATTACTGTATCTGCATTACAAGAACTAATGAACTCAGTAATAGTAATTACTGCATGTGGTAAATTACAGCAAAAGTCTTCTAATTATACCAAGTATTACCTCCTTATTTTGAAAAATTATAGCTATGTGAGAAGTTCTCAAAGTATAGCTTGTGTAGGCAGGTCTTAAGAAAACTAGTTTTGCCTCAGAAGCCCACATAGGCAGTAAGGCACATTGTTTCTTATTATAACCCTCCCTCCGGAAATGCGGGAGTCATGGGATTTTAACACAGGTCAGAGGAGGATTAAAAGTGAATGAGTAAACAGGAGCCACGGCTCCATGAGGATATAGTTCCAAGTGGGGCAGCAAGGTAACAGGAGTTTTCGTTGCAGCGGATTCCATCGAAGTAGAGTTCATCAAATTTCTTTCATTGGATTTTGACTCAAATATTTGTGGGGGTAGGTTTAGGTTAATAATTAATGTTGGGGTGGTAAAGAGAGCTGTGGGGGCTCTCTCCCACATACATTTGCAGCAAAATCTACTTAAAAAAACCATTTGACAAAATCTACCACAATAAAAACATTTGGGCAGAAATCACACAAAACCCTGCAGGAATCCCTCTTTCTCCAGTAAGACATAGACACAAATACTTAGCTTGGTGTGGGCCATTGGGAGCAGGAACACAAGTACTTTGCAAACATTTGCATGTCACCCACATTTCTCTGCATGTTGGGCAACCCATATTGTTGATAGGTCTCTTTCTCTGAACGTTGTCCACCCCAAACAGAGACAGAATAATGTACCTAATGTTCTATCTAGACATCCACAAACAAGATTCTTGCCCTTTTCTTGAGTGATTTATGTTTTGAAAATGGTGCATTAATTTCAGGGGTGATCGCGTATTAGAAGTGATATTTATTTATTTATTTTTATTTTATTTATTTTATGTATTTGTAATGTGCCGATAGCCCGCAGGCATCAGGGCGCAGAGAGACAGGACCAGATGCATTATGGACAGGAAGGTGCTAGTAAGAGTCTATTTGAGTGGGAGTTTATTTAAAAAGGTGAGTCATCGGGTTCTTCCTGAAGATTTTGTAGTTCGGTTCTACTCACATTGCCACAGGAAGATTATTCCACTGCCGGGCCGCCTAGACCTGGAAGGATTTCCCGGGAACCCATGGCTCGTTTGCAAGTGGTACCTGCAGCTTGCCTAGTGCTTGTGATCTCAAGGTCCTGTTAGGGATGTATTGGGTGAACTTGGATCCAGGATACATTGGGGCCACTCCGTATAAACATCTATGCACCAACGTCATAGATTTAAAGAGGATTCTCTCCTCAACCCTGAGCCAATGAACAGATCTCCTGCCCTCCGTCACACCATCTCTTCTATTAATCCCTTTTACTACCCGGACTGCATTGTTTTCCATTATCTTGCATTTCTTGATGCATTTTTTTAGATGCTCCCAGCAGTAATGAATTGCCGCAATCAAGACGCGACAGTATAATGGCCCTGGCTATCGTAGCTGAGTTGTTCTCGCTTAGCAGTGGGCGGATTGGCTCTCAGGAGCCATATATATAGTAGGCATTATTTTTGTAGAGGTAGTTGGTCTGCGTCTCCGTACCCAGGGTGGATTTCTTCATCATCCCCAGCGTTTTTACTTGGGAAACTACCTTAAGGTGTGAGTCTTTGACCACAAACTCTTCATATTCTATTCCAAGCTTATCTCTCGCTTGGCTAGAGCCAAATATAATTAGCTCAGTTTTTTTGCTATTTAAGCACATCCAATTTTCTTACATCCGCTTATCAATTAGATTGTACAAGGCCATGATCTTGTCCTTGTCTGTTTGATAGTCACCCTCTAGTTCTAACACTAACTGTGTATCATCGGCGTAGTTGGTAAAATAGATGCAGATGGATTCTAAGAGTACACATAGGTATTTCATGAAGCGGTTGAAAAGCAGAGGGATATACTAGCTCCTTGTGGCACCCCTGCACTTATAAGGGTTGGAGTCGAAAACTTCTCTTCCCAAGTGTACTCTGGCTACCCGATCTGTGAGAAAAGATGCCAGCCAGGCCAAGGCCGCTTTGGAGCATCCTGCTGTTTTCTCCAATACCTGCTGTAATAGCAGGTGATCCACCAGATCAAAGGCTGCACTTAGGTCCAGAAGCATTAATATCCCTGTCTTGCCCTTGTCCACTATGGAAAGCATTCGTGATTGTAGATCTAGCATTGCGGTTTCCGTGAGATAGAGGATACATGTCGCTATTACATTGTTTTGAAAGTGTTTGGTTTGAGCCACATTAAAGCTATCACTTTCACCTTATGACATCCAAACAGTGACCAAGTGTATCAAATTTGTCTGAGGCTTCTGGTTGACAGAGGTCTGGAAGTATGCCAGAAGCACAGGACAGAAGGCTAATGGTTCTGAAGATGTTGCAGCACATACATTTACAAATCCAATATCTTTAATCTTTGCAAAGTGAAAACAGACTAAAATTCACATGATATCCCGAGAAAAAAGCCAAGGGGACAAAATGCTACCCACAACAGACTCAGTAGTGGGACAGTTTTGGCGTGAATCATTGAGAACTAGTCAGAACATTGAATACCAGTGGAGCCGTACTTGAGAAGGCATGACTTCAGGCTGCTGCACAGAACACGCTTGGCATAGCAATGTAGATCACAGCAGAAATCACTATCAGCTGTGCTAAAAAAAATCAATACTGATCTACTATGTCAGAAGTCTGCGGCCCAATTTTCATTTTAAAATTTAGAGATAAAATCACTGAACAGATAGATCCATCTTCTGCATAGTAATCAATCTAGTGTCCACCCCAAAATAAGTAGAGAGGTTCTATTTTTAAGAGGGACTCTCTGGATGAGAACTCCCAAGTGTATTCCTACTTCTTAGCCTGCCCGCAGCCTGTGATGCTGGCAACCACTAACTGTTGATACACACCCCTTAGAGCATTGGATAGATAGTAGGGAATAAAGTGGAATGACTTTGCAGTTACTTGCAAGACAGATCACCTAGGTCAAGAGAGGGGATTGTAAATCCACCATCTCCACCAGAATAATGTGCGGGAACAACCGAGATAGACAATTCCCCATGTCTGTCTTTAGACAACTGGAAACCTTGTTGAACCCTTCATACCCACATTTCAGATCAATGTCATGTATTCTCAGATTCTGTTTGACTTAAATCTGAATACTAACAAGTACACCAAAATAGCATCATTCCTTCAGAGAACTCAGGGCATTACAATTGGCATCGACTTATGCCTGACTGGGAAATCTGCAATGACACTCACAGCAGACAGAGCTTTGAGCAATTTTGTGGCAGAACACTGACAGTTGGGCAGAGCCTGGGCACAGCCAGTAATATTGACTCAACCTTGTGTATTGAGGATGTCATTTGTGATGGACGAGCACTGAGAATGACATTGGGACAGAAATGCAGGAGTGAGAGTCACAAGGCGCATAACTTGAAAGCGATAGGTATTCATTAGTTGATTGGGAAGAACAAGCAGCATTAAATATAAAACGTCATCCAGGAGAAGCTTGTCCCATATTGAGTGTGTTTTATATCGTCCATGTGCATGTAAAAGCTTACAGGAAGAATATCCAGAAATGTTCAATGATACCATAGGAAATCGTAAGTGATTCAAGCACCACATTTTTTGAAACATGGAGCCAAACCAGTGGTGCATGAGGTGAGAAACATACTGATACAGCAAAAGAGGTGTTAGGCAGAATCATATGCAGTACCCTTTGGGAACATCACACACAATTAAGAATACAAGTGACAGGACAAATTCACCTTTGGTACAAGCCTGTACTACACAGTAAAGTGGTAGCGATGGCTGAGCAGCCAGACCTATCTCAAGAGTAAAGTGAGCAGTATCAATAGTTACACAAAGGACAGCAATTACTATGGTTCAAACAAACACTGACTGAGTAAAAGAATATACATTTATTTACACAATCATTTGTAAAACAGTTCACTAAATAAAGCAGCAGATAAATCACACTCTTAATATACCACACACCCCCCAATCAATTCTGGACAAGTTAGGCTCAAAATGAAGTGTGAGCAAAATGGCACTCCAGCAATTTTAAAGGGATGGAAAGGCAATGTTATACGAAATTAAACAGCACCAACAAGTAAGTAGGCAGAGTAATGTAGAAAAGGCTTGCTACAATGAGGATTCAAATCAATGGGCTTGGGCCAATGTTAATGATTCATAGTCTTTGCAGAGGATCACACAGTTCAGAGTAGTTCGCGGTTAAGTCTTTGGCAAGAGTTCGAAACGAAGTTGGTCGAAGGAAAAGTTATTTAAAAGAGTAGAGAAGGACAAGCCCTCGGGTTGGCGAAAGATTTCAAACACTTTCACCGCTGTCGGATGGAACGAACAACCGGGTTAGAACAGTACCTTAAATGAGGAAGAAGGCTGCAACTGAGGCAGAAGTTCCTGGCAGATCCTGCAGGCTCACGGTTCCTGAAGTGACTGTCGGACTGACATGAAGTAGGAAGACTGGAGGCTCCTGCACTGCCCAGGGAAGAAACCAGCAGCAGAGCAAAGCAACGAATAAAAGGTGCGCTCCTTAAAACCCAAACAGGGTCCGGTCCTCCTGGCTATCCGGTTCACTGCAGCTGTGCACAGCAAATTCGACCAAGGGAGGGGGGCCTTGCTTGGTGTTTGGCGAACTGTTTGGTCCCACCAGCTCAAGGGAAGAAGATTCCTTGCAGATCTTCTCTGTCGTCGAAGTTTGGAGATTCAGACCTGCAGCAGTGCTTCACCGGGAGGTTCAGTCGTGGTAGTGGTCCTCTTCTTTCAGCTTCTCTTCTGTTCTCTCGATCCAGGGGTGACTCTGCCTTCCAAGTCCCAGAGACCTGCTTTTTATGCAGTTTTCCCCCATTCACACAGCCTTGCTGTCAATCACACAGCAGGGTGGCTGTCCTGGCGGGACAGTCCCCACAGCCAATCATACAGAGTGCGACAAAGGTCTCCAAGGGGACCCTGTGCAGGGAGTCTCAAACCCCTCCCTTACATCCTATCCCCCTCAGACATTCAGGCACCTAAGGAGGGCTTCTGGGCAGAAGCCTGCCAAAGGGCGGCGAACAAAGGAACCAAACCTGGTTTGGCGCGCAGAGTAAAACACGAGAAAGACCTTTACAAAAGGAAATGGCGAATAAACCCAGCCGGAACCAAATAAAAGTAAATGGGATCCAGGGGATTTAAGTTTGAGGCTACTAACGTAGCCTAAAACAGTAACAAGGCTATTTACATAGACCGCGGTAGGAAAAATAGGGTAGATACCACTGCCACCAGCCAAATCTTAAAGAAAGGGGAACGAAATAATGTTCCATGAGAGACAACCAAAAAGGGATAACTATTAACCCTTTCCAGTAATCTATGTAAGATAGTTTGTACTGGGCCTGTGCTTTTTAAAAAGACTAATAAAGTAAATGGCAACTTTACATGTTCTGGGAGACAGTAGTCAGTCCCAGAAAATGGAGGTTAAAAGTGGGAAGTCTGAAAAAGACAACCCTGTGTCACTGCACTAAAGGTGCTGTGTAACACACAGTAAAAAGATGATGCCTATGGAGTAGGTGAAGCTCCACAGTATATGAACACAAACATGTTAAACACACACAGCAAAACACATGTAAGAGTGGGGAAAAAAGGCTCGCACTCTTACCAAGTGAAAAAAAGGAATCCTAGAAATCCAGCAAAGCTGCTGAGGGACTCAGTAGGTATGGGAAATTAACCATTCTGGAGAATTCTCCCTAACAAGAGGCACTAAAGAAAGAAATGGAAAAGTTATGCTTGGAAGTCACAATAGAATGAACAGAGTCCTCTGAATGGCTTGCTCTCATTGTAACAATGTGCACATTCAAACAATATTATCTGAATGTTTGTGGACTTGAAATCTTAATGCAAAGATATAGGTAGAGAGACACCCACTACCAAACATAAATGTAATGCTAACCACTATGAGACAAGGTAAATATTTCACAACCTGAGATCTCTCTTCAACATAATACCAAATTGAACAAAATGAAGACTCAAAATTCCTCACATTATTTGTGATGACACATGGAGAAGTTAGATTCAAATGCATGCCATTCAGTCTTGCCTCAGCTGCAGCAGTTTTTCAGAGACATATGCAACATCTATTCAGGGGTCAAGAGGGATTGTTTAGTCTGGCCGATGTACTTATCACCACAACTGACGCAGAAGAACATGATGCTCAATTACATGCAGTACTAAATGTGATCAAGAAAAAAAAGGTCTAACATTAAAGCTGGATAACCATCAGTGAGGAAGGAAATAAACCGAAGAGAAGCCTAATTAATACCATAACAAAGAACCTCCTTCTGAGAATAAAAGACCCATTATGATCATTCCTTGGAATGGTTGGAATGGTAGAATAATATCCAAAATGTGTAAACAAGAATTTGCTGACAAATCAAAGACATTAAGGGACCAAATGGAAAAGAATGAAAGATTTGAATGGTCAGGAAACTGTCAAGAAGACTTTGAAAGAATAAAACTAAACATAAATCCCCAATACTGTAACTGCTCATAACAATATCACTTAGTGTGATTACAGTAGATGCAAGTAATGTGGGGGATAAGAGGCATACAGAGACAAAAACAAGAAGGTAAAGAAGAAACAATAGCTTTCACTGCAAGAACTCTCAGAGTATCTGAATTAAATTACTCTACAAAAGAGAAAGAGGCTTCAGGAGATTTGAGATCTTAAGAAACTTCAAAATACTGATATGGGGAATGCACATCTTAATTAGAACGGATCACAAGCCCTTGAGCCACATATTGAGCCTCATTACGAGGTGGGCAGAATGGGTTTACCGGCACCGGTAATGGTGCCGGTGCTGGTACACCCATTCCGCCCTATTACGAGGTTCCTTTGCGGGACCCGCCCAGAACGTCTGGTCAGACCAGACGTCCTTTGCGGGTCCCGTAAGGGGACCAGGGAGCTAATAACAGGCCCGTTATTAGCTCCATCCCCTTTCCCATTGAGCCCTATGGGGGCTCGAATGGGGAAGGGTTTTTTGAATGAGGAATTACCGGGTCCTCCAAGGTTGGAATGACCCAGTAATTCCTCATTCACAGAACCCGGACCTAGACACGATTTTGGAGGCAGCCATGGCACTAATAGCACCATGGCTACCTCCAAACACGTAATTAGGCCCATTGCGTACTAAGGGTTTAAGGTCGGCATCACAGAGAATGTGTTGATTGGTGGTAGAAGTCATGCGGTACAGTGCAAAGCTAGCATACACACTGTGAACGAGAAATGTTGTGGCTGGCTGTCTCTATTGCAGTGGAAAGAACTACAAACCAATCGAGAGGATGCAACAAAGTTACAAACAAGCGAAAAACAAGCATCCATAATAGCCATAATAGCCATAATCCAACCAGTGATCTCCTGAGATTAATGGACACAAGACGCAGAGCATGATGAGGAAACAAATACTCTTCCCAGAGGCTCAGAAAGGATGGCATTGTATAGCACAAAAAGTACCAGTATATTCTTAAGTATTTAAAGAAATAACAGAAGACACTGGATGCATGCTCAGAGGCAAGCGTCTGATTGCACCATGTTCCTTGAGAACAAAGAGCCTTCATTTAGCACATGAAGGACATCTAGGCAGAAGCATGATAAAACCTTGCATTAGAGGTAAGTATTAGTGGCCAGGATGCTTAATGAAGTAGAAGAACAGATGAGAGTATGTCAATATTGCGAGACAGTGACAAGAGAAAAGAATACATACAGCTCCTCTTCAACCAATTGCATTATCAGAATTAGCGTGGAGAAAACTTACAATGCACAAAGTGGATCCATTTCAGACCTTGGAACCTCAAAGAGTCTACATTCTTGTTTTAATGGACTACACCTTCAAATGGGAAGTGCAGGGATTAGCGCAATATAGAGTAACTATGAGAAAAGTAGTCAAATTCCTCAACACTATGTTTTCGAAGAAATAATCACTGATAATGGTGTATAATTAATTTCAGAAGAAATGCAAGCATTTCTTAGAGACCATGGCACTACACATGTATTCACGGCTTTAAAACACTGATCCTTCATGGGTTAGTTGAGAGGATGAATTGCGTCATTAAAGGGTGCGGTACAATTGGCAAAAGCAAGTTTCCTACCATGGACAGATGTATTCAAAGAAACCTTAAATGCTTACTGGTTTGCTTAACATCCACCTACTGAATTCAAACTATTTGTCCTTATGTGGAGTAGGAAAATCAACATCGAAGATGTAATCATGAAAGTCGGATATAAACAAATGAAGCACTCAAAGGAGACGTCGACACAAGCTCATGAAGATATAAGAATGACTAAAATTAACATAGGCATACAAACTGACCCGATACAAGGAAGATCCCAAGAGGGTTTAAATCCATCTACCAAAGAAGCGAGTTAGTCAGGCAATGAAGGGAAGCAGTTGAAATGGGCTCTTATCTTCCGACCGAGGACAATACTACCAAAAACAACAGTTCAGAAACAAGGCACCACTTTAAAGATAGCCCCAATATTCAACAAAACTCTAAACAAAAAGTCTCAAAGTTTAGCTTCTGAAATCACCTCAATAGACGGAATTCAAGGAAGATTGGATTTGGTTCATCTGGAATCGAAACCAGAGACAATAACTGTCCCAGTATCAAACAGTCACGAGGGACAATAAATGGAGATGACAAGGGAGGATCAAGTACCTGCTGCACCAACAGAAATCAAGGATCGAGTACCGGTGCATGAAGAGCAGGTCTCCTTTGCTATTCCAAGACTGTGGTTTACCTGTCAAAAACATAAATTCAATCCCAGACCCAGATTTTTTAACAGAGGAGAAATATTGTCAATCATCAGAAAGGTTCCAGACCTTTATCTTTTCTCCACTAGGGACATAGAATATATTAGGTTTCCCAACTGGAGTATAACATATTTAGCGGAAAGGGGGCTGACATCGAGAGCAGGAGCCAAAGCTTTCATCTCTGCATCAGATCTCCTACTAAAACATGGTTTGTTAGTCCACAAATCCCTCCCACTTGTCAACGAGGACAGGGCCAAAACTGGCAAATCCAAAGGGGAGACAGCATTGGGAACAGAACATCAACACGGGGGAAACAAATCTATTCCCTTTGAAAAGAGCGGAGATCAATCGGTCCAGTGGTCCATAATTCCAGAAATGATAACACAAGTATGTATGGAATTGAGCACAGGCCAGACTTTGCTTTAGTAGGGAACAGATAAGATTGATAAATTGGAATTCGAGGGGATTTAGCACTTTTAGAAACCTAAAAGTGAGATCCGAAATATTTGGGGGAAATTACTTAGTTCTCTTCCAAGAGACATGGTTAACTCACGCACCAGATTTGGAGGGCTTTACAATGGTAACGCAAGTTGCCACTTCAACTGGGAAAGGAAGGCCGAAGGGTGGGTTACTAATGGCTTGTAAATCTGACTTTTTCAAACATGTGACAAAGATACCATGCCGCCAGGAGGGAATTTTAGTCGTAAAGTTGGAGGTTCCATCAACAGAAGGGATAAAACACTTAGCTTTTAACTTATACTGGAACCCCTCGAGTCTAGAACTCTCTGTTTTACAAGATTCCCTCAGAGAAGTCCTCACTCATATAAAAACAACTTACCCAAAAGCATACATTCTGGTAGCTGGTGACTTGAAATGACGGTCTGCGGTTAAATGAAGCTCTCGTCCAGATCCAAGGTGCCTTGGGAACCGATGCTTGGGAAAAAAAATGGTCAAACTCCGCATTTTCATGATTTCTTGTGGACAATAGAACGACCTCAAGCTGTAACGTCAAATACAAATATTCTACATAACAATGTATTTGACAAGACAATTTGGGAGAAAAAGCAGCAAATGTGCTGCCTCGTGAATACTGCCAAAAAAGAATTAATTGACAGTGCACTCCTCTGGAAAGAAGTAAAGTTGATTAAAAAGACCTATGAAAATTGGTCCAGGCATCAACGGGCAACCCATTTACAAAAAGACGGAGAATGAATCCTCTGAACCCTATCCGATAACAACTCTGGTAATTTCTGGTCACTTATAAACTCCCGAGGTAAAGACCAAAACATCATTCAAACAGACTGCATACCAGGGGCCAGATTACAGAAACTTTGCACCGGTGCAAGTGCAAAGTTGCACGGTATTAGCACTAGGGCAAAGTTTGTCCTATTTTTAAAAACAGTGGCACACACTAGAAAACTACTGCACCATGACAAGGGCAGTTTGGCATATTAAAAGAACCAGGGCAAAAAATTGCCCTAGTGTAAAATAGATACATTTTTGATGCATGTTTGCATCAGGGCAAAGTTTGCCCTAGTGCTAATACCATTCCGTATTAGCACTAGGGCAAACTTTGCCCTGGTGCAAATTTCAGTAGAAATTGATCTTTTTTTGTACTAGGACAATGTTTTGCCCTGGTGCTTTTAATATGCCAAACTGCCCATGTCATGGTGCAGTAGTTTTCTAGTGTGTGCCACTGTTTTTAAAAATAGGGCAAACTTTGCCCTAGTGCTAATACTGCACAACTGTGCCCTTGCCGGAAAGTTTCTGTAATCTGGCCCCAGATCTGTGTAGATTGATTATTTTTCTGAAAAATATTTGAAAACTAAAGGGGGCCCAACGTTTGACATCTCTGACATTCCATGGTCATTTGAAATCACAGAAGAGGCTATGCTTGAGCTCATCAACAAATCCTCATCCTCAAGAGCCGCAGGGCCGAGCGGGCTCACCTACCAGGTTCTAAAAGGAAATACAGTGATGTGGTCAAGAATCCTGTGACACCTATTTTGTGGAATCTTGAAAACCAAATCAATTCCACATTCATGGAAGACCGCTCTAATTATACCCATTTACAAAAAGGGCGACCGAAAGGACCCAAGAAATTATAGGCCTATTACTTTGTTGGATATAAAAAGTAAGATCTTTGCCGGCCTACTGTGGAAAGAACTGGAGAAATTAGCTAGATCCAACAATATTATACTGAAGCAGCAGACCGGCCTTAGGGGACACTCTACAGGTCTGAACGGTATCACATTGGCAACACTTTGTAATGGAGAGGAAAAGAAGAAACTACCAAAGATATTCACAGCCTTTGTAAACTTATAAAGTGCCTTTGATTTAGTTGGTAGAGAGAGACTTTGGCTCAAGCTTAGACTCTAAATCAAGACTAAACATCTTAGTAGCCCTTCATGAAAACAACACTGCAGTAGTGAGATTGAACATGGAAGGTCAATTGTCAGACGATAACTTGGTTAAAAGAGGAGTGAGGCAGGGCTGTATGGTCACCCCTTTTCTCTTCAATATTTATTTTTCGGACTTTGGTGAGGAGGTCTATTCTGCAGCACTAGCAAGTGTCAAAGTCGGCCATGAAGCACTTAAATGGTTCATGTATGCCAACAACATTGTCCTTCTCGATAGAACACCAGTAGGACTCCAAAGGATGCTGTGCACCTTGGAAACTTACATGAAGGAAACAATCTGATAGTGAATCCTGAAAAATCAAAAATAGTTGTGTTCGAAGGAAAGGGGAAGGGTGACAGCTTTTCTTGGAAGATAGGTGGCCAGACAATACCAGTGGTAGAGGAAATGGTATACTTAGGCTACACACTGTATGCTAAACCCCAAATGGCCCAAACGCTGTCAGAATTCATATGTAAGACCAATCATCTCACAGCAAAATTACAAAGAATTGTTAGGCAATTTTGTAGATTCTCGTTACTGTCAGCATTGAGGTTCTACAAAGCAAAGATTATATCAACTCTTCTTTATGGAATTGAGGCTGGAACATTGACTGGAACAAAATAGAGGGACAGATTTGGAAAAAGGTTTTAAATCTCCCCAAAAGTCTGTCACTCGCATGGCTAAGGTTTGAACTGGGACTAAAATCTTTAAAATCCGAAATTGACTGGAAACTACTTTCACTATACAGACTCATAATTGACCCATTACGGAATTCATTATATGAAGATCTCAGTAAAAAACCTTGCGCAACAATCATCAGTAGTACGATAATTAAAAAACCGGGAACAAGAGATCCTCATTACCTGTGATAGTGATGAAGTGACATTAGCATCAAACTCATTAACAAGACAAAGGAGGCAATGGATACAACTGACTGGATTAAGACAATTGAAAAAATTAGATCCTCACTAGTCGCAACCTTTCTTTATCCTATTGATAGAAATCTGGGTTTTTTGCCAAGATACTTAATGAAATTTCCAGATCCTAAAATAAGGCAGAATTTTCTAAGACTGCGGCTTAATCTGATCCATAAAGGTGCAGTCCTAGTAAAGAGAGGTCAGGAAGACCAATGCTAAATCTTATGTTCAGGATGTAAAGGTTCAAAACATCAGACCCTCGAACATTTACTACGATATTGCCAAGGAACCTGGACCACCAGAAAAAAACATTTGGGGAGATTTATTTCTATCACTGACTATGACAAAGGTCTGTCCTCACAGATGCTTTGGAATAGACTAATTAGCGGACAGGAAACTGCTCTAATGAGAGTGCTTCAAGAGACTGAGTTTATTCCAACAAAATACTGCTAAAATGCTAGGGAATTGATTATCAATTTACTAATGAGTGGTGACTTGGTTTTCTTTTCTTTTTGTATTTGCTTTTTTCTTTTTCATTTATCTTTTAAAAAATGTTTAAAACGTATTGAACGTTTGAAAAATCAAATTTCGTTAAAACACAAAAAAAAACAAAAAAACAAATTATGTACAAATAATACTATGACTGTAGGAATGGCGCCTCGAGGATCACAATAAAGGAAGCAGAATGCATAGAGCAAAGGAACCACATAGATTGTTAAAGGCCCTATCAATGTTCAGGTCTCCTCAACGTGTCATAAAATCAAACAGCAAAAATGTAACCTTAGAGAATGGTGAAAATTGTCTTTAAATTTTATAGTACAAGTAAAGAAATGTAAAATGATACACGTGAAGATCAATAACAGAACAGAATTTAACCCAAGAGGAGCAGAAAGATCAGCCCATGAGAAGATCGATGGTCCAGAGAAGAAAAGTGAAAAGAATACTAATACATGGTATTCCACAAGAAACAGAGTAGTGATACCAAATATTAGAAATTACCTTGTTTATTACAACTCGCTATTCCAAAACCGTTGCCATCTCGCCTTCGCTTACCGCTCGTATCTCAATCCCTGTTCTGTTAATATCTTCAGAAGGGAGATGTTCTACAATAGAATGTAGTTCCATACTGGAACCTAACACCATGCATGGGGTAAGTTCCGCTAAACAGGAGTTGGGTGTTATAGCACAAGCATTACACGTTGGGGAATAGGCATGTGAACTGCATGCACATAACAATAGATAATATTCCATCAAAAAGCATTACATAAAATGACCGCAATCCTTTACTTTTACTGCAGCTACATGCACTTCCGCAATGTCAGCATGTGACTCGTAAGTGTGTGTGTTGTATGTTTGTGTGTGCGTTTGTTCTCTAATAGGTTGGTGTAGTATTGGAAGATGTAAGAAGTCACCAGGAATCATGTAAGGCACTGGAGACTTGAATATATAAAAAGGAGTAGGTTTATTCACAAGTTACAGGGCAAGTTAAGTAGGAAAGGCAGGAGCTAAAAGGGTACCATCCTTTCAGTTAGGTTCTCCCATCCTGTCTCCCCAACTGTAGCTATTTGAACAATAATGTCCCATATAATTCTAAATGACATCCCAGTATTCCACTATCTGCACAGTGTACACTCATTACAAATAGATACTATAAATGCTACAGTTGGCAACATCGAAATGAAAAGTCCTAGAATGTACATCCCTGTTTATTAGTAGCTGAAAGTATCACTCACAAAACAGGGGGCAATGAGCATGAAGCAGATGATGTGAGTGGAAAGTTGGGTGGTGCTTAATGGTCTCAAGGTGAACCTGTCCAAAACCGAAATGGTCCTTATGCCCCTCTCATTTCCTTAAGGATTCAGCTGCCCACCCTCCTCCTGCTGCTTTATTTAGACTTCTCATTTCCCTCACTGGGGAAATAAGAAGGTAGGATTCATACAGCAATCCGATTTAAGGGTCAACCTTCAAGTGGGAGGAGATGGCAAGACCTCTTTTTCTCAGATTATGACTACTTTGCCATACCGTCCCGTCGCTTGCAAGTTCCGATAATGCTGCAGGCTTCGGGGTATTACTCACCAATAAGCTTGACTTTGCTAATGCACTTTATGCAGCACTTCTATTTCTTGTTACCGTCTAGTCTATGCACTGGTTGCCTTTCCATTACCGAAGACAATGTAAAATACTTTGCTTGTTCTTCCAATGCCTTCATGAGCTTGTCCCTCAGCATCTAGCTGCTACAATTCAGCGTATAGACCTTCCAGATCTTTGCAGTTCCTTATCGGCCATTTCCTGGTTGTTCCTCTAACTAGAAGCAGCGCCAGAGGAGAGAGATAGACATGGCTACGTGCTTGGTCCCCGTCATTGGAATTCTTTACACTTTTACTTTTGTGGTTGTGAATCTTTGCTTTCCATTCAAAATGTTTTGGGAATCTATCAGTTCCATTAACTCCTTTCAGCACTTTTTAGTGTGATGCTTAGTCCACCTACGCTGTAAGAGGATTCAATTCAACACTACAGCTAAGTCAATGCCTAGTCTGGGATACTGAATGGAAACCCTTATTTATATATCTTTATGTCCAGTTCATGAGTTCTGGATGACTACCCCTATATAACACCCCTCTCTTAGAATCCCCCTGACCCCACTGAGCCAAGAAGTAGTTCTGTTTTGCAAGTTTAAAAGGTTTATTTGAAAAAAAAAATAACAGTATACATATATATCACACTTTTATAATGAATTAAAAATTAATATCACACTTAAAACATGAGCAGTGATCAACAGTGAATAATGTCCTACTAGTAAACTGATTTGGTTACCCAGGAGTAGTATAAGGATGAGGTAGCACACATATCAATACGAACAGAAGAATAAGGTGGTAGAGAATGCTTTATATAAGTTCAGATGGATGCAGTGTTGAATGAAAATGCAGTACAGAAAATACTCAATATGATTTCAACAAAACAATGTAATCACTTTTCTCTGGCAATCCACTCCCCCCCTTAGGCAATGTAAGGAAATGAAGAGTAGCACACAGTTATCAGACATGCAATCAAATGTAATTCAGTTCACCCCAGCAAGCTTAGACTACGGAAAGAAGTTGAAACACAGGCCCAAAATGCTTTTATATGTGCTGGCAATGAAGTGAGGAATATGCTGAAAATGGTTTTAATTCCCTTTAGGAGGTTCAGGGTGAGTGAAAGATACTTGGGATGAGCTCAGGCTCCCTTTAGCAATGCTCTAGGAGTAACTAGCAGGTTAAACAAATTTTTGGCAAAGGAAAGCAAGGAAGCTGCTGTTTTCACACGTGGCTGGATTTTTAACCAAATCGCGAATCGCGGCAAAATTTGCGAATGCGTGAATCGCGATTACGGCAAAAGTATAAGGAGTAGCAAATCGGTTCTAGGTTCGTTGAAAAGATATGAACGATTTTGTAAAGGTCGTTTTTCGAATTTAAAGTAACTCAAATTGACAGGTGACAGCTTTTAAAAATGACAGGTGACAGCTATGCGGCTGCAGAATTGACAAGTGACAGTTAGGAGGCAGTTCTACTTAGATTAAATAGATTGAATTATATCACTGGAAACTAAGAGATTTGGTTTCACACCGTCCTAGCTGTACTCACAATGTATTTGGAAGGTCTAGGTCTCACGGATCGGGTCAAGATGGCTTCGGTTCTGGTTTCGCCCCGGACGGTCTCTGCGCACAGCGTCTGGTCTCTGCTCTGCTGGTCTGGTCTGACACTGCTCCTGGCCCGGCTCCTGGATCTCTGGGTATAGCGTCTGTGCACAGCTCCTGGATCTTTCTGCACAGCTTTCTCTGGACACAGCGCTGATCTTCACGGCTCCTGGATCTCTGGGTACAGCTGTTAGGTTTGCTGGATGCTGAGGCCTGCTGAGAAGAGTTCTCAGTTTGTGGGTTTAGGCCCTTGCTTTGAGTTCTGAATCAAGTTCTTTGGAGTTTTAAAATCTAAGTGTTGGATCTGGTATCTTCTGGATGTTGTGTGGTCCGGCAGAGCGCGTTGCAGCAACTGGATTTGAATCCCTATACCTGTCCCAGCAGTCTCTTTTTATGTGTTTTGAAAATGGGTGTGTGCCTGGGCCTAGCTAAGCCTGCCCCTCTCTACTTGTCATTGGCCCAATTCTCCCCTCTCCCATGATTGGGGGAAGGAAATGTGAGTCAGAGTGATGCTGTAGGTTTTATGGGTCAGAGGATCCTCCCCTGGTCAGTTTGCCCACAAATCTATATTTGATTCAAATACATATTGCACAGATACACAGTTGTTTAAAATTACATGCACCCATCACATATCACATGAGGTATACTCTGTTCAAACTCTGCTCTTTCTGGGGGCTTGCATCCAGAAATGGCAACATTTTGTGCTTTTTAGTGGGTTTTGCAACATCATATTTTTCTCCTGATTTATACACATATACACCCCCCTCCCACACATATCTCAGTAACTTTCCAGGTCGCTAGCTTAAACACAGAGTATGTGGTGTCAATAAATAGCAGGGTTTTGCCCCAGAACATCACACAAATTCCCAACGCGTCTTAAAACGTGCACAGAAAAATCACAAGAATTATGGTATCATTTAAATAATTTTGACAAGTCCGCACTGTGAGTTATACATCTTTCTTAGAATCATATTCTGGCTAACAGGGGTGTGTCTTTTCAGGTCACATAGTGTAGAAACCAGTTTATCCAGTTTCTGCCAAGCTCAGAGACCCTGCCCCTCCCAGGTTCTGCCAAGAGGAAGCTATTTTACGGTCCCCCCAATAAACCATCTGCCTGAGTCACGGAAGGGCTTTGTTCAACCTCCTGCAGTCTGTAGGTGCTCCACCCCTAATCCAATTATCAGAGAGATGTCATATCCGTTTAGTGTGGGCAGCAGAAGGCAGCTAGGCCTGGGAACTGCTGTGGATCCAGTTTCACTCCAGTTGGGGGAAGTTGTCAGGCAGAATTCATTTCCTTTAAGCCAGAATTTAGCTAACATGTCACTTTTTGTTCCCAGTTTAAGTCTATTACGATTTTTACATACACATTAAATAATTACTTCCTTCAAGTCATTTCAAAGTATAGTTTTACATTGTATCCACCTCTTAGGAAGTCCTTCCTTGGTCTGGTTTTGTTTCATTTGTTCAGTTTTACACACAAGTCTGGTGGTTTTAAAACGCCGGCTTTCTGATAGTGGTGAGTACTGGTAATGCAACCATTTTTGTGATTTAAGAAAATGAATTCCCCACAGTTCTAGGTTGCTTTTGGCAATCAGCATTGCCATTCCCAATGGTTTCAGGCTACGGTGTGGGTAGCCCAATGGTGGTTTTAGGCAGTGCCCTCCTGTGCTCACAACATAGGCAAAAATGGGTGGCAGCCTATTCTTCATGCATTTCCCTGTGCATTTTCTGGGAAGTTCTGGCCATCATGATGTTTTCCATGCCAGTACTGCACAGTTTTCCTATTCTGGTGTACATGTGGGCTTTTTGGCCATCTTGGATTTTCTAAGCCCACAGCACCAAATATTGCAGCATGATAGCTCAAACGTGGGTCAGGACACCCAACAAAGCCCCCCCACGCGATTGCACTTTGAATTTGAGTCGATGGGGAGTCGGGTGCACAGAATGTTTTGACCCACGCACTGGTATGTCCGCATAATCTTCTTCCAATTCTGCAAATGGCACAGTTCAGCATCTTTTCCTCCATCCGGTACTGATCGATCGGTTCTCCTCGCCGGTCCTGATGGGAATATTGGGCGGTACCCCGGGCCCCTTGGGTCTCTGCTCCCCGTCTCCGGATCATCCTCCTTGGCCAGTCTCCAGGTTTTCTTTCTCCTAGGACGACAAAGGAAAAGCGGCAATACCTATTCATGGACATTTCTCCCCCACCATTGATATAGTGGGGTGGCATATATATTTTAGAACTCAACAGATATGAACATGCACATTTTTTTAAATTAAGCGACAGGAACACATAAACTTGAGAAACACAGAATTTGATAGGTTATATGTAGGATATATTAGGGTTGGAATTGAATTACTCTGGAGCGGTACCCTCTGGGATTGTAGAGGACTCCTCCAGTTGCTGCAAAGTGTGCCTGGGATGGCAACACTTCAACTGGTTGATGTGGACCCACTTGTCTTCCCCCTCTGCCAAACCGCCTTTGGGGATGCGGATCTTGTAGGCCACAGGGGAGATCTTGTCTATAATCTCAAAGGGTCCCTTCCATGTAGGCAAAAATTTGCGCTATCTTGCCTGGTTTCTTTGGAAGTTGTATAAATAGACCCGGTCCCCCACCTGATATTCCTTCCTGGAGGTTTTCAGGTCATAGTGGGTCTTCATACTCTCAGCTGACCTTTCTAGATTCCGCTGAGCATAGGCAAAAGCATGTTGAAGGTGTTTCCTTAAATTCTCCACATACTCATGAGTTGTGGAGGCATTTATCAACGTTTGCTCTTGGGTTCTGTAGAGCAAATGCTGGGGAAGCACCATCTTGCGTCCAGTCATCAACTCAAATGGTGACATTTTGGTTGCAGATGAAGGGGTAGATCTGATGGCCATTAGGACCAGAGGTAATCGGATATCCCAACTTGGCCCAGAATCTGCCACAAACTTCTTTAATATGCTCACAATGGTTCGGTTATATCTCTCTACTGCCCCAGAAGAAGCTGGCCGGTAAGCAATATGTAACTTCCTTTTGACCCCCAGTATCTCCCACATCTTTGTCATTACTTCACTGGTGAAGTGGCTACCTCTGTCTGACTCAATACCTTGAGGTAGACCAAAACGGGAAAAGATGTGGTTAATCATCAGAGCAGCTGCTGTTTCTGCCTTGCAGTTTGGGGCTGGGAGACATTCCACCCACTTGGTAAACAAACATGTAACGTTCAACTTGTACTTGTTTCCTCTAGACGAGCGGATTACAGGGCCTACAAAGTCGATTTGCAAATCTGACCATGGCAGTGTCATCCCCCTCTTTTGGAGAGGCGCACGGTGCGTGAGGGATGATGGCTGAAATTGTGCACACACAAGACACCCCTTCAAGTATTGGTCGAGGTCCTGCCCCATGTGTGGCCAGTATGCAAACTCTCTTAAGATTTCCAATGTTGTGTGAAACCCCCTATGACCAGCGGTGGCCGCATCATGGGCGTGACTTAACATCAGGCTTCGGAATGAGGTAGGAACCACCCACTGATCGTGGCCAGCTTTGGATTTCCTTACCAACAAACCGTCTTGGATCCGGAACATTTTTGGACATTTCATCAACACTCTTAGGTCCTCTTTCCCAATGTAATCGGTATCCGTCAGGGGAAAGTTCTCAGGGTCCTCAAGGTGTTGGTAAAACTTACCAATAATTGGATCCCCCTTCTGAGCTGTAATCAAATCAGCATCAGGGGTCTCCTTGCTCCATTGGGCAGTTGAAAGATTATTGTGAGCATTTGTCTGGGACCTAGTGATAGCAGTGACCTGGATTTCCCCCAACAGGGACTCTATTTCGATCAGATCCCCTTGGATGGCCCCGGTTTTGGCCAGCTGATCAGCTAAGTCATTTCCAGTTTTGTCTGGTCCCTCTACTTTGGAATGACCCTTGATCTTTTTCCAGTAGATGGTCATCCCATTCGATGTGACCAGATCATCAATGTTTTGGATTAACTTACCATGTTTCAAGGGTTTGTTATTAGCACATAACATGCCTCTGGTTTTCCAATTAACCAGGTGCTCCACGAACCCGTTCCGTACATAATCCGAATCTGTGATTATGACCAGTTCGTGGAGTTGATGCTGGACGGCAGTGAGGATGGCCTGATGCACAGCCATCAATTCTGCCACCTGACTACTTCGGGGACCAATTTTGTATCCAGCGGAGGGTTCTGGGAACTCCTTTACCCATGCATTCCCTACGCCAGCCACCAGTTCTTTCTCCCCGTCGTTGTCAACATGGTAAGAGCATCCATCCACATAGACAGTGGGCATTCCCTCACACTTGTCCTCTTCAAAGACTTTGTGTGGGGAATTAAGGTATGCCTCCGTGTTGTCCTTGATTTTTAGACTTTCGTCCTCGAGACAGTTTTCTCTGGCACAATCATGCAAGTCAGCCAGACCTTGCGCGAGGGGACTCTTCTTGTTTTGGCCATATCTGACCTCCACAGGAAAGCCTTGCATTGACAGAATCCAGGAAGTAATTCGGGAATTACTCACATTCCCGGCCCGGATTCTGTCACTTTGGAGATATTGCAGAGGCTGGTGTGGAGTCTCCACTATGATGTGTTCCCCCTGGATAAACGGGCGGTAATTCTTCAATGCCCACACCGTTGCCAGGAGTGCCTTCTCACAATTGTTGAATTTTTCCTCCACAGAGGATAAAGTTTTGCTCGCATAGGAGATTACTTTATTGGCCTTGTCATGCTTTTGGTATAATACTGCCGTCAAGTACGTATTAGAGAACCCCGTCTCCAGGAAGAACTCCTTGTTTCTGACAGGGTAAGCTAGGCAAGGCGCTTGTGAGAGGCTTCTTTTGAGTTGTCTTACCGCCCCGGATTGTTCTGGACCCCATTCCCACTTGACCCCCCCCTTCAAGAGATGAATCAGGGGTCTAGTGATCTCTGCGTAGCCTTCAATGAACTTTCTGCTGTAATTAGTCAGTCCAAGGAGGCTCCTTAGTTCCCGCAGAGTTGTGGGTCTTTCAGTTTCTGGAGTGCTTCCACTTTCTTTTCTTGGGGACAGAGACCCTGAGGAGTAATCTCATGCCCCAAGAAATTAACACGGGTTCTACACCACTGTGCTTTCTGAAAGGAACGTTTTGCTCCGGCGGCCCTCAACTGTGTCAGAACATAACAGATCTCCACTATGTGTTCCTCCGCAGATGAACTTTTGATGAGGACATCATCTACATAAGCCAGGTTACCCCTCGTACCCAGGTCGGGCATGGCCTTATGTAGGAAAATGTTGAATTCATTGCCGGAGTTGAGGTATCCGAAGGGAGTCCGGGTCCATGTGTACTGCTGGCCCCCAAAGGTAAAAGCCAGTTTGTATTGGTCCTCCCTACTGACAGGCACGGTCCAGTATCCATTGGTCAGGTCTATTGCTGTGAATAACTGTGACCCCTGAATCTGGGCCAGCCCTTGGTCAATGTAGGGCAGAGGCCATCGGGAAGTATGGACCCGTTTGTTGAGCTCCCTGAGGTCGACGCAGAGTCTCCACTGGCCGTTTGGCTTCAATTTTCCCAGCACCGGATTATTGAAAGTGCTGTGGACTGGACGGATTATTCCCCGGGACTCAAGGTTCTTAATTATTTCAGTAAGGGACTCCATGGATGCAAGAGGCAAGCGATATTGCTTCAAAAACACTGGAGTCATTCCAGGGTCCGGGGGAATTATTGTGGTGTGGATGTCGGTGCGACCAAAGTCATATGAGTCTACCGCAAAGAGATCTTGGAAATCCAAGAAAACTTGTTTCAACTTTTGCTTTTGTTCCAGAGTCACACAGGCATCAGCTAGGTTGACTCTCTCTTCCACCATCTGCCTGAAGCCTGGAAAGACTTCTGGTCAGAGTGCTGATTTGGACTGGAGGCCTCAGGTGGGAAAGGCAACCCTCATGAACCTGGAAAATCACCTCATCCCTCCTGAAGTCACATCTTCCTTACCATAAGGGCAGGAAGTGTACACCAGGAAGTTCCCCCCATGCCGGGTAAAAATCCTGTCTGGTGTTGTATTGTCATCACTGTCAAAACAGTCCTTGGGGATTGGACCTAACAGTTCATTTCCTAAATCGATGGAAAAATGTCGGTCATCAACCGCCATTCCAATAATGGTGCCTGCGGCTAGAGTAATACTCTTTAAGTCGCTGTTATCCACCTCTATTAGAATGATGTCATGTTCTATGTTGACTAATGGAGTTGGGTTTACCCCCAACCCTTGCTGTTGGAGAGAAGCGTTTAGATGTATGTAAGCATCAGGGTTTTTCAAATGTTGTCCTCTTTTAACTTTCACTTCCAGGGAGAATTGTCGGGTCCTTTCTGGGATGGTGACTTCCTCTTTGATCTGAATTTCAACTGCATAAGGTAGCAATTGAGCTGACCTAACTGCTTTTTCTGGATCATCAAAGCCGATGGGATTATCCGCTAATCGAGACCAAGCTTTGAAGTTTATTAGGTCCAAACTAATGACAAAGCGATTGAGAATGTCACTGCCTAAGTAAAAAGCGGCAGTGACGTCTTGCACGACCCAACAATTGTGGACTATGCTCTTGTTGCCAATGGAGATTTTGAGCATACACCTGCTTGGCAGGAGATGTTTGGAATTGGGTGCTTCCAGGTCCATTTCCCATTTGTCTATCAGTTTGAATGGGGGAATGGCTGGATCTTTTGGGAGTTGGCGGAACATGGCTTCGCTGATGAAGCTCTTAACATTGTTCACGCACACTCGAGCGAGAACAGAGTGCTTTCCATCATTTAACTGAACAGGGATGAACAACTGCTCTCCAATTTGCTGAATATCAGCCAGGCTCTGAGCTGATTTCACATCTTTCTGGACTATGGGAGTGGGAGTTTCTGATTGTGGATTGGTGAAGAATTTCAGAGTGTTTCCTTCCAGTGTGGAATACCACCTTAAACTGGAAGGAAGGTTGATTTTCAGAAATAGAGAGGACCCCCCATCACCAGTCTGTTGTCCTACTGCTATTACTGTCACGTCTGGAGTTTGGTTGTTCTGGAAGTGAAATTCTACTTGGTCAGATTTGTTTTCAATCATGTGGCAGGTGCTGTTTAAACTAACATGGTTGACACTCTGTTTTAATTTTATTGGTCGGCTAGTCTGGGTCCAGAGGACCTTGTTTACACAATCTATTAGGGGTGACAACCTTCTCAGGAGGTCATTCCCTAGTAAACAAGGGGTGCCCTCTGGAGTCACTACTATGACCGGGTGTTTCACCTTGTGTCGCCCAATTTTGATGTCCAAATCTGCAGTCCCCTCAACAGGAATTTCCTTCCCGTCAAAGTTCTGCAGTTGTCCAGGAAGAGAGGTGAGAGGAATACGGTAATTCTCCCCCCTTCCAGCATTTAGTTCCTCAAAGGCCCTTTTGGACAGAAGGGTGGCTTGGGATCCAGTGTCCACCAGTGCCAAAATTGTACCCTGCCCCTGTACTTGTACCGGGGCATAGTATCTTCCCTCCTTCTCCTCAAGGGGGCACAGATAATGCACATTTTTGGACAACTGGTGGGCTAACTTTCTGGTTTTGGACATTGCTAGAGAAGAGATTTGGGCAGAATTCTGCGGAGAATCTTGGGAATCTGCAAGAAAAAGTTGGCAACTGGAGATCAGAGCCATTGTGGGTTCCCCTGGTTCCGGTTCTGGGCCGCCACCCCCCTTTTTGGAGGCAGTCATCAGGATGGGTTTGAACCAGGGGATTTTGTATTGTCGGTTCTGGGATGAGATGATGGGCGGCGGTAGCTCAGTCTCCACATCTCCCCAGTCTGAATTGGCCTCCCTTGGGACCCATTTTTCCTTGGGAGGAGTTCCCCCATCTCTAAAGGAGAAGATCCTTTCCCCAGGATCCTCTGAGGATCCCTCTCCCTCAAATTGGAAGACCTGTACCTCCTCCACAAAGTGGGTCTGTTTGGGTCCTTTGTTTCTCCTACCCCCCCTCTGCTCCTTG
This sequence comes from Ambystoma mexicanum, assembly GCF_040938575.1. Lineage (NCBI taxonomy): Eukaryota > Metazoa > Chordata > Amphibia > Caudata > Ambystomatidae > Ambystoma > Ambystoma mexicanum. The sequence goes on along the minus strand of NC_090929.1, from coordinate 304,928,325 downwards.
GGAGGCAGGCTTTCAGGGGCACGAGATTTTGTTTCCGGTTCCTGGTTTTCCAGGGGCTGTTTATAAGTTGGGAAGGAAGATTCCTCCAAGGCTTTACACCCCCCTTCCCCTTGTGCCTCCTCCCTGGGAACCGGTGGGTTATCGGGGTGCTGCCCCAGTCATTGTTGTGGAGCACCAGGTCCCGAGTTTGGGGCATTCTGCGGTGGCATGCTCAGCTGAGGGTTCTGTTGAGCCCTCAGTATGTGACCCAGATCTCGTGCCATATTTTGGACCTGGCGCTCAAGTTGTGAAACACGCTCAGGCTGATACGGGGCTCTATTTTCTCCCCTGGGCTGATCCCGGGAAGGGTAGCTATCCCTTCTCTGGTAGTACCCCTGGTTGGGAAGATTTTGGTGCCCCTCCACCCTTGGCCTCCCCTCTCCCGGATTAGGTTGTCTGAGCTCAGGGAATTGGGGAAAGAAGGATGGATGATTTTGGGGCTGGAAATTGGGTGGATACCTGGGAAAAAAGTTCTGCCCAGGATTTGGAGAATTTCTGCCCTCCTGGGGGAAGTTAGGAGGGAAGTTCCCCGGGTCAGGTGCTTGGCTGGATCCCCCCCTTGGGCTGGAGGAGTCCACACATAACCCAGGATTGGTCGGTTTCCCTTGTAGCGGGGACTTACATAGTCAGGGGAGCGGGGAACCCCATTTGTGGGACTACCTCCTCGACTCCCTGTCTGTGACTGGCCCGAGGGCCTTCTGGGCTGTGAATTATTTGGTGCAGGCAGGTTTTTAGGCCCCCCCATCTCCAAATCTAAAACGGGGGCAACCTTTACCCCTGCCACCTTGGCAACAGCAGGGGTGCTGTTGGTTTTGGGGTTTTTCGGCGAGTTATTTTTATTTTCGAATGGCTTCTGCACCTCATAGATCCGGGTAGCCTGTTCAATGACCCAGTCTAAAGATCTTTTCTCATGAAAATCTCTCACGAGCTGGGTCATTATGTATTTGGGTAAGGCATGGAAAAACGTATTGATAAATTCTCTGCTATCCGTGCGCACCCTTCTGGTGGTCTGCGCAAAAGCACGTTTTAATTCTTGCACAAACACTTGTGGGGCCTGATCCTCCCCACATTGCAAATTGTAGGCTGCCTTGCGAGCCTCTTGAGGATTTCTGTGAACAGAAAAATGTTTCAAGATGGCCGCCTTATAGGTGGACCATCTTAAATGATTTTGGTCCTCCAGCCCCGCAAAGAAACTGGAGTATTCTGGGGAGAATGTCCATTTGACGTACTGGATGCAGCTATTGCTGTCCTTCAAATGGAAAGTCTCCATCATTTGCTCATAGAGCTCCAAGTGTTCCCATACGGAATACTTGGCGTTCTTATGATAAGGCGTGATAACACTCCTTATTGCCTTTATTTGCTTCAATGGGTCCTTAAGCAAGGCCCTTTTTGCCTTATTGGCCTTTTTGGTTGGGGTAACCCTGGTCCATTCATCCTCTGACTCAGAGGCACTGCTCCCAGAGGTTCCTGTCTGATCTTCCAGGTTTTCCCAGATTCTGCGATCCTGGGAATGGCTGGCAGAATGTGGGGACCTGGTCTCCTGTGTACTGCGCCGTTCAGAGGAGTCTTCAGATTCCTCTTTGCTGCCAGGATTTGATGGGTATCCCCCCCCACTGACCTAACTGGGCAGACGTTTTCAGGATGCCCTTAATGGGCCTACTCTCCTGGGGTTCCCCTCTACATTGCACTGTGCTTGGGTGCCCATACCCGGATGCCCGCCCCTCCATTCCTGGGTGGTACTGGCCTATGAGCCCCATACTTTTAGCTGGATAGTAATCTGCCATCCCTGTGGCCCCATGCTCATGTGCGCCAGGCAGCATGGGGGTGGCAGAGTCCAGGGACTGGGAGAGATGAAGGCCTCTGGTACTAGGACTCCTGAGGTTATGCTCAGGAGTTTCTCTTTCCCAGCGAACCTCATCTCTATCCGCCCCTGTTCCCTGTTGCAATGCAAGAGCCTGCACTTTCAGTTCCTCAGTTAAGGCCTTACTAGACTCTATCAGTTTCTCCTGCATCGCTACCTGTTGCTGGAGCCTATCATTGTGCTGACAGAGAGCCTCATTCTCTCTCTGTGCCTCCTGATTGGTCCTGGAGCACTGGGCCAGTCTTTGCTGCAGGAGGCTTACCTCCTGAGCTGTGTCCCTATTGGCCTGCTCCTTTCTTGCCAGAGCATCCTCCACCCTCCTGGTGTGCTCTAACAGGTTCTGGTGTTCTTTTTGGAGGTCACCCAGTCCCTGGAGGGCCAGGTGATTTTCTTCCATTTTCCTTTTTAAGCGGCAGACTTCCTGGCCTAAGGTATCCCTTTCCTGACCAAGAGCCTGCATTTGTGACGCCAGGTCGTCCCTCTGCCTTTGAAAGGCACCAGCTTTCTGGCGTTCTTCATCAAACTCTGCCTGGGTATCCAGGTCTTTTAGAATCAATTTATTGGTCTCCTCTTTTTCTCTGTCTAGTTGGATTTGCAGGGTGGCTACCTGCTCTGTGCATGCCCTGTTGAAATTAATCTGTTGCTCCAGCTTTTTCTGGCACTGCAGTAAGGAGTCCAAACTGTCTTGGTGCTCCTTCTGCAAAGCCAGAATTCTGGTATCCTGGTCAGCCTTTTCCTGTTGCAGCACATCCATGTCCTCCTTTATTTTAGTGATGTACTGTCTGCTGTCCTTTTCTGACTCCTGGCTCCTGAGCAGCCTCTGCTCAGAAGAGTCCAGATCGGATTGGACCTTCTCTAACGCCATCTGTCGCCTATTTGCCAGATCTTGGCTTTCAGTACATTTATCCTGCATGTCTCCCATATATAGGTACAGGTATGCCGCTATCCTGGAAATCTTGTTGTGTTCATCTTTGGCTTTAGGAGCCATATATAGTTCACTCAGGGCCACATGTAATGGACCCTGATCTCTCCATGTGTCTGACCCTGTTTCAGTGACCTGTTGCGCGATGGCCTGCAACCAGACCGTTTGGTCCTGGTGAGTCCACTCACCTCTCACAAATAGCTTATGTAAGAGGTGCTCCCTCGCTATTTTCATGTCTACCAAGGTCGTCATTCTAGAGATTGATCTCTGTCCTGACTTACAGAAATTAGTATTTTATTTTTGCAAAACAGACCTTTTCCTTAGAGTGTCCCTTTGAAGAGTGCTTTACAGCGTAAAACAGCGTGGCGATCCGACCGGATGTATGTATCCTGTCAGTTAGCACACTGTATTAAGCTGCACAAGTGATAGCTCTAACCCAGACGTCCGGCTCGAGCCCCCACTTTGTAAGAGGATTCAATTCAACACTACAGCTAAGTCAATGCCTAGTCTGGGATACTGAATGGAAACCCTTATTGATATATCTTTATGTCCAGTTCATGAGTTCTGGATGACTACCCCTATATAACACCCCTCTCTTAGAATCCCCCTGACCCCACTGAGCCAAGAAGTAGTTCTGTTTTGCAAGTTTAAAAGGTTTATTTGAAAAAAAAATTAACAGTATACATATATATCAAACTTTTATAATGAATTAAAAATTAATATCACACTTAAAACATGAGCAGTGATCAACAGTGAATAATGTCCTACTAGTAAACTGATTTGGTTACCCAGGAGTAGTATAAGGATGAGGTAGCACACTTGTGAATACGAACAGAAGAATAAGGTGGTAGAGAATGCTTTATATAAGTTCAGATGGATGCAATGTTGAATGAAAATGCAGTACAGAAAATACTCAATTTGATTTCAACAAAACAATGTAATCACTTTTCTCTGGCAATCCACTCCCCCCCCTTATGGAATGTAAGGAAATGAAGAGTAGCACACAGTTCTCAGACATGCAAGCAAATATAATTCAGTTCACCCCAGCAAGCTTAGACTACGGATAGAAGTTGAAACACAGGCCCAAAATGCTTTTATATGTGCTGGCAATGAAGTGAGGAATATGCTGAAAATGGTTTTAATTCCCTTTAGGAGGTTCAGGGTGAGTGAAAGATACTTGGGATGAGCTCAGGCTCCCTTTAACAATGCTCTAGGAGTAACTAGCAGGTTAAATGAATTTTTGGCAAAGGAAAGCAAGGAAGCTGCTGTTTTCACACGTGGCTGGATTTTTAACCAAATCGCGAATCGCGGCAAAATTCGCGAATGCGTGAATCGCGATTACGGCAAAAGTATAAGGAGTAGCAAGTCGGTTCTAGGTTCGTTGAAAAGCTAAGATTCTAAGCTTTCAGAGGAAAGTTAAACCAAGTTTCTAGCCCGGTTCCAAAGATATGAACGATTTTGTAAAGGTCGTTTTTCGAATTTAAAGTAACTCAAATTGACAGGTGACAGCTTTTAAAAATGACAGGTGACAGCTATGCAGCTGCAGAATTGACAAGTGACAGTTAGGAGGCAGTTCTACTTAGATTAAATAGATTGAATTATATCACTGGAAACTAAGAGATTTGGTTTCACACCGTCCTAGCTGTACTCACAATGTATTTGGAAGGTCTAGGTCTCACGGATCGGGTCAAGATGGCTTTGGTTCTGGTTTCGCCCCGGACGGTCTCTGCGCACAGCGTCTGGTCTCTGCTCTGCTGGTCTGGTCTGACACTGCTCCTGGCCCGGCTCCTGGATCTCTGGGTACAGCATCTGTGCACAGCTCCTGGATCTTTCTGCACAGCTTTCTCTGGACACAGCGCTGATCTGCACGGCTCCTGGATCTCTGGGTACAGCTGTTAGGTTTGCTGGATGCTGAGGCCTGCTGAGAAGAGTTCTCAGTTTGTGGGTTTAGGCCCTTGCTTTGAGTTCTGAATCAAGTTCTTTGGAGTTTTAAAATCTAAGTGTTGGATCTGGTATCTTCTGGATGTTGTGTGGTCCGGCAGAGCGCGTTGCAGCAACTGGATTTGAATCCTTCTACCTGTCCCAGCAGTCTCTTTTTATGTGTTTTGAAAATGGGTGTGTGCCTGGGCCTAGCTAAGCCTGCCCCTCTCTACTTGTCATTGGCCCAATTCTCCCCTCTCCCATGATTGGGGGAAGGAAATGTGAGTCAGAGTGATGCTGTAGGTTTTATGGGTCAGAGGATCCTCCCCTGGTCAGTTTGCCCACAAATCTATATTTGATTCAAATACATATTGCACAGATACACAGTTGTTTAAAATTACATGCACCCATCACATATCACATGAGGTATACTCTGTTCAAACTCTGCTCTTCCTGGGGGCTTGCATCCAGAAATGGCAACATTTTGTGCTTTTTAGTGGGTTTTGCAACATCGGATTTTTCTCCAGATTTATACACATATACACCCCCCTCCCACACATATCTCAGTAACTTTCCAGGTCGCTAGCTTAAACACAGAGTATGTGGTGTCAATAAATAGCGGGGTTTTGCCCCAGAACATCACACAAATTCCCAACGCGTCTTAAAACGTGCACAGAAAAATCACAAGAATTATGGTATCATTTAAATAATTTTGACAAGTCCGCACTGTGAGTTATACATCTTTCTTAGAATCATATTCTGGCCAACAGGGGTGTGTCTTTTCAAGTCACATAGTGTAGAAACCAGTTTATCCAGTTTCTGCCAAGCTCAGAGACCCTGCCCCTCCCAGCTTCTGCCAAGAGGAAGCTATTTTACGGCCCCCCCAATAAACCATCTGCCTGAGTCAAGGAAGGGCTTTGTTCAACCTCCTGCAGTCTGTACGTGCTCCACCCTTAATCCAATTATCAGAGAGATGGCATATCCTTTTAGTGTGGGCAGCAGAAGGCAGCTAGGCTTGGGAACTGCTGTGGATCCAGTTTCACTCCAGTTGGGGGAAGTTGTCAGGCAGAATTCAGTTGTTTTAAGCCAGAATTTAGCTAACATGTCACTTTTTGTTCCCAGTTTAAGTCTATTACGATTTTTACATACACATTAAATAATTACTTCCTTCAAGTCATTTCAGAGTATAGTTTAACATTGTATCCACCTCTTAGCAAGTCCCTCCTTGGTCTGGTTTTGTTTCATTTGTTCAGTTTTACACAAAAGTCTGGTGGTTTTAAAACGCCGGCTTTCTGATAGTGGTGAGTACTGGTAATGCAACCATTTTTGGGATTTAAGAAAATGAATTCCCACAGTTCTAGGTTGCTTTTGGCAATCACCATTGCCATTCCCAATGGTTTCAGGCTACGGTGTGGGTAGCCCAATGGTGGTTTTAGGCAGTGCCCTCCTGTGCTCACAACATAGGCAAAAATGGGTGGCAGCCTATTCTTCATTCATTTCCCTGTGCATTTTCTGGGAAGTTCTGGCCATCATGATGTTTTCCATGCCAGTACTGCACAGTTTTCCTATTCTGGCGTACATGTGGGCTTTTTGGCCATCTTGGATTTTCTAAGCCCACAGCACCAAATGTTGCAGCATGATAGCTCAAACGTGGGTCAGGACACCCAACAACGCGTAGATGCAATTTAGTCTGCCCAGTTTGCACCAAATAAATACTTTCAAATTAAATCTATTGCTCAAAGAACTGCCAATTTTAAGTCACATTGCACCTATACCTACTCAGTCGCTCTCATTCGGCGCACTATTACACCTCACCGTGTTCCTTTAAACGGTTCCATGAAACAACCAATGGCACCAGAACTGCCCATTAAATGTGCTTTACCTCCAAATCTGCCCATGTCACACTCCATTGCCCTTTCATTTGCCCTTCCAACTGCCCCATATCCACATCCCACAGACCACTAATATGCCCAATGGACCCACACATTGCCTGCAGATCTAATCCATGTCTCAACCCTCTGACCGCTGAAATACACCATGACACTCACATTGCCGCAAAAGTGCCCTGTGTTACATTCCATGGCCCCGTAACTGCCTAATGCCATACACAATAAAGTACTGGCCACCACTGCGACAATGCTGGATGTCATGCCTTCCATGTATGCAATGCTTTTGCAGCTGCTCTTGTACTTCATTATGTTGATTTTGCAACCCAAACAATAAATCAGCTGTGGGTTACTAAGCAGTTTCTCTGTCTTTCAAACAGGGAAGCACAGTGATCATTACTTTGCAAGCTGTAGTGACAAGGTCAGCCCTGTATATGGCCTCTGCTCTGCATCCTCTCTAAGAGAACTGTGGTGAGGCCCTGCCTTCATTAGGTGGCAGGCCAATAAGAGCGTTGGAGCAGATTTGTGCCCTTAGAAATGACATATAGACAGAGGAGGTAATGAATATTAGCAGTGATAGAGAGAGTGAGGTTCTTTAAAGGGTTTTGAATTCTTCAAATGGTTTTGTCGCAGCAAGACTGAGATATAATGTTTGTAGTTGCCCTTACTGATGGCAATTGAGGGAGTCAGATAGGGTGCGAATCTGCAAAAAAAAACATGCGTGGGGTACCCCCCGTCGGGACCCGTCTGCTGACTCATTCCTGCTGCTTTGGGAGGGGGTTTCTCACAACATCCTGCCCTTTCACCAAAGGGTTGGTGACATGATTCCCCTGACTACGTGTGAAGCATTCCAAGATTGAGATTGAGAACTCAACAGGGCGTGGGGCTCAGACTCTCTCTGTGATTTGGCCTCTGCAGGCCAGAGCGGCTGGCAGAGACTGAAGTAGGAGTGCCATAATTATTTCTTAGGCATGGAATATTAACCCAGATATTCTTTGGTATGTGTAGCCAGGTCCGGCCCACGGCATGGCCAGCCTGTATGGTGGCCTAGGGCCCCGCTCAGGGGCGCCTGCAGGCCCCATTGTCTGCGCAGACTATATCATGCAATATTGTTTTAAGGAGGGGTTACGATGCATCCATGTACGAGACCTGTTTTTCTGTTTGTCCGATTTAGGTCATGTGACACTCTAGATACAAATACCCCCCTCCCAGCGGCCCATCATACGCTACGGGGTATACGTACAACTCATCAGTCAGTCAATATGTTTATTCGGATAGAAAATCCATCAAACACATATATAAACATAACACAAAATCAATCACAATCAATCGATAAAATCCCTTCCCGAACAGTTCCACATAAAATCAAACACAGCATATTACATATCAGATTACAGTGCAAACAATATCATTACAAAACATCCAATGCTAAAAACAAGAAATGAAGTATAAAAAGACATACACAACAGCAGCCATCTCAAAAACAAAGATACAATGATCCAGAACCCCAATCCCTATGGAAGAGGATTAAAACAGTACAGGAAGCCAGGTGAATTCATTCGCCTAACAGCCCCTTCCTGTAGTGCAGAGCTCTTTTTTAAAAAAATTATAATGCCCATGCAGTTAAAACAGAATCAGCACTCAAAAGAAGCAGGCTAGCAGGCCTATAGGAGTGGATGTTAGCTTCTCTTAGAACGGGCAACAAAGTTGATTGCCTTATCCAACTGTAGCCAGGGCAAAACAATAGCAAATGGGCCAAATCCTCTTTTATATAACCAGACACCGGGCATACCGCCGAATCTGGATAACCACTCCATTTAGCTTGGTTCCCCTCAGAAGGAGGCAATCAAATCTTGCACAAGTTATTAACCAGCGATCTTTCTTGGTAGTGCCCCAAATTAAATAGGGCTGTATCTCCTTTGCCCGGCTAATAACTGCGTGCTTATCACTTTCTTTCTTCTAGCAGAGGATTTAAAGTCGGAGCGATTTACATGAGACCATTGTTTTAGAAAAGATGTTTTCAACGTTTCTGTTTTAAGAACTGCAAAGGGTCATTTTTATTTAAAAAACGCACCCAAAACACCAGTTAACTGCCTACATCTATGCCCACCTCCAGGACAATTACATATATTACACAAAACGGTTTTAGACTAGTTGCCTTATTTCACATGTTCATATTTAACACACCACAAAGAGTTTTCTTTTAATGTAGCATTTTCCTCACATTATATATGAAGCATGTCTTTGTCAAACATTGAAATACAAACAGGTAACCTTTGCTCATGTTACCTTTTGTTATGAGTCTTTACATCTTGAACGTACATTTTTAAACTCCACAGGTAATTGTTGCCTTCTGTTGAATTGCATTCTGGTACTTATAGTTTTGCATTCAACGAGGGTGGGGGGCCAATAATGCCACAATTGTACACTTTATGACTAGCATATTTATTTATTTATGTGAGTACTTTACTATGGTATGCATACTTATCAAGTCATCTTCATAAAATAGAGAATTGATGAAAGCTAAACCTGGGGGTGAGGAGGGGAACGGATGAGAACAAGTGAGTCATGAATATTTGCCCAGGATGTGGCAAGAGAGGTGGCAGTCCTGGAGACTGGAGGGGTTATTATCCCTGGTTCTGGCCCTGTGTTGATTTTCAGGGCATAAGTCGAGGATACATGTGGGTGGACAGCGTCTGCCCACTTTTCTCAGAGGGCCGAAGCAACCCCTGGTGTGTGTGTGTGTTTGAGGCTGGCATTCAAAACAAAAGTGTGCTTGCTCAAGTGTTCGGCTACTAAGATTTCACCCCAGGTTGTCATGTTCGCAGTGCAGATGCTTACCAACAAAACTACATAAAAGTGTCATCAAAGCACACGTCTCTTATTAGAATTTTGTTTGTCAGGGAATATATCTTCATAAATCGTTGGGCTGCTTTTATTATTTGGCAGCGTAATTATAAAATCTCTTCTCTCTGGTGTTTATTCCAGCGTCAGTTAATTTTCTTGAAAGGCAAATGCTCATTTGACTTGCACACGCTCTTCTAAGGAGAAAGGTCAATTAAACTAAATTTGCATATTTGACTTTAAGATATGTTCACTTATTGCAGCACATTTTGCAGCAAGAATAAAGCCAGATAATTTACAGGACGTTCTAAATATATAACATCTCAGCAACAGTAGCCTAACCTGCTGAGTTGTCATTGAAGTATTCTACTACAGCATCCCATGCTTTCTCTTCCTACTCCTGTGCATGCAAAACAGATTTTACCTACCCACCCCCTCCAATCAAGATTCAGGGGGTCCATTGATGACGCTCCCTTCACATTTTAAAGTGAGCAGTACTTGATAATTTTGTAAGATGCATGTTAACACATTAGCACGCCTGAACCCAGCAGGAGAGGAGACAGAAACCCTGCCACTACTAGTGATAAAGATGAGCACAGCAAGGAGAGCTGGTGCAAATGCACTCCGTGCCACTTTTTCTTTTAGGACTTGAGACCTGTTCATTTTGTTAACATTTGAAGACCTGCAAAATTGCAAAATTGCTTACTCTTTTTTAAAATTTTATTTGTATTGTGCATTTGGTTAACAAATTAACCTTTAGCACATATAACGGTTAAATTACAAAATAATGTACCTTCATAGAATATAGCAAATACTCATTTATATACATTCATTTACAGAGATAAGAATAATAAAAAAATAGCATATTCACCAATTTACAATAAAAAAAGAATAATTCGAATATCCAGATAAAAACAATTTGAATAGATACCATTAATACATATAAAAGAAAGTCAAATGCTATCCTTGGCTGTCCATGAAAACAGCTGCAGCGATAACCAGCGATTCTTCCCCATAAATAGTAAGTGTGAATGCTTTCTTCATGTGTTACAAATCCCAAATAACACCTTAGATAAAATGGCCTAAGACAAGGACAAGATGTTAAGAAGTGACGGCTGGTTTCAATTGCGGATTTAAGCAGATAACCCAGCCTCTCGTTGTATGGTACTTTAGTCCCGCCGTCAGTATGCTCAAGCATAGGTAGTAAATTCAAACGCAAGAATGTTATAAATCTCCTCAAGTCAACTGAGCACATGTTGGCCAAGTAAGTACACAGCGTATTCAAATGAAATCCTTGCATACAATATTCATGGAACACTTTTTTCCTATGTAACTTGGTCATATTATCCACTCTGTCCCAGTCCCTAGTTTTGTTTTTTAAAACTAGGTGAATATTTGGCAATTCTACTGCCTGAACCAGGGACAGACCAACATTATTCAAATGTGATAGAGCTGAGATCTGCAACTCCTGTATGAAAACATTGGGGCTTTCCCCAGAAGGGTGTGTAGCCATCATTCCCAATATAGTATTCAAAACATAACGAAGAGACTGCAGTTGTAAATAGAATTTGCACCCTTGCAAGAGCCAGAGAGAACTGATACTGTGCCCGATAGACCAAGCAATGATCATAGTATTTCCCCTTTGATTTTTTTCCAACCAGAAAACTTATCTAGTGGAGAGTGCCTCCAATCCATATAAAAGTCCTGGGATGCTGCTAGTTCTATATATAGCAAGCATGCCCTCCACGTTGTGTCCTCCCTTCCTAGCAGCAAACTGCTTAATGGCATGCCACTTCTTCAGGGCTTTAGGTATGATGTAATCGCCATAAAAGGTGGTTGCAGGATTTGACTTGATTGGGAATCCCAACCTCAACCACTTCTAAATTAAAGATGTTTTATTTGAGGATCTACCCCCTATAACCATTATTTTAATTGTTGTGTTGTTGATGTTCATATGGTTAGCCATTGCAAAAGTGGAGAGAGCATCTATGGGGTGCTGGAGTCCTATTGGTGTAAAATCTAGGAGAACATTATCATCGGCATAGGCCAACCACAAAACAACCTCAATGCCAATAATAGGGGGAACGTTGTGTGCCTCTTTAATAGCCTAATACAAGTCTGAGACATATAAGTCTGAGCTTTCTCACAGCACATGCCAAGAAACAAGGTCAAATGCCAAGGAGTAATCAATGAAGCAGCAATGAAGTCTTCTATTGGAGCGTCTAGAGGCCTCGCCATAATGTAATGAATAGCACAGATGTTGTGTAAAGTGATATGTGCTTTTGTGAAGCCAGTTTGAAATCGCTTCAACAGGCCTTTTTCCTCTAACCACTTATTCAGTTTACTTCAAATGGAAGAGGACAATATTTCAGAGCTTGAGTCAAGCATTGCTAATAGTCTGCAGTTGGAGTGGTTCCACCTCTCCCCCTTTTTAAATACGGGGACCAGGATGGACTTCCTCCAAGTATCTGGCACCTTACCAGTACTCTCGATACGTTGGTATAAAGCTTGAAGGGGATGCCCATAAGTTTGGGTTAGCCTTGATGGCAACGTTAGCAATTGCGTCCGGTCCAAGGGCCTGAGAGACCTTTAATTTCTTAACAATGGCTAAAATGTAATCAAAATCATAGACCATGGTGTTCTCCTTAGCCTGTCTAAAAGGTTCCACTGGCTCCAATTCAATCTAGTTAACATCAACATACAATTCAGTAATGTAACCAGCCCATTGCACTTCCTAAACTGCATTTGGTTCTTCTGGGGCCACACCTGCAAGAAACTTTCTATAGTTGAACCAAAATATCTTATAGTCATTACCCTTCAATAGGCTGAAAATAAACTTTGAGCTAGCATTGCTCACAGAGTGCCTATGCTGTATTAACCAGTTCTTGTAAGGAGTAGACAGAGAGACCAATTGCACAACTCTGTCTACTCGGGACAGATGATGAGTCCTCTTGATAAGCGCTCTTGCCCTACGGTAGGATTTTTCTTCCAGATGGATCATTATATCAAATAGACCCTGATGATCTTTATTGTTCTTATTAAGTTGCCATGATTGATTCAGGTATAACTGTTCTGCCAAGATTGTCATCATGGCTTCAATATCCCAGTTATTAGAGGATAACCAACTTTCTAACTGTGTTTGGTCAGAACAGGTTAACTGATTTACTGTTCTAACAGCGCCATCTGACCAAATTATATGATTACTCTGTTGATTTACCATAATATCTATGTTAATTTGATCTGCTGGACAGGGCTGAACCAGGGTCTGAGACCAAGAGAGAACTGCAAGATCACTAATTGTGGTGTGTTGCAAATGTACAGAGCTACATTGATTCTGCAAAATGGGATCAGTGTGGATGTAATCGATGCATGTCTTGGCTTTTCCACTGGTCCAGGTGTACCAGAAGGAATCACTACACTGGTCTGTATTATATAGGCAATTTAAATCATGAATGTTAAAAAAATTGTCCCCACCCACGATCACCCTTACTACTTCTATGATCCATCGTACCTGTGTGTCTTTTATCACCATCTGCAGGTGTATATAAATGGAGGCTGTGAGCATTTAAGTCTCCTGCAATGATGACCATGTTGGCAGGGTATTGATCATACCAGCAAGTAAGTGTCCTCTTGATTAACTTCTGGCTACTTTTCGTAGCAGAACCACCTGGGGGATCACATAGATTTATAAGGAATGCCCCATGGTCAGGACGAGGAGGATCTTCAAGCAAGGCAGATAAAACATGGTGGGAAGAGGAGCCAACCAAATTGACCTCTCCAATGGTCAGGCCTCGCATAGGGCGGCCCCTCGGATGTTGTACTGTGGGCTGGCATATAATGCTGTATCCGTCAATGCTAAAATCTTTATTCACCCAGGTTTCTTGTGATAAAGAAATATTGTTTGCCATGATTAATGAAATACCCAGTGGATGACTTAAAAAGGATCTATGTCCTAAGGTATTCCATGAGAGCCATTTAAACAATGTTCTTATACCAGGCTGTCAATTACTATTTACTCCAACTGCCTCTGGTATCCATTGATCCACCTCTCTCGTTGCCATGGGTTTTTCCGAAGGCCTAATAAAGGAATCGAACAGGTTAACTCTTTCATTGTTGTAATTGTTTAATGCAGAAGACCCTTTGTCTTGGTAAGAGTGGACTGAGGGGCTTCGCTAGGCAGGATATTCATTGTGTGTTTACAACAGACTGTATTTAATTCTGAACAGCATGAACTCAGCAATGCCTCCACTACTGAGGAGATACAATCTATAAGAACCCAATTTGGGGCACTATCAATTTCCAGCAGTTCCAGGTGGATAATATCATCTGATCCAATAGTTTTAAACCGATGAATACTGCGACAAAGATCCAAAATGAAGCTACGGTTCATAAAGTGGCTGATTACGGTCAGATTCAATTCTTCTAATTTGGCCCATTTCCCCAGAGGTAATGCATCCTCATTTGGCTACTCAGACAATGTCCTAGTAGGAACCTGAGCCTGAGAAGAAGAGAAGAACATGCAATAGTAGAGTGGGAGATGTCTTCACTTCAGGGATTAGCAGGAAAAGACCGTTCATCCTGCCGTTTAGGGCAAAGCAAGGGAAGAGTATGTGGCTGGTTCCTTGAATCCATGCAGTTTCTTGATGTCAAAAGGACTTGTTGAACTTCTGGGGCAGGAGGTAGCGTATGCAATACAGTAGGAGTGGGCTCTGAGCCAGAGGTAGATGCAACTTCAAATCCTGATTGCAGCCTATACCTGTCTCTCGGTACCATCTTCCAATACCCTGGTCACTGTGGTTTTATTGAAAAATGGGTGGACGTTGTTTGTGCATTTGCAGGTACGCTCTGAATCATTGTTAAAAAGTTTGTATGCTTCATTATGCCTCCCTTGTTGTTTAAAAAAAATAATAAACCGGTTGCGCCTTTCTTTCCGGATTGCTAGATTGGGAAGCAAGGAGTTGTGTTATGTTAAAAGTTATTTTACCGCGTATTGTAGCCACTTGCGAGGTTTCTTGGTGCTCTCGTGAATATGTAAAGCAATGGGCAAGGGGGTGTTAGTAGGACTCAGCTGGATTAAAGAGCAAGAGAGCTGTGATATGCTGTTGGCATCATCAGTTCGCTTTACACTGTTCGCTGAGTGTAGGTGTGTTTTGCTGTTGTGCTGTAGTAAAGTTTGTGCGGTTTGTTGTGCTCTAGAGGTATGGTTGTGTTTAGTTTGGAATTTGAGGGGTTTATGCAGAAGGATGAGTTTTTTAGTAGATTTGGTTAGTGGCAGTACCCTATCTGTTCTGCCTGGCTGTTGCACATATCCTTTCCCCTGGAGTAAAGAGTGGTAATGATGGCTCACCAGGAGTGGTAGATGGTACACAGAACATAACTCCATCCTCATGCTTCTACTCACGATTGATCCCATATGAAGCAAGTCTATATCACCCCAATAGAGCTGTACAATTGAAAGTCATTTTGGGTTAAGTAGTTCCACGTGGCTATGAGAGCTCCAATCGGATGCCGGCTGCTGTTCCAGTACAGTGATTTTGTTTTGTGGGCCATCTAACCCAACATAGCTATCTAGAATTGCATCAACCACCTTAGCTAACATTCTCTTTAAGTCATGTTGTTCCTTAACCATATTGCAAAAAGTGCATCAAGGTTGGAGACCAGTGCATTTAGTGTGGGGGCTGGAGGGCTGCATGTCCGCATACCGCAGTGTGCCGAATTGCCACACAATCCATATTTATGTGAATTTGAGGGCTTCATAATACCAGTGAAGAGCAAAGAATCACAGTTTCCCAATTGGTAAAACTCACCGGATTCTTACTGTCAGGATTCTCCTGTCTGGTCGAGGCCACCACAGTACCCTACTCCCAGGGTGTCTTTGGCAACCTCTATGGATGCAGCATTATCTAGCCAGTATATACTACCCCCCATGTCAGACCAGATACTCTGTGGCACCTCATCTCCACAGCATTTCATGCCCTTACCAAGATGGCCGCTCCATCGGCCACTTCAGACCTCACCAAAATGGCCACCACTAATTTGGGTGCATCTTGGTGCTGCAACGACACAAAGCTATAAGTAAGGACGGACACAAAGGCACAGCGTTTTGCAAACCTTCAGTTCCAGGACCTGCAGACTACCCGAGCCTCCTCTATCGACTACCATGCGACTGGCATACATGCTGTATCCTTCTTAATTATACTTGTGTATTGTATCTTTCAGTCCAGACCATTACGTCCCGATTACAAGCACCATGTCCATTGTTCCATGATGAACACTGCTTAGGAGAGGACAGAACATCCCATTTCTTGTCCTAAAGCCCCCCACACTTGGGGAGGAAGGGGAACTTGAAACTCTGTTACCTTATCAGAGGGTTTGTTCGTCTTTCTCTTCAAGAAGTACTCGCTACGTGGCTCCTGAGAATCAAGGTCAATGATCCAGTTACTTACTGTCTGACAGATTGCAAGATCATTTACTCGCCCCGTGGGCCATGGATGCAATGGTTTAAGAATTATCAGGGGCCAAACATAAACTGCAAGCAAAGGTAGCCACTTCTCGGCAAGAGAATGCCATCCTCTACCAAGTCGTGACGGTTTTGCAGGGGAAGGACGACTGCATGATTGATAAAACACCTATTGTTAGTACACCCTGGGGATCCATTGCAGGAAGCAGCCCTTCCAGCAGTCACATTACAGGGGGGTATAGCCATTCTGTACTCACTCCTGCCATGCTACAACCACCAGGGATGGGTCCTAACATCCCTTCTCCTCCTATGCCCATGAAGTATGGTGGAGACCCTAAAGAATTCAAACCCTTCCTGATGCAATGCCGTATAAATTTCTTGAATAGGCCCTAGTTGTACCAATCTGACCAGGCTAAAGTCTCTTTTATTCTGCTTAATTTAGAGCATAATGCATTAGCTGGGTAGCCCTCCTAGTCGATAACAATGACCCCTGGCTACAAAACTATGACAATTTTGATGAAGCATTTTGATCAATGTTTGATCATCTTTATGCCACCCATTCGATCAGAAACTAATTGATGGACCTGTTGTAAGGTAATCAGAACTTATTGGCGTATATCACCTAGTTTCAGAACCTGGCAGCCCAAACTACTTGGCCTAATAAAGTCCAGTTGACATTGTTCCACAAAGGGTTAAGAGAAGAATTCAAGGATACCCTCAGTCAGATTATTTATCCACCCACAGGCCTTAGAGACGACATTGCGCTAGTAATACAACTAGACCAAAAATGGGGTGATAGGAAGGGTGAGAGCAAGCATGCGAATGAAGACACAATCCCTTCCAAGTAGACACTTCAACCCCTCCAACAGAAAAGGAACTGATACAACTAGGTAGCGTGAGGACCTGTGTCCCTGGCTGAATGGGAAAGAAGAAGGAAAGGGAACCTTTGCTACTACTGAAGAGATCCTGGCCATTGAGTCTGGAAATGCCCCAAAAGACCTGCTGGGCGTGCAGGAAACAAAGTGACTTGTCTATCCGAAGGGAGCATATGACGAGTCTAAAGTGGTTCTCCCCATTGAAAACCCACAAAC
The DNA here is from genome assembly GCF_040938575.1 of Ambystoma mexicanum. NCBI lineage: Eukaryota > Metazoa > Chordata > Amphibia > Caudata > Ambystomatidae > Ambystoma > Ambystoma mexicanum. The sequence goes on along the minus strand of NC_090929.1, from coordinate 304,911,302 downwards.
TTTCCATGACCCAACACATCATCATTAAGGTCCTACTTAAAGACGACACACATGTATGGGTGAATACTTAGCTATGATAGACTGTGGACCCGCGGACAATTTCATTGACCGCAAATTTGCAGAATCACAGAAACTCCTGTTGCTGCAAAAACAATACAGTGTACCGATTATCTAAGTTGACGGATCAGCGTTAACATCCAGTTCCATCACTCATCAAATCATTCCTTTGTACATGATCTGCTCTCCAAGACATAAGGAGACTCTATTCTTTGATGCCATCTCAGCTCCCAACTTTCAGATCATTCTTGGTATTCCATGGCTTGTGTTCCATAATCCCCTCATCAATTGGAGACAAAGGGTTTTAATGTTTGCAGGTGATTGCTGCCCTCCCAGTTGTCAACCAGAGAATAGAAAGACCTCCTTCAGCAGTGGGCACCTCAATCCCAGAACCTCTGGTGGAATATCTGGATTTCTCCAATGTCTTTGATCCTATCGAAGCCAGTAAACTACCTCCACACTGAGCCTATGATTGTCAGATCAAATTGCAACCAGGGGCAGCTATTCCCTATGGCAGAACCTATGCTCTTACGGAAAAAGAAAATCTGGTCCTTAAGAACTCGATAGAAGACAACCTGAAGAAAGGATTCATACAGAACTCCACTTCTCCTGCTGTGGTGCCCATATTCTTTATACCAAAAAAGGACGATACTGAATTGAGACCTTGTGTGGTCTACCGTTAATTGAATGACGTCACCATTAAGAACAGTATAAAAATACAGGGACCTTTTTAAAACAAATCACTCTTGGACCTCCGCGACTGAAGTTCTGATCACCATTCAGGTGGTGTCGCAATGGTGCGTGCAGGAAAACCGGAGACACTGAGTTCCCCCACTCCGATTGTGACAATAATCCAAGAGGCTGCACGCATCAACTTACTGCGCCACAACAAATTTTGGGAGAATTTGAGTTGTTGCCAAAAATTACAAGATTTATTTATTAATAGCCCCTTATTTGATGACACGTGTTTCGGCACGATCCATGTGCCTTCCTCAGATCAGGGCAATATCTATTTGATGCCATGAAATTATATAATTAAGGATATGCAAAAAGTCATGACATGACAATACAGCAAAAAACCCCATTGGGGTGAAACAAAAAACAAAAATGAAAATAAAAATATTAATATTGTGAAATCACAGGTTTTACACCATTAACAAAAACACAAAACGACACAAATGGAACATTCATTATATGATAATATAGATCATATCCCGTAACATTACGTGACAGTCATATAAGATTCCAAAACAGCAGATCAATTAAAGTCAGAACATACCATTCGGTCGTCAAGGTTTCATACGAAGAGGGTGGAAATGGGGGTGGTAGATAATTGAAATTATGGGGAGGAGAAGAGGATGGGAGAGAGAAAAGAGAGAAAAGACATCCCGATTAGACAGTATACATTAAATAATACTACGAGGATATGTTCGGTGGGAAAAAAAAACCCAAATGGGTACAGATACCTTACCCATCAACTTATTTCTCAGCTACACATTAACGTAGTTTTCAAATGAGTCCCATCAGACTCTATTCTTCTTCTGAAAGTGGAGGTAAGAGATAGAGGTCTATTTTGTGTATCAGTGTACTTCGACATTACAGCCATTTGATTTAATCAGATATAGTGTGCCCAATTCATAAGTATGGTTACATTCTAATACCGGTTAGTTTAGATGCCACAATGTTTGCCTCTAATCACCAATGTATTCGTTTTCGCACTGCCTAAGCACAATTATTTGAAAGTTATATACATGTTCTTAAACTCATTGTAACCATGCTCTATCTTGGCTGGCGTGTGTACCACTGCACGGGTACAGGAAAAATAATGTGGTTACATTCTAATACCGGTTAGTTTGGATGCCACAATGTTTGCCTCTAATCACCAATGTATTCGTTTTCGCAGTGCCTAAGCACAATTATTTGAAAGTTATATACATGTTCTTAAACTCATTGTAACCATGCTCTATCTTGGCTGGCCTGTGTACCACTGTACGGGTACAGAAAAAATAATGTGGTTGCACCCGTGTAGGGGGGAGGAGGGGGGATCTGTTTTCCACCCATAATGCGGACCCTGTGCTCATTGGCGTAATAAGGGGTGGGCTTGAGAGCCCCGTTAGGGCTTACCTGAAAGTGTCAGAATTCCCGCATCACGCGTCGGAGTGTCAGAGTAAAAGTCGCCATACTGTTTCCTTTATATAAAGAAAGCTGCTGTAGTAATCTTAATGGTCCTACCTCTATTTTCATCCTGTCACAGCTATCGGCCATGTTTTAAGAGTAACACGTACTGTTTCCTTTGTATATAGACTATTGCTATGGTGATCTAATGGTCCCACCTCTATTGTCTTCCTGTCACAGCTATCGGCCATATTTAAAAGTAAAAAAAAAAAAAAAAACATTGTTGTTGCCCATAAGTACGTATGTTATCGCAAGGGTAATTTGGGTCCTTCAAGATTGCGTTCCTCAGGTATATTGAGAAATCATTTACCTTATTACCCGATTTAGTTAAAATGCCTGAATTAATATTCCTATAACGGCGGTAGTCAAGATACACGTTATCCAGATGGGCTCATAGAGGAGTGTTCACTCCTCCAGAGGCATTATGGTAGATGAAGTCATGTACCGCTCTGGATTCAGGGCAGTCATGTAAAATGCCTTGCAGACTAATTCATAATACTGAGTCTGGTGTTCCTCGTGAAACCTGTTAGTGTTACTAGTTTATTGTCTTCCTGTCCCAGCTAGCGGCCTTACGTTCCTGTGGTACATTGAGAAGTCATATACCTGATTACCTGATTTAATTATAATGCATAAATTTATATTCCTATAACGACGGTAGTCAAAGAATACACGTTATCCGGACGGGCTCACAGAGGAGTGTTCACTCCTCCAAAGGCATTATGGAAGATGTAGTCTTGTACAGCTCTGGAGTCAGGGCAGTCATATAAATGTCTTGCAAACTAATTCATAGCACTGAGACTGGTGTTCCTCATAAAACCTGTGAGTATTACTAGTTTCAAGGGAGGCATTTTAGTTTCTACGTGAGAAGTGTGCAAAACCCTAATTAATAGTTTCCATTATTTATCGCTTACACTCATAGATGTAAACTTTGTTACCAATTTACATCGTTACATCATTATTCCTGGTGCAAAGTGCCCCCTTGACGATCTGTTTGATACAAACGGGCAGTCTGTGGAGTGTCATAAAAAATATGACATTTCATTGTCTGTATTAAGGCCAGTTTCCACACATCTAAAGAAGTTGATGAGTTTGGCCTCCTCCTGACGTAATAACAGTTCCTGGTTGCCTCCTCTGCACCCCAGAGTCACTTTTTTTAAACCAATGAATTTGATATGTTGCTTGTTATCTATCTGGTGTGTGCTTTGCCAATGGTCAGCGAGGGGCAAGTTCTTATCCTGACTTCCAATCACTGCTAAGTGTTCTCTAATCCTAAAGCGAAGTTCACGAATCGTACTTCCTATATAGATTTTCTTGCAAGTGCAAATGATTGCATATATCACATGTTTACTTTTACAGTTAATTTGTTCACGTATCCTGATTTGAAGTCCGTTGTCTGCTTTAAACACATCTGTCGTCGGTGTTGCGTGTTTGCACATTGTGCAGGTGCCACACTTCCTGAAACCTGGACTAAATTCTTGTAGCCATGTCACAGTTGCCTCTCTCCTCTCTTCTGGTAATAGTGACGGGCTGAGACTCTGTTTCAAAGTTTTTGCTCTTCTGTAGATTATCGACGGGTAGTCATGTATAAGTGCCCCTATATGGGGATCCAATTTAAGTAGATGCCAATATTTTCTGAGAGATTTCCGTTATAGGAATATTAATTCAGGCATTTTAACTAAATCGGGTAATAAGGTAAATGATTTCTCAATATACCTGAGGAACGCAATCTTGAAGGACCCAAATTACCCTTGCGATAACATACGTACTTATGGGCAACAACAATGTTTTTTTTTTTTTTTTACTTTTAAATATGGCCGATAGCTGTGACAGGAAGACAATAGAGGTGGGACCATTAGATCACCATAGCAATAGTCTATATACAAAGGAAACAGTACGTGTTACTCTTAAAACATGGCCGATAGCTGTGACAGGATGAAAATAGAGGTAGGACCATTAAGATTACTACAGCAGCTTTCTTTATATAAAGGAAACAGTATGGCGACTTTTACTCTGACACTCCGACGCGTGATGCGGGAATTCTGACACTTTCAGGTAAGCCCTAACGGGGCTCTCAAGCCCACCCCTTATTACGCCAATGAGCACAGGGTCCGCATTATGGGTGGAAAACAGATCCCTCCCCCTCCCCCCTACACGGGTGCAACCACATTATTTTTTCTGTACCCGTACAGTGGTACACACGCCAGCCAAGATAGAGCATGGTTACAATGAGTTTAAGAACATGTATATAACTTTCAAATAATTGTGCTTAGGCACTGCGAAAACGAATACATTGGTGATTAGAGGCAAACATTGTGGCATCCAAACTAACCGGTATTAGAATGTAACCACATTATTTTTCCTGTACCCGTACAGTGGTACACACGCCAGCCAAGATAGAGCATGGTTACAATGAGTTTAAGAACATGTATATAACTTTCAAATAATTGTGCTTAGGCACTGCGAAAACGAATACATTGGTGATTAGAAGCAAACATTGTGGCATCTAAACTAACCGGTATTAGAATGTAACCATACTTATGAATTGGGCACACTATATCTGATTAAATCAAATGGCTGTAATGTCGAAGTACACTGATACACAAAATAGACCTCTATCTCTTACCTCCACTTTCAGAAGAAGAATAGAGTCTGATGGGACTCATTTGAAAACTACGTTAATGTGTAGCTGAGAAATAAGTTGATGGGTAAGGTATCTGTACCCATTTGGGGTTTTTTTTCCCACCGAACATATCCTCGTAGTATTATTTAATGTATACTGTCTAATCGGGATGTCTTTTCTCTCTTTTCTCTCTCCCATCCTCTTCTCCTCCCCATAATTTCAATTATCTACCACCCCCATTTCCACCCTCTTCGTATGAAACCTCGACGACCGAATGGTATGTTCTGACTTTAATTGATCTGCTGTTTTGGAATCTTATATGACTGTCATGTAATGTTACGGGATATGATCTATATTATCATATAATGAATGTTCCATTTGTGTCGTTTTGTGTTTTTGTTAATGGTGTAAAACCTGTGATTTCACAATATTAATATTTTTATTTTCATTTTTGTTTTTTGTTTCACCCCAATGGGGTTTTTTGCTGTATTGTCATGTCATGACTTTTTGCATATCCTTAATTATATAATTTCGTGGCATCAAATAGATATTGCCCTGATCTGAGGAAGGCACATGGATCGTGCCGAAACACGTGTCATCAAATAAGGGGCTATTAATAAATAAATCTTGTAATTTTTGGCAACAACTCAAATTCTCTCAAAATTTGTTGTGGCGCAGTAAGTTGATGCGTGCAGCCTCTTGGACCATTAAGAACAGGTACCCTCTCCCATTGACCCAAGTCAATTATTGATCAGGCCTGTCTCAGCAAAATCTACACCAAACTGGACCTCAGAGCAGCATACAATCTGGTTAGGGTCGCCAAAGGGGACAACTGGAAGACAGCCTTCCGCACCAATTTTGGGCATTACGAATACAGGGTTATGCCCTTCGGACTATGTAATGCCCCAGCAGCATTCCAGTTCTTTCTGAATGACAACTTCCGAAACATCCTGGAAGTGTTCATTGTCATCTACCTATACGACATCCTGGTGTACTCTCCGGAGGAACACATCAGACATGTGAGAGCTGTCCTCACTATATTATGGCAATACCATTTATATGCAAAGGCATCCAAATGTTTGTTCCACCAAGAGCGGGTAGCCTATCGGGGCTACATACTGTCTGCCAATCAAGTAGAGAATGATCCATGGAAGATAGATGCAGTACTGGAATGGCCCGTACCCAAGAGCACGAAAGAACTTCAGAGGATCTTGTGTTTCACCATTTTTTATAGGAGACTTATACCTACCTATACACAGACATTGCTCACTTTAACAACACTTCTTTAACAACACGTCCTCACTATATTATGGCAATACCATTTATATGCAAAGGCATCCAAATGTTTGTTCCACCAAGAGCGGGTAGCCTATCGGGGCTACATACTGTCTGCCAATCAAGTAGAGAATGATCCATGGAAGATAGATGCAGTACTGGAATGGCCCGTACCCAAGAGCACGAAAGAACTTCAGAGGATCTTGTGTTTCACCATTTTTTGTAGGAGACTTATACCTACCTATACACAGACATTGCTCACTTTAACAACACTTCTGAAGAAGGACAAAATGTTCACCTGAGATGAGCACACTCAAAACGCTTTTGAAGGACTCAAGATGGCGTTCACCACGGCCCCAGTATTGCGCTTACCGGACCCCACCAAAACCTATGTAGCCGCGGTGGATGCATCCGATCATGCACTTGGTGTGGTGTAGTCTCAGAAAGACGCAACATCCGGAAGAGACTCATCCAATAAAATATCATTCAAGAAAACTAATCGCTGCAGAGTTGAACTACAGTATCTGTGATAAAGAACTACTGGCCATGAAGGAAGCCTTCATAATGTAGCAACATTACCTCGAGGGTGCTAACCATCCAGTACTCATAATAATGGATCACAAGAATCTAGAATTCTTCAAAACAGCCAGAGCTATCAACCAGCGACAGAATTGCTGGATCCATTTTTTCTCTCATTTCAATTTCATAGTCACCTACATACCAGGAATCCTAAACACCAAAGTGGATGCTCTCTCATGCAGGGATACACCAAACACAGAACTGGTCTTGGGTGTGCCTTTGGGTTACACCCAACCAGATCTTGGCCCCCACACCACACCTATTCCGCATTCGAAGACTCATTACGGAATAGATACACCAATCACCAGAAAATAGCATTTCTACAGTAGGACCTATGTCACCATAAGCATCACGGATTGTTATTCAGGGATAAAAAACTATGGTTACCAACACTACCAACCCAATCCTTGTTGCTACAATGGAGCAGACATTTGGGGAGCTGGACACTACGAAGTAAAGAAAACCAGGGAAATGGTGGAAAGGTACGGCTGGTGTTAGGGTTGGCATGCCAATGTTTCTGATTACAGCCGTGGGTGCAGAACTTGCCCCAGATCTAAAGTACCTCACCACAAGACTATGGCCCTCATTACGAGTTCGGCGGTAACCATGCCGCTATTGGCGGCATGGCTGCCGTCGAAATCGCGTCGGGGTCCGGGTCCTCGGAATGAGGACTTACCGGGCCATTCTGAGTTTGGAAGGCCCGGTAATTCCTCCCTCCAAGGACCCAGACACGGTCCTTCCCCATTCCCATTTCAGCCCCCATAGGGCTGAATGGGAATGGGAGAGGGAGCAAACAACGGGCCATTACGAGATGGCCCGTTGTTTGCTCCCTCTTCCCCTCGTGGGACCCGGTAAGCACGCCTGGTTTTCCCAGGTGTGCTTACCGTGTCCCGCGAGGGGAACTCGTAATGCGGCGGTACGGGGTGAACGGTGCCGGCACCTTTTACGGCGCCGTTCACTCTGTACCGCCAGGGTCGTAATGAGGCCCTATAGATCTTCTTCAAACTATTCCTATTGCCTTAGGGCCGTGGCGCATGTGTGCCATGGATTTCATCACCGATCTACCCCCTGCCCAGGGAATGGCCGCCATACTGACCGTAGTAGACTGCTTCACTAAGATGGCTCACTTCATCGCAATCCCCAAAGTGCTTCCTGCTTCTGTACTTACCATGTGCTCCACCTTCATGGACTCCTGGAATCAATCATAACAGACCTGTGTACACAGTTCGTATCACGCTTCTGGAGGGAACTCAGCAAACTGTTGGGGATACAATTACGGTTTTCCTCATCTTACCACCCCCAAAGTGATGGTCAGATGGAGCTAGTGAACCCGGTCATTGGTCAGTACCTCTGTTGCTATGCCACGGATCAGAACACAAGTTGGGTTGCCTTATTGCCCTTAGCAGAATTTCTGTATAACGATTCCTATCATGCTTCCACTTCAGACTCCCTTTCCATTCTTCTTACAGATTTCATCCTGTATCTCTTCCTATCTCCACCCATAAAGGCTCCCACATTCCAGCTGCTGCAGAAAGACTGCAATCATTACAGCAAGGGTTTAAGACAACCCAGGAGCACCTTCATCATGCACAGGAAGTAACAGAGAAACATGCAAACTCTAGAAGGCTTTTCACTCCCTCCTATTGGGTGGATGAATCAGTCTGGTTATCCACCAAACATATCCACATACCTTCCTGTGCCAACAAATGGAAGCCCAAATATATAGACCCTTTTCCTGTCAAAAGGATCATTAACCCAGCTGCAATGGAACGCACACTCCCAACTCACTACCATATACATTGTGTTTTTCAAGTCTCATTGTTGAAGCCAGTAGGCGTGTCCAAGAAATACGGTAACCAGCACCTACTCTGCCCCCCTGTGGTTGGACCACAGGAGTACGAAGTCCGGATCGTCTTGGATTCCAGGTGCCAGGGTAGGTCTGTTCAGTATCTGATTGACTGGGTTGCCAATGGCCCTGAGGACCGCACGTGGGTTTCAGCTGGGGATGTATTTGCTCCTGCTCTGCTTGCTAAATTCCACCGTAGACACCAGAGAAGCCAAGGGGTGTGAATTCCATTCCTTTGCTGGGGGAGAGGGGTCTTAGAAGGGGGTGTATTGCCAGGATTCTCCTGCCTGGTCGCGGCCACCAGAGTACCCTACTCCCAGGTCTTCTTTGGCAACCTCGGTGGACTCAGCGTTATGTCGCCAGCATCTACTACCCCCATGTCAGACTAGGCACTCTGCGGCACCTCATCCACACAAGAATGCATGGCCTTGCCAAAATGGCTGCTCCGGACCTCGTCAAGATGGCCGCCATTAATCTGGATGCATCGTAGTACTGCAGCGATGCAAAACTATAAGTAGGGAAAGGCACAAAGGCACAGCGTCTTGTAAACTTTCCGTTCCAGGATCCGGAGACGCACTAAGCATGCTTTGCGGACTACCATGCTATCCAAAGACATTTCAGGTATTAGGTACTTAGAAAGGTATTTATGGTTCCAGTTAGTTATTTTTCGTTGGGACTCTTTATTTAGCTGACTATGCTGAAAGACATTTTAGTTGGAATGGCTCAGTGAAAGCTACAAACCCTGTGTCAACTTCCACCTTTCCACTTTCCCATTCCAGGTAATGCACATATAAGACAGGGGAGGGAGACTAGCATACACGCTGTATCCTTCTTAATTATACTCGTGTATTGAATCTTTCAGTCCCAACCATCAGGTCCATTGTTCCATGTGGAATACTGCTTAGGAGAGGACAGAACATCCCATTTCCTGTCCTAAAGCCCACCACACTTGGGATGAAGGGGAACTTGAAACTCTGTTACTTTATCAGCGCGTCCCATTCGTCTTTCTCTCCAAGGAGTACTCGCTATGTGATTCCTGAATCAATGTCAGTGATCCAGTTGCTTATTGTTTGACAGGCGCCCTCCTGCTCTCAGCTCGCCTCACCCTCCGGCTCTTTGCTGGCAGCAAGATTGCAAGACACTCTTCTCCACACTCCTCAATGCACATGCTGATTTGCGTCCTTCTGGTTTAAAACTTGTAATACAGGACACAATGGGCCTCATTACAAGGGTGGCGCTCCCGTAATGAAGGGTGTCGGTACGGGACCGGCACCCTTCATTACGGGAGCGCCGATTACGAGGTTCCCTTTGCGGGACCCGCTAAGGACGCCTGGTAAAACCAGGCGTCCTTAGCGGGTCCCACGTGGGGAAGAGGGAGCTAATAACGGGCTGTTACTAACGGCGCCATTATTAGCTCCCTCCCCATTCCCATTGAGCCCTATGGGGGCTCAAATGGGGATGGGGATGAGTTCCTGCAAGAAGGAATTACCGGGTCCTCCAATGTCGGAATGACCCGGTAATTCCTCATTGCAGGAACCCGGTATTGGAGCCCGGTATGGAGGCAGCCATGGTGCTAATAGCACCATGGCTACCTCCATACTCGTAATGAGGACCAATGGGTCTCATTACGAGTTTGGAGGTAGCCATGGTGTTATTAGCGCCATAGCTGCCTACAAACCGGTGTCCGGGTCCGGGTAGTCGGAATGGGGATTTACCGGGTCATTCCAACCTTGGAGGACCCGGTAAGTCCCCATTCTGAAAACCATTCCCCATTCCCTTTCCCATTCCCCATTCCCATTCGAGTTATTAGCTCTCTGGTCCCTTAGCGGCTTCTGCTAAGGTCGGCTGGTAAAACCAGCTGGCCTCAGTGGGACCCGCTAAGGGACCTCGGAATGCGGCGGTTTGGTTGGTTAACAGCACCGGCCCCCTCACCAGTGCTTTTAAACCCCTACTGCTGTACTTGTAATGAGGCCGAATGTGTCACGCTAAGCCATGGATACAGCAGACTCAGTGAACCAATCCAAGAGCAGGATTCACAATGGCAAACACTGTAGATACAGAGTGCTCTGCAAGACACTTCTCCACACTCCTCGATGCGCTTTCTCTCACTGCCTCAAATATCCCAAGAAACTAGCCTCTATCGCACTATAAGGCCATCCTGCAGGAGAGCCAACCTGTCTGCCCCAGGCCAATCCCTGTCCTGACATGACATCTTTGGGGGCATTCAGGATATACTATCCCGGTCAGTGCCACCATTGTCAGATGACAACACTAAGCTCACACCACTAGTCGTCTGTCTGTACTACAGGGAACCTAAATGGCGGTCCTGCTCCTCTGCACAAGATAATGTGGAGAGTGATGTGGTATATGGGGGAAAAAACAGTAACACATGCAGACACACAGAGTCACAGATTGAAGCAAAGCACTCTTGCAATAGTACCTACGAGGTAAGAAGTGCTGGTAGTGTGCCTCAATAAGAAACACTTGTGAGTACATCGCTTCGATTGTTGAAAGACTGTCTTGTGGAAAGTGGGCATAATAGATTCCATCCCACTGAAACCGGTCGACACGCATGTACAGATGACACTATACTAATTGTCATTGCAAAAGTGGTGCTCAAGTGTTTGGCGGTGCTGGCGGCACGGTTTCTTCAAGGACTTTTCACAGTGTGCAGCAGGTGTTTTTAAAAGCCCTCCCTCCAGCGATGGCAGAGTAAAAGTGTTGCTTAAGTGTTTGGTGGTGTTCGGCAGGTGTTTTGCAGCTGCCACAGATTCTTCCTTTGGGGACCTGTGGAGTCGGGTCATGAAGTGCCTTTTCGGCAGCCCGACCAGGGCGTTCCAGCATCCAGAAGAAACGAGGGAAAAAGCAAAGCTCCAGGTAATCTACGCGAGCACAGTGGTTTATTCAAACCCCTGTAAAATAAATGTAACACTTCCCGCTACTATCGTGCTTACTGTATCCTTGGAAACTAGGCTGGAAGCACAAACAGACTATTATATAATAGCCATAATTGAAGGAGGTGACTGCAGGTCTTTTTGGCGTCTGGTGAATCTGTAATTTGACCTTTAAACTTCTAAAGTGCTAATTAGATCAAGCAAGTATGAAGTGGAAACCTCAAGGCTATATCCCAGGTTTAGGCCTGGTGACCAGTGGGTTAGATAAAGAAATGATAGTGGGAAAGGACTTGATTAAAAACAATTTCTTCCTTTCATTACAAAACACAGAAGTGGATTATGAAGAGGCGACAACTGCAACAGTCATTCCAAAAGGAAATAGGGAGAGGAAAGATGTTAATGGCTCTGAAGAGAGAAGTACGCCTTATGAACTGTTCAAGCAGAAGGACAATACGTTGTTAGACTTAGAACTACTCTCCGGGCAAATAAGGAGTACTTCATCAAATAAAATAAAAGTAATAGATCTTTATGCTACGTCTGAAAGCCCTTATCTGAATAGACCAAATGTAATACAACTGCTGCATCAAATTGGATGGCTCAACATGATCACTACCCATGATCTACCCATGATATAAAATTAGTTGAGATCCCACAAAAAGCTTGGGAACCCAATTGGGCAGGGATCATTTGGTTTCTCTGATAATTACAGAACTAATTATGACTCAAGTGAGTGGTTTATTAAAAATAGGATATGAGCTGGTGAAGGAGCTACAGCCAATTCAGAAAAAAAGTAGTAGGTCCTTGCAATATAACATTGAGGAATATCTATCTGAGAAGGTTATAAATGATATTATGACAAATATCTGCTCTACATTACAGCGTAATAAAAATGAGCAGGCTTGCCACCAAGAACTGGATAATTCAGGATACGAGGGGGTAGAATGATTGAACGATCAGAATGATGCACCTATCACCATAAGGTCTTGAAATACAAGGGGATATAGGTCTTTTCTTGACAATGGGCCTCATTACACGGTAGGCGGTAAGGGATTACCGACACCGGTAAGGGCACCGTTGCTGGTAATCCCTTACCGCCCTACTACGAAGTCCCTTAGCAGGTCCCTCCCCTAATGCCTGGTTTTACCAGGCGTTATGGAAGGGACCTGCTAAGGGACTTCAGAGCTAATAACGGTACTGCAAATTGCGGTACCGTTATTTACTCCTTCCCCATTCCCATTGAGCCCTATGGGGGCTCAAATGGGAATGGGAATGGTTCCCGTAATGGGGATTTACCGGGTCCTCCAAGGTTGGAATGTCCAGGTAAGTCCCTATTCCGGGAACACGGACCCGGAATGCGGTAAGCGGGTAGCCATGGCGCTAATAGCGCCATGGCTACCGCCTACCGTGTAATGAGGCCCAATGTCTTTGGATTACATTCTTTGGTCACCACTGACATATTTCTACTGCAGGAGATGTGGATAATGAAAGATCTGATCATGAATGGTTTTACAATTTTTCAGGGGAAAGCTAAAAAAAACGAAAAATGGTTGCTCGTTTGGAGGGCTGGTCACTGGAGTTGTCCACCACTTAAAAGCTACTGTTTTCTCCAAGATAAACCAATTAAATCAGGTTCTAGCAGTTAAGGTGGATATTATGGTAAACAAAGAAAATGTTGAGATACTGGGCCTCATTACGAGTCCGGCGTTAACCGAGGCGGTAAAACCGCCTGGTTAACGCCGGACTCGTATTACCATTCCGCCTCCGTGACTCCCGGAATTACCGGGGCATCACAACCCCGGTTTTCCGGGAATCACGGAGGCGGAATGGTGTAAATCCCCATTCCCATTGAGTCCTATGGGACTCAATGGGAATCGGGATCATGGAAACACCGGCAGCATCTTGTAATGCTGCCGGTGTTTCCTCGTCCGCCTGCAGGCGGGCGGTGTTAAACCCGCCAGGTCAGACCTGGCGGGAACATCACCTCCCGCCTGCAGGGGTCGGGATCAGGCGGTCCGGAAACAACGGTGGCGGCGGGTTTACCGCCACCGTTATTTCCGGACCGCCACGATCGTAATGAGGCCCACTGTTGATAAATATATATAATCAACCGGGAAATGATAGATTGAACGCGATCATTACACATATAGAAATGTTTATTGAATTATGGCTGAAACTCTGTCCTAGTGACCCATATTATCTGGTGGGAGATTTTAATTATCAATGTCCATGTTTCCCAAATAAAGTTGTTGTGGTTTCGAAGGACTATAGTCATGTTGAGGGGCGTCAACAGATTTGGGCAATTAGTCCAGGGGAAGAGGAACCGACTAATGATACAAGCCCCTGGTTGCTCCTTTTCCAGACTCATCAACGCTACCAGCTAATAAATGTTAAAAACCAAAGATTGTGTTTTCACTTGGACAAACGGGATACAGCGCTCATGGTTTGACTTTGTAGTCACCACAGATATTGGTTTTTGAAAGTAAAGGAGTTCACTCTGACTCCCAATAATTTAAGTGACCATGTGATTGTGGAATTCACTATCAATAATGATCAAAGTAAAATATGTGCACAAATGGAGGGTAACTATGCCCTCACAAATGGGGGGAATGGAATTAAGTGGACAAAAAAAATGTGGCCAAGGCTAGTGCGGAATTGCTGAATGTGTTGATGGAGGATAATGTGCCGAAATTCTCTTTGGTGGAGAACTATTGCCAGACTACTCAGACCCTTATTAATAAATTAGCTAAAGAGCAGAAGAAACACATTGTATTGTAAATGAGCTACATAGCAAAGTCTTTGGTATTGAAGTTGCTAATAAGAAGAAACAATTAAAGAAAGACATTTTAGAGGTTAAAAGAGTAAAACTGATGATCATGTACAATCAATTGAAATTAAAAGATTGACAATGACATTCACAAACTGTCATAAAATGCATAATGGCATAATGGCTACTGCCCAATGGAGCATTATGTATAATGTATTAAGAGGAAGAGACACTAAAATGTTTTGGCACATTTTCCATCAACATAGCTCCGGTCACCTGAACGTGAGGGAAAGTAATCCTATCTCTAGCGATATCTGGGGAAATTATACCCTATGTCTATATTACCGTAATACTATGCTGGAGGCCAATGAGAAATATCAAGGTTTAGCCTATAACAACAATTTTATATTTGATCAAGAAGATATAAAGAAGATAATACAAGATCTAAAACCATCTAATGATCCAGGGCCTGGTCTAATACCAAATGTTTTGCTGAAGGCAAACCCTAAACTCTGGGCAAATGTTCTGAACATAATTTTTCAGAATATTTTGGTTACGGGAAGAATTCCTAGATCTTGGACCCAGTCGGTGATGATCCCGATATATAAAAAAGGCCCCAGGCACTGTTCAGCTAACTATCGGTTACTTGCAATGATTGATACTAGTGCTGAGGTTTTTAGTATGTTACTTTTGGCCTATATCAATCGTTGAATAGAGAAAGAAAAAAATACTTTGGCCACAGAATTCCGGTTTTATAAAGCCTTTTGCACAGTGACAAATCTTCAGATTTTAATGTATTTTATTCGGGACACACTGATGAGGTGAAATAAGTCACTGTACATTTGTTTCATTGATTTTACTAAGGCTTTTGACACAGTGAATCAGCAGATTTTATGGAAAAAACTGAAAGAGGGGAATATGAGCACTCACTTATTATACTTTCTGAGAAAATTGTATATAGATAACAAGGTGCAAATTAGAAAACATCTGGAAGGCATTTTGAGTAAAGAAATTAGTGTCAATTATGGACTAAAGCAAGGCTATACACTGGCTCCAGTTGTGTTTAACATACACTTGGCAAACATTGGAAATGCTCTACATGAATGTGGCAACCACCCACCGTGTATCACAAATTGCCCGATTGCCTGGCTTTTGTATGCCGACAATATAGTGATATTTGATCAGACTGCAATAGGTCTACAGAATAGTCTTAAGGCTTTAGAACAATATGCATTAGAACATGGTCTAATTATTAATTTATCAAAAACAAAAATTATGACTATTAAAGCCAATAGAAGGAATTTGAAAACATTCAGTTGGACTATGCAGGGGAGCAAGCTGGAGGAGGTAAACAGATATCTGTATTTAGGTGTCCAGGTGACTAATAACATGGATAAAGCTTTCTTTGC
Source organism: Ambystoma mexicanum (assembly GCF_040938575.1). Lineage (NCBI taxonomy): Eukaryota > Metazoa > Chordata > Amphibia > Caudata > Ambystomatidae > Ambystoma > Ambystoma mexicanum. The sequence continues at coordinate 304,895,683 of NC_090929.1, read as the reverse complement.
AAAAACTATAATGAATAAAGGACTAGTCAAATTTAAGGCTATTGACTCGTTTATACAAAAAATCAGGTGGGCAATCAATAGAGGGATACATTCAATTGTATAAAATGTGTATTGTGCCTGGTATCCTATATGGTTTGGGGGTCTGTATGGTAAGAGGAAACAGCATGGCTAAACATATTTGAAGGAAAATTATGGAGGAAGGCACTGGACATGTCACAGGTTGTACCGGTTGAAGCCATCTGTAGTGAGCTAGGAATCATTTTGCTTGGCAAGAGAAGGGTGATATGTATGTGTAAATTCAATGTTAAGCGTTTGATGAATTTTGGTAATCTTAAGTCCCCTGACGTCCATTTCCTGAAAAAGAAGGAAACTTTGGTATCCATATTGCCCTAAAACCATAGAAAAATGATATTAATTATTTTCTTGAGAAGATTGGCTGCTCTTGTGAGCAGTCAAATAATCGGGCTCTTAAATTTAAAGAAATTAAACAAAAAGCATGTGGTCTGAAGTAGCCAGCTAGCAGCGAAAACACTCTATTCAGAATACTCTAAACAATCCTTCTCGATAAACACTCCATGGGCCTCATTAGGACCCTGGCGGTACGGAGTGAACGGCGCAGTAAAAGGTGCCGGCGCCGTTCACTCCGTACCACCGCATTACGAGTTGCCCTCGCGGGACACGGTAAGCACGCCTGGGAAAACCAGGCATGCTTACCGGGTTCCGCGAGGGGAAGAGGGAGCAAACAACGGGCAATCTCGTAATGGCCCGTTGTTTGCTCCCTCTCCCATTCCCATTCAGCCCTATGGAGGCTGAAATGGGAATGGGGAAGGACCGTGTCCGGGTCTTTGGAGGGAGGAATTACTGGGCCTTCCGAACTCGGAATGGCCCGGTAAGTCCTCATTCCGAGGAACCGGACCCTGACGCGATTATGGCGGCAGCCATGCCGCCAATAGCGGCATGGTTACCGCCAAACTCATAATGAGGGCCCATGTGTCTACGTAAAGAATGTTCCAGACCCTGAGGCAAGACCGTTTATTATGCACCTAAGATTAAACCAACTCCCAATATTAGCAATCACTGGTGCCTGGTACAATATTCCCATCAAAGACCGACTGTGCACACAATATCAAAAAGCAATGGAAACTGTGAGACACTTGCAAACTGACTGTGGAAAATTCATCCATTTTTCATAATTTTGGTCCTACTTGGTGGCAGGCGAAAATATGGTAATGAAGTTCACTATTTAATTCTTGGTATTCTATAATATGTGCCTTTTATGAGATTATTTTAGGATATTGTTTAAGAATCTTCTTAAGGATGTAATTAGATACATTTATTGGATTTGACTATGTTTGTATTTTACTATGTTACCATTTCTTGTTTTATCTATTTTTTAAAAGTGTAAAGTTTTTAATTAAACAATAAACACAATAACAAAAATAAAAAACATGAATTGTCACAAGCTGTATTTCAATTAATCCATGTGGTTTGAACATATTATACATTCCGAGCTGATTAGGTTGGTCTTTAGTTCCCCAGTTTTGCATTTTTCTTGTTTTTCTAAACTTGTGAACCTGGACTATCTGCAATTAAAGTTGTATATTGTTGCCAAAGATAGGTGCTGGGTCCCACGTGATGTTTTAGTGTGAGATATGGGAATGAGGCTCGAATGACGTGAGGTGATGTTGTATATCTGTTAACATGGTAGCACCACACATACCGTAAAGTTACTTTTTTCAGGATTTCTTAATCAATCTGCTTTTAGATAGGTGGCACATCAGTGCCCATGATAGTAATTGTAGCATAGGCAGGGACAATTAGCAACTGTTTCCTGTCCCCACCTTTTTCACCCTACTATCGTGAATGTGATGCAGATCATCACTTCCCCATTGAATGCTTGCATACAAGGTTGCACATAATTAGATTGTAGGTGTTTGCCCAATTTTTGTTTTATAACGTTTGAGCTGGGGCATTCCCTCATTAACTCTTGTTTGGCCCTCTTTTGAGTGTCTTGTGATGATATCTTTGGAACCTGCTTGGAGTTTATTTCTTGTGACAGTCAACATAATCCTTATCTGTAGCTTCTGAAATAAAAGCATATTGCAAGTTTGAACAATATGGCCAAATATATACAGACTTAGCAAAACAGAACGTTTTTTGCAATGCCTTCCACAGTCAGATGGTATTTTCAAAGAAAGGTTTCAAGAATAGCTTGTGAAAATAATAATTCTACCATTTACACCTGGGAAGAGATGCGTTCAAGTACCTGAATTGCAGAATTGTCACAAATCCTGACATCTCCACTTCACCAAAGTGTGTGCTCCCAGACAAATCCTTTTATCTCACTATGCTTGATTTGCCAAAATTAGAAGTCTTTACAATAAATGTAACCCGCACTGTCTGATACTTCAAAAAAAGCCTCACTCCTGATATTCCTGACAGTGACAATTCATATACTATATTTCACAGTTTGTCTCCTGCTTTACATATGCCAGCGTGCTTTTAATGTTACTTCCCATGATACTTTTGCGTATTAAAGACTCCCTGTATTATCTAATTGTCTGTAATTTCACAGGTTTGACACTATTCATGCAAATGAGGGGGGACCGAAACATCGTTTGCCGCCCACAGCCCTGCAAATCCTAGGGCCGGCCCTGTGTGTATCACCCCCGGTACTACAGTGCAAATACCATTAATCCCTTAAGAGATCTGTCATGTTTAAGCCCAGATGACTCAGGTGAAAACCAGCATCTGCATCTTAACCCCTGATGAAAGTTGCAAGTCATGTTGATACTGACATAAATAAGGATATCCCAAAGAAATGTCCTATTTCTTTTCAACACAAAAGGGGAACTTAGAACCCACAAATGGGATCTGTAGCTGGGCTGTTCATGTCCTTCACAGGAGGGAAACTCTAACATCCAAAAAGAGGTCACTGTGGGAAATGAATTCTCTCAGAGAGGTAGCCATGAGAAAAAGACATTGAACAATTTAGAAATGTAAAGTAAATGCATAGCTGCCCACCACTATGGAGCCAGCTGAAACTGAGCAATGGCTGAAAGACAATATGGTACTTGTTATATCGTGCCTGAGTGTGTTTGTAATGTTTATCAGTAAAGGAAGGAGATGTGTTGTGATGTGCTTGTCTCTGCATGTGAAAGCTGGTGATGTCATGTGGAGTGTTGCCTTGTGAATGTCGGAATGTTTACCCAAGGATTCCACACCCAGCCAGTTAGAGCTCCCCAGCCTGGGTGATGGGAGCCAGTGTTATGCCCTGTCCACTTATGTATATAACTTCATGTAACTGTGACTTAAGTACTTGTAATAAACATATAAGTAATCCCAAGAAGCCTGGAAGTCACTTTACAACATTGGCGACGAGGTGGTCTTAAAAAGAAGAACATGCGAGCAAGAAACTGAAGAAAGTAGAAGAAGCCTGCTGCTGGGGGTGCAGGAAGCAGTTGGAAAAGAAGGACAACACTGCCCCAAAACACAAGTAAGACCCATCACCCAGGGCACCAAAAGGGAGGAAGGAAGCCCTATATAGGAAGGATAAGCTGCCCATAAGGTGGAGGGAGAGCTGGGTCCTGGGGCTGAAGAGAGGAGCAGGGCCTTGAAGGGAAGCTCAAGAAGGGAGCTAGGCCTTTAAGATTGAGAAATCTTTGTGAAGAAGTGAAGCCTGTTAAAGTAAAACCAGAAGTGCTGTCTGTTAAGTGAAGATAAAAGGAAGCTTAAAATAACACCTGGTCCCTTAAACTGAAGAAGGAATCCCACCCCATTAGTTAAAGAAACCTGTAGATTAAACAAAGCTCGTAGTGAAGATGACTCCCATGAGAGAGGGAGGAGCTAAGGAGCTGCAGGCAAGAGAAGACAGCTGATGCCATGACCAGCAGCATCTCTTTGTGGTAGGAAGGTGTTCCTGGTGTATGGCATGCTGGGCGTAGATGTCACCTGTTAGAGACTGCATTGCAAGTGTGAAGTACTGAGGGGTGAAGAAGAAAGCTCTGCAGTGATGTTTCCATTCACCAGTCAAAGTATCATTCCCCAGTCAAGCAGCGCAGGGATGTGATGCTGTTTACCCTCATATGAAACCAAAAGTAAGCTTTAGGGAAAGTATGAAGCCCAGTAAGCTTCCTCCCATGTAGGAGTGTAAGTCTGCTTTGAGTTCATAAGTGGGACTTGGAGAAGGATGTGAGACTGCGGACAGTGAACTGAGGGGTTCCCCAACGAGGCACTACGATGTTAGGGAAGATTTTGAAGTGACAGTCTGGAGTGAGCAGCGAGTACTGGCTCTGCATGTCCGAAGCGCAATGTGAACGAAAGGTTAGACCCAGGCAGCGCTAGTCTGGTAGCGTATGCTCAGGGAAAGAGATGCAGGGAAAACTGCCTGCGTGCCACTTTGTTTTCAAGGATCAAAAGCGGATCGGGTTTTGGAAGCAGTGAACCGTTTTAAAACATTGAAGTTGAAGGGTGACATACGCTGGGTCGAGGTACGTGGTATGAGTGACGTTTGGCTTATGAAGATCAGCATTGCCCCGAGGCAGAAGTGTTACTGGTGACATCACAGCTGGTTTAAGGGAGTCGGCAATGCCATAGAACGCCAGATTCAAGCATTATCTTCATATTAGAATGCACTCACCATGCCAGATTCCAGCCGGTAGCCAAAGCCATTAACCGAGGCAGGATGAAGAATAAAATAAACGATGTTATGAGGAAAGAACCCTGCAACGTGCATTGCCGTGCACAGGAAGAGGAGAGCTGAAGGCATTGGGCCGTAAGATGAGTAAATAAGCCTAAGTGCGTTGTGGGGTGAGAGGAGAGACCCCCTTACGAATCATCTTCACAGTGTGCCTACGATTTTATGGGTATTATCCGGCTGAGACATGTAGAGCGCTGCTGAGCACGTCGGTGAGTCGGAAAATCAGACAGGAATAAGAGCGCAGTAGGAAATCCGAATTCCACTATAGGATTTGCCAAGGATGTCATTATTGTTGTCATGAATGTCGTTCCTGGTGAAGGGAATGCGGCAAATTTGGGTTATGGTACATCAAGGTGCTGCGACTGCAGAGGAGACACAAGGACCGCATTTGAAGTAATGGCTGCAGTGTATCATTTTATGTTTAAGTGATTATGATGGTCACGAATCTGGTCTTTCAGAAGATAACGCTGGACATTTCAGGAGCAGCAACGTGTATCCTTTAACTGTTTTTGCATTAAGTTTGTGTTACCAACCTAGTTTTGTAACAGATTAAGGATTGACAAGCATGGGAGGTGCACGAGAAGTTTGTGTGTGGATATATGCGTGCAGGAATTGAGGTTCAGATCTAAACTGTATTGGATTTAACACATTTGAGGAATTTTAGGTTCAAAAGGACTCATTTGGACATTCTGAACATGCACAATATGCCTAGATGTGTGCAAGTCAGTAGCAGGGTGTGAGAGAGGTTAGAGTAACCATTGAGGGATTGCAGGGTAGGCTGCAGCCAACATGGACATGTAGGAATAAATGCGCATATTTCTTGGTTACGCCATAAGGGCTGTGTATGCAAATGTCACTATGAAGTTGAGTTGTTAGGCAGTGTAGACACAAGTGTATGGGTGGGTGAGTGCCACAGAGGTGCAAGAACATAGTGTATCAGAGTGATTGTGGGTGAGTGCCACAAAGATGCAGGGTGGTACATAAACTGGCCATGGATTTTAGGAAATGTAATTATATAGTTTGCTATTGCTTTAATGGTGAGAAAAGAAGTATATATATTGTGCAACATGAATTATTAGGATTTTAATTTTTGCAAAATGGTAATGCAAAATGTTGTTTTATGTGACTCATGTATGAAATGGGTGCACATGGGTAAAACATGTGTTTTGCTAAGAGTCAAAGAGGTTGAGTGTTGGGTAGCACCCAGAATATGTATTGGATGTGGGTGAAAGTCCCACACGGGTTTGGAGGTAGCGACTCCAGTGTATATGTAAGTATGAGTGTGGTTGAGTGAAACCACAGCTGTATGGGTGGTAGCGCCACCATTACACTAGAAAAATGTGGTGAGTGTGCCACAGCGGTCTGGACGGTAGTACATCCATTTGTGCAAGGTAAAGGTGGAGAGCCTGCGTGACCATTTGGGTATGTTAGAGGTGTGTGTGGTTAGGAATACCACAGGAGTCGCTGAATACCACAGGTGTTGCTGGGAGGTAGCGCCTCCAAGCATACTCTACTTCCCTTTCAAGCATAGCAGTGAGAATGTATGTGAGTTGGGATGTAGCATTTCCAAGCATAACAGTGAGGATTTATGTGAGTTTTCATCACTCCATAATAAGATGCATTCATGTTCCCTCATTGCTCTAGTGTGGCTTTATGTGTGTAGATTAGGAGATTAATGCGGAGTACCATTCTCCATTAAAAGGCAGGTTTTTAAGAGATGCGAGGTTTGGGATGTTATGAAATAGTGTAATGGGTGAAGTGAGGTGAGAGCGAGAGTGAGTCAGAGAAGATGTGAAATGGGGCAGCACCCATAGTGTGTGTAGCCTGTGGATGTGCTACAATGAAGTGAGGAGGTAGCGCCTCCGTGACTATAGTGGAGGTAGCACTTCCGCCAGTACAGTGGAGGTAGCGCCTCCCACATGAGGAGCATGAAAGTATTTTTGGAGGGAACGCCTCCGCCAGAGTAATTGGAGGTAGCGCCTCTGCCAGAGTAATAGGAGGTAGCGCCTCTGCCAGAGTAATAGGAGGTAGCGCCTTCGCCAGAGTAGTTGGAGGTAGTGCCTCTGTCAGAGTATTTGGAGGTAGTGCCTCCGCCAGTGTAGTTGGAGGTGGTGCCTCCACCAGTGTATTTGGAGGTAGCGCCTCCGCCAGTGTAATAGGAGGTAGCGCCTCCACCAGAGTAGTTTGAGGTAGCACCTCCGCCAGTGTGATTGGAGGTAGTGTCTCCACCAGAGTATTTGGAGGGAGTGCCTCTGCCAGTATCATTGGAGGTGGTCCATCCACCTGAGCATTTGGAGGTAGCGCCTCCACCAGTGTGATCAGAGGTAGCGCCTCTGCCAGTTTATTTGGAGGTAGTGCCTCCGCCAGTGTAATTGGAAGTAGCGCCTCCGCCAGAGTATTTGGGGGTAGGGCCCCACCAGAGTATATGTAGGTAGCGCTTCTGCTTGTGTCATTTGGTAGCGCCCCGCCAGGGCTCCAGTGTAGTTGGAGGTAGCACCTCCACCTGAGTAATTGGGGGTAGGGCCCCGCCAGAGTATGTGTAGGTAGCGCTTCTGCTTGTGTCATTTGGTAGCGCCCTGTCAGAGTATTTGGAGGTAGCACCTCTGCCTGAGTAATTGGAGGTAGCACCTCCGCCAATGTGATTGGAGGTAGCGCCTCCGTAAGAGTATTTTGAGGTAGCGTGTAGCGAATCTGCTAGAGTATTTGGAGGTAGCATATCCACCAGTGCGATTGGAGATATCACCCCAGATGCTTGAAGGTGTAGGTGGGTGTGTAGGGTTAGTGGCCTACAGACGTAGGGAGAGTGTCCCTAAGAATTGATATTCCCCATGCTGGTGATGGATGTGGAAAGGAGGGGAATATGCTATGGTGTGCTTGTCCGTGTGTGTTGACGTTTGAGAAGAAGGGAGATATGTTGTGTCTATTTGATGTATCTGTGTGGGTGCAGTGTGAATCAGTAAAGGAAGGAGATGTGTTATATCGTGCCTGAGTGTGTTTGTAATGTTTATCAGTAAAGGAAGGAGATGTGTTGTGATGTGCTTGTCTCTGCATGTGAAAGCTGGTGATGTCATGTGGAGTGTTGCCTTGTGAATGTCGGAATGTTTACCCAAGGATTCCACACCCAGCCAGTTAGAGCTCCCCAGCCTGGGTGATGGGAGCCAGTGTTATGTCCTGTCCACTTATGTATATAACTTCATGTAACTGTGACTTAAGTACTTGTAATAAACATATAAGTAATCCCAAGAAGCCTGGAAGTCACTTTACAACAGTACTCATTGCTTTTAATACAGGACTGCATACTTACAAATTCAAGACCATCTGGAATATAATAATCTCCTAGGCCTAGAACAATCAGGCTTCAGATCTGGTCATGGCACTGAATCAGCCCTTATAGATGTTAAAATTCAGATGGATGAACTAAAAGACAAAGGCAATTTAGCCCTCCTCCTCCTACTGGATCTATCAGTGGCCTTTGATTTAGTCAACCATAAAGTCCTCTGCAAACACCTGACACGGGCAGCCCACTTCTCTTCCAAATACACAACGTGGATACAGTCCTTCCTCGATAATAGAACTATGAGAGTATTCGCACCGACTGCCTAGGCTGAGCCTGCCCCAGTCACCTGCGGAGTACCGCAGGGCTCCTGTGTCTCCCCTACATTATACAAAAATGTTACCAAGCCACTTTTCGACAACCAAGACGACTTGGATGTCACCTACACCAACTATGCAGATGACACCCAAATCCTCATCCCTATTACAGGCTCTACGACACAGACACCAAACTGCTCCATGAAATATACCAACTTATCCAGGCGTGGATGGCTATCCACAACCTCTGTCTTAACGACGATAAGACAGAGTTTCACCTTACTGGATCTCAGACAAGACTGAACAAACTAGACAACCAATTCAACTCCTTCAATATTGATGGCATTGATATTAAAGTCTCGAAGGAAGTGAAAACTCTCAGCATATATCTTGATTCCACCCTTACTCTTACTAGACAAGTTAATGCTACGGCCTCAGCAACGGCCTACACATCTAAACTGATTAATGCTTGTAGACCGTTCCTGTCCCTTGAAAGATGCATTACCTTGGCCAGAGCCCTCATATTATCTAAACTAGATTACTGTAATGCCTTGTATCTAGGTACGAATAAAAGTAATGTGAAAAAATTACAAGTTTTACAAAACAATGCGCTGAGAGCAGCACTCAACATCCCAAGAGCCAACCGCATCTCCGCAGCAAGACGTAGCATCTACTGGTTGCCGGCTCAGGACAGAATCACGTTCAAGACTTGCACTAACACATAAGTGCCTCTCTAATTCAGCACCAAAATATCTAGCAAACAAATTCACCAGAAATCAATCAGACGGACCTACCCAGTCCACACACACACACAGCCTAAAGATTCCTAGATTCAAGCTACAAGAACCACGGGGCAATAGTTTTCCAGTACTAGCTGCCAAACTATGGAATTCCATGCCTTTAGCTCTTAGAGCAGAACAGTCTTTTTTTGGAGATTTAGAAAACGTAGCTCTTTGCACAGGAGCGATAATGATGCCTCTAACAACTGTATCTATAAAGCATGACTGCACCTGTAACACCTTTTATGTACCGAACTGTTTTCTCTGCCTCGCAATAATATTGTTATCCTCAAGTAATGCGCCCAGATACCATTGGGTTAGGTGTGCTATATAAATAAACAAATAAATACATAAATAAATAAATACAGGTAAAGGACACCTTAGTGAAAGCCCTGACTGTACGGTGTTGAGTGATGTGGGTTTGCTCTTTATTCAGTGAACTAAAATGGATGGAAAATGTATTTGTTAGACCTGGTCATTATCCCAAGTTAGATATAGCTAAATATTGGTTAATGTGCCCGTTTGGGTTTCTTGTCGCTCCCTACCAATTTGGCAAGTGGAGGCACTGTTCACAGATGTGCCAAAGGCTGTTCCAGTGGGAGTGGGGTGGGCTGGTAAGGGTTGATGTAAAGAACACGTAGGGTGCTATGCCCAAATTGTGTCCCTGCACATAGGCAGTGTGGTAACACTTTTATGAGGTGTGCACTTTACTACGACTCCATTCGCTGAGCCTCCAAACATGGTCAGTAGACATCCCTCCTTGCCCAAGTCAACGCATCAGTGAAAGTCATTACAAGTGACGTATACTTTACCAGCTGATGTTATCTTGTGAATATTCTCGTTCCCCAGCCAGAACTCTGATATCAGGGTGCCGAAGCCTCTTTTGTATGTATTCCAATCACGATAAAAATCCACAGTCCCATCCCAGCGCCTCTGAAACACCTGCAAGGAAGCCAGAGAGAGAAGAGTCTGTTGACCAAGCTCAGATGCGGATAAACTTTAATTTTATTTTCACAGGAATTTTTATATGATTTCTCCCTACATGTGCACTATGAAATGGCTTGTTGAACAATAGAATGATTCTATTTGGGAATTCCTATAGAGCAGTCTCGTAACATTCTTTTAAGATTTCCTACAACAACGTTCTGAACACGTTTTTATATGCATGATTCTCATATTACAACTATGTTTAGAATCTTCCTATTGTTTTCTTAATCGACTGTCCATAGAACAAGCATGTGCAAAGCCAACAGTTTCGGCCATGCAGGTCTCCTCCCAGGCAGAGAGACTAGGGATGTGGCTTGCACGGATAAAAGAGCATTGGCACGAGCGTGCAGTCCAGTGCCCCTGGTTCAGCGCGTCCTGGTGACTTTCAGAGTGCTCTCACTGTTCCATAAACAATACATGTGGCTCTCCTGTTTGGTGCTAAAGCCCATCCCGGGAGGATAGCTCAGCTGCAACGTGCTCGCCTTGGAAGCAGCACAACACGGAGCAACACAAGTTCGATCCCCGGGTCAGCGCTTAGAAACCTCCGGGTATTTCACGCAATATAAATAAACTATCATATCATCTCTAAGACAAAATTATAGCACCAGCTGTATGCCAAAATTAAAGGTAGTGTTAAAACTGCATCATTAAGTTAAAGCTAAGTAACCTCACTTGGTGTTGCTGATATGCAACCGAGGAGCCAAAACTAAGAGTGGTATTAAAGCATCACCTATTTTCCAAATCTATAGGTGGAGTGAAAGTGCCACTAATGAACCAAATCTAACTGTGGTTCTCCAGTGCCACCAGTGAGTCAAGACGATTTAGTCACTCTAGGCAGAGCACCATCTTTGATCAATAACTAATGGTGGAGACCAAATGAGCACTGGTGCTAAAGCACTACCTTTGAAGCAAAACTATACAACCTCACTACCACCTAAGAGCCAACACTAATCGTGCAAATGCAGTCCCACATGAGACAAAACTAAGTAGCCCAGTGACACCTCAAAAGCGTGTCTCCACAATGCCACCTCTCTCTCTACACATGCTATACAAATTTCCCTCACTTTAGCCCCAACCGTAAGCCAAAACTAAAAACAAGAGGCCTCTTCTAGAAGTGGTATTAGGACCTTTCTACATAGAGCTAACCAGATAGCTCAGTGAGTTATGAACTCATGGCTTAGGTCCATGTTTAACCTACAGGTACCATGTTTGTTTTATTCCTGGCAGGAGCAACTCAATGATCCCTCCTCCAATGCTTATATATTAAGTAACATTACTTTGCATAGTAATGATACTACTTTTTAGTGACAGCACTACCGAATGGTTAACCTATACACGCATTATTGAGGAAGAACTATGGGCCTCATTACACGGAAGGCGGTGATCCAGGGTGCTATTAGCACCCTGGACCATGCCGGTAAATTACCGGCACCGCCTTGGCGGTAAGGGGATTTACCGCCTCATTCCAAGGTTGGTGGGGCGGTAAATCCCCCTTCCGCCATTGCCCTTCCCCATTCCCATTTCTGCCCCATAGGGCTCTATGGGAATGGGGAAGGCGCTAATTACGGCACTGCAATTTTGCGGTGCCGTAATTAGCTCCGAGGTCCCTTAGCGGGTTGGTTTTTAACGCCTGCAAAAAGCAGGCGTTAAAGCACCAACCCGCTAAGGGACCTCGTTATACGGCGGTAAGGGTTAACGGTCACCGTTGCCATTAACGGTGACCGTTAACCCTTACCGCCGTCCGTGTAATGAGGCCCATATGTATTTATACATGCTCAATGTCCTGCATGTAATTAGCACACAAATGTTCTGTGGGTTTTCCATTCAATTTAATGATGAGATTATGACTTGTCCTGCAATTGGAAACATATATGATGATTTGGTTTGAATAGGCTGTTGGTATAGGCCTATTTGTCTATATCACAAACTATTACACTATGGAATATGGAATAGCCATGTCTGAAGTGTCTGACTTGTCTGAACTGGGCAAAATATTTGAAAGGAGATGAGTGACAATCCCTCTATTTTCTGAAAGTGGTCAACCAAATGTCCCCAATCTTTAAGGGTAAGGTAAACATAAAAGAATGTGGTGCTGCTTTCTGTATGAGGCTATGTTGGATTTTGCTTGGATGTGATAATGCAACCTAGCATTAACAGATTAATTGCTGTGGCAGGCGTGCAACTGTGATATGCTTCTAGCACATAAATTATTATTTAAGACACCAGAATGTGCCACACGACCCCTATATGGAGGGCACTTTGAATGGCAAATGGTACAGAGGTGTATATTGTGTGGTGGGTGACCCGCGTCCAAGTTAGGGGTCCTGAGTCGAAGCATGAAGGTCACTTAGCACACAATAGAGCCTGATGGTAAGAGCTCTAACACTATTAGAGTTTGTACAGGGCGACAAAGGGGCAGCCTCACCTGAGGCTTCATGTGACACAACTTGTCCATATCTTCTAGGCCAGTCCCCAGTGTGGAAGCCATTCCCCAACCAATTCGCTCTCCCAGCTAGTCTAGATGCAGATCTCCAAATGTAGACCCCTATGACCTGCCTGGTAAGACCACTGCAGGCCTTTTTAATCAAGAAATCTATCATGTTTGGAGATCCCTTACTTTGCCATGGTCCTCTAGTGACCACTGCTAGAAATGACGCGGCTTCTGGAGTCAAATTAAGAGCTATAGTAGCATGGACATGCACTCTAATTGTGTACTTGTTCCTGTAGTAGTTTGATAATCAAAACCTCTCCTTTATCTCTCGACTAGCTGTGGACACTTCAGTACCACCCCATTCTGTCCCTATGACTGTCTCTGTCTGGTTGGTTTTGGGGGGGGCTTTAATGGCAGCTTTGGCCACAACCTGAGAGGGGCAGCTCTACTCATAGACTCATATCTACAAGTAGAATTATCCATTGCCTTTATAAAACACTAGCAAAAAGTGCCTGTACTTTGCACAGGTTCTGTAGAAAGACATGAAAACACTCTCATAAATTGTTGACAATCACAGAGCAGACGTGGAGGGGAGGGCCAATTGATGTGCTGCAGCATAATGAGACCTTCTGTGCACTCTCCCCACCTGTCGCCTCACCCTTATGCGGCGCAGTATGTTGTGGTGCAGATATCGCAGAAACGGCACGTTCTAGGGCCTTGAAACGTGGTTTTTCATATCCCCCAGGGGCCTCTAGGTTTTGCTCCTAGCGTCGAGATGGTTAAAATGACAGTTTTCCGGACCTTCAAAGACCGCATTGATGTTTTGCACATTGCAGTGCAAATATCTCAGAAATGGTACATCCTAGGGCCTTGAAAAGTGGTTTTCAAGGAAGTTCTGTTCCTCATCCAGATGCTTGAAATGAGCTCTGTCTGGTCTTGATAGTTCGCCGTTTCCAGGCAACTGTGTCATGTGTCGAGGGGCTAAAATCCGAGGAACGGGGTGGGGTGTCCACATGTAATGTAGCCAGTAGCATTTGAAGTGTCCTAACAGGTAACTGTGCACAATTTGGTACAGATTTGTGGAACGGTGTGGAATTGTAGGAGGAACAAACAAACAGATTTTCCATTTTTTATATATAAGATAGTGTGAAAAACCTGAGTTTTTTTTCCCTCCCTACTTCCCAGGGACCTTCCAAACAGGTGGCCAGTGGAGGGCCATCGCTTTTGCATCCCATCCCTGGGGGTGGACTAGCGAGGGATGGTCACCTGGGTGGCAGGTCCCTTGGGATTGGGTAGGGATTACAGGAGGGTGAGACATGGTGTCCCCCCCCCTTTCCAGGTGAGCCCCTTCCTGACATTCCCATTGCTTAGTTTAGTTTATTATTTGTATAGCGCCGCCTGGCCCTAGGGCATCCAGGCGCTTGCGATGAATACAACAAGAATAATGAATACAACAAGAATAATGCAGAAATGTACAAATCGATTACATATTTACAAATTTACAGTCTTGGTGCATGCTAGTGCGGTAGGGCTAGGCAGTTTCTTTGGATAGAAGCCAAGTTTTGGTGTTGTGTCTAAATCTGTGAAAGGACGGTTCTGATCTCAGCTCGAGTGGAAGTGAATTCCAAAGTTTGGAGGCAAGCACGGGGAAGCTGGAGCCACCTGCTTTTTGGAGCTTAAATCTTGGGATATTTAAGCAGTGTGTTTGAGCTGATCTGGTAGGGCGCGCTGGGGTGTGGTGCTTGAGGTTGTCGGATAGGTATCTGGGTGCTTGGTTAGCTAGGCATTTGTGTGTGAGTGAGATGGTTTTATATTCAATTCTTTGTGGTATGGATAGCCAATGGCAGGTGCGTCTGGCGTCCGAGATGTGTTCTTGTTTGGGTATGTTCAGGGCTGCTCGCAAGGCGTTGTTTTGTATGACTTGTAGTTTGTTGATGTTTTTCTGACTGGTTCCCAAGTATAGCGCATTGCAGTAGTCAACTTTGGAAAGGACTAGCGCTCTGGCTAAGGTGATGCAGTTGGATGGTGAGAGGTAAGGTCTGCTGGCATTGATAAGTTTACAAGTGTAAGCAGTGGCTGATGAGATGGAATTGATCTGTCTTGTCAGTGTGAGGGAGGAGTCGAGGTAGATTCCTAGGGTTTTGACGCTGTTAGAGACGGTGATGTTATTGCCGTCTATAGTGAATGCTTGATAGAGTTTGTCGAGTTTATTAAGTCTGGGTTGGGAACCTAGGAGAAGAAGCTCGGTCTTGTCGTCATTAAGGCATAGGCCATGCTTGGCCATCCATTCTTGGATAATGGAATAAATGTTGTTGAGAGCAGTGAGGTCGGTGGAGTAGTCGCCTGTTAAAGGGATCAGTATTTGGGTGTCATCTGCGTAGTTGGTGTAGATGACACCCAAGCGGTCCAGTATGTCAAAGAGGGGTTTCGTGAATACATTGTATAGAGTGGGGGAGACGCAGGAGCCCTGGGGGACACCGCAGGTGACTGGGGCTGGGATGGCAGAGGCTGTGGGTGCGAAGACTCTCATGGATCTGTTGTTAAGGAAGGAATGGATCCATGCGTTGGCGTTATCTGAAAATTTGGCTGCTGAGGATAGATGTTTGCAGAGGATGTCGTGGTTGACCAGGTCGAAGGCGGCCGATAAGTCAAGGAGGAGAAGGAGGGCTAGTTTACCATTGTCTTTAATGTTGTCCATCTGTGTCTTAAGGTCAATCAGGGCGGTCTCAGTGCCGTGTTTGGGGCGGAATCCTGATTGTCTGAGTCCTAGTAAGTTATTTTTCTCGAGGTGGTTCTGTATCTGGAGATAGGCAGCTCTGTCGAGGATTTTTAGTAGGAAGGGTACAGTCGTTATGGGTCTGTAGTTGGTGGGGACATTAGGGTCAAGGGTGGGCTTCTTGAGTAAAGGAAGAACCCAGGAGTCCTTGAGGTTGTTGGGCACTATGTTGGAGGTGAAAGATGCGTTGATGAGGGAGGTGATGAAGGGAGCAAGTTGTTTGGCAGCATCTTTAATGATAGGGGCTGGGCAAATGTCGCCTTGGCATTTGGACGGTTTAAGAGAGTAGATTATTTCTTCAACCTCTTTAATGGTTATGGTGGAAAACTCAAAGAGGTTATTGTCATCATTTTGGGGGGTGGTGTGGGTGTGTGTAGAGGGGGTGATGTTATCGGAGAGGGTGAGGCTTTCTTTCTTTGTCAGGATTTTGGCTTGTAGCGTGGCAATTTTGCCTAGGAGTGCTTCCTGGATGTTCGTGCACCAGTGGATGTCTTTGTTGCAAGTGTCTGGAATGGGGGAGGGTGATTCGAGTTCTCTCAGGATATTGAAGAGCTCTTTGGTATTAGATTTGGCGTTGCTGATTCTTTCATTGTACATGTTTTTTTTAGACTGGATGATGGCTGATTTATAGATGTTCGATGCTAGTGCGTAGGATGTCTTATTAATAGTGGATGGTGACTGTTTCCATGCTAATTCAGCTTGTCTTTTGGCTTTGCGGAGTGTTTTTAGTTTGGGGGTGAACCAGGAATTGAGGTGTGCTTGTGGTTTGGCTTTCCGAAGCTTGAGTGGTGCTATGGTATTTATGGCCTTAAGGATAGTTGTGTTGTATAAATCTACTAATTCAGTAGGGTTGGTCATGGTGGGTGAGAAGTCGATGATGGGTTGGAGTAACGGGAGGAGTTTCTCTAGTGTGATATTTTTGTTGTTTCTTGTGAGTGTGGGTGGGGCATTGGAGGAGGGCCCTGGTGTTTGAGTGCCTTTGTTGATGGTGAAGGTAATAAGGTGGTGATCGGTCCAGGCGCATGGAGTGTTGGAGAGGATGGTAGTGTTGCAATTGAGGTCAGCTATCCAGTCAAGGATGCGGCCTTTGTTATGTGTGGGTTGTGCGATATGGTGGGTGAGTCCTAATTCTGAAATAGTGTTGGCGATAGTGTGAGCTTTGTCATCTTTCTCATCATTGAGACCTAGATTAAAGTCTCCTAGGATGAGTAGTCGAGAGTTAGGTTTGATATTGTTAGAGAGTAGAAGGGCTATGTCGTCATTAAAGGATAGTATGGGGCCTGGCGGTCTGTAGATGAGGTGGATGGTGATAGTGCTTGTGTGCGTTGTGGATAGTTTGAGGGTGAGTAATTCCGCTGATGTCAGTGATTGGTTTTGTATGTGTCTAATGTTGATGGAACTTTTTGCAATAACGGCTACTCCACCACCTTTAGCTGTTTGTCTGTCTGCACGATAGATGGTATAGTCATTGGGTATAGCAAGTGATAGAGAGGGGCCAGATGCTGGGTGGAGCCAGGTCTCTGTAATAGCTATGAAGTCGAGATCATTAACGGTGATAATGTCGGCAATGTCTAAGGCATGGGCGACTACAGATCTCGCATTGATGAGTGCACCTTTAATGGTTTCGGTGGTGATGCATGATTTTTTGATGTGGGTGCGGGGGGAGGGTGCGATCAGGCCGTGTGATATCTGGTCTGTCGGAAGTGTAGGGCGTGTGCAGTGAGGGGCAGATTTGGTAAAGGTTATGTTTTGTTTGTTGCCTAGATTGGGGAAGGATGCGGGTGTGTGTGTTCTGGATCTGAGTCGGGTGAATCTCGATAATCCTGAGCAGGGATAGGATCTGCTGGTAGTAAGGTTCGTGATAGTGGGTTGGCCGATGGGAGTAGTTTGTGATGCTTCTTGGGGGCTGGGGGTGTCTGCTATGCGATGAGAGTCAATGGAGGAGGTAGGCTGGAAGGGGTTGATGTTGGGTAGGAAGGGGGTGGGGCAGGGTATGGGATAATGTCTGGGGCAAGCTAGTCTGCTGAGGCCGTTGGGGTGTAAGCGAAAGTGTGACCCTGTACAAAGGGTGTCATGGGGGACCAGGCAGAATGGGAACATAATGAGGAAGGTCCAGGTTATCATTTCTGAGTTTAGAGGGAACTGACGCACAAAATCGTCAGAGAGAAGCTAGTGCGCAATGTTAGTACACAATGGTGCTGCAGTGAGGGTACTAGCGCAGAGAATCGGAGAAATGCTAGTGCGCAGTGCTGATACCCAGTACTAATACGCAGTGTAATCTAGGCGACCATAAGGCATTACACAATGTCACAGTAGTCTCTAAGCGACCATAAGGCACTTACACAATGTCACAGTAGTCTCTAAGCGACCATAAGGCACTACACAATGTCACAGTAGTCTCTAAGCGACCATAAGGCACTACACAATGTTGTCACAGTGGTCTCTAAGCGACCATAAGGCACTACACAATGTTACAGTAGTCTATAAGCGACCATAAGGCACTATACAATGTCACAGTAGTCTCTAAGCGACCATAAGGCGCTACACAATGTTGTCACAGTGGTCTCTAAGCGACCATAAGGCACTACACAATGTTACAGTAGTCTCTAAGCGACCATAAGGCACAACACAAGTGGTCACAGTGGTCTCTACGCGACCATAAGGCACTACACAATGTTACAGTAGTCTCTAAGCGACCATAAGGCACAACACAAGTGGTCACAGTGGTCTCTACGCGACCATAAGGCACTACACAATGTTACAGTAGTCTCTAAGCGACCATAAGGCACAACACAAGTGGTCACAGTGGTCTCTACGCGACCATAAGGCACTACACAATGTTACAGTGGTCTCTAAGTGACCATAGGGCACTACACAATGTCACAGTAGTCTCTAAGCGACCATAAGACTCTACACAAGTGGTCATAGTGGTCTCTAAGCGACCATAAGGCACTACCCAATGTGAGCAGTAGTCTGTGTTATACCTTACTGCGAGAACAGGGTTCAGTGAAGGCTTGACACTGTTCAGGTTGCTGGCTGGATCAGTTGAAAAAAGGTTGCAGTAAGGGGCGGTATGTTACCCCAAAGGAGATGGGCAGGGGATCTAGCCCTATGCTCGGTGGTGTATACAGGCTAGAGATAGGCACAGTGCACAGTGCCTTCGAGGTGGGCCGGTTCGGAACCTGCTGGCTTGTGGTTGGCTCCCAATAGAGGAGAGGGGCTAATCACGATGTTTGCAGGGTAGCAGGGCCGGATGGAGGGCTAAAGATGCGGCGGACAGCCATCTTTAAATGGTGTGAACCTCAGGGCTTCGATTGGTGGCTGGATGCACTTACTGTTGCTGAATTGCTTACTGTCAACCAGACCCCTGGATTTCCCAGAGACAAAGCTTCTCCTGTCTTAATAACACCACGACGGAGAACTTGTCTCTTTATGTGAAAGGAGGGGAGAGACCCTGACCTCGGATAAAAGGAAAGTGAAGGACACGTCGTTCGAATGCAACCAGTAAGTTAGAAGTGATGCGACAGTCCGATTTGTAAAGACGCGAGTGATTACAAAGTTGCAAGCAGAAGATACGTGTGTGAAAGCGATATGCGTTGAACAAAAAGCTTCAAATGATTTATGCACTATGGTAAAACAAAGTAACAGAGTGGTCCTGTGGAATGCAGCATTGTCGAAAGTCTCTGTGAAATATGGAAGTGAAAATAAGTAACGCTTAAGTGAAAAACAAGTTGAATAAGTTGATGAAAGTGGAAGCCGATGGGGAAGCCTATGAAGAAGAAGGATAAATTCAATAGGATCCTGATGGGGATCGAATGAAACAGAATTGTACAAATAGATGGAAATATAAGCAAGTGGTGCTTGTCGTGGTGCTAAGAAAGCACGTTTGAAAAAGGACTAACAGGAAAAGAAGAATACAATAACTAGAATGCAACAGTGTCGGAGTGGTCAGGCATAGGATTGAGTAAAGCTATGCCCTTTCGAAAGTCTTCGACGTAAAGCATGTATGAAAGCAAGAAGTCAGGGCTAGGGAACCCCGTGTGTCAGGAATTATTGAAACAGAACTGTGTTATGCTAGAAGGCATTGAATCAGGTGAGGGAAGCCTGGGAGGAGAACAGTGTCAAGGCAGAAGTGTGTTATGCAAAAAACATTGAATCAGGCGAGGGAGCATGAGAAGAGAACAGCGTTAAGACAAAGGGCCTCATTACACGGACGGCGGTAAGGGTTAACGGTCACCGTTAATGGCAACGGTGACCGTTAACCCTTACCGCCGTACTACGAGGTCCCTTAGCGGGTTGGTGCTTTAACGCCTGCTTTTTGCAGGCGTTAAAAACCAACCCGCTAAGGGACCTCAGAGCTAATTACGGCACCGCAAAATTGCGGTGCCGTAATTAGCGCCTTCCCCATTCCCATAGAGCCCTATGGGGCAGAAATGGGAATGGGGAAGGGCAATGGCGGAAGGGGGATTTACCGCCCCACCGACCTTGGAATGGGGCGGTAAATCCCCTTACCGCCAAGGCGGTGCCGGTAATTTACCGGCATGGTCCAGGGTGCTAATAGCACCCCGGATCACCGCCTTCCGTGTAATGAGGCCCAAAGTGTGTTTTGCTAAAAAGGGAATGAATCAGGTGAGGGAAGCCTGAGAGAAATTTGAACTGTGCTGAATAAGAAAACTATTGAACTACCTTTTTTTGAACTGCTTGGCACCAATGGAACTTTTGGAGATCCCGAGCAACTTCAGCTTGAGGAAGGGAGCTGAGAAGAGGCTCCATTGTCATCCTAATATTCTTTTGAGGCACTTGTTTACTTTACCCAATACCCTACACATTGTTAAAGTTAGAAAGTGAGGGCAAGCATAGGGTTGACACAGACAGACTCTTTTATTTCGACAAACAGACATTTGGACTATTCTTTCTTCTTTATTTTAATGGCCGAGACTACTTCCATTTAGAAATAGGGCAAGTTAGGCATTCTTAAAACCCCATTTTTATGAATTAAGTATGTTATGTACCTTCTTCAAATGTCTCTGATTAACACTGCTATTATTTTTATTTGTGCAATGATTACTTTTGTCCTGCCCTCATTGTTGTTATGAGTCTGCTTTTGAAAAATGTCTGCCGTATTTGAAATCAGCCAAAAAGACTGAGATTAAATGACTGACTGGAAGATTTGGCTGAATTTCACCCGTTCGAAAAGAGCGAACGGCCGTAATGTCCCCAGCACCCTTGCTCACTATATTGTGAGTGAGGGTTGTGGGGGTGTCCCCCGCAGCCGGTACCAGGAAAGGTCCCTGCGGTACTGGTTCCGGATCACGGAAGTGAAAGGGATCAGGCGTCGCAGGGACACAACGAGTCGGCAGCAAGTTAAGTACATGGGTGGGGGTGAGAGTGTGGGTGGGGTGGGGGGCCAAGTCAGGAATGTTCAGGATAGAAAAGAGCAAAGGTTTTTTCGGAAAAATAATCTTCAGAAATAGTCTTTTCTCCCTAGAACATTTCCATTCTGGGCTTTCAACCCCGATCCCCGTATTTGGCTGGGAGGTCACAAATGCTAGCCATTCTTTATTAGCCCCTGTCTTCTTGATATGAGCACCATAGGCATTGTTCACAATTTACTGCCTTCTCACCCACCTGGATGACTGGAATAAGGGGCTTCACAGGTTTTGCCAAATTCGGGGCTGGTATAGGTAAACCTGACAGTTCAGAAGACAGCACGCCTTTCCCTAGAGCGTGAGTCACTTTCAGGGGATGCCATGAAGTAAAAACGACTGGATTCTGCTGCACTTACTTGGGCCTCCAACTACCAGCCACTTTCTCAAGAAGCTGGTTACTTTCCCTAGCATGCATCTTTTTGCTGGGACCCCATTAACATCAGATGGTGAGAAACCTTTGCATTTGGTCATTAAGCCCCCAAATTCTTTATAAATAAATTAATTTGAAAGCAATTTGTGGAGGAGCACCAGGGGCTCTCTAGCAGTCACCCCGATTACCAACAGAGAAAAAAATCGGGCCCATCAAAAACTCCCCGCCGCAAAAAACGGAAGATTCAGCCATAGGGCAATGCTTACTGTCTTTACTATCTAACAAAATGACAGGGATCACACTAGAAAAGAATACATTCTCGAGAGCTCTCGTCTTCTGAGAGTGTGTCACCTGGTGACGTCACAAAACAAAGTTCCGTCCCTGAAACCTATCAGGCATTCAGAATGGACAGTTATAGCCATATCTGGTGGATCCTCCCGAGACAACCTCTACATAAAACCACTACAAAGGTGACTGTGGATTGGGCAGAATGTGCTCTCCCAGCCAAGGGACCCTGGACGGTTACCAGGCTGAATGTACTGTCCCAAGTTAATGGGAATGAACATGGAGGTGATGTGTGTTCCCGAATGTTGCCATTTCTGATCACCTAAGGCTAGGAGAGTACTTTCAGTTGTTAATTCTTTTGCAACACTTGTATCTTTCCACAACTGGTTTGAAGGAACAGCTTCTCTCGGTCTACCTTGATTGACTGGGATTTGTCTTGCTCTGTTAGGTCACGTGTGTTGAGACCACAAGATAAAGCTCTCCTGCTTGTAACTATGAGGATTCTAGCCTGAATTTGTTGCAGGTGACATATCGTCTTGGTAACAGGGAACTTTCCATCTCCACTCATCCTTGGCTTGGGTGCATTGTGTCTGCCTGCCTCTGGCTGCAGCGATCTTGTTAGCCCTTCCATGTGTTCGAAGTCTTGTCTCCCCTTTTCTATCAACCTCAGTGTGCCTTTAGCTTCCATATTCATCCTTATGGCTTTCCATGTTAGTGGCAGTCAAGCATGTACAAGCTAGGTATACGCGTATTTGGCATCTTGCGTTTCAGCTTTGGTGAAGGATATAGATATATATAGAGATATGGATGCGTGTCAATCAGCTACCTGTGTGAGTCCTAAGCATGTGCTTTGTGTCTAAATGCAACAAGCCAATGTATGTTCATGCAACTTTATGAGCAATGGCTATGTACTTCATGTCTAAGTGCGGCTACTTCATGATGTCAGTGATTTCAGTGATGATGTTATTGATTTCTCGATTTGAGGTCAGTCGACTTGTTCGATTGATGACAGCTCCACCTCCTCCATATAATCGATTGGTATGGTTTGAATGGCTGCCGTTTGGGGGGTCATGAGGGCCATACTTGGACCTCATGGTCTTCAAATTGTCAACTTAAACTGTAATCTACTGGGTTCAGGGTCCCACAATAAAATGGATCACCGTGCGCACCAGTCAATAAAAACAACCTTCACTACAGTTCAGAACTGTGATCCAGACTACATTAGAACAAAGAGAATAAAAATGGTAAAAGCAGAGTAATCAAATTGATTCTAGGTGCTACATGAAGTGCTGCTAGGGAGAATTATCATGCCTGTGGTAATTTCCTCCCACCTTAAAAAATCCCCCAGCTCTTTAGCTAGATTTAGGACCTTTTTCCTCACTCCCTCTTGTGTTTCTCCCTCACCAGGATTTTATGTTTTCGTTGTTTTTGGAGTATGACAAACTCCATAGGCATCTGCGTTTTGTACAGTGAAACACAACACCTTCAGTGCAATGTCACTGAGATGTCCCTTGGATTGCCCTTACGATTTAGATACATTTTCTTAGGTGAACTACTGTTCCCAAGAATAGTAAGGTGAAATTGATCTTACTTACCTTTTTATTTTATAAATCAAGCACCCACACACCAATACATGTGGAGTGCTGGTGGGTTACCTAGTATTCCCTTATCCTACTTTCTCATGTAATATTTTTTGTTACTCTTACTACTTTAAATAGCTGGTGGCAGTGGTTTAATTTTTACTACCAGTGTGCTTTTTTACCACAGGCTGAACCCTCCGCTGCAGTACAGCAGCCATGGTGGTCTATTTAGTCAAAATGGCCCCTGTCTTCTTTTTTCGCCATTTTCTGCTTGTGAGGTCTTTCTTGGCTTTTACTCTGTGCAATGAGATGGATTTGAGCCCTTTGTGTGTTTTGTCTTTGGCGGGCTTCAGCCCTGAAGCCCGCCCCTGGCTCCAGTGTGTCTGGAAGAGCAGGTAGTGAGGGAGGTTCCCAAAACTCCCTTGTCCTTTGTCTCTAGGAGTGCCTGAATTAAACCAGTCCTGTTTGGCCGGCTGGCTATCCTGAAAGTGTCCTGCTGTGTGATTGACAGCCTAGACTGAATAAATGGGAAACTTGCTTAAAAGACGAGGGTTTTGGGACTAGACGCAGAGTAGACCACTGGAAGAAACCTTTTGGGGAAGAAACCATGAAGAGAAGCCTGCTGTAGCCTCCTGGACCTTGAATTGCCTGGTGAAGCACTGCTGCTGTGCTGATCTCCTTTTTCACCTCGACAGAGCACCTCTGGACACAACAAATTCTCCCTTTGTGCTGGTGGGACCACCTAGCCCATGACAAACTCCACTGGCGCAAACCCCGACTTGCTGTGCCTCTACAGTCTTGCAGAAGCCCAATGCCAGGGGTCGAATGTCCATAACCAAGTGTAACATCATCTGCGTAACAAATCCGGCCAAAAGCTCCAGGAGCCTCCTAAGGATACTCCAGAAGCAGGATATACCAATCCAGACGTCACTCACCAGAGTCTAGGACCGAGGGAGCAAGGAAAGTCCAAACAGAGATATTCGTTCTGCATCATTGCTGTTTGGTAGGTGCTGAAACACAGAAGAACCGCTGAATCGAAGGAAACCCGTAGCGACGAAGCCCTTTCCTGAGTACTGCCGCAGGAGCCCTCCAGATGTCCTCCCTCTTGTCCCCACGACTGAGGCTCAGGAACCAGGGTCTGCTCTTCAAACCAGAGGTACTTTTCGGGGCTTGGAGTACTTAAGTTCTTGCCTTTGCACTTGCTTAAACTCCCCTTTGCACAGGCTTAACAGCTTGTGTGCCTTCAGTGATTTTCTTTGAATTATCTGACTTTTTGAAAGACTTTATCCAAGAAGTGCATCATAACTATAGAATTTGTCCAATTGACTTGCCTGTCCTGGCTCCCTAATGGCACCCTGCTGAATATATTGGCCCTCATTACAAGTCAGGCGTTAAGGGTTTAACGGCGCCGTAGGCGCCGTTAACCCTTAACGCCTGATTCACACTTTAACGCCTGCTTTTTGCAGGCGTTAAAGTCCAAGGCGCTAAGCGACCTTGGTGCTAATTACGGCACCGTAATTTACGGTGCCGTAATTAGCGCCTTCCCCATCCCCATTATGCCCTATAGGGCAAAAATGGGAATGGGGAAGGGCAAATGGTGAATGGGGAATTACCGCCCCACTCACCTTGGAATGGGGCGGTAATTCCGCCATCCACCATGGCGGAATCCGGCATGGACCATGGTGCTAATAGCACCATGGTCCACCGCCTGACTTGTAATGAGGGCCATTGACTTTGGCATTGCTCGTCCCTCATAGGTTGTAATTTGATGAACACTTTTACTGCTGGGAAAGGCTTACCTAGATTTCATTGGAGGATTCCAATTGTCTTACTCTAATAAGAAAGTATGTTCTAACCTTTCTATTTTTCCTTAACCCTTCCTTTCTGAAACACAGAATGTAAAAAGTATGCTGGTGTTTATGATAAAGGCAATACTATCCTTGTTATTGAAGTCACTTCAGGGTGTAGGAGAAAAGTGTAAGCATTATCAAAGTGTATTTACCAACTTTATTGATTTTGATTAGTGATTTTGAAAAGTGATTCCAAAGTTTGCTTGACTGTTACAAGCAATTGCCTTTTTAAAGCATGTTTAACTAATGCTTAACTAAAACCTGATGTGTAAATAAATAAACATATATTTATAACTGAAACCTTGAGCGTGTAAGTGTTACTTGGTTACTTGTATTGACTGATTTCATCTCTACTGTGAATCAGTCCAAACCGCTTTCTCGAATAAAATAAAAAAAGCCAGAGATGCCATCATAAACTACAAAGTAATAGATCCATTACCACCTCTTCAATCCAAGGAAGTGAACCTTGAGCCTAACATTCCTAAATTTACATTCTCGCCTGTCTCGATCGAAGACATGCGGGATATTCTTTCATCTATGAACTGTACTACTTGTTCTGAAAACATCTTACCTTCGAAACTGATCCTAGATAACGCAGAAATCTTCACCCCCTATTTATGTCGCATGACAAACGCTTCCTTTAAGGACCGGAAAGTCCCGGTAGGAATTAAAACAGTCACAGTCACCCCTTTGGTGAAAAAACCTGGACTAGACCAACAAGATCCGACAAACCTCAGGCCTATTACAAACTGTAATTTCCTATTAAAAGTACTCGATAAAATCGCTACTAAACAACTACAAGAATACGTAGACCAGCATAGCCTATTACACCCACAACAATCAGGCTTTAGAAGTGCACATAGCACCGAGTCAGCACTGTTAGATCTGCAAACTAAAATGCTGAGTATCTTGGACAAAGGGAAGGCAGGATTATTAATCCTTTTGGACCTCTCGTCTGCCTTCGATTTGCTAGATCATGGGAAGCTCCGAGAGGCACTAGGTACAGCTGGGAATTGATCTCAAGAGGCTATTGACTGGGTATCATCCTTTTTGGAAGATAGGAACTCAAAAATCACTTGGGGAGGACATTCCACCACTCCAAAACAAGTGGATTGCGGTGTCCCTTAGGGAGCCAGCTTTTCCCCTCTACTTTTCAATTTATACATCCGCTGTCTCTGCACCCTCTTATCACAGCTCGGGATCTTTTTCACCAACTTTGCAGATGATACACAGCTCATCTTGGAGCTAAGTGGTAACCATTCTATCGACAATGATAAGCTATCCGCTATCTATAATACAATCTAAAACTGGATGATAACACATTGGATGTGCCTTAGTAGCTCCAAGACGGAGCTTATGACATTTGGCACCGCAAAAGCCTTAAATGACCTAGGCTCGGACTACTCCTCGTTCTGTATAAAAGACTCCTCTATCACAGTGTCAAACAAGGTCAAAACCCTCTGTATTTATTTACAATCATCACTAGGAGCAAAGGCCCAAACCGCTTACTTGAAGCGAAACTGACAATATTATCAGAGGCTTCTCTGCCGTATCTGCCGTAAATATCAAAAATAGTGCCACGATCGCGAGGGCCACCATCCTGTCTAGCTTGGATTATGACAACGCCTTGATGCTTGGCATGAGTAGCAACTGCATAAAACAGTGCCAGATCATTCAGAACAACGCAGTTAGGGCCATCGCAGGAAAGTCTAAACGTGATCACATCACAAAGGACAGAAACAACCTTCACTGGCTGGCAGTGAGGGGACGTATTACTTTCGAATCACTGACTCTGGTCCATCGCTGTCTCTACGGCATGGCCCCTGCATACCTAAAGAAGGAATTTAGCTGGTATGAGCCGAGCCAGAGCTTAAGATCCACAAAACAAGGATTACTTAAATCTAGCTTCCCTGGTAAATCTACAGGCCTAGGTTGAGCATTTTCTAGCATGGCAACTTCCCATTGTAATAAATTACCCTCCAGTATCAGATTGGAAAGAAATACCCAATCCTTCAGGAAACAGCTGAAGACCATACTCTTCAAATAATCAACGTCTCCACCATGCTGGCCATCTTGCAATGCCCCTCTCTTTTCTTCTTTCGCCTTTCTAGCTGTGTTGTCCTGTGAACTCTCTGTCCTTGTGTCTCTGTCGCGCCCTGATGCTTGCGAGCTTTCGGTGCATTATAAATACATAAATAAAAATAAAATAAATACAGCTCACATTTACCCTTCTTGAGATAGGCCTGGATACTCAATCACACTACCAACTTGTATAGTACAGCCCTATACCAAAACGTGGGTTACCTAATACCAAGCAGATAAGTCTTGTGTAGTCTCACGCAGTGTGACTGCACCAATGCTTACGTAACAAGAGCACGCTGAGACTGACTTCGGTGGTGCCCATAGTCCTTCTCGCACTCCTCCTCTGTGCAGTGCAACCAGGGCCCATTGTTTACACAGTGGCAGCACAAGCACAATGGTCAAGCCAAATTCCATTCAGAAATTGCCCAAAATGTTGAAGTAGAGCGATGACGATTCAAATGCCAGGCCAAAAGACATCTATTCAACTCCAAGGTCGTAGCTCATCCAGAAATGCAAGTTTACCATGCCCCAGAGAGACATTTTGCTTATGTCAGCATGGATTAGCCGGGACCCCATGCCATGGATGATGCTTTTCGGAAAGTTCAAGACTCTTATCTACTCCCAGGTCACAATTTAGTTTCAGGTGGTTATAGTAGACTAGAATTCAAGTCATTGTTTAAAGTCCCATCAAGGTCAAATGTGACAGTGAAAAACAATCGACATGGAATCCAGAAATGAACGTATTTAATGTCTTACGTTACCTGCTTCCACTTATGAAGTGTTGATACTGTCCTGTTTTTATGTTAGATGTGAAAAAGCTACCAAAAATACATGCATTGTTAAATTTTGTATCATATAATGCTTTTTTAATTTTGCATTGATCAGGTAGCTCATCCTTTCCACTCCATGCAGTTCAACCTCTCGTTCTGTCTTCAGAGTATCTCAAGCGTTAACTTGGGTGCCTACTTTGGAAGAATTCCTGTTCACCACAACAGTAGATGGTTCCACAGAGAATCCAGTGTTTGGTGCACAGACGTGTGTGCCAGTGCAGGACTTTGGTCACTGCATTGAGCGACATGGGTCGTTCTACAGCAAGAACATTCTTGGTTGCTGCTGAAGGTGTCACAAGTTGGGGAACACAAGGGATTTTCAGAATGGCATTAATACATCAAATCTCACCTCATTTTAAACTGCTGCGGTGCCGCAGGCATTTCACCTGTGGATACATAGACCATTTTGATGACCATGATTCTCTGACAGCTTGTAAGGTGTCAGAGAGTTGTAAGAACTGCATGTGGATGTTGTTGTGTGGCCGCCCGTGCCTCGGGCCTGCCTGCATGCGCTCCTGCGCCCGTTCACACAGGAACACACGGGACACAGTGTCGGCCGTTTCGCGTCCCGGCCGTAACTGCCGGCACGGGCGCACATTATTTAACTGCGCATGCGCATCGCCCGAACGAGGCTCGCGCATGCGCGCAACGTGACTCGCACGTCACATCCCTTTTTTTCTTTAACGAAAACACAAACCCAACATATGTGGAAACAACAGTTCAAACTTGGAACACCCCCCAACATTGTCTTATTCCCAGAGAAACGACTTCACACACCCCGGCTCAGTCTCCCGAGTCCAGGACATAGTCCTTGAGGTATGAGGGCGGTCGGCGACCCCTCCTCATCGGGTACCTGGACATCTCTGGCGCAGCTCCACGGAGGCCATCCTCAGCTGGGCCAGGCTCCCTCTGGATGTCCTCCGTTCGACCCTCTGGGGTTTCCTCGGAAACCCTGCTCTCGCTTGGCTCACTCGTATCCGCTGAAGTGTTGACTCTCTTAAAGAAGGACCTGTTGCGAGTGACTGTGCCACGGGCACAGGCTACCGTCACCATGGTCCCTTTTACATGTGTGACTCTCCACGAGTGGGGTTCGTTGGGCAATGACAACTTGCCCTCGGGGTGGCGGTTACGGACTAGCACTTCGTCCCTCACACGTACCTCTTTGTCTTGTAGACCCCTTCTTTCACTTTCTCGCTGGTTTCGTGCCATGCGATCCTCTCTGTCCTTCTCGTTGTCAATGACGCCTGGCCCGCGGCCCTCCATCTCCGGTATCATGCCTCTGGGGTAGCGTCCGAACAGTGCTTCAGCTGGGGCTACCGCCGTGGACTGGTGTGGGGTGGTTCTGTACTCTCTTAAGAATTCCACTAGCTTCTTGGGAAGGTCCTCCCTTCCGTGAGCGGACATTTTTAGCACTTTGTTCAAAGTACGCATTAACCTTTCGGCCTCCCCATTGGCGCAAGGCCACAGAGGGGATACTCTCCGGTGGTGAATGCCTCTGTCTTTGAGGTACTGGGCGAAAATACTGCCTGTGAACGGGGGCCCATTGTCCGGGCATAATATTTCCGGGAACCCATGGGTCGCGAACATTTTGTCCAGGGCCCTAGTGGTGTATTCAGTCGCCGTGTGTTCCAACACCTCCACCTCCGGGTATCGCGACCATTGGTCCACGGCCACTAAAAAGTACATGCCCCGACCAGTCGATCCGAAATCCACGTGTACAGTTCCCCAGGGATTCTCGCTCCGTTCCATCGACCTAATCTGTGGGGCCTTGTCCCCGGGAGCCGCTGCTTGACACGGCAGACACCTTCCCACAAAGCGCTCTTCCATCCCCTCAAGGTCGGGGAACCACACCTTCGGACGGAGACTCGCCTTGGTCTTGACGACCCCTTGGTGCCCGATGTGTGCTAACTCCAGGACGCGATTCCTCAAGGCTTGCGGAATCACAATTTGTCTCCCTCTCAGTAGCAGCCCATCATCCGAAATGGACAACTCATCCCTCACCTTCCAGAGCGCCTGAAGGTCCTTTTGGGCTTCTAGCTGCCGCCTGGAGTTGTCCCTTAGCACAGCTTTCCAGTCACCACTCCTCACTGCCGCCTTGATGATGTGGAACACCTCATCCTTGGATGACTCAGTTGCAATGGTGAGTCTCGATAGCGCCACTGGCAATGCCCCTTCCACGACGTGGCAGAATAGTCCTTGGCATTCCGACACATCCTCGTTCAGGTCCCCACTCCCCTTGTTGGGGTGGCGCGACAGATAGTCCGCCGGGTTGTTGGTGCCTGGCCTGTACACGAGCCTCACCCCATACTCCATCAGGGCCAGCATCCACCGCTCGATTCTGGGAGGCGGCTTGGACGACACTCCCGCCAGGATGGGCAGTAACGGCTTATGGTCAGTCACAACCACCACGGGCTTGCTCAGAATGTATAGCCGAAAGTGGCGACAGCCCCACAGAATAGCTAGAGCCTCTCTTTCAATTTGCGAGTAGCGCCTTTCAGTGTCAGAGAGTGCCTTGCTCGCATACGCGATGGGTCTCATTTCCCCTCTTTTGTCTGGTTGTAGTAGCACTGCACCAACACCCACGGGACTCGCATCTACAACAATTTCTGATTCAACTGATGGGTTGAAATACGCCATGGTGTCATCATCCGACAGGGCATTATTGAGGCGCTGAAAGGCCTCTTGCTCCTCCCTCTCCCATGTCGACACGGCATCGTTCCTGGTCAACGCCCTGAGGGGTTCCGACAGGGAGGCCAACCCTCTGATAAAGCGCCCACAGTAATTGACCATCCCCAAGAAACTCCTCACCTCGGTAGGGGATTGGGGCCCGTCAGCTTCACAAATGTCTTTAATCTTTGCCGGATCCGGAGACACGCCGCTGGCATGGAAGATGAATCCGAAGAACCCGATCCTGTCCTTGAAAAATTTGCACTTTTCGTGATGTAAGGTGAGTCCCAAATCATCCAACCTCTTTAGTGTGCACTCCAGCCTCTTCATGTGTTCAGATTCAGATTCTGAGAATACTAGAATGTCATCACTCATGTTCAAAACACCTTTTAGGCCCGCCAGCGCCCCCTGATGGTGTTCTGGAAGACTTCGGCAGCTGATGAAATGCCGAAGCTCAGGCGCTTAAACTGGTACAGGCCTTCATGCGTCGTGAACGTCGTAATAAATCTGGAGTCTGGGTGGAGTTCAAGCTGATGGTAGCCTGCTCGCAAATCTAACTTTGAGAACACTCTTGCGCCTTGCAGTTCGCCTATAATGTCATCCAGAGTGGGTGTGATGTGTCTCTCCCTCTTGATGGCGGCGTTGGGGAGACGCATATCTACGCATATGCGCACCGCTCCAGGCTGCTTCGGCTTGGGGGCTACCACAATGAGTGAGACCCAGGGCGTAGGGCCTTCCACCCTCTCGATGATGTCCATCTGCACCAGCGACCGAAGCTCCTCTTCAACCTTTTCCCTGAGGTGGAACGGGATTCTACGATGCTTGAGCGCCGTAGGCCTGACGGTGTCATCTATGTGCAGATGTACCGGAGGAGCCTTCAGTTTCCCCACGCCTTCGAAAATGCCTGGGAACTTGCCCAGTAACTGCTCGATGTCGACTTGATAAACTTCCCATGCGAAATGCACCAGGTCGAGGGCCTCAGAAGCTTCACAACTGAGTAGAGAGTGAGGACTCGCATCTGTGACAAAGAAACAAGCTTTGATGGTCTTGTCTCCTCTGGACACCGGTGCCACGAAAACGCCCTTGATGGGGAGCGGTGTATCTCCTCCGAACATGAATGTTTTCGCCGTTGAAACGTCCAGCGCCGGTGGGCCCGGTATGGACTGGTAGTGGTCGGACACCAGTACACACACCGAGGCTCCCTTGTCTACCAGTACTTGTGTTGGCACCCCTTGAATGTCCACAACACACTTCGGTTGCCTCTTCTTTCTCGCCCCCGTGGCCAAACTTGAAATGAATAACACCTCCTCTTCCTCCTCTTCCTCTTCCTCTGCCAAGTTGAGCCGCTGCATTTCCTGCTCTAGTACGGCAACGCTCCTCTGCCTCCTTGAACTTCCGCCAAACGCCCTGGCGGGCCCCTCTGTACGGTCACCGGGGCAGGAGCACGACACATACGTGCATAATGACCCGGACTGTTGCATCTGCCGCATGTTCTCGACTTGGCCGGACACTCTTCGGAGTGTGGAAGGTCATATCCACAGTATTGGCACACAGGTGACGCCCCTTACACCGACCCCGTGTCTTGGCGCCTTTGGACCCACTTAGCCTTCGACGCCCCCTGTTTGCCAATGGCAAAAGCCTCCTCCACTTTTCCCGGGCGCACTGCGGCATCCATTTTGGCAGCCCTTGACTCCGCCAGCTCGTAAATCCTGCCGCTGTCCAAAATTTGTTGTAGAGTCCAACCCGGCTCCCTCAAAACTTGCCTGCGTAACTTGCCTGAGCCACAGCCTTGGAGGACCTGATTTCAAACCATGGATTCCTCATTGTCCCATCGACAAGTCATAGCCATTTGACGCAGGCGAGCGCAAAACTGGTCGAGTGACTCTTCTTCCCGCTGCTTTTCGCCGCAGAACAGGAATCTCTCGTAGTCCACATTGGATAACGGGATAAAGTAGTTCTCAAGAGCAGCTTTGACGGCATCATAGGTTGTTACCTGTAGATTCAGGGACTCATAGATGCGTAATACGTCCATGCCCGCCGAGTACAACAGGGTGGCTCTCTTTGCGTCGTCATCGGTTTCCCCCGTCGCAGTAAAGTACATGTCTAATTTCTTGATCCACAGCAGCCACCTCGGGCCTAGTTTGGAAGGAAGGGGGGCCCGTCATGTCGAACTCTTGCATGGGAAGTAACGCCCCTTATTGCCTCCTTACCACCACTCTCGCTACCTCTTGTTCGCCGTCGCTCTCTGCCATGTTCACAGGTCGCACAGGCACCTCGTGGTGGGTTCGAGGCCGCAAACCTGCCTTGGATGACTATGACTAGTGGACGTATCTTGAAACACTGCGCGGTCCTTGAACCTCCAAGTTGCCTGAATGTTGCACCAGCTGCCTCTTGGGTGGTGGCGGCTAGTTGAGGTACAGTCCTCCTGTTTGGTGAAGACTGCAGGGTTTCCAAAAATTAGGTTGTGAGAGGCTTTTCAGGTAAAAAGCAGCGCACAAGCACCTTTTCAGGCCGCTACTGCTGTCTACGAAGCGTGAAAACACCTCCGTTGTGTTTGCGCCGGGTTCGTAACTTACCGCGGTGCAGCGTTGTGAAAATGAAAGCATTCACTCTGCGCCCCGCTGGTGTCCCGCCTCATCGCCATGATGTTGTGTGGCCGCCCGTGCCTCGGGCCTGCCTGCATGCGCTCCTGCGCCCGTTCACACAGGAACACACAGGACACGGTGTTGGCCGTTTCACGTCCCGGCCGTAACTGCCGGCACGTGCGCACTTTATTTAACTGCGCATGCGCGTCGCCCGAACGAGGCTAGCGCATGCGCGCAACGTGACTCGCACGTCACAGATGTCATTTGTCCAGTTCCTGTGTGTTTTGAAAAAGGATACTAATTATCTGCGCAGATGATCTGACTTTGTAAATGTAGAGGGTATTATTTATTTGTAAAAAAAAAAGAAAAGTACTGCACGCAAGAAAGGCGTGTTCTAGATTTGAAAAGCCAGGAGTATTGTCTTTGCCAGATCTTGTTTTCTCATGGCATTGACAATTTTACTATTAGCTTTAAAATGTATATTTAATATTTAATTCATATGTATTGGCATCCCTCTGATCCCCTGGTTGATGGTTCCATTTGAGAACTTAGGTGCCCTCCTTGGTACTTATAAGGTGAACTCTCCAGAGGGGGATGTTATATTGGTGGGGGATTGGAATTTCATCTGTATCTCGGCCCAAAAATGTGTAATGATTGATTTCCCTAATGATAGATCCCTGTCTTTTTCAGGTGCGTAGTGTAATCTGCCTGACCTTCCCGAATCCATTAAGACGCCAAGCTGCTGGCCTTCCTGGAATCCTGGCACAGCGAGAGGAGGAGCTTGTATTCAAATACCCCTCCACAACGTGGAGCGGTGTGGAGAGGCGATGAGAGGCAGCCTAAGCAACAGTCTGTATGATTCCGGTCTCTCTACCATTCCCATTCTGCAGAGGATAAGCTTGTATTAAAAAAAACCTTCGCGGCACGGACAGGTGAGGAGAGGCAATCTAAGCCATCCAAGCGGTCCAACTTCCGGCTGCCTCTCTGTGAGATGCTACATGCACACGCTCCCATTTCATCTGTTCCTCTGCAAGGAAAGCTCGAAAAATCAGCAACCATCTGAAAGGTGAGAAATACAAGGAATGTGATTGCATTGCTCTCACTCTTCACCCTTCATTAACATTCCGTGCGACCTCATTTTGTTGTTTATTGTCTTCTTTCTTTCAGTCTTTTCTGCTGGTCTGGAACTGTGGGCTTCAAGCCTTTGAGACGACCCTGCACCTTTTCTGATGACCGGTGTCTGTGGGCTGCCAGTACCCTTGAGCCGGTCTGCTACCATAATCACAACTTAGACACAATAATCGGGTCCTCTGAACCAGACGCTACCCAAAATCAATGCAGTGCACCATACAGGAGAACACTCTTTTTTCCATTGAAAGAGATAAATGGAAAATAGATTGTGACGTGCAAAAGGTGTGAGCCACCTAGACATGCGCCACTAGATCATGTATTGATCACCTAAATACTGCATGTTATCCCTTCCTATTGAGCAAACATTGTTGCCTCTTCCAACGGGCTGATAACGGCATTCCAGTCAAGATGATATGATAGTTTATTAATATAGCACCTACACACAATGTGTTTCAAAGCGCTTCAAGGGACGGAACAAGGGAAAATACAATGACATTCTTACATGCCATGAACAGTAAGGATGTGAAATTAACTACCGTACTAGGCCTGTTGACATTTCTGGCAGAGCCGGAAAAAAACAAAAGGTGAGGGAGAGGGGTGCACACAGGGAGGGGAGGAACAAAACAAGCGACTATCGTACTAGGCCTGACAACATTTCAGATAGTGCTGGACGGGGGAGGAGGGGGCAGTAAGGGGATGGGGGATCGACAGACAAGGTTGCTATCATACTAGGTCCAGGGACAATTCTGATGGAGTAAGTGCATAGAAGAAAGTAAAGGGAGGAGGGGAGGAGGGGAGGAGATAGGAAAAGGGAGAGGGGAGGGGAGGAGAGTAAGCAGTCAAAAAGAGTGGAGAAGCAAGAGGGGAGAGTGAATACATTTGCAGAAGTCAGTAGTAACACATAATGTTGCAAGCCAGCATACAAGATGAAGATGGGAACAGGTTGATTCAGGGCCACCATGAGTACAAGATGCAAAGGAAGTCCAGCATGAGAGTTGAGAAAGGGTGACGCACCGTGAATCAATGAAGTCCATAAAAGTAAAATCCAGCATTGGCCACAACACGGTGATGGTGAAATCAGAATGTATCAAGCTATTCGCACTCATGTGTAACTGCGGGCTAACCAACATCTTTGAGATGGTATTGAGTGACTGCACAGCCACTCCTTAGAGCCTGAGTGCCTCATTTCTTCTCCATTTGCCATGAAATGCCCACTTCACATTGCACCAAAAGCACATCGTGCCACAAATGTCTCCTCAATAGATGCAATTGGGCAGGACCAATTCTAGAGCACCCTATATGGGGCGCAGTCTGTCGTAATAACGGCTCTGGCACATAAGAGCTGGTAGGAAATATTAGCTCTGCTTGAGATTAAAAGAAGCATAACTGACAATTAATTAAAATTTGTCATGTAAAACATAAATAATACCGAAAATTGTACAGCCAGCGACAGGAGTTTTAGACCTAGAATTTTAAAGGATAAATTATGGAAAGTTTGTATTGAATTTAAATAACTGCAATGCATATGTTTAAATGTTTGTGTATATGTACTTGTAATAGAGATTATTTTATTTTATGTATATGTTTTTATGCGCTTAAAGCTTGTTCAATAGCTAAATGCAAAGTAAAGAAAAAAAACATCGTACCACAAGCACTGCCATCATGTCTTGCATCTATTATCTGTGTAGCACAGCGTTAGATGACAATTTAAGGGCACCAGAACTTGATGAACCGACACCCATTGGCAATTTCATAAAAAGCCCCTTCAAACCCAGTATCAGCTCACAAAAGACAGCATCCCTAGCAGAAATACAACCCACACACATTTCCCAGCAATCTCTCACTTTGAATAGCTGGATGGAATAAATGACTCTTCCCCCCAATGTTCTGTGTTCAAGAACAATTAGTGTATATTCTAGGCCAAAGGGGCCTAGAATATACACTAACTGCTACTACCATGAAAACAACAATCATGGAATTCTTCTCAAGGAGAAGATGTCGCAATTTGGATCAAATGGACCTCTCAGAAATAGCAAACCTCATGCCCATCACAGATCTTACTCCACAAAGAGGAGTCAAACAAAAACCATCTGCTCAAATAAACATAGCAGGTTCCGATCATTCGACCATCCACCAGATTTCACCAATGTCCACTCTATCTTTGAGCCCAATATTGCCTAATGCGACGATTCCTCGGATGAACATCCAAGTGGTTTCATATATCTCAACACATGAGACCATAGATTCACCACTCAGGCGACCCACAAATAGGAAAGTGAAACAACTCTCACAGCCTTAAACTACGAAATTATCTGATCAATAAGTTTGAATTGTTAAAAGACGAAATACAAAAAAATATGGGTCTGCTAATGGAATTGACAAAAGGAGTATGTGACTGTGAAAGTTCTTTAGGGCGCTTAAATACTACAGACAACTCTTTAATAAGTAACAACTTGGTATAATTAATTGAGGCATCAACAATTAAATGCAATCCTTGACTGAACCCAGAGCCAATGGGTAATATTGCAAACATCTGCAGAGTCAGTAAGTCATGGAGTCAAATTGATGACGAAGAAATACAACGTACAGTAAAACATGACATACCGAAAGAGAATGGTGTCCTGCAATGTGAATCTCAACCTTTTGATGATACACCACTGTCAGAATCAATTATGGAAGAGTTCATTCATTTGGCCCAAATATCTGAGGAGGATGACAAACAAGGACAGCTATTATCTAACACCAACACACCTTCGGTGAGGGTTCTTTTAGATTCACAGGTCAAAATCTGAAACCAATGGCAGAACCAAGAAAAAAAGAAATTTGAAAAGTATGGAAAAGGATGGAAAATAGATCAAAGGAGGAGACCGACCAGAACAATGAAGAGCGCAAAACAAAGAATCAAAAACCACTGAAAAAAAATATAGCAAAAGCTCCATTTGTGCATGCCAACACTATGACAACAGATAACTCCTGTCAAAATTCTGGGAAGAGCTCAAAAATGTTAAAAAGTGTTGAACAACAAACTCATCTAACTGACACAACTAAGTCAACAACCACAAGTCCAATAAGTAAAGATTTGAAGCAATGCTCTGATATTCAATCAGATACCAACATTCCTACTCCTCCAAAAATAAGTGTGGGCAGTCAAGCAGATAAACCTCAAGCAGATTTAAAATTAGCTCCACTATTTCTGCTGGGGCAAAGCAAATCAAAAACTCTCCCAGTTGCATCTAAGACAACACTTGAGAGCACAGCCCATCCAAGAAATACTACAATGCAAGCTTAGGATCCATCATTGAGTCAACGAAAAATGATCTGCACCCAAACAGTCGACAGGGAAAGTTCTCTTAGTTTAGACACAAGTAATCAAAAGTCTGCAACATTAATAGAAAGTCCAGTCTCTTCAACGAACATGCATGGAACAGTTCCTGGATCAAACATTGAACTATCCTTAGAGCTGATAGACATAAGGCGCGAGGAGGAGGCATTGCTTTCATCTCTAAATCTAGCCTATCTCTAAGAGTAGACTCAGCCCCACTCTTCACCTCCTGCGAGGCCCTTACTGTTAAACTGCCTATTGCCAATTCTCAGACCCTCATAATCCATCTTTTATACAGACCTCCAGGCCCTATCAGGTCTTTTGAGGATGATTTATCTGCTATGCTCTCAGAAAATCTGACCCACAAGATGAACATGCATTAGGCACAACTACTATCCTGTCAGAACTTGGACTGACACAGAAAGTTAACCTACCAACCCATGACAAAGGAAGAACATTGGACTGGGTGGCGGACTATAACTGTAATGCCATTATCACCGCAATGACCCCACAAATCTGGACAGACCACTACCTAGTATCTTTCAACGTCGCTACTACCAAACTATCCTCTAAAAATGTGATCATTGCCCCCCCAATCTTGACGAGGAATAAATAGAACATCACTACCAATACTCTCATTCCATTGATCCTACCTACCCTCAACGCCCAAATCCAAGTGATTTAAGTACCACAGGCAAAACGTTTGCATGAGAAAGGTGCAAACTACCAAAGGTTTGCACCTTTCTCATGCGAACACACATACATTCACACACCCACACACACAACACACCCATAACACCCCCCCCCACCCACACCCTCAGCACACCCCTCAACATAAACAAACCCCACTTACCTTCATCTTAACGCTGGGTTCCTGCAGCGCCAGTTCCCTTTCACTTCGTGATCGGGAACCGGCGCTGCAGGGTCCTTTTCTTTTCTTTTTTTTTGTTTAACGGAAGGCTGCAGGGCTGTCCCCCACAGCCCCCACTCACTATGCCATAAAGTATAGTGAGCGGGGCGATGCGGGGGACACCCCGCAGCCCCTGTTTCTTTTTTTCTTCTTTTTTTCCTTTTTTTTAAACGGAAGTCTGTGGGGGTGTCCCCCGCACCCCCCGCTCTCTATACCATAAGTATATTAGAATGCTATCAGCAAAGGTTCGAACTTTTGGTGTTCAAATCTTTGGTGGTAGCATTTTTAGAACTTTTGGTCGATGCAACCATTTTTCTTCGGGAACATTGTCCTAAACCGAACGCCCTACCTGACTGTGTGGACCCCAACTTGCTAGTCACGGAATATAACAAAATCATGACATTATCCCTTGACTCCATTGCCCCCCCTCAAAATGAGACATAGTAAACCCAAAGCACATCTTAGCTCGTGGTTTACACCACACTTGAAAGCCTTACGTTTAGAGAAAATAAGATGTGAATGAACCTCGAGACTACTCCCGTCATTAGTAAACAAAACTAACCTTAACAACATATCAGTCCTCTACAAAAAAGAAATTTGTCTGGCTAAACCCAAATCATACAATAACTGTATTGCACCAGCGAAATCCAGCACAAAGGAATTATTTGTAATTCTCAAAGAATTAGAAACACCCATCCGAGTACAAGACAATTGTACAAAGGAAAAAATATGGTGTACTAATATTTAGTCGGCTCTAGCCAACAAAGTTACCACTCTCCAAGACAAAATTGCAACAAAAAAAGCCTCCCTTCACACATTGTTACCGCCTACACCCCCCTCACCGCACCTCACATGCATTAAACCGCTTCAACTTTTCCAAAGTCTCTATCCTTGAGACTGAAAAAATAATATTGTCACTCAAACCTTCAAACTGCCAGGGTGACCAATGCCCTGCTCAATTTATCAAGGACACAGCAAGAGATCTGTCACCTTTCATATCGAAGCTTATCAATGCCTCCTTTACATCTGGCACCATCCCAAGTAATCTTAAAGAATCCTGGGTACTCCCTCTCTTGAAGAAACAGTCGCTAGACCCCTCCATCCCAACTATCGACCTATTACCAAAGTGCCATTTCTCCTTAAAATAATAGATAAGGTTGCATACTTACAGATCCAAAAATTCCTTGAACAGAACCACCTATTAGGAGTGCGTCAATCTGGCTTCTGCCCACAACATGGAACAGAAACGGCTTTGATCAAGCTTAAAGCTCAAATAGATGAACTTAGAGACAAAGGGAAATCAGCCCTCCTTCTCCTGCTAGATCTCTCTGCTGCTTTCGACCTTGTGGATCACAAGGTCCTCTGCAACCACCAGAAATCAGCCGCACATTTCTCCAAGGAAGCCATTATATGGATTGAATCATTTCTAAGTAACAGGACCATGAGAGTCTTCTCGCCTTCAGCTGCTGCCGACTCCACCCCATTACTTGTGCAATACCCCAGGGTGTGTGTGTTTCTCCTACCCTGTATAATATATTCACCAAGCCCCTCTTCGATGATCTGGACCATCTTGGTATCACTTACACTAATTATGCAGATGATACCCAGATTCTCCTACCACTTTCCAGAGATTACGATAAGGATTTGGCCTTGGTGAACAGGGTCTACCTCACCATCCAGGCATGGATGGCAACACACTGTCTATGCCTGAATGATGACAAAACTGAACTCATCATCCTGGGCACTACCCCTAACCTTAAGATATTAGGCCCTGACTACACCTCCTTCACAATCAACGGTAATTCCATCAAGGTTGCCAAAGAGGTGAAAACCTTAGGGTTTTACCTTGACTCTACACTCTCATTATCCAAGCAAGTTAACTCCATGGAATCCACGGCTGCATACACCTGCAAACTCAGTAGAGCAGGTAAAGAATTTTTATCTA
Source organism: Ambystoma mexicanum (assembly GCF_040938575.1). NCBI lineage: Eukaryota > Metazoa > Chordata > Amphibia > Caudata > Ambystomatidae > Ambystoma > Ambystoma mexicanum. The sequence goes on along the minus strand of NC_090929.1, from coordinate 304,855,434 downwards.
AAGACAGCTGCATAACCCTTGCTAGAGCCCTCATTTTGTCCAAACTGGACTACTGTAACTCCCTCTACATCGGCTGTAACAAGTGCATTACGAAAAGAATCGAAACTCTACAAAATAATGCCCTTAGAGCTGCCTTGGGCATCTCTACGAGAGAGCACATCTCCATAATGAGAAGACAAAATAATTGGCTTTCCACATTGATAAAATTTATCTCAAAACGGCTTCGCTCACCTACATATGTCCAAACAACGCTGCCCTTCTCTACCTTAGCGAAAGCAAACACCAACTACCTCACGGTCCCAAGAACAAAACTGTCCATGGTTGGGGGCTACAGCTTTCCCGTAAAAGCTGCCCAGCTGTGGAACTCACTGCCACTTACGATATGAGAAGATTAGACCTACCTGCAGTTCAGACAGAAATGTACCAATTGGCTTAAAGCCCATGTCCATTAAGGTTTGATACCTTGCCCTATTTTACACTTGACTTCCATTTGCCTCGCACCTGTATGACAATGCAATCGTATCTTTGTTATGTTTTGATAATTCTGTATAACTGCACTTCCTGCACTGATTTCTCTATGTATTACGCCCATGTAACTAAGCTGTGAATCTTCTTGTAAACTTCCACGCCCTCATACCCTCGGGTCTGGCGTGCAATACAAATGAATAAACAAACAAACAGGGCTTATTACTAAGATGCTTAAAACGTTTTCCCAACTCTAAATGCAGAAACAACTTTCTCAGGTTTCGTTTGAATCTCATGCCAACAAGAAAAATTCTCTTTGCTAGACACAAGGAGCAATATGTTAACAATGTATGCACACTATGTAAAGACTCTAGCACTCAAACACTTAGACACATCATGATAGTTTGCAGTGGGGCTCGAAGTCTAAGAATTCAGAAATTTGCAAAATATGTGGATTAAGAATGGTGGATTCAAACAGCCTCTTTCTGGGAAAGCATATGTTCAGGACATGAAAAACTTTTAAAATGGACAGTTGTGAATTTGTTAACAGAGCTAAAATGTATCTGAAAACTGTACAGATCAAAGATATTCATGCTATTTACTGCACATATTATTTTGTAATGTGATGTGAACATTTGCGAGTATTGCTCAAACACACACAAAAAAAGAATAAAAAGAATCAGAGCTATTATAATCGTCAAAAGGAATTTGGCACATATTGGTCCAAAGTTCATAAAGAATGGGGCCTTATTATGCTAAATTGAAATGTCAAGTGTGATATTCCCAGTAAGACCACTTGGCATAGAGATGGCTCATGCTCCTGGATGGATTATATTTGTTTATCAGAATACTTTTTTCATACGAGTGAAGAATTATTGATTAGGAGCAATAGTGAGAGTGATCATTGTATGTTGATAGCAACCCTAAGGTTGCTTGAGGTGGACTGTAGAAGGTCTCCTGATGTTTGGAAACCTCTGATGATTAACTTCTTTAATGAGAAAATAACTACGTTTATGAACATGCCCACATCGTCACAACAATTGGTTGTTTTTTCTCCAGATACATTTTCCACTTTTGTTTGTAATGAAATATTAGGCATGACTAAGGGAATGCAGCAGTATAGCCCTACTACCCTCTCACATATTCATGATGAAACCGTACAAAATCAGAAAAAGAAATTACGTCAAGAGATTAGATCAATAAAGTTGTCCTCTGCCCAAGGAAAACATTTGGAAAACAAAGCAGAGGTACAAGAACTAGGATAAGGCGTACAGATGTTTATTGTATTAAAGGAACGAAGACTGCATGATGGAGGCTATTACAAAAATTAATGCAAAATATTTTTGAAAACAGGTTCAAAATGAGCTTCACTTCCTGTCGAATGAGCAAATGAACCCTGCTTCAGAAGATAACTGGGTAAAGTCTGTCTCTGATCTTTATAAAGGCAAGCTGGAGTGCACATCCGAATGTTTTATTGGAGAGCAATGGTTCTTGTCAGTCTCTGATGTTGAAATATTGGAAATTATTAAGAAAGGTTACAACTTGCATGCTCCAGGCCCAAATGTCTTAAGCAATAGGGTGATGAAGCAGCCCCCTGGAATCTGGGCCCTAGTACTCTCTACATTATGAAGCTATGCCCTGAGGTGGCAGGCCCACCCTGTAGGTAACGGCCTGCCACCCAAGTTAAGGGCCGAGCGCAGCTGGCTGCATAATGAAAAAAAAACACTCTTAGCACCTGCGTAGGAAAATATATGGGTGGTAAGTGATTAAGTGTGAGGGGGTTCCGGGGAAGGGAAGAGTGCACTGCTGCCCATGCAGTTCAGAACATGGGCTTGTACCATACAGTACAGCCCACTCTCTGAGCCCCCTGATTGGCTGGCGCCCCCTTGCAGGATGCTAATGTTCAATAACATCTTGAGAAGAAGAACTTTCCCCCAGACATAGAAAACCTCTATTATCATCCCTATTTATAAAAAGGGAGATCGTACCAATCCAGCTAATTACCAGCCACCAGCCCTCCTGGATGCAGACAGCACCATTTTCGCTTTGCATATTCTTAAAGGAATAGAAGAATGGTTGTCCAAAACTGGTAGGTTAGAGACATTTCAAACTGGCTTCAAAAGTAGTATTGGCATCGGGTTAAATGGGCTCATCATTAACATGCTTATTTAAAAGGCCTGTGAGAAAGGTGCACACCCATTGTACGTCACCTGTGTTGATCTGACCTAGGCTTTTGATATGGTTGATCGAATCCACATGTGGTTAAAATTGCAAAAATGGGGCATTCGTGACACACTTTTGTCCATCTGGGATAATTTGGATGCTAATCCAACGCTTCGGTCAGACTTGATATGAATGGTACAATCACAAGGGTAATATCAACTAGCAAGGGGTTCAGACAAGGTTGTGTGCTGGCATCCTGCTTGTTTAATTTGTACTTGTCAGATCTGGGGGATAATCTGAATTTTATAGCCTTCGCCTCCCCAAAATTGTGGGCGAGAACATTATATGGCTACGTTATGAAGAAGATGTTTAATTACTAAACCATACTCAGCTGGGTTTACAGCGTCTTATTACAACTTTCAACCCCTTTACAATAACAAATGAATTAAATATTAACTGATCAGAAACAAATATAATGTGCTTTAAGAGTTCTAGGGTTAGGGAGGTAAGGTACTGTTCGAGGCTGATGGGACATCATTTTGCAGGTGGAACAGAGCCTATAATACCTTGGTTTTGTTCTAACTAAAGTAACCCCTCGTGCAACTCATTATGCCTATCTCTAGGGAAAGGGAAGTGCCCAAATGAAGCGCAACCCACCAAGGTATTGTAGGTTTATCTTAGCATCACTGATAACATTCTATAACATGAATGTACTTCCAGCTTTTTTGTTTGGTCTAGAAAACAACTCCTTATCCGCAGCATTCATTTTTGAAAACCTGGATGGGAACTTTTGGCACAACACACTTTATTTGCCTAATTGCGTCCGTGTTGTGATGTTAAAGTATGAGACAGTCTTACTTTCAATCGGTCGTTATGGTCACCTGGAGAGCAATGGCTCTTTGTAGGAACATAATTATGGCATGGGAAAAATACCCTGTATGATGTTTTAACCAGACCCCGGTTGTTTGGCAAGTTTTAAAGGAAAAAACTTAAGCCATGTTAAAGACAAGTGAAATAATTTTAAATCTGACGGATGTGAAGCGGAAAATATTACGAAAGTGACTGGATTAATACATGTGACAGAAGGTGTAGTTACAAATTAAGCAATGATTTAACTCTTGAAAATAAGCAGTGTGGGACCGGAATCCAGTGATTTTATCACAGCAAAAAATACAGCCACAAAAAATACCAAAAAATACTGATTCCTTTTTTTACATTTTATGGCACTATATATCTGGGGGCTGCATTAGGGTAGTAATTTATTTAATGAGGAGTATAGCGGGGGAGTGTGTGGGGTCTCCCCCACATATAAAATGCCAATAAAATTCGAAACGGTATTTTCGGTAATTTTTCCCCAATATTTTGGCCGCAGTAAAATCACATAGAACCGTGGGACCATACAGAGCTATGTAGAGAAATACCTTGATAGACGCTACTTGAGGACATTTGTGAGACTGAGGCTTAATTTAATACACACCTGTGAAATGTTATCTATCAGGAAACTTAACTAAGCTAACAATTGGGCAATAAGGCACAAGCATGCAGGCCGTTACCGCATAAGGTAATGCCCCCGGGTGCCCATAGTTACAGGTCCGACCATAGAAAGGGCCTTAACGAATGCCCTGGGCATTACCTTATGCAGTAATTGGCCGCAGGCGAGGGATCTATTGCCACTAGCACCCCGGCCCGTTAGACCGGGGTACTAATGGTGTTTTTTTGTTTTTACTGTGAGACGCGTTGCGTTTCACAGCTGAAAAAAAAGTAAACAAAATGCCCACCGTGGACAGGAAAACGTAGTCCATTTTCTATTTCTGTGGCGGCCATAGTAAACAAAGAAAATGGCCGCCATGGAAGGGGAGAAGATCGACATGTCGTCCCTTCTCCCATTCCATGGAGGCCATTCAAGTAAATTGAAAAAAGGTAAACAATAGCGTGAGCAGGCTTACCATCAGGTAAGGCTGGCAAACTAACCAATCGGTTTGTTTCTAAGCATTAAAAAAACCTGCGCTGGGTACTAATTGTATGTATTATAATAATGATATTGAGATACTGAAGCACATTGTTGTTGAACGTCCATTCTTGCAATCACTAAGGCAACAAATGTTTTTACAGTTTGTACACGAAAATGGATGGCTCAACAATGATGAATTCTGGAGAAAAAAAATGTAGTGGAAGAAATATGACTCTTATAATAGCAAAAGTGACATTTGTAGGTATGTTAAAATTAATTGACACATTTTAGAAACATGTGAAATATTTCATAGTGTTGTTTGGTACATATTTTAATAATGTGAATATTCAATCACAGTTTGTATTGTATATTTTGCTTGTATAAGGGTTATATGAATCTACAATAAAAATAGTTAAAGAATGTGCCGTAGAAAATGCCTTAAAATGTATTACTGTGGCCCGATGAATAGTTCTCTCTTCAAAGCCTGTTTAAGTCTGTATCATGAGAAATTACCTCTCATTAGAAATGTAAACTGTCTATTAAAGCAGTAGTTCTACAAAATATTTTCAAATGTTTACCTTAGTTATTACTAAGCCATTACCTTTTACTACTTGTTGATCATCATGTTACAATTCCAGGGACACCTTACTTTGTATAGTGATGAAAGATTTTCAAATTAATGTGTTATGCTAGAAGACATACCAGAAACCTTTTCATTGTAAAGCTTCGAATCCTCAAAAAAAAGAGTTTTTCACACTCAATTTAATCATACTGTGTCTCAGCTCTGAACATTTTAATGCTGTTGTGAATTCCATAATGTGAATGTTCATAAAGGCTTTAAAATTAGTGCATTAATGAAAGACATTCTGGCACCATCAGAATATTTGCCAGAAAAAACGTTTATTGTGACACTGACTTTTAACATATTCCTTACGATGCGTTAACTGATTACATCTTAAGGAGAATTAAAGAATATTGCACTGGAGACTGTCCAAATTTGGGTGGCACAAATAATATGGACTATAACTCTTAGGCACTGAGACATAGACATCTAAGCACTTGTACAGTGAATAAGACAATCAGGGGGGTATAATAGACACCTTCAAATTCCTAAAAGAATTTATTATGGGATACAAGTCAACTACTTTAAAGTAAAAGACTGTCCTTGAAATGTAAACTCAAAATACTATTAGTACTGGTAAGTTAAGAGGGAAACATTGGCAGAAATAGTGGTCATGTTAAAGGATGTGAGGAATAACTAAGCTTCAAGCAGAACTGGTGAAGATAAACCATTGAACTTACTCCAGGTGGGTGATGCAGACACATTGGAGCAACAGTACAAGAAATCAAGTGAAGGGTTATGGTATATTATGAAAGGAACTCATGGGGGCAACAGTAAAGACAGACGCAAGTGATCACAGTTCAAGGGTGTTTATTAAACTGTATATGCAGGTTGGAAAAACACCTAATCTAAACCTAAATCTAAGATGGGAGCAAGCTATGACTATCAAATAATAATAAGGCAGTCGTTGTGGCGTCTTGTCAAATAAAAGGGCCTATACTAAAAAAAAACTATTGCCAATCCTTACAACTAAATAAAAAAAGATTGTGGGATAGGATTGACAATACAGAGAGAAGTGTTCACAAATGATTGTTAAGATAGGGTAGCCAGGCGTCTCCCTTCCCCACGTTTTGAGCACGGGACAAGGCAGGACTGAGCATAGCACACTCTCGAGCTTTCCCAGCATGAGATGACAGTTCTGTTCTGAGCTATCAGCACCTTCAGTGGTTATGTTTTTTTTTTCTACAAAATGTCTCTTGCTTCCGAGGACCTGTTGTATCAGAGTAACAAACAAAAAGTTCCTTTCCGCATTTATGTTTGGTGATGACTTTTCATCCCTGGATCACCCTCTTCCGGGTCCAGACCCGTGTCGAATGTTGGCCTCCCTCCATCGGGTTCACTATGGCTTTTCTCAGAACACTTTCACCTGTTGCATTCACAAGTCTTAATGTCCTTTTAGAAAATCGACTGTAGACATCCCTGTGTTGGGTTCACTCTAGTCAACACAGTGATCATCGGGGGCATCATGCTTCACCCCGTTCTGCAGGCATCCCTCCATCGGGTACACGTTTGTCTGCCTCTCTGTTTCTTCTACTTTCTTACTATGTGGGATTAACTTCCCTTGGTTTTCCAATGGTTTGTCGGTCCAAGACATTCAACTGTAAAGGGGATTTTGCTAGACCCCTGAATAACCACTTTGACCTTTTCCTTGCGGCTTTCCCAAGGCCTTCGGGTATCAGTAGTTTCAACCATGGGGAAATTAACCAGAGTCTCTCAAGTGGGCACCCATGTGGTGCTGGACCCCTCTGCAGCTGGTTAACATTTCTTTGATTTTCCCTTAATTTGCCATTTGCAACTTTCATTCAACACAGTTCAGTTTCTTATCTGTTCTCCCCTCGACTCACCGGCTGGGATGAACCGCTTGGCTTTTCCTGTCTCTGGAGTCAAGGACGGTACCATAGTAGCAAGTGTCTCTCCCTGTCCTGATTATCAGTGTAAGTGGGCTTTGTGGACCATTGACACCTGCTGCAACACACACTGGCTATTGTTCGCTGTCTTACAATTCCTTTCAGGGAGGCTTCATGGGTCTGGGTTGGAAAGTGCAAGGTTGCTTGGCTCTTTGTCACCCCTTCAGTTCTTGCTGATTTTCTCCTCCTCTTGAATTGCTGTATAGCTGTCTTGTCTGGGATTGCTGTCTTGTCGTGCAGTCTGCCTTGCTCGTAGTGTGTTCTCGTGCTCCACCTTTTATCCCTGTGGGGAAGTGAAAGGGCCGTGAGGTTTGTGTGATTCTGGTCAATTTCCTGACTTTGCCTGACCCTTGTTTTGGGACATGTCAGGTAAAGGGCTCTGGTGTTAGTCCATTGTCTTTCATGGTGTGCAAAAGTGTTTGTGTCGGAAAGGGGGGGTGGTAGAGTTCCTGAGTATCCTACATGGTAGGATGGGGAAAAGGTGTTGTAAGACTGGGGATACCGCGTCTCACCCATCAGTGTCCCACTTCCACTCCTTGAGGACCCCGCATCCAGGTGATCCTGCCTCACTGGTCCAAACCAGGAACTGGATCCAATAGCAATGGCCGTATCCTGTCCACCTGGATGACAAATCCCTGGCGACTAGTCATGGCGACACCTTCAGGTTTCTCACAATTAGTAAAAGAGCACATCCATGGGCCTGTATCAGAAAGGGATTATGATGCTTCACTCTGCTGTATATCATTCAAGTAGGCATAGGACGATTTTACTGTAAAAAAATGGTCGCAATGACCAAAGTTCTATAAATGCTACCACCAAAGGTTCGAACACCAAAACAGGAGTTGCCGGGGTGTCCTTCGCATCACCCAGCTCACTACACATTATGGTATAGTGAGCGGGGGCTGCAGGGACACCCCCGCAGCCTTCCGTTAAAAAAGAAAAAGAACAGAAAAGGACCCTGCAGCGCCGGTTCACGATCACAGAAGTGAAAGGGAACTGGTGCTGCAGGACCCCAGCGTGAAAATGAAGGTAAGTGGGGTTTGTTTATGTTGGGGGGGTGGGCTGGGGTGTGCTGAGGTTGTGGGTGGGGGGTGTTATAGGTGTGTTGTGTGTGTATGTATGTGTGGTCGCATGAGAAAGATGCAAACTTTTAGCAGTTCGCACCTTTCTCATGCAAACGTTTTGCCCGCGGTAGATTCAGCCGGGGGCAAATCACTTGGATTCATTCAAGTAGACCTCAAAGTAGAGCTGCTCCCTACTGATCAACAGTAAACTCTCGCCACAACATAGGCTGAAGGCAGTGACTTCAAAGGTCTCTGCATCAAGCTGGGCAGGGTGGGTAACAAATGCCAGAACACTGATCCACATTACCCTAGTCAGTGGGGGAGAAAGGAAACAGTTTGCTTTTCTGCCCTTCACCCACCCTTCACAGGAGAAGAATGTATTAGGTGGAGCAGGTTCAGTGGCATCCTCCTCCCCTTTGTAACTAACAATAAGCATGATGATTGGCAGCCTCATTAAAGTTGTTTATCTATCAATTATGAAAAGACTGCCTAAGCAAAAGTGTCCCCCAGCTCATGACAGCACCTTAGGATAGGGAATCTTGTTTTATATCTTATCCACATGCACAGTGACACCACAGACAACAATAAGAACATCAAAACACAAACATAATGTAACGCAGCACAAAATTGGAAACTACATTATTGCATCAAACAGCACAAGACTGCACCAGTTATTAAAAACAGCATTCAACAGACCTCTTATAAACTTAAACAGTTCGACTCACTACTACAAAATGGCTGGCATTTTAAGAGATCTTTCACCATGATGTATTCTTTATCCATCATAGAGCAATTGATTGACACAAAGGTTCCTCTAATATGTACCTTCAACAGCAATGACAGTGATAATTGGACCAAAATCCCATGGCTGTTCCCTTTATCAGGTCAGGTTTTCAAGCTTCTACACTGCTAATGCTGTGTTTGTGTTGCAGAAGAGCATGCGCACATATATCTGCTTAAGCTCATTATGCTATGTATCAATGTGCTCTTTGCCATCTTTGCAATGTTATTGTGTGCTCCCTACCAGTGAGGCGAGAGTATATGCGCAACTTTCAGAAACTGTGGCGCTTAGGAAAGATTAACACATTCAATTTTCATACTATGGAAACCCTCCCAAATGCTGGTGAGTCCAGTAAATAATAAAAACAAAGCTCAAGCTTGCCCATTGAAAGAGGTAACTATGTGAAATCGGAGGATAACACTCAAGGAAACAGAATAACTTGAGCATGCTTCAGACCAGAGGACATGAGACAGGAAATGCTCCATCAAGCATGCCGAAACTAGTAATTTTAAGGTGCAGACATTGGTCAACCCATATGGCGAATCATAATATTGTAGTATATGGAAAACTGTCATCAAAGAAAGTCCCAATACTGTGACTGCCCCATATTCTTGATAGATAAGTTATTCAAGGGGTCATCCATTTGCGTCTGCTTTAGTATTTTAAATGATCACTACAAATCATGAGGGGTCGTATAGACTCTTTAATTCATTACTTTATGTCAAATTGTTGCTCCATTGTATGCAAAACAGTTGTTTTCCGACACGATTTTGATATAATCTGATTTATATCCTTGATTTCATTCAATGTAATTCAATATGATAGCTGATACAAAGTTTAAACTCTGTTGTCCTTCTGAAGAAGAAGAATCCAATGTTGAACTGATACAAATGTTAACTTTTGAGAACTTTAACCTCTTGTGAATTATTAACCTCAACACGTGTTTCGTCACTGTGACTCCAGTGGGTCATCAGAAAGTTTATATTCTTTTTAATTTAAATTGTCTTTGGAATCAAAACAGAAATACATTGTAGAACATACATCAGTATCATCTAATTCTCTTTGGTATAATCATGTTTTTTTTAAATATAATATATAAAGAAAATATATCAATGTCTGTTATTATAATAAGACCATCTTAATCTTTGCATTTTCTTTACTTCAATACTATGATGAAGGCCTGAATATACTATATTAATTATGCACTCACCCTTGTTGTTTGATATTCAAATATGCTTGTGTTCAGAGAATTATCTCTGCTCTACACCTTCTTTTAATGAGGAATTATCTGTGAATATTGATATTATTTGTATTAGGAATATCTCAGAAGTTGAGTTAAATGGATGTAAGGATGCATTACATTAAAAAAAGTCAAATAATGTACCTGTAAAAGGTAGAAAAACAGTATTCAGTTATCCTCGTGTCCGAACGCTGATCCGTGTAAGGGATCGGCGTTCCAAAATGGTTGCTCTTTGTTTTAATACATGTTGCCGTCATCATGCCGACACATGCAATGACATAATTGCGTTAATTTATAGCGCAATCATATCACTATTGCGTTACCGGCTCATTTAGTCTGTTATTTAGTATTGTGTTGTGCTTATGATGATCTGCTCGTAATAAATAATACAAATGCTTTCATGGTTAATTGTGCATATCGCCTTCATTGAAACTGGCTCAGTCATATAGAGTCTAGATGATCAATTACATAAATGATTGTTCATTTCAATGGGCCTCATTATAAGGTTGTAGGTAGCCTTGCTGGAAAAACCGGCCAGGCTACCTTCAAACTGGCATGAAAATCTGGAACCTGCAAATGGGCAATTACTGGGGTATTCCAGCCTCGCTGGACCCGGTAATTGCCTTTTTGCGGGTGCCGGTGCCGTTACATCCCCATTCCCATTTCAGCCCCTTAGGGCTCAATGGGAATGGGGGTGCCTGTAGCACAGACACCGTTCATGACAGTGCCAGTGCTACAGGCTTGCTGTGCTCGCGGGTGCCTTTCATTCCACCAGGGCAGACCTGGCAGAATAAAAGGCATCCACGGCACAACTCAGTGATTGCCGGAACCGGATACAACGGTACCGGTAAGCTTACCGGTACCGTTGTATCCGGACCGGCACACTTGTAATGAGGCCAGATGTCTTAATTTAGACTGACTACAATATTATGCAGGTGTCTCATTGGTGCAGGGTCTGTGTGCTGTGTGTTCTAGATGATACAATTAATAAATAACGATACCTTTTATTATCTTGATTTAAACCAGAAACACATGTGTCCATTAGATTAATCCATATGGCCTCTTTCCGTCTTAATAATGGTTCTCTGCCTTCACCTCTGGGTGGTAGGTCCACTCTTTCTAATCCTAGAAAACTTAGTGCTTCTAATGATGCATTGTGATGTTCTGTAGAGAAATGATTTGCCATTGGATACTTAAATTATTTGTTCTTAATGGCTCCTAAGTGTTCCATTATCCTTAGCTTAAGTGGGTGTATGGTCCTTTATATATAACATTTATTGCAGGTGCATTGTTTGCCATAGATTACAAATGCTGTGCTGTAATTAACAGATTTGAATATTGGCTTAGTTTTCCCAGTCAGAAACAAGATATTTTCTTTACCACTCATCATTTGGGGACATATTTTGAAGCTGCCACACTTTTGGTTGCCTTTGATTATTTTAAGATTCTACATAGATTGTAGATCTTTTGGTTCTTTTATTGATTTAAGGAAGGTTGGGCTAATCGGATTTTTATTTGTTGGCACCTTCTGGTACGTAAATGCTGGTCTCATCTAGGTAATTGTTTTAAGTCTTGGTCTAAATTAAGTATATTCTAATGTTTATTGAGAATTTTCCATTTCTTGTTTGCATCTGAACTTTATGTTGTGATAAATCTTAATTTTTCTGTTGTTTTTCTTGTTGAGTCTTGTGCTTTATTTCTGAGTAGATCTGATCTCTCCTTCAAGATGACTGTAGTCATTGCTTTATGCAGATCTTTTTCATTGTAGCCTCTCTGTCATAATTTCTCCAGTTTTCTCCACCTGGGTCAAGTATTCTTGACTGTTGCTGCAATTTCTTTTTATCCTAAGCACCTCTCCGTATGTCACATTTCTTATAATATGCCTTGGGTGGTTTATATCTGCCTGTAAGATGCTGTTTCTTGCCATGGGTTCTGTATAAAGGGTCTTTGTAATGATGTTATTTTGTGCATAAAATTCCAAATCCAAAAAGCACACCCTTTCTGTACTTTCATTCATTGTGAGTTGGATGTTGTAATCATTTGTGTTGAGATACTTGACATATTGTAGACGGGATGTGTTGTCTCCACCCCAAATCATGAGAATGTCATCTATATAACATTCCCAATAGACCACATTCTTATTCTCTGTGAACGCTACATGTTTCTAGACATGGTCAATTTCATAATTCCCCATAACGAGATTGGCTGTTCCTTGCTGTTGCTGGCAAATCTCGTTGTTGAAGCAAAAGATGTTATTGTTGAGTCTGGATTTAAGCCTAGTTATGAACATGTTGTTATGAGTTTGATAAGATATTGGCCTGGATTTTTAAAAAATATTCTGCCATTCGAATTCCCATGGGATGTTGAATACTTGTGTAGAGAGAGTTACATATAATTTTACAAATCTGTAGTTCGTTTCCCAAGGCATGGATTCTAACTGTTGAATAACATGCATGGTGTCTTTTATAAATGAGGCGAAGCTTGAGGCCAGTGGTTGTAAATGTATGTCAATATACTGTGAAATCCTCTCAGTTAAAGATCCTATGCCATTCTTTATTGGTTGACATGGTGGACATTTTGCACATTTTGTGTGGATTTTAGGAACAAAATATATTGTCGCCAATATTGAGAATTGTATTTCATATAGTTGTATTTGTCTTCTGTTAACACACCTTCATCATGCCAATTTCTGCTCATCGTTTGCTAATCACAAGTTAGGTCTGGAAGTGGGTTGTTTAACAACGCTTTGTAACGTGTGGTATCGTTTAGATGTTGTTGGGCTTCATGTACATAGTCTTCTCTTTTCATAATGATGATTTTCCCTCCTTAATCAGCCATTTTTGTAATTATATCAGCATTGTTTTCCAACTCCTCGAGTGCTTACGTTTTGCACAATTTGACAAAAAGTAATGAATTAAAGAGTCTATATCACCCTTCATGATTTGTGGTGATCATTTAAAATACTAACCCTGGTGCAAACTGGATGACGTCCTTGAATAACTTATCCATCAAGAATATTGGGCATGTCGAAACTAGCTTGATATGATGATATGATATTTCATTTATAGCGCACCTATACACAAGTGTTTCAAGGCATGTCGAGACAGGGGAGGGGAGCATGGGGGGACAAGACAACAATCTTACTAGGCCCAGTGACATTGAAATCGTGCAAGTGCAGGGGAGAGGAAAAGGGGAAAAAGTGCTGTAGGAAAGGAGGTGGCGCAAGTGCAGGACATAGGATTGAAACAACAACAAAAAAACACAGCAACAGGAAGTGCGGCCAGCGGTGGCAGTGCAGGGCTTAAATGCAGACAGCAAGTGTAAGATAGTGCAGGTTGGGGGACTGTAGGGTTGCAGATACAGCCCCAAGTGCAAGGTTGCCAGGAGCAACTGCAGGTGTGCAACTGGGAGGGCAGGGAACTGGGCCCGTGGTTCAGAGGGTGGCCAGGTAACCAGTGCAGTATCTGCATGAGATCAGCAGGGAAGAGTAAGAGAGAAGGCAGAAGCAAAGAGGAAAGTCTAGAGATGCTTCCGGAACCAGAGATGGTTCTGCTCAAGTTTCAGAGAGACAGTGAGGCTGTTCCAAAGGGAGGTGCCAGCCAAAGAGAGAGATCTGCCCCTAGCTCATTGATTGGAGAAGCGACTGACCCTCAGGGAGTTGGAGGAGGAGGAGTGAAGAGCTCGAGTAGGAAGACACTTCAGAAGAGAAAGCTGGAGATATTTTGGTCCCAGGCCCCAGAAGGCCTTGTGGACAATTAGGTTAGGTAAAGCTTTCTACAAGATAAGAGCCGGCAGCCCCATAAAATAAGAAGATAGCTATTTAGATATTGCAACTAGCAGACCCTTTTTGACTACTTTCGTTTAACTAGTAGCACTTTCTATTGAATAAATCATCATCTAGGATTCAACAAAGAACCATGATTAAGTTCAGAATATTTTCTGAAATTACCTTGTAAGAACTACTTGTGATGTAATGCAGTCCCATTACTGCATTGGAAACTGGATTTGACTTTTATGTATTGGTTGTATGATGATTTTTTATATTATTCTGAGCACAATGCATTTTTTAAAATCAATATGATCTATTTTTGTACTATTGACAGCATTTTAGTTTTGTATGTGCTACCTCCACTGAGTATTATTTATTACTATCACAGAGCGTTTATTACTTTTTTCTGCAAGTATATTTGTTTAGGATTTATCCCACAAGACACCTTTTTTTATAATCATTTATTCCCTGGGTTAAGGGGACTGCCTATCTTTTCTTTTAGCATAGCAGGGCAGTATATGATGCAATATGTTGGGTATAACTAAAACCTTGCACAAAAGCAGTTTGCTTTAAGTGACACACAGTGCAGAGAGTGAATCAGTGCAGTTAGTTTGCCTCTAGGCCTATTGGCGATGAGGGAGAAATAAAAGTGACAGAGGGTTCTCATCAAGACTTAGGGTAGCATATCATCTAGTAGCAAAGGGTACATTGTGTTATGGCTGATATAACAAATGTTGATTTCCCTTACTAAACATACCACTGCAGCGGCTATGAGATCTAAACCTATTACTCAACTTCCTAAACTGAGTCGGAAACTGTGGGTTAAAGTGAAAGGCGGGCACTCGAAGTAATGTTTTCCTTTGCACGTGCCCCTGAAAAAGTCTGCTGGTGGAGCCTCTTATACTGCTAAGTCTACACATAATTCAACAACAGAATAACGTTTTTACTCATGCAGTGGTCTTCCAATACAGAATCCGTCTATCTTGTGGTGAAACTCAGCATCTCCAGCGGATAGAGTACCACCAAAAGCCAAGACACGTGCAGACTTGAAATATGCCCGTGCAAAAGGAAAGGACCAGAAAAAAAGCCTTGTCTGCATACACCCCAAGACTATGGAACTTCCTTCCCATCATCAACATTGACTTCCGCAGACGCTCATACAATTCAGCAAATAAATTAAGGCCCACCTCTTCAAGGACTCTCTTCTCCTCAACACCTAGGCCATCATGTCATCCCATGCCACCAGACTTGCTAGAAGCCATCCGTTCCTCTCCGCTCTGCTACCCTGTACATCTGCACCCCTCGTCTGTGTCCCTCTGTATATCTGTTCTGTTGCTACCTCTGAAAAGCACTCCATTATGCATTTGCACTGTTGTATACCTCTGTAAAGTGCTCTGTTGCTTCTCGAAACTATGTCTGTGCTCAGTAAGTACTGTAATAATAATAATGATAATAATAAAATATCGGGTTTCTATAGAAAATGCAGACTGGGGGTGTGGTTTGGAGCACCAGCGATGTGGACGCTTCTCTAAGAGCCTCGGTGCAGAGCCCAGGATATAGGGCATGTTAAGCCGGTAACTAACCCAGTGCAGGGTCTGTAAGCAATCTAATGAGGGCAGCAGTGTGGGGGGTGTTGACCCAAGGTGAGTGGCAGCGGCTGGAGTCGAGAACTTTGCCAGGTTGACAGAGTGGAGGCCCTGGCTTGAGAACCCCGGCACCTGTTCAAGATGGCGTGTGTAATCGGTCGGGTATTCCGGATCAGCGCCTACCCTCAGGCTGCTTGACACCTGCGAGAACTGGGGTGGCTTGGGGGGAGCCCTCTTGGGAGTGAGGAGTTTGTGGGAGACACTGCCGGCCCTAGCAATGGAGCGGGCGATCCCAGGGCAGAGGAGGAGAGTGCCATGCCGGTGCTTGGAGCTGGCAGAGGTGATGCACAAGGTAAGCTTGTGAGTGACGATCATTGCTATTATATGATATGATGGGTTATTTATAACGCGCTTAATACCCAGAGGTTTCTAAGCATGGACCCGGGGATCGAACCTGTGTTGCTAGTGTCGTCTTGCTTCCAAGGCGAGCATGTTGCCGCTGAGCTATCCTCCGAGAAATTGTGAGGGCCTGGCCAGCAAGATTTAAGTGAAGGCGGTGCCTTACAACCAGTGCGGTATAAAAGCCGTGGTCCCATCCGGCACCAGAGATGTCTCCCAACATGAGAGGACTGGACATCTGAGAGGCAAAGGGCACAGAGAAGCAGCAGTTCAAACCAGGCGAGAAGGAGGTCATGGATTGAAGCAGACAGCGCAGCTCAGCAGAGGCCCCAGGAAGGCTGACAGGAAGTTGGGCTGAGGTGGGTGCTGTCCTGAACACACTGGCCCAGCCGCCTGTGAAGGAGAGGCCCATGACCATGGGAGCTAAGGAGCTCCTGTGATCACTCAAGAGGAACTGTTGGTGTGACTTGGGCTGGGCTGCCGGCCCAGCGGGAATCTCATGCCCCCCACCCCCTTCCTGCCTGCAGAGAGAGATTTAGGATCAACAGTCGCCTGGGGCAGTTGGGGTTGGGGTTGGGGCTGGGGCGACACTAACTGGCCATGTGAGAGGCCCTGGTAGCAGCAAGGATGGTTAAGCAACAGAAACTGCAAAAGAGCTTAGATATAGCTGCAATCCTGCAGCTACAAGAAAAAAGGAACAAAATGGAGACTGTGCGAGCTATGGTCCTCTCCTCGGAATATCCACCAGGGCAGCTGGCTACGAAGGCGGACCCCCAATCCTTCATGTCTGAAATATAAGCTGAATTCCAGAACTGCATGATGGAGATCATGTTGAAAGTGGAAAGTCTGGACAATCAAGTGCTGGAATTGGAACAACCACTCGGGAAGGTTGAGGACCAGTCGATGGAGCAAGCGTCAACGGTGGGGGAGCTACAGTGCAGAATTCAGTTGCTAGAGGGGAAGAGCGAGTCAATGGTATCCATCTTGAGAACAGGCCTGCAGAAATAACCTGCGGATTAAAGGAGTGCCCTCCTTGATCCCTGATCAGGCCCTGAGCAAGTACATAGGCAGGGTATTCCAGATGCACTTACTGCATCACAACAAAGTTAGATCACACTCACAGGCTGTGGGGACGAGAGGGCACGTACTTGGACCCCCCATTGGACGTAATTACATCGGTCCACTTCTTCACAGCCAAGCAAGATATGGCAGTGAGCCGTGTACAAGAGGAGATATCCTGTCAGGGAGCATCCCTCCAGATCTTCCAAGCCTTGGCAACAGCTACAATTCAGAAAAGAAGGATGCTCAGGCTGCTAACAATTTTTCTGCAGGAACAAAAGATCAGATACCGGTGGATTTTCCCAGCTATGCTGCAGTTCACATTTGAGGGCACAACGAGGACATCAGTACCTTGGAGGAGGCAGAAGGCATTTTGGGGGATAGTCATCCCAGAACAAATGGAGGCTCTCCATCAAAGCTCTCCACACCAATGAAGGGGGATGACTCTAAACCAAGGTGTAACATATGGGTGAAAGTGGGGAAGGTGTGAAAGTGGGGAAGGCGCGAAAGTGGGGAAGACGCGAAAGCCCGCAGCCCTCCTGCAACAGACATGAGCCATAGCCGGGAGGCTGCCCGGCGAGGTAACACCTAATGCACTGTCGCACACTAATCGGACTGACAATCAGCACTTGTTTGGAGATTTGACCTGGGGTCTGCGCCAGACACTCGAAGGTCATTTGGGCGATAGGACCAATAGTTCTAATGCCCTTTTTGCAAAGTTTGTGTTTCTTCAGTTCTAGTTCTGCATTAACAAAACCCAGTTGCACCAAAGATGCAAAGCGATAAGGGGGCCAGACGGTAGATGAGACCTGCAACCCCTCCCCCACCTGGAGGAAAGACTGAAAGTTCTTAGTGACCCTCAACCCCACCGAAAGCTACGATTTGTGACTTTTAAAGTGAAAGGCCTGCACTACATCGGCAAGAGCAAATCTATCCTAAAATGCCTCGAGGACCTCACCTGCTCGATTGCGCCTCCTACAGACCAATCTCATTGTTGAGCATCGATGCAAATATCTACTAAAAAGTACCGGCCAATAGTCTGGCAGGGGTGCTGCCCATGGTGATTGATGCGGACCGGACCGGATTCATTCGGGGCAAAACCACAGGGGACAATGTACTCCAGGCCCTAGACCTGGTGCACATGGCGCTTCTGGCCTTGGATGCCCTGGAGCCTTAGACAAAGTCGACTTTTCCTTCATGTAGCTCACACTAGAGGCGTTCCGTTTTGGGACACACCTTCTGAACAATGGGGCAGGCCAATTATAGGTCCCCTAGGACCTCGCTTAGAGTGAATCAACAACAATCAAGCCCCATCCACCTCACCTGTGGCACGAGGCAGGGTTGCCTTTTGTCCCCACTAATCTTCGCTCTAATAATGGAGCCTTTTTCTAAACGGGTCAGGGGCAATCCAGCAATCAAAGGGGTAACCGTGAGGAGGAAGCAATCCAAGGTGTTGTCATATGCCAAAGATGTAATGCTTTCCCTTACGGAAGTTCCGAAATCCCTTAGACACTCTCTGGGACTTGGAAAACTTCAAGCATACAGCAGACTTTGCAATCAATTAACACAAGTCAGGGGTCCTAGAGGTGGGACTAACGGAGCAGGACATAACTGCTCCCCATCCTTGCTGCCCAATTAAATGGGAAAGGAAGGCAAGAAAATACCTTGGCATCGAGATCCCGGCTCAGCCAAAGGAAACATATCAGACAAACTTCCCTCAACTTTTTAAATACCTAGAAGCTGACCTAGACAGATGGAAATCGCAGGAAATCTCCCTGATGGGCCACATCACAGAATGCAAAATTAATCTTGTTCCTAGGATCCTCTATTACTTCTCAGTGCTCCTGGTGGAGCTCCCACAGAAACCCCTGACGCAGCTGCAACAAAAGGTTTTCAGAATTATTTGGCTCAGGAAGAAGTCTAGAATCCCCAAGCAGGTAATGGTGGGCAAACGCTCAGTTGGGTGGGATGGGAGTCCCCGTCCTAGGGTGCTACCAGGCTGCAGCACAATAAGCTCACACATCACCTGGGCAGAGTCAACTGATCCCCCTAAATGGGCAGAGCTAGAATAGGCCAGACTTTCCCTTCCCCTCGGCTCCCTATTTTACACATCAGCAGCCGCACAGACCTAACATCAAAATATGGGGTTGGGTGTTAAAATGTTTGGGCATCCCTAGGGAGCTAGGCCCACGGACACCAATCTACCACAACACAGAGTTTTCCCCTGGTCTCAGGCCATCAAACTTCAAAAACTGGATGAATGTAAGATTTCTTTATCTATTGTGTGTTGTGCTTAATGGGCTTCCCTCCCTGTGCCTCTCTTCGGCTTCTGCTGGCATTTCCTGTCCTTACCCTTCACGTGTGAACTCCACTGAACCCCCATTAATCCACCTCCAATCCCACCAATCTCCCAGCCCTCAGCTCATCCTGTCTTTGCCTGGCATACCCATTATGTTCCCCAACCATCTCCCCCGTTCTCACTTGTCATGGGGTTGTATTGTATTGTAATTGGTTATTTATAACACGCTTATTACCCATAGGTTTCTAAGCACGGACCAAGGGATTGAACCTGTGTTGCTCAGCGTTGTTTTGCTTCCAAGGCAAGCGTGTTGCCCCTGAGCTATTCTCCTGAGTCGCACCTGAATCCCAGTCATCTGCTGCTCCCTTTCGCTGTCCCCATACCTTTAGCCCTTACTCAACTGAACCACAAACCATAACTACATCTCCCATCACTCCACTCTTCCTACACACATCTCACTCCGGTGTTTGCCTGCCACTACCTCTGCCCACTGTGGGTACATGGATTTATTATTTATTAATATTTAGATGGGCAAAACATTTATTGACTATATGTAGACACTTTTAAAAACATGCAGAAAACAGTATTCCAGTGTTTCTTTGTTGTTTAGCATATCTTTTTCAAAAAATATTTTTTATTTGTAAGTTGTTTTAATCAAGTAAACTTGATTTTTCAACAAATACAGTTACAAATACTTTAAAATTATTTTCAACGTCTATAAAATGTATAAAGTTATACAATTGTGAGAAAAAAGATCATTAATATAACATGTCTAAATGATTCAAAAAAGAAATATACATGAAAATTATAAAACAATAATGACTCCTAAATAACAAATCATTTATAATCATAAAAATAAAAAGAACGACCAACAGTCCTAGTTCATAAAAACTAAAATGCACTTGATCACAATTTTCTTTGGTTTGGTCTCTTGCCCATAAGTTTCAAGCTATACAAGAAGTTCAGAATGGCATATCAGCTGCCTGTTAGAATGAAACAACAACTCCCACAATCTATCACTAGTAGTTATGACATGATCCTGTAGTAAAGGTTTGAAGTATGTAATTCTCTGCACAAGTAGTGACAGGCAATCTGTACAGAGCTGTTTCAATGTTTCTATAGCAGATTTACAGAATCGACAAGGTAGCTCACTCGCAGATATTAGTTTGCGTTTGTATAGAAGTTCATGGGTTGGCCAAATGTTCAACCGGTAGCGCAGGAAATCATCTCGCAATCGTGAATTAGGGAAAATCATCAGATAGTTTTCCATTGTGCCATAATGTTTCATGTTAAAGGGAGTATCGATGAATGTGCAATATCGTGCACACGTACTTCTTGTTTGTATCCAATCATACTCCAATAAACGTGTTTTGGCTTTCTTTGGATTCTCTAATAGTAGTGATATTGATATACCTATTTCACTAATGATTTCCTGCGCTTTTGTTCTCCAAGTCAAACGAAACACATCCATTGAAAATAAAAGATATTTCGCAATGATGTTGATTAAACCAAACTTGTCGACCGACATTACACATTTCCTATAGAATGAACACATTTTCCACTTGTAAATGGCATATAAAGACAACAGACCCAATTCATGTCTCACAATACATATAGGTTGAGACAATGGCAGGTTTAAAACTCGTTTCCAATAGCAGCCCTCAATAACTACCCAATAATTATATGTTTTTTTCAGAAAGGCCTCAGTTCCATAGGTTATGACAGGGACAAACTTTTTCTTGTAGTAAGTAATTATTGGGACCAATGAGAACTTACAATATTTGATCTTGATTAGACGAGCCTGAGACACTGCTGTTAATACTTTTTGTTTAACACGGTGGTCATCAGCATTAGGACTCGGATTATGTGTGACAAATGTGCCTTGGTAGATATATGACGACACTGTATTCAAGGTTGTCCATTGTAGTGGCCACCGATGAGCAGCACATTGCTTGTTTATTGTACCAAATTAAATTACCTTAGTTTTCAGTATGTTAATAGTTATACAGTTTGCCACTGAATACCTATCTAGAATCTTCAATAGAGCACAGAGACGATTTGCAGTTTTCGAGAGCAGCACCATGTCATCTGCATATAACAAATGTTTAATTTGGACACCATTAATCTTTGGTGAATCTGTAATGGTGGATTCAAGTTCCTGTCTTATATCCGAAATAAAGAAATTGAATGTCGCTGACGCTAGTAAACGACTCGGTTTTAGGCCATGTGCGGTCTCTATTGGTTCAGATACTAAGCCTTCATTGATTTACCCTAATCTGTATAGAGGTGCCTGACTGCAATTGAAGGATCCACTTCAAAACATGCCAGGGGCAGCCTTTATCCATGAGTTTTTTATATAATATCTCACGGGGAATTGCGTCAAACGCCATACGAAAGTCAATGAAGGCCATGTATAGGGCTAGTTTTAGTTGACAAGCATGATCGAATTTAAAGTGATAACATTTACTGCAGTACCCAAACCAGGTAAAAATCATGTTTGGAATGGATCACGCAATTCACTCACTCACTAGCCATGAGTTAAATTGTTTTAAAGCAAGGCAAGCAAATATTTTGCCCGGGCAGGCAAGAAGGGCAATGGGGCAATAAGCTGTTCTTGAAAATTGGAAGTATAATTGAACGTCTCCATGAGTTGGGTATTTCGATCACAGCAAAAATATGCTTGAAGATTTTCAAAGAGTATAGATGTCCATTCTTGGGGATGATCTTTTAACATTCCATTGCGTAGGCAATCAGGACCAATGGCTTGTGATCGACTTAGATTTTTAATGCAGTCTAATATATCTGCATATTCCAATGGGAAAGCATGAGATGATGCCAAGCTCAGAGAACCCCAGTGAAAGTCCAGAAACGGAGAATGATAAAGATCTTTAAAATGCTCACACCATTTATCATTTGGTACAGCAGAAGTAACTACAGCAGCCTGCGATCTTAGGGTAGCCACATTTAGACAATTCCAGATACCGCTACTTGATTTGGTGATTATCTGCTTCAACATTTCCTCACCATCTTTCTGATATTGGAGGCACCTCTGGCTTTTCAACCAGTTTCTATATAATTGGCTTTCAAGTGCCTTTTTAATCTTGATCTATTAGATGCTGGTTCGTGTCTTAGGTTGCGTATATCCTGTCTGAGCTTTGCCTTTTTTTGTTGAAGTTCTGGGTCATAAGTGTGCTGGTGTTTATGTCTGATGCTAGAGTCAGGCATTTTTATTTGCTTGAAAATTTGCATCATGTTGACATAGCACTTAGAAACGTTGGATGACAGGGAGCTAAAAGAATCAGTCAGAATATGTTTGTAGTGATCTAGTTTCTTTAAATTCCATCGTAAGCGAGTACCGCTATTTTTCACCTGGAGAGAATGTAGATGAGTGTTTTTGCTCAAAAACTGTTGTTCAGAAGGGAACTTAAAGTGCATAATAAGCTTGTTGTGATCACTCACGCACGAAGGTGTTACAATCATGGTCTGCACCTGAGATAAACATTTCTTGCTTATGTAGATGTAATCTATGATGGCCTGGCGCGTACCACATGACCAGATTGGACGGGCAGGCACATCACCAGACACATTCACCATGTCAAACCCTCGCATAATTTTTCACCACACTCGTTCTTCAGGCGTGTGCTTATCATTACCAGCTGGTAGAATATGCAGGTTTAAATCACCAAGAATGATAGAACACATTATGCTAGGATCTGCAGTTATGTTATCTAGATGGCATAGTAGATATGTAAAAAACAAATAATCTGATATGTTTTGTCTGCTCCAGTATATGTTAATGACAGCTAGGCTCGAGCTACCTTGTGTTAGTTTCACTGCTTGGAAACAGGGGGACGGGGATGGATATTTCACAGCACTGAAACCGCTGTCATGCTTGATGGCTAGAAGAAGGCCGCCGGAAGGACGCCCCGTCGGTTTTTTGACAGCAAAAGATGAAACGACTGTATGCGAGGCCCAAATTGGGGTGTCCATAAGCCAAGTCTCCTGTAGTACAACAATGTCAAATTGATCCAGATCACTGTCAACTGAGTTTATAAGGTGAGTTTGGCCCCTAGTGTTCCAGCAGAGAAGAGTGACTGTGTCTTCTACGAGCTTTTGTTATGATTTACCCCCATACTCCTGCATTCCGGAAGTTTTGGGTGTTTGATGACGGATTGTTATTTTAGATGTATCATTTTGTTGTGATTGATATATCATTACCTGAGCTTTCTCAGCTTTATGGTTGCTTGGATTGATGGCTTGAGACAGGATAAAGCCCAAATCAAACAGAGTCATTCTTGCCTGCCAAAGTAAATTAAACACTAAACCTGAACGTACATATATTTTAACTTCTGATAAGTCATTTTGATTTGCAAATTTCACTAGCTCGATGTCAGTGGTAGTTAGCTCTTTCAAAAATGGAACATCAGTGCAGATGTTTAATATACTTGTTCTTTTAAGAACATATATTGGAAATGGTAAGGCACGACACTTCAAGTGAAGGGAATAAAGTAGCAATTTACCAGCAGCATGTGAATTCTGGGTGTTCACAGGTAATTTGCATGTCTGTGTATCGCAGGTCATGTGTATGTTCTGTTGATTACCCTGCTGTTCATTTGTCATATTGAGACCTTGTGATAAAATACTTGTCTCAGGGAATGCGGACATTATTGCTGTTTTGCAGTCCCGGTTATTTGACTTAAAGTCAAGCGAATAGGAATCAATGGAAGACTTAATGTATTCTCTTAACTCTTTGTCAGAGCCGTAAATTGAGAGACAGGCTATATATGCATGTTACAAACAGTTGCAGGGTTCAATGCAGAACTGATTTGAATCTGCGGCTGTTTTAAGGGCTCAGCCTGGGAAGATTTATCATAATCTGTATGGTTGTCTATGGAAGTCTGGGCATTTACAACCTGTGGAATCATTTCAGCAGCAGACTTTTCAATCATATCCATAGAGGGCCTTGTGGTCATAGCCATTACAGTCTGAGTGGCCTGCGTTTGAGGTAAAGACACTAGTTGTAATGTTGGAGAGGAGTGCAAGGTATATGCATTAATAGAAGATCTTATTTCATCTCGAAGTTGGGTAATAATTGTCTCAACATGATTCCTCGAGTCTGACTGAGATATTAGAGATGTTGAAGGTACAATGTGGTCTGAGATACAGTTATCGGGCACCATGGCTGTTACAGCTACGGCCTTAGGTGGAACCAAAGATAAAGATGAAGTATTTGCCAGAGTGGCCTGTTTGGTTAAAGCCACTAAATCATCAAGTGGTTTATATGATGTCGCTGATGGAATCGTGATGACAGTTATTTCGGAAGCTGATGAGTCTGGAAGCTTCTCTAATCGTGATGGAATTTTAATATATTTCCTTGATTTATCTTTGGATTTAGGACAATGATTTTTTTTTGGGTCGATTTTTTCATTCTCTTCCAATCTTTCCTCGAGCGTTCGCAAGTTGCCAATTTGTTTGATGATATACACGTGGATGGAGTAAACAGCTCGAAGATATTGGTTGATTCTTTGGTGTGCAATTTAGGGCCCACTGACAGTACAGGCTTGATCGATGATTGCATGGTATCATCGGTAATGGCCTGGGGTTGGACTGGATTTCGGGTGTCAGTTGGTTCATGCAATATAGTGGGCTGAGTCATTTCCGACATTTTGATATTCGAAGTTTGGGGTGACCCATTGTCGTATATGGGGTTATTGAGATCTCTGGGCATAGAAGTTGCAAATTGAATGTCATCTGTAGTAATATAACTCTTGGCCACAGTAGTAGAGTCCTTGCCAAAACATTGTTCTAAGAGCTTTGTTTGGTAGGACACCTTATTGTCTAATATCTCGTACAATTTTGCTATGATTAAAAATGCTGTGTTCTTTGCACTCAATGTGTTATTTAGTGCTGGCGCTTCAGGGAATGAGAACCGCTTGTCTTGAGTCTTGTGTATGAAAAATTCCGATGTTTGGTCAGCTTCTTGGAATCTTGTGCGCCGGGAAGTAGGTGCTATGAATGATGGCGATTCATTTATGGTTTGATTTTGGGTTTTGTCCAACACTGGAGATGGTGCAAGATTAGAATGAATAGTTTGAGGGGAGGAAGTACTTTTAACAGGTATGATTGGAACATTATGTGTAAGATCTTCCTGTAGTTGTATCAGATCGCCAGTGTTTGAACAAATATACAATACATCAGAAGTGGGACAGGAAGAATTGTTGGATAGGTTCATAAATTCCATAGTGTCCTTGGATGCTTCGCCCATTATTCGCAGTTGCTTGTGGGCTCGGTGTAAGTTTATTTGGGCTGCCACAGAGCACCGGACGGGTTCCATAATTGTGGCCGAGATTACTTTCAACTGTGGGACATTGTTGGAATGTGTGCCACTAATTAGATTGACTTCCTGAATGAAGGGACATGAGGCCTGTGTGGTTGGTTCTACATGGGTAATAACTTGTATTTCCCCTGCTAGACATGCGGATTCTAGTCAGTAACCTCACTGGTACCACAAATATTCGCTGAACTTTCAGTGGAGGGGCAGCTGGTCTTAACCCTAGGAGGAGGTCGAGGCACCTCTGCTTGGATAGACATTTTGGGTGCAGCCCACTTAAGATCAGTCATTACAGAGAGCGACTGTGACCCCTCGTCAGCGCCCGTGGCTGGCGGAGTCAAAGCTCCGTCATCCGCCGGTGCCGACGCATGCGTGACAGTCAGTCGATCTGTTTCCTTTGTGGGGGCAACATTACTTGAATGATATCGGATGTCAGATGTAAGGACAATGAACGTTGCAATTTAGTGCCAGTGGGGATGGCAAAGGGTAAGACTGATTGCTTCAGAAAGGGACGAGCCACAGCAACATGCTGTCCTAAAACAGCTCCCGGCATGCCTGTCTTCAAGGTATATTTACGAAGGACCATTATGTTCACTAAGCATGGAGTAACACTTTCTTGATAAGGCAAAATATGGGTTATACGCCTACCTGGAAGTAAATAATGGTGTGAATGTTGCCTTTGCTGTGCGCTAGTTCGCTAGACAGCGAGACAGCACCACACTTAGCACCGCACTTCACCACTGCGCGCGCGCCACTGCGCGTGGGCACGCTCGTGAAGTAGGATGCTGGGAAGGGAGGCGGGCCCGAGCCTCTGTGGACAAATGAAATAGGAGGGCTGGTGATTATTACGTTAGCAAGTAGCAAACAGCAAACGTATGCCACGGACGTATGCCAATAGGACTCTTGATGATTAGACAGGTTCGCTCGTACCGTTCGAATCCGGGCAATCATGTCGCACAAAGGTCAGTTGATACAAAAGTCTTAGTCCTTGCAAAGCAGCACAAGTAGAGCAGCGAAGGGGAGCGGGACAGCGAGAGAGCACCACACTTAGCACCGCACTTCACCACTTGTTTAGCATATGTGTTTTACAGGAGATGTTTTCACATTGAGCGAGATTTGATTTGAACTGTTTTCGACACAACTTGCAAGTGCAATGCCCTGATGTCTGGGGATGTCTGGGTGAATTTGAATTGAATTGAATTAATTGTTTATTTGTATAGCGCCTATACACAATGTGTTTCAAAGTGCTTTCAAATACAGTTACATTCTTACAAGTCCTTAAAACAATTATGAATGTGAAAGATAACAATCTTAATCTGCCTGGCAACATTACAGATAATACAAGTGCAAGGAACAATAAAGGAGGAGGGGCGGGGGAAATGAGACAAAACAGGTGGTTACATTACTATGCCAGATGACAATTGATGTAGTGCCAGAAAATTAACAAGAGGAGGGGTAGTGAGGGGGAGGGTGGGTGTGGAGTGAGGGAGAAGGAGAGGAACAAAACAAGCGATGAACATACTAGGTATGATGACGATTCAGAATAGTGCCGGAAGGGGAAGAGGGGGGAGAAAACAAGGAGGGAAGGGGGAGAGACAAGCTGCTATCATGGAGGTCATGAGACAAAATGATAAAATAAGTGCTAATGGACAATAAGAAGGAGGGGTGGGGAGAGGGAAGGTGGATGAGAAAGACAGGCGGCTACAATTACTATGCCTGACGGCAATTGAGGTAGTGCTAGACTTTAACAAGAGGAGGGGTGGTGAGGAGGAGGGGAGGACAGATGGATGAGAAAGACAGGTGGCTACAATTACTATGACTGATGGCAATTGAGGTATTGCCAGACTTTAACAAGTGGAGGGGGGAGAGGGTAAGTGGATGAGAAAGACAGGCAGCTGCAATTACAATGCCTGACAGCAATTTTGAGGTAGTGCCAGACTTTAACAAGAGGAAGGGAGGAGTGGGGAAGAGGGAATGGGGAGAGGGAGGAGGAGAAGCACAAAACAAGTGACCAACATACTAGGCCAGACGACCTTTCAGAGTATTGCTGGAGGGAAGGGGAAGGAGAAGAACAAAAGGACGGGGGACACAAACAGACAGTTATCATACTGGTTGGGAGGCAAGTATGAAAGGGCAAGTGCTAGAGAATGGATAAGGGGAGAAAGGGGTAGCACCACATCAAGGGACAACCTAGGGAAGTGGGGGCGCACACAACCATAAAAAGGGGGATTGTTAGGGGGAAAACCAAAAGGCCTTCATGGGGGCAAGAGGATGAGTGGAGGACAGACATGCCATCATGGGGGTAAAGGGGTGGGTGGGGGACACACGCCATCATGGGGCAAGGGAGAGGGGGTGAGGGACACACACGCCATCACAGAATGCAAGAGGGTGGGTGGGTGACACACACGCCATAACTGGGGGCAGGGTGGTGGGTGTCGGGGACACAGGTCATCACAGGGGGCAAAGCAGGGAGGTGGGAGAAACACACACACCATCACAGGGGGATGGGGGTGGGAGGACATACACACCATCACAGGGGGGCAGAAAAGGGGTGGCACATGTGTTCTTGTTAGGTAGAGTTTGTATGCAGTACCCTTTGGGACCACGACACACAACTAAAAATACAGGTGTAAACAAAACCAACCTTTGCTATAACTCTGTACTACACGATTGTTGGTAGCAGAGCTGATCAGCCAGGCTTATCTCAAGAGGGAATGTGAGCTTGTAATGAGGTAACACAGAGGTCTACAGTTACAAGTATTTAAATAGACTCTTCCACTCAAGGTTTCTTGGTAAAACACGTATTAATTTATTTCACAGTCAGTTAGAAAACATTCAATAGAAGGAGGCAATATATATCACACACAAATATACTTCAGTACTTTACACTAGAAGATTCTGAGGCATTTAAACTACTTTGAAGGAAGAGCAAAATGGCATTCAGGGTACTTTAAGGCAGGAGCAAAAAGGCATAAGTTAATAAAACGAAGGTTACAATTATTCTTAGATACTGCAGAAGCTTTGAGTTCACCAGAGGAATTGATTTAATGCAATAGGTTAGGCCAAAGTCAATGGGCTAATGTCTTGGATAGGTAAAAACGGTCTGGTAAGTAAACGGTTAAGTCTCTGTAGAAGTTCTCAGAAGTAGTTTGTAAAAGAAAGAATCATATGTTGGGTCACAAGCTGATTAGGCCTGCAAGTTGGGAAAGTTTCAAGCACACTGCGAGAGGTAAGTAGTCTCAGTCTCGTTTCACAGTACCTTATAAATGAAGAAAAAGATGCAGCTGAAGACTTCTGGTGTTCCTGAGCCTCAGTCATGGGGACAAGAGGGAGGACGTCGGGGGACTCCTGCACTGCGACTGGTCAAAAAGCTGGCAACTGGCAAATCTTTGATTCCGTAGCTGTAGATAAGCAAACTGGTGTCAATTTCCCTGGTTATTCGGTTTCCTGCAGCGCTCTGCGGAAAATACAGCCAGCTCCGAAAATGGTATCCAGGTGGCTTAGGGTTCAAGTTGATTGTTCCCACCAATTCAAAGGGAGAAGTCGTCCTTGTGGGGGCTTCTCTGTCGATATGAACTTGGCGATTCGGACCTGCAGCAGGGCTTCACCGGGCAAACCAACGGTCCAGGAGTTGCAGCAGCCATCCTCTTCAAGCTCGTTTTAGGTTCTTTCATTCCAGTGGTCTACTCTGCCTTCCAAGCCAAGAGGCTTGCCTTTTATCCAGTTTCCTCCTATTCATTCCAGCCTAGCTGCCACTCATCCAGCAGGGTGGCTGTCCTTGCCGGACAGCCAGCCAGCCAATCATGCCAGAGTGTATTTGGGTCTCCTAGCAGACTAAGCACAGGGAGTTTCGGGCCCCTCCCTCACTTCCTGCCCACCCCAGACACTTCGGCGCCAGAGGCAGTCTTCATTCCTGAAGCCCGCCAAAGGCGATGGAACAAAGGGACCAAACCTGGTTTGGCGCGTAGAGACAAACTCTAGAAGGACCTTTACAAAAAGAAATGGCAAAAAAAGAAGACCGGGACCTGTTTAAACAAAGGGAGCTCAGACACCATCTTAAAAAACATGGCTCCCGCGATTTAAAGCTACCGTTGTTCGCGGTCTGGAAAAATCATGGTAGTTCATTGTAAAACCACTGCCACCAGCCATCCTGAGAGGAAAGGGTAGCATTTGACTGCCACATTAGTATCTAGACACAGGGGATACTAGGTGACCCCTCCAGCACTCTATTGTAAGATAGGGTGTGCTGGGTCTAGGAATTTGAAAAGACTAGTAAAGTCAATATCACTTTACTTTCTCTGGGAAACAGTAGTTTATCCAAGATAAGGTATTTAAACCTTGAACAGCCTAAAAAGGCTTTCCTGTGCAGCTGCACTGAAGGTGTTTTGTGACACACATGAAAAGATGATGCCTATGGAGTTTGCTAAAATTCCATAATCAAAAAACCCAAGAGTAAAACACACATCAGAATACATGAGAGAGTGGGAAAAAAAGGTTCACAGTCTCTCCAGGTAAAAAAATCAAGTCCTCAAAATTCAGCATTGTTGCTGGGGGTCTCTAAGGTGAAGGGAATTAGCACATTTTTGAGAATTCTCCCTAACAGTTCTCATAAGGCAATGCCTTTACAATCTCTACTGTGCTACCGAGATTTGATGTTTCTATTCATCTATTTTAGGTGAAATATCAAAAAAGGTTTAATGATGTTAACTTGCCAACGGGCCGAGCTCTTATACAGGACTGCATCGTAGGACAGTATAACATGGGGAGAAGGGTTTCTATGGTTTACAAGGCGTTACAGTACAATAAGGATTTCAATAAGTTACAGTTAATTGGTTAGAAATGTTGCAATTTAAATACTGCTTACTGCAGCCTACAGCACATGTACCAAATCATAGCTCTGTACGTAACATTTGTTACTATTTGCTAACTTTGATGGTACTCAATTTGTGAACTTGCCAAGGATGAAAGTCTACTTTACCATTTCAAACTTTGGCCACATAGATCTCAGCAGTGAGCACTTAACTAACTGAGTTACCTTCAATTATGGTCTATAAAGCTCCCCCATTGTATCTGTATTTGTCCCAGGAAGTCTCTATGCCTAATGTTTTTTTATTAATTGCCATTGTCATGGAATGTATTTATGCACTGTGTTTTAATTGTTGGATACCTTGCAATAATGTTGATTCAGCCAGATCGAACGATTGCATTAAGCACTTACCTAGTACCCCAATGAGAATTGTATATCAGCGTTTCCATTATTGCGCTACCGCTATAGTATGAATTTATGTTTAACATAATGTGGGCATGGGTAGAATGTTATAATGTCATTTTGTTTAAATAATTGTGTATTTTGGGTGTCTACTCTTGTGTAGAACTGGTATTTTAATATGTTACATTGTTATTGATGAATGGAATAATTGTATCAACCATTTGAAATGAAACTGAGTTACATTCTGACTTAATCATCTCTCAGAATCATCCTTACTGGATGCCCAATAGCGCCCCACCATCTTATAGGTGACTCACAAGCCATCCTCCTCCATCGGTATTCATATCACAGAGCACGTTCATGGCTCTACAGCCTTCTATGTAGAGGGTGTAATAGCCACTCAAAGTGATTCCTTTTGCTATCAGATCTTTGCAGCTTCTCGGTCCTGCATGGGAAGGGGAAGAGAGGAGACAAAGAGAGGAGAAATTGGTTCAATTCATACAGGAATAAAAACACACAGGAATTCCCCAGCAACTCCTCATAGCTACCTACAAAAGAGAAATAAATGGTTAATTGTATGGGAAATAACATGTGATGTTTGTGGACAGGGGAACTGATCAGCCATCCCAAAATAAATGAATCCCATTTACATGTAATCAACCTAAACATGCACGCTATTTGAAACAAAGCATAATATTCTGCTGAGAGTCGAGCACACAGGAAATCAAGCACAGTGACGTGCAGCATGCACTCTAATCACAAGGGGTTTCAGTCATGCAGCTAACAAAGGCCCACAGATAGCTCCAGCAGAAGACCACCACTAGCTTTCCAGCTCTGCCCTTGGCTATCACCTATTTAATAGCAACCGGAAGTCGTAACTTGTGTGCAAAATAAAGAAGGGCAAAAACCCCAGGGATAAACGCTGCACCCGGCATCATTATCGAGTTATTTCAAACAAGGGCAAAAAGAAATTTCTCTGCACACAGTGGCGTAACACAAAATTTGGGGCACCCCTGCAAGTCATGCTGAGATCCCCCTCCCTAAGCTCCTCAACAAAACATGGAACGTGCCACACCCTGGGCCGGCCTAGACCACCATGCGTGCACTATGTCCATGTTGATCATGCTGCTGCAGGAGCATGCACGCACTTCACCAGTGGAAAGATGTATTTTTTTTGTTGTTGTACAAAAGCTTAAATCTTTCACCTAGCGTAGACACAAAGGGGAGGTGCCGGGCCTCTGGCACCCAAATGTACGAGGCTAGTAAATATTTTTATTGGAGGAGCATAAATATTTGCCACAAGTATGCAAGAGTGATCGAATGTAGCGATGGGGCATGAACCAAGGAAAGAGGGTCAGGGAGTTCTCACCCTGAGAATATTTTTTTAATATTGGGTTAAAATGGTGCATTGTACAGCACACTTTTTCTGAAAAAATTGGTAAAAAGCCAGCATTTTGTAATCTATTTCACTGGGTAACTCAAAAATTCAATAAACGCTAGTCACCAACAGTGCAGTGGAACATTTTTCCCCACCGCATTTTCATGCCTTTCCCCACAATATATGCCAGCATAAAAAACATTTTAATGTCTGCTGTGCCAAAACATTTCCATGCTGGCTCCACCAATACATGCCAGTATTACCATATAAGAACATACTCATGTTTGCTTAGTGTGTAATGCCAGTAATGATACTATAAGAAAACATGGCCAAGCTGGTTCTGCCAATATATGCCACTGCCACAATAAGAAAACATGTCCAAACTGGCTTCTATGTAGACCAGTCTAGACATGTAAGTACTCTTTTCATGCTTGGTTTATCGTTGATGTGCAGTAAAAAATATCATGGCACAGTATGAAATAGCTAGGCTGGCTCCATCAAAAGGCCAGTTTTGCCATGTAATAATACTTATTAGGCTTGCTTTATCTTAGATATCCGGTTAAAAATGACATGCCACAGTAAGTAATGTCTAGACTGACTGCACCAAAATGCCATTCTAGCCAGGTAATAACACTCATCAAGTTGGCTTTACCCAGAAATACCAGTAAAACATGATACGTCACTTAGGAAAATGTCAATGATGTTCCAGTGCTCCCCAGGGTCCTCAGTGGCTCACACACACATGTAATAGAGATCATACCCATCTAGCCACCAGTCGAGCACCTATACACTGTCTCTCACATTCACTCATGCATGCATCCAAAACATTAACACTGAATTCTCTACACAGGCACCCACCAGATCATTCACACACAATCGCTTTCATACTCATTCATCCACAAGTCACTCACCCATATACCTTCTCTCACATTCACACACACTGCATTCTCGACACGGTCAGCTACCCAGAACATTCACACAAATGCATAATTACATTCATACCCATTTACACACCAGTCACTTACCCACAGATTTTATCTAACATTAACTCACACTTCAATCTCCACACAAGCATCCGCCCAGATCCTTCTCACACGCGCACACGCACTATCACAATCATACCCATTCACCCATGAACCACTCAACCATAATCCTTCTCACATTCACTCAAACTGCATTCACCACACTTGCACCCACCCAGAACATATACACACAGACACACACATAATCACATTCATACTCATTTCCCCAACAGTCACTCATCCATACACCTTCTCAAACATTCACTCACATTTCATTCTCCACACAAGCACCTAAAACATTCACAAACACACACACACACACACTGCAATCTCTATCACATGATAGGCACACTCACCACCTATATATACACACATGCACCATTCACAGGATTGTACGCATAACCATATATACATATATCCAAAGCATTACTTACTTTCATACACAATCTCATCAGACATGCATACGCTCAGTCACACACATTTTTTTAAAAGAAAATTCCTTACCTGCTTAAGGCTGCCTGCCTGCAGAGGTCAGGAGACCCAAAACAAGCAGCCAAGGTCAATTTAGGGACTCTCCTTTCACCTCTGACCCCAAAACCACCATCTTTGGAAAGTCTTTCCCCCTCCAAACCGGGCTTCAACTGGGCAGGGAGCAATCCAAGCTCACCCCAGCACCACCAGAAGCCCTCTTTCCATCTGCCTAAAGCTTCCTGCAGAGGTCAGGAGACCCAAAAGAAGCATCCAGGTTCGATCTAGGGACTGCCTCTGTGACCTCTGATGAAGTTTCTTCCGGGTTACTTTGGGTATATACGCACTGTCCTTTGGGTGTCCATTTGCCCAGGCATCCAGAGCAAAGGGAAGACAAAGCTAAGGGTTGCCACTAAATCCTTGTCTGTTTCATTTTGTGTTCCCCATGTTCCCCGTTAACCTCTGCTTGCCACATAAATGCCTTGCATACAGCACACAAACAACATTCAAATCTAACTCCAGCACTCCACTAGAAAAACGATGTCCACACACCTGCACCTGTGAGTACCCCATGCTCCCTAATTACTGTATTGTCTCGCCACACTGTGCTACTCACCCATAATGCATTCACTCCTGCTCCTCCTGCTGCTCCTCATACTCACCTCTCCGATCACGATACAAATTCATCCTTTACTATCTGTATTATAAAACTCATAACTCAAAAACCCCACTGCTTCATCTCTCTTCCACCTCCTCCCAGCAAACAAAGCTGACAAACTAACCATACCTACTCTAACACCTATCCACCTCTCTTCTCTTCCTCTGAAACTTACTCCTCCTTACCTCATCAACTGAACATTGCACTCTGTATTGCTCAGTCTGTATACTATAAGACTTACTTCATCACTGACAACTTTCAACTCCAGCTCTCCACACCTAGACCTTCTTACTATCACTGAAACCTGGATTTCTCCATCTGACATTGCTACTCTGGCAGCCCAACATGACTCCAAACTATCCTTCATTCACTCCACTTGACAGACTTGCAGAGGTGGAGGCATTGGACACCTACTCGCTTTTCACGACTCAATGCCTCACAAATCTTCAATGCCACATCCTCTACTACCTCTGTTGAATTCACCATCTCTGCTATTGCACTGCCTTTCCTTGTTCACATCATCTCCATCTATCGCCCGCCTGGTCCTGCTGGACCATTCTTTGATGATCTTGGGCAACTCCTTGACTCTTTGTCACTAAACATCACCTCATTCTCTTAGGTGACTTTAACCTTCCCTCTCAAACCACTTCTTTTTTTAGTGGCCAAGCTCTCCAACCTACCTACCCATACACGGTGTGACTCTTTTGATCTCTTATTCATCCCAACCTCTCCCTCAGACACTAATACTACTGTCACACCATCCATATCTGATTACTCGATTGTTTCCACCACCATCTCCTTTCGATGCTCTTCCCTTTCCTCACCACTTGCTTCAAGTATTAATAAAAGGAAACGTAAACCTCCTGCTATTCCCCCCTTTTTCTCTGATCTACTGTTCTCAATCTCCACCTTCACACCCGATACTACTGTATGATGCATTCTGTTTTCACTCCCCACTGCCTGTATTCACCCGTTAGTCTCAGAACATCAGACATTGGTCACTCCATTCATACACTCTCTCCACACAGAAATGCATTGGGGCAACTCTACCTCTCTGCCCTGAACTCTCTCAAGTCCGCATTGCCTCTCAATCCAACCATCCTCACTGGACACAGGGCACCGTACAGTCACTCATCCCTCCTCCTTAGTCTATGAATATCGACTCCAGTCTTACAGCTAACGACCTGGCTGAATAGTTTTTCTGCAAAAACTGTCAGAATTAGAGGCTCTCTCCTGACCTTCCGCATTCTACACTCTGCCTACTCTACTTTCCTCTTCTGCCTCTATCTACCACTTTAGATACACTAATACACACACTAAGCTTTGACACTCTCCTCCCTGATGGCTACAAGATCCTCTCCGCACCCAGGTCCACTCGGCCCAGAGGGGGTGTAGCCTTGATCTTTCCAGAGTGGATTCTCTATCATTCCCACTCAGATCTACTCCTCTTTCGAATGCCTCGTCTGCAGGCTCTTAATCTCTCCTAGCCACTCTCTTACTGTTGCCACTCTCTACCGGGGCCCTGGTCAGATCACCTCTTTTCTCGCTGAGTGGGCTGACCTCTCCTCCTCTCTTTTGGCCTCAACCACTCAACTCCTCCTTCTTGGTGACCTCAACATTCACCTTGATTCTCCCTGTCCCTCAACTTTGCTCTTTCGCAACCTCTGCGATTCCCTCTCCCTCTCTATCCTCCCCTCTGGCCTAACACACTCCGCAGGGCACACACTTGATGTCTTGATCTCCTCTAGCCCCCCCCCTCTCTATCCTTCTCTCCACTCCCCTGTCCTGGAGTGACCACTACCTCCTCTCCTCTTTTCTCTCTCTCTTCCCCCCAAGCCAAGCCTATCCCAATACTGCCACCTACCTTCCTGGATATCCGGCCCATGAAGCGTGTGTCAGTCGAGGCTTTTGCTGCCACCTACTCTCCCCCCCCCATATCCTCTGGCTGACTCACACCCTGACACAGCCCTGTCTTTTCTCTATTCTTCTATTTCCGATACTCTTGATGTTCTTGCCCCTGTCATGTGGATCTGCCTGAAGTCCAAAGCCAATTGCAATTCCTGGTACGACTCCGACCTAGCTACACTTAAACGTAAGTGTAGGGCGGCTGAGAGAAAATTGAGGGATTCCTGTTCATCCTCTGACAAACTGGCCTGTAGCCTACTCCAAAGGCAATACTGTCTCCCTGTCTGTACCAAGAAGAGAGTCCACATTCAAGCCTGTGTCTGTGCGGCATCTAACAGCTCAGCCGGACTCTTTAAAATCTGTAAGGAGCTGGCCAACTCTGCTGCAGTCTCTACCCCTCCCCTTGCCTCTCAGGCTCTTTGCAATGCCCTGGCCTCTCACTTTATCTCAAAAACCTTGGATATCTTGTCCACCCTCTCCTCCACTCCCTCTCCTCTCCCCTTTCCGTCTGTACTCACTGACCCTCCTCCAGCCATCCCCCCTCCCTCCTTCTCTTCCTTTCCTCTTTCCTCCCCTGATGAAGTCACTAGACGAGTCTGATCTATGAAAGCCTTGTCAAAACAGGTTCATCCCTGCTCCTCTAAAACTATCAAGGACCAAATTGATACCCTCGCTCTGGCCCTTGCCGATTTCTGCAACCACTCCTTTGCCTGAGGATCCTTCCCCTCCCCTCTTAAGCACTCCCTTGTGCATCCTCTCCTCAAGAAACCCACAGCTGATCCCTCTTGTCCGGCCAACTATCGTCTAATTGCCATAACCCCCTTCTTGGGCAAACTCCTTGAAAAGATTGTAATCTCTCAGCTAATCCTTCATTCTGACTCTGTTGGCTGTCTCCATGACCATCAGTCTGGCTTTAGATCCGGCAGAAGCAAAAAAACTGCTCTACTGAACATCCATGAAGATCTGTTTTCCAACCTTGACTCTAGCATTCCCTCTGTCCTCATCCTACTCGATCTCTCCTCTGCCTTCGACACGGTCAACCATACCATTCTGTTCAACCGTCTCTGTGATAACCTGGGAATCACTGATCAGGCTCTGGCCTAGCTCACCTCTTCCCTCTCTGATCGACCCTCCCAGGTCCAACTTGGGTCCTTCCTATCATCTATCTTCCTCTCCACCTGTGTTGTTCCCCAGGGGTCTAACCTCTCGCCGTGGCTTTTCAACCAATACCTAGTAACTCCCGCCCGCTATATTGCCATTTTGTGCTCAAACTTCTAGTGCTACGCGGATGACACTCAACTCATTTTCAGGCTGCCCTCGGCACCTCCTCCACCTCTCTCATCACTGATTGCCTAACTGCCATTCAAGAGTGGTGTGCCACCAACGATCTTTGTCTGAATGCCAGCAAGACTGGGATCCTCCTCATCGGCACACTGTCACCTTCCTTTCCCCTCACTCTCTAACCGGCCTCCCTTGGCCCTCCTCCTATCCCCACCTGCGAGGCCAAGAACCTTGGTGTCACCTTTGATTCCACACTCTCCTTCTCCGCCCACATTGCTGATGTATCAAAAAAGTCAAACTTCCTACTGCACCTCCTCAGAGGTACTCTTCCTTTCCTCTCATTACCCCAGAAGCTCACTGTCTCCCAAGCTCTGGTTCTCTCTAAATTGGACTATTGCAACAGCCTCTTTCTTAATCTGCCTACCTCTACTCCCCGCCCTTTGCAACTTATCCAGAAAAGGACTGCGAGACTTGTCCTTGGCCTCAAGCCCTGGGATCGTATCTCTCCAGCTCTGAAATCTCTGCATTGCCTCCCAGTGGATGCAAGGATTAAATTCAAAAGCCTCCACAAGGCTTTCTGGGGTCTGGGTCCAAAATACCTTCAGCTATCCCTCTGCAAATACCTCCTATCTCGAGCACTCCGCTCGTCTACCTCTAACTCCCTCAGGGTCAGTTGTTTCTCAAAGAAATAAGCTGGGTGTAGATCTCTGTCTTTGGCTGGGGCCTCCCTCTGGAACAGCCTCCCTGCCACTCTAAAACTTGAGGAGAACCATCTCCAGTTCCGGAAGCACCTCAAGACCTTCCTCTTTGCTTCTGCCTTCACCCCCCCTCTGCCCTGCTGATTCTACTCTCCCTCGGCACCATTCACCTGGCCACCCTCTTTCCTCCGGGCCCAGGTACCTGCTCCTCTTGCCACCCAAACACACTGCCTCCTGGCCACCCCTTGCACTGGGGTCTGTATCTGTAACCATACAGCCCCACCCCCTTTTTGGTCTTCCTGCACTTATCAGACCTACCCAGCCCGCTGCCTTAAACCCAGCACTTGCCACTTGCTGGCTGCACTCCCTCTGTTTGTTGCCTTTTTATTTATTAATTTTATTATTATTTATTTTTTTTCCTCCTTGCTTCGCACTCTCCTTTTGTTCCCCCTTCCATGCACTTCTCCTTCTCCCCCTCTACCATGCACTTACGCGTTCTCAATGTCACTTGGCCTAGTAAGATCGTTGTTTTTGTTTCTCCTCTGTTCCCCTTCGTTTGCCTTGTCGCACTCTGAAACACTTGTGTATTAGCGCGATAGAAATAAAATATCAAAATCAATATCAATACTGACAAAGTGATGTCCCTGCTTATGAAGAATAACCCCTCTTGTGCCCCATCAGACGGTCTTGCTCCTTAGCTAGTCAAGCATACTACTCCTTTACTGGCCTCTCTTCTGTCTGAATTAAACTCTGCCTTCGACTCTGCTTGCTTTCCCACTGTTTTCAAAACAGCCATGGTTATCCCTCTCCTGAAAAGGTAAGGGGCTGACCCGAACCTACTTGCTGAATTTCATCCCATGTGTCTCCTTCCGAACTACTCTAAAGTGCTTGAAAGGGTTGTGTACAACTCTTTTACCAATTTCTTAGACCTCCACAACCTCCGAGACCTCATACAAGCAGGTTTCCACTCCTGTCACTCCACAGAAACTGCTGGCATAAATGTGTCCAACTTCATCACCTCTGCTAAGCACTCCAACTTATCCTCTATCCTAATTCTCCTTCACCTGTCTGCTACCTTTGACACTATCGATCACTGCGCTCCTCTTAATACTCTCTTCTTGGGATTCACAATTGAGTTCTTGCCTGGATTGAATCTTACCATGCACTTTGCCAATTCTCTGCCTCCTGCAGTAATAACACCTCTAATAACTCACTCCTCTAACTGTTGATATTCCACAAAACTCTGTCTTGGTTCCTCTCCTCTTTACACTCTACACCTCTGCTCTTGGGGCACTAATCACCTCTGTTGTGTTCTCGTAGCAACTCTTCTTGCATGACACCAAAATGTTCTTCTCTTTTTCTGAACTCTCCTCTGATCTCTCTATCAAAATGTACAACTGTCTCTCTGCCATTAAATATTGATGGCTTCACACTCTCTGATCTTTTATCTCTACCAAAACAGAGGTGTTCCTCTTCCCTGCCAAAAGCTCTCTCTCTCTCTCATCTCTTCCTCTACCTATCCAGTTCTGACCTGGCACTCTCTCCTACTCTTCTTCAGCTAGAAACATAAGCATCACCAATGATCCTTCTCACACCTTCTCTACTTTCATCTACAAAACTGGAACAGCAGCTCGCCTCAATCTTCTAAATATTAGGAACATCAGGTACCTCCTACCTTTCAACACTGCAAAGCGTCTCTTAACCACTCTTGTCTTCACTAAACTGGACAACTGTGCCAGCGGCCTCTTTGGTCTCCCCAACTATGCTTTCGGTCCTGTCAACAAGATCATTAACTTCGCTATCAGGACTCTCTTTGAACTCCCTCACTTCATACCTACTTGTACCGTCACGAGGCTGGATGGCTGACGATGGAAAACCGGGCCAGATTTAAGTTTCTTCTCCTGGTTCACAAACCCATCCATTGTAAGGCACCACTGTATCTATCCTCCTCTATCCAACTCTTCAAGCCTTCTCGTAATCTCAGCTCTGCCTCCTCGACTACACATGTGGCTCCTCGCCCTCCCTGTGCTTCCTCTCGCTTCTGATCGTTCTCTCTTCTTGCTTCACTTACATTGAATTCTCTTCCCCCGGACATCCGAGAAACAGTCCACATGGATTTGTTCAAAACCAAACTAAAAGTCTAACTCCTCGCCTCTGAGTTACCCTCTTAACCTACCTCTGATCTGCCTCTAACATTATTCTCTCACCTCTAACCTGCCTCTGTCTTTCACTTTGTCGGCCTTCACTCTAACATTTCACCCAACATGGTCACATCTCAAGCACAGCTGGCCATACCGCCGACCTGCACTTAAAAATGTCCAATGTTCATTGTCCTTAATCTATGTATGTCTACTTATGTATTGTCCCCGGATACTGTTTCATTTACTCCCTTCCAGAACCTGGTTAGAATGTCCTTCAAACTCACCCCACTGTAAGAAGCTCACTGCTTCCCATCAAATCTGATTTCATATCTATTGTATGTTCTTTTGTGATCCTCCTGCACATGTCAGACTGAAAGCAGGAAGCAGGCTTCCTGCTTTTTGTCTGATGTGTGCAGCAGTGCCAGAGTGCCTCCTTCCAATGCTGTCAGGTGCAATCTCCCTGTTTCAGCCCTCACCCTGACGTATAGTCAGGGTGAGGGCTGTTCCAGTGCCTCTGTCAGATCTGAGGTGTTGTGGCCCCCACCACGCCAGTATCTGTATGTATTTACGTATGTACGTATAAGGATCCCTGGTGTGTGAACCTAGATTACAAGCAAAGCAAAGCTGCACAATATGGGAAGTCAAGTATATTTTGGGGAAACATAGCCAGGTGTTCAGGTCTCAGAGAGGTGTATTCTGAAGAGTAGGGTTTTCAGATCCCTCCTGACATGAAAGATAGATGGAATGTCTAATTCAGATTAGTAGGTTACTCCATGTACTGGGTGCCTAGCATGCGAAGGTCCTTTGCCAGTTTTATTTTCCTTTTCCTTTTGTGAAATGTTTGCATTAGCCTTCTGATAGTTTGAGTTTCTCGGCCAGGTAGCATGGGCTGCAGAACATAATTGCTTTGTAGATGGACAGGTTGTTTGGAAAGTGAAGTGTGTTTGACGTGGGAGCGAGAGTGTCTCTCTCAAGATTGGGGTTATGTAGTGAACTAATGTGTGGCTGTGAAGAGTCATGCTATTGTGTTATGAAATGCTTTCAGAGGATCAAGGAAGTACTGTCCTTAACATCCCATGCATATTCTCTCTCCCAGGAAAATGTAACTAAGCTAGACTCTGGGGACACTGCAGTAAACAAATATGTCCATGTTACGTGTCCTAATATTCATTAAATGGGGGTGCCCAGGCCAACAGTCCTAATAACCCCACGGAAAAATATAATTATTAAAAGCACTATTTACTAAGAACTAAGAAGGTATCCTATGGCTGAATCTCTGAATGACCTCTCATTGTTCATAGGCTATCAGATTCAATCATTAATTAATCAGTCAACTGAGTTTTATGCTGTGTTATGGTCAGATCTGATTGTGTTCTTGATTTATTTCCGAAAAATATATTACAACCCGCTTTCAAAGTCCAAAAATTACGTTTTAAGTGAAAAAAATACAAAAACGCACAGGGTTTAAATCCACTAAAATGTGAGGACAGTATGTGGAATGATGCACAAAAAAAGCAAACACTTTTGAAGTTTTTTTCACACACAGAAGATGTATGTGTATTTATTATATTCACAAAGTCAAACACGTGTGACTGCATTTCAATGCCACTCCTAGTGCATCAATACAATGCCTTTTTATTTAACTGTGGGTACAACCACTTGCATGTGTTTTACAAATAAGCACAACGTGTACAGACAACAAACAGTGCCAACACACTGTTGATCAGCCTTCCAGGGCACATTTCTATGCTCTTCATCAGGGCCAGCAGGACTTCGACCACCCAGTGGACATAGGGACACAGTGTAAGACAAGGGTGTGGGAGCCCTGGCTTCTTTGATGTTTGTAAATTATAAAATGATGTGGGTAATCCATCTTAAAAAGAATGGTCTGCTAATCAGACCCACCTCTCATAAAATTCAATGCCGTATGCATGGTGCACACATGTGCCCTGCTGCATCTGTGTCCTGGCAGAGCTGTAGCAGCTGATCTTCAGCGGCATAAAGCAGGTTCAAAGGTCACATTTGCCCTTTTGACTGCTGCTGGAGCACAAGGCTCCTGCAGGCTGAAGCTGCATTAAAGTAAACACCTGTAATTTAAACATTCCTAATCAGGGATCTATCAGGCTGATGGCAGATAGCTAGAAGCCATATTGAATTGTGTGTGGTGACTGATAGAAACATAATGATTAAATCCACATCCAACTGGATTCACACCAGTGTGAACCCTGTGTTTTCATACCAGCTGTGAAAGGCTATGTGGATTCCAGGCAGCCTGACTGTCTTAACTTTCTGCATACCAGTAGATGAGACAAAATGCAGCATGCCTGCCTCTGTTGACTCTCTGAGGGGATGGATAACTTCTCCAGGCAGGCCAGGTAGTATCCTGGTACCCCTTGGTGTGCCACCAACAGATGGCACACCAGAGAATCTTTGAAGCTACAGACTTGAGAGAATGGCAGAATCAAAGAGCACAACGGGGTTTGTGGAAGGTTTCCTCCACCTTACTCCACCTTACTCTTTTGTACACTTTTCTTTCCTTCCTGTCCACCCTACTTCAAACATTCTTCTTGTAGTTTCTGTATTAGCAATCTCATAACATTCAACTTGTCGTTGGCGTGGGTCCTGGAATGCCGCAGGGCAGGGCCCAAGTCGAGGGTACACGCAGGGGGACAGAGTCCACACACTTTATTTAGAGGGGGGACTCAGTCCCCCCTAGCTAAAAGAGAAACAGTGGATGTCCTTTTTGAATTAAAGCCAACCTCGGGGATCAAACCGCAGTCATCAGGTTTGTAGGCCAGACACTTCACCAATGCTCTATATAACCTGATTAAAAATAACAAAAACTAAAGCTGAAATCTCCCATTTCAGTACTGCAAGTCCCAGAGAAAACATTTGTATTTGTTCTTGGAGCTTAAAACATGCACACCTTTTAACGTTTTCAAAAACACTATTAGATGAAAATATCCTGTCTTGGTTTGTGTTTGAGTTGACTTTATGCCATGCAAATGCCATTCGTCCTGTTCAATTTGGGTGGTTATGCAAAGCCAGTTTAATTAAATGTGCATATTTCTCCTTGATATGCACATTTCTGGCCATGTCACATCCCATTGCATTTGTTGATGAGTCCCCCCACTTTAATTTTTAGGACTTGACCCCTGCCCCAGGGTCCCCACTTGGTTTGGGTTGACTCACTGGTTCTCTCCAACATCTCCGGTCCTCTACATGCTTCCGCGGTGTGGCTTTGCTGCTTGCTTCTCATTCTGGATTGTGCAGTCGTCCTTCTGGCTTCCTTTGCAGCTCTGCTGTCACATGCCTGCTTCCTTTCAGGTCACGGTATGGAGAACCCTGCTTCTTCGAACCTGCCGAGCGCCCAGGAACTATCTTGTGGCTCCCAGCATCTCCACAGCACATCCTGCTCACTCACTGTATTTATCCTTCTTTCTATGCGGACACCTCTGCTCCACCACACCGGTACTTGCCTCCCATGCTCGCAGGCCTCTGCATAGGAACCGACGTCTTCTCCTGCACTACCACACTCAGTAGTGCGGTAGCCATCTTTAAATGCCTGGCACACATTTTATTCTGTAGAACAACTAGTTTGCTCATTGAGCTTCAGGCTCTTCTTACCTCATACAACTCTTTCATCCTCCTTGTCCCAGTACTTCAGTGATTATGGGAGTTGGTGTCCATGGGTGTCATTGGACATATAGCGTCCAGATCGGTTTTCTCTGCGGTTTTACATGCGAGAACATTTTCACATAAAGGCATATCAGAAGCAAAAAGGGTTTGTTGGAGATTTTTGTGCTTAGGTCATAGATGAGCAGTTGAGCTAAAGAATATTGGGAAGAGGTTTCTTTATTTCCTCTACAAGTGTAAACAAACAGCTGACAATAGGCCATTAAGTAGTGGTCGAAGTGCAGGAAAAGAAGTAGTGGCTCCACACAAACCCCATCGCCTCCCATGAACAATCCAAACCCCCAAAAACACACAACTGCTGTTTAAGTGCAGTGAACT
Source organism: Ambystoma mexicanum (assembly GCF_040938575.1). NCBI lineage: Eukaryota > Metazoa > Chordata > Amphibia > Caudata > Ambystomatidae > Ambystoma > Ambystoma mexicanum. The sequence goes on along the minus strand of NC_090929.1, from coordinate 304,811,024 downwards.
GAAGAGCAAGTTTCAACTTCTTCCTACACTTTTATTTGAAAACGAAACCATTCTAGAATGATTTCTTTTTAAAAATAAAAGTATAGGATCAGTAACACATTAAAAAATAAAATAAAGGAGCACCGCTCCCATCCGCCCCAAGCCCACTTTGACCACTGTTATTAAGGTCTTGGCATTAGGGGGTCTTCCTCATGGGGAAGGGGGGATACCGTGTCTCATCCAATGAAGACCTGACATCTCCCTGGTAGTTGTCTCCTGCCATGTGATCCTCCCTCATATAGTTGCCCCCAGGGACAAGATCAGGTAGCGGCTTCCATCCCCTGGCCACATGGGAGGAGGTCACTCCCGGGTATTCCGCGATGACTTCATTGGATTCATCAATCTCACATCACATGGGGGTATGATGCCTTCCTACATCGTGGGAAACATATATAATGAACAAACAAAAGAGCTGGTAAGACTCTTGCTCATGATCTCCACCAAAGGAAATGCAGTAGCAATTCTCTGACATCCCAAACTCATGCATAGGAAGACGCCTAACTGTCTGCCAGAGGTGGGGGGGGCTCAATTCTGTCTCAACCCGGGCCGCACTGTAAACAGAATAACCACTGCAGCCCTTGCAGACAGGTAGGTGTCTTACTAGCCATGAGATTGGGATGTCTTACAGGTCCTCCACGATATTTAGAATGTTTCTGTATGACCAAGGTTCCATTCAATGCTTGGAATACAAACCTAGAGGAGAGGATGACATCACTCAATCCCAGGTAAGTCAATTTTGTACAATTCTGTGCAAAACATTTTCTCTATACTTTAGAATACTTTCATGATCAGTGGCACTATACCATACCATGTCTCCCTGTGTTTCCATCTGTTTTAGTTAGTGCTTTTACAATACTGAGAGACAAAGTGCTTTAAAGAAGAGAGAGAGTTCCTACAACCCATAGAGGTAATATTTCAGTCCGCTGTCAAGGTGTAGTGATAGTATGTCTTTTATGAATCAACAACTATTATGGTGGTTTTATTTCTTCCAGCATAGCAAGATATAGTCTGATCATTTTCAAGTCGGGAAGTCAGCATATAGCAACATGAATGGTTGCAGGTGGTCCATTGAAGTTAATTCAGCAACACCACCCAGGTATATTAGGAGTAATTATAGCTGTTAACTCTTGGGGGAAGGATGAAATGTGACATCTAGTAAGAAGACGAGCATTGTGTATTAACAATGTGTGTCTTTATCCCATTAGGGATCCTCGGGAAGTCCAGGGAGATAGAGGGTTGAAAATAACTGCCAGCCATTGCAGGATGCATACAAGTGGATTCATTGTGCCCCTGATGAATGTCTGGCAGATTTAAGCTCAAGTGGACTGAAACTTGTATGAGTTGGGCTAGCATCACAGCATGTCAAAGGGTGTTGAGTACATCCACGCTAGTGTTAACCATTTCATTGTGATACTGGAAATGATGTTCATTGTGTAACTATGTATACAATTTGATGTTTGATTGATTTTTGTATCAGATTTCTGGGTTGTATGCATGCATTTTAGTGTTTTATGCTATTAACATTATGTGTCTATTAATATGTTTGCTAATATGTGTAATAAAATTGAGAAGTAGTTTTTACTTTTATATAAAGATTTGGTGTTGAGCGGTCAGTCTATTATTTGTTTGAGACCAACTCTAGGAATCGAGAAAAAAGAATAATTGACACCCACGATAATACCTCCCTATTGTTTGTTCAATTTGTTGGATTCATCACACCACGTAACCACAAAAGAAGAAGGAGGAATAACTCTTGGCCGTGCCTGTTTTACCTTTATGACTGGGATCACTGTTTGTTTGCAAAAGTGTGAGGGCTGAGTAATAGGTTTTGCCACTACTGATCCTTGTTCTCCTGCAGAGCATTGGTCATTTTGTCCCCATAGTTGGGGGCGTTTAGTACCTCATTTGTGACATATATTCATGAAACACAGGAAAGAGCTTTACCGCAAGAAACACGTTTGTGATCTTCACTTTTCACTTAATGGAAGTTTGAACCACAATTCACTAAACGTTTTCAGAAAATCTCTGCTCCCACCATCACACAGCATCTACACATAAATACATACGGGCCATTGTAAGTTTGTCGGGCCAGAAACAACGGTACCGGTACGCTTGCCGGTACCATTGTTTCTGGACCGGCAAACCAAGAGTTCTGCGAGTAGTTGCCGAAATGCACCCACTTGCAGAACTTGACGGATGCACCGGCACCATTCATGAATGATGCCGGTGCATCCGTCCTCCCCATTCCAATTGAGTCCAATCGGACTCAGATGGGAATGGGGAGTTATATTTTCCTGTGCCCGGCAATGAGGAAATACCAGGAGAGTCATAATCAGACCCAATGGGATATAGAGTGGCTACTCTTGTGCTGAAAATAGAATTGCTCCTTTTAAAAAAATAAAGGAATGATTAAAATGACCTCAGGAGCCAATTCAGGATTTATGCACAGTGTCACCCTTTACTGCCTGTACTCTCCAAACATACCTGTTCAGATTGACCACATTTCTCTGAGAGGGAAACACACATAGAAGGTTTGGTTGAATTCATGATCACAAACATAATATGACAGGTATGGGGGTGAATGGAAGGTACTACAACCTCCTCCCCCTCCACTAACCACTCGTGCATGCTCTGTTGTGCTCTTCTCTGCATGCCATGTACAGTTTAATGCCGGTCTAAACTGAATCTGATTTCCATGTACATGAAGACTCACTGCAGGAAAATGCTGATGACTAGAATGTGCAGCTGTACTCATCCATGGTACTCAACGGCCACCATATTGAAAGGGAAAATCACAGACGTTGATGACATAAGGTGTGGAAGACAGTCTTAGTAGGTATCTCTAGTGATTAAAACACTTTTGGCCAAAAAATAAAATTGAAATCAACAGATTATCTGCCTCATGATTGTCAATATATGTGACTTGACAAGAACAATATGATGCCTACGTGTTTTACTGCCGTAGGATGTTTTGGTCAGTGTGTTTCCTAAATAGTATTGCTTATTACCATCACTTGCAATATATAGGATCAGGAACAGTGGTCTCGTCTTATTGCTTACTATAGCCAAAATCGAATTACTGTCTCTTGTATTTAGCCAACAGTGGAACACACCTCGCTTGTAGTGTCACTCAGTCAGACCACAAAAATCTCAAGGATGTACCAGTACCAAAATGTAATTTTGGCCTCAAAAGTCTCATTGATCTCACAGATAAAACGTTTTTGAAGGTTTTCGATATAGAGGTTAGACAGAACTGGGGCAAAAAGGCACTCACGCTGATACCCTTTTAATATATGTATATTTAAAAAGTTGTTATTTAAGTAGAAAAATGTTTCTGCAAGGTCTATTCATGTTCATTCCACTATAACGGATATCAGAATGTTGTGGCAACCTGGGTGTGTTTCTAAATATTACTCCATTGCTATTAGTAAAGTTTCCTCTTGCAGAATGTTTGTGTAAAGGGCCTCGACACCAAATAAACCAAGAAACCAATTTCAGAGATATGGAGATCCTTCCAAGATGAATCTTATTGGTAGAATCATTGATAAATGAAGACATTTATGTAACGAATGGATTAAAAACATTTGACATATATTACTTGTCATTGGTATATGAAATCATGGCTGATGCGCTGAACACTTTGGAGTGATATCAGATCCTTTATCTTAGCGAACAACCCCCAGCTTTTTCTTTTCTTTTTTGCTGATCGCTGATGGTCCAAAGGACAGACTATCTGCACCCCCCCACTCTCTGCAAGGTGAGGCACTAGAGGCGAGCCACACAGCTCCTGAACAAGGTTTTGGCCTGGGGCTTTCATGGGCTTCATGAGCACTGCATTGGTGGTGTAGATGTTTGAACACCCAACTTAGAAAAGGGGCAGCCTGGGACCTGAGTTCAAACCTTTCCTTTGATGACGTTTCTTTAATGGCCTAAAATAGCCTGCAATGGCCACAGTTTAAACACAATAAAAATGATGGTAATAATAATAATAATAATAATAATAATAATCCCATCAATTGTACAAAGAATAGTTTTGTGTCACTGAGGAGCAGACGAGGGGAAGGCATCAACAACACAGTCTCTCATCAATTTCCCTTTACAAACAGTAGCACACTTTTTAATAACAACAATTGAAAACACACTGCTTTATTAAAATGCGTGCTGCTGTTTGTTCCATCGTTTGATTTAGTTAGCACTACACATCTGTTGTGAATGCTCACAGATCATCGAGCAAAGCGATCGGCACAAAAAGCAGCGCAACCATGCCTGATGAGTGAGCCAGCAACACAGGGAAGGGTCTCTCGCTCCACGATTCCCCAGATCAACTGATACTGGAGAAGTTTACAAAATAGAATGTCAGAGCATCAGAACATTCTAGAACAAAGGTAATCAAACAACATCACAGGGGGAGGGAGGTGGAGAGAAAGTATGCCACACTTTTATTCTCTCCAAGAGGGATATAGAGAGGACAACCCGTAGCATTGCCCGGGAAGGCTCACTTCTCTGTGAGAGGGTAGAGTGCTAAATAACCTCACAGGCCTGAAGCTGACTCTTCTATAGGTTTCACCCTCTCTAGCTTGGACTTTCCTTAATCTTGTTGTGGACCTTCCCCATCCTGATGCGTTTCTCTACTTGTGTGAGAGAGGTCCTGGCCCTCGTCTAAGCATGTAATGGAACCAGCCTGTCGCTGTTCCTCACCCTACCAACAGTTGCCAAAATGGAGGTTCCTCTCAGCTTGAGCACCCGTAGAGGCTCAGAGAATTTCTTGAATTGGCCTGTACTCGGGTAAAGAAGCAGCTTAACCTTAGCCTAGTCCCTTTCCCCCAAGAACCTCTAAAGTTTAAGAATGCAGGAGTCATACCACTCTTTATTGTCAACTTGCTTGATTTGTACCCTATCCTTCTCCGCTGCACTATCAATGACTTTTCCTTTTCTCCTTGGGCACCAACGACTGCGGCCAGAGGTTTGAGCCTATTAGGAGCTTTCTACTCCTCATGACCTTGCAGGGGATGGCCCCAATGCTGGAATGGTGAGTGGATCAGTAGCACCGCAGCATCTCCCCAGGTCTGCCAGCCCGGATTTTGGCCTTCTGTGTCTCCTTGTGTACCTGAAACTTTTAAATTGACCATTTCTCCTAGGGTGCTATACATTTGTCCAAATGTATAAAATGTCACACCCCACTAGGAATGCCTCCATTTCCCTTCAACAGATCTGAAACTAATGCTTGAGGACACCCTTTCCTTTCTGAACACTGTCTGCAAGAAGGTGACCGCCTTTCCTATAGTGGCCACTTGCTATGGTATCCGTAGAAATGGCCGAAATAAAAATAAACAAGCCAGAAATTACTGAGTTTTTTTGTTCGAATTTGGTAGGGATTTTTATATATTTTAACTACATAATAAGTGCGGGTGAGTTAAGGGTATCAGTTTTGGTAAGGGGGTCAGCGGGCACACGGGAGGGCACCCCCCGCTTTAGTAAACAAGTGCAAAAACAAATTTTTGTTTTTCAAACAATAAAATTCAGTCATTTCTCCATTCGTTTTTTAAAATTTGGTTATTTCACAGACATCCGCTTGCTATAATAGTCCATGAGTACAATGGCAAATGCTTTCCATTAGGCAGACATTCTAAGTGGCCACCCAAGTCAATGCCAACCGTATCCCAGGCCACCTCTGGTAGTTACACAGGGAGCATGGGCAGGTTCCATACCCTCAACCCCATATCAATGCCGCCACACACAGAGCATTCCCTCACAATCCTGCCTAAATCCATGTCCATGACACGCCACCAGTCGGCACCGAGCAAGAGCTGCTTTGCAGCGTTTGTTCCAAAGTGCCATGAGTCAGTGCTTTGCAATAATTCCCATCTCATACCCAGCAGTGCAGTCACGTTGTCCCCACTAAGCAGGAGCCCACCTTCAAGGAAAAGCTATTATTGTATCTGTTGGAATGGGAGAAGCCCCCTGTCTAAAACTTCAGCAAGGGCCACACCTTTGCCACGTACTTGGGAATCTGGGCTAACTTGGCATCTGCTTTAAAAGCAGTCTTCCATTTCTCCCTGGAAGACTGATCACCCGTTGGTGGGAATCCTCAGTAGTAAGGATATTATGATTAACGTGGTCCCCTCCTCTTCCTCTATGGAAACTAAGGAAAGGCAATCCATCAGACCATTCTCCCTCCCAGGTGCATGTGCTACAATGAAGGTGTACTCTTGCAGTCTAGAGGTAACTGTGACTAGTGTGGGTGAAATCTTATCTTTGCTTGGTTTTGAAAGGAGGCCTACTAGAGGTTTGCGATTGTTTTGAGGGGAAAGCATGCCCCCTCCATACATTCTGTCTAAATGTCTCCACCGCCCAGACACACACCAGGCTTTCCTTCTCTATGACAGAGCAGGTGCTCTCTGTTGGCTGGAGGACTCAAGAAGCCTACGCTATGTCCACCGCCACCCCACTCCTCGCCTGAGTCAGAAACACTACCAGCCCATAGCCATTTCCATTGACTATCAAGAGGGAAAAGCTTAGAGTATGAAATGAGTGCAATGGTGTGGCAGATAATTTCTGCCTTTTTACGTCATTGAAGGCCATTACTGTGTTTCTTCCCACTTGCCTGTACCCTTTCATGAGTACAAAGCCTCATGTGAGAAGTAAATGAGTTCATATACTTTTCTGCAGAGACCCACAGTGCATCATAATTCATGTAGGTCTTTGTGGGAGAGGTGGAAGGAGTAGGAACTAATAGCAAGCAGGAGGTTATCCTTAGGCTTGATGCCATGGGTACCTATAGCATGCCCAAGGTAGTTCATGCCCTTCTGGAAGGTCTTGCATTATTCTTTGTTGAGGTTCATCCCACTCTCTTGTAGCAGGTTGGGGGCTCAGTGCATAACTTCCTTGTGTTCCCTGTCTTTCTTGGGGGAAGAGGTGCAGACTAAGATGTCATCCTGGAAGCACCTACTCCCTTCAATCCACCCAGTAGCTTTTGCATAACTCTTTGGAAAACAGAGACTGACAAGTCCAGCTGGAAGGGCAGGCTGAAGAAGCAAAACATGCCTACTGGTGAGATGAAGGTGGTGTACACCCTGGAGGCTAAGAAGTTCTATGTTGAGGAGCGAGTCTGCATCTATGACGATGTTTCAAGCGTAACTTTTGTAAATCCACACACATGTCAAGGTTGTCCCTTTTTTCTGTACCAGCACAATGGGAGAACCCATTCTGAGATCTAAACTGCCACATGTTGCCTTGTGGTCCAGTAATTGCTTAAGCTTGGCTCTTTTCAGGATGGGTATGGGGGATGGGTATGGGTTAGCCCTTGTGAAGAACTGGTATTTCCCCCTCTCTTCAGTTTGATCTGATGCTGGAAGTTCCTTAGGCAGCCTCGTTCCTCTGTACATACATCTACAAACGTATCCATGGCCTTATTTAGTAGGTTCTTCTGCTATTTGCAAAATGTTGTCCATCCTCGTCGGATCAAGTTTGATATGTAGTGCCATCTGGTAATGACAGCTTTGGAGGGGAGCGCCATTCCTTGCCACATAGACCTTTCCCCCATGCTGGTTGGTCCCTGAAAACGGGGATGGCACTGGTACCCGTGTAATCCCACGTTGCACCTTGAAGCGTATCCTGTGTCAATAGCTTCAGGCTTAAGAGTTTCTACAAGAGACCTAAATCTGTGGACATACAGCTCTTTTGAGATGATTTATTGCAATGCTGAGTCGAAGAGGATTCATAAAGCTACCACTGCAATGAGGACTTCATCTTCTGTGACGGGTGCCTTCTTGGGGCCTTTTGTACCTACTCCTAAGCAATACATGGTCATCACCATTGTGCCATCGTTTGACGGGTCCACATCATCTTACTTTTGGATGATAGCAACTTTTGATTTGATTACTTTTGGCTTCTTCGGGTCCCATTTGGATCTGCAGGCTTTCCTTCAGAAGTTAGGGGCAGCGATGGTGCAGATTTTATTCTCAGCTAGTAAGTGGACCTTGGTACATGTGGCTCTTGAGCTCACCTTCTCAACTTCTCTTTCATGCTGTGTTTTGCTGTATGGACATTGTCTTTCAGTCAGACCATGAGCTGGCCCCTCATCACATCATTGTATAATGGGCAGAATTCACAGATCACAGTGGTTACTTTTTTATTTATTTATTTTTGCAATTTATAGAGCGCACCCAACCCGGTGGGCATCTGGGCGCTAAATATACTGTTCCATACTCTCACCTTCTTGTTGGTATTGTGTATAAAACTTGGATATTCTCTCACCATGTTGATCTTCAGAGCACAGGATTTCTCCATGCATAGCATTGCTTTATCAAAGGCATTGCTTATCTTCATTTGACATTCAACCACTTCTCTCTTTCACACAACCCACACCTACAACACACTTCCAAAGGGCTAGTGAATCGGCCCATCAAAACATGCAAACCGCACACCATTCTCTAACCAAGCTACAAACCCAATAACCTGTGCCAACACCACAAACAACTCAACCACTGGACAAAGCCCTTCCAGGCACAACAAGGCCAGTGCACAAAACAAACCACACTCAGAAACCTCACATGCATAGAATGCTGTTCCTCCTAATTCTACACACATCAACAGATGAGCACACTATCTATCCTATCAGTCTCTTCCTCACTAACCAAGCCAATCCCACTTTTCCTTACAGAGCCACGTGAGCACCTTGGAGACCATTAAAACTTCTAGAGGGGACAGAAGATGCTCGGTGTATGGTCCTAGACTTTGGAATAGTCTACCTATGGAAATGTGGAAATTAGACTCTCTGCTTAACTTTCGGAAGGCCCTAAAGACCTTTTTGTTCAAATAAAACGGGGTCATTGGGTCATAACTAGAGTTCCATCCTGTTTTTGAATATACTTGTGAATACATTCTGTGCTGGCTTTCTCAAGCAAGAAATGCCATCTGCGTCAATATACGCTTAGGTCCGTTCTGAGCGCGCTATAAATTCCTCAAATCAAATCAAAACAGCAGCAGTGCATGGTATACATCAGCATAACATAACATAAGGTTTGGGGCCACCAGGATGGAGGAAAGATTCCGAACATGGTTCGTCCTTTGGAGCCCCCGATATGCAGGAGCATTGATGTATGGAGTCATCGGTGAAATGTGTGGCTCCTGCAGCATACAAGTAGGTAACAAACTCCTACTTCCATTGTTTCCAGAGGATTGGAGGCACTACTGGCATTTGTAAACATTTGGATGGGGCTCAGTGTGTTACATGGTAAGATGCAGCTTTCGCTTTGGACTCATTTTGTTGTACGTGACGGCACACTGACAGTTCCCTGCTCACTTAGCAGCGCAGCATCTGGTTGCCGATGCCATGGTACAGCGGGCGACCCGAGCAACAGCATCCCTATTGGACAGAGAGATAACCAATCCCACACATTGACAGAAAGGATCCTAGAACCATATTTACCATTCTTGCAGAGGACATCTTCCAGATTCTTCTTCTCTGTAAGAAAACAAATAGACACGTTAATTGCATAAATTGAAAACATATGTGCTACTTTGAAATGAGAGTGTTCATGAATTAAGTGACAGGGCAAAGAGAATTGACCCAAAGCAAGTTTGTGAGATATGATTTGGCAGAAGGTGACGACAGATGTGCCGTGCCCAGATACAAAGGCCTGCGCCCTGCATGGAAGCCACAGAAGGGTCGTCTCTAGTGCATGGAATAACTCTTATGTTATGTTACATAGCATTTGTATATTGCGAAACTGCCATTAGTAGGTACGGTTTGGGAGTTCATACCTGTACAGTTCTGTGTTTCGCTTGGACTCTAGTCTGGCAGTACACTGAATTGCTGCGTTGGCAGAGATGCAAAACTATTAAGGTTAACAGGCTCCGACTGGCCTATTGGGCAATAGGGCAATGCCTTAAGAGCAGGTCCAACATGCTAGTGCTGGCCAGATTTCTGGGTGAAAGTGGGATCGTTTTTTTGGAAAAAGCGCGTCAGTTTGATGTTACTTGCTGTGCAGCTGGTAGGGCTAACCAGTTATTGAACACCCCACGGGTACTACACAGTTTGTGAGAAAAGGAATGAAGTGCACTTTCCATTGATGCCCATGCCAATTGTATGCCCCAGTCCGACCCTAAACATTAACTTTGCAACATGTAATTATATATTGTGGGTGGTGTTTGGCTGATTAATTCAATAGTCCTGGGTGTGTGAGGAGTTAGTAGTTACATGGGCGCTAGGACCATCATTCAAGATTCACATCTCACTATGAAACAAACAGAGCTTAGTATACAATGGGTGCATTTTAACCTGTACTGTGTGCATTTCGATGCATAAAGTAAGTATTCAGTTATGGTATGGTATTATAAGTCATTTATATCATGCCTGCTCACAAGTATTTCTAGGCGCAACAAGACAAGGAAGGGTAGACAGAGGGAGGACAAAACAAACGATCTTACTAGTCCTTGTGTCATTCAGATCGTGCAAGTGCAAGGGGGAGGGAAGAGGAGAAGTGCCGGGGGCAGAGAGGTGTCAGACTGCAGTAGCAAACCCCAGTAAGTGCTGCCAGGGTGGTGGCTCAAGTAAGTGCAGGGAGACAGGAGACTGAAGGGTTGCAAATACAGTCCCTAAGCGGGTGGGAGGCCCAGAGGCAGTGCAAGGGGCTACAGGTGGTGCAGGAGCCTAGTGCCCGTGAGGTTCAGTGAATTGGCAGGTAACCAGTTGGCGCAGCAGACAGGAGCATCAGCTGGGGGAGAGAGAGAGAAAGCGGAAGCGAAGAGGAAGGTCTTGAGTTGCTATCTGGAACCTTTGGTGGTCCTGCTCAAGTTTGAGAGAGGCAGGGAGGCTGTTCCAGATGGAGGCCCCAGCTGAGGACAGAGATATACCCCCACTCTCTGCCTGGAGAAGCGTCTGACCCTCAGAGAGTTGGAGGTGGATGAGCGGAGGGCTCGAGAAGGACGATGCTTAGGAAGAGAGAGTTGGTTGTAGTGTGGTCCCCGGCCCCAGAAAGCCTTGTGGATGATGCAGAGGGTCTTGAACTTGATCCTTGCATCCACCGGGAGCCAGTGGACAGATTTCAGGGCTGGAGAGATACAATCCCTGAGCTTGAGGCCAAGGACAAGTCTTACAGTCCTGTTCCGGATTAGTTGCAAAGGGCGAAGAGTAGAGGCAGGCAGATTTAGAAAGAGGATGTTGCAGTAGTCCAGCCTAGGGAGAACCAGGGCTCTGGAGACAGTGAGCTTCTGGGGGAAAGTGAGAAAAGGAAGAATACCTCTGAGGAGGTGCAGCTGCTAGTGTGACCTCTTAGAGATGTGAGGAGAGAAGGAGAGGGTGGAGTCGAAGATGACCCCAAGGTTTGTCTCCTCACAGAAAGGTAAGGGTAGAGGGCCCAGGGTGGGTGGCCAGAGTGAAAGAGGGAAAGCAGCAGCAGGGGTCCCAATGAGAAAGATCTCAGTCTTACTGCCATAAAGGCAGAGATTGTTGGAGGCACACCAATCCTGAATCGCGGATAGACAGTCAAGAATGAGTGAGAGAGGAGAAGAGGCTGAGCAGAGCCTGAAGGAGAGCTGAGTGCCATCCGCATAACACTGAAAGTTAGAACAGAAGGTAGAAATGAGGTGAGCCAGAGGTGCCAAGTAACGGTTGAAGAGCCAGTTCAATCAATATACAGGGCCTCATCGAGAGTTGGGCAGTATCCCAGCTGTAATACCACCCAACTGTAACAGCGTTAACACCCACCTGTCCGTTGGTATTACCGCCAGATCAAAGGTTGGGCGTTAATGGTAAATACCAATTCTCTGTTGAGTCCATTGGATCCAATGGGGCATTTTCGGCACTAATACTGCGTGCTAATACAGCCAGCGGTAATACCACCAAAAACACGGCGCTAAATGGGATTTTCACCTCCAGAAAAAAGCTGGAGATAAAACAGCGCATTTAGCACCCAACTCGTGATAGGGCCAGCCCTTAATTCGGCAGTGATAACGTTACCCCCCCATTTATGGGCTACAGCCCAACTCGTGATGAGGCCCACAGTAGATGCTTCTCAATAAGCAATCAATGTATACTGTGCATCGATTTATATATATATATTCACTGAAAAAAAGTTGTTAAAGGGATGTTATGGTTCAGGTGCATTAATTCAAACTTATGAAAATTATTGAAAAAAGCTTTGTTAAAGGGACAATATGGTTACAAAGTAAAATTGAAAAAACAAAGAAAATCACCAGTTATGATAATCTATGGAGCCATAACTCGATCCACCGCCATGCACTGTAAGACTAACACCCAAGACATCAAAGCTGACATCACAAATAGCATAATTGATGACATCACTGATGACATCACATATGACATCAATTCTGATGAAAAGTCCCTACAAGGTGTTCTGTTTAGAATGTTGCTAGCAACATATGAAGGGTTATTAGGAGAGCTCTCATGAACTATTGTATGTATCATAAAATGTCCTTTGTGCTTTTTCTGGACATATCCCATCTCATCCTCATCACCCCTCACCTCCCGAGAGATGGTTTCATTAGTTGGACAAGTGTAATGTTGTGTTTTTTTAATATGTTTTTACCGCAATGTCTGCAGACTATTGGCACAGTTTACAATTCCAACTTGGAGTCTGTTTCAAAGGTTTTGATGCAACTCACATTTTTAATTGACCAATCAGCGGGTGCATACAATGTCTGCAATGTCTGGGGCTCTCTGATTGGCCCAGAGGCGTCTGCAGACACCAAACTAGAAAGTAAGTCGGACGGAGAGATAACTAATTTTTTTAACTTACATTTTGGGAATTTAAAAAAAATCTAATGGACGGATTAACACCAAATTTGCAAAAACACGCTTTCAGGACCAGGCCGCTGCTCCTCGTGCATGTTTGGTGCAAATCCGTCCAGCGGTTTTGGTTGTAGCTGTGGGCAAAATCTTTTTTCATTCATGTCTATCCAGAGTTCAAAAGTTTGGTGACTCCCAGCTATAATGTTCCCCCGCTTGACAAAACTGCATGAAACTTTGCAAAATTATTCAGAGGTGATCTTATACTTTTTTTGCAAAGTGTGCACATTCGTCAAACAGTGCCAAAGTTATAAACCGCCCAAAAACTGCTCTTTCCATGGGTTGAGCAACTTAACCATAACTACAGGGGCGCTACCGCAGTCCCTGTAATATATGGCAATATCCAATATGTGCATCTAAATAAACTGTACATACATCTCATTATACAATGTATGAATCATTGTACAGCATGTATATTTCAATATCTAATGTATGCATATCAACATACAGTATACACATCTCAGTACACTCTACATTCAGAGTGAGATTAGAAGGGTGTGACTAAAGTGCGTAAGTCCTGCATGTTTAGACAACATTGTCTCAGGGAGGACAGAGAGATGCTCTAACTGTCCCTACCTGACACACACTATCCTTGGGTTACGCTGGTGTGCCATCTTTCTAATAGTGGATAGAAGAAGAGTAGCACAAGCCCTTTTGAATAATTTCTTCGATATTTTTATAAAAATTAAAATCTGGTCACACTCTTGGAGGATCCAAGGGATTTCTTTGGCCAATATCACTTTAGGTGGAAATAGTGGCAAGCTCCTGGTATCTGGGCGACGTGAATGTCAAGTTAGGCCCCCTTGTGAAAGATATAATGAGGTCAGGTTTTTGGAAGATGCATGTGGTATACTTAAGAGGAATCTGCCGTTCAATACACCCAACGGCAATGATAGACATCTAGCCAACCTACTAGTTTAACACACTGCCAAGGCACACTTTTAGTAGGAGCCTTTTCTCCTTCACTTAAGCAATAAGCCCCTCGCCGCGGGGGCATTACCGAGTCAGGTAATGCCCAGAGGCAGCCCATAGTTACAGACCCGAGTGATGCGAGGGTCTTAACAAAGGCCCTGGGGCTTTACCGGGCTCGGTAATGACCCCGCAGTGAGGGGTGAGGGGCTTCTTGCTATTAGTATCCTGGCCCTCAAGACAGGGGTACTAAAAGCATTGTTTTTCTGTTCCAAAATGCTGCAGCGTTTTGGAACAGAAAAAAAGAAAATTTCAAAAAAATGGCTGCCGGGGAAGGGAAAATGGAGTCCGTTTTGCATTTCCATGACGGCCAGTCAAAATAAATGTAAAAAAGCAAACAAAGAAAATGGCCACCATGGAAAGGGAGAAGGGACGACCTGTAGTCCCTTCTCCCTTTCCATCGTTGTCATTCCAAAAATAGTAAAAGTGTAAACAAATAAAATGGCTGCCATGGAAAGGAAATAAGGGACTAGACGTAGTCCCTTCTTCCTTTCTATGACAGCCTGTCAAGGATCGAGAGCAGACGCGCTGGGGACAGAAGTGTTCCCAGCGTGTTCACTCCCGAAAAAGGACCAAAGAGAAGGTAAGTGGGGTTGGGAGGGCCGGGGAGGGGATTGTTTGGATGAGGGGAAGGGAGAAAACACTTACCTGAATCCCCGGCGGGAGAGGATGGCAGCCTCCTGCCGTGCAGTGGCTCGGAGGGGGGTACCCCGTTTCTAGCCTCCTCATTGGCTGATGGGCTGCCACACACCCCCGCCAGGGATGCAAAGGATTAGAGGGATTCTCAGTCGGGTAAAGCACCAGCGAGGGCCAATCAGATTGCATGTAACAATCTGATTGTCTCCCGCCTGATACTAATATTGATTATACGATTGTTGACTGCTACCTGTATAATCGGGTGGAGGGCTTTCGAGTGGAGGTGCGTGTACGGAGTGACCACTCACCTATGGTGTTATTTTTAAGTCACTTCGGTCATGAAGTACAACCTGATCTCAAGGTGAATACACCCCATCCAGCTTACCCAAACAGAGATCACATAGTCAGCTGTCTATATGCAGATGACATTAATGACCCGTGCCAAATATTCCTTCAAAACACGCAGTCACCAGCAGATCATGTGGCATCTTTTGAACTGCTTGTGGCCACGATCCGTGATAAAATATGTGAAGGGCAGAAATCACACACTAGGAAGGTTCCCCATGAACTTACCCAAGCCTTTTGGTATGATGCCCAAAGCAGGGGACAGAAAAAAAGCCTTAGACGAAGAAATCAGTGGTGGGGCTCTTTTAGCTGGTCAAAAATTGTACTTGAATAAGGAATATAAAGCACCCCTGAAAAGGAATAAGTAGAGAAACAATTGAATGTTATAGCTCAGGCAGAAATGACCAAGGACCACAAGTTATTCTGGAAACTGCTTGCTAAAGGTTGGGAAAAAAGGGGGGACCCCCAAAGGGGAATGGTCCACAAAACAGGTGGATGTCAAATGTCCAGAAGATATTTTATGACAAGAATGGGGAGGAGGACCACCTCTGCCTCACTAGCAACAACAATATCACATTTCCAAATTAGATTTTGCAACAGCAATCAACCAGTTGAAGAAAGGGAAAGCCACGCTCCTGGATGGGCTGACATTTGATATCTTCTTCGAGTTCTCCAACTGGTGGGCTCCGATTATGAGTAAACTAGTTGCGACAGTTAATGATGTCTCCAAGGTTCCGACACTCTGGAGGTGTGGTATAATAGTCCTAATATTCAAAAAGGGTACCCAGATGATGGCCATTGTTATAGGCCAATCTCATTGCTGGAAATCACATTAAAAATGTATTCTAAGTACATCTTAGTTAGGCTGGAAAAATAGGTGGCTGGGAATAATATTTTGCAGCCATCACAGGCGGGATTTAGGCACTGATTCTCAACTATAGACCATTGCTTTATTTTGAGTACAATCATCGACAAATACTGCAGGTTTAGGGGTGGCTCTGTTTATGCTGCATTCCATGATCTGGAAAAACAGCCAAATCCTTCGACAGGTGCGCACTGTGGAGCAAGTTCAATGCAATTGGGATGCTGCCGGAATGCTAAAATTGGTTCAGATATGTTATGTGGGTACCATGACAGCAGTGAGGTATGCCGGATCTTGAGTGAATAAACCTTATTTTGTAACCAATACAGTGGTTGTTGTTTATTCTTTTCATGACAGGTTTTGAACACGAAGGACAAATAAAAAGGTTTGCAACCCCCCCATGCTGAGGAATAAAGATTATAGCGCCCTCATTTATGGCGATGACACAGTTGGCATTAACCCCACTCAGCCTTAATGAAGGGCTCTGTTATGCCAACAACTGCTTAGAAAATCACACATTTAAACTAAATAAAACCAAAACCAAAATCATGAACTTCAGCAAAAAGGGGAGACCCTATAGATAGAAAATAAAAGTGGAACCAATTGAAGCTGTAAACTCCTATGTATTTCTAGGTGTGAGGTTCACAAGGACTGGCCCTGGGACGGCCCATATTAAATATCAGGCAGGGAGAGCAACTGCCAGACTCAAAGGGCTTCTGAGGTGTTTCTATCAATATGGAGCCCTTAGGTCAGATAAATGGATTGAAGTCTTTAAATGGAAGGTGACATCACTGATGCTCTACTGCAGTGAAATCTGGGACCGTGACAACTGCAACCTCCTGGATACAGTACAGAATAAATTATTGTGGCAAATATTGGGTCTGCCTCCTGGTTGCCCAAGCATTACTCTTAGAATTGAGATAGGGCTACGGAGTATTGAATCTCTAGGACAGACTAGACATTTGATGTACTAGACCTAGCTAAAACTGGTCTCCCGGAAACCCAAATGTAATTGAGGTTTTCCTGGATATGAAGGCCTCCGAGTGTAGGGATAAATACATCTAATATATGGGGGGAAGTAAGCTCTGGAATTATATCATAGCCGTAGGTGGGACCGTAAGTGAGGCTGGCATATTCAAAGGCAATCTGGCACAAGCTAAATTATCCATTAACCCCTTAAGTGCCATGGACGAGTATGCTCATCCTTTTTGCATAGACTTGCATAATAGCCTGGCAGTTAGCCTGGTCCAGAAGGAGGGCTCTAGTTTTGGATGTAGACATGATTGCAACCTTGGCTTCCCTGACCATGTATTGGGACTTAATGGAGACCTCAACAAGTCTTGGTCCGATTAGCAAAATTAATTCCACTACAAGTAGGAAAATATAATCCCTCTTTCTAAAATGGCAAGCTGGCTGACGGTTTCACAAAAATTCCAGTACGGTATGGAGTTTGATGAAGATGTGTTCTATTTCTTTCTGTTCTGCCCGTTCTACCGAACTGAGAGGAAAGTGTGGTTAAATTAAAACCATACTTTCTGGGTCATCACATTAGATCATGCAAATAAACCATGTCCTTGCTGTTCAACCATGCGGATTCCCGGGTCTTATCCAATTTGGTGAGGTTTATAAACACAGCCTTAAACTTAAGACTGGGCAAAGCTAGCTAACGGATAAGAGTTCACACGAGTGGCTTCTACCCACCTGACTAACTAATATTATGAGGATTGTTTTAATTAAAGTTGCTGGAAGAGGACGGTCCATACCTGTTGATTTTAACATCTTTTACTCAAGCTGTTAATTGCTGCCTATTGTTAATGTATTGTAAATGTTAATGGAGCAATCTGAAATATATTTTTAAGAAAGTATATAATTCAATATGGCACCGTAGTTAAGGCTACATGACACATTCCATAGAAAAGTGAAACAAACATTTTCCTTTGTAACGTTTCACCTGTTCCACAAAAGTTCACAAAAGTTCACAAAATTTCAAGTTTCATGAACTTTCTCATGTAGAAAAACAACGTTGAAAAAGTGTTTTTTTGCAATGGATTTTATGATTTAGGGAAGCATATTTCAAAATTGTGCATTCTTATTTTGTACATGTTTGGCAATGGCAGAGACCTAGCTCGGAATTTATGAAAAAAGACATATTTAGAAAATTGGATCACCGAAACACCAGATATTCCAATTTTTCGTAATACACAATTTATACATTGGTACATGCTGCCAAGCGTGAAATAATATCTAATAAGTACCATAGTGTATGACCCAACAAGGGGCGAAAGTAGATGGCATTACTCAGACTCTGCAGAGACAGAACACATTTTGAGGGAAAGCAAACTGCCATTTCGGGGATCAAGCATATTTTTGAAGCACATGTTGCATGTGTGCTGTAACATATTCAGTAGCAGTGTTTGGGACCCTGAGAGACAAAAACAAATATTAAGACAGGAGAAGTTGGCATTGCTTGAAGCAGGTGTGATTCAATGTAATCCAGATACAAATACAGCTGTAGCATTTAAACAAGAATAGAATTGTGCAACAAAGGACTTGTACCTCTGAAAGGAAGGTACAGGGAAGAAAGGCAGAAGAGATGGAGGGACAGAGCAATGGGGAGAGGTACGACGGGAAGGAGGGATGGACATAGAAATCAAGTTATGGACGGAAGGCTATGTGTAGAGTTGAATGAAGGATGGCAGTAGAAATAGAAGATGGAAGGGAAGGATGAGGGATGTTGGGACAAAATTGGATGTGCTTGAACAACACCAAAACTGAATTGATCATTTTTGGCACTCGTCAGGCCAGAGCAAAATTAGGCGCAGAGTACAAAGTGTTCACCATTAAGGATGTCAATATCCCAGTTATACCCCAGGTTAATACGCTGGGGATGATGGAGGAAGCATCAGTAGGGTCTGAGGTATAGTTTAATACTGTCACAAGAACAATGCATACTACCTATGTCTTTTAAGGGCCATCCGTCCGTTCCTCAATGAGGAAAACACAATTACTATTGCAAGGGCTATTATCCTGTCACAATTGGATTATGGCAACACATTGCTGTTAGGAGCATTCAAGAAAGAAATTGAAAGATGTCAAGTCATGGAGAACAATGCTGTTTGCATCTTCAAAGAGATTAAGAACAGAGAGCACATCACGGAGGGAAGGAAATAATTGTACTGGTTGAGAATAGAGGACAGAATCATATTTAAATCCATGATTATTGCCCATAGGTGCATCCAAGGTATAGCCCCTAAGAACTTAAAGAAGCAATTCTCTAGAGCTTATTTTGTAACCAATACAGTGGTCAAGAAGGGCTGCCCCCTCACTCCATTTGTTGTTTATTCTTTTCATGTCAGGTTTTGAACACGAAGGACAAATAAAAAGGTTTGTAACCCCCCATGCCAAGAAATAAAGATTATAGCGCCCTCATTTATGGCTATGACACAGTTGGCATTCACCCCACGCAGCCTTAATCAAGGGCTCTGTTATGCCAACAACTGCTTAGAAAATCACACATTTAAACTAAATAAACCAAAACCAAAATCATGAACTTCAGCAAAAAGGGGAGACCCTACAGATAGAAAATAAAAGTGGAACCAATTGAAGCTGTAAACTCCTATGTATATCTAGGCGCAAGGTTCACAAGGACTGGCCCTACGATCAGAAGACCAGGGTTGGCTAAATGTGCTGCGCTTTGGCCGGGCAACTGGTAAGGGTAAAGCTTTCCCAGTGCAGGCAGCACAATACTGGAACAAGCTGCCTCCCACCCTGTAGTTGGGGAAAAAAACTGACGTTTAGGAAATCTTTGAAAACCCATTTGTTTAAATGAGTTGTCTCCAGTCTAGTTGAATCCTCTCATTAGAACCAGCGGGTATGATAGGTTGTTTGTTTGTTATGTGTTTTAGTGTTCCAGACGCACTGATGTCTGCAGGCTTTCGGCGCGCTACAAGGAAAGGAGAGGCACGAAGGATGAATTGATGAAGGGATGGATATATGGCTTTAGGGAAGGCTGGGACAGAGGCATGGAGGGATGGACTGAAGAGGATGGAGGGAGCGAGAGTTAGAGGGAGGGGTAGAAGTAAAATTGCGTGGGGATCTGCGGATGGATGGAAAGAGGGATAGAGGGGATTGGAGGGATTGAGAGAGAGAGGGGAGGGATAGTCAGTTCTGACACATAGGTGCCCGCAGCACTGAGATACATGCGCACATAGAGCACTGAGACTAGTGTGTGTGCAGTGATGCGGCAGAAACACAGGCACATCATTGAGACACATGGCCACAAAGAGCTGAGAGGGACAGCCAGGTGCAGCCCTGTGGCCCACAGGCATGCACAATACCAATAAATGCACACTCACGAGCAGCACTGATGCATATCCATGCTTAGCACTGACGGATACAAACCTATGCAGCATTGATACTTGATCATGTGCTGCACTGACACATGCACACACGCAAGACTGAAATGTGTGCAGCATTGAGATACAGGCACATACAGCACTGAGACAGACAGAATTCATAGGGAATCGCTAACTTCAGAAAACATGTCAGTGAGCGCATTAAAAAAAAAACAGTTAAAGCTACTTCGTACAAAATATGTAACACAATTTATAAAGCGCAAAACCCATGGCCAAAAGGCATCTGGGCAATCGCAAAACCAGTAAGGAACTAAAGAAACACTAAAAAGAAACAGATCCTGTTAAGTTCAGAACAGAAAAGTCTTGAGTGCTCTGCGAAATCGAAGATGGCCTGGAATCTCCCTTGGAGGCCTGGAAGAGAGTTCCATAAAACTAGGGTGAGCAATGAGAAGGAACGCCCTCCTGCTCGAGCTTTACGAAACCGAGGGACTTCAAGCAAACTAGGAGAGGAGGATCGAAGGAAACGCACAGGGCGATAGGGAATCAGTTTAGCTTGAAGAAAAGTGGGTCCTATATGGAAAAAAGCACAATGAACAATTCAAAAGGCCTCTTCACGAGTTGGGCTGTATCCCGGCTGTAATACTGCCTGACTGTAACAGCCCTAGCACTGACCAGTCCGGTGGTATTACTGCCGGATTACAGGTTGGGTGTTAACGGTAAATCCCCATTCCCCATTCAGTCAATTGGATTCAATGGGTCATTTTCAGCGCTAATTATGCGGGCTAATACAGCTGGCGGTAATTTAGCGAAAACAGGGGATTTTCACCTCCAGGGAAAGGCTGGAGGTAAAACAGCCCATTTAGCACCCAACTCGTGATAGGGCCAGCCATTAAATGCGGCGGTAATACCGTTACCACCGCATTTAAGGGCTACAGCCCAACTCGTGATGAGGCCCAAAGTGTCTTGAACTTAATCTGACTCCTAACAGAAAGCCAATGGAGCTTGACCAGCAAGTGCGAGGCTGAGGACTGAAATGGTGCATTGAGCGGCAAGCGCACAGCAGCATTTTGGAGGACTTGAAGACGGTGAATCAGAAAGTCTGGTTGGCCCGGATAAATCCCATTGCAGTAGTCTAAGGCGGCGTAATGGAGGCAGTTAACTACCGAAGCCGAAACTGCAAAGGCACGAAAGTAAGTTGCAGTTTATAAAAACCTGATCTGCAGACTGCTGCAATCTGCCCTTCTCTAGAACCTGAGGGCAACAACTTTACCCCTAGGATCTTCACCAAATGACTAAGAGTGGGACAAGGTCCCAGAGAGTCCAGCCAAAAGTCACAGTGCCACAGAGTATGCATCAGGGGGACCGACTACCATAATCTCTGTTTTGCCGCTGTTGAGTCTCAGCCAGTGAAGTGTACAAAAATATAAATGCCAATGTTAGATAAAAATACTCGACTGGGGGAGCCAAGATGATGGACAAGCAGCAATGACCCATGCAGATCAGCACACTGCCCATGTAGATGCGCCATCTCCTGCCATCCTCCACTCGAAACATAGCAGATCAGCTTCAGAATGTCGTTTGGGGTACCTGGTGAGTGTCTGGAAGACAGCAGTGTTGTAGTAATTCTTGAGTGGCTTGTGGCTTGGGAGAGAGGGCTATGTTGGTGACAGGTCAACCCCAGAAGATCCTTTGAGGAGACTGTAAACAATAAGGTGGGCAGCGCTACAGGAACTCCAGTGTGGTGTACGACTTACTGGTGCAACAGAGAGGGGGCAAATTGGATCCCCTTGGTACAGTAAAGAGATATGACAGCACCTAGTGTGAAGACCCAGTCATGCTCTTGCGGCCGGTGAGCCTGTGCGGGCCTAACATTGGTGAGGGACAGTAAGGGGAGGCAGCTATCCAGACCCCAGAGAAGTCCATGTGCACACAGTGGCAGAGCCGTCCCTCAAATTGAAATTGACATGTTTGCATGGTGTTAATCTATAGACAGTCTGAACTGTACCCTTGGATATCCTGGTGGCACCGCTGGCGGCCATCCTGAAGTCCTAGGACATATTTGTTACCTGGAGAAAATTGCTTTTCAGACACAGCACAGTGCACATAATGAGCCTGTGAAGCTTGATGAGCGACCAGAGACATGGGGGGCGGAGGGATGCATTGGCATAAGGGCATCAGGTGACCTGCAAGGAGAGAGGAACCTGCAGAGAGAGATTAGTGCAGCACTTGCATAATCTCCTGACAACATGAGTGTAGATGGTGAATAAATGGAAAATCAGTGGAGGTGTCCCTAAGGTGCAGAGGAGGTCGATGGCGGAACGTTTTACAAAAAGGATTGGCAAATCACTTAAAAAGAGCCTGAATGAAATGAACCCGGACAGGGATGGTGCTGCAGGAGATGAGACACGTGCATCTGCAGAGCTAAAGCATTTAGTACTGGAAGTCGGTCAATGGATTGAAGGGAAGGGAGACACACTGACCATCTCAGCGTCACAAATACAACAGGATTCAGAAAAGGTAAGGGAGTGCACAGTGGATATTGAGCAGCACACCTCAGGTCTCGAAGAGATCTCTTATGGTGATGCATCCACCATAGCGACCTTGCAGTCGACAGTCAGACGGCATGCTGCAAAACCTTTGAGGTCTGACAAGACAAAATAATGTACACAAGCTGTCTCTTCCAGAGGGCAAATTTCTGGAAGACTTGATTCCCCAGCTATTTCAAGACAAAGAAGCCCTCCAAGATATTCAAGTGGATCGGGCACATCGAGCACCTATGCAGGGGCCATCTCCTAGTGCACTAACTAGGAGGGTGATGATCAAGTGGCTGAGATATTAAGCTAAACTCAAAATACTGACGCTTTCTAGAAAGCAGCCTGAAATCACCTATAACGGAAACCAAATATCCTTCCACCCACTAAAGACCCAGAGACGACACAGAACACGTTTGATGAAGTCAAGTAGCTCTACAAGGTGAGGGGATTCTCTTCTTTAGCCGCCTGTGAGGTTGCAAATGGATTTCTATGGCAATAGACACTTCATTGAAAACCCAAAAGAGGCCATACATTATAGTGAAACATTGACTTCATTTTCCAGAAATAGTAGGCCTACCCTTTTTCTCTAAGGGGGAGAGGACATGAGGATGGTGGTGGAATAATGCCATTGGGTGAAGTCCCTTGAGTAGTTCTGATTAGTAGTCAGTGATATTGTCACAGGGATGTAATGCGCGTATCAAAAGGTGAGGCCGCTAACATTTTATGTTGGAAAATGTTCTGAGGGTAGGACACAGCTGCATCATTTAGTTGAGCGGTTTTGTTTCTTCCTGCTATCCAGGGCTTAGTCTGTTTTGGAAAACCTGCATGTTCGTTTTAGGGGTTACGGGGTAAGGTAACATTTATGCAATATTTAAAAGAATTGTTGTGAAGTAGTGGTGTAGTTAGGATATCCTTTGTAGTGTGACAAGCTTTGTTTATGTTGGGGAACTATTTCATTTGAAAAGAACCTTTTTTAAAAACGTTATTTATTAATTTGCTTTAGAATAGGACACAGACAGCCACTGCAAAACCAGCCAAATGAATACAACTAAAAAAACACGTTCCGCTAAAGATGAGCCTTAACTCACACTGAATCACTCCTTAGCAACACACTTCAAATATTAGGAGAGTAACCTCAGCGCAATAGTGGAATTGAGTGCTGTGAGGTAGTGGTGTGCTGCCAGTTGAGGTTCTTTCTTAGTTGTATGTGGTTTGTTGTGGTAGGGAAATAGTTTAATTGGGCAGGGTATTTCCACCTCTGCATTGACATTTCCAGTCCTTGTAAGCTCTATGTATTGTTACCTTTGCTTTGGACTGAGTGTTCCTTGTTACAACTTATATGTGACTTCATTGCTTTTAGGTGGTGACATAAGTTGTTTTTTTAAAAGAAAAGCTCTGATGTAATGTATACCAAATGTATCTGAACACACTGTATATTTATCGCAGTATAACATGTATGTATCTCAGTGTAGAGTGTATATATTTTAGTGTGTAATAAAACTATCTAAAATACAACCATTTGTTACTAGTGGAAAGTGACACGGGACATTTGGATGCACTATAAGCGAGAGTCTAAAGTCGGATAGGTACAGTATATACATTTCACGGCATTTCAAAATATAGGCAGCAACACAATCGGGACGCAATGGCAATAGGATCTTTGGAAAGCCAGACCTATGTATAACTTTTACATATATCTCTACTTGACCTAAATTGTACATTCAAACAAAGCACTGACCTGACATAATTCAATCTGTTTTAAAAGTAAAACTGCAAGCGTGGACAATATTTAGAAATTATTATATTAGGTCATATCATCTCTTATATCCAGGTTGTAGAATTCCAGTAACTTGGCTTAACCCATGCACATCTGGTCCTCACACTTGACTGAAACTCAGAGATCAGACCCAAAGGTAATATTTACAAAGATGTGAGCACTGAACTACCGAACAAAGGCATGAACCCATGAATACTTGAAATTGTAAGTAAGTGGAGAGTACATGGGCCCTGGGGAACTCTTAATCCAACATCACCTGGATGGAGGAAGACACAGGCTGTAAACGATTCCCAACACAGGTCAATTAACCAACCAAAGAGAACATCAAGAGACGCCCCATGTACCACTGAAAGGAATAACAGCACACATTGAAAAATACACCATTGAAAATTGATTGATAGTTCTTTAGAACCCGTAGAGCACAGAGAAAGTCGATGCATATATCACTGTGGTACTGAGAATGCGAGATCAGCAAACTTTACACCAGGTTGAGCTTTTTAAATAATGTTCGCAAGGGAATACACCATTGCGCCAACAACAAAACGCCTCAAGGTGAATAGATTGATGATTTGTGAGAAGCCGACGATAAGGAATTAAGGAATAATGTGAAAAAAGAGATGGCATTGAAAAATTAATGTGAGACATGTTAACACTAAAAGGACTGATAATAGGTTGTCCTTCAAGGTTGTACTATTCATTTGTCTTTATGGGAAGTTAAAGGGCCCTGCCTGCCCGTGATATGGAGTGGTGCGTGAAGGGAAAGTGCCCTGCAGAAAGATGTTTAGTCTGAATGGTAAATCGATCTGGCCATATGGCAAAAATATTTCAGAAAGCCCTGGCATAAATTGACTCCCTGCTGGCAGTTACTAAACAAATGGGGTGTGTGATTGGAGTATTAGTGTTAGGGAGAATTCTCCAGAATGGCTAATTTCCCTTACTTATTGAGTCCCTCAGCAGCTTTGCTGGATTTGTAGGATTTTATTTTTCACCTGGTAAGAGTGTGAGCCTTTTTCCCACTCTTACATGTGTTTTTGCTGTGTGTTTAACATTTTGTGTTCATAGACTGTGGAGCTTCACCTACTCCATAGGCATCATCTTTTTGCTGTGTGTCACACAGCACCTTTAGTGCAGTGACACAGGGTTGTCTTTTTCAGACTTCCCACTTTAAACTCCATTTTCTGGGACTGACTTCTGTCTCCCAGAATATCTAAAGTTGTCATTGACTTTATTAGTCTTTTTAAATTCCCAGTACAAACTATCTTCCATAGAGTACTGGAAAGGGTTAATAGTTATCCCTTTTGTCTGTCTCTCATGGAACATTATTTTGTTCGTCTTTCTTTAAGATTTGGCTGGTGGCAGTGGTATCTACCATATTTTTTCTACCGTGGTCTATCAAAATAGCCTTGCTACTGTTTAAGGCTAAGTTAAGTAGCCTCGAACTTTAATCTGATGGACCCCATTTACTTTTATTTGGTTCCGGCTGGGTTTATTCGCCATTTCTATTTGTAAAGGTCTTTCTCGTGTTTTACTCTGCGCGCCAAACCAGGTTTGGTTCCTTTGTTCGCCGTCCTTTGGCGGGCTTCTGCACATGAGCCCTCCTTAGGCGCCTGAGAGACTTGGTAGACAGGATGTGAGGGAGGGGTTTTAGGACCCCTGCACAGGGTTCCCTTGGAAACCCAAGTCACACACTTGTTTGATTGGGTTGGTGACTGTCCTGCCAGGACAACCACCCTGCTGTGTGATTGACAGCCAGGCTGTGTGAATGGGGGAAAACTGCATAAAAAGCATATCTCTGGGACTTGGAAGGCAGAGTCACCACTGGATCGAGAGAACCTAAGAGAAGCTGAAGGAAGAGGACCACTACCACGACTGAACCTCCCGGTGAAGCCCTGCTGTGGGTCCGAATCTCCAAACTTCGACGACAGAGAAGATCTGCAAGGAATCTTCTTCCCTTGAGCTAGTGGGGCCAACCAGTTCGCCAAACACCAAGCAAGGCCTCCCTCCCCTGGTCGAATTTTCTGTGCACAGCTGGAGTAAGCTGGATAGCCAGGAGGACCGGACCCTGTTTGGGTTTTAAGGAGCACACCTTTTATTTGTTGCTTTGCTCTGCTGCTGGTTTCTTACCTGGGCAGTGCAGGACCCCCCAGTCTTCCTTCTTTGTGTCAGTTCGACAGTCGCTTCAGGAACCGTAAGCCTGCAGGATCTGCCAGGAACTTCTACCTCAACTACAGCATTCTTCTTCTTCTAAGTTACTGTTACAACCCGGTTGTTCGTTCCGTCCGACCGCGGTGAAAGTGTTTTAAATCTTTCGCCAATCTGAGGGCTTGTCCTTCTCTAATCTTTTAAGTAACTTTTCTTCTGACCAACTTCGTTTCTAACTCTTGGCAAAGACTTAACCGCGAACTACTCTGAACTGTGTGATCCTCTGCAAATGAACCATTAAACTGGCCCAGGCCGATTGATTTGAATCCTCATCGTAGCAAGCCTTTTCTAAATTGCCTTGCCTACTTACTTGTTGGTGCTGCTTAATTTTGTATAACCTTGTCTTTCCCTCCCTTTTTAAATTGCTGGAGTGCCATTTTGCTCACACTTCATTTTGAGCTTAACTTGTCCAGAATTGACTGGGTGGTGTGTAGTATATTAAGAGTATGATTTTTCTGCTGCTTTATTTACTGAACTGTTTTACAAATGCGTATGTAAATAAATGTATATTATTTTACTCAGAAACCTTGGGTCAGTTTTTGTTTGAACCATAGTAATTGCTGTCCTTTGTGTAACTTCTGATACTGCTCACTTTACTCTTGAGATAAGTCTGGCTGCTCAGCCATCGCTACCACTTTACTGTGTAGTACAGGCTTGTACCAAAGTTGAATTTGTACTTGCACTTGTAGTCTTAATTGTGTGTGGTGTTCCCAAAGGGTACTGCATATGATTCTGCCTAACAATTAGAATGGTCTTTCTTCCTACTCTAAGCGTTTAACTGTGCCTCTCTGGAACCTGTAAAATATCAGGGTGCAATGCCGGTCCCCCAGCAACAGACCACTCTTTTCCTGAAGCCGGGTAGGGTGAAGACCCAAGCAAGAAAATTAGATGTAATCTGAGGCTTGGGAGAGGGGGGATTGTTTATTTGAGAGAGTGGGGATTTTACATAGAAGAATTCTGCACCAGAAGGTGAGGTCCCACACCAGGTCTGTGAAAGAGGGCCCCCTCTTTGCTAGTGCAAGTTGAGATGCATAGTTCATGCAACTGGCAAATACTAGCTTGAACTGAACAATACTGGCTAGTCACCCAAGAGAGGCAGGCAGAGGGTTTGCCAGTCTGAGTATTGGGTGGGATTTGGGCTGCAAGCATTCAGATACTAATGACTGGTAAGATGATGATGTGCTGAATAAAATATAAAATGCCCTAAATGTTCATTCCCAGGGCTAATCAACTCTAGCTCTCCGCTGTAGAAGAGAATGTGACTGTAATGTCTATTCTCCTCACATCTGTCCACAAATGATCTCCCACAGAGAACCAATTGGGGTAGTGTCTGGGCAATGTTAATCAACGACAGACCATTAGATCTACTAAGGATCAACATGCAGGTGTACCTGTCCCAATCAAAACTAGTTTATGGTATCTTCTTAAGGGTTAGGGTATGTGGCAAGTTATTCTCTGGAAGGATAAGGCGTGACCACATACAATAGTAATTATCTAAACCTTGGAAGTTATGTGTATATCCTGTAATATTAAACACATATTCTCAGCAGATCTAAAGTAACATGGACTGTTATAATAAAGTTTAATATTAAAAAGATTTTCTCCTATGAGCTAAAGTTCCTCAATATGTCAGAAGTAAATTATATGATGTAGATTATGCACGAGAAATAGTCGGGTAACTATATGCAAGTGTGTTTTCTTTTTATTCTAGAGTAATTTGTTTCTTATAAATTGAGTTATGTGCATCTGCATCTAAAGGTGCATAGGTGACTGCACTACTGTTCCTTCATTTAGGGTCCCTGTCCACCCAATAAAACAGGTGATGGTACTGAAGCATTTTACCCCTGTAAAGGAAGGGCAGAGAAATGCAGAATGTAATCATGCAGTACTCTGGATACTTAGCAGGGAGTAAAAACAGGCAAGAAATGCAACAAGGAATTCTAAAAGGATATGTTCTTGATGTAAAAGGTGCAAAGGAACTCAGCTAGACACTAGGGCTCCAAAAGGTGGACCATGGACGCAGGGTCAGTCCAAAGTATCTGATTCCAATGTTTGGTGGTTCGAATTAGAGTTGTCACATGTATTTCTTTATTGTACATTTGTAAGGCGCTTATACAACAAGTAAATTGTGTTCTAAGCGCCCACTAAGACAAGGAGGGTGGATTTAGTCAAGTCATATATGTTACACGGTTCTATTAACTATTTTCAGAGGCACAACCAACTAGTGAGTCTGAGGCCACAGGCTTTTAGGCAGGGTTGAAAGAGTCATTAAAAGGCTATTTATAACATGCTTAATACCTAAGCACAGACCCGGGGATTGAACCTGTGTTTGCTTCTAAAACGAGCGCGTTGCCCCTGGGTTGGAAGTGGAGAGGCAAACAACTTCAGCAGCGCAAATAAATGTAATCTTAGATGATTGATTAAAACAGCAGGATAGACAAGAAAATACTAGTTAGTTGCAGGGAAAAAGTGTTAGATTTCTTCAGTGGCAGGAGGAGATTATATCATAACCAAAAGACAAAAAGGGACACAAACAGTGAAAAGTTAAGCAACATTAGAACCATGTGATGTCCCTGGAAATTGCAAAATTGGTGTAAGTGGGCATAGGTAATTGTAGAGAGGGTCAAGGCCAAAACGAGGCAGCAGGCACATTGGTTGGCTTGGGAGCGAGTTGCCCATAATAGTTGCCCTCTGACTTCCCCCTCCTAGCACTTACTCCTATCATCTGTTCCGTGACTCTTGATAGCAGCTTGTCTGTCTCCCCTCCTCCCCCTTGTTCTCTCCCTCCTCCCCCTCCCCTGCTTTTCAAATTTGTCACCGACATTTTTGCTCAGTAGCGTGCCTTGTTCTCCTTCCCCCCTCCATCCCCTTGCCCCCCTCCCACCCCGCCTCTTGTTACCACCTGCACTGCGTAAATTGTCGTCAGACGTAGTAATGTTACTGCTTGCTCTGTTCTCCTTCCTATGCATAACCTCTTGCCTTATTTGTCTATGCACTTGCACTATCAGAAATGTCAACAGGCCTATTATGATAGTTATTTTTCACATTCTGTATTGTTTCAAGGACTCTTGCTGAATGTAACTGTTTTTTCCTATGTCCCCTCCCTCCTTGAAGCGCTTTGAAACACATTGTGTGTAGGCGCTATATAAATTAACTATCATATCATAACTATCATAACATGGCTGCCAGCCTATATCAGCATAGGGAGGAACTAGATTGGATTGAGAGGCTAGCATTTGCATGCCATTTGCACATGTAGAGTGTTAAGCGATTACTGTGCTAACTAATCTTTGCCTGGCAGTTTTGTTCATGGACCACTGATCAAATGGTGTTTGGTTGCCTCTTTTTTATCTGTGTGAATTTGCTGAGAACCCCTTTCTCCTTACCTTGGCGTGGGAGGTTAGATGTTTCCCTAGTCCCCATCCTATGTTCATCTGTTCTTTCTTTCCGTGGACCTCCATTGTGCCTACAAGTCCTTCTTGCTGTATCTGCTCAGGACTGGAGGGGTAAGCATAATTTAGTTTCTCTAGGAATACGTTTGTGATACTACACCAGATCCACTACTACTAAAAGTGTATTTTTGATTGTTCTCCAGAGTTGCACTTGTCTTCCTTTGTTTTCTTTCCTTTCATTGTGGTGATCTGTTGTGCTATGTATTACTTCGGATACTGACCTATCTTGGGGGAAATTGAGAAGTATCACATCTGTATCCCAACAGAAAATCAACCAGTTGTTGGGGTAGACATTTTAGGTCCCAACACGGGAAAGAGGTTCACACTAGGTAAATTGTATTAGGCCATGGTGCAGCTGGGTAGTTGCAAATAAATATGTGTTTATTGTAGTTAGAAGAATTGAAGTTAGAGCTACTTTGTGTTTAGTTGGATACATTTTAGAGTCATAGCAGGCAGAAATATGAGTAGCAGTAGCATGGATACAATGTAATGTGCAATGTGGGGAAACTAACCTTCCTCATAGCTGAGTACTCTAAGCCCCACTCCCAAAATATAATTCTAGGAGACTTTAATCTAGGGTACAATGACCCTAACGACACTCCTGCCGCCTCCCTGGCTAACGCCCTATCTGAACATGACTTTACTCAAGTCATGTCACTACCCACCCATCAGAAAGGTAGAACAATTGATTGGGTCGCAGGCCATAACTGCAATATCACCTGCAAAGCCCCACAACCTTTGGTATGGACTGGCCACTCCCTCATACCATTCGACATCAACATTAATAACCCTAACCCTAAACAGTGCCCCTACGCACCAGCCTGTCCGACTAGAAACAAGCGCAATATTACAGCGGATACCCTCACACCACAGGTTCTCCCCCTCCTAAACATGCTCCCAGCCACTGCTGACCTTAACCTTCTAGTTAATACCTACAATGATGCCATGACTAATGCCGTCGACGCCGTTGCCCCACTAAAGCTACGCAAAGGTAAACCCAGAGCCCATCTGAACTCTTGGTAAACACCTGAACTCAAAATACTCAGAAAAAAGAAAGCTAAAATGGAAACCCTATGGAAAACAACCCCCTCAGCTGAAAACAAAACCAATCTCTTGACCTCCTCCTCCAACTACAAGAAAGAGATAATCCGCACCAAGAAAAGCTTACAATGTTAAAATAAACAATGCACAATCCTCTGCCAAAGAACTCTTCACCATTCTGAAGGAGTTAGAAAATCCCAACCCACCGACCGACACTTGTGTGAAAGACAAGCCATGGTGCACTAGCATCCAAAATGCCCTGGCCAACAAAATTACTGGGCTTCAAACCAAAATCGAGGCCAAACGACTACAACTCTCCAACATTAACGCCTCCACCCTTGGCACATCCACCCCTACCATTACTACATCCTGCTTCACGTTCGAAATGGTCACTATACCCGAAGTCCAAAAAATTATAGCATCCCTCAAACCCTCTAATTGCAAAGGGGATAGTTGCCCCGCCCAGATCATCAAAGATGCTGCGAGGGACCTATCCCCCTTCATCTCCAAACTTATAAACCTATCCTTCTCGTCCAATTCTGTACCTAACAACTTGAAACAGTCATGCATTCTCCCTCTTCTAAAAAAAACAATCCCTTGACCCTGCCATCCCCACTAACTACAGGCCTATCACCATGGTCCCCTTCCTCCTAAAAATCCTCGACAGAGTTGCCTACTTGCAAATTCAAGATTACTTAGAGCCCAATCAAGTGGCCCGCGTCAATCTGGCTTTCAACCTCAACATGGAACAGAAACCGCCCTTGTTGACCTCAAAAGTCAGATTGATGCATCAAGGACAAAAGCAAAGCAGCCATCCTACTCCTTCTAGACCTCTCAGCAGCCTTCGACCTGGTTGACCACAAAATACTCTGCAACCACCTCTCATCTGCTGCCCACTTTTCCCGCTCTGCTGTCATGTGGATACAATCCTTCTTAGCCAATAGAACCATGAGGTTCTTCTCATCTACGGCCGCAGCAGACCCAAGCCCCATTACCTGTGGTGTCCCACAAGGATCTTGTGTCTTCCCCGCCCTTTATAACATCTTTACAAAGCCTCTCTTTGATAAACTGGACTATCTGGGTGTCACCTACACCAACTACGCAGATGACACCCAGATACTCCTCACCATCACTGGGAACTACAATGTCGACGTCACTAGGATCAACAAAATATTCTCTATCATTTAGGCATGGATGGCCACACACGGCCTCTGCCTGAATGATGAGAAGACTGAGCTCCTCCTAGTCGGATCTCCCAACAACCTACTAAAACTCAGCCCTGACTACTCCAATTTCATCATCGATGGTAACATCATCCGAGTTGTTAAAAACGTGAAAACTTTAGGTTTTTACCTTGACGCCAATACCAATCTCTCCAAACAAGTCAATATGACCGCCTCAGCCACCGCCTATATTGGGAAACTAATCAGGGCCTGCAGACCTTTCCTATCCACGAATAGCTGCCTCACACTGGCCAGCGCTCTCATACAATCGAAGCTTGACTACTGCAATAGCCTTTACCTAGGCGCCAACTAAGCTATAATCAACAAACTTCAGGTTCTCCAAAATAATGCGCTGAGAGCAGCATTAAACATCCCAGGGCGAGAGCACATCTCCCACATAAGAACTTTCTGCAAATGGCTATCCATTCAACAAAAAATTGACTTAAAAATCCTCTGCCTCATCTACAAAGCCATAAACCACTTAGCCCCCCCTATCTTACTAACAAATTCACTTTGAAGCCGAGCACCAGAATTACTAGATCCTCCAACACTCTTTGCCTCACTGTGCCCAGATTTACCTCTAAAAGAGCCGGTGGCTCGAGTTTCACGGTCCTTGCCCCGCAACTTTGGAACACCCTTCCATTGAACATCAAATCGAGCCAATCCTTCCAACTGTTCAGGAAATTAGTCATTAGCTGGCTACTGGATAAAACCAATCCCAAGACAGACTAAGCACAGTACCAATTGTATATATTGTACATACCATACAAATGTTTAACCCCTTGCTCTTACTATCATTGTTGTATATATTGTATATTGTATATTACCCCCATAATTGTTAATTGCAAAACTGTAATATATTGTACTTCTGTAACCTGTCCTTGTAAAGCACCCTTATACTCATGGGGAATTTAATAATGGTTTAGATTGCAGACACATTTTGGCCAGTGGAAAATATGGGTTCATTGTGGGCACATGGAGAAATCACAGAAGGCAGGTTTCACCTACTTGGAGTTTTATTAGGCCGCAGAGCCCCTGAATTTGCAGGAATGGGTATTTGCCTTGTTTGTAAAGCTAGATGACTGGGGTCATTGAAGGGGGTTGGAAGCGAACTGCATGTGGGCAGTTGTGATAACATCGCAATTGCAATGGGCTGAAGACCAGAACGAAATGGAAAGTCATTTGTGAGATTTTTATGGCCGGATTGGGTTCTTAGATGGACAGTGTAATTTCCCTGGGAGCATGAAATCTTGTTTTTTGATGACAATAAAGGGTTAAATTGAGAGGTTATGGTTTATCGGCTTTCGGGGAAATAAGTGGAATGTACGCCGTAAGATATATAACTTGAGATGGCAGTCGCAAATAGGATTAAGTGAAGGGATGCAGAGAAAATAGGATAGGGTGCCATAGCATCTGGGGCTGTAAGGATTTACTGCTGCTTCAAAGGAGTGCATATTTATTTCCTTATCTCCCCTTGCCTTGAAGTGTTAATGGAAAGCCATGCACAATCACCATCTGAGTTCATGGGTTTCTGTCACATGGACTCTTTTAAAAAACTGAGTTATTAATGAATGATAAATGTATGATGTGCAGTTCATCATAACTGACTATGAAAGAAGATCACATGTCAAAGGGGGGTTACTTTGATAAGGTATCCAAAGGGGTTTTAAAGCTAGAGGGATTACAATACTTTGTATTAGAGTAAGCCAATGGGCGGTTGAGGGACGACATGTAATAGCATATTTATGATTATTTAAATTGTCTAACTGTGTATATAAGCTGCAACCTTGTTATTTGGAGCAGAAACGGGTTAGTTTTCAGCTCCAAGGAACTGACTAGCCTCTCCCGATGGTTAGCATGCAATAAACCTGCTTTTCTGATGAGGTGCATTAATTTCTTTGTGGAAGCCATTCTTAGGATTGGAATCTTTGAGTCACTTCCGTACACAGTCCTTGCAGTTTGTCAGGGCTATATTGTTCTGGCTCCATCATAATGAATCCAGATGCAAGTACTTTGATAGGCATGGCTCAAGGAATGGAAAATATGCAATGTAAACAAAAAATAGTGCGTGCAAAAAGAGACCTTTTTGGATCACATGAATCATATGCAGTCCAAGATTCTAGTGAAGGAGAAACTAGCCTGATTCTAAAGAGGCACCTACATTTTAGAGCAACTCCAGACAGGCCATGGTTGCTATAATGCTGCCCTGGAGAGTACATATGAATCTATTAGCACCACCTGAAAGATTCACTGGCAACCCCAGATTGTGCTGGATCACGAGTTGCAGTGGCACTGTTAGTTCCAATCAGACTCTATGCGGCTTTTCAGTGCTATTACCACCAGCAGCAATGGTGCAGGTGGTAATAGTGCTGAAAATGGCTAACCACCGGTGCATTCACCTCCAGCTCAAAGCTGGGGGTGAATGTGCCATGGAGGGCCAAACTCATGATTGGGCGGAGCGGTAAATGGGGCAGTAATAGTGTTACCGTCACATTTGACCACTCTGCCCAACTCATGATGAGGCCCTAACTTATTTGACATGATTCTTGCAGCTATCCTCAGATGCACAATAGACTGGTGAGTCTGCGGCTGCAGCCTTTTGGGCATGGCAAAATATGAATTAGAAGATAATTATGTTAGAGGTAGATAGACAACAACTTCAGCAGCGTCAAAAAATCACATCTTATAAACAGATGAAAAACAGCAGACTGGCAGCAGGGAAATGGAAAGTCAGGCAGAAACCAAAAGAAATACCTAATCTCCCTGGTTTCAGTCTGTAACTCCGTGGTGAACCCAAAGGAGTAAGCATCAATGCACGTACCCCAAGCAGACAGAGTGCTTCTGGGGATCCAATTATCAACAGTTTGTAAAACATCATGGATTTCCCCTGATCGAAATTTAAATCCTGATAGTAGTCAAGTCGTATTTGGAAACAATCTTACTTTAGGAGATGGTTAACCAAAACAGACCTACGGAAGTTTGTAAATTTGATGTGATCAACTCACATTCCTTTTGTTTTATGCCCAAAACATGAAGAGAATTGAGGCTAGAGAATTGAGGTTGTTTATAGACTTCGTGGAGTTAAATGCCATAATCATACACAAATGCTTTTACCGGAAACGTCCAAAAAGACTGTATCCATTCGTCTGAATGGTACAAAAGACCGAAAAATGCTTGTAACATTCATATGAATGGGAAAATACCAAACTGGCAGAGCAGGGTTTGCGTGGGTGTCCCTGCTCACCATATTCGCCATTTTCGGATTCTGGAGTTGCTGGTGTTTCCCGCATAGGGAACACATCCTATGTAAAAAAAGAAAATACAAACTTCTTTTTAAAAAGGAAAGGACGCTGCAGCGCCAGTTCTGGATCACAGAAGTGAAAGGGAACAGGCGTTGCAGGAACACAGCGGATCGTCCGCACACAGCGAAGTGTGCCGCCGCAAGGTAAGTAGGGCGTTGGAGGCAAGGGCAAAGTCTGAAATGTTCAGGGGAGAGAAGACCAAAAGTTATTTTCAGAAAAATAACTTTCAGTCTTTTCTCCATCGAACATTTCAGCTGCCATCCTACAACCCAAATCCATTTGAGCTATTCATGATTTCTTTGCTTGTTTATTTTTCTTTGCTTAATATTTATTTTCACATTGAGCTTCTGGGGCATATAATTTGGCAAGGTTTAAGAATGGCAATATATTAAAGTTTGAGCTCATTTTGAACCATTTCTAGTGCAAAGACAATTTGTACAATGCATGCGTTCGCTTTTCTCTGATTTGTATGGTGGGGCTGGAGCACAAATCATAATATCCGGTTCGGCCACCCTTATTGGCCTACCACACAACTTCCACAGACTCTCTGACCACGTTAATTTTCATATGCAAAGGGATTCTATGCATCCTTATGGAAACCACCTGCTTTTTTCACCTACAAAGTAAGCAGAATCAATAGGAATCCACGTGAATGCCTCCCGCAGTACAGTTATATGGTGGGAGGCATTTACGACTGTTTGCATTATGAGGAGAAATAATACACGGAAACCCACCCTCCAACATGCTGATTTCTGTGCATTATTGGTACCTCGGAGTGCTTGCATGGACGTGCATCTGTTTGGGGTCCTATCTGTGCAGTGGCAATGTACTTAAAACAGATCTCCCTTAGTATGGACATTTTGAATACCTAGTGATGCCTTTTGGGCAAGGCAATGAATGCTCAAGCCACTTCTCAAAATGTGATGAACAATAATATTCATGATAGTTTTGGCACATATGTCATAGCACATTTAGATGACATCTTGGGCCTCATTATGGGTATACCGGCCCGGTAACAACGGTGCCGCTATACTACCAGCACCATTGTTACCGGACCGGCATACTCCGAGTTCTGCAGTCGGGTGCCTTTCCGCCTGCCAGGTCTCACCTGGCGGGCGGAACGGCACCCGCTGGCAGAACTTGACAGATGCACCGGTAATGTTGCACAAAGTGCCGGTGCAGCCGTCCCCCCATTCCATTGAGTTCAATGGGACTCGAATGGGAATGGGGAGTCATTTTTCCCAGCGCCTGGCAATGGGGAATTACTGGGACCGCCAGTGCTGGGCACAGGGAAAAAAATTACTCTGGCGGAAGGTGTGCCATTTCTACCAGCACGGCTACCACCGGGGTCATAATGAGACCCCTTGACTTTTTGTGAATCACAGTAACAGCATTGTGATCAAATTAGGGAGGTACCTTTGCCGTTACACAAACACCAGCTATTCAGAACATTGGAGAAATGTATTTTAAGCATCCACAGTCACATTCCTAGGTTTCAGAATTTCAGGTTATGAGGGTATTGCCACAATGTCACTTATTCTGACAATAATGATGAGTGGTGTCAGCTGGCCATCGGCACCCTCAGTGAACGAAGTTCTGCAATGTTTAGGATTCGCCCCTTTTTACAGTTGTTTCATTCAAGGGCTTTCATTCAGAGTAAAATTAACAAAGAAGGATGTTATCTTTGAATGTTGCCCCGAGCAAGAGGGATTTTGAGAGTTTTAAAGACTGCCTTCACTTCCACCCCAGTGCTCCTTTGCTTTATCTGATTCTGTCCATCCTTGTCCAAACTGATGCTTCAGCCAATTCAGAAATGCTCTAAAGTTAAGCACATGAGCCTGCGCCTATTTGGCAGAAGTAGGAGTGGGTGCGCGATGCATGACATGCTAATTCCTGACCCTGTCCCGCATTTGTTTTATCAGAGCAGCAGGGACATGAACCTATATTGTACCTCTTGCATTTTACCTTTCAAACTTGTTTACACCTATTTGAGGATTTGTTTGTTGACATTTCAAAATGATGGGCTCTTTAAGGGCCGGCCATTTTGAAATGTGCTCCCTCCAACCACGAAGGTGATGCTGGGGGCCTGTAAGGCATAAGTATCAGGAGCTCACTCCCAACATTAATGTATGCCAGAGGGGCTTACCAAAGCATAGTTTGCACTGTAGCACACCCCCAAGGCTCGGACTGGCCTATAGGGCAATAGGCCCATGGACGAACCAAATGATAACATGCTTGTGTGGACCCGTTTCTTTGGTCATAGTGGGCCACTTCTTTGACCCATGTGGGCCAGTGTGATGAGTTACTTCACTATGCAACTAGTGGTTTTGACCAGTGTTGCTGAATACATATTCTTTAAAATTCACAATTTGGAGCATATTTTGTCAAAAAAACTCCACCCCTTGCGTACTATTCAAATAGTGTTACAAAAAGAATGAATAGCCATTTGCAATGTTGGACAACTTTTGCATTGGTATCCGAGACAATAGTATGGGCCAGTCTGACCCTGACAGCCCCTGAAAATACGTAAATATCCTTTTAGAATAAGGTTACCTGCACTTTTCTAAAAGCAGGTATTGAAAAACTGCACTTCGTGTGTACTATAGTTTCTCTATTTTTTGAGAATATGGGAGAATGTTTTAAAGACCATGTAGAGCCCCAACCACTGCATACACACTGTGGGCCTCATCACGAGTTGGGGGGTATCATGACTGGGATACCACCCAACTTTATTAGCGTTAACACCCACCTGTCTGGCGGTATTACCGCCGGATCACAGGTCAGGTGCTAAATGTCACATCCCATTCCCCATTGCATCCATTGGAATTTTTTGGCACAATTACCGTGCGGTTTTACAGCTAGCACTAATTGCACCAGCGGTAATTGCACCGAAAATTGGCATTTTTCTGGCGTGTTCACCCCCAGCTCCGATTTGGGGGTAAACACGCCAGACTTCAGATTGGGCAGGGCAGTAAATGTGGCATTTAAGTGCTAGTGCCCAACTCGTGATGAGGCCCTGTATCTTGTTTTTCTCTTGATTTCTCTGTGGTATCTTACTGACTTGGATACAGATACAGGAAGGCAGAACTACTGTTAAGATTGATGGATGTGGCAAAATGTACCACTACTATTTGGAACCTAGGCCAGAGTCAGTGGCTTTTGTGCACATACAATCCTGGAAAAAGTTCTCCAAGTGGGTCGCTTGCCAATCTACCTGATGGAAGGGGTAGCTGAGAAACAGAGCCAGAGGGCTCTGAGACCCAATAACGCCCACTTATTTAGAACACAGCGATGCAGATCCAGCAAAGCTCTTAAGGGAGCATTTAGCATTGCGGCTGGATTTAAGAGAGTCCACAGACATCTTCAAAAAGAAACTCATATCATTCCTATTTTACTAGGCACCAGAAACAGCCGAGAGAAATGCATATCACGGCTCCTGACGAACTAAAACTCTCTGAATTGTTGTGTCTATTTCGTTATGTGTGCATCCGTAAGCCTTCGGGTACCTGGAGCGCGGGTGAAATTAAAGGAAAGTAAAGTTTGCTATTGCTAAACTCCCCATGGAGAAACAGGTTCTTCAAACACTATTGCTTCAGGATACTGCTTAGTCCTACCAGTAATTATGTCTCCATAAATAGTTATAGAGTTGAGTCATGGTACCCACTTGAAGGACATCAGAGAGTGTTTAAACATGATTGCACGCACCTTTTGGTGGCCTCGGTGTTAAACATTTGAGACTCTGCTAAGAGACATGATGGGCACTAAATCCCTGAGACTGTGGGAATAACCCAGGACCTGGCTGCGCTTTATAAATAAATAAAAATAAAACAGAGATTCCAGGGGTATATCGGTATCCACAGAAGATCAAATACCCCTGATGCCCTATCGCTTACCCCATCCTGACACCTTTCACATTGACAGTTCTGAGATGGGAACACTCTTTTTACCTGTGGTTAGCCACTTAGTCCCCATGGATGTTAACCCCCGTCTCAACCGTGACAAGAGAAAAAGGGTCGAAACTATATTTGTATGTCATGTTTTTTGTTGGTTCACTGCTCTTTACAAGTCAAAGGGTACCTGCACTTCTTACTACACTTTTCACACAGAGGAGCTCATTGTCTGTCTTCACAGTAAATGCTTGGGCATTCTCCCAACAGAAGGAGCACTTTGGATTCTTACCTAGGATGGGCGGCACAGCTGCATCTCCCTTGATACCTAAAGAAGGAACACAGCACAGAATCAGTTCAAAGAAGCTAGGAAAATGCATCACACAACACTCATGTTTTAGCATAGCTCCTCATGATGTAAATGATCTGCTTCAAACCCCCTTAATGCTCCTGCACCATTATTTTTGATTAGCTAGACAGTGCCCGATGTTTTAATTTAAGGTGTGCTAGATTTCCACACCTCTCACATAGCTCTCTTTACTAAAGAAAGTTGAGGTTTTGATACTCTGAAGAAGACATTTTACTTCTGAAGACCTCATAGTGATGACTGCAGTCAGGCAAAATTGCTTTGCCTGTAAATGTCCCTGTGTCTCGTACTACCTATATTGCAGCGTGTAATCCAAACGCACATATGTGTCTACGTCAAATGTGCAGTTGGCCTGCATGCAGTAATGAATGCTGATTCGAATCGCATCCATAGTATTGCTATTAGACATATTGAGCGCTTTCAGAATCTTGCAGCTGAGAACGGGACCATCGGTTCATATTGCAATAAGAGAGTGCTTGCGCACTGTGTCAATTTGCAATGAGAGAATACTTGCTCTGCCCACTCTGTCAAATTGCAATGGGCGAGTGCTTGCCCACTGTGTCAAATTGCAATGAGAGAGTACTTGCCCTGCCCACTGTGTCAAATTGCAATGGGAGAGTGCTTGAGCATCGAGTCAAATTGCAATGGGAAAGTGCTTGAGCATCGTGTCAAATTGCAAAAGGGAGAGTGCTTGCACATCCTGTCAAATTGCAAAAGGGAGAGTGCTTGCACATCGTGTCAAATTGCAAAAGGAAGAGTGCTTGCACATCATGTCAAATTGCAGTGGGAGAGTGCTTGCACATCATATCAAATTGCAATGGAAGAGTGCTTGCACATCATGTCAAATTGCAAAAGGGAGAGTGCTTGCGCATCATGTCGAATTGCAATGGGAAAGTGCTTGAACATCGTGTCAAATTGCAAAAGGGAGAGTGCTTGCACATCCTGTCAAATTGCAAAAGGGAGAGTGCTTGCACATCGTGTCAAATTGCAAAAGGAAGAGTGCTTGCACATCATGTCAAATTGCAGTGGGAGAGTGCTTGCACATCATGTCAAATTGCAAAGGAAGAGTGCTTGCACATCATGTCAAATTGCAAAAGGGAGAGTGCTTGCACACCATGTCAAATTGCAGTGGGAGAGTGCTTGCAATGACAGACCTAACTGCACATATCCTCCAGGTGCATGCTCATGCCCTTGCACATGAGGAAGAAGTAAAGATGGGTCAATGCTGCATGAGTCAATTCAGCTTCTCCAGGAGTTTCCCAAGGAAGTGGGTGATAGATATGAGGCGGTAGTTGGCTGGGCAAGTGGGGTCTCCTGGAGGTTTTTTCAGGAGGGGGCGCACAAGGGAGTGCTTGAGGGAGGGGGGAAAGATCCAGTAGCAAAAGAGTGGTGGCAGAAATCAGCAATAATGTCCTTAATGGTACTGGAGGAGCAGGGGGAAACCCTGTTTTGAGGAGACCTTCATGGAGCAGACAACTCTGATGACCTCATCAGGTGTGATAGGGGAGAAGGAAGAGAGAAAGGCAGAGGGACGGTGGGAGGCCATAAGGGGTTGGTGGAGTGTAGGGGCAGGAGAGAGAGATTCAAGGGTGCTCAGGATGTCCTGAGTTTTTATCAAAAGGTGTGTAGCCAATGCGTTGAAGAGTGCCTGGGACGGAAGCATACAAACAAGATCATAACCATGCATTTAAACTCAGCAAAGCCGACCATGTCTGTGTAGATCCTAGTATTTGTTTCTAAGCGATGGTGTTTGATGTTGGACAGCAAAGCTTCAAAATCTTTTTAATCTCTGTTTGTATGCCCCACATTGTTGTCATCGGGTCTTTCAGCACATGAACCAGTAAAATGACATTACTGATGGTAGAGTTCCCATTGCTGACAGCCTATGTACCATATTCCAAAGGTGTTAGAAGCTGGATGATCCATTTCACAGGACCAAATTCACCTTGATGTTGCATCACATACTCATAGATTCCATTGAGTGGAAACCTCCTGTATGAGGCTGGGGTGGGGAAGATCATTCAAAGTTTTGAAGAATAGCTGAAAAGGGCAAAAATATTGTGGTATTCCCATTAATTTGGCAAATTCTGAGGGCCTGATCACGAGTTGGGTGGTATGCCAGCTGGGATATTGTCCAACTATATTAGCGTTACCACCCATCGGGTTGGGCACTATTAATCCCCATTCCCCATTGGGGAATTTTTGCTGCAATTACTGTGCGGTAATACCGCTGGCGGTAATTGTGTGAAAATTGAACTTTTTATGGCGAATTAACCCCAGCTAGCAGCTGGGGTTAAACAAACCAGAATTGTGATATGGTCAGCCCTTAAATGTGGCGGCAATGATGCCCAACTCATGATGAGGTTCTGTACCTTTTAAATATGATTTGCAGGTATTTAATGGCTCCTGTAAAAGACTTTGGAAAGTGTGCACATGCAAAGTCAATAAATGGTACATACCACTGTTAAGAAATAGACCATGACCAATGTTAAATGAGAACATTAAACAAGTATTATGATGTGGTATAGTAGCTTTTAAATCTTGATGATGTGTGAGAAACCAGAGGGTGTCTCACTTGCTAGCTCCCAGGGATCTCTCCCTCAGGTGACC
Source organism: Ambystoma mexicanum (assembly GCF_040938575.1). NCBI lineage: Eukaryota > Metazoa > Chordata > Amphibia > Caudata > Ambystomatidae > Ambystoma > Ambystoma mexicanum. The sequence continues at coordinate 304,768,612 of NC_090929.1, read as the reverse complement.
CAGGGTACAGCCATCGCCTTTGGATCCAGACCCTGGGGGTGTACCAGTGTGCGAGGATCACCTTGGTGGGGCATCTTCAGGGAGTGGGGCTGAGGCAACCAATGGTGAGCCGCAGTATTTCCCCCTGTCTGGTACTCATGCCCCATCCTATTTTGAAGGATTCTCCAACGTCCCAACTCCCCACCGCCTTTCTACACAAACACTGGGCCGAGGAAGAGGACAACTAAGAGTAAAGAGGCTACCACTTGCATATCTCACTGGACATGTCCTGTTAATCAGGTCAGGCAAAGCCAGGCACTTGACCTTAATCACATATATCTGATACACATTAGCTCCGCCCACAGGGACAAAAGGCAGAACATAGAAACACACTCTGAGCAAGGTGAGGCACGAGAAGGAGCAGATCTTCCAGGGTGAATGCAAACCCATTGGAGCAGAAAAGATCGATTGAGGGACTAGAGCTAAGGGTAGGGAAACCCAAAGGGTTTCTGCATGAGGTCGTTGCCTCTGTGAAACCACGAAGGATACGCTGAGAAAGCCAAATCCCCGACAAGAAGGAGCCTGCATTGTGTTTCAAGGATGTCAGTGATCCTTTCGGTTAAACAACAGATTTGGAGAGGCAAGGCCAAGCCTGTGGTATCAACCTTAACTTGTGAATCAAAGCCGCAAAGACTAGAAAGGAATACACACAGCCAGCTCCTGCACGGTTCTGTGTGTCACGTTTCATAATGTAGTTTATTTATCAAAATATACCGTTTGCCAAAGATCACTTTCTAGCTCTTCAATTACTCCCCGTTAATGCAACACAAGAGCACTCTCTGTTTGCCCAAGATCATATGCTGCACTGTAATGATTACCTCCAACCCCAGTACTGACTGCGTGCTGTTTGCTTTTCTTTTCTGTGGCTGAAACACAATAGATCAGGATATACTATTTGTCAAAGATCATAGGGGCTAAATACAAGTTTGGTGATATTCCGGCCGTCAATCTGCTGGAATACCACCAACGGAATTACCATTACCATCACTGGGTCTGGCGGAATTACCGCTGGAATTATAAAAGGGGATGGCAGAGTTAATCCCCATTTTGTGAGAGTCCAATGGGCTCTATGGGGCTTGAGTAAATCAGCCGATTTTGCTGATTTTCGGCAGAAAGTGGGAGGATTTACCTCCAGCATCCCCCACTGCAGGGCCATACTAATGGTATGGCATAGCGGGAAAAGTAGCAGTTATTCCGTTATTACTGCACCACCGTACTAGTAATCAGCCCAATAGTCCTTCACTGCATTGATTTCCTTCACCTTAATGTGACAGGAGTTCTAGGCGCTGGACCCTACTTCTCTAATCGAGCAGCTCATCCAACGTTCTTCAAACCCTGGGTACATATTTAATTGTAATGACAGTTTCAAGCAGCATCTAAAAGCCAATAGCATCTGCAGCACAAATATGTATATGCTGAACAGCGTTGGTGAATATTCAATTATAGCTGCTTTATCCTGAAGTTAAAGCCATGCAAATCATAGCTGTTTGAATCATAGCCTTATAAGGATGGACTTTATGCATGCAATGCTGTACAGTGCACTGCAGTGCATAGTCATTTCTGAAGGCCACATTGGAAGCAGTGCTTATGTGGGTAAGGTGACATGTTGAATAACAAGAATACATGATGGGCCTCATTACGACCCAGGCGGTAAGGGGTTAACGGCGCCGTAAAAGGTGGCGGCACCGTTAACCCCTTACCGCCTAATTACAAGGTCCCTTTGCGGGTCCCTACCTTAACGACTGGTTTTACCAGCCGTTAAAGAAGGAACCCGCAAAGGGACTTTCGAGGCAATTACGGTACCGCAATTTGAGGTACCGTAATTACCGCCTTCCCCATTCCCATTGAATCCTATGGGGGCAAAAATGGGAATGGGGAAGGGCCAATGGTGAATGGGGAATTACCGCCCCGTCAACCTTGGAATGAGGCGGTAATTCTGCCATCCACCATGGCGCAATCGTTAAAATACCGGCGTCAACCATGGCGCTAATAGCGCCATGGTTAACGCCTGGGTCGTAATGACCCCCGATGTCTACACTAAGGGCCTCATTACACGGTAGGCGGTGAGCCATGGCGCTATTTGCGCCATGGCTCATGCCAGTAAAATACCGGCACCGCCTTGGCAAGGGGATTTACCGCCCCATTCCAAGGTTGGGGCTCTATGGGAATGGGGAAGGCGCTAATTACGGCACCTCAATTTTGCGGTGCCGTAATTAGCTCCGAGGTCCCTTTGCAGGTTGGATTTTAACGCCTGCAAAAAGCAGGCGTTAAATCCCCCAACCCTCAAAGGGACCTCGTAGTAAGGCGGTAAGGATTTAAATCCTTACCGCCATCCGTGTAATCAGGCCCTAACTGTCTTTAGTGCAACCACATTATAACTACACTATATTGAAATATGCGCATAGTCAGTTCTTATGATCTGACATTAGGAATACCAGTTCACACTGGTTTAAGGTTTGGTCTGGATCTGCAGTTTCTCACGTTTACTTTTGAAAGGTAGGTAACGGTGGGTGCACTCATTTGAGATTTCACTGCTGATTAGCGGCTGAAGATGGGGGAGGTATGATATATTAATAATATATTGTAGCATATTAATGGCTGCTCGCTTCTGAAAGTTCACTTTATCTTGTGCAGGAATCCCTGACACGAAGACGCCCAAGATGACACAGAGCCCGGCACTGAACCCAGGACTTCGCTCCAGCGGCAAAGACGCTATTTTGAGAAGAAGTCAGTGCTTCTGGGCAGTGGCTGTTTGCTTTTGAAAGTGATGGTTCAGCGGAGTGCCTGGATTCACACTGGGGCACATATCTGTGACTATTACTATGAGCTGGGTTCGGACGCTTGGAATCCTTGTCTGCATTTGGAAAGGGCGTTTTGGATGCACAAATTAGCACTGCATATCCGGGCTGTCATTGTGTGCCTGTGTATGCACCCTGGGGTTTGCTGCAGAGCTGGTGGACTTTTTGCTGAGTCATGAGCTAACTGAGGCAGAGAGAGCGAGAGAAAGCAGACCTTGGCCACTGCGCTGTTCCAACCCTGCAGTTATGAAGAACTTACACTCCTGTTAGCTTCGCCAAGTGTGCACCAAGCGATCAGGTAGCATGGTACTGGGTATGAATCTCAGCGCTTTATTTTGGCATCTCTAGCATGAGGGCCTGGAACTAAAAATGAATACAGGATTAACTAATCGTCATTAAGAAACAAGATAGCTCTCACTAATAGAAATGTACTGTAAAGGAATTCTGAAACAGCTGGGCTCTGCGACCTTTAGCTCTCCGGATGTTTTTGGACTTCAACACCCATCACCCCTAGCCAGCATAGTCACCGTGAGGGAACCTGGGAGTTGTAGTCCAAAACATCTGGAGAGCCACAGGTTACCGATCCCCGCCCTAGAGTGTCTTCTTGGTCTGCTATAACAGAAACACTAAACAATGTTCTAATAGAGGAATCCTTTGTACATAAGGAATCTTTGCTAGACTGCTCTTCTAACTGCATGCTTATGTTGGTAATAGCAATATATATAAACTAGCATGATGACGTCTGGCATTCTAAGATGGCAGACATGTTCTTAATAACTAGAAATTAAGCTCTGAATAAAGTTGAACTCTCAATACACCATTTATCAATGTAGTAATGTCATGCATGGTCTTAGTAAGTGGCACGGAAATGACTTGGTAATAATATGTGTTCAGCTTTACTGCGAAACTGAACAGAGTGCCAGAAAGGGGTCTCTCGTTACCGGCTGAGATAGAATAACAGTTTCAGCTTTTGGGGTTGGGCATTTGCCATTGTGGCACGTGTGCTGATTCCCGTTCCTTCATCCCCATGGTAAAGAGGAGCTCATAATACACTGTTTGACTGTGATCACAAGGCTGAACTGAAATGAATCCTTCCATCTCCCAATGTCGATATCTTTTCTTTCCTACCCATGGAACAAAGGAACCCACAGTAGGCTCATTTTCAAAGACCCACTGTAATGTGTAGATGTATCTCTTGGTACTCATCTTTTCCTATTCCAGCCATGGAATACAGGGGCAACGTGTCTATGTCGTTTGCCCATGATCACAACGTTGCATTGCATTGACTCCTTCCTTTGCAAGTGCTCTCTAAAGTGCTGTAAATACATCATTTACTGAAGTTCACCAGGTGCTACTTGCTACAGTTCAGAACAAATCATCCTCTCCTATACCCTCTTATTGCAATGCCTGTCACATTCAGCTTTACACACAACACAAAATGACATCTTTGGTTTAAAGATCAGTTGTGAAATTTGAATAACACTGTTCTCTTGTCTAATTCAGCTATTCAAACAAGTGTTTGTATGTGCTTGGGAGGTTTTACTGATTGAATCGAGATTGCATCACATTGAATGTGACTTAACCAATACATTATTCCAAGTCACCCGTGTTTTATGCTGTTTCATAACTAGAACAGCAAAAGTCATTTCTAATTTAAGTGAATTCGTTTTCGTTACGTCCCTTAGGACCATCCACATGCATTCCTCATTACTGATTTGTGAATGGTATTGTTGTCTCACTGCCTACCTTTAAGGAAAGGTTTTGTACCTCTTCCATATATGAGAATAAGCGCATAGAGGATGACGATGTGCCAACCTGTTTCAATTCTCGTATTTCTTTGTTTAGTGATCAATCTGCCCTTCATTGTAAATCTATAATATCCTAAAAGTCGCACCTGGCCGATGTTGTACATCATTGAATCACGCTATCTACCGAAAGCAATCTGTCTAAAGAAAATGTTCTCCTTTCATAAAATGTAGAGGTGCATTCACGGTAACATACCGTTACTTTACTTGTCACAGCCTACATTTAAAAACTCACAGACCTATATTGTTTTCTTACAATAGCATCAGGGCTCAAGTCGAGGGTACAGGCGGGTGGACGGCGTCCACCCACTTTTTTCAGAGGGTGGACGCCGTCCCCCTTGGTATTTTAGAAGCTGTGTGTAATAAAAAAACGTTTGGCTGTGACCATCTATTTTGAATTTATGCAATCCAGGTGTGCAGGCCGGGCACTTCGCCACTACACCAGATATGCTGATGAAATAGGTATAAGCATACAATGTGCTAACATCAGTCAGACCCGGTCACGCACCAGAGAAATGATTACATTTATTTCATTGACTGTGTCAGCCAATTAAATGTGTGATCACTGATGAGGTGTGCGCAGTGGCACATGAGAGCCATAGACAGCGGAGCAGACAGTCGTGCCCCAACCCAAAAAATATCTAGCCTGTCCAGCTCCTGCAGCCTCATACGATCACCGATACCTGCAGCACCCATCTGTAATGCTCTGAGCTACTCAGTCTGTAGAGCGTTGTGTACTTTGTATGAAAGAGGTCCTTTTCAGCACTGGCCACTGGCTGGCACTGACTGTTAAAAAACATGCTATTCCACGATCGTATTCTTTAGAAAAGAAGAGGCTACCACACAGATAATTGAACATACATGGATTTCATTTCACATTTCATGGTTACATTTTTTTTATACAAATATCCAATCTGCTTTTTCAACATTACAAAAAAAGAATAGACCCTTCAAAGCAGACCCTTCAAAGCAGCCTGGAGATAGCTTTGAAGACTTTGCAGTTACACAAAGAATTTGAGTATACAACCCTTTTCTCTCCAATTGCTTGGTACTACAGCTCCCATCAGCCCATGCCAGTATAGTCAATGGTGAAGGATCATGGGAGGTGTAGTCTAAAGCATCTGGATAGCCACATGTTGTAGAGCCTTGCTGATAATCATATCACCTGGGTATTATCGTTAAAGGAGAAACTTTAAATCCACCATTTGCGTCCTTTGTTGTGCAAGTAAACGGGGCAGACATTTAAACATGTTGAAGTGGGAGAATGGAAGAACAGACTCCCGCCCTTCCCCTCTCGCGCTTGGCCTAGAGGATCACGGCCTAGACACCCGCCACGAGAGGAGTTTGCCTATCTACCAGACGACCAAATACCCTGGTACAGGAACATACGGATGTGCCCACCCACCTGCCCAGCAGCCCGCCCTGCCCATGCCGACACCTGCGGCATGGATCAACTCGACTAAACCTACACGTCGTTAGAGATGCCATGACGACCTAGCCAACAGTCAGTACACCTGTGCAAAACATGCACACCAGACACTCCCACACCAATCCACACGAAGAACATATTCAGTGCTATGACATAGGCGACAGACATACTCATGGACGTGCATCTTTATTATTTTCCACATAGGCTCTCAAAATGCAGAAACGCAAGACGCATCATGAACTTATCTAAAAAGGCTTGCTCATGCTTCTTCTAAGAACCATGTACCATAATGAAGAATATAACGGAGACATGATACTGAGGATAGAGCAATATGATGCTGTAACCTAAAGCGCTCTGCATCAAACGGTTCCACCTATGCACCCGGCCCAAGTAGGCCGCAAGCAACAGTTTCCATGAACATTGAATGAGCGAGAGCTCGGTTGCTGACCCTGCAGAATGAGCCCGGCGAAAGCACACCGCCAAGGGCACGATGTTGCAATCTCGCACGCTGCAAGCCAACGCCAAGGTCGCACCTGCAAGATAAACCAGGCACACAGTAGGAAAAACAATATTAATTGTGCTGAATTCTGCCTCAAACACGGTCCCACCTCACGTGACAAAGCCAAACCTGTCAGGATGCCAAGCCCAGGAGGAAGAAGACGCCTGATCCCACGTTTCAAGACACAGGCAGATACAATTAAAAGACTCATTGGACATCTGCCGCAGTGGGAGTAGTCGACCTCCCAACAGATGAATAAATCCTCACATTGGTTACACCTACCCATAGTAAAAACATTGTTGCAAATGACAGGTGCACCGCGAGCTGGGAACAGCGATAGTCCCAGACTGGGAGGCTCGCGAGCGGACCAATCAGAACATGGGGCTCTTATCACTGACGCCATTAACATTGACCAATCCTCAGAGGTCTTCATGTAACAATTTTCATGTATCAAATTGAAGGGACAGCCCAAGTATATCACCTGACTAACTCTCAACCACTAATACCGTTCTCTATATGTATGCTATACTAACCCTACCACTCAAGTAACCAATCCAGAGTGGAAATAGGTTTTTTGCTAAACTTTGTAAGATGACGCAAGTAGCGCGTCATACTAAGGTAAAAAGGGCCTGCGAGCCCCACGATTGTGTGTGTCAGGACGGACGCGTACGATCCTTGACCCATCCCTGCCGTTTTGTCGAATAAACAGCAGAGTCACCTTGCTTCTTGCGTGTGTCTCATACTCTATCTCTTTTGGGATACACGGGAGGAGTTGGGGCCTCCCTGCCCGGAGGTCTACGGACGGCCCGGCCGACCCCGGCAGAATTTCCCCCCGACAATGTACATTGTTTGTAGATGTGGGAATGTTCCAGGGCCAAGAGGTGTGTAAACCACAAGGGCCACTGAGATTACCCTCAAAATCCTTTCTGCAAATAATTGTAAAAGGTAAATCACAATCTTGGGTGAGTTTTTGTCTGCTGAACTGTATTAAATTCCATAGTCCCAATTCCTGCATAAAGCCTTTTTTAAGGGGAGTGGGAGTTTGGGTGAAACAGAACAGAGTCTGGGCCAATTGATGTTTTCTATGGGCTTGGATGCACCACAGGAAATGCAGTCTAATGTGCCCAGCCAGATCTGTGCAGTACCCCATGCAGTGCAACCGATGTCACTTCCGGCGATGTCACTTCTGGTTGGCTATGCTAGAGTCCCCCCACTTCTTTTTTTAGGACTTGACCGCTGAATAGAATGCAGTGATGCATTCTCTAGAGTATCTAATGACATGCCACAGCTGAAAGTTGTCATACGCAAGGAAAACACGCACCGAATAGAAACCTCATCACAGAGCTGACACACACCCGTAAATGTAACACTTTGAGGGATGCCTTAACATTCGAAGAAGGCACACATAAAAATAGTGCTTTAATTAAGATGCAGTGGCTCGGCTCAATGGAGCCCAGTCTCTGTACCAAAGAATAGTTGATTGTTAGAAATTGTGTGGGGAGCCTCATTTTCATTTTCTTTTTCACGCTGGAAGGCAGCACACAAGCACACAAGCAGAAAGAAAACATCAATCTATCATGCAGCCTGAAATCGAAAGAAGTTCTTAAAAGCAATATTGGGCAATTGTCTCCCCAACTTTCATGACTGCAAAAGCTTCTGCGCAATAGCGAACCCCATAACATGCATTATGGAGCAGCTGATTGACACCAAGGCCGATCTACATACTGCTTCAAGTGTGCTCTCTGAGAGCTACAGCTCTCTCAAAGCTGACCAACACGTTTGCACCAAATGGGAAGTCTGCAGTGGCCAAAAGCACGCTTTTTATACGAGCCAGTGCGAAACTACACGAGGTATCTGACTTTGGAGTGCATGACCTTATACTTTCTTAGTAGTAATGTCATACAAATAGTTATGTTGCATTTTACACAACGTTGCTTTTTTCTTTAAGGTTACAAAGCTGAGATGTGGACCTCAGAACTTGATAGTTTTAGATAGCTAGATTGCTATGCTAACTATACCAGGCAAATGCTCAGGAATGAAAACCTCAATCACGTGGATGCCCTCATCTTGAGCATCAGAACACGTTTTATACCAGTATTTGGAGCCACGTTTGACACTCTGTGATTGATGTCAAAGGCAGTGAATTCCTTCTGCCAGTAGACTTGTCTATGGGCCTCATTACGACCCAGGCGGTAAGTTACCGCCTGGGTCGTACCTTTACCACCATGACGTAAACTATGTTTACGCCATGGTGGTTGGCGGACTTACCACCCCATTCCGAGGTGAGTGGGGCGGTAAGTCCCCATTAACCCATTTACCCTTCCCCATTCCTATTTTTGCCCCATAGTGCATAATGGGAGTGGGGAAGGCGTTAATTACGCCACCGTAAATTACGGTGGCGTAATTAACAACAAGGTCCCTTAGCGCCATGGATTTTAACACCTGCTAAAAGCAGGTGTTAAATCCTCCATGGCGCTAAGGGACCTCGGAATCAGGCGGTAAGGGTCGGCGCTGTTTACGCCGCCGTAAACCCCTTACCGCCTGGGTCCTAATGAGGCCCTATGTATTAATAGTGATGAGATGTGCACTGGATCACATTATTTCTCCTTTGCCTGCCCATAGTTGGTTGGGTTGAAAGGGCCTACATTTCTATGTCATTTGGATTGTGATTTTGTTCATGCTTTAGAGGATTGTTTGCCAAAACAAATCTTAAGTGGACTCAGTTGAGAATGAAGAAATGTGTCATAAACAAACTGCACTGGGGCTGTGAGCTGTGGCTCCAACCAGAGCAGAAAAACTCCCACAGAAGAAGACACTTTCAAACTCACTATTGCTTTTACAACTAATTAACTGAAGTCAGGTCTTGAGACAAGGAATGCACACTTACCCTTCACTCTGATCAGACTCATTTACACTGCACAGAGACCGCCACTACCAATATATTTCTGCACGCCTTAGCACTGCCCTATAGGTGCTCAGTGAACCAGCGGAGCGCAGCACTGAAGACAGGCCTGAGTTCTCAGGTGTGCTAAAGTCCATTACCCAACGCTTTCACTAGCCACAAATAGGGATATGAAACATCACTCAGTAAGAATGGATGCAATCCTTCTTACCTTTGAATCCTGTGTTTCCTATCCTCCCTGGAATGGCAGGCACACCAGGTTCCCCTGTTAACAAACACACAAGTTAATGAGAAGATCTTTTTATCAGAGCATGGAGTTTTCAATCATTTAATATGAACAGCAAATACAAACAGAAGGGCCAAATGTATCTGTTAATCAAATATAAACTACTTGAGTCAAAAAGATATATCTCTTCAAGGAAGGAACCCTCAGCATTCTTCAAAGATTGAACAATGGTTTCATGCACTCGATGTCACAGTGTCAACCTTCCACAGGTGCTGCAATAAACATTACTCAGCTGCACAATAGCAACATCTGCTAATTACAAGGACATTATATTAAACTCTCTACCCTACTTACACTATTCAGCATGTTGTTGACAAACACAAGGACACACACTCGGGTGGTTGTTGTGTGCAATAGCATACAGTATTGTCATACAGCGCCACCTGTTCAGCAAAACTGTCACAGACACACATGTATGCACCACACACAGGGCCAAATGGCGGGATATTCATGTCTGCCATTAAAGCTCCTGCACTCACATGGGAGAGAGAGGTGGGAGCTGGTCCACATTGTAATGTAATGTAACAACACTTATAAAGCGCTAAACAATGGCCCGAAGGCATCTAGGCGCAAAAACAGCAGTGAGAGAAGAAGTCTGTAAAGAAGACAGATAAGATCGAAAACAAAATTGAAATTCAAGCACTACCCGTTTCCCAGTGACACACAGGCTGCCCCCCTGAGACACACAGGCTGCTTAATAAACCCCACAACACGTTTCTTGTATCATAAGTAGCAGAGGCTTTCTTATGCATGATGGTGACTTTCCAATTGAAAGGCGCCAGTCACCGTGCAAATCTGTGACATTTAAAGCGAGCAACACAATAAAGCACCATTTGAAAATGTTTTCACACCCATAACGTCTAATAGCTTTATATCCCAAAACGTAAAGTGTGCTTTCTTGTCCTTAGTTGAATGTTCTTAAAACCATACATAACAACACGCTGGAGGTTTGTGACAAATCTCCAAAGTGAGTTTTTTACGCCTCTTTTATTGTGTGTCTAAAAGCGCTGAAAATAAAGTGGGTAAATGGATATTTTGCCTTTGGCATTTTATAGTTTTCCATTCAGGATGTGGAAAATAAAGGTACGCTGATATTATTTTGGCCTAACATATTACTACAAGGATTTACAGGTTATCATGATGCTTCACTATGCAATTTGTGGATTTTACAAGTAAACTCTATAGGACAGTATTATTGTAGGTCTTGACACCCGAAACTTAAATATTTGTTCCAAGTAAAGCACAGAAGAAGGTGGCTGTGTCCAAATTGCACAGTGGTTTAAAATCCCTGCTTCGCTGTTTAGCGAAAGTGTGTGATCCTGGGCAAATAATGTAATCTCACACTGGGCCTCATTACAAGTCTGGCAGTAACCCTGCCGTGCTACCGGCGAGTTGCCGTCGGACTTGCAAAATTTACCGCCACCTGGCTTGCCATAAACATTAGGGAATTACGACCCCGGTGTTCTGGGAAGTCAGGCACTGGTAAATGGTAAATCCGCATTCCCATTTGAGTCCCACAGGACTCAATGGGAATGGGGATGACGGAAGCACCGGCTTCCATGAAAGTCTGCAGGAGGGTGCCTTTCTGCCCGCCAGGTCTGACCCTGGCAGGCCGGATTGCACCCGCCCGCAGACTCGAAGAGTGCCGGTCCATTAACAACGATGCCGGTACGCTTACCGGTACTGTTGTTACAGACCGGCACACTCGTAATGAGGCTCACTGACTTCAACTGCAAAAATTGGAGTGCTTATAAGTGATTACGTTTACACCTTCACAATAGGACAGTTTTATTAAGTATAGGGACAAATTAGTTTACCCTGGTGCTCCTCTGCTGGTGGCCCCAATACTGTCACATAGAATTGCATTATTGCTGCACTGGCCCTCCCCCAGTCTCGTATCACTTGATTTGACAGGCAGGCATAGGGCCTCATTATGAGTCTGGCGGTAGCCGTGCCGGTAAAAACGTCACGGCTGCTGCCAGAGTAATTTTTGTTCCAGTGCCCGGCAATGGGGATTTACCGGGGCATTACGGCCCTGAGGGTCTCTACGGCAGGGCGCCGGAAAAAGAAAATTCCCATTCCCATTCGAGTTCCATTGGACTCAACGGGAACGGGGAGGACGGATGCACCGCACTGTGTGCAACAGTGCCAGTGCATCCGTCAATGTCTGCGAGCGGGTGACCCACTCGTAGTTTGCCAGTCCGAAAACAACGGTACCGGCAAGCTTACTGGTACCATTGTTTCCGGACTGGCAAAATTGAAATGAGGCAATGAGGCCCATAGTCTCACCAGCCAGTAACTGTGGTAGAACCAACATTACATGTTCTCCCCTGTTGCTCCCGCCACTGAACTTGCTTGAGCCCACCAGAATACTCCCCCACACTCGGCTATGTCCTGTTATGCAAGGATATTGAGCCTCTAAGAGTTGGACCAAACATTGAGAGCAAAGCTGTCAGGAATAGCCCTTCAAAACAAACAGTGCGCAGGAACTAGAACATTACGTCTGCACGTAATACCTTTTACTTAAACTCTGCAAGCTAGTCTTGGAGGAAAAATGGGGGCACCAAGCAAGCTCTGCAGCATCACAATCTACTGCCAAGCGTCCATATCCAGGCCAATGGAAGAGTTGTATTTAGCTCAGCTTGCACTTGTGTATTTATAAACCAGTTATGAACTTATCCTTTTATGTTAACCGGACTCTGCGGCTGTGAAGCCCTGGTGCGCAGCTGCTAGGTTCTTCCCAGCCATGTTTGCTGTTTACTTTGCTAGTAAGCAACAAGGACAGCACATTAGCAGAGAATCAGGGACGGCGGCAGGGCCTTTCAACTTTGTCAAATGAAAGGGGCCTCAAGCCTCAGGGGCCCCCAGCAACAGCCTCCATATTGCCACTCAGCAGTGTAATAACACAGCAATATATTCCTTTATATATTGCTCACTTTCTGAGTCTTACAGTGTGCGCTTGCAGTGCTCGCCTTACAAGCTGCTGCTGGAGCCTGTCCTGCCGTCACTTTCAGGAAAACAGAAATATTATCACCTGCTTTCAACACTGTTACCTCCACGTCAGCCACTTTCTTATGAAGAAGGATCATTCACAACTATTCAGCGGTCATTCAGTGTTTCAGCTCCCTGCTGGCTCGTGATAATTGGCGGCTATTAACATTATTTTTACCTCCATTATAATGTATGCCCTCCACCCTACAGGAGCCTCAGACTGATTTCTGCTCTAAGCAAGGGGAGCCCCCACCATCATGTTGAAATGGCCCCCCACACATCTTCACCCGTGCCTGCAGCGAATATTCCATTATGTTTAGAGAGGCCATTATATCAGACCTATGTGCACCACTACATCGAAACTATTTTGCCGTTGAAAATCATGGCCCATACCGCACGTCATAACGTTGAATAATATGCACATGTACCAGAGGTGTAGCATTCATACACTTACAAGAACAGTACAAACAATTTTGATAGTGGGGGTGCAAGATATCACGGCCTGAACGGACCTACAGTAATTTGCATCCCCTGAGGTTAATTCACACTAACACAAGTGGTCACCCTGTTTTATCTTTAAATAATATATTTTTATATTTACTCAGGTCCGAACCAATGTAGAGGCACCATCTATCCCTTCTCTGGACACCCCATTCCTTTTAATTGTGGGGGTGTAAGGTATCATGGCCTGAATGCACCTATGGTAATTTGTATCCCTTACCTCCCTGGGGTTAACTCACACTAACACAAGTGGTCATCCTGTTGTATGTTTATTCTGGTCCCAACCAATGTGGAGGCTCCATCTAGCCCCTCCTGGAACACCCCAATACCTTTTAATTGTGGGGGGTGCAAGATATCATGGCCTGAATGCACCTATGGTAATTTGCATCCCCTGCCTCCCTGGGGTTAACTCATACTAACACAAGTGGTCATCCTGTTTTGTGTTTACTCTGGTCCTAACCGATGTAGAGGCACCATCTAGCCCCTCCCTAGACACCCCAATACCTTATGATTGTGGAGGTGCAAGATATCATGGCCTGAATGCACCTATGGTAATTCGCATCCCCTGCCTTCCTGTTGTTAATTTACAGTGACACAAGTGGTCATCCTGTTTTGTGTTTACTCTGGTCCTAACCAATGTAGAGGCACCATCTAGCCCCTCTCGGAACACCCCAATACCTTTTGATTGTGGGGGGGGTGCAAGACATCATGGCCTGAATGCACCTATGGTAATTCACATCCCCTACCTTCCTGTGGTTAATTTACAGTGACACAAATGGTCATCATGTTTTATATTTATTCTGGTCCCAACCAATGTAGAGGCTCCATCTAGCCCCTCCCGGAACATCCCAATACCTTTTAATTGTGGGGGGTGCAAGATATCATGGCCTGAATGCACCTACGGTTATTCGCATTCCCTGTCTCCCTGGGGTTAACTCACAATGACACAAGTGGTCATCCTGTTTTATGTTTACTCTGGTCCTAACCAATGTAGAGGCACCATCTAGCCCCTCCCGGAACACCCCCATACCTTTTGATTGTGGGGGTGCAAGATGTCATGGCCTGATTGCACCTATGGTAATTTGCATCCCCTATTTCTCTTGAGGTAATTCTCACTAACACAAGTGGTAATCCTGTTTTGTATTTACCCAGGTCCCAACTAATATATCAGCACCATTTATCTCCTCCCTGGACACCCCCATACCTTTTGATTGTGGGGGTGCATGATATCATGGCTTGGCCACCGACTGTTATTCGTATTCCCTGTCTCCCTGGGGTTAACTCACAATGACAGAAGTGGTCATCCTGTTTTATGTTTATTCTGGTCCCAACCAATGTAGAGGCTCCATCTAGCCCCTCCTGGAACACCCCAATACCTTTTAATTGTGGGGGGTGCAAGATATCATGGCCTGAATGCACCTATGGTAATTTGCATCCCCTGCCTTCCTGTGCTTAATTTACAGTGACACAAATGGTCACCGTGTTTTGTATTTATTCTGGTCCAAACCAATGTAGAGGCAGCATCTGCCCCTCCCGGAACACCCCCATACCTTTTGATTGTGGGGGTGCAAGATATCATGACCTGATTGCACCTATGGTAATTTGCATCCCCTATTTCTCTTGGGGTAATTCTCACTAACACAAGTGGTAATCCTGTTTTGTATTTACCCAGGTCCCAACTAATAAATCAGCACCATCTATTTCCTCCCTGGACACCCCCATACCTTTTGATTGTGGGGGTGCATGACATCATGGCTTGGCCACCTACTGTTATTCGTATTCCCTGTCTCCCTGGGGTTAACTCACAATGACAGAAGTGGCCATCCTGTTTTATGTTTATTCTGGTCCCAACCAATGTAGAGGCTGCATCTAGGCCCTCCCGGAACACCCCAATACCTTTTAATTGTGGGGGGTGCAAGACATCATGGCTTGAATGCACCTATGGTAATTTGCATCCCCTGCCTTCCTGTGGTTAATTTACAGTGACACAAGTGGTCATCCTGTTTTGTGTTTACTCTGGTCCTAACCTATGTAGGGGGGTGCAAGATATCATGGCTTGAATGCACCTATGGTAATTTGCATCCCCTGCCTTCCTGTGGTTAATTTACAGTGACACAAGCGGTCATCCTGTTTTGTATTTACTCTGGTCCTAACCTATGTAGAGGCACCATCTAGCCCCTCCCTGGTCACCCCAATACCTTCTGAGTGTGGGGGGTGCAAGATATCATGGCCTGAACGCACCAATGGTAATTTGCATCCCCTGCCTTCCTGTGGTTAATTTACAGTGACACAAGTAGTCATCCTGTTTTGCGTTTACTCTGGTCCTAACCAATGTCGAGGCACCATCTAGCCCCTCCCAGGAACACCCCCATACCTTCTGCGTGTGGGAGGTGCAAGATATCATGGCCTGAACGCACCTATGGTAATTCACATCCCCTGCCTTCATGTGATTAATTTACAGTGACACAAGTGTTCAACCTGTTTTGTGTTTGTTCTGGTCCCAACCAAAGTAGAGGCACCACCTAGCCCCTCCCCGGAACACCCCCATACCTTTTGATTGTGGGGGTGCAAGATATCATGGCCTGGACACCTACGGTTATTTGCATTCCCTGTCTCCCTGGGGTTAACTCACACTAACACAAGAGGTCATCCTGTTTTATGTTTATTTTGGTCGCAACCAATGTAGCGGTACCATCTAGCCCCTCCCTGGACACCCCATACCTTTTGATTATGCGGGTGCAAGATATCATGACCTGATTGCACCTATGGGAATTTGCATCCCCTATTTCTCTTGGGGTAATTCTCACTAACACAAGTGGTCATCCTATTTTAGATTGACTCTGGTTCCCCTTAAGCGATGTATATGCCTCCACTAGCCCTAAATCCTTTTGACCAGTTAGGTGCACAGAAGGTTGAACCAAGTGCTGAATAATCTGTGGATGACTTGCGTGTACTCTGTGTGAGAGTGGTAACCAGTGACTCCAGAGGGAGCTGTGTATGTGAGATGGGGTGGTAGTGTTGTGGTCTGCAGGATGTAGAAGGGGGGTAGGTGAAGAGTGTAGATGTCGAAGGAGTAGAGATGGATAAAGTGGAAATGAGAGGTGAGTGGTAGAGTGAGAGAGTAGTGGGTGGTAGAGAGGGCAAAGGATAGGGAGGAGTTGTAGAGGGGGGCATGACCGCCTGGTTGTCGGAGCTCAAGATGGAGGGGCCCACTCCGGCAAAGGATTTTAGGCACCATAAAGAGACCAAAAAGTGATCACATTAGCGCAGTCATTCCTCATTCTCCTCTTCCCATAAAAAGAAATGGCATCATTGGCGAGTGTAGGATTCCGGTTCCTCTGATGTACGCTTTAAGTCGGCTTCAGGGCCTACATCTAGGACCGAGTGGGAGGTTTTTAAAGAGCAAATGCTCAACATGTTTAAGAAAGCAATTGCAGGTACGGGTGACTCCTCGAAGCAGCACCCTCCATCGGCTCCAGTGGTGCCCGGCCCCAAGGAAACTGTGTCAGCATGTGAGCCCTCGGGTTCGGCGCCGACTGCTGGCAAGGTGTTGACGCAGCTATCAGTGCCATCTGGTGCCATCTGGTGTGTATCCGTCGGCGTTAATGTCCGACTGATCATCCATGCCTCAGTGGCGATCTGATTTTTTTTCGGCACTATGGCTTTGATTTTCGGTGACGATGTCCACAAGCCGTTTGACGTTGATCTCGCAAATTCAGGCAATGGAGGCAAATATCTTTTCTCAGATGTGGCTGATTTGATGGCCGTGGCAGAGGGGCTTTGAGATGCAAGTGGCTTGGACACTTCCTCTGATGTGGAGACTCAGCAAGCCCACCCCTATGGTCATGCAAGTGCAAAGTATCGTTCCACAGTGAACACGGGAGTGGATGCACTAGGTTGCAGTGCCCCAGCCAGAACTCGGTCAGGATATGATCTGACTGACATTTTGGATGAGGGCGCCTCTACATAAAAAGCCATGCCTTTCAATATGGCCATTGCTGACCCCATCACCACCTTGTGGCAGAAATCGTGTACCACAGCATCTGTGAATTCTTTCTTCACAAAGAAGTATAAGCTGGCAAGAGGGGACCCAATATACCTCCCCTCTCATCCTAAGCCCGAGGGGCTGGTCATACAAGCAGCCACCGTTAATACTAGACCATCCACGTCAACTTCCATTCTACCGACAGACGAAGGTAAGGTGGAGAGTGTCGGCCCCTTCACTGTGGCCAAACAGTGCTCGTTCCCCTGGATGGAAGTACCAGTCCAGGGATGCCCGAGGGGCTAAAAAAAGAGCGCTGTGACTGGTGAGTTTCATAGACTGTGAGAAACCCGGTGCATGTATGAAAGTTGCTGAGTTGCATTGTATTGGAGTGGCCGCATGCGATTGGCATATTCTCGAAAGCCTCTGATCAAAGCGGAAGAACAAAATTAATGCAATGTTAGAAGTGGATTTTGTAGAAACAATATATCAGAGTGGTCACGTCTGAAGGAAGTATACCTGTTCAAAAGTCTCTTATCAATCAAGGATACTAAGAAAGTTATATGAACTGTTAGTGCTATGAAAACAAGAATGAAAGCTGTGAACGAACAGCCGAGGGGAGCCAATGAAGTGTGAGCAAAATGCTGAAAGAGCAAAAGTAAGCTGAACAAGTGGAAGTAAAGGCTGCAAATGAAAGCCAGTAAAGTGGTATTTGGAAAAGAGAGCCAAAGAAGTGCCAAGAAAGAGAAATCAATAATCTATGAACTTGTGAGCTTCTGAGTTGGTTGTGAACCACCAAACCAATCTAAACCAAGGTGGCAGAAAGCTGAGGCAAGGGTAATTGGTTGCGTGACTGCTAATGGGTGGGGCGTGCAGCCTGTCATCTGCACCTAGACCAGGAAGCCCCAAGAAGTCCAGGACAATTGTGAACACAACCCTGAAACAAGAAAAAGCTGAACATTGTGAGGTTGTTTTGTGAACCAGTGCTTGAAGCTTGAGGAAGGGAACTACTAGCTCCTTTGTAACACTGTTTTGTGAACCAGTGCTTGAAGCTTGGGGAAGGGAACCCTGAGCTCCTTTTGAACTTTGTATAGTGAAATCAAGTGTTCTTGAAACTTGGGTCAGAGAAACCTAAGTCCTGACAGAACATTTGAAATCCATAATTGTTCGAACTGTATCCTGAACTTGGGGAAGGGAGCAAGAGACTGCTCCAGACCTTAGGCCTCATCACGAGTTGGGCGCCAATACTGCTCCGCCGGATCACTAGTACAAATCCTGCCGGCGCAATTATGGTAGTACAGCCGGCTGTAATAGCGCCGGCTGTAATAGCGCCAGCACCCAATCGCGCTATTACAGAGTCATCACGAGTCCGGCGTAGGTGCTATTAGCACCAGAAAATCAGCCGAAAATACCCCTAGACAAATGCTGGAGGTAAAAGAACACAGGAGACAGCAAAAAGTGCCCAGGTGAAACCAATGCACATCAGAGGCCTACACAGGACCCACCCATGCACAACACTCTCTCCGCAACACCATTACACCAGCAGGAGCAGGGAGGAGACAGCAAAAAGTGCCTAGGTGAAACCAATGCACATCAGAGCCCTACACAGGACCCACCCATGCAAAACTCCCCCGCCCCCCCAACACCATTACACCAGCAGGAGCAGGGAGGAGACAGCAAAAAGTGCCCAGGTGAAACCAATGCACATCAGAGGCCTACACAGGACCCACCCATGCAAAACACTCTCTCCGCAACACCATTACACCAGCAGGGAGGAGACAGCAAAAAGTGCCTAGGTGAAACCAACGTCAGAGCCCTACACAGGACCCACCCATGCAAAACACCCCCGCCCCCCCAACACCATTACACCAGCAGGAGCAGGGAGGAGACAGCAAAAAGTGCCCAGGTGAAACCAATGCACATCAGAGGCCTACACAGGATCCACTCATGCGCAACACACCCTCCCAACACCACTACACCAGCAAGAGAAGGGAGGACACAGCAAAAGGTGCCTAGGGGAAACCAATGCACATCAGAGGACTACACAGCACTCACGCATGCAAAACACCCCCCAGCCCCCAACACCATTACACCAGCAGGAGCAGGGAGGAGACAGCAAAAAGTGCCCAGGTGAAACCAATGCACATCAGAGACCTACAAAGGACCCACCCATGCACAACACACCCTTCCCAACAGCATGTTGCCATTTGGAGCCGGGAGCCTTGATGATGACATCTACTTGCTGCACCTGGAGCTGCAGAGGCCTACCAACCAGCCCAGGGCCCTGAGAGTACAGGGGGCAGTGGGGATGAGGAGAAGGAGGAGGAGACCAGCACCAGCAAGGCGGCCAGCCATCTCCAGGGTCAGGCCAACACCCTGGGCCCTGACTGAAGGGCAGCTGGTGACAAGTACAGGCTGGACAGGGTAACCATCACGCAGTTGCTGGACTCAATCCAGGCTGACATAAGCAGCCGTATAGCCATAAGCACTGCTGTGCCCCCATTTGTCAAGCTCATGTCGGTACCACAGTACCTGGGAACATAACAGAACATGACATAGACAAACAGAAGTGCAAGATGGCCAAGCATAGGCCAGTTAAACAACAAGGGCCAAGCATGAGGGGTCATGTAGTATCTAAAACACTGGAGTTGCGGGAAACAATATAGATATGCCTTTGTGGCCCCGTTGACGGCCGGGTAGCCGGAACCCTTCCCAGGCCGAGTTGCTTCCCAAGCATCCCCACAGAGGTTCTTACCTCATTCACCCATTCTAAAAACATATAAGAGGCAATCACTACATCGGCCAATGGTGGACAAGCCGGTCCAGTGTAGCCCAGGCCTGGTGGAAGTCCCTAAAGGGAACAATTTGGCCCGTGTTCCTGAGTGGGCAGTCACGTGATCATGGAAGGGCAATGCCAGTAACTCAGGTTACCAGAGAGCCGGCATGCCGAAGCACCAAACTGTGGGATTTCTAACACCTGCCCCCCACAGCGCCCCTAAATTGATAAATGGCAAACAGGTCTCCTGGCTTGACCGAGTAAACCAACTAAAGCCCAAGGCGTGGATCAGGGGAGGGACTTGCACAACTCAGCATTGTGTTGTGACTTTATGCACATCAAATTTGTGCAAACAATCACAACAGTACAAAGCCCTTTTCTAAATCGATCTTGGCTCCTAGAACTGCTACATTTGATGCCGGACATGACAATAATTTTGTCAAATGACCCGGTGAAGCTGGAGCTCCCCAAAAGTAACAGTAGTGACAACTGGGTGGTGGCAACGTTTGTCTCTGCTTTGGTGGTAGAGAGGATATGTAATAATGCTAGTGCCTTAAAGCAGCTGGGCTTCGTCGGACATGACAAGCAATGGGATGAAACTACGTTGGGTGGTATTGAGGGTCCGTGAGGGACACAAGAAAAACCAGGAATGGCCGAGACAGAGTGGGCAATGGACTGGGGTCCCTCAGCCATTCAGTGACAGTTTGCAGTTGAAGAAATGGGTGTGCTCCAGGTGCTCTCGTGGAATTTGAGGGGCCACAGTTATTTCCTGGGCAATGCTCAAACAATGAAGACTTTGAGCAGTGTGGCATGCTTTTGTTTACAGGATATTTGGTTGTTTGCCGCATTTGATCTGGATGGCTATTCGCGAATCTTCCACCTGACGGAGGCAACATTAAAAGTCTCTGTTTAGGTGCCAGAGTAACGACTAATCCATCTAAGTACCGCACTGGCGTGCCCCACCCCAACTTTCTAGCAGCTCACATAAAGAACTTGGGAGATGGAATTGTGCCTATTCTGCTGGCAACCATTTATGACCCCCTCCAGGGGGCGCAATGACAGCAGAAATAATTGACACTGCAGTGGCGACATTTAAAGATAGTTTGTACATCTTCCCCAGGGATTAATTATTTTGGCGGGAGATTTTAATGTTGATTGTGTAGACAAATCTGCAATGAGGGAGGTGATTGCCAAGAAAACAGGGTTGAGCTCAAGAGCAAGAGTGGTAGGGCGCTATGGCAAAGTTTGAACTCAGCCCACTGCGATCAAAGGAGGGGGTGGATAACATGACCTGGAATAACTGCCAATACAGCAGTCACATTGATTTTAATTTCACGAGTGACTGTTTAGCTGGATATGGCCCAATGTTAGAAACTTGGTCCTCACCGATGAGTGACCATGCAAAGCTTATCCTGAGCTGCCACTTGGCCCAGAGTAGCATAAGAGCAGGACTGACAGATAGCCCGGTGGTAACTTTCCAGGGAAACAGGCTGCACTGGTCAGCTGGCACCAACGCAAGGTTTAACTATGCTCTAAGAAATAGAGGTCTTTAAGCCCCCGGAACATCCCCAGTCTGTAACATTGAGCTAGGAATATCACAAGCCCAACATGACCTTTATCACAAGCCCAACATGACCTTACTGAGCAGAGATAAGTTCTAAATCAGAACACCACTATTAATAGGCCACATGGCTATGATAGTGCCATAGCGAAGAAGAAACATGAGCTTAATTTAGCTGTACATAGGTTAAACAGAAATGCCCTTATGGCCGGGAGTGATAAGCAGAAACAGATATGGTGGATTAGGGCCAGCTACAAGAACTGGTTCCTAAACCGCAGGTTCTCAGTAAATGACACTGGGTGGAAATACTTGAACATGTTGATAACCACAAATGATTCCAGGACATTTTGGCACCTACTCCGAGGCAAAGAGGTGAACTTGCCAGCACGAGAGATAATCGGAGTAACAGAGGATCAATGGACAGCTTTTATGAGTAGCACTTTTGATGGCGGGGAGTACGATAGTGGGACACTTAAATCTATGGACAACTCACTGGTAAGCCGTCATATTGAGGAGGCGGATTTGGTGGCATCCATAAATAAGGCTAAGTCCTCTACTGCATTCGGCCCAGATGGCCTCTCCAATCTGGTGTTGAAAGCTGATCCGCAAATGTGGGCCCACATCCTACACCAACTCTTCCAGCAGGTCTCTGTAACTGGTAGTTTCCCTAGAATATTGAAAGTATCGATCTTAATTCCAGGCTTTAAGAAAGGACTTCAGGATCTGCCAGTTAACTACAGACTGTTAGTAATGCTCGATTTTAGCACTAATCTTTTTGCTAACTTGCTATTGGAGCTGCTGTCATCCTGGATAATGGAAAAGGTCCTGTTGAGTTACCAACAAACGGCATTCAGGAAGGGGTATTCTACTACGCATTTGATCTGGACCCTTCTGACCGTAATATCGGGCAACCAGTGTTACAGGTGACGTCATTATTTGTCTGTTTTGTTGACTACTCAGCTGCCTTTGGCAGCGTGGTAAGAAGTAAACTTTAGGCTATGTTAGAATCGTGGCATATTGATCGTTCACTGTTTTACTTCATTAGGGTACTCTAGTGACACTGAGGTGAGAATTAGATTATCCCAGGAGGGAGAATTATCTGCGCCTTTGTCCACTAAGCGAGGTTTAAAGCAGGGGTACTCGTTGGCTCCCCTACTTTTTAACCTCGACATTTCCCAACTGCTGAAGATCTTGAGTCAAGTTCAGAATAATCTGCTGCTATACGGTGGAAAACCGCTTCCCTGCATATCCTATGCGGACGACTTACTCACCTTGGACCGAACCCAGATAGGTCTCAAATGTTCTCCCCTTGCTTTACATAGGTATTCGAGTGCTTTGGGTCTTAATCTGAACATCAATAAGACCAAAGTAATGGTTTGTGGTAGGGAGCACATACTAGGGCCCCCTTTAATTAGTGGGTGGGTGGTGCCAAGTTGCAGCGAATCCTGGAATATAAATACTTGGGTATTTTCATCAGGGAACATGTGTCCTTTGCTCACCTGGCAGATGATATAACCCGTAAGATTTGGCATAAGTGCTGGTACTCAGGAAAATAATAGATGCGCAGGGGGACAGATGCGTCAAAGTAAAAATCATGACATATAAACCGTCAATCCTCCCTGCTCTATTGTATGCCTTAGAGGTGTTCCCCCTGAGAGTAGTAGTGTTTTGGGCAAATTAGAAGGGAATATATTAGGATCGATGCTCAACCTACTGCCCTGTGTCCCGGTGGAGGCCATTAGGTTTGAACTTGGACTTCCTTGATTAGCATCTGTATGGGCATTAACAGTGGTTAAATTGTGGGCAACGATTCAGAATGACCTGGCAGGAAAGGGCTCCCTATTCGGCCACTCGGTCAATAATTCCTTGACATATTCTGGGAGTATCTGGTATAAGGATATGGACACTAGAGTGAGGGCCTATCTGCAGGAGATTGGGGTGTTCCCAGTGCCAGAATCCTGGCTTGATTTTAATCTGGCAAAGATACCAGAGAAAGCTAGGACCTATGATGTAGACCAGGCTCTGACCCATCTAGCCACTCTGCAGAAATGTGCCAAGTACTCCCAGCAAGCGTTTGTACTCAGAGTCCCCAAGTCATATGTATCAAAACTTGTTGCCCCAGCTCTTGTTAGATTTATTCTCGCACTACAGATGCAAACCCTCCCAGTCCTGGAAATTATGGGGCATGGCTGGGCATCCCCCGTAGTGACAGAATATGTAGCCTTTGTCATAAATATGTTAAATCCTCGCGCCATGTACAAACCCAATGTGAGATGCTTGAAAGCTCCTATGAGAGAGCATATAGTAAATTTAGCTTGACCACATCGGACCAACTGCGGAGTAACATTTTTGGGGCTGGGTCTTTGGTTACTATGGCAGCAACATATCATGTCTGGAAACTAGCTGCCAGCTGATTGATTTGAACCCCAGAGAAATGCCAATGGAATTTGAACTGTGTTCTTTTCCTGCTATTAATGACGTGTATGATATGGATTCAGTTATTTTAACTGTGATTGTATAGGCCCATTTCAGGCCATTTTAGTTTTTGGGAATTTAAATTGATATTGTAGATTTTTCTTTTTGTTATTGTGTACTAGTGTAAAAGGTTATAATGCAACCAGATGCACTTTAATTAAATAAATAAAAAAGAACCAGATCATTGGTTTTAATCTGAGCATGAACCTTTCAAAGAAACAAGTACATTTTAAGAGACAAACTGATGTGAATTCTTGGCAAAATAATGAATTATTTAATTGTGCTAACATTGTAATGTGCTCTCTTTAAAATGATACCGTGCTCATTTCTAAGGATCACTTCTAGTATACATTGGAGTTATAAAAAGAGTATTATCAAAATCTTGAATAACCATAATAACTTTTGAGTAAAGGTTATCATTCTAAAATGGGCAATCTGGTACACTCCTTTTGTAATCATTTGAAATACCCCTTTGGGAAAGGGGAAGGTGATACAAAGGGTTCCATGGTGCTTTGCATAAAATCAAAGAGCATTTTGGGTGAATAGAAATGACCATGAGTCTTCAAATTCACTTAAATGCACATTGGTTTTGGTGCTCATTTATAATTCACAACACTCACCCTATCATTAAAGTGTTTATAACCTTGATGGACATTTGGACAGCCTAAACCTGAGGATGAAAGATACATTAGCTGTGATATCTGTTGCCCAATTTAGTCAGAAGGAAAGGATGTCTGTGCAAGTATTTAGTCCCTTACCTCCTTGCGACAACAGGATTAGTCGGATATTATATGATCTTCTTTTAACCGCAGCCTTAGTCCCTCCTGAGTACATTATTCACATATGTTAACAGTGTTTCTATTTCCCACATTTGTTGGGCAGAGCAAGAAACACATTTGTCCACATTAAAGTGGTGTACAGCCTCATACGAGTTCAATACAATGCTCACGAGCACCAAACCATTAAAAGTGAATTAAAGTGTCTTTATTTATTGTAACTTATTTATATTTCCTTTATGCACAGTATAGTAGTTGTGAGGGCCGCCTTTACACTTGTATTCAAATGATCATGTATGGCCAACACTGTAAAGTCTCTTCTCGGAGATCCCGGTATTAGTCAACATCATAACCATTAGGCCCCTTTGCAAGGATAATGCCCAGAACCTGTATTGAACCTCAGTAGCTTCTTAATGTGCAGAGACCCTTGAGTGGGTTTATATTACTTGGGAGAGTTGGTCTATCGGTGTTAACTCTTTTAAATAATATCTTATTGATTTACCAAGGTTGTCATTATGTCATCCCTCTGAGTTAGCTCCTCTGATGGGTGGATCTGGAATCCCGCCGAAGGAAGTGAACTCTCTTGTGGAGGCTCCTTTTTCTCGGACAGGTTACGCATAAAGTCAGGGGAATTTGCTCCGCAGGTTTCCGTTGAGATGGTAGGCTACTGTATGACATCCCATCCCCTTGCTACAGTGAACCGTGTGACAGCAATCAGGAGGTGCAATCCGGGCACTCTCCTTGAGATGGTTTACTCTATAAAATATTGTGCCATATAAATAACTCTTCATTTCACTCCAGTCTTGGTCTTTCTCTGGAACTCTGCCCACATGAAACCACACCACACCATGGCAGGGCCGTCCTTTATTGCCTCTTCTGCCCACATGTCATCTTAAGGTCTCACCGACATGCCAACATGTGTAGCCAGGGGCTCGCCACAGTTCTCTGACTGAAAGGGTGTGACGTTGAGGCAGCCTTCAGAAATTACCCATTCCCTGCAGTTTGGAGAATTAACTCTTAACAAGTCTGCATCCTCCTGACCCTCAATCTAATGGTCCCCGCTGTGTTTTGCAGTGAGGGACAGAGAAGCTGTTTTTACAATCCCCAGCTGATTTAATACATGGGCTACAGGAGCCTCATGGTGGTGACAAGGAGGGATAAGAGGTTAAGGAGGGAGCAATTAACGGAGTCTGGAAAATAAGTCCCTTTGGCAACAATCCATACAAGATAGAGTGTCCAATCCCAGGATGACTGGGAAGCTCTTTTGGAGGGTGCAGTAAATCCTGGAAGGCAGAATGTGAAAGGTGGCAGCGGAAGTCCCAGAGGATAAGTGGGGGAATGTCAAAGGTGCAGGAGGTCCGGTGCTCAGACTAGTTGACAGGAGCATGCTGGCTGGTGCTAGCAGATTTGCTTCAAATCTGCCCTCGCCCAGCATCACCCATAACCACCATGAAGGGCCAGCATCATGACACCCACGTGTTGTAGCACAACCACACCTTCAATCAACCCTGACAGCGTTGGAAAGCGGGAAGACAAATGGGGGAAATGGAGGAAGCAGACTGGAATGCGGCTGTGGATTTCTACCATTAAGACCAAGGTACAGATCCGCAAAGGAGGTAGGGTAAAGAACAGTCAGGTGATAGGAAATACCTTGAGGGAATGACACGCACCAGGTGATAGAGGACTCATATGAAAGAGCACACCTACACCTATATCGACGTGAGAGACAGTGATGGCAGGCCTGGGTCCTGGGGCCAGACAATAGATGAGGAGAAACTCAAAGGTGGCAGGGGGAGGAGTGTGGGTGAAAAGGTGTGGAAAGCAGAAGGAGGCTGAAGCTGGGGTCAACTTGTTGATGGAGCAAGGACAATAAGTAGATCAACAGAAATGTGGAAAACCATTGGGCCTTTCAGCAAGTGAATAGGATGAGACTAGGATGGACATATTAGATAGTGTCATAAGATGGTGAGCCAAATAGCTACAGCAGGGTTATCCATGTTGGGGTGCGTTGGTACACTTAACACACCTGCAGTAGTTGTTTGATTTTTTACAATGAAAACCTGCACCATTATGCCACATCCATTCCTACTTTGTTCCTTAGCTCCCCCATAGTCAAAACGTGGCAGAAGTGAGATCGTCTGGTGACATATCAGAGGGGTTGAGGGCTGCAGTGGAGTTGTGTTTATGTACTGTAAGGGTATCGAAGAAGGAAGCTGACACAAAGGTCACATGGTTTTGGTTATAAACTTTTCTTTCTTAAGTAAAAACCTCACTATCCCTGTCTCTAAGAGGGGTTTCCCTGCCTCAAACTAAAACTAAAGGAATTGTCATTATGTCCGTCAAATCAAAGTTCCACCGTTCTGTCACAAATCCTACTCTAACCCTCACACTAAAACTAAAGGAAACGTCCCTGCTTCAGGAGAATGGCTCCCTTCTCCTGCTTCTTAACCAGCGTCAAAAGTTGTTTTCTTTCAACAGAAAATACCAGGAGGAATGATTCCCTTCCCCAGGCTTTCGGGCATCACCCAGTCTGTATCCAATGTCAAGGAGATTGACTCCCTTCTAATGTACAATTATGCAGTTCCCAATAGAACCAGGGGGAATGACTCCCTTCCGCTGATGTCTCCAGTACAAGCCTTATCCCAATCACTTAACCACAAGGCCAGGGGGGATGAGTCTCTCCCCTGACGTCTTTAACACAAGTCTTGGGCCTGCACTAGAAGAATGTCTCCCTTCTCTAGTTGTTGTTTGGTTCAACTCACAATATGGCCAGGGGGAATGACTCCCTTCCCCTGGCATCGTTATCACATTTCTTTGTCTGATACCAAGAAAATGATCCCTTTCTCTTGGTATGGTATGATACAGTTCTTTCTCAGTGCTGGGGTTCCAAACCCTTCTCTGTTGGTCAGTGGTTTCCTCGTTACCGCTGTGCTAAGGAAGATTTCCTCTGATGCGTTCCTCCTTATTGTTGGGGTCGCAGACCTTCTCTGGTGGTCAGTATTTTCCTTGCTACCAATACTCTGTGGAAGATTTCATTTGACGCTTTTCATCCTACTCTTGGGGTTCCAGACCCTTCTCTCATTATGCCCATTAACTTCCTTGCTAATACTGGGCTGGGAAAAAGCCACCTTAGCCTTTTTGTCAACCCTTGGGTCCCCTCTGGTTTTCCTATACCTCCCCTTACCTCTAATGGGGCTTTGGCACCTTGCCAGGAATTCCTGGGACCGAGGAACTCTTATAGGGCTCTGTGGGCTTCCCTCTTCTGCACTTGTGGCTTTGCAGCGTCTTCCTGGCTTCGGGATGTGGTCCTCCTTACCTCGGCGGACGGAGAACTTCCTTTGCTTCCTCTTGCTGCTCTCTGCTTCTCTACAGCTTTTGGTTGGCATTTGAATCTCCCGCGTTGGAGACTTCAGGTGCCAGCTTCTTTCCCCAACAGGATTGGATCCCGCAGCTCCTGCCACCACTGTGCTTCTCGTTACAGCTGTGTTCATCTCCATGGCTAGCTTCTTGATCTAACAGCCCTTCGTTCATTTTTATACTTTGTATCCAGTTCCTCCCATGCGGATTGCACAAGTCCTTCTTCATTGTTTCTTCATGGCAGATCCTCATGCCTCCATGGTACCACCTCGTACCAGTGTTATCACAGTTCAAGTTCTTTATGTCTCCTGTGTTCTTCCTTGTCCTAGTACTTTTGGTCATCGGCTTTATTTTACAATAATACATTGGGGCTCATTATGTGTTGGCCAGTGCAGTATTAACATGCCGGTAAGTACATATACTGGCATGTCCGCCACCCCACCAGCAACAATCACCAGTATTACAGGCACCGGTAAAACCGGCAACACCCCCATGGATTCCTGCCGGCAATGGATTCCTGCCAGCACTCGTAATCTGGCGGTAATACTGCCAGACCGAGTGCCGGTAACAGTATTTCCATTGCCAGTATCCTGGCAGATTTACCACCAGGGCAGCAAAGTTGTGATTAGCCCCATAGGCTTGTTCTCAATGTTGTGGCTCCGGACCTTAGGGAGGGCTGAGGAATGTTGGGATGTGGCAACATGCATTGGGCAGTACCCCAGGCGATCGTCCTTATCCCCAGAATGGGAGTCTCTCCTCATGAGGTACTCCTGCAAAAAACAACCCCTAGGGAAACTATTGGCTAACGGCCGCTCCTAATGGAAAAGTGCTCCCCCCTGGGGAGAAGTAACAATACCTTGTGAACCGTCACAGTACCTAGAGGTGAAACACACGCTGTGCAGCAGTAGTTCATTAGACAACCTTCGATCGGGCAATCAGTTTTAAATTGGCATTTTTGAAGCATAAAAAATCAAATATAATTGATGGGATGCAAACAACTTCCACCTCTACATACAAAGCACCTCCACTCCATATTTATATATAAACACAACTGAGTGTGATATGCAGGACGTGCTGGCGTAAGAGCAGCTTTCTTCCCCTGATTTTCTACCCATTGCTTCTTCTCCTGTGCTCCTTCACTCATACCATTTTCCCCTCTCTGATCCTTCTTCCCAGAAATTCTGTCACATGATCCTGTGCCATGATTCTATGCCTATCCTGTTTCCTTGTGCTGATGTTCCTCCTGCTTATTTTCCACAGCTGTCCTTCTGTGGGTATTCCATATACTGAAGGCTCCAGGTACAGCTCTCTTCCCTATGCTCTAAGTGTTTTAGAACAGTCCAAATATTAAATGGCTAATCATCCCTAATTATCGTCCAAGCTGATGAGTAACTCTTCAGTGTCTCAGCTGGCCCCACTGCGCTCATCTCAATGCCATTTCCACTTCTGCATACAGGCCAAGCTCTGGGAATTTGTATCTGGGTGGGCCGGGGTTGCAATCACGGGGCCCAAGTTGTCATTGGATTTAGGTTTAGGAGCACCCTAAAAACCAAGCAGTTACATTATAGTGTTTTATCGGGACCTCACACTGGTTCACTTGAGGAGGGAGCTGACAGGGACCGCCTAAATAAAGAACAATACTGGACCCAATATTATAATGCAACCACCTTTATTCATGTTCCCAGGATTCTGCCTCTCCATTCCTCCTTCCTTCCTCTGTCATTTCCAGCTCCTAGAACCCACCTTTGTAATATGTGTTCTGCATCTTAAAGGGACACTACACCCCCCCCCCCTGCCCGTGCATGAAAATTCAAAACAATCCTATTTCTTCAATTCAGAGATGTGATTTCCCCCTTCTCACTGGTCACCCATTGTCCTTGGTTGCAGGGCACGTAGTCACAGGGGTGTCCATTTCATCAGGTATGAACTCACTGGTGATCATTCACTGTCTCCTGAGTAGCCTATGTCCTGGTGACTGTAAGATGACGTTAAGAGTCTTTTTGAAGAAAGATGAATTTCACAAGACCATCTTCATTCCATCTTCTGGTGTAATTTGTGAATCTTGGTTTTGTGAGACAGTGATGATAACAGGGCTGAAAGGTGAGACGGCTTTGTGGGTGACACGTTGTCAGACTAGTACTTTATCACCATTTTGACTGATGATTCTTTGGCTTTCCTCCTTTTTTCTGCATGTTGTTTCATGGCTTCTTTATCATTAGGGTCCTTGTCCCTTACCTCTTGATCATGTATTTCTGTAGACATCATGGCTTGCCATGTTATGAGACATGTTTCTATAATCTTGCAAGAGTTGGTAACGTTTCTGTTCTATAGAACTGTTAGTGAGACGTGAAACTTATATCGTTCTTTTTATGTTCACCATGAACCATTCATATGTGCCAATTTCCCCTTTGGACAAGTGGAATCTGTCTGTGATGGAATCCCAGGTATTCTGCACATTTCTGAACTTCATGGACATCAAACGATGGACTATTGTCTGAGTTCATCACTCTTGGTACGTCATACGCAACAATTATTTTGTCATGTGCTAGAATGGTGTGAGATTGGGCTCTCAACGATACCAGTTGAAGTTACGGGTACCTGGATTATTCATCAATAGCCACTAGGACATAGGAGCTGGATTGCAGGAGTCCAAAAAAGTTGATAACAATTTAATCCCATATTGCATGCAGAACAGTGTCATGTGGTGGAGATGAGGGCTTATATGAGGGTTCACTACTAGGCAAGTGTGGCAATTGTTTAGCATGGTCTCTACCATGCTATCCATTCCAGAAAACCAAACCTTCTGCCCCAGCAGACTCTTTGTGTAGACTACGCTCCTAAATTCCTCACACACAAGCTTAATTACTCAATGTAGCTGGAATAAAAATGTTGTTATCTTTAAATAATATGTTAGATTCATGCAGTGAGAGACTGTCTTTCACAAATAGTAAATTCTTCAGTTCTTGGATGTGTTGAGCATTTGGACTTTTGGTGATTTCTATGATATGTTTCTATTTACCTGACTTTAGACAGACCTTTATTATGTTGAATGTGTCATTTTGTTCTGATTGGCTTCTTATGTCCTCAAGCGACACACAGAGTGGTTTTGCATGATGTACCACATAGTTGATGTATCTGTTTGCAATCGATTGTCCAGAAGGCTAATTTGGTAATGGGTGTCCTGATAGAAAATCAGCAGGATTTTCCTTTTCCCCCAGTTTTAACTTGTAGTCCTGTAAATGCATACTACATCTCACGATATAGAGAGACCTGCATGCCTTTTAATTTCCATATATCAGGAGGAGAGCCTGGTGATCTGTGATGATCGTAAAAAGATTTCTGTAGAGAAGATGAAAATGTTCACAAGCCCATATGACTGCTTGGATCTCTTTTTCGGATTATGAGTAAGCTTGTTCAGTGTCTATCAAACTATGACTTGCGTCTTTGATTTTCTGAGTTAGAGTCTATTTGTGCCAAAATGGCCCCAATTCCTTCAGGGATGCAGTCCACTGTTAACATAACAAGCAAGTTGGAGTTGAAGTATAAGGTGCAGATTGATGTTGCAATTTCTTTTTCATATGGCATTGAATGGTTCCTGGCATTCCGGTGTCCATAATAGTTCTTGGTCTTGCTTCGTTAGATTTGTCAGTGGTGCACTGATCAAAGCAGAGTCATGTATATATCTGATGCATTAACTTGCTAGATGCAAAAATGAACTCAGTGCTGATAGAGTTTGAGGCTTGGCAGTTGCAGCCAATGCAGCCTTTTCTGGATCAGGTTGAATGCTGGGTTTGGAGAATATGGGGGTCATTCCGAGTCAGGAGGTAAGGGGAAAACGATGCCGGAAAAGGATTACTGTCATCGTTTCCCGTTACGGACTATTCTGCCCTACCAAACCGTTATTTACGGTGCCGTAAAGTACGAGGTCGTAAATAGCGGTCTAGTGGCACGCGCCCGACACTCCAGGCCGAAATTAGCGGCATGGCGTAAACCGGAGCTGATCCCAAGTAATGCGGACATGCAAAAAACGGCCTCCACAAAGTACAACATCGCTGAGAAGGTGTTAAGAACCATGAGCAGTGTTTCCAAGAGGCACAGGTGCACTCAATCAGCACAGGTGGAGGCAATGGAGTCTGGCACAGCACAAAAAGAGCACACCCACACACCACACCCCCTCCCACACCAAGATGATACCAATTGTAGCAGCATTCCTGGAGCTGGAGGCCCTGCTTGCAAGGCAGCAACTACAACAACAGCAACAACAACCACAGCCCCCACCACAGAGGATACACAGGAGGAGAAGGAGGGTGAGACAGGCCCAGCATGCCCTACCGGTGCAGCCACCATTACCACGCCGCCAGCCCCCAATCCCCCACATCAGAGCCACCCCCTTCAACCACACATCAGAGCAGATCCACACCCTGTACCGGCTTCACTGGGACACCATTACCGCCATAGTGGACCTGATACATGATGATATAGTGAGCCTCATAGAAATCAGCACTGCCATCCCCCCTCTACTGAAGGTAGTGTCTGTGCTCCACTTCCTTGCCACAGGCACCTACCAGCATACAGTCGGACACATGCATGGCATTTCACAGCCCATATTTTCCCGGATACTCAACCAAGTGCTGGATGCCCTCCTCAACCACACAAGGGACTACATATCCCTATCCCGGACTCCCCAGGAGATATATGATACAAAAGTTGCCTTCCATGCACTGGCAGGCATACCAAATTGCATAGGGCCCTCGTATCGCAACCGCAAGCAATACCACTCCATCAACGTCCAGATGGTGTGTAATGCCAGTAAAGCCATCACACATTGCAATGCCCGATACTCCGGATCAACTCATGACTCCTTGGTCCTGCGGAACTCCACACTACCACGCTACATGGAGCAACATGCCGGACAACGTGCCTGGCTGCTTGGTGAGTAACCTGAATGGGCCATGGCAGTGCATTGGGGCTGTGAGTATGTTGGCTGCCTACTTCACCTGGGTGGGAAAGGGGGGGGATGCCTACTTCACCTGGGTGGGAAAGGGGGGGGAGATGCCTACTTCACCTGGCTGGGAAAGGGGGGGGGAAATGCCTAATTCACCTGGGTGGGAAAGGGGGAGGGAGATGCCTACTTCACCTGGGTGGGAAAGGGGGGGAGATGCCTACTTCACCTGGCTGGGAAAGGGGGCGGTGGATGCCTACTTCACCTGGGTGGGAAAGGGGGGGGGAGATGCCTACTTCACCTGTGTGGGAATGTTCACGCCAGTGCACGATGTGCACCTCACAGAACACTGTGCCCCAAGGCAAGTGACACGGCACATGACTACCTAACCACACAGTGATGATTTAGAGCCGACACCTAACACAACATGACTAACAGGAAACCTGCCCAAATACCACAACACATGCACCACTCATCTGCGGCCCTTACACACCATAAGGGCATCCTGCACCATGCAGTGTAATAGCACCATGTCGCAGACTCCTGCATCTCACCACATAGGACAGTCATCCCTGGGAGTGCATAGAAGTGAGTCCAACCGGGATCCCACAGCGTGTGACTGGTCCTGCACACCCATAGGATTGCTGCAAGTCACCATGGCACAGATCAGTGCTGAATGATGAGTATGCTACTAACTACAGGCAACCCCCCCATCACCAAAACTCGCACAACACATCAATGAATGCAGTCCAACACTGCTGCATGCATATACGATGCACATGCAACAAGATGTGAGTGCACACCATAACCCATCATGTAGAAGCTACCCCCTCCATCATTCCATTGCACAGGACACATAGCCGTGCCAGTAATGGGGTGAATGCATCCTGGGACATGTGTGTTTGGCCAGTAATCACCTGCTGCCATGTAAGACTAGTACAGTTCTCCACCATGAATTTACAAACACTTACTTCATTCCACTCTTATGCAGGTGATGCTGGCTACCCTTTGAAGCCGTGGATCATGACCCCGGTCCACAACCCAGAGAACAGGCACGAGGAGGACTACAATAGATCCCATACCCGTACACGGGTGGTGGTAGAGCAGACCTTCGGCCTGTTGAAGACACGATTTTGTTGCCTCAGCCGGTCGGGTGGCGCACTCATCTACAGCCACAAGAAGGTGTCCAAGATCACCACATCATGTGTAATGCTGCACAACAAGTGTATCCGTCGGAACGTGCCACTGCCCCCTGATGTGGAACTGCTACCACCAGATGATGATGAGGGGGAGGATGAAGGAATGGCAGGACAGCATCACGGTGGCGATGCACAGGAGGGACGTGCCGTGTGGCAATCATTGATCAGACAATATTTCTGACTCACTAGTCTGCTGAGGGTGTGAGGATGACAGGACATCAGGCACTGGGTGTGGGGATACATGTACACCATGCACTGTGGAACATTAAAAGACAAATGCACAATGATCAATGTCCACTCTGTTTTTTTTGGATGATCAACCGGTGCACTGAATGATAAAGTTCTAACGTGTACAACAAAACCTACACCACCACCCCCTCCCACTCCCCCCCAACTCCCACACACACCCTCCCCCCTTCCCCCTCCCCCCAACTCCCACACACACCCTCACCCCCCCCCCCACAACTCCCACACACACCCTCACCCCCTCCACCTCCCCCACAACTCCCACACACACCCTCACCCCCCTCCACCTCCCCCACAACTCCCACACACACCCTCGACCCCCTCCACCTCCCCCCACAACAACCCCACAATAGTTCAACAATTGGGGCAACATAGGCCACATGTGTGTGCTGGGATGGTCAATGTGCACTTCCAGAGCCAGGGGGATCCATGTCGTGGCGGCGCAATGTACGCAGTGAACGACGGACCGGGCTGGTCTGGGTGGAGGAGCTTTGTGAAGGTGGCTCCTCCCGCTGGGGCTGTGGTGTGGGGTGTGCTGCTTCCAAGGACGTTTCAGAGCCGGTTTGTGTTCGCTGTGATCACCTCGACCAGAGCCTGAAGGTCATTGCGCCACTCCACCCTTGATTCGCGATTGTCCTTGTTGAACTCCTCAATGAGGCCTGTGAGATGCTGGGAGCGCACTACATCCTGGCCGATGTGGCCGATGTGCTTGGCAGACTTGGTATTGGGCCTGCAGGCCTTCGCAGAGATTCTGCAGGGGAAGTAGATACAGGACAGGCAGGTTTTACTCCTTGCCCTGTGAGCCCTGGTGTTTCACTCTCCCCGGAGTCGCTGTGTGCCACCTGGCTGTATGATGATGTGTCAGGGGTATGGCCAATGTCAATGGTGTCCTCCACGTTGGCTCCCGATATTGATGGGGGGCTGTCTGGCACATCGAGGAGGCACATGGCTGCATTCTCACCAGCCACACTGGACTCCTCAGAGTGCAGCATGGGACATGTGTCCAGTGGCACTGCAGGCATGGGTAGGGGTGCAGGTGGGGGTTGTGCACCATCCATGGGGGTTGCTGGAGCAGGTGGTGTTGCCTGTGTTGTCTTCCTGCTTGCAGGTATGCGGCGGCCCCTGACTCTGCCCCTGGAGGTACTGGCCCGGGTGCTTTCCTGGTCCTCGCTGTCATGCTCGCTGCCTGTGGGGGGGAAGAGAGAGACGGCATGAGCAATAATTTGGGGCTCAGCATTTCTACATGCCTATGGTATCACAATGGGATTGCAGCAGTTTGTTGACATTTGGGTGGTGAGTGGGACAGTGATCTGGGCTTGGATGGTCAATGCATGCAGATGTCTGGGTCACTCATGTTGGCGGAGTACTGTGATGACTCACATTCACAATGTTTACAATCACTGCCCAGTGTGCCTCACAGATTCGGCCTCTTTGTGTGGTATGGGCCATATGGGTTACAGCCTTGCACCTGACATCGGCCTGGGTCCCACTTGTTACAGCATGATTTAATTGGGGGGGAGGTTGCCCAACCATGACGTGACACCTTGCCCAGCCCTTGGCAGTGACTTACGTTAGGAATGCATGTTCTGTCTTGACTCATGACACTCACCTCCATCAGCAGATAACGCTGCACCGCAATCCGTTTCTCGAACACCTTCTATGGCTTCTGTACCCATCATGGTTGCACACGTTTCCTCCCACGGCATCATTTTGATGGGGGAACCTGGCCCTCCTCCTGTCTCCAGAGCCTGACTTCGGTTTGCCGAGAGGATGGCCCGCACCCTGAGACGGAGGTCATCCCAACGTTTCCTGCAGTCCTTGGTGGTGCGGGGGGTGTTTCCCACGGCACTCACCCTCTGTGCCACCAAGGCCCAGATCTCTTTCTTCCTGACGACGGTGGGCCTCCGCATATCACTGCTGAATACAGTGTCTGCATGTTCGTGCAGAGTGTCGACCAGTACCTGACGCTCATGCTGGGTAAAGCACTCCTTTCTTATGCGTGCAGCACCCTTTTTTAATGCTTTGGGCATGATGCTGGTCTCCAAAGCCTATTTCTCTGATCACTGTATGGCTAGGGGTCCTGTATGGAGAGGATGGGAATGGATCGTGATTTTAAAGATGGCCGCCGTGCTCCTTCCCGTTCCTGTGCGATGACGTTTTTTCCGGTTCCGTGTTTTAACGGTGACCGTAAATACCGGTGACCGCTATTTACGGTTACCGCTGAGTTCTCTATGTCGGTAGTGTTATGTACGGTGCGTTTGTTGCTGGTAAGGGCTTTTGGGGCCCTTTACTGCATGGCGCTGAGGTGCGTTACCGGCATGGCGCAGATTTTTACGGTCTTGTGCCAGCACGGAAACGCTCTTTACGCCATGCCGGTAATCGCCTATACTTACCGCCCTACTCGGAATGAGGGCCATGTGTCTGAAGAATTTCAGTGTCTTTTTGATGAATTCGAATTTATCTTTGTTTAGGGTTAAATGTTAATCTTCCAATGCTATACATACGCGTTGTAGAGCATCATCATGTTCTTGATTTTTTGGGGAGATTTCTTTTTTTATTCAACATATTCAATCCTTTAAAATCACAAATCCTTCCCACACTTACATTTCATATTTTAAAACAATCCAAACAATATCAAACACAGCCTAAATACACCTACAAATTTGGGAACAGGTCCCTAAGGAACTTAATCAAAGCAAAGGTCAGGGGAAAATTGTCGTCCATAAGCAAAGCTGCCCACCAATCGTCTACAGTAAATGTTTTTTTTCATTTCGATAAACCTCCCAATGTGTCGGGTCCTATGACGTGTTCAACTAGTGCAGAAGAGAGTGACATGTTTTAGGGATTCAGCCACTCCCTTAGTTTCACAGAATCTGCGGCTGGAAACTTTATCCGATTGATTGTAGAGTGACAAAACCTCATTAGTTGGTTAGCCATTTACCCTAAATCTCAAAATGGTCGCTCTATAATTGGGACATGGGAACTTCATCAAATATTTTGGGAAGACATTATACGCCTTGTTTTCTAATTTCAAGGCGTCATAAAATTGCAGTTTGGTTTTAGTTTCTACCCTTAACATCCAATCATGCTGCCACAGTTTCTTTGTTACTCTTTCTGGGTTTGTGTTTAGAATATATTGATCCACCCCCAAGTACTCTAAAATGTCATGACACCTTGTTCCCCAATAGCTCATTAAGCTCTCCTTGCCCCTAGCCAGTTCCTGACTTAGGATGGAATATGGGGGAGTGGGATGCGGCACACTACATTTGTGATAAAGGTGCTAGAGTTTCCCAAATTAATCCACCTTGCAGGGATATCACAACCAGCTCATATCTAATTATTCTCAGGGGGATTCTCTGCAGCAGTCTTAAGATTGCTCTCCAAAAATACCCCTCAAAAATATTCCATTGTTTCAACAGGGTACATAAAAACGCCTCTGCCCCATGAATTAAAGTTGGGACTACTTTCGTTTTATAGAAGTTCAAAGCCGGGAGAACAGAGAACTTCCCGTATTTCCCATGCACCACGCTTCCTTGCACTATAACGTTTTTCAATCTCATTTTGAGGTCTAGTTGGCGAGGAGAATCGGAGATACTAGGGCTTATGCAAGAGCCCAGATACATGGTGTGTCGCATTTCTGCTATAATACCCTGACCTAAATGCCATCTGAGCCTTTTTTTTGTGTGTTTCTCCGGGGTCCTAGAATCTGAATATCACTTTTGCCAGAATTTATCTATAGTCGTTTTTCCCTCATATAAATCTGTAGTACTCGTAATTGGCGTTGTAAGCCTATGAGAGTCTAGTCAATCAAGACCAGATCATCCACATATAGCATCCAACCTAGCTCCTGATTACCGATCCTTAGTGGAAAAGATCTGGAAGTCTTGAGAGTGTGAGCCAAGTCAGACAGGAACATGTTAAAAAGGGTACAGGCCAGCGGGCAGCCCTGCTTGAAATCTTTAAATGTGGGGATCTCTTTAGTTAAGGACCCCTGCATATTCAGCCAAATTCGAACCTTGGTAGAAGTGTATAAAGCATTCATGGCCTCGAGCAGGTCAGGTGGGCATTCCCATGCTTTTAGTTTTGACCAGATCATTCCACTGTCCACACTATCGAATGTCCTCTTCAAGTCGATGAAGGCTAGGTGCATGTTTGTCTGTTCTTTAGGTCCTTTGCACTTTACTAGGTTCAAGAGGAATAAATTAAGGTCTGTTCTGACCCCTTTAACAAATACAGATTGACATGCGTCTGTTCTATTTGCTGTCTTGATCCACTTCTGGAGATTGAGCAAGATTACTGAGGTGTACAATTTGCCCAGCACATCCAGAAGGGCAATTGGACGATAGTTTGAAGGATCAGCCCTATTGCCTCTCTTGAATATCGGAACTACTATTGCTGATTTCCAAGTATCTGGAATTATGCCTAGCTCATTTATCCGGCTAAATGGAGCAGACATCAAAAGAATCCACCTATCTTGAGCCTGCTTGCCCATTGCATAAGTAGGCCTGTCTGGGCATGGAGCTCCCAATGCATTAGCCTTATTGTTCAAGCATTCCAGATCAAGAGTGTTAAAGGGGATCACCGAAGGCCTGTTGGACCGCTGCAGTGTCAATACCAAAGTGGGTTCCTTTGGGGCAAAAAGCTCTCCATAGAATTTCACCCATTCTCTTTCTGTAACCCTGTTGATCAAGAGAGCTGATTGGGAGGAGATTTGAGCATTAATCAAATGCCAAGTTTGCCTTGAATCCTTTTCCATGAGTGCTGTTAACATGTTTTCTGAGTCATTCTGAAACATTTGCGTCCTGTAGCAGAGCAGCCAGTTCTTATATTTCTGCTCTTTTTACTGCCGATTAATCGTTCGAATGTCCCTCCTCAGCTTTCGTTTTCCCGTACTATGTTTGGATCGAATTTGTGTTTTGGCCCAAAATTCGGTTTAGCCCTTTTTGCATCTATTACATCAAAGTCCAATAAAAGGGGAGCATAATCAATGAGTGAATAGTCGTATGACATCTTTTGCTTGAGGCCCTGTGTAAAATGGACCATTGCCACTTGGTTCATACACAGACGATTTCTACCAGATGAAATTACCAGCCCAAAATTCCAATAATCTTTTTGTTGCCTCTGACTTAGTGTGCAGACCAACTTTAGGAGGGCATGATCACTACTTCCCTTCTCCATAACTACCATTGTTTGGGTTTTTGTACCAGAGTATAAGAAGTAAAGAAGTAATCCAAGACTTTTGATGGCACTCCATTTGACCATGTCAGGGAGCTAGGCATATCGCCTGTAGTTTGCCCATTCAGCTTATGCAGGTTTCTCACTCGCATAGCCTCATGCCACAGTCAAGCTCTTTGAAGGCCACCCACCCGACCTTTAGACCCATCTGTGATGTCCACAAAGGGGGTGTTCATATCACCGCACAACAATATGAAAATATTGCTGAACTGTTCACACCCTTCATCAATCAACTCTGTTACAGGATCTATGAAATCCACTGTCTCAATACCCAGGGGGTTCCAATACAAGTTTAAAATAAAGTTCCTCGACCTTGTGTTATTATGACTCAGTTCAGATTGTAACACAAGGGCCTGCACAAAGGGGTTCAGATTGTCCACTTCCAAAGCTTCCCACCTGTTCCCATTATTCACCAACATGAGTAAACCAGAAGCTTCTCTACCTCTAAGGCCCCTGTACATTCTGTTTAAGAACATGCTGTATCGCGAGAGAAGGCTACTTAAACAGAAATTGGAGCTTGAATTGAAAACGCAACATAAAGCCAAGCAAACACCCAAGACAGTAAGAAACCTCCAAAAAATAAGAGCCCAATTAGAAACTCACATGGCAGAACACACTGCACAATCCATATTACGCACTAAACAGTCCTACTACGCACACAGACCGAATATAAGGTCAGACTTTAGCCGGGCACAGGAGACCTAGATTCAACCGTCTCCTCATCTTACATTCTCACAGTGTGTTCACCATTCCCAATGACATGGGATGCTTTGATTTTCAAGCTGTTGGTCATATGCAAAAATGATGAACCCACACCTCATGTCACTGAGTACAGTTTCTTTTTTATATAGTGAATTTTCAACTATGTATGTTATTTCACGAATGGACATCATGGACTGTTATGAAAAGAAATAACTTGAATTTTCTGCACTAAAAATTTTTAAAAAAGCTTATAATAGAAAGCTAAATGGAAAATTTAAAATTCGTTTTACATATACTTTTTGAATCATGTGTTTAGCACCAGCAAGCATGTTGCTTTTCTTAATGGTTGCCCAGAATGACATGTGTTCCCATTAGGGTCTAAACTACCAGTGTACACTGAATTCTCCTCGTACACCTCTCAGATTCATAGAGGGAAGGACAACCCCCTTGTTATAGCACAGAGGTAAAGCCAACAAATTCCTAGCAGCAAAACTTAACAAACTAGAAACCCGCAACTATATAGTTAGTCTCAAAAATCCAAGAGGGGAAATAAGCACATCGGAAGAAGGTAAACTAGACATTATGGAAAAGTTCCACCTAGACCTCCTCCAAAGAGAGGATCTATCCCCACAACTCCAGCCAGAATACATGGCCAAAATAGTCCTTCCCCAAATAACGGAAGAAGACAACCTTAACCTCTAAGTCCCCATTACGCCCCAAGAAATAAGCGATGTCATCACGCACCTCCCACTTAATAAGACACCTGGACCGGACGGGCTCGGGAACGGGTACTATAAAACCTTCAGGAACCAGCTATTGGGTCCTTTAACAAACCTTTTCAACCACATAAGGGAAACTGGGTCAGTCACGCCAGACATGGGCAGATCAACCACAGTCCTTATCCTGAAACCAGGGAAAGACCCCACGGACTGCGCAAGTTACAGGCCAATAGCATTACTTAATACCGACGCTAAGCTATACGCAAAAATCTTAGCAAACAGATTAGCGAAGGTTTTACCCCAAATAATCCACAAAGACCAAGCGGGATTTATCATAGGGAGACACACACAGGGCAACACTAGGCGTGAAGTAGACATTATAGAAAGTGGGAATAGAACAAAACAGAAGTTCTCGATAGCGGCCCTGGTCGCACGCAGGGCCTTCGATAGCCTAGATTGGGCGTACCTGGAGCTAACTCTGAGAAAATATGGCTGCGACCCCTCTTTTATAAGAATGGCCCTGGCAAATTTCAAACTCCCCTCCACAACATTCATAGTCAATGGTAGGCCCACTACCCCAATACAAATCCATAGAGGTACGCGACAAGGATGCCCGCTATCCCCCCTCATATTTGCAATGGCAATGGAACCGGTAGCACAAACCATAAGACAGGACTAAGAAATAAAAGGAGTATGGGCAGGAAGGATAGAACATAGAATAGCACTATACACAGATGATATCCTATTGTTCCTTAGGGACACCGCCAAATCACTTCCTAAAGCCCTAGAAAGATTACAAGACTTCGCCAAGGTGTCAGGGTTCACAATTAACTACGCAAAATCTAAAGCCCTAAACATAACAGAAGAAGAGAAGATACCCCAACAAATGGCAGCGCAATACCCAATAACCTGGGAGCCCAAAACGTTAGAATACTTAGGGGTCCAACTGACACGGGAATACAGACTCTTATACGGGGAGAACATAGTCCCACTGTGGAAACAATTTAAAGAAGACCTCTCGAGATGGGATGCCCAGGAGCTCTCATGGTTCGCGCGCATAGCCGCACTCAAGATGACCCTCATACCCCGCCTTTTATATGTAATTAGCTCCCTCCCGATAGAAACTCCCCCTCAAATGTGCAGAAAGCTACAAAAGGATATAGTAACCTTTGTATGGAATGGGAAAAAACCTAGAATACAAAAAAGAATCCTAACCAGGCTGCCTCTACTTGGAGGTTTGGGACTCCCCGATGTGGAAAGATACGCATTAGCATCCCAGATGGCCCCCATGCTGAAATGGACGGGAGGGAACCCACACATGGGATAGGTGGGCATAAAACAAGGGCAAACAAACATCCCTCTGGGGAACCTACATGCCTTACGGACAGAGGCCAGGGGGCGGAGGGTCACCTACTAGAATCTACCCGCACTTCACTAAGAGCATGGGAAACAGCACTCAGAAAACACCATGTAACTCCTGGACTAGGCCCCTTTACACCGATGGCACACAACCAGGATTTCACCCTGGGTAAAAGTGACAGATTCTGGGCAAATGGGGGCAAACACACCCAATCCTCCTGAAAGAATTCCACCACGAAGGAGCCCCACTAAATTTCAACGAATGCAAACGGAAATTCGGCATAGGGGAAAGCGAAAGATTCAAATATATACAAATCAGGCACTGGATCTCCCAAGGTGGGTTGAAGAAGGCAGCCTCTAGAACCCCCATAGGCCTGGAACTTACTCTAAACGAAGGCTACTCCCCTAAAGCAATATCGAGAATTTATAAGTTACTAGACAGCGCACGAATCAAGGACCGAATCTCATACAGAGGCAATTGGGGGAAAGACCTGGGAACCCCTATCACGGAGGAGGAATGGGGACAAATCTGGAAGAGGGCCCAGAAAGCATCCAAATGCACCACAATCAAAGAAACCTTGTATAAACTATACACAAGATGGTACCTAACACCACACAGACTAAATAAAATGAACCCGGACTACCCCCAACTGTTGGAGACAGTGTGGTAACAGAGGGGACCTGTACCACATGTGGTGGACCTGCCCTAAAGCAGTAATATACTGGAAAGAAATACTGGGACACCTAAGAGAAATCACTGGGAGACAACTTCCCTACGACCCAAAGGTAATACTGTCGGGAGTCGCAGTGGAAGGCATCTATGCAGAGGCAGGTAACAACGCAGCCCTGACCACGCAGCTACTAAACGCAGCAAAGACAACCCTGGCCCAAGGATGGAAAAAACTCGGAAAGCCCAATAGTCGCTT
The DNA here is from genome assembly GCF_040938575.1 of Ambystoma mexicanum. NCBI lineage: Eukaryota > Metazoa > Chordata > Amphibia > Caudata > Ambystomatidae > Ambystoma > Ambystoma mexicanum. The sequence goes on along the minus strand of NC_090929.1, from coordinate 304,725,107 downwards.
GCTGGTGGGTCAAAATATGGCAAATACTGGCAATGGAAAAGTAGGGGCCATAAAGGACAACAAATACTTGAAATTCAGAGAAGTGTGGGGCCCATTCATAGACTACGTCACAGACAGGGAAGCGTACTTCCAAAGACCTAACCTGCTGAGATCAATTCTGAACTAAGGCCCCTGATAAGACCGAAACTCGAGGAGACCCACAGCAATCAAAGACCCAGGCAAATAAAGCCCGAACCACAAACGCATTACCCATCGGTGTAAAAAAAACAGAACCAGCCCAGTTGGGGAGGAGGTGCGAAAGGGGATACAAGTTCATAACATTACTACAGACTAAAAGAGGGACGGGGGGATGTTATAAAATTAAAACTCATGGACTTCTAACAGACTTGGAAAGAGGTCTGTGGGGGGGGGATAAAAGTACAATGAAAAATTTCTGTATGTTCCTCCCAATCGCCTGTCTGTAATTTCAGTCCATGAGAAGACAATAAAGTTTGTAAAAAAAGAACATGCTGTATCGTCTGCCAATGGTGGTGCTTGTAGCCAAGATTCCTGGAAACAGAAATGAACACATTCTTTCCTCAGCAATTTCTCATTTACAAAAAGATTTCTGAAGCCCAAGCCCTGTGTATTCCAGGAACAAATTGACCAAATGTACAGTTGTACTCCTTGCTAGAGTCTAGGTGTTACTTGTATTTATTTTGAGACCACTTTGCTGAAATTAAAGGGAGTTTCTATTGAGAGGTTAGAACTTCAAAGTTGTTATCCACTTCCTCCCTAATTCTTTGTGATCAAAAATCACTTTTAATGGACAGAAATACTTAAAAGAGTCAGCTGTCTGGTTTTCCCACCAATTTCTTTCTCTGATTCATTAAGTTATCAGGGCCTCGTAATGATACTTCATGTTGTGGTTTATCAGAGATGTTTTCTTTGTTCAGGGCATTCATGTTGTGCCTTATCGTTGCATCCACCTTAACATCCGTCAGTTGAAAGCCTAGTGGCAGAAGTAAATGTGCTACTTCCAATAGAGATGATTTCTTCATGTTTGAATTTAAGTACAAACTAACTCTATCCGATTGAGTTTCCTTCAAAAATTCTATGATTTGGATATCACTTGTGCTAATAAATCTCAGTGGTGGAATATGGTGGAATAATCTTAGGACATTCGCCCAGTTCAAATCAAACCATCATCTGTCGTTAGTAGAGGCTTCAAGAGCAACAAAGGAGCATGCGTTGTGATTTTGTCTTTCAAAGTTGGTAATGCTAAGTCCCTATGGGTCAAAAAGGACAAGTTCTCATCCACGAAGTTGCTCAGAAATGGTGTAATGGATAATTTCCTTGTACCAATATTGTTTGCAAGAAATGTCAAGTCTGCCAGCAATCGCAGTGTACTAAATACAGGACCCAAGTCCCTTAGGGTGGATTTTTTCATCTTTTCTTCTGCCTTAGTCGAGCACAGTATAAGATGAGAGAGCCTTACTTCATCTGGCGTCATCATTTTTTTATCCTGTTTTGCTGTGCGGGAAAAATTAATCAAAGAATTTGAAACCAGGTTTAAAAACAAAGGCACATTTGTTCCTGGGGGCTTATTTGTGACTAGCGACAGGAGATGAGTAGCCTGTATTTTGATGGCTAGCAGGCCTTACCCCTCTTCATCTTCTAACATGTATGTAGAAAACTTCCAATGGTCCTCTCTCTCGTCAGAAGAAGGAGTCAGGGGTTTGGGGCCACCGGTCCTACCGTCCATTTTTGTGAATCCCTGAATTCCAAAGATCGCATCTGAAGTATTAACATTCATTTTGCTCCCTTCGGGAGATTTAGTAAAGGTTGATGGAGCAGATAGGTTGCAGAGTTTTTGCCATTGTTAGATTTCCCATATTTTGATTGTGATATTTGTTTAGATTTTTTTCATTGTGGGGAACTCTTTATCGCCCTATTCGACAAATTCCTTTTCTTTCTACTGTGTAACATCAGAAATAAAGGCTCTGGACGAGGGGTTAAAGATGCCCTGGGTTCCACCCTCAAGTAAACCAGGGAAGGAACTTCATCCTCACTATTTCGTCTGCCGTTGTTCCTTTTTCGGTTAGCAGAATCTCAGATATTGATTTCTCTATGTTTATTCTTGCTTTGACCAGAACTGGTAGTTCTTTTTTTTACTGCGGGCGAATATAATGGCCAGTCAAGTCAATAAAATCTGTGAGTGTCACTGAAATTGCCTTTGAACCCAGGCAAACCACTGCTTTGGCTAGATCAGAGTTTACAGTCTGTTCCTGTAGATTTAAATCCACAGAGGTAGATTTGTTACTCCTCATGCTCATTCTTTCCTGCAGGATCCATAGAAGGAAGCTTAATAGATTTGCTTTGAATATATATCCTGCATTTTTCTCTGGACGTACGAGGAGGTTGCCGTTTCATTATCCACTCTGGACTGTAATGACGTAAGAAATGATTCAATAGAAATCATTTTTGTATGAATCATGGTGAGAAGAGTCACTTGATCCTTAAAGGCTTCATTCATTGACTCATAGATTTTGATGAATGGTGCTAAAGCCACCGTTACAGCTGACATGACCGTAGCTTGAACATACGCACCCACAAATCTTGAGTTGTGCACCAAAACCTTGGAGTGTTTCGGGAGAGAATAAATCATCCTCCAGTAATAATGCATAAGAAGATGTAGAACTTTGATTTTTTGTTTGCACTAAGAGCAGGTTCACCGAACAGGAGATTAAGCAATGTTGTGCATGAAAACTCGCTCCACAATCCCCTCTGAGCCCAGTAAATACGTTTTTGCCTGTTCCTTATGAGAATTGTAGTAATCACGGGTAAGATTGGGCTTGTTAAATAGTTCATTAATCAACATTGAAGTCTAACTGTTCTCGTTCTCCTCCATCAATAGATACAGTAAAGTTGGGTATGCCCAACACTCCCAGAAGCCTGAGCAGTAGTTCTCTCTTCATCTATATTCCAGCAATAAAGGGTGTACAGTATGAACACCCAGCAAATCATATGTATTGGGCCAGTTTGGCGAAATTTAAACATCCCTTTATCTCACTATTTTATTATCTTTGTAGCTTCTTCATCAGCATTCTGGTCACAATGTTGCACACCTGTTGCTACCCAAAACATATCAACTTTCTGCCAGTAGAAATGTACACCCTGTTCCCAAGAAATCTCCTGCTGGTGTTTCTACCATGGTCAAGCTTCATGTGGGCACATTCATTGCCACTCTGCAGTGAATCCTGCTTCTGACACTCATGCTGGTATTATTCATGAATTCATCTATGTTTACACTATAACCAAAACTTGGTTTATAGATGATACATACATCCCTCGATGAATTCATTTGGGAAGATTAGCTCTATCTGATGATGTTGAACTCGAGGCTCCCATCCCTTTAAGACGAGGTAGCAATACCCTTGAGATGAATGGGGATGCAGAAGTTACTCAAACATCAATAATGGAAAATTCTGTTTTAATATCAATTATCTAAAACAGGGAGTACAACAGACATCAACAGATGTATCAGCATAAGATCTCTCAAAGCATCTTAAAAAAAGCATTCTTTTATAGCAAAAAATCACTATTGATGACGTTAACCTACGTATTACTAACGTCATCCTACGTGGCAAACTACAAAAACCTATTGAGGAAAGTGATAGGACTGGAGGGAACATCTAAGTATATGATCCATACTCGTCTAAAAGAGTGAAGAAAAATTATAGGTTTCTTAACATCAGGTGGGGCAACTAAGCCCTCCCCTTAAACAGGTCACTATGAACGTCACTAAATACACGATGTCCCATTGCTAACACAAACTATGGGACCCTTAATCACGTGGCCCCCTACCATTGGTTGGCACTCTTACCTCTGTCAGTACTTTTCCACCTACGTTAGAAGCATGCAGACTGGACTTCCAGGTGCTGGTGAGCTAGTCTTTAACCATAGCTTCCAACCAATTAGCATATTCATCTATCATCACCTCAGCGGTCTGCTGTCAATTAAGGCTTTGAACCTGTCCTTGGCAGTGTTCTTTTACAATGGAGAATTCAGGGGAGTGAAGGCACGCTCTGCACTCATGCATAGGTGTGACCATCATGTTCGTCCAACTTCATCCTTCCACGTGACTGAAGACCACATAATCGAGCCGAAGTGTATTTAAAATACAATTTTCTAATAGACCTCTGATGTCTTCCTTGTTTTTGTCCATATCTTCTGAACAAGAGTTTTGTTCTTTCACACGATTTGTATCTGATGTCTGCTCACTCCAGCCTGAAAAGACCTTGGCTTCTTGGCTCATCCATTCTCGCCTTTCTGAGATCTGCTTCTGTAATTCAATTGCTTTTTTAACTGCGACACACTGGACGCTGGTCCACCTCTGCTATATATATACATGTATATGTTGGCTCATGCCGCAATCTATTCACTATAAAGCAAGCCTCAAGAATACTTTGTCTGCTTGTGTTTCCTTGCATCTGTACATGTGTAAAATATCTTGATATCTTCATCAGTTCTGTAGCATAGGCTTCTTCATCGTGATCCGAACATGTCTCTTATCTTTGATACCTTCTTGATGCCTTATAGAATATCTGCATTCTCTTGTCTCTGTGTCTCTTTCATATACGTCAGCTAAGCTTAATTCAACGTCACCATTCTTCCCTTCCATTTATTGGTCCTGCTTCTTCTGGGATTCATTCAAATGGTCATCATACTGTCTTGTATGCAGGTATAGCTTTCTCAATGGGAACCTTGCTTCCAGGATTCTCTTTAGTATCGGTATTTTCACTAGTACCGCACGTGTCTCACACTCTGGTTCCCAACATATAGGCAATATGGGCGAAGTGGTTGAGGTGGGGGTACTTAGCTCCTTCTCTGCAATGTCCTATTAGAGGTAGGTTGAGAGCTAAACCCACAAAGTAATTCTTTGTTTTCTTTTTCCAGTTAGGAAAAGCATGTTTTATTTTTATAAAACCTGTAACCCCCACCACAAACGTTTTACTCCATTCCTGCTATCCCAAACCCAAAAATATTACATTTCATTCATGTTCAAAGGGCTAAACCCACACATTGGTGTTCCCTGTTTATCTATGCCAAGCCAAATCATCAAGTAGCATCTTAATTGAGCTTTTTCTTTGTTTGTAAATACCATTACCCGTTGGTATGTTAGGCATCATTTAGCATTTTTTTTAAAATTTTATTTTATAATTATACATTTCTTTACAATAGACAACAATAAATCATCCAAATGTATATAAATAAGTGACGCAGTATCTATCCCCAAAATACCCGTGCCCGAACAAGACCATTAGAAGCCATTACACACATAGCAAGTTATAGATTAAGTTCTCTGAATTTATTCCCCTCCTTTCCAGAAGTTGATGCTCTGTCTGTTGTGTAAACGGTACTTTTTATAACACGCTCGGACCCGGGGATCGAACCTGTGTTGCTCGTGTCCTCTTGCTTCTAAGGCGAGCACTTTGCCCCTCAGCTATCCTCCCGAGACTCTTATCGATTTCCTTGTTGAAGGGCTCTTATCCTGCAAACTCGTGCCTCCTAATCTGGTGTAGATCTCTTATGACATGGTGCCCAGAGAGGCGTAGAGTGTTATTGTGCCTTTAGGAATCCTTGATGAAGGACCAGATATGTGGGTGTATGTGCACATGTACACATATTCATAGATTCCCATTAAGGAACCACCTAAAAAGCATCTTCATGAATGTATATTACACTCTGTTTATTTTGCATGTAGGTTCTTCAGTATAAGGCAATGCCTTGGATCTCTGCGGAAGGTCAGCATGTTATCGCTGGCATACATACCATTCCATTTTTTCCTGCACATTTATTGACAACATTGAGGGTGAGTATTCATTTTTTTATTCTTGCATAAACCATGAGGGAAAGGCTGGGGGATCCAAATGGAATCATACTTCCTATCAGAGGCTGAGGTACTGCTTGAAGATTCGAGGAAAACCCAGCCATCGACCAGACCTTTGGTATACACGCATTTCGCCGACCTATTTTTGGTCGTGGTACTTTTCATCGCCGGATTTTACATCGCCAAAAACCCCGTTTTTATTTTATTTTATTTTATTTTGGGGGGTGTTTTGTTGGGGTTGGGATATTATTATAATAGTAAGGGGGGGTCTGTGGGGGATCCCCCCCAAAATAAAAAAAAAAAACAAAAACAGGGTTTCTGGCGATGTAAAATCCGGCAATGAAAAGTACCACGACCAAAAATAGGTTGGCAAAATCACGTAGAACCCCTTAGAAGGAGGTTCCCCAAAATGGGGCACATACAGGGCAATCTCAGCCATGTTTGGATCCATGAAGGAGTGGAGCAGACTGGCCTCGGGAAAGGGAGTTTAGGCACCATTCAGATTCCAGTGGGGAGATTTTAATGGACAGGCCGTGAGGAAGGAATTCTTTCAGGCACATATGTATTTGAATGTCTGTGGTAAATAGAGCACAGGCTGGCCAGAGAAATACACACATCTGTTCCATTACTGTGCTGGAGAGCGACTTTTGGACACATTTCTCTGTAACGAAATTTCCATTTCACCGATATTTTGACTGCAAAATAGCTCAGAAATGTTGCCAATATAGAAGCCAGTGGCACAGACATTGCAGCCAGGGGCACTGATATTGCAGCCAGGGGCACTTATATAGCAGCCAGGGGCACTGATATACCAGCAAGGGGCACTGATATAGTTATGTTATGTTATGTTACTTGGAATTTATATAGCGCCTTATGTATCATTAGTATGACTTCAAAGCGCTGGTAGGTTGAACGCCCTCGGGAACCGTAGTTCATGTCAATAGAGAGAAAGAGTGTCGTCTGGTGCGTGGGTGCACCGGATATGTGTGCAGCTGGTGAGGTATATAGCAGCCTGGGGCACTTATATGGCAGCCAGGGGCACAGATATTGCAGCTAGGGGCACTGGTATTGCACAGATATAGCAGCCAAAGGTACTGGTATTGAAGCCAGGGGCACTGGTATTGCAGCCATGGGCACAGATATAGCAGCCAGGGGCACTGATATAGCATTATGGGCACAGATATAGCAGCCAGGGGCACTGGTATTGCAGCCATGGGCACTGATATACCAGCAAGGGGCACTGATATACCAGCAAGGGGCACTGATATAGCAGCCAGGGGCACTATCATCTCACCACTTGCATCATTTCTTCCTACACATGCATGCTCTGCCGCAATGCACAGGTGAACATAGGTCAATATCACCTCAGCCGTGTGTCACTGCCATAGTGATGGGGGACCAGAGATTAGTACAATACACCAGTAGCGAATCTATTAACCTCTGAGGTCGATTAAATATATATCATATACTTTATTGAAGTTAAATGATGAAATGTACACCTATTCTGGCCCATCAACCCAATTTTCATACAAAAAGTGTCTTTAAATGGTTAATGAAAATGAAAATAACGATTTGAATCAATCCAGGATCAAAAACATCCTAATAAACACAAAGACAGACATAACACAAAACAACAAGTGTGTCATTGTACATAATTCAGTTCTGTAAACTGCTTCAATGAAGTTTGACCCTCCGTGGGGAATTGGTAGGCAGGGGAGTTGCTAGGTCTGGAAAAGACCCGGGCTAAGCTGATGTCGGAATTGTTGGGACTGGGGGCTAGCTAGTCTTTTGGCTGTAGCTCCTGAGATTCTATACGGGGCTACAACCAAAAGATCAGGGGCTATAGCCCTCTTACCCCCCCCTAGCAACACCCCTGTTGGTAGGCATGGGCACTTTAGTCATGTGACCTATCACATTCAAAGTAGTTATGCCACCTTCCAAATGTTGCCTCCTCCAGACGACCAATGCCTCTTTCCTTGTATTCTGTGTGTGTGTGCCTAATCTACAGACATCTTCAGGGTGAAGTGCACAATGTACAGTAAGCAGTCACCACCTACTCAGCAACTCCTCACACTCATACTCTATTCTCTGAAAACGTTCATAGTAATACATGGTGACTGCAGTGTGCATTTTCAGCACTCATTTCTTTTTTCAGTGCACTCTCATTATTATGGGCGCTGGAACAAATGATGTGTGGGATGTTTGTCGATATTAGATATAAGAAAGCAGCCAACACTCACCTTATGTAAAATAAAAATTACAAAATTAAGTTACACTGACTAAAGCAAATTAATCTTAATATAACACAGTGACTTATGTAGCTAAGTGAGACTTGTGCTGGGAGTGCTGCAGGTTGTCCATCTATCAATAAGAGTAGGTAGTGGTGCTTAATTTGTATAGCGCCTTTCACCCTTAGTATGGTCACAGCGCGCTGTAGGTTGAACACCCTCAGATACTGGATTCCAGGTATGGGAAATTTGAGGAGGTGCTAGTATGCGTGTGTGCATTTTGGCCAATGCAAAGATATGAAGGGGTGGCCAAGTGCCTGCTAGCCACCCATGTCGAGCTGGCATGTGGATGGGTGGTGAGAACTAATCTAGAGACGGTATGCGAGAGCGGGATTGTCATTATGTGTGCAGTTACCTATTGGATTTCTGCTGTGAACAGAAGCTGCATTCTTATGGCAGAGGTGTTGTGCGAAGAGTCTTCAAGTGGTTCATGGTGGCAGATTCATGCGTGTCGATGGCCGTGACTTCGGCTAGAATTCCATATGCATGGAGCGCGACAAGGTTTAAAACATAATTATAATTGTTCTTTCAGAATGCCACCAGTGCATGGCTGCACAAAATGCCAACGTGGCATGAAAGGCTAACATAATGAATGGACAGAGAGTAGCTTTGGTGTGGCAAAGGAGTCAGTGGTAACGATCACACAACAGCAAGATAACCGGTGAGGGTTTGATGCAGTACTTTTGCTATATTCCCAGAAATTAGGCGAAAATTAAGGTCAACCGCCCAAAAAAAAGAGAGCCTGCCAGAATTAGGCTCCTGTAGAAAGGGTGAGATAAGGGAATGTTGCGGATGGCGCAATGCACAGGAAGAAAAGGTGGAAGTAAGCAGGCCGTGGTATCATGAGCTGCAGGGAAGGTGTAGGCCTGCTCATCCTCATCCTCATCCACATAGTGTAACACTCTCCCCAGGAAATAATTGAAAGTACAAGCCACACATCGGCCCTCATTACGAGTTTGGCGGTAACCATGCCGCTATTGGCGGCATGGCTGCTGCCGAAATCGTGTCGGGGTCCGGGTCCTCAGAATGAGGATTTACCGGGCCATTCCAAGTTCGGAAGGCCCGGTATTCCTCCCTTCAAGGACCCGGACACGGTCCTTCCCCATTCCCATTTCAGTCCCCATAGGGCTGAATGGGAATGGGAATGGGAGCAAACAACGGACCATTACGAGATGGCCCGTTGTTTGCTCCCTCTTCCCCTCGCGGGACCCAGTAAGCACGCCTTATTTTCCCAGGCATGCTTACCGTGTCCCGCAAGGGGAACTCGTAATGCAGCGGTACGTGGTGAACGGCGCCGGCACCTTTTACCGCGCAGTTCACTCCGTACCGCCAGGGTCGTAATGAGGCCCATCATCTATAGGCATGAAGAATACTAACAATAGAATAGGTCTGAAACATCTAAAAGATTTTCAGAAACCTATTTTCTCTGAGTTATTTATGAACATGTAACTTTGAGTCCTTCCCAACCGTCTCTGATTACGCGATGCTGTCCCGCAGCGGGCCCGGTATTCTGTGACGCGACCTCCTCCGGTGGTATTGCAGCTGCCTTTAACATTTGATGCTTTGCACGTCGGTGTCATATCTGCATGACCGATGATCTCATCCTTGCTACCACAACCTGATATAAGATGCTGGCTCCCAGAATGTCACCTGTGAACACAAGACTGTACCACCACACGTATTACCTGTTAATATGTCATGGTGTGTCCCACACTGTCCAATGACAAGATATGATGCTTTGTCCTCCTCTATCAACTTGTGTTGCGGCTGGATGTACGTGATTATTTCGAATACGTACATTTCGAAGGCGAAAATGTTAAATTCTAAATTTCGTATTTGAAATAAGCACCGTCCAGCAAAATGGCTTTTGTAGAGCTTGCTCCTGCCACCCCGTTACTTACCTTTTGGCTGCACACTTCGCTTTGTGACGCCGTGTGCCTGCAGCGCCATTTCCCTTCACTTCCCTCCAACTATCCAACATAATCAACAATAAAGAGCTGTTTTTCACAGTAGGAGATAGGTCACATAATCACCCTTAGGTCCCGTATCTACACTTGTCTGTTGATATTTGCAATATCACCTCTTTTGATAGCTATCCAGCATTCTTATTGTAAATATCACTGTTTGTTGACTCCTAAAGGTTCCAATAAAGTTTGATTTAAACTAGAGATCCAAATCATATTTTCCACTCCATCAATCACAGCAGGTGATTTCCTATGAGACCTGATAGTGGTTTAACGTATACAGGCCAGAAAATAAATGTAAGGCATAAGCCAAGAGGGCGGCCCAACTGTTAGACAACAGCAAATTCTCTCAAAAGTCACGTTATGGCAACCGCAGCACAGCCCAATATGTGGCATAAACTGGGCACTATTGTGTCTATTTTACACGGGAAGATGTCTCTGGTATATAGCCACATTCTCCAGAAAATGAAGCCAACTACCATAATGACACTATGGTACCAGGTGATGTACTTAAAGACACTACTTGCATTCTGTCAAAGCATCAAGAAACACGATCCTTCCTGTTATCAAATGCAGCAGCGACCACAGACATGAAGCTTTCGGAAATCCGACCAATGTAGTAAGCTTCCACTTCCATGTTTCGACCAGATCAAGAGGAGTCGTTTCAAGTTCAGACATGGGAACGAAGGAGATGTGGGGATAACGAGGTGACCAATCAGACTGACTCATACATAGTGATGTAAAGGCTGCCTAACAATAGCAAATCTAATGTCCTTGCTGTGAATTACGATGAAGCAGACTTGGCTCAATTAAACAATGAAACTCCATATCAGTACTTACCACGTAAACCTGTATCTCCTCGTAGGCCCTTCCTTCCATGATCCCCCTGATCTCCATTTGGACCTGAATATACAAAGAAAATTAGAGAAGCCAATGAATTATGCAAAAAATGCATTATTAGCAAAGCACAAAACAAGAGGCGGTTGAATGAACCTCGCATTGTTGGTTGATCATTTATTTTACATCTATTGGGACTCCCTTTGTTTGATTGGAGGCATTTCCAGAGGACAGATTTGGCCCAAAGAGAAAGCTGCATTCATTATAGAGCAGAGGACGGGGGATTGTGAGCTATGCTTCGGCAAACATTTTGAGAGAGGAAGTCTTAACATTTCAAGAATAAACATTTATACAATATGTTACCCAGGGTTTTACTTTGCTATCATGGAACTCAAGGGGCTCCACAGCCTTGATGTCGGGCCCTACTACATGTGTCTTTTCTATTATTTTTCTACAAGAAGTCTGGTTAATGACCGCTCAGTGTTAGATGGTTATGTTATGTCTTGCCAGAGTCAAAAAGGTCCCCCTTCAGGTGGGTTAATTGTGGCTGTACGCTGTGATTTAGAATTTGAGATCTGTAAACAAATTGCTGATGTTAGGCGATTGGTAGTAGTGGGTGTAAAGAAAGTTGAACGAGGCAGAACTTCTTATTTGCTATTGGGGAATATGTATTGGTCACCTGAGAAAAGGGATATTTTTGGTATGACCGATGTGAGGAATGGAGGAATGGTTTTTAACTTACTCAGGGGGGCAGGTAATAGTAGCTGGAGAATGTAATGCTGATTGTCGGGATGATATTTTACAAGAAAAGAGTTATAAACCATGGAGTCAGGAGGGTCGGAGGCAAATCATATAGTGGAGGCAATTTTTGGATGAATGGGCCTAAGTATGTTAAATTAATTTTTGGGAGGCAATTGGTATGAGTTTTCAACATGGCAGAGGGGTAACTCTCGCTCTGTTTTGATTACGTCTACGTAAATGGTTTACTGTTGGATCAGTGCAAAAAATGTGAGATCATTGGAAACAGCACAAGCGATCATAATATGTTGGAGACAGAATCAGTGGCAGGTCGTACTCTAAAACTGGCCCCAGCACTGTTCAGCTGAATGAGGGAGGACATTGCCTGCAGTGGAATGATAGGAACATGTACAGTTTTGATTTAGTCATTGCACAAGAACTCACAGTTCCTACTTATGCAGATAAGCTGGATACATACTGGGTAGGAGCAATGAGCAATTCAATACACTTGGCCATGAATTCTATCCATAATAAGGTGGTACGAGAGTGCGGGGGGCAACACATAAACATAGGCTTGATGTCCAAGTACAAGGTCTTAAAAGGGAAAAACAGAAGGCCGCTCGGGATATAAAAAAGGCCGGGCTGAATAGTAATGAAACGAATTTGAGGCTGAAAAAGATAAAACAAAAGTCAAAAAATGATATGATAGTTATCGTCATATGTTTTACTGACATGACAGGGAGTTTTTTGTTGGCTTTCTTGATGGGGAGAAAGGAGTCACATTTTTGGTCAGTGGTAAATGCAGCTGAGACGAATCAGGTGAGGGTGCTATCTAACCCCATTTCAGAGGACTCATGGGCGCAGCTACTGAAAGTTGTATGACATGTAAACCAATGAATGTAAATTGATCCCTAGACGTCTCTATTGAGGATATTGAGAGAAACATTTGAAATGACAGCTTCTAGCACTGGGGGGCCAAACCAGCTTTCAAATGCCCTTTTTAAACAAGCCTGAGAGATTTGGGCGAATATGTTATCCATCTTGTTTAAGGATGGGCCTCATTAGGAGTCTGCCGGTAAGCTGCTGGTGCTACTGGCGGGTTATCGGCAGACTCGCCTTACTGTTTCTGCCGCCTGATATCCCAGTGCTACCGGGATATTACAGGCGGCGGAGTAATGGTAAGTTCCCATTAGGACCCCACGGGAATGGGAACTCTGATGCACTGGCACCGTTATTAACAGTGCCGGTGCTTCAGTGAAGAATCTGCCGGTAGGGGCCAGAACTACCGGCAGGTTAAGCCTGCCGGTAGTTCACAGCCCGTACCGGCAGATTCGAAGTGAGCTGGTCCGGAAAAGGTGACTCGCTGACTCGACCTGCTGGGAGACATTGCCTTCACCCGTCCCATCTCAAAGATAGCTTGACATCATCTTGCCACTACAACAGTGCGACTTAGCCGTCTTGACACACGCTCGACTGCAAGAAAGTGCCAAAAAGCCCAGCTTGAGGCTGTCGAACCACCACAACTCAACATTAAAGAAGCAGCCATCCGTTTTCCCAGAAAGACGTCTTTCAACAAAACACTCATTTTGACTATACCGCTAAAATGACAGGAAGTGAATGCTAACATGTGAAAAAAGGCTTTCTCTTTCATATAGAGAAACAGTTCACTGTTACACTCATGCATGACCCTAATAAAATCATTCCAGTTCAACCAAGATTGTAATTAAACACCTACCTTATAAAGACAACCTTAAAATATTTCAAAATAAAGCCACATTAAATTTACACACTTTGCCTATTTACTTTTCTATTAAACGTGTATTTTTTTCTCTACTTCACCACAATGCCAAAGCCTATCGTGCTATTACCACTCTGTGCTAGAACTCCGGAGTGTTCATTATCGTTCAGGATTATGACCATTCCTCAACTCATAGCTCAAGGCGAAACCTGTAATCCTGACCTTCCTTCGGTCTGCAAGGCTATATAATAACAGCTTAAGTAGGAAGCAGGAAGACGAAAGATAAAAGACTGAATGTCTTAATGTGTGAAGTTACCTCTTCTTTTTGTAAAAACCTAAACGGTTAAAACAAATAATAAAAAAAAAAAAAAAAAAAAAAAATAACAGCTTATTGTATGAGACAGTCCTTCTAAGGACTCTATCTATAACATCCATGCAAGAGAGCTTTCACACGCATATCCATCTGCGCAATACCTAGAAACTAAAATGGGCCTCCTTTAGGGTCTAATGAAACAACCTCTTTAGCCGCTGATGCCTCTTTTATATGTGCTTATTGTTGATAATCGCTGATTGTGGAAATCACAATTTCGACATGTCCGAATGAAGTCAAACTTGGTAAAATTAATGCACACATCCCTTACAGTATGACTGACACCGTCTATGGCGGGCTTGTCATAGGGTCTGTGAAAACAGCATCCTTCTTTGCAGCTGCTTCTTATGTTATGGTATGCTATTATATGGCATTTATAACGCGCCTATACACTAGTGTTTCAAGGCATGATGAGACAAGGGAGGGGGAATAGAGGGAAGACAGATAACCATCCTACTAGGCCAGGTGTCATTCAGATTGCGCAAGTGCATGGGAAGGGGAAGGAGGAGAAGTGCAGGAGGCAAGGGGGAGAGGACAGTGCAGTACATGGGATAAGAAAATAAATAAATAATAGGTAAAAGTACGGCCAGCAGGTGGCAAGTGAAAGGGTAAGTGCAGACGTCAGGTGTCAAGTTCTGGTAGTGGGACTGTAGGGATACAGAAAACAGTCCCCAAGTGCGGGGGTTGCCAGGAAATCAGTGCAGGAGTTCGATGTGCTACTAGGCTAACAATGCATGCTGTGATTGTCATCTGTAAAAGTCATGATATGCTACACTTTCAATTTTCCTTAAACATGCCAACTTTCATTTAGAATTACCACTGTGTGCGAAAACCAAAACTAGAATGGGCAGTCTATGGGCTCCGGTGAGATAGCCTCCATTATGCAGTTTCCCATTTGAAGTGCTCCTATTTTCCCACTGGTCAAAGTTATGATCACAGCTATCTTTGTACATTAGAAATTCACACAAATTTGCGTAACCTCAAAAGTGGCAATATTCTTCGATACCTAGCACTCAGACCAAAACCAAAAAAAACAAGCGTGGGTCTCCTGACTCAATTGAGTTATGTGGAAACATACTTCTAATTTGGAGTTGGCCAGTTGAGGTGCACCGTGGTAAGATTTGTCCTCCTATCTTCATAAGGCATGTAGTCCACAGAAGGCATGAACGTCCACGTCCTGGAGATACACGCTATAATTGTGCAGTCACATCACAGCAAGTTATGATAATACATCTCCAACACCTTCAATGGTCACCCAATTGGCAAGATTTCTGCAATTCTACCCCTCTGCGGAATACCCACAATCCAGGGTGGGCTAGCCATAGGTCCCAAATAAATTATCTCATATGCATTTATGGTAACAGTAAAAGCAACGCCTTTGATCCCATGTGATTGTGCAAACTATAGCTTACAATAACTTATGTTGTCCTCTAGTAAGGTGCAGAATGTACACACACACATACACACACACACACATACAAACCATGCATGCATGAACCCATGCACGCGCACACACCCACACACAGACACACACACAAACACACACACACATGCCCTCTGTACAATGCACTGAATGTAAGGTTAGTCTTTTATGGATTGTCTGGAAATGGCTTCCTTAGTTGGAGTTAACTATTTGATGTGCCCCTTTGGTTATTGTAAAATCTATGTTCAAAGTTCCTTCTCACTCATTCAGTTGTCCACAAACATTGATAAGCACATCCACAATGTACATTAACAATAAACCAGGGTGGGCCTCCCATGGGCACTAGGGAAATACCTTCCTTAGTTCGAGTTGCATATTTGATGTGCTCATTTGTCCACTGTAAATGCCATGATCACAGCAATTTAGGAAACAAATCAGTTTCAAACAGCATTAATCATCAGCAAACTTTGCCACCTTCATACACTCATGCCCTTGGTTACAACATCCCAAACCTAAGGTAGGCCTCTCATGGGATGCAGAAGGAGAGCAGCTGAAGACAGTTTAACATTTGGGATGCGCCTGTGTATTTAGTATTTAGTATTTATTTTATTTATAGAGCGCACCAGGCCCAGGGGCAACCGGGCGCTTCACTTGGTTACAGGCATAATAAAAGCAAGGTTGTTACAGGCATAATAAAAGCAAGGTCAAGACAATATATGTACAAACAAATAAATAACATATGATTTAAATATACAGAAATATACAAGTGATGCAGTGAATATACAGATGAGGCAAGTTTAGGCATAAGGCAGTAGAGGCAGTAGCTACTGATTCTAAGTAGGGTCAAGGTCGGTCGTGGGTGGACAGCCAGGCTTTGGCTTTGCGTTTGAAAAGTGGGAATAAAGGTTCAGCTCTCAGGGGGTTAGGTAGCGAGTTTGATAGCTTGGCTGCTTAGACTGGGAAGCTACGTCCACCGGATCTTTGAAGGTTGAAACGTGGGATATCAAGGCAGTTAGTTTGGGCACTCCTGAGCTGTCTAGAGGTGGTGTGTCGAGAGAATCTGCAGGCTAAGTAGCTGGGGGCTTGGTTAGCAAGGCTTTTATGTGTAAGCGACAATGCTTTAAGAGAAACTCTTTGGGAGACTGAAAGCCAGTGGAGGTTCCGTCTGGAGTCTGAAATGGGCAAGTTCCTAGGGAGTTTGAGGGACGCTCTAATTGGATTGTTTTGGATGATTTTCAGTTTTTTTATATTGCATTGGTTAGTACCCAGATAAAGTGTGTTACAGTAATCAATTTTGGAGAGGACCAGAGTCCTGGCAAGTGTGGTACAATTGGCTGGTGAGAGGAAGGGGCGGCATGCTGTGATGAGCTTGTATGCATAAGCTGCTGCCGACGATACTGCATTAGTTTGTCTGGACAGAGAAAGTGTGGAGTCAATATAGATGCCAAGTGTTTTGGTGTCTTTAGCAACTTTGATAGTGTTGCCATCAATAGTGAAGGATTGAAATGCAGGGTCAAGTTTACTTAATCTTTGGTGAGAGCCAAGGATGAGAAGCTCGGTCTTTTCGTCGTTTAGGCAGAATTCATGCTGAGCCATCCAGGCCTGGATAACTTGGTAAATGGCATTGATGGCTAGGGAGTCAATTTTGTGTTCTCCTGTGATGGGTATAAGTATTTGGGTGTCGTCAGCGTAGTTAGTATACGTGACGCCAAATAGATCCAAGATGACAAAAAGAGGTTTTGTGAAAATGTTGTAGAGTGTTGGGGAGACACATGATCCTTGGGGGCTCCACAGGTGACAGGAGAGGGTGCAGCAGTGGCAGTGGGGGAGAAGACCCTCATAGATCTATTGTCAAGGAATGAGGTAATCCAGGCAGTGGCTTTGTCCGAGAAGTGGGCAGCAGTTTTCAGGTGACGGCATAGGATATGGTGGTTTACTAAATCAAAAGCCGCCGAGAGATCTAGAAGGAGTAATAGGGCAAGCTTACCCTTGTCCTTTAAGTTCTCGATCTGGGTTTTGAGGTCCAGAAGGGCAGTTTCAGTGCCATAGCATGGACGGAAGCCTGATTGCCTTAGTCCTAAGAGATTATTGGTTTCCAGGTACTTTTGGATCTGGAGGTATGCTGCACGATTAAGGATTTTGAGAAGGAAAGGGACTGTGGTGATCGGCCGGTAGTTAGTGGGTATGTTGGCATCCAATGTGGGTTTTTTTAGGAGTGGGATGACCCAGGCATCCTTAAGGTTATTAGGGACGATCCCAGAACTGAATGACGAGTTTATAAGGGTAGTGATGAAGGGGGCTAAGTTATGTGAGGCCTCCTTAATGATAGTAGCAGGGCAGAGGTCCCCCTGACAGTTGGACGGTTTGAGGGTGTTAATGATGTGTTCAACTTCCAAGACGGAGAGAGGTGAAAAGCAAAATGGTTGCAAGGATTCAATGTTAGTTTTGGGGTTCTCCTTAGTGGTGTTGAATGAGCGATTAGACTGCAGGCTATTTTTTTTCTCATTAATTTTAGTTTGGAGGGTAGCAATCTTGCCCAGGAGGGCCTTTTGAATGTTGGCACACCAGGTACTGTCTTTGGGACATGTGTCTGGTGGGGTTGCTGGAGATTCTAGTTCCTTAAGGATTCTGAAAAGCTCCTTAGTGTTGGATTGGGCTAGTTCAATGCGTTTATTATAGGACTCTTTTTTGGCAGAGAGTATAGCTTCTTTGTAATTTAGGGACACTAGAGCAACACTTGCTTAGTTAGCTTCCGTGGGGTGACTCTTCCAACATGATTCAAGGATCCTTTTTTCCATGCGAAGGGCTGTCAGCTGAGGGGTGAACCAGGAATTGAGGTGGGCCAGAGGTTTGGGTTTCCGTAGTTTGGGTGCTGCGATGAGGTCAAGCGCTTTTAGCATGGTCTGATTGTAAATGTCTACCAAGACCGTGGGATCAGAACAAGAGGCGGAGAGATCATTGAGTATGGTAAGGATGAGAGGAAGTATTTTAGCACATGTTATATTGCACTTATTTCTAGTGGTAGTAGCTGGTGCCATGTTAGTGACGGTGGGGATGATTTTAGTTGGAATGCTGAAGATGATAAGGTGGTGGTCTGTCCACGTGCAGGCTAGGATAGAGCTGATAGTGGTGTCACAGTTTAAGTCGGCTAACCAATCTAGAGTCCTGCCCTTGGAGTGAGAAGGGGAAGTCACGCGTTGAGTGAAGCCTAGGTTAGCTAAAAGATTGTAGATTTCGAGTGCTGGAGCATCGTTGGGCTCAAGGTAGCCTAGGTTGAAGTCGCCTAGAACTATAATTTGGGACTTGAACTTAGTATTGTCAGTGAGGACAAGAGACAAGTCTTCGGCAAAGGTGGAGAGTGGGCTAGGCAGTCTGTATATAGTGTGTAATGTGACAGTCTGGTTGGGAGAGATGGCTAGTTTGGCTGTAAGTAGTTCAGCTGAAGTGATTTGGCACGGAGCTGCGGATAAGCGGAGAGTAATTGAGGTTTTGTGGATGATAGCCACGCCACCTCCTTTGGATTGATCAGTGTTGCGATCGCTTCTGATGATGGTATAGCCGTCTGGGATGGCTAGTGATAGAAGGGGTCCTGAAGCGGCATGAAGCCACGTTTCTGTAATTGCTATCAGGTCTAGGTCGTGAGTTACAATGAAATCAGCCATATCAAGGGCATGGGCCGTAAGTGATCTGGTGTTGATCAAGGCAGCCTTGATACATATTGATGTGCTTAGGGCAGAGAGCGTGGGAATGATAGCAATGGGTGTGGTTACGGGTTGTTGGTCCCGGGCTGTGGGCCTATCCTGGGATAACGTTATCTGGTACAATCCCAACCATTTGTGCCAGACATGTTTCCAATAAAGTCTATTGCTATCAAAACTGGAAACATTCATAGTAAAGGTTTCCTGTGTAAAATAGTGAAAATCGCAAAGAAACCTCTCTTGGGCCCTGATGTAATAGTCTACGTGGTTAGAGGCAACTGTTTGATGTCGTCCTTTGTCAATGTTGCATGATGTGATCACAGCTGATTGGAGAAATCATACATTCTGACAAGTTCAGTTGTGATCAAACTTGGCCACATCTATACAAACATACCCTTGCATAAAATATTAAAAAGCTAGGATTGGCCTCAAATGGATTCCAGTAAAACAGTCTTCATAAGTGCAGTTTATATATTGATGTGTTTCTGTGTTTTATGTGAGTGCATTTTTCAGGGGTAATTGGGGAACATGTGATAGAGTGGATATAGCAGAGTGAGCGTGACACAGAGCAATATTTGGAAACCTTCATTAGTCCTCTGACGGAATAGATCAACAAGGCTGAAAAAATCTGAGAATGGCCTGCTAAATGGACCTAATGTCCTTTGTTCAATGTCCATTCCGTACTTTAATTAACACAGTTGATTCACATGTTCCAAACCCAGTTTACCATACACCATCCGATCACAGTACCGGAACACACTTCTTTGCTTGGCCTTGGAAGATGAGCCCAGTGAGTAATTTGCCAGGAATCTGGGAATCTGGAGCTGTGTGATGCCCACCTACCAGAACAACATTTTGAGCTTTTTTATCTCTTTCTCTGGAGTCAGAGTGGTGCTTTTTACAAGACCAAGACCTTGCAATTTCCACCTAATTCCATAGCAATCCCTTGAGTAGGATATTATAATCCCCACCTGGGGGTTTTCAGGATGCAGTATTTATAGGTCCCTGTCTGAAAACTGCCCAATGGAATGGAGCCTACCACTGGACCACTGGACCACTCGATCTCAAAGGCTCTGAATGGTGCAAACCTCTTTTTGCTTCTGGTGGCTTTGCTGCTACCCCTAATATATAGGCTAGAGTCACCTGCAGCCTTGCTCTCTGAATTCATCTCTCCAGTAGCCTCTGCCAGCTTGTGGGTTAAGTCCCCAGGCAGATTCCTTCCCCTTGGATTGACTACAAGCCTTCATCTTTTTATGGTGTGGCGTATCTGGCTTAGCCACCTCCCGCTATAACGTGGCATGCTTGTGTCAGTCACCCCCTAATTCTACCCTTCTCCTTTACCCAAAAGCTGCAAGAGGTTACTAAAGAGAAGAATGCCATGAGGACGCTGCAATGCTCTCTGCTGCTCCTGCAGCCACCCCCAGGCCCGCCCCCTCAGCAATTTGTCGTTGGACGTGTGGGGGTTGTCTGCACCTGGGCTGCTCTGCTGGGTGGCCCAGGGCTTTGTTCACCAGGGCCGTTCAACGGGGCAGCCCGGGACCTCACCGCCTCCTCTCTTCACCTGGGTTGGCTGCCGATGCCAACCCGGGACTTATACCTTCGCCACTCCACCCTTTGGGTTGGAGCGGGCTTACGCTGCACTATTCTGCTTCACCTCCTGGGCTGCTGGCATTCGCAGCCAAGGAGAACTTTGATGACCACGGGCCCACTGGCCACAAGGAGGGCCTTTGGGGGCACGGCAGTCCGGTAGAAGTCACACCCCGCACGCGTCTCGGCTGGGCTGTTCTTAATGAGCCCAGGCAGCCACCACCACGCTGCCTGGGCCACAAATGTCACGTGCCCCCCACCCCCAGTCCTGGATGCCTCCCAGTGCAGCCAGATGGATTTAGGCCCTAGCTACATCTCTGTAATCCTTTTGTTTTTCTTTCTCCCACTCTCAACTCTCTTAACTGTCTTTTCTTTTTTTTTATCCTCAGGATTCTTCTCTCCACTGGCCAGCCCATTATTGGACAACAGAGTTATTTTCTATTATTTCTTTCCATGCAATCTAGATTTCCTGCCTTCTTTGACATGTTCCTTGGGCACTGATTCTTACAGAGTGGCTGCTGACTGGAGTGTCTGCTTCCCCATTATCACAGGGCTTTGTGATTGCTGTGAGCTTCTTGGTTTCATCTCCTTCCAAGTAAGTAAGAGTGTGTGTGAGAGAGAGAGAGAGAGAGAGAGAGAGAGAGAGAGAGAGAGAGAGCGTGTGTGTGTGTCTCTCACTCTCTCTCTTGTGTGCATGTGTGCCTTTCTTCTTTGTGATTCCAACTGGTGTGCCTGAGTTAATCAATCAGCTCAGCTCACGCCTTAGGGCCCATGGTCTGAGGGCTCAAACAGCCAACAAATGTTTCCCATCTTGGAATCAGGCTCATGCATCGTGATGTGCAGACTGCCTTGTGTTCCGGCTGCCAGTACCATCTTCAGCTGCATTTGCTCACTCATTCCAAGTCTGTACTGCAAATGCAGCATGACTCCCTCTTTTTGCAACCTCCTGTTCCACTTCAGGCTCTGGTCTGTATTCCAGTCTGGATCTTGAGCACCAAAGTCAGCGTGCTTTCAATCCCTGCACTGTGAGCCGATTTGCTGAAAAACACAGATCTAATGGTTGAAACTGCAAGGTTCATCCGTTTACTTGGCATTTAATACATCTTGTGAGGACTTGTACCGGGCATACTTTGTTGAGGAGGTGACTGTGATATATGTGATTGGGTCCGAACAGGTGGTCTTGAGGAATTCTGGGGTATCCTACATGCATCACTTCCCACTGTCATATCATGCAGCTCTTGGCGTCCCCTGTATCCTCAAAAGGTCCACTGTCACTTACAGTAGATAATGTGTTATCTTAACAAATCAATTGTGCCAGCTAAAAAAATATGGTAGATAGCAGAATGTCTTTTATGAGGGTTGAGAGACATACATTCACGAGGCTTCCCAGATGTCTTATCTATTTACCAGAATTCTGTCATCTGGAATCTCTGTTATCGAGTCTTTTTAATCTTGGTACAATGAATGGCCATGACAGATGGCAGTTAAAAGAGCATACCAGATAATTACATACCAGTAACCAAACCTGTACATTCTGATATGTTATATGTTCCTAAAACATGCCAATATTCCTAAGCACCTAGCCTCCTAAATAATACCTAACAATCAAGGGTTTGGCTCTTGTTGGTGTTAGAGCAACACCCACTTTAGCAAGACTGACTAAATGATCATTTTATTCGCCCCTTTGTTAAATGTAACTGCTATAATTAGAGATAATGCTGAAATCACTAATTCCGACACATTCAATTGTCCTCAAATGTGTTAAAACCCATAATACATATTACCTACGGTGGACTTCCTTTCGATTCTTAAGGAAAAAACCTTCTAATTGATGTGCTGGTGCGGGCCTCAGCCAAGGCCAGGAAATGGATGCCTATTTCAATACAAGTTTGTGTGCCCTATTGACACCTTGGTAGTGGACTCCGAAGAGGGAGACGCTTGTCGTGTGGGGAAGGGAGGGAGATGCAGCTTTTCTGGAGCAACCCCATTCTATATAGACCTAATGTCAGAGTCTCAGTGGTGGGGTATGGTCCTTGGAAAACAGTAGTTTGATGGAGACCTGGATGCTCCCTTCCTGGAGACCTGGGCTTGTGTTGCTGGGAGGGGATTTGCATGTGGAATTCATTTAGGGTTTATTAACATGAAAGCATTCAACCTTGAAGCTATCTTCAATGCTTTCTGGCAGTTATGACTATGGCTTTCACCCACTCAGTGGGGGAGGGACCATGGCTGGTAACGACCCGCCAGCCTGAGCCAAGGTAGGCCCGAGTAAAGCGAGTGCCACGGCGAGGGCTGTGGACCTGTTGCAATGCCACATTCGAGAAAGAAAATAAAGATGGTGCCAACCGGGGAAGGGAATTGGGTGGCTGGAGCATCGGGCAGAGAATATGTTTTCTCCCTGCTGTTAAAGCCACCTGATTGGCAGAGCGCCCTTCCCCGGGTGTGAATCTAAGAACACCCAGCAACTCACTAACTCAACATTCTACATTGGTCATTCACTGCTTGATACATACAGTCAAGCACTCAGGACAGCATACAGTGGAGGAGCAAAAGAGCACATCACAACACCACTGCATACTTTCTTCGATCCTTGGGTCTCCCTATGATCAGTGACCTTGTGGCTCTCTGACCACTCAGTCAAATGTAGAAAAGGGAGCCGGGGACAATTCTGGGGTCTGATAGAAAGGTGTTGTTTATTAGTATGGTCTCCCCTGTTGGGTGACCATCTGAAGGACATTGGGAGTGCTTTCCTAAATGAAGAAAAGGAGTGACCCGCTGTGTGCTCCTTTTGGCTCATGCTCTTCACGTCACTGATCACCACCCAGTTCATTTAGTTCGAGGAGGGGGTTGACCCATGAGTGCTCCAGCCCTAATGTTTTATTGGATTAGTGTCACACTCCCCTAAGAATGTCCGAATATAGGTGCTATTTCTCTCATGAGAGGCCATTTTCTTCTCTAGTTAGGTGATTCTGTTGAGGATTTAGGGCTATATGTCCCACGTGGGATGGATGGAGGGAGTGGGGGGGTTTAGGAGGTATCATATTTGATGAGGAATTTATGTAACATGTTGGATGCAGCATTTACTGACTCATTTCATTACCGGTTTTATCAAGACTGACCTACCTGGGGTTGGGTGCAGCCTGTGCCAATTCACCTTAATGTATGGCTTTGCTCATTCAAATAGAATTGATCAACGTTCAGGGGCCAAATATTTCTATTAAAAGAGTAGCAACCCTCCATAACATTGCACTTTGGGTGCAAATGTAGCATTTCTACAGGAAATCCACCTATTGAGGGCGAACCAACCCAGACTCTGCTCGAAGCACTTCCCTCACCAATTAGTTGCATCTACAAGGGAAAATAAGTGAGATAGACCCATTCTGCTATCTAAGAACCAAATGGCTCAAGTAAAAGCAATTTTGGTGCTTACTGTAAGACGCCTAATAAGGGTGAACTTGGGTATCGATGAGCACTGCCTTTTCTCTTCTCCATATATTTCCCTGGTGTAACTCTTGTGCTCAGTGAGGTCTTTCTTAAAATAGCTGAAATTCACAGGGGCAATTGGTTACAGGAGGGGCTTGCAATGTCATAAAGGACTAGGTGATAGCTAGATTTGGTCTTGCGGCTGCACCTGGCACCTTTGTCCCAGACCCTTAGCGATGCAATACTGGATGTGGTTCTCATTGGTGTGTGGGGACTCAGACATGCTTCGGAAAGGAGCTACACTCACTATTAGTTTGTTTAGAAAAGAAGAAAATGCCACTATAACAGATTTGGACAACTCCTTTATCACTGTCACATTAATGTTGGCCAGGATGGTAAACTTTACCCCAGACATTGGTGCATGAATGACTCCTTGCTCATGATTCAATAATTTCAAGGCACAGAGCAGTACACCTCATGCGCTCTTTTAAGAAGGACAAAAATGGGGGCCCTCTATTTATATTCTAGGAAGCCTTTAAAACAGTGATAATGGGAAATATTATATTTATTTTTTATTGATTGATTTATTTGTATAAGTGTGGCCTTTGAGTAAAAAGAGGCCGGGATAAAGCTGTGACAGATGCTTGAATTTAAAGTTAAGTATTTGGAGATGACACATCAGCTCGCCGGGTGCCAAAATGCTCAAGTCAATTGATGGCACCCAGGGCAGTATTTAATACCCTACAAGTGGATGAAATTGTACACAGGCCCTGTAAAACTAGTCAGTCCTAATATGCACCATCTAATAAGGCACACAGGATGTTATCCTTTAAAATGTGAAGACTTTACTCACTCTAAATTCTAGCAAGGTTTTGAAGGATAGAGATTGGACACTTCCAAATGACAAACGGGGCAAATTGAATATCCCAGCACAATATTTCTCTGACTTGGATGTCAAGATTATTACAGGATGATTATTTAATGGTGGTGTCACACTCAGTCATTGAAGCAAAAAACTTGTGAGCCATTGTGTTACCAAATGCTACAGAGGAGTTTGCCCTGGTAATTAGCAGTCACACAAATAACGCAACTCTTGGCTCTGATGGCTTTACAAAACAAATAACACAATGCTTGGCTCTGTTTTATGGCCTTAAGGAACACTTCAAGAAGAACTACTCCCCAATATTGTGCCCTTTTTTTTGCAGACAGGGTTGGTGACCCCGACAATCAGAGAATCTTCACTAACTAAAAGTAGATACAAACAAGGATCCCCGAGTTCATTACACCACCCCATATGAATTTTGATGATTTGATCTATTTGAAGATGTTTACAAATTGCATTGCCCCCACTGTGATAGACCCTTTGCATATGGGATTTGTCCTTGTTAGATAGGCTCAGGAGAACATCAGAAAACTCTTTGATATAGAGAATGGTGGGAGGTGCAATGGACTCTTTTTTGCCCTTCCCTCAGATGAAAGAGAAAAGGCATTTGACCAAGTGGGTTGAGTCTTTCAAGTGCAAATCCTAGATAGAGTCAGTAATGGGCCCACACTCTCTAAGTTCATACCATGTAATTATAGCTGCCCTCAGACTAGGATGTGCATACATGGTTTCATGGCAGAATCAATTATCACAACCAGGGGAACTCAAAGGGGGTTCCCTATGTCCTACATGCTTATTTATTGTCCATGGAACACTTAGCACAGATAATTAGTGGCCACAAGGAAATCCTGGACCACCCAGCACCAGGGACTAAGCATACATTGTCATTGTTTGCATATTATGTTTAGAACCTTTAGAGGAAATCAGGGACTGTATTACCAATGTAATGAAAGGATTGGAGGAGTTCTGGTCAGAGTCAGTAAATAATATTGAATTGGGAAATCTAGACTTCTTAATATCAATGATTCCCAAGCTGCACTATGGCATCTTCAAAATACATCTGAATTTATTTGGCAAGAATCTTTTAAGTATCTGGGTATTTATTTTACTAGGCCCTCCTCCTTCGAATACGTGGTGATCTACTGGTCTTCTTCGCAGGCTTATCCTAAGACTTAGAGAGAAGTAAATGTGCGCCCCAGATTGCTCTATGCCTTCCAGATACTCACAGTACAGTTCCCAAACACTGCATTATTGGGCTTAGAGTGAAAACACCTTCACTTAATTTGGGATGATGAAATCCCATGTTTGGCTTCTCAAACCATGATGACAGGTTATCTTCATGGAGGACTGGGAATTCCAGATCTATGCAGTGCAAGTTTACCAAAGTTTTGACTGAGTGCCTCTCAGAAGAATTGGCAAGTACTTGAAGAAATATTCTCATCTATCCCGTTAGATTTCCTATTTGGGCATCCATTGAAAAATCATTCAATTGAATGTTTGAAAGCAAGCAAAATTCACTTGGTTGTGGTATTGGGGCAGGATAAGGCATAATGTGATAATGAGGATGTACTTGTCCCTGTTTACAACTCTCTAAAATAATACTGACTTTGCCTGAGGATAAGACATGGGATTTTGGAAGTGGAAAGCATGGGGCCTCAAAGTTCTGGGGCAATTGTATTCCAGAAGAAGATCAAAATCCCTGGCTGATTGTACTGAATGCAGAATTATCTCTCAGTGGGTGAGAACTTGAGATATATTTAGTTCTGATGCTGGATTTCCATCCCTGCGACAACCAATAATGGGAGCAGGAACCTGGCTAGTCTAGAACATCTATTGCCTTCAGGGCTGTACATGCAATATAAATGCTTGCAGGGCTGGATGCTCCCTCAGAGACACTCATATATTGCTGGATCTGAGAAATATCGATAAAAGCAATTAGACAGTATTGCTTGGTACAATATGTGGGGGCAGGAGCCAAGCCAACAGTTTGTATACAAGTTAAAAAAAGTGCTTATAAGTTGATGATGAGGTGGCATCTTACACTGTGAGACACATAATATTTGTCGACACTCTGCCCTTAACTGTAGGTGTTTGTTAGCTACCACACCTGGTCATCCGGTTGTACAGTGCAACCACTCTAGTGTGAGATTCTAGCGTCATCAAGTAAATAGCACATCTGGTTTCCCCTCATTGCCTGAGCATAGCTCTTTTGGCAGATGTTGATTAAACAAATTATTAAAAACTTGGGGTACCACAAGTCACATCTGGGAGCCTACATATTGCTCAGAGACTCCTTAGCCCAATAGTGAAAATCCCCAAGAACTCTCCAGGCTGCTTTGGTGAGGTATAAAACCCATTAGCAATGGACAAACGTACAACATTTCTGAGGGATAATTATCACAATTATGTTTCCACTGTGTCTCCCTTTTAATATTGTGTGCACCAGACCAATGATATAGTAGCACTACAAGTTACTAATTGCTGAAAGCATTTTTGAACTATGGAACCTTGGGTTATTTATGTGATTTATGTTGTGGATTCTTAAAGGTGGGGGCTGACAATATTTCTATTGTTGCACTTTTTGATGATTGCTGTATAATGTATTGTTTTTCCACGTGGGAAACCTCAATGAACTTTGACTCTAATAAAAAAGAGTGTACTTTCAAAATGTGTTTTCTCAGGACATATATGATGCAGTCATACCTCCAGACATCATTAAACTGTTATGGGCCTCATCATGAGTTGGGCGGCGGTAAGTCTGCTAGGATTCTGCCCAATGAAAATAGCGTTACCGCAACTTGGTCTGGCGCTATTGGCGCCAGATCACAAGTTGCGGTCCAGTGGTAAATCCCCATTTATTTTGAGTCTATAGGACTCTATGGGGCATTTTTGGTGCAATTACTGCAGTGCTAATTGCGCTACAGTAATTGCGCTGAAAATGAGCGGAAAGTCAGCACATTCACCCCAATTCAGAGCTGGAGGTGAGTGCTCCGACCTTCCCCCAAGTTCGACATTGGGCAGAGCAGTAAAGTAGCGGTAACAGTGTTACTGCTGCATTTTTACTGCTCCGCCCAACTCGTGATGAGGCCCAAATGTGTCACCTGAGGGTCACCACAGCAAAGTGAAGGTGATCCCTATGGTAATGTGCCAGACAGCTTCCTTGTATCATCTAAATTATTATTTTGATTATTATTATAGTATTTATTGAGCGCGCACCTACCTTCGCGAAGCAAGATAGCACTTTACACAGGTATACAACAATACAGGTACACAATGGAGCACTTTTCAGAGGTAACAACAGAACATATATACAACGGGGGGTAGGATACCGAGGGGCACAGAGAAGAGGTACAGCTGTACAGGGTGTTGGGGAGGAGAGGGGTGGACATCGTCTAACGAGTCAGTTGGAGTGGGGGCTACGTGATGGCCTAGATGTTGAGGAGGAGACACTCCTTGAAGAGGTGGGTCTTGAGTTCTTTTCTGAATTTTAGAAGCATGGGGGCAAGTCTGACGCTGACAGTGAGGAGGTGCCATAGTCTTGTTTCATAGGCAGAGAAAGCTTGTTTTCTGGTACTTGCCTTTTTGCAGTGGCGAATTTCAAATGTGCATGTGTCCTGGCTTCTGGTGGTGCACTGAGTTTTTCTGCGAGGTAGTTGGGTGACTTGAGGGCGACTGCCTATACATGATGCAGCAAGACTTGAAAGTGAATTGTGCGTGCAGTGGGAGCCAGTGAAGGTCGATGAGGGCTGGGTTGTTGTGGTCATATCTGCAAAGACCCTTGATGGGGCGTGTAGCCGCATGTAGGACACTTGTCATGGGCACAAGGGAGGACGACAGGAGACCTTCACGAAGGGCATTGCCCCCATCCAGGTGGGATAGGACCAGTGCTTGAACGGTGGATCTAAAGCTGTCTGGAGGGTGCTGGCCATTCCTCACTTGGAAGCTAAGCAGGGTCGTTCCTGCTAACTGCATGGAAGGGAGACCCAGGTCACCAGTGATTTTTAACCCTTGATGTCACCGTAGCTGTAATAATATCTATATTTTGTATTATTGTAAGGTGTTTCTCTCTAGATATATGAAAGACTGGGTGAGCAGCAACCTGTAGGAGACCTGTTTACGGGATACCTACACCTTACCACACACATGTGCGAATGGAAACCCAGGGGGAGGGGTAGGGAGATTGAAGGCCCCTAAAACAGGGGGTGAGCAGGTTGCCAGGGAGGCTAGCCGCTATTATTGACTACCTGGATAAATAAGCAGTCACAGCCTTATTTAGTTTAGCAAGCCAAATGGCTTTGTTTTATAAACCAGAACAGAGTGAAGCCAGCTCCTATTTATTACATCAATACATAACTGCAGTTCATATCCCTGTGGTTATGTGCAATACTTTGTGCAAATAAATAACTGAGTATCATCAATGGTCCTCTGGGACAAGTTTTCTTTTACACTTTGGCCAATAATAAATAATTAAATAGCATTGATGAGGTCTTCTGGGACAAGTTCTTTCACAGTTGGTAAATAAATAATTGAGTGACGCCACTGAGTTTTCATGGGTCAAGTTCCTTCACAGCTGGTAAATAAATAGATAATAGCATCTGTGAGGTCACCTAGGACACGTTCTAGCACAATTGGTAAATAAATAATTAAATAACCCCATGAGGTTTCATGCGACAAGCTCCTTCACAGCTGGTAAATAAACAGTTAAATAACACCAATAAGGTCCTCTGGGACAAGTTCTTTTACAGTTGGTTAATAAATAATTAATTAACACCAATGTGGTTTCATGGGACAAGTTCCTCCACATCTAGTAAATAAACAGTAAGATAACATCAAGGAGAAACCTGGGACAAGTTCTAGCACAATTGGTAAATAAATAATTAAATAACCCCCATGAGGTTTCATGGGACAAGTTCCTTCAAAACTGGTACATAAACAGTTAAATAACATCAATGAGGTCCTCTCGGACAAGTTCTTTTACAGTTGGTAAATAAAAAATGAATTAACGCAATTGAGGTTTCATGGGACATGTTCCTCTACAGCTGGTAAATAAACAGTTAAATAACATCAAGGAGGTCACCTGAAACAAGTTCTAGCACAGTTGGTAAATAAATAATTAAATAACCCCATTGAGGTATCCTGGGACAATTTCCTTCACAGTTGGTAAATAAACAGTTAAATAACATAATTACAGTCATGTTGGATAAGTTCTGTAACTCAGCCGGGGGGTAGAGGGGTTTAATGGGGGGCTTGTGAGTAAGCGCCTTCTTCATGTTTGAAAAGTGGCTAGAGGCAACCCCTGCACCTCTGAGTCAAGGATAGCTGCACCCTTCACCCAGGCACGACAGCCCTAGTTCTACGACCGTCCATAACGGGCCGCTAAGCTCAGTTTTCGTAACCACCACTGGCTCCTGGTCCAATGTTGTATGCTCTGACACCCATGATACATACAGTGACCCTATCACAACTCCTAGGCAATAGCATGTGTGAACGGTAGAGAGATGGTGCCCAGCCGGTTAGTCCGCCCTCGTATCCCCAGGGCTAAGCACCCCCTCCAGCCTCTAGGAGTCTTTCTTCAGGTAGGTCGCCACTGGTTGCGTTCAAGAGTTTCTTTCCCCACTCTGAGGAGGGGCACCCTTGTTTCCGTCAACCCAGGCACTGTGAAGGGGCAAGTCCTAGCCAGCCTCCCCAGTATGCGGAGGCCAGAAGAAAGGGGCGGCCCAGTTGTGGGTCAACCACACACACTGCCACTCAAGAAGCCAACTGGTCCCTGGAGGGCAATATAGAAAGGATTTCGGGGGGAAGCAAGAGACACCACACAAGGCCCAAGGCCGCTCTCTTGCACGGGGTGTAAGGCTGGCATAAACCACCTTGCATAGCCGGGGTTGGGTGGGTGTGTGTGTGTATGTATGTGGTTTTATGGCTCTCTTTACCTGATGGGGGTGTAACCTCCATTATCTTACTCTGAGAGGATACAGCCACCACATACGCCGTCTCCGGTAACACAGGCTAAGCAGTGCGACTAAAATCAAACAGCTAGCCTGTCTGTAAATGCAATCTGGTGGACACACAGCTCCCATGTGGTAGACATGCCCCGCTCCTCCCAACCAAACTTTTCCCTTCCTACCTGTCTGCCGGGTCCCGGCAGGGGAATGAACGCACTGGAGCCTTCCTCACCATGAGGTACCAACACAGGAAAGGAGGAGCGACTTGGCCTCTGTCCCTTGGAGCGGCGCCGCTGCAGCGGCCGCAACAGCCTGCATAATCCCCTCAAGGCTAACGACCCAGAACAACTCCTCAACCCTGGGTAGGGGAGAGGACAAGAGGAAGGCCTCAGTTGAGATCCCTCCGATTAGGCGAGCCTGACTGGCCCTGCCGGATTCCCTGGAGACTCTGCCTTTGCGCCCTCTCTCTCTCTGGGTTATTGCCAGGGGGACTCTCCCACCACTCACCGCAACAGGGGAGCTCTACCCTGTGCTGAGGTGGAATCACCTCAAAGAAACCAACGCTCCCCCTGCAGGGAAGCATACCATTTACATCAGCTCGTTCCTACACAGCAAGTGATTTGCCCACCAATTTTAAAACAGAAACACACACAGCCCCTGGTCACACGGCAAATCCAAATAACGGTGGGTTTACACTCACCCCCCATTTCTTCAAAACCTTGTCCCTAAGGGTTTACATTATCTTGAGGCTGATACAGTAATAATTGACATAATCTGCCTCACAACAACTGTACATACCACCATGGCAATGCATAACAGATAGGCCTACCATCACACAAGTGGGTACATGTACTGGTTTGCACATTAAATCCCCTTCTGATAACTTCAGTTTGGGCCCCAGGCGCATTGTAGCTCAGCATTCTGACTGGCCTGACCTCTCGCTGAGATCGCCTGTGCTCGCCAGCTTCCTCTGAATGATCTTCAGTCGCAGCTTCCTCCTGGCCCACTGATTCAGGAGGCTGTTTAGTATTATCCAAGTCTGGCTCCAGAACTTGATCCTCTTGTGGTGGCAAGAAGATGCCAGAGTCCCCAAAAGTCAACGCCTCTCTCCTGGTCTCCGATTGTCCTGTGGGACCCGGAATGGTATCTTCTTCTACAGTCCAATAAGCGATGGCCAAGCCCTCAGGTGGTTACCCCACTTCCTCTTCTTCTGGACTGGTCTGAATGTCTGAGGGCTTCTGAGCCACCTCTGGGGTTTGAGGAGCTCTAGCTTCGGCATCGTTCTCCCCTCTTGAGATGGAGGCTACAGATGGTACAGCACTTTGGCCTGCATTGTGTGGGACCTCCCTGTGGATTGACTCTGGATGGTGACTTCTGGTCATCCTCTTACTGGGGGAAAGAGGAATGTCGGCCACAGTTGGATCCATATGCACATCATCCCCTATGAGTAGGAGGTGATTACGGTGTAGAGTCTTTACATTTGCTCTGGGTGCCTTCCCTTTTCAGTCTGAACACCGGCAACCTGGTCAACTTTCTCTCAACCAGTTCTGGGTACGATTCCCATCGGTCTCCCAGCTTGTTTCGCCCTCTCTTCCCTAAACTTCCGATGAGCACCCTATCACCAGGTTGTAGGTTGTGGAACCTTACTTTGTCATCATACCTCTTCTTGTTCTGCCACACATTCAGTTCAGCAGCGGCTTGCACTAGTTGTAAGGCTTGGGATAATTGGTCTTGAAGGTCTCTCACATACTTATGGTAATTTTCAATCCCTGTTCCATCAGAGGAGACCCCAAAACACAAGTCTATGGGTAGCCTGGCATCTCTTCCAAACATCAGCTGATATGGTGTGAATCCAGTGCTGTCGTTCTTTGTGCAGTTGTAGGCGTGACACATATGCTGGCTCCACTTGAGCTTTTCTTTGACATTCAGGGTCCCTAGCATATCCAACAAGGTGATATTGAACCGTTCAGCTTGTGCATCCCCTTGTGGGTGGTAGGGGGATGTTCGTGTGTTCTTTACCCCAATTAACTGCATGAGTTCCTTAATGAGTTGGGTCGCTAATATCGCCCTTGATCGGAATGTAGATGAGCAGGCCAGCCATAATGCACAAAGAATTTTTCCCAAAGTACTTTCGCTATAGTAGTTGCCTTCTGGTCTCTGGTGGGATATGCTTGGGCATATCTGATAAAATGGTCTGTCACAACAAAGATGTTCAGAATCCCGCCAGTGTCAGAGCTACGTCCATGGGTCCAGGGCTCTTTAGATGATGCAGCTCTGCAGCTGGATGGCTGAGTGTTTTGCGAGCGATGCATCGGGCACAGGTGTGGCAATACTCTTCTACTTCTGGGCCTAGGCGCGTCTAGTAAAATTGGCTTCGTACTAATTCTAATGTCCTTTCACTTCCAAGGTGTCCATGTTGGTCATGCCGAGTGCGCAGGGCCAGAGGACATAATGGTTGTGGTAGTACGAGCCAGTGTATCAGGCGTCCTTGGATTTGACTTTCCTTGTACAGTACTCCTCCCTTCATCACCAGCGATTTCCATTATTTGCGATAGATCTGGTGATTGGGCAGGTTCCTGTTTTCCGGTGGCCCTTTTGCGCCATACTCTTTGCCTCGCAGCACTTCACGTAGTTCCCACTCTTGCAACTACTTCTGTGTCAGTCCCGCCTGGTTCCAGTGTGGCAGTTCAGGAGCCATAAGACTGGTGACGTCACAATAATCCACAGGGACCCCTCTTTCATTTCCACCTAAGCAGTCGATAAATCATGCTGGCTCAGCTGGATGACAAGTTCCTGTTTTGCAGATGGCTTTCATTGTGGCCACAAAGGCCATCTCGATAGGGATGGACTTGGAGTTGCCGCCAGTTGGAGGTCTTCATGACAGTGCATCAGCATCTATCTTATTGGCTCCAGGTCTATATTCCAACTGGAAATTGTACAAGGACAACGCTGCTAGCCATCTATGGCCAGTGGCATCCAACTTGGCGGACTTGTGTATGTATGTTAGTGGATTGTCATCCGTGCTCACTGTGAAAGTAGCTCTGTATATATAGTCCTGCGGTTTCTCAGACACTACCCATTTCAGAGCCAAGAAATCCAACTTGTGGGTGGGGTAGTTCATTTCGGAAGGGCTCAGCTGGCATTAGCACATGCCACAGGTCTGATGATTCCCTGTTGTTCTTGCTATAGCACTGCACCTAACCCATCAACACTTGCATCCAAATGTAAGATATAGGGCAGGTATGGATCAGCGTACGCCAGTACCGGGGCTTCGGAAAGAGTATTTTTTAGCCGAGTGAAGGCTTGCTCACACTTCTCACTCCACCGCAGGTCAAAGTGCTCTTTGGCATGTTAGTGGGTCTTTGACTGAGTTCTGATGCTAGCCGCCGTCTTCTGGGGGACTGGATAACCCTTGGTTAATTCTGTGAGTGGTCGGGCAATGTTGGCGAATCCAGGCATGAATCTTCGGTAGTAATTGCAGAAACCCAGGAAGCTCCTCATCTCTCTCAGATTATGTGGACATGGCTGCATCTCGAGTGCTTCTATCTTCCTGGGATCCATCACACTCCTTCGGCTGACCGTGACTGTAATGCTCACCTGGTATCCACGGGGATGCCACCCAGCTGCGGGGACTCTGGTGCCCTTCTCAGCCGCTCCCTGGTATAATCAGTGGGGAAGTTCTGCCTGGAAAACAGGTGGGCAATGTTCAAGACTGGGCAACTGGGGTAAGAGCCTCCCAACACCCCATATGCCCGCAGCCCCTCTCCGGACCTTTCCTCACCTTGTTATGGGTTTTGGCGTGCTCTCCGTCCTGCCTTCTTGGCAGGGGCACGTTGTCCTTTGTGGGCGAGTGAGATCTAGTTACTTCACTGATGCTTCCCTTTAGAGTCTTTCAGGTAGGTCTTATTACTGTTATGCTGTAAGCCTTTCTTGGATTCAATAATGTCTTTTCTCTCTCCTGAATTTGGATTCACCAGCAGGTGATGGTGTTTCGATAGCGCCTTGATGCGGTAAGTAGGCGCGATGCGCAGCGCTATGATGCCTTGCCTTTGCTAACCCATTGTCTTTTGTTCCCATAGGTTGCGGTGCTTACTCCGAGCAAGAAGTCCCAAGGCGGTGCTGGTCGATGGGCGACTTGAGAGGTAAGCTGCCGGCAAAATTGTAAATGTCTAATGTCTTGTTTCTCTCCTTTTGCAGATCCGACGGTCCGGAAGGCTGCTGTTCCTTGGATGCTGTGTGCAGGAGCAGAGGGCAGCTAGCGGTGGAATCACAAGTAAACTGCTGCTATTAACGATTTCCTTTTTGTTTTTCAGGTGGTGTTCTTCTGAGGTTCGCAGATGCTGCTGAACACGATGAGCGTCACGTTGCAGGATTGCAAAGTAACACGAAGCGTGTTCTCCAAGTCGGGTGTGGTTTAAATAGCATCAAGAAAGTAATCCAGGTAAAATAGTCCCTAGACTACCACACCCAAAACACTATACCGCATAGCTTGGGTCCAAGGAGCCAAGCTATGTGGATGCCTCCATGTTGACTGGCATTGAAATAAAGTAGTTCCCAAGCACAAGTCTTCATTAAGTATGAGCCTGGCACCAAAGGCACCAGGACTGACCCCAAGAGGGCCTAGGCAAAGGATGCCAAAGCTTGTTGGGGGCCCGAGCTGAGACCGCTCCTGGCCCATGGGCCTGCCGGGGAGGTTTCAGGAAGTGGGTCGTGACAACTACATGCCCAATATAGTTTATGCTGGTGCGGCAGAACTGACATTTTTCTAAGGATACCGTCAGTCCCTGCTGCTGGAGATGGTCCAAAACCTTCAGCAACCTTTGGTGATGTTCCTCCAAGGTTCTTCCAAACATGATCACATTGTCTAGGTAGACCAGTACCTCAAGTAAGTTCAGGTCCCCCATAGTTTTCTCCAACAAGTGATGAAATGTGGCTGGTGCTCCTGTGGGGCATTCGAGTAAACTGAAAGAATCCTAATGGACAGATGAAGGCAGTATTCTCCTTATCCTCAGGTAACATGGGGAACTGATAATATCCACTCCCGAGTTCTAACACAGAGAACCACTTGCTCCCTACGAGACAATCAAGGGCCTCATCCACTCGATTGGTAGTGTACTTGTCTGGCACTGTTCTATTGTTTAGCCGTCAGTAGTCAATACACAACCGCACATCATTGTTCTTCTTTTGTGCCACTACTATGGGGGATGCATAGGGGCTCTGCGACTCTTAGATTATTCCGGCATGCACAAGTTCTTCAAGATGGCGATGAACATCCTCCACATCCACAGGTGCCAGTCGGCGTGACCTTTCTCGAAAGGGCCGGTCGTCCTTAAGACGAATTTGATGCTGCACTCCTTTGGCTTCTCCCAGGTCCCAATCACTGGTAGAAAACACATCGGCCTGCATGGCCAACTGGTCTCATAGATGATCCTTTTCACATTCCGATAGTGAGGATTTTCTAAAGTTTATCTTTCCCACATCCAAGGGAGGAAAAGTACACCTGGTACCAGCCGACTGGGCCACCGAGTCATCATTGTGAAACTGTGCGATCATCAGCACTCCTGGTAGATGCACGGTTCTGTCTGTGATATTAGTGATCGGGACTCTAATGTGTGTCACTCTTTGGCCAATATCACTAATCAGCGTGCGTTGGACCATCAAACCCCCAGGCAGATACTCACCTTCTGATGCCTCCATTACCAATCTCCGGTAATAGTGTTGTTCTTGGATTTGTACATAGCCAGGTACCATTATTGTCTGTCCGGGCAGTATATCAAGCTGACTGTGGTTGAAGGTAATCACATCCCCCACTGGCCCTTCAAGTTGTTCCATCCGTTCCCTGCTTTTCTTGAGGTATGCCTGTTGGCAAGCTGGGTGCATCGTTAAAGACTCTGCACACTGCGGAGCTGCCATTTCCATACACATCCGGGCTAGTGTACCAAACAGAGCCGAGCTGGTGCCCATAACCAGGGGTACCTCCGGATTCAGATTCCTGGTGGTGCACACTAAGGCTAGGGTGGTTAACATTGTGCTCACTCCAGCCACCTGCTGACTTAGGTGGATCTTCAGAAATACGTACCCCAGGTATCGGCAGGTGGCATCTCTGACTCCCATCAGGTTTAACCCCTCCAGCGTCTCTAAGGGTAGATGCGACATGTGTTGGTGATAGTAAGGTTCATACACAATGGTGACCTGAGATCCACTGTCCAATAATGTGGTGGTCCCTCACCCTTCAAGGTTAACTGCAATGGTCATGGTGGGCCAAATGAGGCCAGCAGGAATGCCTCAGGGAACACAGGCTTGAGTTCGTAGTTTGTGGCAGGTCGCTGGTGACTCTCTCTTGGAGTTGCAAAGCTCATGGACTAAACGGAGATGGTCAGCTGTGGGACCCTCCTGAGCCTTGTTTGGATATTTGGTAGTGGATGAGTTGGAGTCCAGTGTCCTTACCAAGAGGCGGGAATGGTTGACAGTGGAGCTTACTCCTGTGATCGAGGTTCTAGCTGCTCCTCAGCTACAACCTCCTGTACGTTTTCCAACAATGCTCAGGCTGGAGTTGGTTTCAGGGCATTAAATCGGGAAGTTACTCGAGCATAGTCCTGGTCTTGGTCACACAGGCCAGTGGAGTGGCTATCATCTCCACACCTATGGCAGAATCTCCATGGGGGTAAGGGTGCAGATGATGGTGTAAAATATGCTTGAGGCTCTTGTGCTCATCAATATTTCTGATGGTCTCTTTCACGTGAGTAATGCAGAGCTTCTCGGCCTCGCAGTGAATTGACATTCATACTTTCCCTAAAAGTATGCTGCCGAGTCTGTAATTTCCTTACCAGCTGGTGTAGATTCTCAAGCTGCTTCGGCTGAGGTGTGGCGTTGTTCGGTGCTGGTGTCTTGTCTTGAACAGGGTGGCTCTGGACATTGACCTTGCTGGTTTCTTCTCCCAGAGCACTTATTGACCTTAATAGAACTTCATAGGTAAGAGGGGTGTCAGGTTTTTCACACATTCCTAATTGCAGAATGGGGATGGTGACTTCTTTGGCCTCTCTGAGTATCTGCTTCAGACGACACCGGTTTCATTGGGAAGTCTCTACGCCACCTCTATGGTGGGTCAGACATAGAATCTGCTCAATTCTCACCAGGGAGTCAGACTATTTCTCTCCTAGGTTCAGAGAGGTGGCATGAAACCTCATCATGTGATCCTCTCCTGGTTC
This sequence comes from Ambystoma mexicanum, assembly GCF_040938575.1. Taxonomy (NCBI): domain Eukaryota; kingdom Metazoa; phylum Chordata; class Amphibia; order Caudata; family Ambystomatidae; genus Ambystoma; species Ambystoma mexicanum. The sequence goes on along the minus strand of NC_090929.1, from coordinate 304,687,136 downwards.
AGTGGTGCCATTGTAGAAGGAGGCTTTGCCGGTCATGTATGGCTTGTCTGTACTCTTTGGCGATGATTGCGAAGCGTGATTTGTTGGTCTTACGGGGAGTTCGACAGCATTCTGCCTCGATGGATCATTTTCTAGCTTGAGTGGCTTGAAGGTCAGTGGTGTACCATGAGTTTTTGTGTTTCGTGGGTTTGGCTTTGCACTGTTTGAGGGGGTAAGGGTGTTGGGGGCATGGGAGACCAGGTTGGTGTAGTGGTTAATAAGAGTATAGGGGATGCCCTTTGGAAGAGAGGCCAAACAGCAGTCAGCTGGCAGGGGGTGACGGCAGTATTTCATAATGTTGTAAGTGCAACATGATAGAGTAGGGGGTAGAGGGATGGGGTGATAGGAAGGTGTGATGTTGTGGGGATGGAGAAAGTGATGATGTGATGGTCAGACCAGGGGCTGGGTGTGTTGGCGAGGATCGAGCTGTTGCAGTTAAGGTCTACAAGCCAGTCGAGTGTGCACCCTATTATATGGGAGAACAGTCAAAGGCACTGGTAGCATTGGTTAGTGCGGTGGCGTCTTTGTCTTTGTAGCCTAAATTGGAGTATTTAGGTTATAAGAAGTGTGGTCAATGTAGGCGATGGGTGATGCAGTGTGGTTAGGGGGTGTGCCTGGGCAGTTGATGCGAGGGGCGGTCTCATTCTCGGTGTTGGTTAGGATGGGAGCCATAGTACATGAACAGAGGACCATGTTTTTGATGGTGGAGCTAGAGAGGTGGGTGGCATGGGACATCGGGTGTGGGTGGCGAGCTGACTGAGTCAGTTAAGGCCAAGACAAGGCTAAGTCGTGGCCTGGGAATCAATGGAGCAGGTAGTAGGCATGGGTGTGCATGGTATGGTGCTTGTAGATGCATGGGTGGTTTGGTATTTGGCGGACCAAGATGTCAGAGGAAGTGGTGGTGATCTGGGGGTTTTGAATACAGTGGTTATATAAGGAGTTGGCTCTCAGAGGAGGTGTATGTGGTGACCAGAGTGAGCAATGTGTGAACAGTTGATTGGGGAAAAAGGTTCTGGATGTTAAAAGGGAGGAGGTGATAGGGAGGAGAGGAGGAGGAGGAAGTAAGTGGGCGGAGGTATGTGGATACATCTTGCACAGGAAAGATTAATAAAAGAACACATGCTTGTAGGCGCAGTAGCATGAGCATGCTTACCTGTGCCTGGAAGGTGGATGGGAAGGCTGGTGCTGTTGAGCAGGTGCACTGGCTGCAAGGATATAGTTGGAATAGGAGGTTGATTGAAGTGTGGGCCCATCATGTCCAGACAGGCCAAGAGAGTCAGCAGAAGCCTTTTGTTTGGGCCTTTGTTTGGGGACAGTGTGGTTTGTCGTTCTGGTTTTGCCGCCAGCGGCCAATCATGGCACTCAGTGTTGGGAGAAACCTGCAGTGCTGGACGACTGCAGTTTCGTGAGAACAAGGCTGGATGATGGTGGCCATCTTGTTGTAGAGTGGGTGATCCAGATCTTTCAATGTTAGCCCGGCTGGGCTTCTCATCTCTTTGACCTCAGAGGTGGAGATGATGATCATATTCATTAAGTCATCCCTACTCTTCCTCATCTCGGTAACTGTATGGTATTCTGTCTCACATGGACTGAGGGGAGGAAAAGGAAGTGGGTGGAGGGTGGGGGGTGTTGTACCGCATTGTCCCAAGATGTCCTCCCTAATCCCCTGATTGGGAATCTCTGCCCTTGAGATCCTCCGGCTGAGTGCCACCCCCTAGTGGCCTCATCTTCCTGGCCTCATGGGAAGGTGCTCACCCTCGGGGAGAAGTGCTGACATCTCAGGTTCATCACAGTCCTTGGCACAAACACCTTGATATTAGCAATGGTAGCATATTGATGCCTGGGTCATGAGCCCACATTCTTAGAGTGCCCATGACCTAATCCTCTTCTTACCTGAAAAGAAGATCAACATGGAAATCTTTGCTTAGCCCTTCCACGTACGACCCACTACTAGAATCCCAATAGTATAATCAAGAACCCTTCCTCAGCCCACTCCACAAGACTGTGGTGAAGGCTTCAAACTCTCAAGTACCCTAATGGCCAAAAAACAAAACTTAATTAATGGTAGCCAACAAATGCTTTGATGGTCATCTAGACAAACTCAATTGGCAGGGAAGAAAACATAAGCACACCTGGTAAGAATTTTCTCTAGAAAAGAAAAACTAGCTTGTAAAACCCACACAAGGATCTATCAAAAGCAGTGTGAAATACAAAGAAAGAACAACTCCTGAATACAATAATGGAGGCCTCCCAAAAAACTGTTGAAATCTTCAGGGTTTACAATGAACTTTATTAACCTCACGAGAAAGTGCCTCCCTCCTACCATTGAACGGAATTACGAGACTTCTTAGCTACCTACTTCAAAGATAAGGCAGAAATGATCAAACATAATATCCAGATTTGGGACAACATGCCTAAACTAGGAACAAACATGAAGGATTACGCCTCAATCCATACCAAGCTCTGCGAAATAACTACAGACAAGCTCATGAAACTAGATTCTAATATGAGAATACATAATTCCTGCAAACTCTTGGAGAAGCTGGCTATCTCTCAGCTTACCATTCACACCGAATCTGTTGGCTGTCTCCATGACCATCAGTCTGGATTTAAACTATCCAGAGGCAGGAAAACTGCTCTTCTGAACACCTGTGAAGATCAGCTCTCAAATCTTGACTCTAGCTCTCCCTCTGCCTCATCCTGCTTGACCTCTCTTCTGCTTTCGATACAGTAAACCACAAAATACTGATCTCCCATCTGAGTGATAGCCTTGGCATCACAGAACATGCCCTGGCATTTCTAGAGTTCTTTCTCTCAGATCGTCCTTCCCAGGTGGAACTTGGGTTCTTTATCTCTGCTATCACTCTCTCTACTTGTGGTTTTCCCAAGGAATCTAATCTATTCCCCTGGTTCTTCAATGTCTACATGACCCATTTGTCCCACAGGATCTCTGCCTTCACCTCCAACTTTAAGTGTTATGCAGATGACACACATCTCTCTATCAGGCTACCCTCAGCCTCTTCCTCCTCCTCGCTCATCCCTGTCTGTCTGTCCACAATTCAGTCCTGGTGTGCTGCTAATGATCTCTGCCTTAATGCCAGTAAGACATAGATCAGCCTCATTGGGACCCCTGCTCCCGCTTTCCCACTTGCACTCTGGCCGACCTCCCTTGGTCCTGCACCCTCACTCACCAGTGAGGCAAAAAATGTGGGGGTCATCTTCGACTCCACTTTCTCCTTCTCTTCTCTCATCTTGAACATCTCTAAAAAGTCCCACTGCCAGCTGCACTCAAGACGTATTCTACCTTTTCTCACTTTTCCCCAGAGGCTCATCGTCTCCAGAGTCCTTGATCTCTCTAGACTAGACTACTGCAAAAGTCTCTTTCTCAATCTTCCTACTTCTACTCTACGACCTCTTCAACTTATTCAGAACAAAACTGCAAGACTTATACTTGGCCTCAAGCCCAGGGACCGCATTTCTCCGGCACTGAAATCCCTCCACTTGTGAAAACATAAAAATAATATGAGGCCGGGAAGCCCAGAAAGAAACACACCAACACAGGTTACAAAGAACATACAAGTGCTTTATTTAAAAGCTACAACAGTTGCCAAAGTCAATTGACAAACGGATAGCTATTCGGCTCTCAGAGTAACATAAGGAACTTCAACGAGAGTTCACTGCGTTAGTGAGAGAGACCGTACATTGGAATACTTGGGTCTTTTATACTTTTTATCCAGCCCTTGGCCAACCCTCTTGGGGGTTAACCATTCTAGGAGTCGGGCCTATGGGTTCCTTGCCAGGTCAATCCTATAATATATGCATTTTGATTAGTTTCTGTACTATCAGACAAGTCGGTTGGCCTAGTATGGCAGCTTATTGATTGTATGCTCTTTCCTTCTCCCCTTCTCTCCTTCCCTCTGGTCATGCACTTGCGCTAGTAGAAATGCCTCAGGCCTAGTATGCTAGTTAATCTTTTTAGATCATTCGGAAACTTCAAGGTCTAAGAATGACTACTGTATTCCCTTGTTCCCTTCCCGCCTTGAAGCGCTTTGAAGCACTTCACTTGTGTGTAAGCGCTTTACAAATAAACAATTACAATTATTCAGCCTGTTCAGAAAACCTCTATTCACTTGTCCCCAAAGCCTCGTTTAAATATATAATGTATCCATGAAATCTAGAATCCTTCCTGGCCCACTAAAATTGAGTCATGGGGCATTAGTCAGGAAAATACAAACGGCAGAACTGAGGAAAGGCACAGGAAACCCCAGTGACAATGTGAGCGTACTGTGATGAATATAATGAGATCATCACTAGAACCCCAGTATGGGACTCCTCTCATGTGGCCAGGGGAAAGGCACAGTAAGCCCCGGTGAGAATGTGGGCGTACTGTGATGAATATGATGAGATCATCACTAGAACCCCATTATGTGCCTCCTCTCATGTGGCCAGGGGAAGGCAGCCGCTACCTGGTGCTAGCTCTGGGGGTGGTATCATGTGGGAGGATCACATGGGAGGGGACTCAAGACAGGGGGAATTGGTGACCTCCTTATCTCATTACAATTACCCATTACAATGACTCCTATATGCTTCCTAAAATGTTGATGGCTTATTGTAAAACTGAACAAACTAATATCACATTATGTCATATGGCCTTAATGAACCATAAATGCTTATGGTACTAGGACGAGGAAGAGGGGCCCAGAGGCAATGAAGATTCAAAGTGCTTTTTGTCAAAAGGTGCGGCCTAGATGTTATAGACCAAGGCACCTGAGCAGGATATTTGAATAAAAAAATAAGGCCCATCTGAAGAGAGAGCAGGAAGAAGATAAAGGCAATGTTGAAGGTCGTGCAGGAGGCGTAGCTGCCAAAGCAAAAGCTAGCCGTGGTGCAGGAGCAGCCAGGGAAGGAAGTACACCAGTGAAGCCATCACAAAGGATGAAGGTGAGCAGAGTGCAGAGTATGCTCAGCATGTAGTGTCATGTCAAGAAGAGGACCAACTGAGGAGGAGACGTGATCACAGCTCAGCATATGGTGTGTCGGTGAGAAAGAAGCCGCAGAAGATCAACGGTGCTGTCAGAGCTCCCGGAGACCAATGCGCAACTCACCAAAGGTACGCGGAAGCAGGAGAGAAGGCGGACGGGAGACCAAAGAACCGTTGAAACCCCTAACTGCGAGACGCAGCTGCTGAAGAAAGCCAGTGAGATGGCGAGATGGAAATGCTGACCCCGGTTCGCTCTGCATGAGAAAGACATTGAAGGTTAATGATTTTGAATACCAAATGGTTAATGAAAGAAAGCAGAAACTTCATAATTGTAAAGACCAAATAATTGAACAAGCAGAGCAGAGCAGAGTTGGCAAGAATGTGAGTTCCCTCATAGGGGACTACAATTGGGTTAAAGCTTACAAAAGCATTGCCAACAGTCAAGAAGCAGTGAAAAAAATACAATAAACCAACAAAGGCATAAATCCCCTTTCAGGAGACACACTTGGTATGGAGAATCTTGGAACCAATATTGCCATCAAAACTGAATGTAGTTGTAGGAGTTTTCTTCCTGGCAGGTGAGTATACCAGGAAAGGGATTATAGTAGTTAGTCCTGGCAGTAGAATATAACAGGAAATAGGAAGATGGCTTGATGAAATATATTGGTGGTAAAAAGGTGTGATGGAAAGACTTTTGTTGAAGCAAATAACTATTAACATTATAATTTGTTTCACTAACTGTTCTATCCTGACAAGAGTACTTTATTTGAAGAAAAAGTGTCAAGAGAAGTTGTTTTGCTATCCTGACAAAAGTGGTTCATTTGAATTGTGCTATCCGATAAAAGTGGTTCATTTGAAGAAAGTGTAATCAGCTAATAATTGTTGAACAATTGCTTTGGTTTTATTTTTGGGTTATGCAACAAACCCATTTACCTTTCAAAGAAGGATATTGGAAAACATCAGTTGGTTTGAATTTTGAACAAGCATTTGAGAAAAAGACATTTGCTGTATCCCAGGGAAAACCACAGTGGTTGAAAGAGATACTTTGAAAAGGACTTAAATTGAACTGTGCTCAAAGCATTCCTGAATTGATCCAAGGGAAGGGAGTCCAACCCTTGTCACAAGGAGTGCTTTCAAGAACCTTTAAGTTTGAATTGATAAATTGTTTTGTAAAATTAAAGTTAGATATATTTTCCTTGTCTAATTTAGTTGTGTATATTAGTGTGAGGGACAGAGATATTTTGGACACCAGATCATGTTTCAGATCATGTTTTTGAGGTGGGATGACCTCCGCCTCAGGGCCCGCAATATCCTTGCAAGCAACCGAAGGGAGGCCATGGCCACAGGCGGGGGTCCCCACTCTCCTGCCAAACTGACCACCTGGGAGGAGACGGCAAGCACCTTCATCAATCTGGTGTCCATCGAGGGATTTGGGGAGATGGAGACGGGTGCGGCAACATCAGCAGAAGGAGGTGAGTGACCCTGCAGATCCCTGTAGGGGAAACCATGACGTAGCACAAGTGATGTGGAAGAGAGTCTAGGCAAGGCAATGCATGTCCCAACACACACATCAAAATATTCTAGTCCAGATGGAGGGCCAAACCCTGCCACACAGAAATGCATGCTGGGTTCCAATCCCATTACCAACACACAGCCAACACACATGGACCGTGCCCATGTAATACATCACACAAACCCCAATACAACGGCATGGCACCTGCCATGCAGCAAATGCCAAAATGGCCACTCATACTACCCTGTGTGACACACCTGTAAGACATGAATGCATGATTAATGAAATACTCCACAGCACCATAGAATGCATCTTGCATGTAACACCATCACTGATGCACTGCATCTCTTCTACCCCCCCAGGAACCGATGGAGAGGATGCCAGCCAGGATACCACCACAAGGGCATCCATGTCCCGGCCACAGAAAACGGCAACCGACACCACCACCTCCGGGACAGCCTTGCAGCCCACAGCCACACCTAGTGCGCCTGACACTGTGGACACCCAGCTGCCCACACCTACACCAGTGGAAGGCGAGGCCTTACAACCACTGGCCACCACCGAAGAGGACATGGAGGAGTATGTGAACCAGGAAGGAGTCACACATGTGGGATGTCCACACTCCCCAAGCCCCGTTTCCACCCCCCTGTCCCAATCTCAGCCCTCACCCACCTACAGCATTGCCGATCCCTGCCTGCACGATTCCGACCTGAGCCCCATCCACGAGGACAGCACTGATAATGCAGGCCCCATGACAGCACCCTCGACCACTGCTGCACCCACCAACAGCCTAGAGGTACGGCTGGCGAGGGTGGATGCCAGACAGGAGTCGATGTTGGACCTGCTGCGCCAATACATCGCGGATGGCCAGGACACCAGGCGGGGACCACAGCCGCCATAACAGCCAACTCAGCCGCAGTAAATGCCTCGGCAGTGCTGATGAGAGACTGTCTGGGGGCCATCACACAGGTCCTGACATCCATCCTGCTGCACATGCAGCGGCCACGACTTTCAGCAGGTGTTGAAATCCCCACCGACTCCTCACCAGCCACCACACCTGCTTCCTCTGTCCTAAATTCCTCTGGACCCCCCAGCCCTGTGCGTCCTATGAGAAGGAGTGTGAGGCACACTGAAATGCTGCCCCCGGACAGCAAGAAGTCCCGGAAATAGTGTGGGAGATCTATGGGACTGGCTCAGATGGTGTTGGGGGTTAATGGGAGCATTAGGGGGAGTTCACTGGGGGGGTTTGGGAGTCCACTGGGGGTTTGGGGGGGGTTGTCTCATTTTTGCAGTTTGAATTAATACACCCGTTGTGTGAAAAAACATTCAATGCCTGGACATTGTTCATTTCGTGTGTATCCATTTAATGTATGACGGTGTTCAGTGTCCAACTACCAACATTCCCTGTGTGCATGTCCACATGGATCCAGTGTGTCCCTGATACATATCTATCAAAGTACCTGTGGTTAGAAGTATTCGTGAATCAGTGATTGGCCTACTGCATGGCCATCCTGTGCATCACGTACTGGCAGGGGTGCTGCTTCACCTCCGTCTCCATCCTCATCATCCTCACCCAGTGCATGCATGTCAATGTCAGGTGGCAGTGATACATTTCTCTGGACGCACATGTTGTGCAGCATGAAACAGGCCCTGGTGATCTTTGCCACCTTCTCAGGCCTATAAAGGAGTGCTCTACCAGACCTGCTTAGGCAGCGGAACCGCGCCTTCAACAGGCCAAAGGTCTGCTCAATCACAACACGGGTACGGGTGTGAACCCGATTGTACTCCTCTTCATGGCTGATCCGCGGGTTCCGCACAGGGGTAAATAGCCACGGTCTCAAGGGATATCCTCCATCACCTGCAGGCAAATACAAATAGGTGTGTGTCACTCTGAGCTGCCACCTTCAGGATTCACAGTCATGCCCGCAGCTATTTGGTGTAGACATGCACATGTCTCTGTAAGTATGCACAAATGTTTTCTAGATGCATTCTATACTGCTATGAGGTGTGGTAGTCTGGATGGCATTGAATAGATGATGCAGAGGGTAAAAATGCATGCTGAGGCAGACGTACTGTGGTTGTACGGCAATGTTTCACCTTCCATTTTTGCTGTGTATACTACACTGTGCATGGTCACACTAGCCACATTGGCACAGGTGCGATCCTGTTTAGTCATGCATTGCTTGACATACACATGGTGGCCAGGTTGTGCGTCTTACATGTGGTCATTTATATACGTTAATGGTCAGATGTGTGCCAATGATGTGTCATGTTGGGGTTGGGGGGTTCAGGTCAGGAGACATTAGCACTGCATGCATTCTCCACTCACCGTCCATTCCCAACCAGGTGGAGTATGCACCCCCCATTCCCACCCAGGTGGAGTATGCATCCCCCCGCATTCCCACCGAGGTGGAAGATGCATCCCCCCCATTCCCACCCAGGTGGAGTATGCATCCCCCCCGCATTCCCACCCAGGTGGAGGATGCATCCCAACATATCACTACCCCGATGCACTGCCATGGGCCAGTCAGGCAACTCACCAAGCAGACAGGCACGTGGTCCAGCATGTCGCTCCATGTGACGGGGTAGCGTAGAGTTACGCAGCACCATGGCATCATGTGTTGATCCGGGAAATCGGGCCCAGTAATGTGTGATGATCTTGCTGGATTCACATACCATCTGCACATTGATGGAGTGGTATTGCTTGCAATTGCGGTACACCGCCTCTACGGCATGGGGGACTACCAATTCAACATGGATGCAGTTCAGGGCACCAACGCAATTGGGCATGCCTGCCAGTGCATGGAAGCCTACTTTGGTGTCGGCTATCTCCTGGGCAGTCCGTGGTAGGGATATGTGGGTGCTAGCATGCTTCCGGAGGGCATCCAGCACTTGGGTGAGCATGCGTGAAAATAGTGGTTGTGAAATGCCATGCAGCAGGCCCACTGTGTGCTGCTAGGTGCCTGTGGCCAGGAAGTGGAGCACAGACACCACCTTTAGTAGCGGGGGATGGCAGTGCGTGTTTCTATGAGGCTGGCAATGTCGTTTCCTATCATGTCCACTATGGTGGTGATGGTATCCCAGTCCAACCGGCACAGGGTGTGGATCTGGTCAGTGGTTAGATTGAATGGGCTGGGTCTGATGCGAGGGTTTGGTGGCTGCCTACGAGGTACTACTGGCTGCACTGGTGGCAATTGTTGGGCCTGTCTCACCCTCCTTCTCCTCCTGCGTCTCCTCTGTGCTGCCTGTTGTTGCTGCTGTAGTTGTTGTTGTAGTTGCTGTTGTTGCTGAAGTTGTAGCAGTATAGGCATGTCCTCCAGCGCCATGACTGCAACAGCTAGTGGTAGCATTTTGGTGTAGGAAGGGGTGTGGTGTGTGGGTGTACTCCTTTTATACTGAGCCAGACTCCATTGAGTCCACCTGTGGTGATTGTGTGCACCTGTGGCAGTTGGCTTGATTGCTGATTGCTGTTTACGGGTGGTCCGCGATGCCTGTATGGCCGCCATTGTGCAGGCCCTGATTACTGGCTTCGGGATGCCGGTATTTGCATGCCCGCGTGGGTTGTGTTGTCCTCCTATTACTGGCATGCCGGTATTTACTCCCCGAAGGGGCGCGTGTATGCGCCGATGCCGGTATGAGGGTGCACGGTACGGGCGGTGCAGGTATTGGCGTGTTGTCGGGTCGGAATGCCCCGGACCCGTTAACGATGCTGCTATTACCATTCCACCTTCCTTTTTCCTTTTTTCATTACCTCCATTCTCTTAATGAGGCCCTCTGACAAAGACCTTTCTCTTGGTACTCTCTGGACTTAGTGTCCCTCTTGAGGGTAGAGTGTTGAGGGAGACTACTCCCAATATGTTCTTCTCTTTTCTTCTCTTTGACACAACAACTGAGACAAGGAAGATAACTTGTGCTATAATCCCTACACTTGGTACTTCTGTCACAACTCTGGAGATGAGGGAGATTACTCATTACTCCCAAGGCTTTCTTTCCATCCAATATTCTTGTTCCCACTACTGAGATGAGGGAGATTACCCCTGATGCCTTCTTTATATTCAGTTCTTCTGGTACAAGGACTGAGACAAGGGAGATCACTCCTGATGCTTTTAGCACTTCAGGGACAAAGATTGAGACGAGGGAGATCAAGCCCATTGCTTTTGCTACCACTGGGACAAAGACTGAGATGAGGGAGATTACTCCCAATCCCTTTGTTACATTCAGCAACCTTCCCCAATCCCTTACTGGATCTCCTGTGATTCCTATTCCCTCTCCTCTGATGGGGACACATCAGTGGTTCTTTCTGGGGTGCTGGGTCGCTGCGCTCCTGCTCAATGTTTTTCTTGCTTCTTGTTTCGGTCCTAACTGCCGTGCTTTGGCTCCGCGGGGTCTGCAGACAGGCAGTGTTGTGCAGTTAATGGACCACTCGGTCCACCTCCTCGAGTTCATGCCACCGTTTCCAGCTTCCAGTCAAGTCTGGTTTGCGTCAGCCTGAAAAGGACTTCTGTAACCTACTGTCGGCACCCTCCCAACTGGAGGTTTGCTTCCCCAATTTAGCATCTTGCTTCCAGGTTCGAAATTCCTGGGGTCTGCCAGGCTTCACGCCTGATTCTCGCCTCATTGAGTTCTTTCTTCATTTTTATGTCAGACAGCTGGGTCCACTCCAGCGAAATGTCAATGTCCTTTGTTTGTGTCCATTGTGTATTCTTCACGCCTCGTCAGGCACACTTCTTCCCAGTACCTTTTGTACTTGGCAAAGGAGAAGTTTGTATAGCTCCACCAATCTTTTTCTTCACATTATTCTTTGAAGGTGAGTTGAGATCAGACTGTATGTTTGTTTTAAACTTCCTTGTCTGTGTGGTATCAATTATTACAGTAAGAAAGGACAAAGTATTGCAATAACATACTGTAGTACTTTCAGATAAAGCTGACTTTATGGGTTTCATAGTTTTAAGGACAAGAGGGTTAAGGAGTTCGATCATGGAATGGGAGTCCTTATCCCCATGAGGGTAATCTCTCCCTGTGAGATCCTGCCATCCCTAGGGGGAATGTTGCATAGTGGGTTCACCTCCCTAGCCTCACAAGGAAGGGCTTCCCACTCAGGAGAAGTGACATGATCCCATGAATCGTCACACCACTCACTCATATACGTCATCACTGCACACTCCCCTCCATTATTGCTTACTCCTCCCCCATCCTGCAACAAAAGCAAATTCAAGCCTTGCTTATGGCCCGTCTAGAACAAACATGGTCATCCCTCCAAGTTTGTTCTATCGAACTTGACTTTGTAAATGTCTTCTCTGCTTTAGCTACTGTGATGAAACCGATGGTATCATCACTCCTTTCCAGGCAGTAATCTCCTCCGATGTGGCCCTGGGACGGCAGCTGCTACCTGATCCTGGCCCTGGGGGCAGTTATATGAGGGAGGATCACATGGGGGAGATAACCTCTGAGTGAGGGTGGTGGTATCATCTGATTAGACATGGTATCCCCCTTCCCTTTCTGAAAATACATCTCCAACTCCCCATGCCCTAATAGCCTATTGTAAAACCTCCCCTCATCCACCCATAGAGCGTAGTGTGAATCTTTTGTTACATTCCACAGGTCAACACTTTGAATCCAACGGGTCTTGTAAAATTGTGAAAGACACTTTTCCCAGTTCAACATACTCTGCCTCCAAACCTAATTTGCCTTTAAAACCCATTGCAAACACTCACACTGTTTTTTAATAGGGACTACTCGTCCCACAATCCCTACAGCACTGGGACGTAGAAGGTGTGGGGTAACGCACAGCACGGGAATCCACAAGCACAGGTAGCACTCTATAGGCAGCAAGTGCACACCTGTGCCCAGGACCTTTAAATCACAAAGCAAGAAACACAGAGAGGCTGCTGGCAGGACGGTGTTGCTCCGCAGGAGTCTGTGGAGCCATCGGCTCAGAGTGCTGCTGGGCGAAGGCTGCTGGAAGAAGGTGACGCACAGAGGGAGCAGTAGAAGCAAGCATAGAGCTCTGGGGCATTAGCCAGCATTGGAGCACTGTGCTCACCGAAATCCCATATGAAACAGAAGAGCAGAGCGGAAGACTTCAGATGCAGGAAACTGGTGGAGGAATTGTCATGACACAGAAAGCAGCAGGAGACCATCACCGGCAGACCATAGAAACAACAGCAAATGTCATCAAGAACGGCTGAGTCCATGAAGGGACAGAGGGAAAAACAGGGTGTGTCTGCATCCAAGGCAAACTGAAATAAATAAAACCTGAGAAATCACGAGAGAAAAGGAACGCACGTAAAACCAGAGAGAGAAAGACTGAAAGGGCAAATCCAAAAGGGAGAGTCTTTTAAGTTTGCCCATGTATGTTACGAGTATATTATAGGCTAAAATGCCAATATCTGAGAAACCAAGTCAAGAACCGGTGGATGAATGGGCTGAATCATGAATGGATGAGCTGATTCATGGATGGATGAGCTGATTCATGGATGGATGGATGGATGGGTTGTTTCATGGTTGAATGGATGGATGGATGGATGGATGGATGGGTTGATTCATGGATGGATGGATGGGTTGAGATAATCACTAATGTATCATGTAGTACGACACGCGTACGTTTAATCATTTAGCCATTCCCCTATCTCCGCCCTCAGCCTCATCAGCATTGCTTGACGACCCCAACTCGATTGCCACCGGAACAAACGCTGGTGTTACCATGTATGCGGGATCGTCTAACAAAGCTGCGGGGCCGGGACACTGCCGCAAGGTATCTCCGACTCACACCCCTAGTTCACGGACCAAACTGTCTGATTTCACGATTTGCACCCCCACACTGTTGCCCAGCATACACACCCCACGCACCGGTACAGTATTCTGATCCTCGGCCGTAAACGAGAACAGCATTACACGAGCCCGGCATATCAAAATACAATTCACAGGACACTGTGCAAGTGCTTATGCTGAGAAAAAAAATGTGCAAATACGAAATGCATTTATTGTAATATCGATATTACTGCATTCCCTTCCATCCGTTCACAATGCAAAACCATGATCCCCTCCTGCCCCCTAGCACATCCCTCACTTCCACATTAGGCACTGTTCCCGATACGGTCAAAATTCTGCTACACATTTGCCTGCCTGTCACGTCTTCCTCTCACAATACTATTGTACATGTCCTTTGTAATCAACCCTTGGAGCATGAAACTAACACTACTTCTGACCATATTCCCATGTATACAGAAAGCGCTACAAATGTGCGCGTACATGCTACTCTTTCATTCCGTTCCCGCACCCCTGTAGCTTTCTCACACCTGCCTCCATCTTTGCCAATTACATACGTCATGCAAAGTCCACCAAAGGAACTCCCAATGTTATGCCCACAATGGAAACCTTGGTGATACCTCGAGCTATCCCTGTAATAGGTCCCACACCCCGAAGAACCCTACCTCCACCAACAAAACAGCCTTCCACTGCGCAGCTGACACTTATAAAACAGCTATCATTGTCACCAAAACCAATATCTTCAACACCAGAATCTATAACGCAAGCTCAAATACCAAAGAGCTCTTCAAAGTTGTTAGAGAGCTCCAAACCCCGCCCCCCATCTGATAATTTCTCTAAAAACAAAATATGGTGCACACTCATCCAATCCTCCCAAGACAGCAAAACACGGAAATTAAGGGAGAAAGCTATTCTCAAAAAATCCCTACTTCCACCTCTGCCACCAACCCCCTGGTCACCACCTCCACCACTGCAACACATCCTCCTCAGTTCCAATTCTCTGCCGTATCCCCCGTGAAGTCCTCACAATCATCCAGCACCTGAAAGCATCCGATTGTGTTGGTGACACATGCCCAGCTCATGTTGCCAAAATGTGTACAGAGCCATTGGCTCCTACCATAGCCAACTTCATTAATGCATCATTCAAATCGAACACAATTCCTACAGCCATCAAAGAAGCATGGGTCACGCCCCTCCTGAAGAAACTCGCCTTAGATCCCACTATCCCCACTAACTACTGCCCTATCACCACAGTACCTTATCTCCTCAAAATCCTGGAATGCACTGCCACTTCAATTACACCTTGAAAACCACAATCTGCTAGGTATCTGCCAATCAGGCTTTAGATCCAAACACAGTACGGAATCTGCCCTCGCAGACCTATAGATCCAGCTTGACCACGTTAGGGATAATGGCCAGCTTGCAATCCTCCTCCTACTAGACCTCTCTGGAGCCTTTGACATGACCTGAAATCCTCTGCAAACACCTCACCACAACTTTCCACCTCACCCCAGAAGCCACCTTATGCATCCAATCCTTCCTACCTGGCCGATCCACCAGGGTCTTCATGGGGCCCAAATCAGCCGACCCCATACCGGTATCCTACTGTGTACCAAAAGGCTCCTGCCTCTCCCCTACCCTCTATAACATATATACCAAACCCCTCTTCGACCAGCTAGACAGCCTCAACATACGTTACACCAATTTGACCGATGATAGTCCTCCTCAAAATCACCGGAAACCATTAACTAGACTCCACCAACATTAACCGCATCATCAGCATTGTACCGACATAGATGGCCACTCATCATCTCTGTCTAAATGACAAAACAAATGAGCTCCTTTTCGTGGTATCCCCACACCACCTAAAACACCTCAGTCCTGCCTTCTCCTCCTTCTGCATTGACGGGAACACCATTCCGGTCTGCACCCATGTCAAAACACTAGGCGTTTACCTGGACGCAGAACTCAACATGCAAAAATATCTCAAAGCAATCGCTTCCTCTGCAGCCTATTCCACCAAACTCATGAACCCCTCCAGAAGATTCCTTACTCCGAACAACTGCCTCATGGGCAGCAAACTGGACTATTGCAATTCCATCTTAGCAGGGACCTCAACCAAAAACATCAACAAACTCCAATTGATCCAAAATAATGCTCTCAGAGTGGTTTGGGGCATGAAACGCTCCGATCACATCTCACAAATCAGACCAGAGGCTAATTGGCTCCCCATCAAAGCTTGTATTGACTTTAAACTCCTTAATATCATGTACCACTGCATACACGACACTGCCCCCACCTCATGAACCATATCACCAAGAAACACAACACACGCAATCTCCGTTCCTCCACCACATCTGCCTTGCATATACCTAGATTTGCCAGAAAGGGAGCTGGGGGCTTCTGTTTTACAACCATTGCTCCAACACTCTGAAACGCCCTCCCTCAACATATCCATAATGAAGCCAGTTATACACTCTTCCAAAAGAAAGTAAAAACCTCAATGTTTAACAAATATGTGTAACTGATACAGCCCGCTGTCCACGTTTGAACATGACTAACTATCTATGCTGAAATGTAACCCGACTGTTTCAAGTAACGCATTTTTTACTGCCTTCTTAGCGCTGTGATACCTCTGGTTATGGGCGCTACCAACAAACCCAATAAATAAATAAAATCATGGATGGATGGATGGATGGATGGTTGGATGGATGGATGGATGGATGGATGGATAGATACCCGGATGAAACAAGAACACAACAAAGAATCCAAGGGCTATATTGTTACGCAGAATCCTGTGCAGTTCCCTCAGGGAGCACTACCCAGGATTAGGACTACAGGTGAGAGCAATAAAAATCCCCTTTGGTATCAGTCTGTACCACAAAGATTTAGTTGGTAGCTGTGGCTAAGCAGTCAAACTTATCTCAAGAGGGAGATGAGCAGTATTCAGGGTTTAGACAATAGGTATCACAGCACCATGGAACAATTAAACACTGACCAAAGCTTTGTTTCAAAAAGAGAATATATATTTATTTTATACACATCTAGTTCAACACATGAATCACAGTTGATAAAGCAAGTTAAGTTCAGTCAAGAAAAAGTATATACAACTCCCTATTCAATTGTAGACAGCTAAATTCAGTCAAGAAAAAGTATATACAACTCCCTATTCAATTGTAGACAAGTTTTCGGTAGAGTGAAAACTGAGCAAAACGGCACAGGGAAAACCAACTACAAATGGCACTCTAGCAATTTAATGAAAGGGAGGGAAAGCACAAGTTAAACCGAAATATCTTCAGACACTGCCTAGCAACACTTCCATGAAGTTTTGTGAACAAGTAATGCACAGTAACACTTAAGCAGAAAGATAAGTGAATGAAAACTGAGCAAAATGGGACTACACAACTTACAACACTAGGAAGGAAGAGGGGGTTAGAAGATTCGGGTTCATCAACACATTTCTCATTGAGAATCAATCTAGTGAGAGCAGATCTAACAAATCAGCCAGAGTCAATAGGCCTGAGCCAGAGTCAGTGGTACAGGACCAAGAGTTTAGGAGCAAAAATGTTCTTGTAGCTGCAGTCAAGTCTTTGGTAAACGAATATTGAAAAGGTAGATGCGAGGCGAAAGACAATGTTAAGAGAGAGGATGGCCAACCCAACCAGTAGATAAAGGATTTAAACATCTTTAGGGCTACCACGGGGAAAAGGAGGCCTGGCGGAAGAATGTACCTTAAACGTGAAGAAGTGGCTCCTGCGGTGGCGGTTGTTCCAGGTAGTTCCTGCAGTTCGAGGGGTCCAGCAGATGAAGAGAGGCTCTCATAGTGGAGGAAGGTTGAGTCACTGCACTACCCAGGGATGAAACTAGCTGCGGTGCTGCCAAACAAAGTTTAAAAGGTACGCTCCTTTTAATTGCGGTCGGGGGCGATAGCTGCCTGACTATCCGGTCTCCAAGTGCTGGCACTGTCGATTCGACCAAGGCAGGTCTGAGCAAGCGATGGGTGAACTGGTTGGTCCCACCAGCTCAAGAGAAGAAGGCTCTTTCAATGAAGATCTCCTCTCGTAGTGTGGAAGAAAAGTGGTGAGACGATCCGGCAGGGCTTCACCGGTGGTGTAGATGCTGAAGATGTCTGTGGCTTCTCTCCCCTTCGGTTCCGTAGTTCCAGTGGCGACGTCTTGCTCTTCCATTCCTCAGGACCCTGCTTTTATGCAGAAAGAGACCCAATTATACAACCTAGCTGTCACTCACACAGTGGAGTGGTCTTCTTGGCGGGAGACACTCCAGTCTATCAGGTTAGAGTGCGACCTGAGTTGCTGCGGCAACTCTGTCCAGGGGTTCTACTCCCCCTCCCAAACAACAGACCCACCCCAGACTCAGAGGAGCCGAAAGGAGGGCTTCTTGGCAGAAGCCTGCGAAAAGAGCGAACAAAGGATCCCCAACCTGGGTTAGGAGTTTGGAGTAAGACACAAGAAATAATTCATATTAAAGTTCTGGCAAATAAAACCTACCAGAGTAAAGTTAATAATAAAATAACCCGGCGGTGTGTTAGAGGCTGTCAGTAAAAGTGGTAGCCTTGAACAATGGGAAAATCCCATAGGAAAATATTTGCGGTTGAATATTTATGGTAGTAACCACTGCCACCAGCCAGAAACTTTAGAGAGAGGGACTTTAAGGTACCCCCTCAAAAATGAACCCAAGGGAAAAATTATTAAACCTTCCCAGTACCTCCATAGTAAGATGGGTTGTACTGGTTAAGTTCATAAGATTTGACTAGTAAAGTCAATGGGGACTTTACATGCCCAGGGAGACAGTAGTCAGTCCCAGGCTATGGAGTCTATGTTTGGGGGTCGCTACAACACCCCTGTGTCACTGCACTGAGGGTGCTGTGTAACACATGTGAATAAAGATGGTTCCTATGGGTGAGAGAAAATCCCATAGGCATTAAACACAGAAATAGCCTAGAACACACATAGCAAAAATGCCTAAGAGTGGGAAAAAGAGTCTCACTCTTAGCAGGTAAAAAGAAACAAACCCTTCAAATCCAGCAAAGCTGCTGGGGACTCTATAGGTAAGGGAAATTAGCCATAGAATGAGAATTCTCCCTAACACTCGCCCCCCCAGAGTAAGGGACAGGAGGATCTAATCCACTCTTGATGAGTCTCATACCTCTAGTCGGTTATAAACATCCTAGAGAGACCATCAGCATTTTGGTGGTGACATCCTGAGCTGTGCTCAATGGTAAAATCAAACCCTCAGAAGCAGATTGACAATCTTAGAAGTTTTGGGTTTTCCCCTTTCATTTGCATCAACCATCTCAAGGATTGGGGGTCTGTTTGAATGGTGAAAGTAGATCCACACAAGTATGGTCTAAACTTCTTCAAATCCCACACAATGGCAAAACATTCTCTCTCAATAGTTGCCCACCTTGTCTCAGGTTCCTTCAGTTTCCTATTGATGAAGCAATTGGGGTGCTCCCTATCTTTCTCATCCAGTTGACAGATAACTGCACCTATACCTATATTGGAAGCATCTGTTTGTCCAATGAAGGGTTGGTGGTAGTCAGGAGCTCTGAGAACTAGAGCTTGACAAAGGGCTTTCTTCAGGCTTTCAAAGGCCCTGATTGCACTCCTCATTCCATTTGATCTTTTTAGGGAACTTAGGAGAGGAGATTACATTCAGTGGAGAAGCTATGGACCCATAGTTCTCAATGAAATTCCTGTAATACCCAGTGAGGCCTAGGAAGGCTCTCACCTGGGTTTGAGTAGAAGGGCTTGTCCAATTTTGCACAGCTTCAATCTTGCTGAGCAAAGGCCTTATTTCACCACCTCCTACCTCATGCCCAAGGTAGACCACTTTACTCTGACCAATTTGACATTTGCTTGCCTTTATGGTCAGATGGGACTGTTCAAGAGCCTGCAACACATATCCTAGGTGGTCAACATGTTCTTTCCAAGTAGGGCTGAACACTGCAATGTCATCCAAGTATGCCATGCAGAAGTCCTCCATCCCATTCAGAACCTGATTAACCATCCTTTGGAATGTAGCAGGTGCATTCATTAGTCCAAAAGGCATCCCTTAAATTGGTATAAGCCAACTGGGGTGGAGAATGCAGTTTTCTCCTTGGCATGGTCAGTCAGGGCTATTTGCCAATAGCCTGACATGAGATCAAATGGGTTTAGGAACTTGGCTGAACCAAGTCGATCCAGCAGCCCATCTGTCCTTGGCAAAGGATGGGCATCGGTCTTAGTGACTGCATTTAGAGTTCTATAGTCCACACAGAATCTCAACTCTTTGGATCCTGCCTTTGGTACTAACACAACTGGGCTGGACCATGGACTAGTAGAAGGCTCTGTTACCCCGAGATCAAGCATCTTGTTGACCTCTCCTTTGGTGTAGGTTCTTACATTTTATGACATCCTGTAGCCCTGATTTTGACAGGTAAACTGTCACCAGTTTGGATAGCATATTGGCCCCAATCGGCCAAACCTGGTGTCAGAGAGAACAGAGGGGCAAATTGATTTAACAAAACTTTGCACTGTGTCAGATTAGAAGAGAGATTGACTCCTCCTATTTTTTCATCTAAAGGTTTGCCTCTGAGGAGGTCAGGTAGAGGTTCCCTCTCCTCCTCCTCTTGAGCTGAAGCTAGAAGCAAAGCTCCCAGTTCTGGTCTTGAGACATAAGCTTTTAGACGGTTGATGTGAAAGACTCTAGGAGCCTCCTTAAGATTGCCTAAGTCCACCAGATAGTTCACCTCTCCAGGTTTTCCCACAACCTTGAAGGGTCCCATCCATTTGTCCTGCAAGGCCCTCTGCCTTGTGGGGACCATACCAAGAACTAGCTGGTCTTGAGCGAACTCAACCATGTTGCCCTTCTGGTCATGCCAATGCTTGACCAGAGCCTGACCTGCTTTCAAGTTATCACTTGCCTCAGCCATCATGTGTGATATTCTCCCCCGGAGTCCTATCACATAGTCAGTGACTCTGACTGGTGTGGGGGAAGGAGCATGTTGCAACCCCTCCTTGATCAGGGCCAATGGACCTCTAACCGGATGGCCATAGAGAAGTTCAAAGGGACTGTAACCCACTCCCTCTTGAGGGACTTGTCTATATGTAAAGATAAGGCATGGCAGTAGAAGATCCCACTTTTTCTTAAGAGGGTCTTCTAAGGCACCTATCATGCTCTTCATGGTTCCGTTGAACCTTTCTACCAACCCATTTGTCTGAGGGTGGTATGCTGTTGAGAACTTGTAGGTAACTCCACAGTTTTTCTACATGGCCTTCATGTAGTGGGACATAAAATTTGACCCCCTGTCGGATATTACCTCCTTAGGAAACCCAACCCTGGTAAAAATACCAAGGAGAGCCTTAGCCACAGCCGGATCTGTAACAGTCCTCATTGGAATTACTTCAGGGAACCTAGCAGCATGGTCTACTACAACAAGTATAAACCTGTGCCTGAAGAAGTTGGAGGATCAAGGGGACCAACAATGTCGATTCCTACCCTCTCAAATGGTACTCCCACTACAGGGAGAGGCACTAAGGGTGCCACGTTCTTGGAGCCACTTTTACCAGAAGGTTGGCAAATGTGGCAACTCTTGCAATACCTCTCTTCCTCAGCCCCCATTTTAGGCCAATAAAAGTAGAGGGGGAGCCTTTCCTTGGTTTTCTTGAAGCTCAAGTGACCAGCCAAAGGTATCTCAGGGTCTAGTTGCAAGAATTGGAGTCTGTTCGCTTGGGGCACTACAAGTCTCTTGTGGTCTCCAGGGGTTGACTCTGTCGGTTCACTATAGAAGAGGCCCTCTTCCCAGTGTAACCTATACTTCCCAGGTTCTTGCCTTTCAAGCTGAGAAGCTGCCTGGTGGCGAAGACCTTCCAGAGTTGGACATTCTCTTTGACCCTTACTGAAGTCTGCCCTTTGGGGTCCACCTTCTGCCAGTAAAGACTGCAGCTCAGGATGGTCCACAGGGTCAAGATCTCCAATGAGATCCTGGCCTCCTACTAGATCTGAGTCTTCAGGCTCTAGTTCAACCATGCAGGGTTGTACCTCACTCTCAGCCTCAGCTGGAGGAGGAATCACAGTTGTGATTTTTGCTAACCTAGGAGACTTCCTGGTTGGCAGCACTGGAGTGCTTTCTGCTGTCTTCTTCCTTGAATTCTTGGGTTTCCCCTTTGCTTTCGGTTGCTTGGAAATAGCAGTTAGTAACTCCAGTGGGATAGGAGTGATTTATTTTCCTATCATCTCCTCAGGAGAGCCTCTCAAGGTCCTCTGCCTTGCAGGTCTGTTAAGCTCCAGTAATCTCTTACTAGGAGGTCTGAGAGTACTTGACACTACTCCCAGGTCTTTCAGATCATTGCCCAACAGCACCCTTCCTGGTACTTCAGATTGTACACTTACAGGTATCCTGACAGTCATTTTCATTGCACTGTATGAGAGCTGGTAATTCGGGAAGCATCTGCACAGGCCCTCCAGCTAACTTGGTGAGGTGTTTGGGTGCCTTAGCAACATCCTCCACCTTGAAAAAAGATTTGTCCACCACAGTTTTACTGGCCCCAATGTCTCCAATGGCAGGGGTCTCCTGACCATTGACTAGGACACTGGCCCTCATCACAAGGTTGGCGGAATGGGTTTACCGGCACCGGCAAAGGTGCCGATGTCGGTAAACCCATTCCGCCCTACCACGAGGTCTCCTTGCGGGACCCGCAAAGGGTGCCTGGAAAAACCAGGTGTCCATTCCGGGTCCCGCGAGGACACCAAGGAGCTAACAACGGGCCTGTTATTAACAGGCCCGTTGTTAGCTCCATCCTCATTCCCATTTAGCCCTATGGGGGCTCGAATGGGAATGGGGATGGACCGGGCCCGGGTTCCTTGGACGGGGAATTACCGGGTCCGCCAAGATTGCGATGGCCCGGTAAGTCCTCATTTGAGGAACCCAGTCCCGGAATGCAGTAAGGAGATAACCATGCCGCTAAAAGCGGCATGGTTACCTCCAACCTCCTGATGAGGGCCACGGTCTTTATAATACTCTTTAGTATTAGGAGGGATAGAATTATACACATCTAAATTCTGTTGTTCCCACAACCCAAGAGCTACTAAAGATACACTAGCTGAGACTCCAATGGGATCTTCAGCCAGTAGTTGAAAGTTTTCACTGACCATATGTACTTCCTCCTCTGGAGCGAAGGCTAAGAAGATAGTGTGAACCCCTGAAGGTTTACCCTTACATCTGGGATCCCCTTTCACATGATCAGTAGAGCCACAAACATAACATTTCCCAAATGTCTTTATGAATGGTGGCTTGTTCTGACCTCCTTCTGGTCTGGGACCAGAAGGTACAATAGCCTGATTAGGTTTCCCTGGTGACTTACCCTTAAAGTATTGTTTGGGGCCCTCTTTGGAATTGGAATTATTTGAATTATCTTCGGTGTCTTTCTTAGGCTGCTTTCCGTCATTCTTTTTTTGAGTTACCCTTGAATTCTTGTGAGTAGCCCTGTTGGCAACCCACAAGTCAGCAGCCTTAGTTAGCTTCTTAGAATCTAATACTTTTGAATCAGCCAAGTGTTGTCTGAGCTCAGGAGAGCAGGCATCATAGATGGACTCCATCATAACAAGGTTTCTCATTCCTTCATAAGGGTTAACTCTGTAACCATTAATCCATCCCTCTAAGTTCTTCAAACATTCCTTCACCCAAGTAGCCCAAGGGGTATAATCATGCTTTTTGAGGGTCCTAAACCTCTTAAGGTACTGGGAAGGAGTCTTCCCAAATCTAGCTATCAAAGCTAGCTTTACACATTCATAATCCATCCTATCCACCTCCCCCAACTCCATTACCACACCCGATGCAATAGGGGGAGCCTAGAGAATAACCAGGGGATCAACTGATTCCCTGTGATATCCTGGAGCCCATGATTATATTCAAACATAGCAAACCAATCCAGTACATCCAACTTTGGTTCATACATACCCACAATCTCTTTAGGCATCCAGGGTCTTTTTGGACTGGAAGATCTAGAGGATTCGGTGAGAGAAGCATTTTCCAAAGACAATTTCTTCATCTCAAGCTCATGGTTGAGCTCCATTTCTTTGAGCCTTAGTACCTGATGTCTCTGTTCAGTTTGGGCACTAATTCGTTTGAATTCAAGTTCAAGTCTCATTTTTTCTAGAGATATAAATTCAGGACTTAATAAGGGTCCAGTAGCTACAGGTTGAGGCCCTTGAGCAGGCAGAGGACCAGAGGGGGTGACATTGTTATCCTCCTCTTCCTCATCTGGCTCAACAATAACATCTTCAACATTATCCTCATTACTGTCTGCTACATTTGCTGGATAGTTGTGCTGTAGGAGTAGTAGGGCCAACAGCACCACTATCCAGACATTGTTTATCTAACAGTCTATCAATCATTTCTGTTTTCTTGCCTTTGACAGGAAGACCTTTCTGTCTGCACAAATCTTTAAGATAATCAGCAGTTGTTGCAAGGAGGGTCTCCTGACTATAACTTTCCATACTTGACTTTGTTAAAATAAACGTTTTGTGATTGTTAACCTTGTGGTTAATTGAACCAAGGTACTAGTAGCACACTAAAATGTAAATCCAATACTTTTATCCTTACTGCTGTACACCAGTGTTAGGCAGAATCCTGTGCAGTTCCCTCAGGGAGCACTACCCAGGATTAGGACTACAGGTGAGAGCAATAAAAATCCCCTTTGGTATCAGTCTGTACCACACAGATTTAGTTGGTAGCTGTGGCTAAGCAGTCAGACTTATCTCAAGAGGGAGATGAGCAGTATTCAGGGTTTACACAATAGGTATCACAGCACTATGGAACAAGGAAACACTAATCAAAGGCTTTGTATCAAGAAGAGAATATATATTCATTTTATACACATCTAGTTCAACACATGAATCACAGTTGATAAAGCAAGTTAAGTTCAGTCAAGAAAAAGTATATACAACTCCCTATTCAATTGAAGTTAAGTTTGCGGTAGAGTGAAAACTGAGCAAAATGGCACAGGGAAAACCAACTACAAATGGCACTCTAGCAATTTAACGAAAGGGAGGGAAAGCACAACTTAAACCAAAATATCTTCAGACACCCCCTAGCAACAAGTTTTGTGAACACAGTAACACTTTAGCAGAAAGATAAGTGAATGGAAACTGAGCAAAATGGCACTACACAACTTAAAACAGTAGGAAGGAAGAGGGGTTTAGAGGATTCGGGTGCATCAACACATTTCTCATTGAGAATCAATCTAGTGAGAGCAGATCTAACAAATAAGCCAGAGTCAATAGGCCTGAGCCAGAGTTAGTGGTACAGGACCAAGAGCTTAGGAGCAAAAATGTTCTTGTAGCTGCAGTCAAGTCTTTGGTAAACGAATATTGAAAAGGTAGATGCGAGGCGAAAGACAATGTTAAGAGAGAGGACGGCCAACCCAACCAGTAGTTAAAGGATTTAAAACACCTTTAGGGCTACCACGGGGAAAGGGAGGCCTGGCGGAACAATGTACCTTAAAGGTGAAGAAGTGGCTCCTGCGGTGGCGGTTGTTCCTGGCAGTTCCTGCAGTTCGAGGGGTCCAGCAGAGGAAGAGAGGCTCTTGTCGTGGAGGAAGGTTCGAGTCACTGCACTACCCAGGGATGAAACCAGCCGCGGTGCTGCCAAACGAAGTTTAAAAGGTACGCTCCTTTTAATCGCGGTCCGGGGCGATAGCTGTCTGGCTATCCAGTCTCCAAGTGCTGGGCACTGTCGATTCGACCAAGGCAGGTCCGAGGAAGCGATGGGTGAACTGGTTGGTCCAGGAAGAAGGCTCTTTCGATGAAGATCTCCCCTCGTCGTGTGGAAGAAAAGTGGTGAGACGATCTGGCAGGGCTTCGCCGGTGGTGTAGATGCTGAAGATGTCTGTGGCTTCTCTCCCCTTCGGTTCCGTAGTTTCAGTGGCGACGTCTTGCTCTTCCAGTCCTCAGGACCCTGCTTTTATGCAGAAAGAGACCCATTCATACATCCTAGCTATCACTCACACAGTGGAGTGGTCTTCTTGGCGGGAGACCCTCCAGCCTATCAGGTTAGAGTGTGACCTGAATTGCTGCGGCAACTCTGTCCAGGGGTTCTACTCCCCCTCCAAAACAACAGACCCACCCCAGACTCAGAGGCGCCGAAAGGAGGGCTTCTTGGCAGAAGCCTGCCAAAAGAGCGAACAAAGGATCCCTGACCTGGGTTAGGAGTTCAGAGTAAGACACGAGAAAGAATTTATATTAAAGTTCTGTCAAATAAAACCTACCAGAGTAAAGTTAAAAATAAAATAACCCGGCGGTATGTTAGAGGCTGTCAGTAAAAGTGGTAGCCTCGAACAATGGGAAAATCCCATAGTAAAATATTTGCGGTTGAATATTTATGGAAGTAACCACTGCCACCAGCCAGAAACTTTAGAGAGAGGGCCTTTAATGTACCCCCTCGAAAATGAACCCAAGGGAAAAACTATTAACCCTTCCCAGTACCTCCATAGTAAGATGGGTTGTACTGGTTAAGTTCATAAGATTTGACTAGTAAAGTCAATGGGGACTTTACATGCCCTGGGAGACAGTAGTCAGTCCCAGGGTATGGAGTCCATGTTTGGGGGTCGCTACGACACCCCTGTGTCACTGCACTGAGGGTGCTGTGTAACACATGTGAATAAAGATGGTTCCTATGGGTGAGAAAAAATCCCATAGGCATTAAACACAAAAATAGCCTAGAACACACATAGCAAAAAATGCCTAAGAGTGGGAAAAAGAGTCTCACTCTTAGCAGGTAAAAAGAAACAAACCCTTCAAATCCAGCAAAGCTGCTGGAGGACTCTATAGGTAAGGGAAATTAGCCATAGAATGAGAATTCTCCCTAACATATATATCCTTGAGAAACTTTATTTTGTAGAAATTATACATCTTTTGTTTCTTTTGAACATTGAGAAGGCATCAGAAAGCAAACACAGGAAAGTGAGTATAGCTGGGGCTACGAACTTTTATTCAAATCAAAAGGAGGGTTGGAAAAAGGTCTAACTTCCTCTATGTAAAGGTGGGATTTCCCTACCTAAACAAAACTAAGAATAGTCTGTGTCAAGAAGTCCAAAGTAAAAGTCGGTGTCCAAAACCTGCACTTGCCCTCACATCTACTTGTACATAAAGTGTAGGGATGTCAGCGTCAAAATGAAAGATGTCCGAATACAAGAACAGAGCTTCTTCCATCTCTTGGTTGGAAAGTGGTTCCCCCTTCCCCAGGATTCAAGATAGTTAACTTTATCAAAAAGAGGGGTTCTCGTGATATGATATGATATGATGTGGCATTCATAACGCGCCTGTACAGAAGTGTTTCTAGGTGCGACAAGACAAGGAGGGGGAAATAAAGGGAGGACAAAATAACAATTTTACTAGTCTTTTGTCATTCAGATTACGCAAGTGCGGGAAGGGAAGAGGTTCCAGGGGGAGCGGAAGGGGGAAGTGCAGTTAACCCACAAGTGCAGCCAGCGGGTGACTCATAAGTGAAGAGAGAAGGGAATGTAGTGTTGCAGATACAGACCCTTAATTGCTGTGGAGCCTGGAGGCAGTGCGAGGGCAACTGGGCATGCAGGAGCCTGGGCCCGAGTTCAGAGGGTGAACAGGTAACCAGTGCGCAGAGCAATCAAGTGCATCAGCAGGGGAGAAGATGAGAGAAAGCAGAAGCAAAAAGGAAGGTCTTGAATTTTTTCCGGAACTAGAGGTGGTTCTGCTCAAGTTTGAGAGAGGCAGGGAGGCTGTTCCAGAGGGAGGCCCCAGCCAAGGTGATAGATCTGCCCCCAACTTTCTGCTTGGAGAAGCACCTGACTCTCAGAGAGTTGGAGGTGGATGAGCAGAGAGCCTGAGAAGGAAGATGTTTTGGAAGAGAAAGTTGGAGGTAGAGTGGCCCCAGGCCCAGAAAGTCTTGTGGATGATGCAGGGAGCCAGTGAAGATATTCCAGAGATGGAGAGATGTGATCGCTGGGCTTGAGGCCAAGGACAAGTCTTGCAGTCCTACTCTGAAAAAGTTGTAAAGGTCGAAGAGTAGAGGCAGGAAGATTTAGAAAGAGGCTGTTGCAATAGTCCAGGCTAAGGAGGACCAGAAATCTGGAGACAGTGAGCTTCTCGGGGAAAGTGAGAAAAGAAAGAATACCTCTGAGGAGGTGCAGCTGATAGTTTGACTTCTTAGAGACGTCAGAGATGTGAGGAGAGAAGGAGATGGTGGAGTCGAAGATGACACCAAAGTTCTTCGCCTCACAGGAAGGAGCAGGAAGCAGACCCAGAGTGGGCAGCCAGAGAGACAGAGGAAAGGAGGGAGCGGGTGTCCCAATAAGGACAATATCAGTCCTACTGGTATTAAGGCATTGACCATTGCCAGCACACCATTCCTGAATTGTGGGCAGACAGTTTGTTATGAGAGATGAAGCAGAGGTGGCCGAGGGGATCCTGAAAGAGAGCTGAGTTTCATCCGCATAATATTGACAATTGGAGCAGAAAGTAGCAATGTGGTGGGAAAGAGGTGCCAGGTAGTGGTTGAAGAGCCAGGGAGAGAGGTTAGACCCATGGGGGACACCACATGTAGAGAGTGAGCTAGAAGACCCCAGTTCGACCTGCGAGGGTCAGTCAGTGAGAAAGGAGGTCAACCAGGCCAGGGCCTGATCAGTAATACCAAGGTTGTCGCAGAGATGATTGAGCAGGATGGCATGGTTGACCATGTCAAAAGCAGAGGATCGATCAATTAAATGAGGACAGAAGGGAGATTAGAGTCAAGATTGGAGAGCAAGTCTTTACGGGTGTTCGGGAGAGCAGTTTCCGTGCTTCTGGCAGTTCTGAAGCCAGACGGGTGATCATGGAGGAAACCAACAGATTCAGTATGTAGATTAAGCTGGGAGATAGCCAGCTTTTCCAAGAGTTTGCCCAGGAAAGGAGTGATGGAGCTCGGGCAATAGTCGAAGAGGAAGGATCGGCCAAGGGCCTCTTTAGAAGGAGGTGCACAAGAGAGTGCTTAAGGGGGAGGGGAAAGTTCTGGTGGCAAAAGGAATGATTGCAGAAATCGACCAAGGCTGGAGCAAGGGTGTCAATGTGGTCCTTGATTGTTCTGGATGAGCAGGGGAGAATCTGCTTTAACCAGACTTTCATAGATCAGACTTGTCTAGAAACATTGTCAGGGGCGAACAGGGGAAAGCAGGGGAAAATAGGAGGAGGGACAGCCTCAGACGGGCCAGGAGTGGTAGATGAGGAGGAAGAGAAGGTAGAGGAAGAGAGAGTGGACAGGATGTCCTGAGTTTTAGTAGTGAAATGAGAGGCCAAGACAGTACAGAGGGCCTGGGAGGGAACAGGAGAGGTAAAGACTGCAGCAGGCTTTGCCAACTCTTTGCAGATTTTGAAAAGTTTGTCCGAGTTGTTAGATGCCGCAGAGATGCAGGCTTGGATGTAGGCTCTCTACTTAGAGATGACAGAGTGTCTGTACTGCCTTTGGAACTGGCTGCAGGCAAGCGTTCCCAAGCCTTGCCCAAGCTTTCAAGTCTCTCAATGTTCAAAACCTACACAATTCCTTGGGATCCTTCACAGCTTTTCAGACTTCTGTGCCTTTCACCAATTTCACCAATATCACAAAGTTCAGTTCAAAATACACAAGTTTTGCCTTGACTTCAATCACAAAGTTAAAGATGCATTAAGTGGCTTTTCCTTTAGATGGGTGTCCCCGTTCCAGGCGCAGTTGTCGGACCACATTGTCCATCCATTACAGGTCACGCAACCAACCCACCTTACTTGCTTCTTCTTCACAGTAACACTGACACTGTTTCAGCTTGACAGTGGAATTGGCCTCATTCTCTTGCAGCTTTTTCAATACTTGTTTTGCCACCATTCACTTGTTAGATTATCAAATCTTCTCAAAGCTTTTGCCACTGCTTATTCTTATAAATTACACAGTTCTTTTTATTCTTATGGCACTTGCCAATTTCAGCTTAAACAGTTAACTGTTCTTTTTTATCAGGGAAGTTCTCCAATTGTAATTCAGTCACACTTGCTTTCTTTCGGTTCCGTATTCAAAAATAATGAAGCAACCTCAAATTCGCAGTTTACTCTCATGCTGGGAATTTTCACCCCATTCACGGGCTTGGTCATGTTTTCAAAGTTCACTGTTTCGCTGACCCTTCCTTTTCCTTGTTAGTTTCAATTCATACAAAGTGTTGTAGTCACAAAAATCCTTTCATTAATCTTTTTCCACCTTCAAGTTATGTATTTATCAGTTATCTGTATTTCATGCTGAACCAGCATTCTGACTGCTTACACAGTCCCTCGCTCACTAGCAAACGATCCAACATTTATAAACCACGCGGTTCATACCACAGTGTCCCTGAGTTATTCAGCCTGCTTTGACTCACCGGGTACGCTGTCTCTGGGTGCTGCTCTCTGCGTCTGCAGGCTGTGGCTGTCTCTGCTCCCGGCTCGACACGCCTCTCTTCCAGGGTCTCTGCAGACTCAGGTTAATGGAGAGGGACTCCAGGAGGTAGGCAGGCCAGCCCTGCCACTGGAGACCTTTGGAAAGCTCCTGCCACAATCTGCTTCCTCTGAAACGACTCTGCATTTCCTTAGTGTCGCTGCCTTCTCCTCCGGCTTCTTCTGCCAGCGTTCCACAGGCAATCTCTTTTGCCTCACCTGAGAGGGTCATTTAGGCCACCCTCCAGCCCCCAGGTGCAGGCAATATTCCTCTACTGCATGACAGTCTGGGTACTTGGCATATTGCTAGATCTATCTCTGCCAATCGAGCACCTAGACCTTTACCAGCCTGCTAACCTTCTAAATTGCTCTCCGCTATCCACTTCCCATCTCTTGACATTCTCTCAGTGACGAACTTCCATAATGACACTCATGTCTGATAATGAACTCTGTGCCACTGTACCACAGCTAAAGCCTACTCACCAGCTGTATCAGTACCTGCCCTGATTTCGGCCCCCATGCCACAACTCAGTAATGCTGGCACTCTCAACCTGCTACCTGTGCACTGCATACATCCCCAATTGTGCCTGATTCCCACATCTGAATGGTATTGCATTTGTATTTTTATTTGCCTGCAGCCCTCTCTACCTCACTGCCCAACCTGTGCTCCCCAATGCTCGCACTCGTTGTGCCCGTTTCCAACATTTGAACTGTATTGTATTTGTGTTTGTACTTGCCAGCAGCACATTCTAGCCCCCTGTGTGCCCGTATCCTTCATTTGATCTGTTTTGTATCGGTATTCACTTTCAGCCCGCGCCAGCCCATTGCCCACAACCTGCACTGTTCAATGCTTGCACCCTCAAGGTACTACATGTGCACTGCTTAGTTCTTGTCGTGCCCAAACCTCACACTGGAACTGGCCCAATAGCTGCTGCTCAGATAACTAGCCCAACCACTTCTAGCTGCTCCCGGCTACACCCCTATACCTACAAGAAAGTATAGTGACAACTACCACAACTCACCTACCCATGCATACTCAACATGGCAGCCACAGAGCACCCAGTCCCCCGTACATCCCCCCACCCACTTCCTGCCATTGTTCTACACCAAATGTAATATCTTAGCGTCCCACTCAATTCTTACGACACGGGCAAGATCCATCAACGCCATGAACAACCTACTAGGTCTCTGCTCCAGACACCCACTTGCCACTCCACGGGCCAGCCCGGACACATCACCGACCACTAGCACACCTAAGCTCACTATAAAACCAGAACCACCCAGACTACCCCTGGTACCCCATAACTCTCTGACATCCAGACCAGTTAACTACAACCCTTAAAATCACAGACTCCCACCAACTTGCAATGCACTCTTATCAATGCTAGATCCATTCCCGCCCATGCCACTGAAATCCACAAACTCATCACCAGCCTCGACCTCGATATCCTCGCAATCACCAAGACCTGGCTACATAGTGCAGCAGGACCAGCCCTCACATTAGCCATCCCATCAGGATATTCCATCATCAGGCAGGACCGTCTCACCACCATTGGCGGAGGTGTTGCACTCATAGTGCAGGACCACTTAGAGGCCAGACAAACCCCGTCTAACCTGGGAGGGAATACAGACACCCTTGCAGTAAAGATCTCCCTCTTACCTAACACCACTATCACCCTCAACCTTGCCTACCGCCCACCAGGCCCTTTAATAGACTTCCATGAAAACCTCATACACCTCCTAAATGAAAATCTTAAATGAACATCTAAAACAATCTTTATAGGTGATTTCAACCTCGGCTTCAATGACAAGAATGACAAACCAGCTAAAGCCCTGGCGGTAGCCTTTCAGGAATTAGGATTTGTACAAAATATTCACGCACCTATGCATCACAAATGGCAAATGATTTTGACATCAGCTCCATCACCCCCACCCCCACCCCCGGTCAGAGCATTCTCTTATACACTTCCTCATCCCCACCATTACCACCAACACCAAAAAACCCAACCGACCCCCCCAGCCTTGGTGAGAAGTGCTAAAAATGTCACCAAAGAAAGCATTTTAACCCACCTAGCTACCCTCGCCTCTAACCTCGCTGCATCCAGGGACCCATCAGTACTGGTGGACATCTACAAACCTACGATCAGAACTGCTATATACATTATCGCTCCACTTCAGAAGAAAAAAGCTAAAAATGTGAAACATTCCAACTCCTGGTTCTCTACAGAACTCACCGAACTCTGCACCCAAAAACGCAAAGCGCTGAACAAATGGCAAACCTCCCCCAACGACACTACGCTATCAGCCTACAAAACTCTTGCCATACAATATAAGAAGGCAATAGTCACAGCCAAATCGCATCCTAAAACAATAGAATTACAAATGCCACTTCTGAATCTAAAGAGCTATTTGCAATCTTTAAGGAACTTTCCATCCCAGCCACCAAATCCCAAGATCTCGTCAAATATCAAAACTGGTGTAACACTATACAATACTACCTACTAAACAAAACTGAACTCCTGCAAAAGAAAATTCACGAGCACCACAAGAATCTCACACAGCAAATCTGCAAATCCTCTAACACAGAGCAAGTGTTCACCTCCAGCACAGAGTGTGTGGTCGCTAAAGACCCAATATCACCTTTCAAATTCAAGGAAATCACTGAACTTGAAGAAAAAGAGATTGTCAATAAAATTAGGCTCTCCAACTGTAAAGGAGATGCCTGCCCAGCCAATCTAGTCAAAGACTGTGCTGAAACGCTGTCCCCGTTCCTCAAGTCCTTCATTAATGCCTCATTTAACTCCAACATTGTCCCAGACTGCCTCAAAGAAGCGTGGGTGCAACCCCTTCTAAAACAAAAACACTCTGGATCCTGAAATTGCCAAAAACTATAGGCCCATCACTACCGTCCCTTTCCTGCTTAAGATATTGGACAAAGTTGCCCACACGCAAATCCAGCAATATCTAGAAGAAAACCACATTCTAGGCAAAAGACAGTCAGGCTTCCGTCCTGGACACAGAACGGAATCCGCCTTACACGATCTTAAAATTCAACTCGGCGACATCATGAACATAGGCAAACCGACACTTCTCCTCTTAGATTTGTCCGCCACCTTTGACCTTGTCAACCATGATATCCTAAATATGCACCTAAAAATGAAGCCCATTTCTCACCCGAAGCAATCGCCTGGGTGGCCTCTTTCCTAAACGAAAGACTCCTGAGCCTCCCCTGCCACCATCCACTGCGGTGTCCATCAGAGCTCATGCACTGGCCCCACGATGTACAATATCTTCATCCTCCCGCTCTTCAATGATCTGGACTGTCGCAAAATAGCATATACCAACTACGCTGACGACACTCAGGTACTACTCCCTCTAACTGGCATATATGAACAAGATGCTGCGGCACTAACCAAAATCTACTCAGCTATTCAGACCTGGATGGCTGCAAATGGCCTTTGCTTAAATGGGGACAAAACGGAGCTCCTCATAGTAGGCACTAGGGAAACACTCAACAAGCTCTCTCCACAATGCAAAACCTTTACCATAGACAACTCCACCATCACAGTCTCAGCAGCGTTAAAACCCCTAGGTGTGGTGAGGTGTGACTCCATGACACGTCAGATCAATACTATAGCCTCCTCAGCCGCACTCACCACCAAGGTGATCAATGCAGGTAAACTCTGCCTCTCTACCAAAAACTGTCTATCCATTGCCAGAGCCACAGTAGTTACTTAACTGGGCTACTGCAAGGCTCTATTCCTGGGCACTTCAGCAGAAAATCTTAACAAACTTCAAGTCACACAGAACAATACCCTTAGGGCAGCCCTGAGTATTCCTAAAAGGGACCACATCCCACAGGCCAGGAGAGATGCACACTGGATCCCGGTAAAAGAACGCATACTTTTCAAAACACTGGCCATCACACACAGGTGCCTCTCCTCCGATGCCCTACCTTACCTATCAGAAAGAATCACCTTCAACCCATCCAATAGACTCATCAGATCCCACCTGACCAACAAGATCTACGTTCCAGCATTCAAAAGAACCAAAGCTGGAGGGTCCAGCTTTCAACACCTGGCACAAAAAACTGAAATGCACTGCCAACAACCCTAAGAAATGAAACATCCTATACTACCTTCCGCAAAATGTTGAAAATCACATTGTTCTGCTAGACCTGACCAAAATACATAGACACAATGTTCATTTGTAACCTCAGCAACAGCCTAACATGCCATACTCTGTATCACTGTGCCTGTCCTCTATATACAGTCAATCTATGCTTTTCATTGACATGCCTGCTGCCAAGTGAAAACTCTGTAACAGTTGTATGCAAGGACTTTCTCCTTGCCCTTAACACTTCCCTTACCACTCACTGCTTGTCGACTCAGCTAAAATGTCCTACTCTTCATATCATAGGTCCCCTTCTTTATCACACCAATGCAAGCTGTCCTCAAGCCCTGCTCACCCCCCAAACTTTACTTCATATTCTACTCCCTCTCTGTTGATGATCTTAGATCCTAGTTGTCATCTGTATTCATAAAAATAGGGACCACCTTACTTTCTCACCAATGCTGAAAATGGAAAGAACTTTACTGGAGGAACTCTCTCATCATTGGAGGGGTGGGATGTGGCCCCAGGCCAGGTCATACAATACAGTATCTCTTCATAGAACCCAATCCTGGCGATTTGCATAAAAGCAAAGAGCATTATGGGAACATAATGTCCACAATGTTTTATTTGAAACATGTCTTATAGTGAGTCATTAAGAAACCCTTTTGAGAAAATAATGGAGTTGGGCTCTGCAGTTTAGATTGGTCACACTACTCACTCTAAGAAAACAATATCTGTCCATTGCAGGACATATATACCAGTTTGGACAGCTGCAACAAGTATATGAGGTTTGGGCGGTTTCTGTATTCAGTTTCCCATGCTGAGTCTGTTTAAAGTGTCTGATTGTTTAAACATGGGTTGTTTGTGCATGTGATAACTCGGCTTCAGGACAGGTCTTGCTGACAGTATCCTGTTCTGAAGCTGGCTTATCACTAGCAACCCATGCTTCAATGAGCAGACTGCTTTTAAATGACTCGGGAGCTCTGCTGAAAGCTGCCTGCACGTTTGTGCGATAATATGGCTTCAGAGCAGATCCATGAGTGTCATGGGCAAGCCCCTGGAGACAGGGCAGTGCTCTGGCAAGCCTTGTGCTCTGGCCCATTTCCTCTGCTGATTCTCAGCCACTCCTTACTTTTGGTCAACATCCGCTCCTGCTGCTTTCTCTTTACTATCACATTTCTCTTCTGTGTTTCGTCTTCCTGTTGAACGTACACCCTTCCTCCGCTCAGCACACCCATGCCATTCGCGTATGAATCCCTTTGCACCCAAAGAGCTCACATCCTCTCTCTGTCAACTGGCATTTTACCAGTCTGCCTTAGATGAGATGTCTACTATCACACAAGTCTAAAAATAATGTACTGTGCTAACAATTGCTCTTGTTATAGATCTGTCTCTCTTTTGCCTCACCACTCCCAAATCTTCAAGCATGGTGTTTTCAACCACTTTGTCAACTATAAAGAGCTAAATGCTCTGTTCCACCCTGTTCAATCTGGATTCTGCAGCAGGCACTCAACTGAAAGTGCTCTAACTCATGTCTCTAACTTGTGTGCTCCTGATTGATCATCATTGCCACCTATCCTCCATCCTCATTCTACCAGACTTCTCTGCTTCATTTGGCACAGTTGATCACCCTCACTCCTACCACCTCTCTCCTCCATTTTCTTCAGAGATAGTGTTCTCTGATGGATGTCCTATTACCTCTCTGACCACTCCTTCTCCATCTCCCTGTGCTCCAAAATCTCATGCCCTCTTCTGGATGGCATCCTAACAATATTAGACCTGGTCTCAGTTCTTTCCACTCAATCCACCTCATACCCTCTTCAAGTTTCTGCACAGTCTTTAAATCCATCTATGGCCTAGCCCCCACTGCCTGTCTAAATCAATTTCACTCTACTTTACTACACTGGCACTATAACACCAGACAGCCTCTCTAACCTAGGCCCACTCTGTGCGGCCTCCCTCTTCTGACACTTTTTTTTCCAGGCTCCTCACCTCCGAAATGCTTTTCTATGTGGCAACAAAGTAGTTCACACAATGAAGGTATTTAAGATAAAGTTCAAGCTCAACCTACTAGTGTGCGAAGGTGCATCACTTACACCATGCTCATGCCATCCCCCCAACTCTCTGTCTGCCCACGCCTGATGCTCTTCTGCTGTAATTATGTAAATAAGTATACATGTAACCACTGATTAAAGTTTGCAAGCACGAATAATCTAAGGGGCAGTGGTTGTGAGTCATCCGATAGTCTCTTCGGATTATGGTATGTGTGAAAAATGGTGGACAGTGTTGCAACCTGTTTCTGTTTCTTGAGTGGCGTGATAGCAGCAGTCTGCATGTCAAATTGATTGTTAATCCTTGTGAGATACATTATCTCTCCCAGGGATAGCGAATTTTTCAGGAGATGTTTGCAGGAGAACGAGGATGTACAAACTTTAGATATCCTTAGGCAGATAGCCCCATCATCAAAGCTGTTAAACTGGCAGTGAGGGATATTTTTTGTAGATGGATTACAAATGTGTCAATGGTATTATGATTCAGCTGGTTGAAACGGTTTAATGGATAGTGTTCCCCAACCCAGTCATGCCACTGTAGACGGCGATCACTTTGGGGAGTGAGATCGATTGGGGGAGGTCTCTGTAGGAATGCGGCCCAGTGAGTATCTGAGGATCACGCCCTGCAGGAGCTGGTGCGACTTCTGCATGATTCATGGCATATAGTGTTGATCAGTATGAGATGCAAAGTATGGCTCATGGGGCTTGACCGCAGAGACATGGGGAGGATGCCGGCTTCAAACGGGTGCAGGTGTGATCCGCCGCACTAAAGCAGGCAGAGAGATGCAGCTAAATGGAGCGCGGACCGTGTGGCAGCAGTGGTAGCAGGAGTCTGTGAAGCATTCGTTGTGCACCCAACACAACATCAGTAGGTTGTTCTGTCACTGTGGACAGTGTAGCAATGTCTCTCACGCAGACAGGGACACAGAATTATCTACACGCAACATAACTTCTGTATTTTTTGTTCTGTAGAAGCCACAATAGAGCAGATTCTTTCATCCTTCTTCCCTTGTTAACGTCCCCCTCCCTTTTTAGGCTTCTCTCCTTCCTTCTCCCGAACCCTTCAGTCCAGAAATGTGTGCCTCTGATCAGGTCCAGTATGAAGCCGAGTAAGAACACAACATATGCTAGGGTTTGCTGGGCAGGTATAGGCTAGTGCTTTTGCACTCTGACATGACTTCATCTGCCTTGTTGCCTGCCAAGTCTACTGTCAGGCAGCACAGTTCTGATGCCCAACCTGTGCGTTTGTCAGTTGAGTGCTGGCATTTACAAACTGGAATCAAGGAATGGTACTCAGCCCCAGCAAGCCAGCCCATTTGCTCAAAGTAAGCACTGTTGCTGACACTGCCTATGCCATCAGGGTTTGCGTTGACAAGGGTTACACATGAGCTGTCATGGGTAGCAGCTGCTACCCTCAGTGCCCCCATTAACTGTGCACATGGAGTAATTCCTATAAAGCAATGGGTACATCAAATAAAGGGCTGTTTCCCTATATCTTGTTGTGTAGCATTCCATGATTGTAGCCATGACATTTGATCATAGTTTCTACCTTTATCAATGATTCATAGCTAATAAGCATTTCCAATTAACTATGATTCCCAATGGCAGTTAGGTCCTAGGCAAAAGGAGACCACTTTCTTTGGATTTATTTAAATGTCCTAAAGGAGACAAGGGGATAAGGAAGTGGAGGGACATCAATGCATGCAATACGCAAGGTGTGAGGATACTTGACGTAAATTTCTTACAAACGATGCAAATTCAGTAGCCAATACACATTTAGAAGCCTGCATCACCAGATTATGAAGAAGTCTCACTCTACATTTCTATGAGTTATTGTTCAACACATCACGCCACAGTTGAAAACATTGCGCTGTTAATTTTCACTTTAAAAAAGATATAGCGCTAAGAAGGAACCAAGAAGAAGTTAATAACATAAAAGGCTTCACGTGCCCTATAGACAAAAAGAGCACACCCGGTGTCGTCATCCGGATTTTTACCACATGTGAGCACCAAAGAGCTACCTGCACAGGATTCCCAATCTCACCTTAAGCAGTTTCCTACCTTTAATTCCTTGGGTTCCTTCTTCTCCCTGAACACCAATGTCTCCTAAATCTCCAGGACATCCTCTCACGACGGCCATCTTGCTCGCCGAGTTTAGACCAAAGACCTTTATCACTAAAGAAAGGAAGACATTTTGGGGAGGAATTAATTGCATGAATATGTCCACAGGAAAAGGACAATAGATAAATCAAGCAGACAAAGTGTGGTTAATTGATGACAGTGTCACAAGAAAAACAAACATTGGAAGCCAGGGAGAAACAATGTTCTGCAAACTTGTCTATTAAACTTTATCACATAAAACAGAAAATGAATTATGTATGGCAATAGGCCAAACAATTAAGATACTCAGAGATAGTATTGAAAAACTATTTTTCCCAGTAAGATCTTATTGACTGTACATTGACGGATGGTGGTCCTCCAATGCAATAACCCGCGTATGGAGGTTAGTATGAATGTGAACCAATAATAAGCAAGAAAAAAGTCATGTGCGGAGTTCCTAAGACATCACGTGTCCGTTTTTTTATCACGCGCGTACTAACCTCAGTACGCGGGTTGGAGATCAGCGACAGGACTGGCTCATCGGGAGATTTTTTCGGCAAGCACTAATTCGCAGATGCTACTTCCATCATTTGTATGCGAATTACACAGACCGCCCACGGGAAGGGTCTATAGCCTACCCAGAGCACTACTAGTAGTTACCTTGCCGAGTGCCTGTTTCTAATATGACGCTATTTATATATATATATCCACTTGCTGTAGTAGCAATAAGATCCAGAAGAACACATGGTGGAGCGTGTTTTGTCTTTTGTCTTTGATATTGGTTTATAACACAATTTCAGTGAGCTTCGTACCTGACTTTGTGCTATTCCTTTTTTAAATTACAGTGCATGGGGCTTTACATACAATTCCTGGGACATTAAACTTTGACAGAACCCAGTGGATGTCTGTAGACCTCAATTCAAAAGCACCGTTCTTATTTCTGGTACTTGTCTCTTCCTATGCAAACACATAGGGGAAGAGAGTGGTTGAAGGGCATAATGTATATGAGGCTGAATGCTTTTTCAACATCTAGAAGTTAATAGTGTTCCTTCTTATCCTGTCCCTTTTTTGTAGGCGATACACCAGCGCTACACAGGGACAGAAGAGGTCCAAAGGAAGGGATATTTAGAATTCAATTCTATCCTTTTTCTGTCCTCCCACACAGCCTTGTTACTGTAGGTGTTAAAACCTACAGCAGTATCTTAACCTCTGAAAAATAACTGTGCCCTCAACCACGGTGGTTTTACTCCAAACAACAGGTTGTTAGCCTGCATTTGGAAAACAGACCCGTCTTGGGGTTTTTTCACTCAAATTTCAATACAGTTGGTAGTCTCCCTACACCCTTTTGTGTTACATAGTTGACTAAACAAGGGCATCCCCTGTTAACGTTGCTTTGCCCCCCCCCCATATTCTGTTGAATACTATTATACCAATGACCACGATTTTAGATTTTGAAAGATTAAACTTCCTGTCATGTGCCTTCAAATATCTGGCAGCATACCCCAGACTAACCTAATCCCTTAGGTGTCGATCTAGCCAAATTGTGGTGTCAGCATAGAGGAGTGCAGAGTAGCTCAATCAATTTAGAACTGGTGGAATTATTATTTCTTGGTGACAAAGGGAATTAAAATCAGACAAAAAGATAATGAATAGCAGTAGAGTTAAAGGGCAGCCCAACCTAACACCCTTATTGGTGCCAAGCTTTGTGGGAGCCCCTTCGCATCCACTGCCATGAGCATAAGCCAAGGTTTCGGAATGAAGGAAAATGATAAAATGCAATAAGCCTACAGGGGTCCCTGGTTTATAGAGTTTGGTCCACACAGTCTGTACAGCCCAGGGAGTCAAAAGCTTTAGAGTCTAAAAAGGCTGCATATACCCTACATTGCCTAATTAAAGCATCATTTTCATGCACAGTATTAAGAACAAAGCAGTGATTGATCGTCCTAAAGGCTTTCATAAAACCAGCTTGATGGATTGGAAGTATATTATTCGCCTTAGCCCACTCTTCCAATCCTAAAGCCAAACAACTCGCAAAACTCTTCCAGGCACTATCCAGAAGGGATATTGGGCAATAACAATTGGGATCACTAAGCAACCCCTTCTTGTATAGCGGTATAATTACTCTCTTACTCCATGATAGCGGGATAACCTGGGTCTGGACAATCCTGTTAAAAAGAGCCCCCGAAATCAGAGCCCACCATACCTGGAACGATTTATTCATATCCGACCTTACACAATCAGGGCCAGGGGCCTTACCTACTTTGCTACCAGAGATTGACTTTAACACCTCTTCTAACGTAAAAGCAACACTCCTTGAGGGGAACCTTGACTTCCATATAAGTAGAGAAATCTCTGCATCTTCATTAAACAGGATCCGCTTATCCTGAAACCCTAGTGCAACACCGAGCATGTTGCAGAGAATAGGCCATGATCATCCTACTTTCAAATCCTATAACCACAAGGCCCAAGAAACCTTTTATGTTTTCTCTGACCATCCCATCTAGCAAGTCCCACTGCAACTCAATATACAAACTTTTCTTTTGATGATTTTTCTATAATTTATTTTAGATTATACAATTTACTTTTTGATATATCAAATAGTTCCTGCTTTGCCCGGAGGCACTCCCCATCATACTAGTGAGCATCTTGTCACCTTTTTACCATAGATCTGGTTGAATAGCTTGGCCTCTTATGGTATTCGCTGGAAATTAACCTTGATATCTCCATGTATGCTCGGATTATTACATCTAAGGCGCCTGGCATAGAACAGATAAATGAAGCCCATTTACAGACCTCTTCCTTCCTCAAGATCATGGCTAACATTTCTTCAGACAATCTTATGGAGCTGGATTGTTTGTTTAAAATCTAGCTCCAGTTGCCCAGAGGTATAGGTGTTAATGGCCTCCAGCTTCCAAGAGAGAATACAAAGATTATTTCAGGTCTAATATGTACAGCAAAATCCCTCACGTGTGGGTAAGAGAAGCAATCAATCGAACAGTGATCTATTAAAGATGCTCTGACACCAGATCTGAAGGTTGCCTTGGGAGGATTGTCACCAACACATCTCCCGTTCAGTTCAACGAAAAGTTGCAGAAAGGAATTTTGCATACGCCCGCGTGAGTCTGCTATCTCCAGGCAAAGATTCCGCTCCAGGATGCCACGTACTATTTGTAAAGGTTTCCAAACCATATCTGGTTCTCTGCTTTGCCCTAGTTTAGCGTTAAAATCTTAGATAATAATGATCTCATTATGTCTAGATTTAATCAATTTTGCCAACCAGCTATTGGTTCCAAAGAAGATTGCAACATTCTCTTTTTGGTGTAAGTACACATTAATAATAATAAGCTTGTCCTGAGAGCCATTTCTGTTGCTAAGAGAGATGGCTATTGCAGGGTCATTATCGCTCCTAATTATCTTTGGTCGCATAGGAAGTGCTTTACATACTAAAATGGCAGTGCCTTTCTTTGGATGCCCTGACCTTTGCTGATGTGCTGCAGAGGGAAAAAACAATATTCACAAAAGATTTTATACATGCATGGATGTTCTTTTAGCAAAGTCTCTTGTAGGCAGATCACATCAAACCTGCATCAGCTATTTCTCCACTGAGGATCATATAACTTATTACACACCCCAGCCTCGTTCCAACGTAATAGTTTCGCCAGACCATTCTGCACTCCTACAGCCCTGTTGTGCCTTGCTTTACCATCTTGCTAATCCCTAAAAAGGATTTTCCAGAGGGACCTTCGTAACACAGGCATGCACCTTCTCAGCAGCCTGTTTAGGTAGGCTGAATGTATAAGTGGTGGAATATCTGACTATCTGCTCCAGTTGTGCCCTATATATGTAATGTTGAAATTGCATGACTATATATCAAAATGAAATATGTATAAATGTATATTTGTATAAAATGACTTTGGTAATGAACCGTGCAAAATCTCTGAAGGGATGTGTAGTAAAATGACAGGGACACCGGTCTGTTTTGTGTATGGTTCGGATACCTCTTGGGAGTTCCTCCAGTAGAAAAATAGGTTGTAGGCTACCTCTGTTTTATGTGTCTACCAGTTCTGTCCCAGACAAGTCTATAATTAAGGGATTATAGTCCGCTACAGCAAAAACATGCGATTTCGTCCCATGTACCCCACTCTCTGGGACTAATTCCACAAAATGATCCACTGAGGTGTACCACATCTCATGGAGATTACATATATTATACCTGGTGTCCTTGTACACTGCAATCCCTTTTAGTAGCAGAATGTCTCGACAATTCATAATACAAGAATGAAAATGGTTTCTAATGCAAAAATGTACGTTACAGCCTTTACAGAATATACAGTCCGATAAAATGCGCACACTGGGGAGCAGTTTAAGTGAGATTTAATGAGATGACTACTAGGACTTCATTCAAGACTTTGGCCAGTGATCTTTTATACAAGGTTTTGTTGCCATGCGTTAGACCCTTGAAAAAGCAGATCAAATTATATTCTCTCCAACCTTCTAGAGTGTGCAGGTACACCCCCATATTCTTTTCACCTTCTTGGACCATCGGCCAAGCCCTCACTGCACCCCCCCCAATAGTATAGGGCTTGGACGGCTCCAAGATTAATTTCATTGCTTTAGTGGATGTTGGGAGAATCTTGCCTGGTTATGAAGTTCCTTACCGCCGGGACCAGCACGATGGGAAATCTTTTCATGTACCAGTTGAGGTCAGTCAGACAGTCAAAGAATTGTATTCGGCAGAAAATGCCATAAAAGTCATAGATATAAAAACATACATGAGCAAATACAGTTAAAATACAATCATACAAAATGTGTTGCAAGCTAAATAATACACATAATGAAAGTGCGAAATGGCCACTAAAATAAAAAGTAGAAATAAAACAGATATCTTTATAGAGTCTGGTCGGGAGATGATAATCGCAGCCCCACCAACTCGTAAATTATTTCAAGAACAAATGCCTTTGCCAAATTGTCCCTTAAAAATATAAATGGCCATATTTCATACTATAATACATTCAGAGTCACTCAGCCACAGTCACTGGCCCATTCGATTGTATCTTAAAAGTCAAGCTCTGTAAGCACACGTGGCAACATAGCTCACTGTTGATAGTTTTGTGGTTCCCTCTGCATAATTCAAGTACCTCAGTGGTCGAGCAGACACCTGCTTCCCTGAGTAAGGGACGTAAATATCTTACCCTCAGCGATTCTATATCCTCACACAGGGGTGTTGCTAGGTCTGGAAAAGACCCAGGGCTATGCTAATGTCAGAACTTTCAGGACTGGGGGCTAGCTAGCCTTTTGGTTGTAGCTCCTGAGATTCTATCCGGGGCTACAACCAAAACACCAGGGGCTATAGCCCCCTTAGCCACCCCCTAGCAACGCCTCTGTCCTCACATAGGAACCTGGGACTCTGTCTCGCCTCCCAGACTGCAAATAGGGCAAACCTTTGAGCCACCCCATCGGTTGTTCAATGTGGCAATCGGAAGAGACCAAAATCATAGTTTTACAAAGAGCGATCTCGCGAGCAGGGAAAAAAGACAGTTAAAGCCAAATTCAGCTTTAGAGCACAGATACCCCAGGCCACAATGTAATCTCCTTGTATTATCAATCATCTTTTTCCATGACATGATAATAGCAGCCTTCTTTATGCTACTATAGGCAGCCTTATCTATACTTTGCGGTACTTTCCACAATCTGGCCTCGCTGACATCATAGAGGTTTTGCTTCTCACATGGGCCACCCAAGGAATAGTTATGCTACAGTCAAGACCCAGAAGATGTTTCAAGGCATATAAATATTTGCCCAAGTCTTTGGAGCCCCAGAGCCTCACCCAATAAAGTGTTGGGGAAAGGGATACCAGATCACCAATTGGGCATACATCAAATTCCAAATGTGTAAGTACATTAGGAGTCGAGGTGGGGAGGTGTAGACGTTGTTTCGTAA
The DNA here is from genome assembly GCF_040938575.1 of Ambystoma mexicanum. Lineage (NCBI taxonomy): Eukaryota > Metazoa > Chordata > Amphibia > Caudata > Ambystomatidae > Ambystoma > Ambystoma mexicanum. The sequence goes on along the minus strand of NC_090929.1, from coordinate 304,643,188 downwards.
ATTTGCAAGACTAAGGGCCTCATTACACGGAAGGCGGTGATCCAGGGTGCTATTAGCACCCTGGACCATGCCGGTAAATTACCGGCACCGCCTTGGCGGAAAGGGGATTTACCGCCCCATTCCAAGGTTGGTGGGGTGGTAAATCCCCCTTCCGCCATTGCCCTTCCCCATTCCCATTTCTGCCCCATAGGACTCTATGGAAATGGGGAAGGCGCTAATTACGGCACCGCAATGTTGCGGTGCCGTAATTCGCTCAGAGGTCCCTTAGCGGGTTGGTTTTTAACGCCTGCAAAAGGCAGGCATTAAAGCACCAACCCGCTAAGGGACCTCGTAGTAAGGCGGTAATGGTTAACGGTCACCGTGACCATTAACGGTGGCCGTTAACCATTACCGCCTTCCGTGTAATGAGGCCCTAAATGTTCTTGAGTTATCCCATATTTCTGAGTCATAGAGGGCGGCCGGGATTGTTTGCTTGCCATAGAGCTCAATGGCCGGGTGAAGTGCCACCCTCCCACGTCTGTTAAAAAAGGAAAGCTTAGCTCCCGCATATTTCCCTAGCGTGGAGCATAGCTTCTCTAGTTGGGAGGTCCATTGCCCATTTTCATTAAAGCAGGTACCCAAGTAATCATAACATTTGACCAGGTCCGGGGGATGGCCTTCTACTTCAATATGCAGTCTGCATTGCTTCGAGAATTTGGGTTTGAACACCAGAACCTTTGTTTTACCAACGATTAGACTCAGGTCGAGATCAGCACAATTTTTCACAATGTTTTCCAAGCAGGTTTTCAATCCTCATGGAGTGGTTGACAGTAGGACTGTGTCCTCTGCGTAGAGGAGGGCAGGTTATCGCTCAAGACCTATCTTTGGGCAAGTCCTCTTGTAGTGAAGCTATAATTTCTTCCATGTATATGCAGAACAATAATGGTGCAAGTATGCAGCCCTGTCTTACACCCTTATAGACAGGAAAGAGGGCTGTGGTCTCGCCAGCTAAACCAGATCCAACAACTGCTGTGTTATTATTTTTTTTTAAATTATTATTAGGTGCTTGGCTTTAGTTAAGTCTTTCACCTTTCACATACATTTATCACATAAAAAAGAAATAGCTAATGCACAAAAAGAAATGAAATAGAAATACAATCTTAAAGGTGGTTTCCACAGAGGGGGTCAGGACACTAACAAAAAAGAATCAATTTCTTCTCTTTACACTTATCACTATCATTGCTCATTGTACATTAATTATCTCAAACACCTTCGCCAGGTAAGAGATCAAAGCAATGATTAAGGGCACACTTTCCCCCTGCATGAACATAATTCACAATTCCTCTGGTGTATTCGTCTTGGTCTCTTCAAAGATGTCTCACAAAAACGGAGTTCTAAGTGCTCTGGCAGCTCTACAAAACAACAACAGAGGTGCAAGAGTTTCGTTTTCAGACTTCATCTTGCAAAATGTACAGATGTTGCACTTTTCACTGTCTCTGTTGCTTGTTGTTAAGACCTCCAAGGTTGGGTGCAAATATTATGTTATTACTAATACAGCTCCTGGATCAAAGTGATCAGCAGGACAGAGGCTTTTCTTTTCCGGAGAACCTGCCATAATTTATTTCTGGATATAGCGTCAAAAGCGGTCCTCAGGTCTATGAAAATTGTGTATAAAGTTTATACACTCTAGCACTGTGTGCTTCTGAATCAATAGAAATAATCTAAAACTTTGGTCCGCAGTGCTTTTATGCCTATGAAAGTCGGCCTGAAAGTCACTACTTATATTTTTCTCATCAGCCCATGTTTAAAGATGGGACAAAATAACCTCAGTAAAAATCTTCTGCACTGAATCCTGGAACAATATGAGTCTATACTTTGATACTAAGTTCCTGCTCCCCTTCTTGTAGATTTGGACAATAACTGCTTGCTTCCAGGTCAAGGGTATTGCATTTAGTTCGATAACTGATTTGAAAAGATAGCAACCTAGTCTTTATACAAATCACACAATCTGGACACAAGGCCTTTCCACCCTTTCGGGTTGATATAGCTTTTAAGACTTCTAGGGAGGCTGATGTGAAATACACGCTATCCCTGGCTCCCCGTGCTGTTCATTGAAGAGAAAACGGAACTCCCAGCACAGTATTTGCTATTGTTATGGACTAACTAACGTGACACCACCCCCTGACCCAGGAAGCAATATAAGGAAGGCACGTGCCTAAGCGCACAGGCATTTGCAGGAATGTATTTCACAAGTGCTGTTTGGCTGTCCCTGGTTATCCCTGGCTGCCGTGTGGGAAGAATGACAAGCTCCCCACTCTTTCATGAACTTGATGGACTATATCAGCAGCTAATCCACTCTTCAATAAAGGCTGTGCAGTGCTTGGCAATCACAGGGCTTTGTTGTCAAAATCACCATCATAGTTACAATATGGTTGGAAAAGTGATGCTCCCAAGCGCTTGCAGGGATCCAAAATTCTAAAGCTCTTTCCCCGCTGAGATCTTTGCCAGAGATCAACTTCCAAAAGGCTCTTGAGTTAACCTCTTCATGGGCCTTACTAAGCAACTTTCTTCTCAAAGCAGCAAAGGCTGCCTTTTTCTGTGCAACTATCTTGTTGTACTGATTTCTCTGGGATCGTACAAGCACACTGTCAACACTAGTTCCCTCTCGTAAGGTGTCCATTTGCTAGCGTTTGGCTTGACCACATTCTTTGAGGTCAACTACAACCCCACAGGAGCTTTTGCACTGGGAAGCGTGGTTGGCGATAAGGTGGGTGTGGAGATGGGGATGTCTGGAAACGTGTGGTAATGGATAACGCCTCTTATCCCCCTGAACCGTATATTAGTAATAGGTTTGCGATCTTGAGCGACCAGGGGATGGAACCGGATGTAGCCACTGTACCCTTGCCACCTGATTTCCTATCCCACTTGGTTGAGGTAGAGGCATCCACTGGTCGGACCATGGTTTGCATAGTTGTGGGGGTTGTAAGCAAGCTTTACTGCTCATTGCTTCATTACATAAAGAACATGAGGAACTGAAATTAGATCTGAGCAGGCACAATAGAGTGGTGGAGGGATTGGTGTCATGCTTTTCAGGACCAGACAATAAACTGGCAGGTGCTGGTAGATTGAGGTTCTTAGTCTTTTAGAGGGGAACATGGGATGATGCACAAGAGTGAGTACAGAATACAGGGAGGGTCCACTCAGGGGGGGACGAGGGTCTACGTAGCTCCACCACTGGGACCACATATGAAGGTCACGAAATAAAGGCTGGTAAGGGTACAGTTCCTAACACTCTCGCGAAGCACAATGGCCTTAATGGCACCTATACACCCCATAACTGTTTTTAACTGGTGAATATCCCATAACCGTTGGATGCAAAAATAATGAATAGGAGGATAGCTTGACAAATAAGGTTACCCATTGGATGAGGGCAAAAAGGGATTGGCCCTCATTACAAGTCAGGCGTTAAGGGTTTAACAGCGCCATCGGCGCCGTTAACCCTTAACGCCTGATTCACACTTTAACGCCTGCTTTTTGCAGGCGTTAAAGTCCAAGGCGCTAAGCGACCTTGGTGCTAATTACGGCAATAATTTACGGTGCCGTAATTAGCACCTTCCCCATCCCCATTATGCCCTATGGGGCAAAAATGGGAATGGGGAAGGGAAAATGGTGAATGGGGAATTACCGCCCCACTCACCTTGGAATGGGGTGGTAATTCCGCCATCCACCATGGCGGAATCCGGCATGGACCATGGTGCTAATAGCACCATGGTCCACGGCCTGACTTGTAATGAGGGCCATTGTCTTTCGATTATTCATAGTGGGATAGTGGTCTGCGGATGACTGGCAGGCCGGCAGGGTGGCAACCTACACAATTTGGTTGAAAGATCACAAGATGGTCCAGAATATATTGGCAATGGAGCAACGCCCCTACCCCTGAGTGGGTTGGACATAACAATCAAAATGACTCTGCCATCGTGATATCAACCTCGCGTGGGTGGGAGAAGTTATTCTGGTACCCTTGTGGACCCAGTGGGCAGCATGCAACCACCCAGTCCAACCCATCTTGGAAGCTGATGTTGAAGGATGTTTTGCAGAGGATGAACAGCACCTCGCTTACTAAGGTTGGGCTGACTAGGCTCCAGTGTAGGCTGTTGGAAATAAACCAGGGGTCTGTCAGAAATTCTGTTGACTGATGGGCTGGGCACTCCAACCAGATACAGTCTCCAGTGGAACCAATAAGGGAGCTGGATCCAGTGGGCATGGGGGCTATCAACCCCAACACCCCCTGGTAGTCCTGACCATCTAAGGCCCGGTGTGTGTGTCCCATCTTGGAACATTGCTACAGCGAACAAATATATCCCCGACAACGATTAGCAGAATTTAATTTGAGGACATGGAAAGGAAGGGCCGCCAAGTGGAGGGCTGGTGACATGGGTGGCTGTTGCATGATTTAAATCCCACTGATCTTATTCTAAAGGTGAATGAGCATATCCGCCTTTGGAGAACTAGTTTATCTGGCCCCTTGAGGGTCCTGGTTATGGGGGACCAAAATATACAGTTCGAGCCTCCAGACATCATGGCAGAAATTCTAGAGGAGGAAGATAGCTATTGGGGGATGGGCAGCTTGAAAGCAGAATGGATTATATCCTGGTTAACATAGAGCCTTGGAATTTTGTGGAAAGCTTCAGTATCCAGAGTAGAGTTGGAAAGCAACCACCACCCACTGCTGCTGGAGGTAAAGGAATTGTTCATGAGATTGATGGACGCTGGAGATCATAAGATTCTGAAGGGCGGGGTCCTTTTGGTTCTCATCGGCTATACCAGATAGAATATCAGATGGGGAAATCTTGATTTAGACAAAATTCTGCCAAGAGCATGCCATGATATTGTCTTATTGCTGGATAGGTATGTCTGCACAGATTTCAGGATATTTCTACTATAGTTAATGTGCATGAGAAGTTGACTGAGAAACTAAGGTATGTGTTCTCGCATCCTCAGAAATGTGGGCATAAATATATTGAGGTTGGAACCCCATGAAACGACACAGAGTATAGGCAGGTGAAAGGCATACGTGTTAGGGAGGTTAGAAAGTGGTGCAAATAGGGCATCTGAGATTTGCGCGTAGCTACATTTCAGTACCACGAGCTGCTAAAAGATAAGAAAAGGACTTGATGTGAGGCTACCTGGGAAGCTTTGTTGACTGCGAAAGGAAAAGGTGACTCCAGGGGCTTTTGGAGTATAATGGGAGCGGGGCGAAATTCTGGCCACAATACGATGCAGGGTTGTATTACCGATTCCATTTGGATCGAGTATTTTTCTATGATGTATAGTAAAGAGTGATTTCCAACTGTTGGCTGTGTTGAGGAGGGGGGTAACAGCCCAAGGGCGGTGATGTAAGATTAACCACCACTTGACAGGTGAGGAAGTCAGCAGAGCCCTACTCAGTTAACAACTGGGGAAAGCCACAGGAACAGATAGGGTCGGAATAGATCTGTACGCCACAGAGACACTCATATGGATCCCATAGTTGACACATCGTTTTAATACAGCCCTGGAACACAATGTGGTCCATGCATCGAGGATTGGAGCACAGATAGTCCCCATTCACAAAAAGGGATCCAGAGAATCACCTGCCAGTCATCGCCCAATATCCCTATTGTGTGTGGGGGGAAGGTTTATGTGAAAGTTGTACTTTCCTACCTCGAGTCCTGTATCACCGACAACCACATCATCAACCACCGGCAAGCAGGGTTTTGTGGGGGGCTTTGCACAGTCTACCAGAGCTGTTGGCTGAGATTGGTCTGTGATGAGTATGCTGCCCTTAGGAAAATGTGCATCTATGCTATCTACGTTGACCGGAGGACAGCATTTCACACATTGCCTAGGTTTCGATTGTGGGAGGTTCTACGGGGGTTAAACATTTCGGCTCACCTTCTGAGAGCCATTCAGAATTTGTACTCGGATAATCTGGCTGTGGTCAGATGGGGACTACATGGGAGCATCTCTAGAACTTTTAAGATTGAGAAAGGGGTACAGCAGGGGTACGTACTGGCTCCTGAGTTATTTTGTATTTTTTAATTAATAAGTGCTTGATGAACTCTTGACCTCTGACTCAGATGCCCCCACACTAGCTGGTGATAAGATCTCGGCCCTATTGTTTGCCAATGACGCATTATTATGGTCACTAAGTCCTACCGACGCACGCAAGCGATTAGGCATATTCGTGGACTACGACCTGGCCCTCAATGTTACAAAAACAAAACCAATGTTATTTGGTAACAGAACTAGAAGCAAGCATAGAGGGTTAAGCTTGTCCTCGGATGAGGGCCCCATCGAACAGGTCCATTTTTACGATTACCTGGTGGTAAGATAATGTCACCTTGTAAATGGAGTATGCACTTGGAAAAAGCGAGGGTAACATGGCAAGGTACAGTGGTTACCTTACAAGGTTCACCAGAGAACAGGGCAATGATGCAGTCTGTGTTTCCCTGGAGGCCTATAAAGCCGAAGCGAGACACGCGACAGAGCTATGAGGGCAGGAAGGTACTGGCTCTCTAGTTGTTGCAGAAAATCAGTATCTTAAGAATATCCTCGGGCTGCCATCCTCTTTACCCAATTTACCAGCATTCCTGGAAACTGGGATGCAGAGTATCGAAAACATTTGTCCAGTGCGCCTCTTCTATTATTGGGCTCGGCTATGGTCAAACTGCTCCATGCTAAAGAATAAAGATGCTTTGTTGGATGTTACAGTGGGTCATGCACGTTAAAAGTATGCTATGTGACCGGGCCTTTGGGAGTATTGGACTAACCCAAGCATCATATCCAATACATCCAAGGCAGTGATAAAGGATGCAGCTTTAGATACGACCTTGCCAGACAACAGTTCTAAGTCCGCAGGTTCGGCGACACGTTATTGCTGCATAAAGGCAAAAGTGGGTTATGCAGAGTAGACGATGTAAACCCAAAATTCGAAATAGGGATCTTACCAACCGCAAATCTTCGCATAAATGGAACAATAGTGTACCTGCCATGTGTCCACTGTGTGGCAACACGAACAAGAATAGTGTACTTTTTTATGATGTGCCCAGTAACTTTGCAATTGAGACAACGATACCTGAAGCCATTTTTCCTGGTTCGAGGCTGCAAGACGACGGACGAGGCCGTGTCAGTCTGCATCAATTCTAGCAATCTGCTTGCAATGTATGCCACTTTGTGTTGGCTTGGATACTAAGAACAAAAAAGATATTGTTGCAATGATAATGCTGTTGGGCTTTTACAATCTATGACAATGTATTACTGATAGTTTTATCCACTTTTGTAACATTTATATTTTTACTCTTTGTGTGCATTGCTAATGTATTTTTGGTGAATGTTGCTTTTATGACTATTTGTCGAAATAAAGAGTAGGAAATGAAATGAAATGATAAGGCTGGGGTCTTTAAGTGAGTGGTGTTCCCGGGTACTGTCTCCTAATTAGAGGCCCATTTGAGGCAGTTTGCTCCTCCATACCAGCAGCATATGATAGACTAGTCTGGCTAGAGATGCTACGGCCACATTTTTTGGAACCACTGGGGTTTGTGCATGAAGCCCTACAATTGTGGCACAATCATTGCATTGCGTGAGACCTTGGATCTCAACTATAGCTAAATCCTTAAGTTTCGGCCTCATTACTGGTATATGTACCACAGTTCTGAGGTTGTCACACCTGCTGGTCTGAGGAGCCTCATAAGGAGGTCCATTCTGCTTCATAAAGCTGGCTATGCCCAACCTGTTAGAAAGGGTGCTTATAATGTTATGTTATGTCATGTTATGTTATGTTATGTTATGTTATGTTATGTCATGCAAATTTATAAAGAGCACGTACACCCAAGGGCACCATGGTCCTGAGAGAGGAGGAGGAACATAAGGGACTAAAAGAGCAGTGTTTTGAGTGATCGTCGAAAAGAGAGATGGTCATCTAGGCATTTATCCATCTTTTCTACATCTCTACATCTTTTATCTTGCAGCAGTCTTAACGTGTCTCTTATCTCCAAGAAGGAAGCAGTCAGTCGGTTTAAATTGGCTAGGTGCAATAGTTTGTCCAAAACACTGCATGGTTTATCAACAGGTTATCATTGTCCTCCTGGCAATGCACCATTTTGCACACCATTTTCATGGGCAAACTGGGAGGTAACCATAGATGCCAAAGGTTCAAGACCAACGTAAAGGGGAGTGTGTGATCCCAGTTCAGGAAGCGAACACTGAAGAGTATCCTGCATTGTTTGAGCATTAATGGAGGGGCTTAAAAGTGATCCATAATGATATTAGCATAAGCTATCATCTGTCCAAGCCTGGCACTAATGGCCATTTCATCTTTATCTAGCAAGCATACAGCCTCAATTTCTTGGCCATCTGTCACATAGGCAACCATTGAAACATTGATCGCAGATGCGCCATGCACATCCTCTGTTGGTGTTGGCAGCCTAAGCTTTTTTTCTGGAGGCAATTCTCTTCATAAAGATGGTCGATGGAGCGTCACCAAGCCTCACGAATAGACCTATGCGAGGGCACAAAAGGTGCACCCTGACCCATGGGGTTGCTGCCGGTCTCTAGCTCCAGGGCTTAGTGTAATAATTTTGCACAAAAACTGGGGCTGAGCATACCAGTCCCTAATCTTCTCAAGCATCCGGCGCATCCACAGCAACTGGATCTGATAAGCCGTACCCCATCACAGGTGGGGTGCCATCCACAATATCCAGCAAGATTAAAATGGCACTGCCTGAAGAACATATGGCGTCCACAGCAACAGGCTCCTTGGACACTGCTGGAGCATCAAGCTGCCCTGCGATGGCAGTCTTATGACTGCGGAGGGGCAAGTTCATTGTAGATTGCTTCTTCCTATCAGCAGATTTCAAAGGTTCATGCCTATTCACACATCTCCCCTTTCTTCCAGCTTTTTGAGAGTCCTTTGTTGGTCTTGGCTTCACCCCCATGCTTGTACTATGCGATATTCAATATTGGGAAGCAGTATGGAGCAATGTCCAAAAGTGCAAATGTACAATGTAAGTGCAAAATTCAAATAAATGTGCAAAAATGCAAGCAGGAATAATCTGCAAAAAATACAAAGTAAATGTACAACAGGATTCAGAGTACAGTGGCAAAGAGCCAATACTCTTGAATGTCTTGCCTCCATGCTTAGGATGCCAATATGCCCTTGTTATTCTCACCCATTAGCAGCCGGTGACCCTACTATGTCTTCTTGAGTCAGTAGCTATAAGGTTGACACACTGCTTCCAGTAAGTATTTCTTCCCCCGTGCTTAGGTTTTTTGACAGACTGGGATACTATCATCCACCAGCTTTTGATCACCCTTCGGCCCAGGGTCTATTCTGGTTTTCTCACTGTTGTTGGCCTCCTCCATGTGTCTGTGGTTTAGGCCTCAGCATGTTCTCAGATTTTCCTATCTGTCTTTATCTCGTGCCAGTCTATTATGATATAGCCTGCACTAAGCTTTCAGCTTCCTCTCCCTCTTTGGGTAATCTAAGAGCTGGGGGCGCATGTGTTTCTCTTCAAAAATATGATTGGGAATAAAATGGTAGGGCTTTAAAAAGGATTGTGGCCATTTAGAATTCATGCCATGTGCTTTTAATGTTTGTTTGCTGAGGGGAAGGTAATATTGGGGTGTTAAGTAGTGCCCTGGTGTATTCTTCTTCACCTCTGAATGGTGTTTGGTGTACCCCACTGCTTGGCTTCGAGGCAGAGCCCATGATTCCATGGAGTGGGTCTCTGATGAATATATGAATTGTTGGGTAAGGGTTCTCCTACAGCCCAACTGAATGATGGGATGTCTTGTCTGGAGCTGTCTTGATTGCAGACCCCCTTCACCAAGGAGTGGGAAAATGCCTCACTTTTCTGGGAGGAGCTCTGCCATTGCTCGAGTCTGTGCACAGTATCCATATGTGGAACCATGCAGCAAAAATTGCCTTGGACAGGAAGAGGGCTTTAAGAAATCCTGCATCTTACTCGTCCAGGTTGCATCATTGGATATTAAAATAGCATGGATTGAATATTTTTGATAGCATTGAAAGTAAGTCACAAAAGCATGGGAACTCCCCTACTGAGGACAAACATGGTTCAAATAACATGTTCTATGGGATGTGTCCCACTCAGGATACTCTACAGCAACGTTTTAGCTCATTGCACCCTTCACAGATGGGAAATATCCATTTGCATATCAGTCCAGTCCCACCCACAGGGGCAGTCCAGCACCACAATGCCAGGCAATTCTCTTCTGAACAAGAGTACCATTAGCAACCCGAGACATGTGTTCCGACCTAGTTGGGGCTCATCAGTGAAGTGTAGGGGCTCATCAGTGAAGTGTAGCTGAGCCTCTATAAGGCACAGTCAGCAAGGGGTCCACGTTTGAATTGTCCTTAGTAACTTTGGGTAAAATCCCAGGTTTTACAAAATTTCCAAAAGTATGGGAGCACCTCTACGGAGGACATACATGATTCAAATAACCTGTTCTATGGAATGTGTCCCACTCAGCAGGGTCTATAAACCACGATTTAGTTCACTGCAACTTCACACAGGAAAAATATCCATTTGCATATCAGTCTGGTCCCACCAAAAAGGGCAGTCCGGCACTGAAATGCTAGGCCCACTTTTGGTAACAAATTAGACAAAATCCAATTTACCAAGATGCGTGACAAGACAAAATACTGGTTTTGCAAAACAATCTTAGTACTGTTTGGATGCAGAAGATTGCATGCAGTATTTGTAACTGTGCCCCAACTTTCTGTGATGAACAAAAAAAAAATCTAGTGGCAAGGATTTGTGATTAAATCAAATACCTCTTGCATAGAAATAATTCTATAACTGCACAAAGGCTGGTGATTACATTCAGTGTTTGAAGCTGAGTGTGAAATATTTGTGTTAACACTAGCTGCTAAGCGAAATCTTGAAAAATCTTGAAAAACTCAATTTCAGCCACCAAATGTAATCTCATGTTTTCAAGCATGTCTAACATTTTATTGTCAGACAAAACAAAATACTGTATGCAAAGACATTTTTTTAGAATTGTTTGGAGGGAATCATTTACAATCAGTGGCTGTCAAAACATCAGATGCAGGGATTGGCAATGAGACAACATACTAAGGGCCTCATTACGACCCTGGCGGTAAGGGGTTTACGCCAGCGTTAGCTGCGCCGACCCCTTACCGCCAATTACGAGGTCCCTTAGCGCCATGGCGCTTTTAACACCTGCTTTTAGCAGGTGTTAAAATCCATGGCGCTAAGGGACCATGGAGTTAATTACGCCACCGTAATTTACGGTGGCGTAATTAACGCCTTCCCCACTCCCATTATGCCCTATGGGGCAAAAATGGGAATGGGGAAGGGTAAATGGGGATTGGGGACTTACCGCCCCGCCTAGGTCGGAATGGGGCGGTAAGTCCGCCTACCACCATGGCGTAAACGTAGTTTACGCCATGGTGGTAAAGTCACGGCCCAGGCGGTAACTTACCGCCTGGGTCGTAATGAGGCCCTAATTGTATAGAAACACTCCTACACTTGTCTGGAGGGAGGATATTACATTCAGTGGTTGTAGAGAGAGCAATATTTGTGTTATGGTTGACAGAAAATACTAGTTGCAAATAAAAATCTTAAAATAGTTTGAAAGCATGAAATTATATTTTGTGACCGTAACTAGGTGTTCCAACATTTTAGCCGTGGATGCTACAAAATACTAGATGGCTAGATGTAAAGGACAAACCATACAATTGTTTGAAGGGAAGCAGTACATCCAGTTGCTATAGCTGAGTTTACTAACTTTTTATGGTGGACAATGCAAAATACCTAGAATTGTTTGGAGACAGGAGATAACATTCAGTGGCTTTATTTGAATCTGTGCCAATATTGTGTGATGATGAGAGAAACAACGACTTGAAAAGTAAAACTCATAAAAGTGTTTGAAGGCATGAGATTTCATTCTGTAGCTGTACCTGAGTGTGCAAGCATGTTGTGAGCAACAAGACAAAGTACTAGTTGTGAAGCTTCATGACAAGGCAAAATATTAGTTGAAAAGAAAAAATGTTAGAATCATTTCGAGGGAGAAAATTACATTTGGTGGGTGTAACTGAGTGTGCCAACATTTTGTGATGGAGAAGGGACATAATACTACAAGATTAGAAAAAAATGTAACATTTGTTTGGCGGAAGGACACCAAATTCAGTGGTCCTAACAGTATTGTCCAACTTTCTATGATCAACAAGACAATACTATTAGAATTTTTCGAGGCAGACAGCTACATTTAGTTGCTGTACTTGGGTGCGGCAATGTTTAGTGACGGACGATACAAAATACTTGTTGCAAAGAATTGTGATAAGATAAAATAATAGTTGTTATGAAAACATCAATGTATCAGATTTATTTAGAGGCAGGAGATTGCATTCAGTGGCTGTAGCTGAACGTATGCCAATGTGTTGTGATGCATGAGACAAAGTACTACATGTGATTGTGATGCTGGAAATGCATTGGAGGGACAGGGCCTCCCTGTCCTTGTCCTGTAGTCCTTTTTCACTTGTATTCTGTATTGTCTTCTGCCCAGGAGTCCATGTGGGACTCCTGGCAGTGCAGCTGTTCCTGTTTTTGGTTTGGTGTACAGACCCATGGGATACCCTTATGGCACCCATGGGTGTTGGGGTGCAACCCTGTGCCCCTAGTGTATGTTTTTGGGCACCTGTGTGTGGCCCACAGTGCAGGGTATGGGCTGGTGGCGGCTCCATGCTGAATTTGACAGGTGCTCTGAGTATCCTCCATTTTGGGATACCCAGGCCCTGCCATTGGAATCAGTTGATTCCTGATAGGAAAGAAGAGGGCCCCTGTGGCCTCTTGCTTTCTATTGCCTGTTACCTTGTTTTCCCAAAGTCCTGGGAAGCCCTGCTCTGTCCCTTCCCCCTTACTGGCTGTTGGGTGGAAGTTCCATATATGGTGTTGTTGTGAAGTCCAGGCCAAACTGGCTGGAGCCTTCCCAGTGACTGTATGTTGTGGGTACACCCTTTGGGTGGGACCTGGGTGAATGGAGTGTGTGACTAATATACACTTCTTGTTGTGGCTGTCTGGTTTCAGGTATGAGTGACAAAGACTGAGACAGCCCTGCCCGAAACTGGTATGAATGCAGTGTGTAGTGTTGAATGGCTGGGTACTTGTCCCAAAACACATTCCTTGTTGTGAGTGCCCTTCTGTATGATTGGCAGAATAGTATATCTGGGGACCTCTCACCACTGGAAATTGTTCAGAAGCTGTGTCTACAGTTGAAGAGTAACTGGAACTGCTGATCCTCAACGCCCAGCTGGAAGAAGAAGAAGTGCTGCTGCATTTGCTTCGACCCGATCCGAAAGCTGTCGAGTTTGTCAAGGACTGATCTGAGAGAGGACCTGGATAGGCGCCCACTTTCCTCTGCTCCGAGGGACCATCGAGCACCGCTAACCTTCACCGAAGCTCCCTGGAAGTCAGACCCTCGAAAGTCTGCCGACCAGAGTTGGGGGACGCCGAGGAGAACGAAGTGAAGCACCCGGACATCAACGCCGTCGAAGTCCATTGCCATCGACCAGGGTTCGGAATATCGACGTAACCGCTGGAGGCCCGTCGAAGCTGTGTTGCACAGAAGAGGGGACCACTTGATGCCGTGCCACTGACGCCCGGAGCCGCCCACTCCTTTGACTAAGACTGTTGAATCGAAGGACTCCCTTGTCCGCATCGACAACCGCTTTATCCCGCCGGAGAAAGTCGAGGACGCCGGCGCGCCGAGCAGAATCTGCCGGTGGGTTTCCCGCCACCAAGAACCCCAAAGACTTCGTTGACTCGACACCCTTGCTGGGCCACAGTTCTTCAGAAACCCTTTTGAGTCCTGAACTATCCAATGCTGAGGTGCCCTGCACACCTCATCCTCGCAGGACGTCGCCAACGTGCACCGCCTGGATCGACGCACCCTCGAAATTTTCATCGACGCCGTCAACGCCGAGTTCACCTTCTTCGACGCCTCTCGACGAACCGTGGCTCCTGCTTTAAAGGGAGTCACTCAAGAAGGATCCATCGACGCCTCTTCGAAGAACTCTGCTCCACCAGGTACATTGGGGGGTAGAAACATTATAGAAGGAAATAAGACTTATAGAACAATATATGGACTGGACTTGCGTTCTATCTTTATTTACAGGTTGCCCAGGTGGGGGGATCTCCACACAGAATTGTGCCTAGTTGGTAAGGGTCAATATTCTGCCAATTGTTCTAACCAACTGCTTTCCTCCTATATCTATTGTTGGTTACTTTTATTCCTTGATCTGTGTGACATTTAACCAGAGTATAGTTGATGCACTTTAGTGAGATCTGATAATGATGGTGGTACCATACCTCGAATATTAATTATATAAAGACTGTGTTTTCAGTAATACAGTGTGTGGACATTCCTTTGTGGGGGCTTGGGGACTACACTGTACTTAAGAACCAGCCTGCATCACCTCCTGAGAAGCTAGGCCTTGATTGCTCGTCCATTGCTACCATAATAGAGAATCTTGGCTGGGGTCCTCTGTGCCTCTCCTCTACCATATAGAGAGCGGAAGTACAGAGCCCCATCCAGTCTTTACAGTGATGTAAAAATATTAGAATTGTTTGAAGGCAGTTGATTACATTTATTTATTTATTTATTTAATGTGATTAAGTCAGAGAAAACTCAAACTTTACACATATTATAAAAATATAAATATATATAAAATAACTCACACAATTATACAATATATATAGCAATTCCATAATTACAATTACAATAAATCACTTTAAGAAGACATACAGCTTAAAATGAGGAGTAATAGAGCCAACAATCAAAACAAAAAGTCCGAACTCTACTAGCTTATCACTTAAATACACATCCTACCTCCGGTCATAATTCCCATCACCGCTCAAACTTTATCACACAGTCGACTCTCATCTTCAGCTCTATTCAGGTTCAGCTCCTACTAGCCAATATCTCTCTTAACCAATTCAATCTTGGTTTCAGCCTTAAGCCATACATTATAGAGGGCAATTAGTAGACACATATTCCCGGAGTTTGTACAATTGCACCAGAAAGATAACTCTTTCAGAGATTCCAGGTTATAGACATATTTACCCAACAACAAATGGATCGTATTGTCCATTTCATGACAATCCGTTAATAGATGTCTGGCTGTCTCTAGTTTGTCCATTTGTTTGCAGAGCCGACAAATACGATCTTGGATAGGCATCTTAGATCTACTCCCAAGATTCATCATGCTTGGTAATTGTTCCATTCTCAGTAGGATGATAAATCTTCTAAGTTTTTTAGCTGGGCAGAGGTTGAAATAGTTCTGTGATTGCATAAAGGTATACATTCTGTTTTGGACAAAATGATAGTTTTTCAATGTGCTTAAGTGAGCAAAATTCTCGAGCCAGTCCCACAAATCAACTTTCTTACTCAATGCATTAATAACAGGTTTTGTAATGCTAGCTCCTGTATGATTCGAGCCTATCCCATCTAGATATTTCATCATGGGTGCATATAATCTATCCCTACTGTATTTTTTGTTTAATTCCTGGTGCACAGCAGATAAAAGGGTATTGGAGGTAGTATTCATCAAGAACACAGCTCTCTTTTTTAACACCACAGCTTTTAGGGAGGTGAGTCCTAGTTCCAGTCTTATAATGGCCATAGGCACTCCAGGGGGCAGCCCCAAGATCCGTCTCCAGAATTTGCCTTCAATGATTTGTAGCCAGTTTAGATCAAAAGTTAACAACGCCTCCAGTCCATAGGTAATCGTAGGGATAAATACTTGGATGTACAGTTGACGTGTTGCCCATATCGTAAATCCACCCTGTTTACGAGTGAAATTGGCCATTAAAGCCGTAATTTGGGCAGCTCTGATAGTACGTATTTGTCTACAAGATTTGTAATCCCCATGGGGTTCGAATTCTACCCCTAAATAACAATAAGACGGTGCATAGAGGATGGTAGTGTTACCCACCACCAGGTTGACCCGAGATACTTTTTTATGAGTATATCTTAACACTTTAGTTTTCTCTAAATTAATGGTCAAGCCATTATTACTGACATACTCCCATAGGGCTATGGCCGACCTTCGTAATCCACTTATGGTATTATC
Organism: Ambystoma mexicanum; assembly: GCF_040938575.1. Lineage (NCBI taxonomy): Eukaryota > Metazoa > Chordata > Amphibia > Caudata > Ambystomatidae > Ambystoma > Ambystoma mexicanum. The sequence continues at coordinate 304,627,056 of NC_090929.1, read as the reverse complement.
TAATATTACCAGGTCGCCTGCATAAGCAAGGACCACACAAGGGGATTCTCCTACTTTAGGGGGACAATTTTCCACAGCAGCTAAGACTATTGGAATATCATGGACATACAAGTTATAGACTAACAGGGCCGTAACACACACCTGCTTCACCCCTCTATTCTGCAAGACACTACTGGTCAAATGTCCTTCCTGGTCTAATTTAAGACGGACTGAGGTGTTTAAGTGAATGATTCTAAGGTAGTACAGTAGCCTTTCAGGGCAACCCATACTTTCAAGTTTTACCCATAACCGTTCTCTAGGAATGGTGTCGAACACCGCCTTAAGGTCGATATATAATGCATACATAGGAGGCTGCCCCTTAATGCTTGCTCTAGTACGCAAAATATCCTTAATTATCAAATTGTGGATCGTAGAATATCCCCTTCGAAATCCGCTCTGGAATTTACACAGGATATTAGCTTCATCAGCCCACTTCTGGATTTCACTCAGCAGTAAAGAGGCAAACAGTTTTCCAGTAATATCTAGCATAGACAATAACCTATAATTATGAGGATCTAGCCGATTTCCCTTTTTAAAAATGGGAATTAGGATCGCTGTTTGCCAGGTATTAGATATTTCCCCTACTGCCAAGATCTTCTTAAACAAGATAGTAAGCAAACTGGCCCAGAAATATGGATAGTTCTTAATAACGGCGTTAGACAATCCGTTAGGGCCAGGGGCTCTTGAATCTTTCAAATCTTTAATTTTATTATATATCGCCTCATATGTTACCTCAAACGGCTGCTCATATGGAATTTGTCTTTTCGGCCTATCTTTATCTACCTGACTTTTCAGATTACGAGTTTCAAGGAATTCTACCCATGCTGCCTCGCTTATGGGATTGACCAATTGACCTTTACTCTTACCCTTAGCCTCGCTTAGCAGCGCCCAAATGCTACGCGAGTGTCTAGACCCAATTGTCTGCACCAATCGTTGGTACAAACGTGTACTCTCGGCCTTTTTGATATTCTTAATAGTTAGCCTATATCTATTTTTTATTTTCCTAGTCAGTTCACTATATTGAAGCATGGGTAGTTTCATAGCCTTAATTCTTCGTAACTCGGCTCTGAGATCCCTCTTAGCATTTCTTATTTCTTTATTAAAGGATCTCGTATTGCCTTCTGTTCTTAACATTGTCCCTATGGAATTGGAAGCATGTTTGCCGGAGAAGGCCAAGATCCAATCTTCTATTGCATTAATGTTCATACCCTCGAAATACAAAGGGTTCAAATTGTCAAGGTGGATCAGTGATTCCGTTGCTGATCTTATGTTTTTATCAGACTAGCTTATTCGTGTACCAGCATTATTAACTATAATATTACCCATATAGGACTGAGGAGTAGGGTCCCTAGCAATATTAAGTGCGCACCGTAGAATTGCATGGTCACTACAGCTGTTATTAATCACTTCCATGTCCATCACCTGATGTAACAATATTGGACTCATAAAAATATAGTCCAGAGTACTCGAAGCGATACCATTGGACCAAGTGTGCTTGGCTGGGGAATCACTAATAGTGCGACCATTAATCATTTCTAATTCCCAACAGTCAAACAGACTAATCCACCCCTGTTCCTCCCCACTCTTTTTCACATGTGTCATAGTACATTTTTCTTTAATTTAGGATACTGCATGTTACCTCCTTTACCCTTCATATGACAGTTAAAGTCCCCCAAGACGATTACCGCTGCATTTCCTGAGTATATCATCCAGTCTGTCATTAGCTCTTGGAGCGCCTCTTGAATTTGCTCACTAAATGTATCACCCGGAGGGTTGTAGAGGCTTAAGAGTAGCAATCTTTCCAAGCTACTCTCTCTTCCCAACTCCACCTCTACCGCAAAAAGGTAATCATCAAAGAGTCCATACCACCGTTTGGAGGCTAATACATTTGTCACCCCTATGATTAGTCCACCATACGGGTGACCTCTTGTACCCCTTTTTGCAAATGCTTGATGAACAACAAAGCCGTCTAGTAATAAGGGATTTACTGCCCATGTCTCCTGTAAACAAAAGCAACTATGTTTTGATAATAGAGCCGTAGATCCCTCAGATCTTAGTAGGTGTGTGAAACCACGACAGTTCCAAGACAAGACAGTAAAATCTCAGTGGTTCTTTAAAACCCCCGGCAAAGATTCCAGCACCCACTTTAGAACTAGTTGCGCATTGGCAAGCTCAAGTTTTTTCCCTTCCAAATTCTTGACATTGTCTGTTTCACTTTCTGGGGTAATCAGTTGCTCTTGTACAGCGTTAGGGTCTCTCTCATTCAAATCCACATCAATTTCAATGTCCACTGTTCTCAGATCTTCTTTATATTTTCGAATAATCTTTGCTGTAGCTAGGAATTTGCAGTGTAGTGCAGAGACATTGGGATTAGGGCCGTTCAATGGCTCGACAAACAAGAAATCTTCTGATGTTAATTCACGTAGTTGAGGGACACAATTGAGCCTAGTTAGTAACTCTGATCGTGTTAGCCATTTATTTTTGCCACTTTGATATAAATTCTTTATCAGGCAAACCCTGTTTTCCGAGAGGTCTTCCTGATTTTCGGTCATCTTAGCCGGAGTTCTCATTGCTTTCCCTTCTCCCAGATTTTTCATAGGTTGTTCAGGCGGCTCTATTTCTATTATGTCTTCTTCTTGGTCATCAAACACTGAGGCTTCCTCTTCTTCAACTACTGCTTTAGTTACTTCTTGTTCCTTACGAAGCCAACTTGTTAGCTGGCTCTCAGCTGGTGGATTCTTTTTCCTAGCTTTACTCGCTCTTTTCCTTGCTTTTTTTGAGCGGGATTCGAAGGCAGGTGATCCTTCTACAAAAACCGGTTGAGGATTCTATTTAGCAAGCTTTTGAGCCCTCCTTGCCAATCTCCGCTGCTTTCGCGAGAAGAAGACATGCGCGCTATGTTCATATTGTGTATCCATCTCTTTATCTGATTGTTCCTCTGGCTCTACAGGGGTTGTTGTCTCCGTTTCCTTCACCAGTAGTACTTCTTGTTCTTTAGCTATCTGTATAACTTCCGCGTGTATGGCTTCAGTCTCTTCTCTTTCTTTTTCTTTAAGCTCATGTGCCGCAGTCAAAGTTACGGTGTTAGCTAGAATGCGTCCAGACATTTGTAAAAGAATCTTATGTGCAAATTGTAATGCCGCTACTGAAGACTGGAGCTCGGCAATCTCGTTTGTCATATTTATCTGACAACCCAGCTCTTCTATTTCTTTTTCAGGTGCGTCCTCCATGGAGGTCATCACCAGATCCGGGGAGGCAGATAGCCTCCCTGTGCTCTCTGTCAGTATAGGTAAACCTGGTGACGCACACATTACACTTCCACTTGCTGACTGATGCAACCCTCCATTTTCTGCTGTTAATCGGGTTTGCGATGCCATATCCTTTTGTATACTCAAACTCAACTCCAACAGTGAGTTATTGTCAATATCCTCATAATTAGAGGAGCTCATTAGTACACTACTTCTAATTTCGTGCACCTCATCTTCCTCAGTTATTGTTAAATTGATATCGGCTGGAGGGTTTGGAGGAAAAAAGCCAGTTATTGTACCTTGGCCTGCAACCATGTTTCCCCTCTTTTTCTTTTTAGTCTTGTTGTTATTCGTCATGGGTAACTCTTCCACACTCTCCTTATTTGGTTGTGCTTTTAAATTACGAAGGTGGTATCGATTCTTTGCAGATCCTCTACCCGCTGGCATTATAATTCCAGCGACTACCAACCACAACAGCGGGGGGATGGGGACTACTTAAGATGTTACTATCCAATGCTACTAGCTATAGCAGCCAATGAGTCTTCAATTGCTATGTCGGACTGGTTAGCCACCCAAAGGCAAAGTATAGCGTAGCACCCAACCCCCTCAGCTATTATTTTCCATATAGAGGAGAGAGCGTTGTATCATAAAACATATGGGATCAAAGGCATACCGCCCACAGTCTCCCAAATGTTTTTCCCCCGCTCCACCAACAGTTATCAAAATAAAATGGGTGAAAGGAAAGTGAGAGCGGGGATACGAGAGGCAGACAGCTAGTTCACAGCTAGCACTGGGTGATTATCAGGCACCTATTCATTGACGTTGCCCCCAGACCCCCTCTACACCCTCTACTCCTCCTCTGCTCTCAGCAGTCACACTGTCTACCGGCCACACGGGCCGAAATCGTCAAGGCCTGTTAGCCACCCTCGCTGGCGGCCACGGGAGTCCCCGAATCCCAAGGCTCAAGGCCGTGTCTCAGGGAGGGATTACAGGGGGTAGCAGGGGGCAGCAGGGGGCACACGGAAGTATCCCAGGGTACCACAGGACATCAAATGCAGGGCTCAGGACTCAGGGCTCGGGGCTCACCGTCGCCCAGCCCAGCTACAGGGCTCCGGGCCCAGCCCAGCTTACCACTGCCCACCACAGTCGTGCTCCTCCTGTTGTACTCCGCTCTCCTCCACTTTGCGCTAGGGTGTTGAGCCGCGTGATGCTGCACGGTACTGCCTAGCACTTTCTCTCCGAGGTGGGTGCTCCTGCACCCAGTACCACGCCACGGGGTTCACGGGGTTCACGCAGCTCGCCGAACACAGCTCGTAGTCTGCAGCTTCCTTTATCGCTTCCTCAATCGCTACCAATCTCCGCCTCTTCGAGAAAGGGACCCACAGGTCGTCAAGCCGCACCAGCTTCCGTGATACGGAGCACGTCAAGCCTCAACACTGGCCGCTTCCGACAGCCTACATGATTACATTTGGAAGCTGTAAAAAAGTGTGTCATCTTTCTGTGATCGACAGTACAAAATACTAGTCACAAAGGAAACATTTTAAAAGCCTTATTACAAGGTTGGCATTTGCGGTAAAACATCTCAGAATTTCTGTTACAGAGTGTTTTACCACTATGCCATATTATGAGTTTCGTTACCGTTTTCCTGCTGGTTTGGTGTGGCCATCTACTTCTGCCCCACAGCCACTATCTCCTCCAGGAAAAACCTAGACTTTCTTTTCACCTCCTCCAATAGCTCTTGAAGGACCTTCCCCAATGACTGCATCTTGCTGCTCTGTGCCTCCACCCATTCTACCTACTCTTCTTCCTATTCTTGTACACCACCTGGCAGCTCCCCACCTTTATCATCCTCATGGCTTCCTGATATGTGCCCCCAATGAGGTGTCAGCCGCAGTCTCAGCAGGAAGTTGATCTAAAACTATGTGTACCCCACCTCCACCTAATCCTCCTTATTCAAAGATGATATGCACTCAAAGATATCTTTTCCTTTTATTCTTAGTAATAAATGTGGGGGCATTAAAGGAAATGTTTTCACAAGGGCTTCTAAAACAGATCCACAGCAGGTTAATATTTTAGGTTAAAGGAAAAGAGTTTAACAAATTACAAAGCAGGTGTCACACAAATCTTTCCCAGGAGTTTCTAATGAAGGATTTCAGTGCATGGAAGAAGGTTAAAGGAAAAGGATTTTGCAAAATTACAAAGGGGGGTTTATACAATGTTTTTATTTTTATAATTGACTCTAATAACAAAGTTATTTTTCAATGGTGGATGTTTTTAAGGGAAATGGAACCATGAAGGGTGCCACAAAGGTTATCACAGTGGGTTTTCACAAAGGGTTTCCTTTTTTCTTGTTTTTTGTTTTGGGTTTAAAGTGGTAAGGGAAAGGTATTACAAAATCAAATAACTTGAATATGTTTCTCTTAGGGGCTTCACAAAACAAGCAAAATACATATGAAAAGTCAAAAAGCAGGGAACGCAATGGTAAATAAACACATTAAAAATGTTTTTTGTGGATACATCACAGCCTCTCCTGCTCTTGTAGTGTTGATCAGTCTTCTTCTTCCCTCTAATAGCCAAGCACAACTCACAGACAATCAGAATTTGGGCGGATCCTTTTTTATTCCCACCAAACTCTCCAGGAGGTTTTAGGGTGAGTGATTTGCCCATGCAATCTCTCTGAGAGGTTTGGTAGTTCTGATAGGCTCGCTAAACTCAGACCTACCCACAGACTTTGCAGTGGCTTGCCAAAACCTGCAAGATCTTGTAGTTTCTCTTGGTCGTCCCAGAGGCAGGATTCAGTTTGACTCACATATTCAACCAGGTGGAATTTCAGCCATGCTTAGTTGTAACTATACAACTCTCAGAAATGTTAGAGATATAGGTTATATGTAATTGCAATATAGATCGATAGATAAATTGAGTTTGCCTATTGTTCATGAAAGACCAGCTGACCCAGAAATATGTAATGCTTTGCCAAGGAAATTGCAAGGTTAATATATGAAGACATGCATGATGTTATCAAGGAAGATAGGTTTCTGGGAAGGTCAGAAGGCATTCTGTATTTAACGCCATTGCTAGTGGTAGAAATGGCATCATTCATCGCTGCCTACACGGTCACATAACTTAGGTGCCTGTGATATATTCACATATATCCTTATGTGATGCTTCCACTAATTACATAATCGAAGATGTCATATGGAATATCAGAAGTTAATTAAATGGCAACACATGTAATTAAGGGGGGCGGTAAGGTTCGAACAACGTCAGCATTTTATTATATTTAATGCTTTATCTGACTTGTATTAAGTGATTTCTATTTCTGCTAAGAGAAAGCTTCATTCTGATGCAATTGTAATTGACAAAAGAGATTGAAACATTAACTCTTTCTATTAATGTTATAGGTTTTGTGACGTTGTATAAATGAGTTTGATTATCAGGTGCTGAACTGTATTTTAAGCAGAAATGCAAGTCTGAAAACTGAACCAGATAGACTGTGCATGCTGTTCAACCACAGTTACCTTAATTCCCCTAGAAATGTGTTGTTTTATAAAACATTTATAATGTACATTATTACATTACATCTTGCTACACTGCCAAACTAGGGTAAAGCGTAGATTAGATCAACGAGGTGGGACCACCTCTTGGATATCAAAGGATAAAGGCTTCAATCAAGGCTGCACAATGGGCCCCATCATGTTTAATCCCTACCTCTTTGATCTGGGCGAAGTCCTGGGGTCCTCTGTAGTCACTCTCCCTAAATTAGATTTGACACTGATTCAGTGGTTGGGATATGCGGAGAATCTCACTATCCTAGACCTTACCACCTGGAGGACTTCAATCATCCTTGAACAATCTGAAAACATATGCTGATGACAACTACCTTTTCATTAACATCTCCAAAACCAAAATCATGATAATGGATACCCAGAGAAGGAAGAGGAAAACTAGGAGATGGGTGATAGAAGGGAATAAGCTAGAGGTGGTGCCTTCTTACAAGTATCTGGGCTTGTAGCTAGATAGAAAGCTAAGTGGCACCACTCACTTGGATCACATAAGACTAAGGACCAATGAAACGTTGGGAGGCATTTGCTCCTTTTCCCAGAAGGGCGGGGGATTCTCCTCTGGCATACTGGTCCAGCTGTACAAGGCGAAACTGGCATCTGTTGGTGCTGAAATGTGGTCACTCTCAATCATAGACGAGATGGGAAAATTAGAAAGACATTTGCTGAAGAGCCTCTGAAGCCTTCCCCAATGTATTGCAATCAATATGGTACTCCTGGAGTACAACGTGGTGCCTATTCAATGCAGAATTCACCTCAGTTGCTTACCCTACAGTGGAAGTTCACTAATGCTCTGGCTGATTCCCTCCTGGCCCTGATATTTGATGTGTACAAGACTAAAGCCATCCTGATGTCACCTAGTAATTTGGTCAAAATATGTGTGACGACTAACAGATGGCTAAAATTGGCTGCAGGGAATTTGCAAGGTTCACCTCTTCTCTATTTCAAGAAAACTATAAAAGCCATTCTGGTTAGCTATGGTCAAGAACAGTATCTAGTGAATGTGAGCACACAAAATACTGCTACAGAGTATGTGGCCTCCATCATGACAAGGAAAGACACTCACACACATATTCAACAATTTTGTGGGTAATTATTTGTTGTGGGATTATCTAAAACTAAAATGGAATACCAAATTGAGGGGGCCTGGCACCAGATATTAAGAGCCAGAAGGGAATGTCATCTTTGCAGTGAGGGGGAATTGCAAACCGTAAGGCACCTGTTGTGGTTCACTATCATCTCTACAGGTGGGTGCGTTACACCAGCGGGGCTATGGTAAGCTTACCTGGGTCCTTGCTATGGAAGATGTTCATGAGTGGGAATAATCAACCTTGCATTATCTTTCTCACCCTCCTAGGGAGGGAAATTGCTAACATTTTACAAATGTTAAACTGAGGGGATGAATTATGAGGCATGTGCCTAATCTTTACTAAATTCATTGGGCCTCATTATAAGCTTGCCGGTCCGGTAACAACGATACCAGTAAGCTTGTCGGTACCGTTGTTACTGGACCGGCAAACTATGAGGTCTGCTCGCAGGTGCCTTTCCACCCGCCAGGTCTGACCTGGCGGGCGTACCAGTACCCACGAGCAAACCATGTCGGATGCCCCGGCACCATTCACAAATGGTGCAGGTGCATCCGGCCTCCCCATTCCCATATGAGTCCAATAGGACAATATTTTCTGGCGCCTGGGAATAGGAAATTACCGGGTCCCCCAGGGCTGTAATGCCCCAGTAATTGCTCATTCCCGGGTGCCGGAAAAAAAATGATTCGGGCGGCAGGCAAAGCTATCGCCAGTCTCATAATGAGGTTCATTGTATTTATTTAATCCAGGAGGTTCTTTTATATTCATTTTGTATGTGTAAAGTTTAATAAACTATAACACATTGAAAATAATAATAATAAATAATAATAATATACATTATTTTTATATAATGATTTCTCTCACTGTTGTTGCTGCCTTGTGTTGCAGCAAATAACACAAGTTGCTAATACTCAATTATTGCATTCCATTTGTCAATCTCAAGGGATGAAAGGTGAGTCAATTCTCCTGAAACATGAATCTGTGGTCTGCATTTTAAATACATATCAACACCATGCCCTTAGCTATGGTAGCTGACAAACTGTCATGGCACTTAATGCCTTTCTTTTTTTGTTGGACAAAAACACACATAGATTTCCACTCCAGTCATTCAAGCGAATGTTCTGCCGCCAAAGTAAAAACAAAAGTTCCTGTGTGTTTTACACTCCAATCGATCATGTGAATTTCCGGCTCCATCAGAAAAAAGAGTTCATGTGCCTGTTTGCCTTTCTAGTCAAGCAAAGGAATGTTCTCCTCACTCAGAAATGTCCTCCATCCCGTCTCTTTACCTAGTTTACTCTCGACTACTTCTTGTGTACTTTTTCTACCAAATTAGCACCCAATCTTCGCAGTGCAAACCCATCTTGCACTCCTACCAACCTGTTTACCCCTCGAATTGTTAAACACTTTTCTCAGTCACCTGCCCTTCTCTCTCTGAGCTCTTTACCCTCTCTCTCTCTCCCTCTCTCTCTCTGTTAGATCCTTACCTTCCAGCAGAAGATCTGCAACTGTCCTACTCTGTTTGAAGAAATCCTCTAATGACTCAAACTTGCCAATGACAATTGACCGTTTTCTCTCCTACCCCATTATTTAAAGGTCCTGAATGGGTGGTTTTCAACCATACCACTAAGTGTCATTAGGATATTGGCCTTGAAGATCCATTACATATGGCCTCCACAATAAACACTCCTACAAGACTGCACTCATGCATGTCTCCAAATCTTTTTCTGATACTCTCCACTCCAAGCTCTCCTCTCTACCCATCCCTTCGGACCTCTCTGATGCTCTCAAACTGTTAACTACTCCTCTGTCAACCTCACTCTTCAGGACCTTAGGTTTCACACATCTGCTCCAGTAAGTATAGTTTCCTAACTGAAAGTACGTGGGTGGTCACCTTTTCAAAACTTCTGGAACTTTCAAACCTCTGGCCCAACACATTTCCCTGTTGGTGTCTACTAAGGATCAATCCTTTGACCTCTATTCTTAGCCTCTATGCCTCTGCCATAAGTAAACTTGTCTCATCCTTTGGCTTTCACTACCATCATTTTTCTCAAATCTTTTTCTCTTTTCCCTCCTTCACTTCAGCTAGCTCGGAACAGATTGCCAATTGTCAACAGGGCAATCTGTCGCACGATGTCTCTTCACTTCAACATGCTGAACTATTGCAAAATTGAAGCCATCTTTCTGCCGGCTTCCAAAGCCAGCCCTACCATCCCCTCTCCCATCTCTTTACTGCTTGGCCTTCTTGGTCGCCCCGTACCCCAAGGCTGTAAACCTTAAGCTCCTCTGTAATAGTGACCGCAGACTGCAATAATTCATCCCTACCACAGCCTCTGCGGCTCAAATCAACCTTCTCATCATTCGGAAAATTCATCTGTTTCTTACACACGACTCTACAAAAGCTCTACTCTCCACCCTCATGCTCAGAAAGCTTGTCTATTACTTGTGCCTTTGTCCTTCCGCTCCTCTTTCCTCTCTACTCCTTCCACCCTCTAGACAAACTCCTTAACTTTGCTACGTGTATTTTCCACATAGTACCCTGATGCTCCCCATTTCTATCTGTCGACACCATGTTTGTTGGCCCTCCGTTTATATTTATTGTGATAATGAGTATTTCAACCGGCAACACTTACAATATAACCAAAACAGTCACCAGGGCACTCAAGAAAGAGGTGCCCTGATTAAGAAGGTAAGGTTAGTGGCATTCTGGCCAGACAGTGATTGGGAGCATGTGCTACAGAATCCAGTAACAGGGAGTGAGGGCAATCTAAATAAGGCACCTAGAATGGACCATCAGTTAGGTAGGACGGGAGGGGTAATGAGAGTGTTGGAGGAAGGTAGGGCTTTGTGCCTCATGAGGTGCCGTTTGAGAGCACATTTAAAAGAGAGGGTAGTGGTAGAGTTTTGTGACTGAACAGAAAGATATTTCCAGTGAAGTGGAAGAGGTGCTGAGTGTTAGAGGAGTAGTGCTGCAAGAGATCAAGTCAAAATCGTAGCAGGTGAAATGCCATGGAATACACAAGTAGCAATAATTGGAAGATGAATTAGCTTCCCATTGCAAGTGCGGAGGTGGTGTTTGGAGGTAGAATAAGAGCACAGGAGATTATAGAGGATGTGAGCGGCAAAGTTAAGGACTTCGTCAAGGGTATGGAATGAGTTGAGGGGGATCCCCATGAGACGGCTGACATAGTAGTCCAAGCAGCTCAGTACTAGTGTTTGTAAGAGGATCGTGGTGGAGAGGTAGGTGGGCAGGGGGTGGATTTTCCTGATGTTGAAGAAGTTTATCCTGGCAGCAGTACAGGGGGTTGTAATAAAGTGTTGGAATTTGAGGTCACTGTCAAAGGTTGAGAGCCTTCAGGGAGGTGGAGAGTAGGTCAGTTGGAAAAGAGATAGGAGAGGGAAGAGGGGCAGCATTGGATGCAGTGAGGTACATCACTTCAGTCTGAGAGGAGTTGAATATAAGACAGAAAAGAGTCATACAGTGACACATTGCAGATAGGCAAGCCGAGATGTTTGCCTATTGTTTGTTTGTTTATTTATTTATAAAGCGCTCCTCACCGGGGGTTATCTGGGCGCATTACAAGAATATGCAGTTATTTAGTTACAATACAGAGGATTGCAAGTTATAATACAATACAGAATAATACATAGTAGGAGTGTGAATATATACAGTTATTAACAAAATAAGACAAACAGTGATTGTACAATGGTAATATACAGAGATACAGAGGTGAAACAGATACTGTTTGTGAAGTCCTAGTTGAGGACATCTAGCAAGGTGGGAGGTCATTGGATGTATGAAAGTTTGGTATTTTTCCTGGATTGGTCAGCTCTTAGGGTTGTGGGTAAGGAATTCCAAAGTTGGGCAGCCATTACGGGAAAACTGCTGCCGCCTGCTTTTTTTAGTTTGAACCAGGGGACTCTTAGGCAGCCGATATTGGTAGTCCTCATGGGTCGTGAGGAGTTATTCCTTGTGAATTTTTCAATGAGGTAGTGAGGGGCTGAATTGTTAAGACATTTGTAGGTCAGAGAGGCTATTTTAAGATGTATTCTATCAATGATTGTTGTCCCATCTGAACACTGAGAAATGTTGTCTTCTGGAGATGCCTAGGGCAGTTCTAAGTGCGTTGTTTTGGAGAATCTGAAGTTTATTGACTATATATTTGCTGGCACCTAGATACAGTGCATTGCAGTAGTCGGTTTCTGACAGAGTTAGAACTCTAGCCAGCGTAATGCAACTTTCGGTAGAGAGAAATGGTTTGCAGGCGTGGATCAGTTTACATGTGTAAGCTGTCGCTGAGGCCGTGCCACTGACTTGTTTACGCAAATTCAGGGAAGAGTCTAAATAGAAACCTAAGGTTTCTACCTTTCTAGCCACCATGATGTCATTACCATCAATGTTGAAAGAGAGATATTGATTAATCAGTTTCTTCTGATTGGAGGGAGTGGACAAGAGCAGCAGCTCAGTCTTCTCTTCATTCAGACACAGACCATATGTGTCCATCGAGGCCTGAATGATGAGATAGATTTTGGTAACCAGAGCTAGATCATTCTCATAGTCGCCTGTCAAAGGCATGCAGATCTGGGTGTCATCTGCATAGTTAGTGTAGCTGACACCCAGATGGTCTACGTCATCAAACAATGGTTTGATGAACACATTCTACATAGTGGACAATACACTTGACCCTTGCGGGACTCCGCAAGTTATGAGAATAGGACCCTCTCATTGATCTGTTGCTTAAGAAAGAGTGGATCCAAGCCGTTGATGCTACTGAGAAATGGGCCGCTGATGATCGATGTTTGCAAAGCACCATATGATTGACCAAGTCAAAAGCGGCTGATAGATCCAATAGAAGCAGGAGGGCCGATTTTCCTTTATCTTTAAGGTCGTCAATCTGGATGTTCAGGTCAATCAGGGCTGTTTCTGTGCCATGTTGAGGTCTGAAGCCAGATCGTTAGAGTCCTAATAGATTATTGGTATCTAAGTATGATTGTATTTGGATATATGCTGCTTTATTGATGATCTTTAATAGGAAGGGGACTGTTGTGCTAGGTCTAAAGTTAGTGGGGATATTCAGGTCTAAGGAAGGTTTCTTTAGAAGCGGGAATACCCATGAGGTTTTCAGATTAGTGGGGACGGTACATGTCCGGAAGGATGAATTGATAAGCGTGCTGATGAAGGGTGCTAGTTCACTGACAGCTTCTTTAATGGTAGATGCAGGGCAAGACTCTCCTTAGCAGTTGGAGGGTTTGAGTGATGCTATAATGTTTACCACATCAAGGGTGGATACTGGGGTAAATTTAAATCATTGAGGTGGTTTAGGAAGATTAGGACAAGATTTCATGATGTTTGCTTGAGTAGGGAGGTTACTTTTTTTGGCAGCTATTTTATTTTGCAGTAGGGCGATCTTGTTGGCTAGTGCATCTTGGATTTTGAGGCACCAGGTTTTGTCCTTGATGCAGTTGTCTGTTGATGGGGTGGGTTATACCAATTCTCTTAATATGGTAAAGAGTTCTCTGGTACTCGAACTGGCTATATCAATCCTATCATTGTAGGTGTTGCGTTTCACTAAGAGAATTTCTGTTTTGTAGTTGTTAGGCAGAAACCTGTGCAGTTCCCTCTGGGACCACTGCAAAATATTTAGGACTACAGGTGTTTGGCAGTAAACCCACTTGGTAGCAGTCTGTACCACACAGATTCACTTGGTAGCTGTGGCTGAGCAGTCAGACTTCCCTCAAGAAGAGTTAGGCAGTATACTGAGTATTCACAATAGGTCAAAAGAACACAATAGAAACAGTAAACACAGACCAGGGCTTGGTGTAAAAGAGATATAATTATTTATTTAAAACCACATCTAGAAAAACACACAGGCACTAATAGTAAGCAATCCAAAAACATAGTCACTTAAAGATATACACTCCCTTCAAAGAATATTAGACCAGTCTTAAGTAAAGCCCCACTTATTGTCAGACAGCAGTGAGCGCTTAATGTAGATGGCACTCTAATAATTTGTTTTAAAAAAAATGGGAGAGAAAAGCAGAGAATAATTTGGAACAGATCCCAACACTTTTTCACGAACACAACAAGAGAGGAAGGCAAGTAACACCGTGATTTTAGAGTCAGTAGGCCGGATCCACTTTAAGAGGATCAAACGAATTGTGTCCAAGGTCACACAGTTGCAGTGCACAAGAGTCTTGTAAAGGTTCAAAAAGGAGTTGGACCAAAGAAAGGGACCAGTTAGAAGGTCAAGGCTGCCAGCCAAGTCCACAAGGTTAAGGGGTTATTATTACCTTGTAGCAATCTTTAGAAAGGGAGGCCTGGCGGACACGGTACCTTAAAGTGGTGAGAAGACTCCAGCGGGGGCAGTTGTTCCTGGCAGCGGATGCAAGTCAGTGCTTCGTCCGGGGGAAGAGAGGATCTCGTCGAGGAGGAAGACAAGAGTCTGTCGTACTGCCAGGGAAGAAACCAGCCGCTGAGTTTCTCAGGTGAAAGGAGCGGTCCTTTAGTTCGCGGTCCAGTGGTAAGTGGCTATCCGGTTGCTGGGTTGCTTGACACGGGCAATTCGACCACTTAGCCGGTTGGGGGTGCGAAGAGAAGAAGGTAAACTGGTTGTGCCCACCAGTCAGGGGAAGAAGCCTCTCCAGCTGGGAAATCTTCTCTGTCGTCGGGAAGTGGTTAGTCGGTTCCGCAGGGCTCCACCGGTGGTGTCGTCGTGGTAGGATGGCTCAACTTCTCCCTGGTCGGATTCTCAGGTCCTGTGGCGACTTCTGAAGTTCCAGTCCCCAAAGCCCTGCTTTTATGCAGCATACCCCCATTCACTCAGCCTAGCTGTCAATCAAACATGCTAAGTGGTGAGCTGGCCAGATCACCACTTGGGCCAATCACACAAGAGTGCGACTTGAGTTACCAAGGTAACTCAGTCCAGGGTGCCTAAACCCCTTCCCACACCCCCTGTGGTACCCAGACAGAGTGGCACCACTTTTGGAGGGTTCTGTGGAGAAGCCCGCCAAAAAGTGGAACAAAGGGCTCGACTTGGGTTGGAGTCACAGAAGAGAACACAAACGCCATTTTAGAATCGAGTCCTTGCAAAAAATACCAACCGGCAAATTAATATTAATTAACTAAACCGGCGGTATGTTCGAGGCTATGAGAATTAAATAATTAAAGTTGGTAGCCTCGAACAATGGGAAAATCCCATAGGAATATATTCGCGGTCGAATATAAAAAGTAGTATCCACTGCCACCAGCCAAAACTCGATCAGGGGGGACGGAGACGTGCCCCCTCGACTAACAGACCCCAGGGCAATTGAATTGCCCCGACCAGTACATCCACAATATGATGGTTTGTACTGGTGTCCGTTAATAATTTGGGACTAGTAAAGCCAATGGTGACTTTACATGCCCTGGGAGACAGTAGTCAGTCCCAGGGTATGGAGTCTATGGTGGGGTGTCACTATGACACCCCTGTGTTACTGCACGGAGAGTGCTGTGTAACACACATGGTAAAAACACATAAGACCCTATGGAGTAAAGGACCCCATAGCCCATGAAACACATTAACATTTAAAGGAACACCACAAATCATGTCCAAGAGTGGGAGAAAAAGAGTCTCACTCTTGGCAGGAGACAAAAACAAACTCCAGAAATCCAGCAAAGCTGCTGGGGGACTCACTAGGTTAGGAAATTCAGCCTAAAGAGACAATTCTCCCTAACAGTTAGCTGTGATTTTGAGTAGAACGTCTTTGTCGGCTGGGGTGGGATTGTTTTTCCATGCAATTCCCATTTCCTCTTTTCATTCGTAAGGCTTTGAGTTTGGGTGAGAACCTATAGTTCAGAGAGTTTGGGTGAGAACCTATAGTTCAGATGTGCTTTAGGTTTGCCTTTGAGCAGGTTAAGAGGTGCAATATTGTCAAGGGCTAGGGTAATAGTGTTATTGTAGACTTCCACTAATTCTGCCGGATGGGAGGAGGCGGGTAGAGGGCTGGGTAGATGTTGGAGAAACGGCTTGAGATTGTCCATTGTGATATTACTTTTGTTTCTGGTCGGAATGGGTGGAGCAATGAGGTTTTGTTTATTCGGGAGCTTGCAGTCTTAGATTGTAAAGGTGAGTAGGGAGTGGTCAGTCCAGGGGTATGGTTCAATGGAGGTTATGGTGGATTCACAATTAAGGTCAGCTACCCAGTCAAGGATTCTTCCTTTTTCATGTGTGGGGTGGAGAACTCTTTGTGTGAGGCCTAGCTCAGCCAAGGAATTCACCAGAGTCATAGCGGGTTAATCGTTGGGGTCATTGAGGCCAAGGTTTAAGTCACCTAATATTAATATTTGTGAAGAAGGTTTAGTATTGGTGGAGAGAAGAGTGATGATATCCCCCTCAAAGGAACCAGTGTGTCCAGGGGGTCTGTAGATCAGGTGCACCGTTATGGTGCGCAAGTTGGTGAGAGTGAACTGGATGGTCTCCAGCCAGCACTTTAAGATGAGTAGCAGTACCCTCGAGATGGGGATGCAGATTCGTACTCATGCATCAAATAACTATGACAACTCAATAGTTTGGCAAAGGGAGTCCGTTTAATGGCTAGCGCAATGAACATCAGCAACCACTCGATCTTCTCTCTCGCTTCCAACTCCACTTAATTTCAGAACACAGTATTTATAGCAAAAACTCGTCATCATTGATGTACAATCTTAAAAACCTAACATGCAACGTGATTGGTTATAGGAAGGTAACTTTATCTTAGGTACTATATCGGTATGTGGTAACAGGGAGAGGGGATTGAATAATCAATGTCAGGTGGGGCAACTAAGCCCTTCCTTCAAAATGGCCACTATGAACATAACTAAAAGTACGACGTCCCATTGGCTCTACTCTCTATAGGACCCTAGATTACACGGTCCACTATGATTGGGTTGGCATCAACCCCACTCATACTTTTGCACATAGGTCTAGCAGCATGCAGAACGACCAGCCAAGTGCAGGGAGTTTGTCTGCACCTCAGCTTCCCTCCAATTATGTTGCAATCAATCATCACCTCAGTGATCATGTGTCAATTACAGCTTTGTAGTTTGGCCTCGAGTCTGCTTCTTGGTCTGAGAACTTTTAAGGAGTATGGGCATGGCAGAGATCCACGCGTAGGTGTGAAAGTCTCACCCCTTCCAGCCTGCCTTGTCACATGACTTGGACACTGTGAAATCGGCCTCTTCTTCACGTATTTTCGTGTATTTGATTTAATTCTGCCAGTCTTCTACCATCTGTGGCTTATCTTGACCTTTCTGAACAGGATAATCTGTTCTTGTCTCGTTAATTGAATCCACTGTCAGCCTTTTCCAACCAGATACGACCTTGGCTTCTTGGCATGGTTACCCTCAGCTGAGTTTCGCTCTGTCTTAATTCTCGACTTGTTTGCTGCGACACTCTCCTCCTGAGATCTTTAGTAAACTTAGTTCAATTCCGCTCATGTGCGTAGTGGAGTTATACTCATGTATAAAGTGCTTTTGAGGTATACATATTTGTACATGTTGGCGCTTGCTGCAATCTATTCACTATTAAGCATAAGCAAGCTTCACGATTTCTTTGCTTCTAGCGGTTTATTGCATCTATACACACTTAAACTAACTTCATCGTGTATATGGCATAAGTTTCTTCATCTTGGGTTCAAGATGTCATTTATCAATAGTATCTCCTTTTGACTTTGTTTTTCATCAGCATTCTCTGCTGTTATATCATCTATGTGTGTGTCCCTCCGATGTCTTATGACGTCACCATTCGTCTTCCTTTATTATTTTCTTGGCTTCTTTGGGTATTCCATTCTGAATACCATCATTTTGTCTTGACTGTAGATATGGTTTTCTTATTGGGTACCTTACTGTCCAGGTTTTTTTAGGTGTTGGTACTTCAATAGGTGCTGTTACTCTAATAGGCACTGGGCAGAGCCCAGCCGCTGCTCTTTGCTGGTTTATTTGTTCTTCATACGTCACATACTTTGGCGTGAAAGTACCGGGTACTACAAAGGGGGTGTCTGGAGTGTGGATGACACTTGGCACTTCCTCTTCACTAGGAAGTTTAATTGACATCAATTCACATGACTTGGTAGGAGATTGCGAATGTAAGACTATTCTAAGACCCCGGGTAGATTTGGCGATAAAGGAAATTCCGCCGCCTCTACATGATTCTCTGTCAGATCTTAGGAGTGTGTAGTTGTCTGGAGTGTCAATGAGGAAGGAGGAGCCTACAGCTGCATGTGCCCAGGTCTCGGTGATTGCTAGGAAATACAATTTTTTTGTCAATAATTAGCTCAGAAATTTCTACTGCATGTGCAACCAGTGATCTGGCATTGATCAATGCACCACTGATATCAGGTGAAGAGATTGTCAGTTTGGCTTTCGTATAGGATTTGTGGCCTTTGGGTATTTTTTTTCCAGCCCCTGTAGTTGGCTATTATTCGAAGGTAGGCCACGTGTTGTGGTATACAATTTGCCTAATCTAGCGCCAAGTCTAGCTTTCCTGATTGCTGTAAGGCATGGGCAGTTCGGTACTGGTCTGGCGGCGATAGTCTGGGATGTTAGGCTGTAGTCAAGTCTACTGGGCGTAACGCTTGATTGGTAAGCATGGGGGTGATTATGGTTATTCAGTGTGATAGAATCTAGTGGAGGGGGCTTTGAAGGTCAGAGGTTTTAAAGATGGCAGGAATAAGTTGGCCATCTAGGGGCGCATGGATGAATCTTACCTCCGTGTGAGCTCTGTGGCCGTAGGTCCTTAAGTGAATTGAGCCCCCACCTTGGGATCCCCCCACAATCAATCAAAATTGTTGAGCGGGCGTTGGAAGATCCCCCCCACGCTGGCAAAAAACCCAACCAAAAACAGAGTCCAGAAGGCTGAGAAAAGTGCCTTTCCAGAGAAGCCCACGTGTAACGGCCCCGTGGTGCTCCGGAACCCTGTGAGGCCCGTGCAGCAGTTAGTGACAAGCTCTGGACCTGCGGAGCTGATGAAGCCTGCTCTGCCTCTACCCCCATGACATCAGCCTCCTACTCTCGTGGGGCTCGCGGAGACGCCGACACCAAAGCCAGCACCGTGCCGCCCGTGTCTTCACTGAGGGAGGCGCCGGTTGGGGCACGGGACAAGCCTGCCCAGGAAGAAAAGGTAGGCGGCCGCCCCCCTCCCACCACCCACAGCGGTGCACGATCACCCCACGCCATCACTGAACCCCCCCACCACGGCGACCTCCGAAGGCACAGCCGCACGCCAGCGCCTCCCGCCTCCACACCGGGGGGCCGCGTGATGCGCGGGAGGCCCTGCCATCACAGCACCGGAGGCCCACCCTTGGAGGACAGCGCACAGAGAAATGAGGAGGTGCACACACGCCCAGAGGACCCGTTAGCCCTCCAAGTGTCCCCATCAGTGTAATTGGCCTGTAAATTGCCTAAATAGGCAGAAGAAAAATCAGGAAAGGGGAGAGGGAAGGAGGGTAGAGAGGGGGGAGGAGAGGAAGAAAGAAACAAAGACACCAGAAGGCATAAGCCTTAACCTCTGAGGCCCCAAATGCTCACAATTGAGCAAATCCCCCACCTACAAGATAATGTGCATCAAGGCCAACACTGGGAATATGAGCCTCAGTACTGCACTGCCATAATTCCAGGCACATCATAGAGCACCCAGGGATGCCACCAAGATCCGTTATCCTCAGTGAATCATTACCTCCATTAGCCAGCATCTGCAGACACTGAACAAAATACCACACATCGGATTACCACCTTCCTTTCCCCTGGTCTGATATCGTTGTAAAACACAGCACAGCCAGTAGATCTCATTTGCTGGCCTCGTGGGGCACATCATTGCACAGACCCCCGAAATACCCAGGACCAACTGCCCACTCGACCACACGTAGTTCCACGGAAGCCCAGGTGCCCAGCCTTTCCCCACGCAACACCATAAACAGGGGTGGAAGTGCATCCATCAGCCACAATTGACACCATGAAGCAGGCCCAAGCAAGCCACTGGCCCCCACAAGGGAAACTGGGGTCACCCCATCCCTGGCCCACAAATTTGGACAAGTGACCACACCAAAGTCCCTGTAGCACCCGCAAGGGAGAGCGCCCCACCCCATTTATGCACCCTTCAATCGCCTAGCCACAACGGCCCTACGCAAGGCCCCAACCAATGTAAAGCACGAGGCCGTCTGGTACAAACACTAGCCCCCAACTCCTCCAAGGCAAAGGTGCCTGCGCAGGGCCCCAGCAGACCTGAGAACTGGCCCTCCACATCTGAGAGACTTGTTAGTGACCGCACTATACCAACGTGCCGCAAGCATTCCCCCTCCACCACGAAGGGACTCAGAGGCCTTGGACCCCATCCCTCACCTGGAATAATTCTGAAGACATCGGGAGCACTGTAGTGCAGAGGGTTGGGCCCCCGATTCAGGCCGTAGTGATCACCACGTGGACATTAGGGCGAAATTGGCCAAATTCGCCTACTCTTTGACTCCCAACGCCGGGAGCACTGAGGCAATGGAATCCGCAGAATCAGGTGCAGCTGCCACCAAAGGCAACATTGCAGCCCTGCTCCACGAGATAAAAAATATGGGAGCCAACCTAGGTGGCAAAATAGACAAAATAACTCAGAGAATAGACAACATCGAAGAAAGGCTAAAAGGGGTCGAGAACAATCAAGCCTCTATAGACACCCTTGCGACCCATATGGACCTTAGAATACGAGAGATTGAGAAAAGAGAGGAGGAATTTCGGCTCAAAATGGATGACTTAGAAAATCGCGAGAGGAGAAACAATTTACGCTTTTTCGTTATCCCAGAACACGAAGGTGAAACAGAGGAAGATCTCAAAAACACCATTCATGATATTATCAAAATTCTAACGGCGGATGAGGGTGTTGATGAACCTAAAACTGAGAGAATACACAGATCAGTTCTCGCACGATTTCACCGATACCAACATAGAGCCAGAATATTGGAAACGGCTAGATCTGGCGGCCCTCGTACCCTTAGGGGTGCCCAGATAACCATCTTTCAGGACCTATCCGCTCACTCTGGCTCTGAGACGTCTATGCTGTCCTCTCACAAAATGGATCAAAGAGCAGGGCACCCGATACAGGTGGGGATACCCGTTCTCCCTCACCTTCGAACATGGAACCAGAAGAATCCAGCTGCATTCGAAGAGGAAATCCGTGACTGCATAGCTGACCTCCTCGGTGGGGTTCCGAGGGAAGGAGAACGAGAAGCACCAGAATGGAACAATCAGCGCTGGGAACTCCAGGGACCACGGAGAAAAAGAGTGAAAGGCTCAAGGAAGTACAGAAGGGGCAACAACACCCCAGAAACCGACAAATGACTTCACCCTCCAGTGGCCCGCTCCTGGGAGGCCCAGGACCCAATGTCGTGATAGGGATAATCCGACACGGACTAGGCAAACTGGATAGGTCCAGAGCAGATCGAGACTTGCAGGCGGGACATCTCGCAAAGGGAGGAAGGACACAACTGCCTGATGATGGATCTCGCAAACTGCATGTATCAAAATATTTTCCTTTTTTTTCTTCTCTCTTTCTCTCTTTTTCCTTCTCCGAAAAATGTTGTGTAGAAATATAAAAGTTGGGAGGTGGGAAGGGAAGAGTGGGAGGAGAGGGGAGGTTCAAAATGTTATAAGTGGACTTATATGTGCAAAAGGACTGTGCAGTAGCGGTTCCTGCCGGTGGTCTGACACCGGACTCAGTTTCCATCTAGTTCGACTCGGACGCCACCAAGTCAGCTTGCAAGCACTTCATAACAGGTGGAATGATGAACAAAACGGGCAGAGGGCAGGGGATACCGTGTTGTATTACCCTATGGGGAGGGTGCGGGAGGGGAAAATGAAGACACCTAAGAGTAAGACAGTCTGGCACACTCAGCAGAACACGCCGATCCTGGTGACACTCAGCGACAAAAGGGCCATGGTGAAATGGGGAAATACCGCCCCGCCAACCTTGGAATGGGGCGGTATTTCCCCATTCCACCATGGCGGACTCGTTACAACACCGGCACCAACCATGGTGCTAATAGCGCCATGGTTTAGCGCTGGGGTTGTAATGAGGGCCAATATGATGGACAGCTACAACCTAACGGACGCCTGGCGCCACAGGAACCCGCAAGAAACGACGTTCACTTTCTACTCAGTGCCACACGCCACATATACGAGAATCGACTATCTCTACCTCACTTCAGAGCTAACAGAGGTGATGTCCGCATCCGATAATCCCCTATAACATGGTCAGATCATGATATGGTTACGGTCACCCTCGACCGTATCGCACTCCCCCACAGAAGCTCGAAGTGGCGCTGCAACGAAACGCTCTGGAAAGACCCGATATTCCGTGAACATCTTGAGAAGGAGATTGCACAATACTTCGAGCTCAATAATACTGGCAAAGAATCGATAAACACCGTATGGGAGGTGGGAAAAGCCACCTGGAGAGGAGGTCTAATCCAAGAAGGAGCAGCACGTAAAGGAGAACGACAATTTATAGAAAGCAGCCTTAGAATCTAAATAACGCAATTAGACTACAGCGCTCAATCCCCCGGTCCCGACAGAGACCGAAAAATAGAGGAGGCTGCCAGCAAGAGAGAGGAACTGCGGCAGTTGGAAATCGACCAGACCATCCGAAACCTCCAATATTAAAAACAGAAACAATACGAGAAAGGGGACACAGCTGACGCGCTCCTTGCACCAGACTTCGTGGCCAACGCAAAGAGAAATGGGTGTCAGCCATACACGAAGAAACGGAACCCCATACGGGTCACCCGTGCGATATTCCTGAAGCCTTCGCTAAATTCTACGAGAACTTGTACACCTCAGACACCCCCAAAGAGGAGAGTGCAATCACAGAATACATGAACACAATAACCGTCCCTAGCCTACCTTGCGACACAGCGCAAGCGCTTAACACCCCTATCACAGGTGAAGAAATAGCAGATGCAATTAAAAGACTCCCAACAGGGAAGGCCCCGGCAATGATGGTTACACAACAGGATTTTACAAAACCTTTATTGACGCACTCCTCCCAGTAATGGTTGACCTCTTCAATCACATCCTTCAAACTGGAAACGTCCCCGCATCCTTCTCCGAAGCCCTGTTCACGGTTATCCCGAAAGACGGAAAAAGACTCCACCCAATGCTCGTCTTACCGTCCCATCTCTCTTCTAAACACGGACGCCAAAATGTACACAAGAGTCCTCACTGCACGACTGGAGACGCACATGCCCGCTATAATCCACAATGACCAGGTGGGGTTCATACTTGGAAGACAGGGGGCGGATTCTACCCGCAAAACTCTGAACCTCATACATGAAGCCAAAAGGATGTCAAACTCTCCGGCCCTATTCTCAATTGATGCAGAAAAAGCATTCAATAGGGTTGAATGGCATTTCCTGGAAGCTACGCTGAAGAAAATAGGCCTTGGCCCTACTTTCCGACACAGAATCAAAGCCGTATACACCTTACCCCATGCTGCTGTGGCAGTGAATTCCCAATACTCCCGCTGGTTTAATTTAAGCAAAGGAACGCGACAAGGGTGCCCTCTCTCTGCAATACTATTTGCACTATCATTGGTACCGTAAGCGCAAACGCTGCGAGCCAACGAGGGGGTTGAAGGACTCTACGTGTGCGGAACCCGATGACATCAATCCCAGAAGCACTCCGCCTCATTGAACAATATGGCGCCCTGTCAGGCTTCAAAATCAATGAAGCCAAATCAATCCTCTTCCCGTTACGTGAACCCACCACCAGCCAAAGAGCAGAATTCGAGCAACTCGGCCTCATCAAAGGGGACACCACTATCCGTTACCTGGACATCAATTTGACAAGAGACATTGCCGATATATACAAGGCCAACTTCCCCCAACTTATCGCCGCTTTCAAAGCAGACCTCGCAAAATGGCAACCCCTCACGATCTCATGGATGGGGCGTCTGAACGCCATCAAGATGGTTAGCCTACCACGCTTCCTATACCCGTTTCAAGTACTTCCCGTCACAGTCCCAGACACATTTTTCAAACAGGTGAAAAGGGCAATAACAGGATTCTTGTGGGAAGGAAAGAAGCCTAGAATACCCTACAAAACCCTCATATTACCAAAGGACCAAGGTGGCGTGGGCCTCCCCGACATTGAACGATATTACCAGGCAGCACAGTTGAGAGTCCTTATCCCCCACCTCAGAGATAGAAAAGATCTACAGTGGGTCCACCTGGACAACGACAACCTGACCCCTGCAACGCTATCTGAATGGCTATGGGTCCCCAGACCGCAACTCACATGAAAACTGCGAAACCACCCTATATTGGGAACCATATGGAATATATGGAAAGAAGGGAAAGGGATGGTGGGAGTGACCACTTGGCCATCCTCCTTGAGCCACCTATGGGCCTCTGGGGTCAGAGAGGAAATTCCAGAACATTCTAGATGCCAAACCTGGTTCGACGCAGGACTTGAAAGGGTTGGACAACTATTGAGAGATGACACATTTATATTAATCACAGACCTGGAGGACCCCCTCCAGTTACCCCCTATTCCGATTTTCCTCTACCTCCGATTGAAGGGAGTCCTATCCAGACGTGAGTGTAAGACCAAGATACAGAGAGAACTCACTCCCTTCGAGAGAATCCTAGATGCAACCTCTACAAACAAAGGCCTGATCGCATGGATGTATAGTGCCCTGATCACCAAAGACCCAAATCCGAACCATCGCCTCAAGGAGAAATGGGAAAAGGACTTCAACAGAGAATTCGACCAACAGGCATGGGACACGATCTGCAAAACTCTGTTCCGAATATACATCGCTGCACGATACAAACTACATGCCATAAAACTACTTCACAGATGGCAGTACGATCCCTACAGGCTATCGAAGATGTATGAGACCAACAGCCCCAAATGCTGGAGACAATGTGGAGCGGAGGCCGACTATTGGCACATGTGGTGGGACTGTCCCAAAGTCCATATATACTGGAGCTGTAGGGTGTCCTGACCCACGTTTAAGCTACCCTGCTACAACATTTGGTGCTGTGGGCTTAGGAAATTCAAGATGGCGGAAAACCCACATGTGCGCCGAAATCCAGGAAAGCTGCGCAGTTGTGCGCACACCAAAATGGTTACCTAACTTGCCACCCACCAGGGTAAAGAAAGGTCTTTGTTAACAAAATCCACTTTTACTGATGTCAAAAAGTTGCTGAAATCGTGACTCATTGGACCACTTTAAAGATTCAACCCTTTTTGTGGGGTTCCACATAACCATCTTACTGTAAGGAGCCCCATCAAAACAATGTTAAGCAAGGATTTACTACCATGTAAGAACCATTCCTGTTTAGAATGCATTAATCCAAGAAAATCCCAAAAATGGGTGCAGTACCAGTACTCACCACTATCCAAAAGCCGGCGTTTTAAAACCCACTGTGTGTTTTTCTGAAGGCAAGCAAAATGCCTATTTCAAACCTTGCAACATGTGCAAAATATTCACTGAACACCAGCAGACATTTGGCAGAATGGAGTTTTGTGTGCCTACAAAATCTGGGAAATGAAGAGCCCAAAAACAATGCTTATAACAAAAATGCTATGGAGTCAGCAGCTTAAGCCTAACTGCAACTGGATTTAAAACCACCAAAATCGAAAATGTTAAATTAAATGAGTGACCTATGTTTGGTGTCACATGCCTTTGTAACTGTTGAAATGTCATAGTTTTGCACTTAGAATCAGCATTCTAGCTGCATGTGTAAAATTACAAGTTATTTTAAAAGCAACAAAAAGTTAGCTGAAGGTCTGGCTTAAGGAACTTGATTTTGCCTAGCAACGGATCCCATCAGGAGTGAAACTTGAGTCACAACTATGTTCCCAGGCCAATGTTCCTTTTGCTGCCCACACTAAGGATATGCCATCTATCTGATAATTGAATTTCCTGTGCTCTGCCAGAGAGTGAACAAAGCCCTCTCCACTCAGGCAAAGGTTTTTATTACAGACGTCGTAAAAAGTGGCTTCCTCCTGGAGAAGCTGGGAGGGGCACTGCCTGTGAGAAGCAAGCTGGCTTGGCAGAAACTGGAAAGACTGGTTTCTGTACCATGTGACCTGAAAAGACACACCCCTGCAGCAAGGATATGGTTTTATAAAAAGGGGGATAATTCATAGTGCGGACATGTGAAAATTTTATAAATGATACCATAATTCTTGTGATTTTTCTGCCCACAGTTTAAGACGTGGTAGGAACCGGTGGTATGTTCAGGGGGGTTTTAGCGGAAAAGTGGATATTACTCTAAATGTGTGCATGTTAAAAATCTGAAACTTCATCAGTTAATGTCCCTACCCCCTGCACACATGTATGTAAAGTTGGGTCCATGTCGGAAATTGAAAAAGCAGTTAAAAAGTCAATTATGTACACTCTTTGAATGCAAGCTCCGAGAATGAGCAGATTTGGACATAGACATGGCTAAATTCAGCCACACCATGTATATGTAATTTCAAACAACTGTGTAACTCTGAAGTATGGATTTTGATCATATATATATTTGGGTGCACAGATGATAGGGAGGTTGTTTCAAGAGATCATAAAATGACATCAATCTGACTCACAGTTCAGTTTGCCAATCAAGCGGAGGAATGGAAGCCTGACCAATGACGAATGAGAGGGGCAAGTCTAGTGATGCAACACACACACCCATTCTCAAGAAACAGATAAAAGCAGAGAGTCAGGACACATAGAGACATTCAATTTCATCTGCCGCTGGAAGCCCTGCCGGAAAAATCCATACTTACCTCCATCAAACTCCAGAAAGCCAAACTAGAGACTTCAATCTATCCAGAGCAGAGACCAGACCAGAGAGAAAGCAGTGCTGTGCCTAGCAGAGACCAGACCAGAGAGAAAGCAGTGCTGTGCCTAGCCGAGACCAGACCAGGCGCTGTGAGCAGAATCCGGAAAGACCTGACCAGACTGAAGATCGTGACCAAGTCGCTTTCCTGTTCAAAATCTCTTGTGAGTACTTAGCAAAACTCAGAACACATCTCTTAGTTTAAATTCATCTAATTCAATCTATTTAACCTAAGTAGAACTGCCTCCTATCTGTCACCTGTCATTTCTAGTAAAATTTGTCATTTTGAAAAAGTGTGCGTTTAAAATTTACAAAACCAAAAACGACCTTTACTAAATTACTCATATCTCCGCAACCGTTTGGGCTAGAGACTTGCAATAACTTTCATTTGGAACCTGAGATCCTAGGCTTCCTAGGACCCCAAAACGGTAGAGATAGTCCTTGCGGTTCCTCTGTAATAGCGCTCGGCGCATCCGCGAATTTTGCCGCGATTTGCAATTTCTTCACATGTAAAAAAACTGCTGCTGCCTGATTTCATTTGCCAGAAATTCGTTTAACCTGTTAACTATCCCTGCATCATTGCTAGTGTGAGCATGGACTAATATTAACTAGATACCACTCACCCTGAACCTCTAAAAGGGAATTAAAAGCGTTTCCAGCATATTTCTCATTCATTGCCAGCACATATCAAAGCAATTTGGGCCGGTGATTTCAAAACTCCTACCTGTTTTCTGTTGTCTAATCTTGCGGGATTGAACTGATTACATTGATTGCATTTCTGAGAACTGTGTGCTTTCCTCCCATTCCCTTGCATTGCATAAAGAGGGGGGGAGTGAATAGCCAGAGAAAAGTGATTACATTGTTTGGTTGAAATCATATTGCGTATTTTCTGTACTGCATTCATTGAATATTGCATCCACCTGAGCCTACATAAAGCATCCTCTACCACATTATACTTTTGTTCCTATTTACCAGTGTGCTACCTTATCCATTTCATGTCAACTCATTAGTGATTAAAGAAGTGTGCTAGTGCCAGATTCTCCGTTGTTAATATTTACCATATCAGATTAAGTGTGATATTCAATTATTAATTTATTAAAAAGTGTGATATATATTTTAATTTATCAAATAAACCTTTTAAACTTGCAAAACAGAATTACTTCTTGGCTCAGTGGGGTCAGGGGGATTCCAAGAGAGGGGTGTTATACAAGGGTAGTCATCCAGAACGCATGAACTGGACCTAAAGATATATCAATAAGGGTTTTCATTCAGTATTCTAGACTAGGCGTTAACTTGGCTGTAGTGCTGAATTGAATCCTCTTACAAAGTGGGGGCTCGAGCCGAGACGTTGGGTTAGATTTACCAGTTGTGCAGCTTAATACAGTGTGCTAACTGACGGGATACATACACCCGGTCGGATCACCACGCTGCATTACGCTGTGAAGCATTCCTCAAAAGGGACACTCCAAGAAAAGTTCTGTTCTGCAAAAATAAAATACTAACTTCTGTAAGTCAGGACAGAGACCAATCTCTAGAATGACGACCTGAGTAGACATGAAAATAGCCAGAGAGCACCTCTTGCATAAGCTATTTGTGAGAGGTGAATGGACCGAACAGGGCCAGGATGTGTGGTTGCAGGCCATCACACAACAGGTCACTGAAACAGGGTCAGATATATATAGAGATCAGGGTCCCTTACATGTGGCCCTGAGTGAACTATATATGGCTCCTAAAGCCAAAGAGGAACACAATAAGATCGCCAGGATAGCAGCATACCTGTACCTATATATGGGAGACATGCAGGATAGATGTGCTGAAAGCCAAAATCTGGCAAATAGGCAACAGATGGCATTACAGAAGGTCCAATCTGATCTGGACTCTTCTGAGCAGAGGCTGCAGAGGAGCCAGGAGTCAGAAAATGACAGCAGACTGTACATTACTAAAATAAAGGAGGATATGGATGTGCTGCAAAAGGAAAAGTCAGAACAGGATACTAGATTTCTGGCCCTGCAGAAGGAGCACCAAGACAGTTTGGACTCCTTACTGCAGAGCCAGAAAAAGCTGGAGCAACAGATCAATTTCAACAGGGCATGCACAGAGCAGGTAGCCACCCTGCAAATCCAACTAGACAGAGAGAAAGAGGAGAGCAATAAACTGATCCTGAAAGACCTGGATACCCAGGCAGAGTTTGATCAGGAGCGCCAGAAAGCTGGTGCCTTCCAAAGGCAAAGGGACGACCTGGCGGCACAAATGCAGGCTCTTAGTCAGGAAAGAGACGCCTTAGGCCAGGAAGTCTGCCATTTAAAAAGGAAAATGGAAGAAAATCACCTGGCCCACCAGGGACTGGGTGACCTCCAAAAAGAAAACCAGAACTTGCTAGAGCACACCAGGAGGGTGGAGGATGCTCTAGCAAGAAAGGAGCAGGCCAATAGGGACACAGCTCAGGAGGTAACCCTCCTGCAGCAAAGACTGGCCCAGTTCTCCAGGACCAACCAGGAAGTACAGAGGGAAAATGAGGCCCTCTGTCAACACAATGATAGGCTCCAACAGCAGGTAGCGATGCAGGAGAGACTGATAGAGTCGAGTAAGGCCTTAACTGAGGAACTGAAGGCACAAATGCAGGCTCTTGCATTGCAACAGGGAGCAGGGGCGGATAGAGATGAGGTTCGCTGGGAAATGGAAACTCCGGAGCATAACCTCAGGAGCCCTAGTACCAGAGGCCCTCATACCTCTCAGTCCCTGGACTCTGCCACCCCCATGTCCCCTGGCGCACATGAGCACAGGGCCACAGGGATGGCAGATTACTATCCAGCCAGAAGCATGGGGCTCATAGGCCAGTACCATCCAGGAATGGAGGGGTGGGCATCCGGGTATGGGCACCCAAGTACAATACAGTTCAGTGGGGAACCCCAGGAGAGTAGGCCCATTAAGGGCATCCTGAAAACCTCTGCCCAGTTAGGTCAGTGGAGGGGGTACCCATCAAATCCTGACAGCAAGGAGGAATCTGAAGACTCCTCTGAACTGCGCAGGACACAGGAGACCAGGTCCCCACATTCTGCCAGCCATTCCCAGGCTCGCAGAATCCGGGAAAACCTGGAAGAACAGACGGGAACCTCTGGGAGCAGTGCCTCTGAGTCCGACGAAGAATGGACAAGGGTTACCCGAACCAAAAAGGCCAATAAGGCAAAAAGGGCCTTGCTCAAGGACCCCTTAAAGCAGATTAAGGCGATCAGGAGCGTCATCACGCCTTACCATAAGAACGCTAAGTATTCTGTTTGGGAGCACTTAGAGTTGTTTGAACAAATGATGGAGACTTTCCATTTGAAGGACAGCCAAAGCTGCATTCTCCCCGGAATACTCCAGTTTCTTTGCGGGGCTGGAGGACCAAAATCATTTAAGATGGTCCACCTATAAGGCGGCCATCCTGAAACATTTTTCTGTTCACAGAAATCCTCAAGAGGCTCGCAAGGCAGCCTACAATTTGCAATGTGGGGAGGATCAGGCCCCACAAGAATTTGTGCAGGAGTTAAAGCGGGCTTTTGCACAGACCACAAGAAGGGTGCGCACGGATAGCCGTGAATTTATAAACACGTTTTTCCATGCCTTGCCCAAATATATCATGACCCAGCTCGTGAGGGATTTTCACGAGAAAAGATCTTTAGACTGGGTCATTGAACAGGCTACCCGCATCTATGAGGTGCAGAAGCCCATAGAAAATAAAAGCAATGCCCAGAAAAACCCCAAAGCCAACAGCACCCCTGCTGCTGCCAAGGTGGCAGAGGTAAAGGTCACCCCCGTTTTGGATTTGGAGATGGGGGGGCCTAAAAACCTACCTGCACCTAATAATGCTAGGCCCAGAAGGTCCTCGGGCCAGTCGCAGACAGGGAGCCAGGGAGGCAGCCCCACAAATGGGGTCCCTCGCTCTCCTGACTATGTAAGTCCTCGCTACAAAGGTAACAGACCCATCCTGGGTTATGTGTGGACTCCTCCAGCCCAAGGGGGGGGATCCAGCCAAGCACCTAACCCAGGGAACTTCCCTCCAAACTTCCCACAGGAGGGCAGAAATTTACCAAACCCTGGGCAGAACTTTTTCCCCAGATATCCACCCGACTTCCAACCCCAAAATCATCCATCCTTCTTTCCTCAATTCCCTGAGCCCAGACCACTGAATCCGGGGGAGGGGAGGCCAAGGGTGGAGGGGTACCAAAATCTTCCCAACCAGGGGTACTACCAGAGGAGGGACAGCTACCCTTCCCGGGATCAACCCAGGGGAGAAAACAGGGCCCCGTATCAGCCTGAGCGGGTTTCCCAGTTAGAGCGCCAGGTTCAAAACATGGCGCGGGATATGGGTCATATACTGAGGGCACAGCAGAACCCTCAGATCAGCATGCCGGCGCAGAACGCACCCAACTCTGGACCTGGTGCTCCAGAACAATGACGGGGGCAGCACCCCGATAAATCTCCGGTTCCCAGGGAGGAGGCACAAAGGGAAGGGGGGTGTAAAGCCTTGGAGGAAGCTTCCTTCCTCACTTGTAAACAGCCCCTGGAAACCCAGGAACCGGAAACAAAATCTCTTGCCCCTTAAAGTCTGCCTCCTAAGGAGCAGAGGGGGGGTAGGAGAAACAAAAGACCCAAACAGACTCAGTTTGAGGAGGAGGTACAGATCTTCCAATTTGAGGGAGAGGGATCCTCAGAGGATCCTGGGAAAAGGATCTTCTCCTTCAGAGAGGGGGGAACTCCTCCCAAAGAAAAATGGGTCCCTAGGGATGCAAATCCAGACTGGGGAGATGTGGAGACTGAGCTACCGCCGCCCACCATCTCATCCCAGAACCAACAGCAAGAAAATCCCCTGGTTCAAACCCATCCTGGCGACTGCCTCCAAAAAGGGGGGGGCGGCCCAGAAACGGAGCCAGGGGAACCCACAATGGCTCTGATCTCCAGTTGCAAAATTTTTCTTTCAGATTCCCAAGACTCTCCACAGAATTCTGCCCAAATCTCCTCGCTAGCGATGTCCAAAACCAGAAAATTAGCCCACCAGTTGTCCAAAAATGTACATTATCTGTGCCCCCTTGAGGAGAAGGAGGGAAGATATTATGCCCCGGTACAAGTACAGGGGCAGGGTACAATCTCAGCACTGGTGGACACTGGATCTCAAGCTACCCTTCTGTCCAGAAGGGCCTTTGACGAACTGAATGCAGGAAGGGGAGAGAATTACCAAATTCCTCTCACCTCTCTTCCTGGACAACTGCAGAACTTTGACGGGAAGGAAATTCCCGTCGAGGGGACGGCAGACTTGGACATTAAGATCGGGCGACATAAGTTGAAACACCCGGTCATAGTTGTGACCCCAGAGGGCACCCCTTGTTTACTAGGGAATGACCTCCTGAGAAGGTTGTCACCCCTAATAGATTGCGTAAACAAGGTCCTCTGGACTCAGACTAGCCGACCCATAAAATTAAAACAGAGTGTCAACCATGTTAGTTTAAACGGCACATGCCACATGGTTGAACAAAAATCTGACCAAGTAGAATTTCACTTCCAGAACAACCAAATTCCAGACGTGACGGTAATAGCAGTAGGACAACAGACTGGTGATGGGGGGTCCTCTCTATTTCTGAAAATCAACCTTCCTTCCAGTCTAAAGTGGTATTCCACGCTGGAAGGAAACACTCTGAAATTCTATACTAATCCACAATCAGAAACCCCCACTCCTATAGTCCAGAAAGATGTGAAATCAGCTCAAAGCCTGGCTGATATTCAGCAAATTGGAGAGCAGTTGTTCATCCCTGTTCAGTTAAATGATGGGAAGGACTCTGTTCTCGCTCGAGTGTGTGTGAACAACGGTAAGAGCTTCATCAGCGAAGCCATGTTCCGCCAACTCCCAAAAGATCCAGCCATTCCCACCTTCAAACTGATAGACAAATGGGAAATGGACCTGGAAGCACCTGACTCCAAACATCTCCTGCCAAGCAGGTGTATGCTCAAAATCTCCATTGGCAACAAGAGCATAGTCCATAATTGTTGGGTCGTGCGAGACGTCACTGCCGCCTTTTACTTAGGCAGTGACATTCTCAATCGCTTTGCCATTAGTTTGGACCTAATAAACTTCAAAGCTTGGTCCCGATTAGCGGATAATCCCATGGGCTTTGATGATCCAGAAAAAGCATTTAGGTCAGCTCAATTGCTACCTTATGCAGTTGAAATTCAGGTCAAAGAGGAAGTCACCATCCCAGAAAGGACCCGACAATTCTCCCTGGAAGTGAAAGTTAAAAGGGGACAAGAGTTGAAAAACCCTGATGCTTACATACATCTAAATGCTTCTCTCCAACAGCAAGGGTTGGGGGTAAACCCGACTCCATTAGTCAACATAGAACATGACCCCATTCTAATAGAGGTGGATAACAGCGACTTAAAGAGTATTACTCTAGCCGCAGGCACCATTATTGGAATGGCGGTTGATGACCGACATTTCTCCATTGATCTTGTAAATGAACTGTTAGGACCCATCCCCAAGGACTGTTTTGACAGTGACAGTGATGACAACGCAACACCAGACAGGATTTTTACCCGGCATGGGGGGAACTTCCTGGTGTACACTTCCTGCCCCTATGGTAAGGAAGATGTGACCTGTGACTTCAGGAGGGATGAGGTGATTTTCCAGGTCCATGAGGGCTGCCTTTCCCACCTGAAGCCTCCGGTCCAAATCAGCACTCTGACCAGGGACTTCTCCACCCAGCTGGAGGAGGCCGCGGAGATAGCCAAACCAGAAGTCTTTCCAGGCTTCAGGCAGATGGTGGAAGAGAGAGTCAACCTAGCTGATGCCTGTGTGACTCTGGAACAAAAGCAAAAGTTGAAACAAGTTTTCTTGGATTTCCAAGATCTCTTTGCGGTAGACTCATATGACTGTGGTCGCACCGACATCCACACCACAACAATCCCCACGGACCCTGGCATGACTCCAGTGTTTGTGAAGCAATATCGCTTGCCTCTCGCATCAATGGAGTCCCTTACTGAAATAATTAAGAACCTTGAGTCCCGGGGAATAATCCGTCCAGTCCACAGCACCTTCAATAATCCGGTGCTGGGAATATTGAAGCCAAACGGCCAGTGGAGACTCTGCGCTGACCTCAGGGAGCTCAACAAACGGGTCCACACTTCCCGATGGCCTCTTCCCTACATTGACCAAGGGCTGGCCCAGATTCAGGGGTCACAGGTATTCACTGCAATAGACCTGACCAATGGATACTGGACCGTGCCTGTCAGTAGGGAGGACCAATACAAGCTGGCTTTTACCTTTGGGGGCCAGCAGTACACATGGACCCGGACTCCCTTCGGATACCTTAACTCCGGTAATGAGTTCAATATTTTCCTACATAAGGCCATGCCCGACCTGGGTACGAGGGGTAACCTGGCTTATGTAGATGATGTCCTCATCAAAAGTTCATCTGTGGAGGAACACATAGCAGAGATCCGTTATGTTCTGACACAGTTGAGGGCCGCCGGAGCAAAACTTTCCTTTCAGAAAGCACAGTGGTGTAGAACCCGTGTTAATTTCTTGGGGCATGAGATTACTCCTCAGGGTCTCTGTCCCCAGGAAAAGAAAGTGGAAGCACTTCAGAAACTGAAAGACCCCACAACTCTGCGGGAACTAAGGAGCCTCCTTGGACTGACTAATTACAGCAGAAAGTTCATTGAGGGCTACGCAGAGATCACCAGACCCCTGATTCATCTCCTGAAGGGGGGGGTCAAGTGGGAATGGGGTCCAGAACAAGCCGAGGCAGTAAAACAACTCAAAAGAAGCCTCTCACAAGCGCCTTGCCTAGCTTACCCTGTCAGAAACAAGGAGTTCTTCCTGGAGACGGGGTTCTCTAATACGTGCTTGACGGCAGTATTATATCAAAAGCATGACAAGGTCAATAAAGTAATCTCCTATGCGAGCAAAACTTTATCCTCTGTGGAGGAAAAATTCAACGATTGTGAGAAGGCACTCCTGGCAACGGTGTGGGCATTGAAGAATTACCGCCCGTTTATCCAGGGGGAACACATCATAGTGGAGACTCCACACCAGCCTCTGCAATATCTCCAAAGTGACAGAATCCGGGCCGGAAATGTGAGTAATTCCCGAATTACTTCCTGGATTCTGTCAATGCAAGGCTTTCCTGTGGAGGTCAGATATGGCCAAAACAAGAAGAGTCCCCTCGCGCAAGGTCTGGCTGACTTGCATGATTGTGCCAGAGAAAACTGTCTCGAGGACGAAAGTCTAAAAATAAAGGACAACATGGAGGCATACCTTAATTCCCCCCACAAAGTCTTTGAAGAAGACAAGTGTGAGGGAATGCCCACTGTGTATGTGGATGGATGCTCTTACCATGTCGACAACAACGGGGAGAAAGAACTGGTGGCCGGCGTAGGGAATGCATGGGTGAATGAGTCCCCAGAACCCTCCGCTGGATACAAAATTGGTCCCCGAAGTAGTCAGGTGGCAGAATTGATGGCTGTGCATCAGGCCATCCTCACTGCTGTCCAGCATCAACTCCACGAACTGGTCATAATCACAGATTCGGATTATGTACGGAACGGGTTCGTGGAGCACCTGGTTAATTGGAAGACCAGAGGCATGGTATGTGCTAACAACAAACCCTTGAAACATGGGAAGTTGATCCAAAACATTGATGATCTGGTCACCTCGAATGGGATGACCATCTATTGGAAGAAGATCAAGGGTCATTCCAAAGTAGAGGGACCAGACAAAACTGGAAATGACTTAGCTGATCAGCTGGCCAAAACCGGGGCCATCCAAGGGGATCTAATTGAGATTGAGTCCCTGTTGGGGGAAATCCAGGTCACTGCCATCACTAGGTCCCAGACAAATGCTCACAACGACCTCTCAATTGCACAATGGAGTAAGGAGACCCCTGATGCTGATTTGATTACTGCTCAGAAGGGGGATCCAATAATTGGTAAATTTTACCAGCACCTTGAGGACCCTGAGAACTTTCCCCTGACGGATACCGATTACATTGGGAAAGAGGACCTAAGAGTGTTGATGAAATGTCCCAAAATGTTCCGGATCCAAGACGGTTTGTTGGTAAGGAAATCCAAAGCTGGCCACGATCAGTGGGTGGTTCCTACCTCATTCCGAATCCTGATGTTAAGTCACGCCCATGATGCGGCCACTGCCGGTCATAGGGGGTTTCACACAACATTGGAAATCTTAAGAGAGGTTGCATACTGGCCACACATGGGGCAGGACCTCGACCAGTACCTGAAGGGTTGCCTTGTGTGTGCACAATTTCAGCCATCATCCCTCACACACCGGGCGCCTTTACAAAAGAGGGGAATGACACTGCCATGGTCAGATTTACAAATCGACTTTGTAGGCCCTGTGATTCGCTCGGCTAGGGGGAATAAGTACATGTTGACCGTGACATGCTTGTTTACCAAGTGGGTGGAATGTCTCCCAGCCCCAAACTGCAAGGCAGAAACTGCAGCTGCCTTGATGATTAACCACATCTTTTCCCGTTTTGGTCTACCTCAAAGGATTGAGTCAGACAGAGGTAGCCACTTCACCAGTGAAGTAATGACAAAGATGTGGGAGATACTGGGGGTCAAGAGAAAGCTGCATATTGCTTATAGACCAGCTTCTTCTGGGGCAGTAGAGAGATATAACCGGACAATTGTGAGCATATTAAAGAAGTTTGTGGCAGATTCTGGGCCAAGTTGGGATATCCGATTACCTCTGGTCCTAATGGCCATCAGATCTACCCCTTCATCTGCAACCAAAATGTCACCATTTGAGTTGATGACTGGGCGCAAGATGGTGCTTCCGCAGCATTTGCTCTACAGGACCCAAGAGCAGACACTGATAAATGCCTCCACTACTCATGAGTATGTAGAGAATCTAAGGAAACACCTCCAACATGCTTTTGCTTATGCTCAGCGGAATCTAGAAAGATCGACTGATAGCATGAAGACCCATTATGACCTGAAAACTTCCAGGAAGGAATATCAGGTGGGAGACCGGGTCTATCTATACAACTTCCAAAGGAACCAGGCCAAGCAGCGCAAATTTTTGCCTACATGGAAGGGACCCTTTGAGATTGTCGATAAGATCTCCCCTGTGGCCTACAAGATCCGCATCCCCAAAGGTGGTTCGGCAGAGGGGGAAGACAAGTGGGTCCACATAAACCAGTTGAAATGTTGCCATCCCAGGCACACTCTGCAACAACTGGAGGAATCCTCTGGAATCCTAGCGGGTACTGTATCAGACTAATTCAGTTCCAATCATAAAACCTACCACATCTAGTCTCTAAAATATTGTGATTTACATGAAACTGTCTCTAGTGATGCTGTTTTTTTTTTTTTTTCAAAATAAGAATGTAATATTTCGTTACGATGAAATGCATATGCTGCCCCACTATCTCAACAGTGGTGGAAAAAAAAATCGTCTATGAGTAGATATTGCCGCTCTTCCTTTATCATCCTAGGAGAGATGAAACCATGAAGGATGACCAAGAAGGACGATCCGGAGACCGGGAGCAAAGACACAACGGGCCCGGGGTACCGCCCAATCTTCCCATCAGGACCGGCGAGGAGAACTGATCGATCTGACCGGATGGAGAAGAAGATGCTGAACTGTGCCATCTACAGAAGAGGAAGAAGATTATGCGGACAGACCGGGGCGTGGGTCAAAACCCTTGGGCACGCGACTCCCCATCGACCCAAACTCAAAGTGCAGTCACGTGGGGGGGCTTGTAGGGTGTCCTGACCCACGTTTAAGCTACCCTGCTACAACATTTGGTGCTGTGGGCTTAGGAAATTCAAGATGGCGGAAAACCCACATGTGCGCCGAAATCCAGGAAAGCTGCGCAGTTGTGCGCACACCAAAATGGTTACCTAACTTGCCACCCACCAGGGTAAAGAAAGGTCTTTGTTAACAAAATCCACTTTTACTGATGTCAAAAAGTTGCTGAAATCGTGACTCATTGGACCACTTTAAAGATTCAACCCTTTTTGTGGGGTTCCACATAACCATCTTACTGTAAGGAGCCCCATCAAAACAATGTTAAGCAAGGATTTACTACCATGTAAGAACCATTCCTGTTTAGAATGCATTAATCCAAGAAAATCCCAAAAATGGGTGCAGTACCAGTACTCACCACTATCCAAAAGCCGGCGTTTTAAAACCCACTGTGTGTTTTTCTGAAGGCAAGCAAAATGCCTATTTCAAACCTTGCAACATGTGCAAAATATTCACTGAACACCAGCAGACATTTGGCAGAATGGAGTTTTGTGTGCCTACAAAATCTGGGAAATGAAGAGCCCAAAAACAATGCTTATAACAAAAATGCTATGGAGTCAGCAGCTTAAGCCTAACTGCAACTGGATTTAAAACCACCAAAATCGAAAATGTTAAATTAAATGAGTGACCTATGTTTGGTGTCACATGCCTTTGTAACTGTTGAAATGTCATAGTTTTGCACTTAGAATCAGCATTCTAGCTGCATGTGTAAAATTACAAGTTATTTTAAAAGCAACAAAAAGTTAGCTGAAGGTCTGGCTTAAGGAACTTGATTTTGCCTAGCAACGGATCCCATCAGGAGTGAAACTTGAGTCACAACTATGTTCCCAGGCCAATGTTCCTTTTGCTGCCCACACTAAGGATATGCCATCTATCTGATAATTGAATTTCCTGTGCTCTGCCAGAGAGTGAACAAAGCCCTCTCCACTCAGGCAAAGGTTTTTATTACAGACGTCGTAAAAAGTGGCTTCCTCCTGGAGAAGCTGGGAGGGGCACTGCCTGTGAGAAGCAAGCTGGCTTGGCAGAAACTGGAAAGACTGGTTTCTGTACCATGTGACCTGAAAAGACACACCCCTGCAGCAAGGATATGGTTTTATAAAAAGGGGGATAATTCATAGTGCGGACATGTGAAAATTTTATAAATGATACCATAATTCTTGTGATTTTTCTGCCCACAGTTTAAGACGTGGTAGGAACCGGTGGTATGTTCAGGGGGGTTTTAGCGGAAAAGTGGATATTACTCTAAATGTGTGCATGTTAAAAATCTGAAACTTCATCAGTTAATGTCCCTACCCCCTGCACACATGTATGTAAAGTTGGGTCCATGTCGGAAATTGAAAAAGCAGTTAAAAAGTCAATTATGTACACTCTTTGAATGCAAGCTCCGAGAATGAGCAGATTTGGACATAGACATGGCTAAATTCAGCCACACCATGTATATGTAATTTCAAACAACTGTGTAACTCTGAAGTATGGATTTTGATCATATATATATTTGGGTGCACAGATGATAGGGAGGTTGTTTCAAGAGATCATAAAATGACATCAATCTGACTCACAGTTCAGTTTGCCAATCAAGCGGAGGAATGGAAGCCTGACCAATGACGAATGAGAGGGGCAAGTCTAGTGATGCAACACACACACCCATTCTCAAGAAACAGATAAAAGCAGAGAGTCAGGACACATAGAGACATTCAATTTCATCTGCCGCTGGAAGCCCTGCCGGAAAAATCCATACTTACCTCCATCAAACTCCAGAAAGCCAAACTAGAGACTTCAATCTATCCAGAGCAGAGACCAGACCAGAGAGAAAGCAGTGCTGTGCCTAGCAGAGACCAGACCAGAGAGAAAGCAGTGCTGTGCCTAGCCGAGACCAGACCAGGCGCTGTGAGCAGAATCCGGAAAGACCTGACCAGACTGAAGATCGTGACCAAGTCGCTTTCCTGTTCAAAATCTCTTGTGAGTACTTAGCAAAACTCAGAACACATCTCTTAGTTTAAATTCATCTAATTCAATCTATTTAACCTAAGTAGAACTG
The DNA here is from genome assembly GCF_040938575.1 of Ambystoma mexicanum. Taxonomy (NCBI): domain Eukaryota; kingdom Metazoa; phylum Chordata; class Amphibia; order Caudata; family Ambystomatidae; genus Ambystoma; species Ambystoma mexicanum. Next base: position 304,587,460 of record NC_090929.1, on the reverse strand, counting down.
CCTCCTATCTGTCACCTGTCATTTCTAGTAAAATTTGTCATTTTGAAAAAGTGTGCGTTTAAAATTTACAAAACCAAAAACGACCTTTACTAAATTACTCATATCTCCGCAACCGTTTGGGCTAGAGACTTGCAATAACTTTCATTTGGAACCTGAGATCCTAGGCTTCCTAGGACCCCAAAACGGTAGAGATAGTCCTTGCGGTTCCTCTGTAATAGCGCTCGGCGCATCCGCGAATTTTGCCGCGATTTGCAATTTCTTCACATGTAAAAAAACTGCTGCTGCCTGATTTCATTTGCCAGAAATTCGTTTAACCTGTTAACTATCCCTGCATCATTGCTAGTGTGAGCATGGACTAATATTAACTAGATACCACTCACCCTGAACCTCTAAAAGGGAATTAAAAGCGTTTCCAGCATATTTCTCATTCATTGCCAGCACATATCAAAGCAATTTGGGCCGGTGATTTCAAAACTCCTACCTGTTTTCTGTTGTCTAATCTTGCGGGATTGAACTGATTACATTGATTGCATTTCTGAGAACTGTGTGCTTTCCTCCCATTCCCTTGCATTGCATAAAGAGGGGGGGAGTGAATAGCCAGAGAAAAGTGATTACATTGTTTGGTTGAAATCATATTGCGTATTTTCTGTACTGCATTCATTGAATATTGCATCCACCTGAGCCTACATAAAGCATCCTCTACCACATTATACTTTTGTTCCTATTTACCAGTGTGCTACCTTATCCATTTCATGTCAACTCATTAGTGATTAAAGAAGTGTGCTAGTGCCAGATTCTCCGTTGTTAATATTTACCATATCAGATTAAGTGTGATATTCAATTATTAATTTATTAAAAAGTGTGATATATATTTTAATTTATCAAATAAACCTTTTAAACTTGCAAAACAGAATTACTTCTTGGCTCAGTGGGGTCAGGGGGATTCCAAGAGAGGGGTGTTATACAAGGGTAGTCATCCAGAACGCATGAACTGGACCTAAAGATATATCAATAAGGGTTTTCATTCAGTATTCTAGACTAGGCGTTAACTTGGCTGTAGTGCTGAATTGAATCCTCTTACAGAGCGAAGTGCTTGGATGGATTAAAGAGATAGACGGCATTGTGCGGGAACCATCCCCCCTCCTGACCCTATTCGGCCTGGAAGAAGAGGAAGATGAGCTAAGTAGAATAAAGGGACTTGCCTCCCCACTCCTACTGGCCGCAAGGGCTGGACTGGTTATCAAATGGAAATCTCCACGCCTTCCAACCAAAAAAGAATGGACTGCTATTGCAACAAATATATACGTGATGGAAAAAATCACTGCAGCCCTCCATGAAAAGGGCGCACGCCACGAGGAAACTTGATGTGAATTCGCAAATTTACACATTCCAAGCCAAAGATAAACAACCCCGGAAGATCCAGCATTGTCGTAATCACTAATGAATACGAGACCCGGCCACCATCCCACAGCATAGAGACAATCAGGCTTGTCACAATGAACGAACCTACGCAAGCCAGACGAGATCAGCATCCCATCTTGCACCAAGCAGAGACTAAACTGTCACCGACAAAATGGACAAACTTGTCAGACCGTCTTGGGGAGGGAGGGGAAGGAGTGAGCAAGTTCACTTTACCCATGAGGGCGGGGGGGGGAGGGGTTATTATTGTTAGTACTAGTATCCTCGTTTTACTTTTATTAACATAGTGATGTAACTATGTGATCGCAACACGAGTGTAGCTATGCATATAACCCTTGTTGTTTAAAATCAATAAAACTTAAATTAAAAAAAAAAAGATGGCAGGAATGATGTGGGCTTGATCTGGTCCAGAAGGATCAAGGGTGGTAAAAACATAGTAGGTTTAATCCAGTTGACATTGTTTGGATGAGTAGGCATAATGGCAGGGCTTATAAGTGTTAGAGTATGTTGACAAATCAGGAATTAACCTAGGAAAGGAGAAGATTGCTGTGTTATCCACCCACAAATAGGTGGTTGGAGAAACCAAAGGAGGTGATTAACTGACAAAAGGTAGTGTCATGCTCCACTTACCTGTTGGGAAGTGGATATTGCTGCCGTACAAACTCGTACACAGGAAAAGAGTTCTGGAAGGGGCACACAGCTTGCTTCGTGTAGAGGAGTGTTACTCCTCCAAGATAGCAGCAGCTGTACCACCAGGTGACCTTCCCAAGATGGTGGGTTTCTGGTTCCAGGTTGCTAGGAGCATGACGCTGGATGCTTATATTAACGACTTCACCACAGGATCTTATGTGTCTGAACACTTAGGTTAGTGGGCTTGACGCTGTCCATGTTGCTTGTCCCTGTAGTTCATGTGCCTTTCTTGTATTCTGTGTCCCTGCAAGTTTGTTACTGGGGTCCTTTTGGCCTTTTTAACTTTCCTGTTGTTGCTGCTCACCCTGCCCTGTTCTGGCTTGCATGCTGACTGCCAGATCCCCCGCTGCTCTTTGGACTCCTTTTGATTCTACTGCCCTTGAAGCTACATTATACTATCCAAGTCCCCGCCCCCACCCCCCATGGGGGATTTTTGCTCCTCTCATTGGCTTCACTTCCTGGGAACCTGCTCCCTTTCACAATGAAAGCAAGCTAGGCTGTGGGTTGGGTAAAACTTCACCTACTGGTAAAGTAAGCTCTCCCCCCATTGCCACCCATATATCCTCTTTACCTGACCCCACCAGTCCCTCTGGTGCTGCTTAATAATATAACGGTGTATTTGTGTACAGTTCTCATTTTAGCCCACTATGCTGATATTACCTTTGTATGTCACCTGTTCTTTTGTTCCTGGTGTATGTCCCTCTTTTTTCCCACCCTTATAACTCTGCTCACCACTTGTCCTAATCTTTGTGCTCCTTTACTGGCACTCATCCAGGGAATGCCTCGCCATCTGTTGATGTGCTTTTGTGATCGAAAATTGCATCTCTGTTCTTCAAATACACGTGTTTTCTTGTATGTTATTAATGAGGAAACACATCGGGTAAATACAACTTGGACATACAACTGTGAACAGGGAGAAGAGGAAGGATGAGTGGCCCTAGCTCACTGTACATACATCATGAGTGCATTACATGTGGCGGGGAATTTCCACAAGTCTGTTACCCTAGTATGTCCCCGATCCAGTACAGTGTAATTAGTGCCTTAAATGACTAATCCCAGGACAGTTGGCAGTCCACCTGCTGGTGCCGCTTCAGAAGGGGACACTCAGGTCTCCCCTGCAGGCTGCAGTGTCCTCCTCCAGGTGACTGGAGTGGATGTGCCGGCTAATGAACCACCTGAAGAGAAAACAATGGAGAGTGTCTTCGCCAGTCTACCATGTCCCTACTGCTTACAATGATTTTGAATGTGCTTGGGCTAGCAACAAAGTCACTATAGGAAAGAAGAGTTCATGGACTTTTTTTCGAGCCTGATGATACCTACTGGCTTGAATCGTGTTACATAAGATCATGCATTCCTGATCATGCACTTTCACTTGTTTAATTTCCGTATATGAGTTGATTTATGATGATTACAGCCAATTGGTGATTGATGGCTTGACTGTGTTGAATTGTGTTGAGTTAGTCACAAAGTTGAGGACACACTCACTCCAGGAAAGGAAATATTCACAGGAGAGAAAGCTCTGAGGTTGTCTATTACAGGCACTGATGATTTATATTTGGAGAAATGTAAAGGCAGGTGATTTGAAACTGCTTTGAAACCCGTGAAGGCCAAATTGGTGAACCTGTCTGCCATGATATTTGAAGTGGAGCTCACTCTTGGCAAGAGAGATGGCCCTTAGAGTTTTAGAAAGAGGTGCCATCTGCAGCACTGGCCTAAGAAGTAGGTTTTATAAACGGTACCATTGAGAATATTCTCAAACTAGATGTGAGGCTGGTGCTGCTAGATATCCACAGGAGAGGGGGGGGGTTAAAAGGGAAATCTGCAGCCAGTACTCCTTGTTGAACTTGGATGAAGCTAGGACCCTGTGACACGTGGAAGACAGGGGAATCTGGGTTTATTTTTCAAATTGGTCTAATTGTGAAGTACACAAGAAGAAACACAGGGCAGTCTGCAGGTAGGACTCTGTAATGTGCGGAGGACTGTGCAATCTGGATTAAGCAACAAGCATGTAAAGGTCACAAAGTGCAGTCTGCGGGCAAGACTCTGTCGAAGCTAGGAGCTTGTAACGCGCCGAAAGACCATGCAACCCTGAATTCCTGCTTCAGCCCGTTCACGGGCAAAGCGTAGGAGGGGCACAAAGGGCAGTCTGCAGGTCAGGATGCATTGCGGGGCAGTGCGAGGCCACAGGATAAAAAGGAACGTCACCCACAGTTATCACTATAATGAGAACCATGAGAGCTATGGTCAAATCAAGAGTTACAGATACAATTCTTTTGGGATGGATTACCTGATCTGAACATACTGGAGACCAGTCTTGTTGTGAAGTTGATTCTTGCCCTGTATGGATAGAAGCTGGTGGAGAATAGGCTGCAACTATGTCTGCCCAATCAATTGGGGGATTTGGAGTTGGAGCTGGAGTTGGAGCCTGTTGGTTAAGCCTTCATGTGTTTGTCAAGCCTGGTAACTGCTTGTGTATCTGTTGAAATTGCATTTAGGTATGTAACTGGCCAAAGTGTTAAAATGCTAAATTCTACATCCACTTTCTGTGACCCTCTAGAGAAGAAGAAATCTGAGCCTATCTCTGACACTATGGTTACCCTTGACACTCTAATAAATGGTGGGTGAATTATGTGGCAATTTGGTGAAAAAACTGAAGGGAAAAAATCCACTGATGTCACCAGCACTGGGCCTTGCAACTGAAATCCCTGAAAAGTCATAATTTACAGCCGTGTACAAAACAGGAGTCTGATGTTTCACAGCCTCTTGGTCCCCGACAAGTAGCATCCATAATGGTTCATAGCAAAGAGCAAGATGTCCTTCGAGAAAGGGAGGGAAGGCAGTCCCTTGATCGCCCAAAAGACGATATTCCTGCTACGCACCCAAAACGAAAGCTACGTCAAGTGTGCCTCAAAACACAATTCAATTTGATAACCAAGACCTTTAGGTGCAGTCCTGATGAAGGCAGGAATCAAGTTGTTGCATCTATTTCTGATGCACTAATCGATCTGGAATTCACCAAAAGGCAATTAGTTGCCAGATTTTCTGAAGTGGAACCTTACATTGATTAGGAACAGCATTTTCTGCAAACTCTCGCTGCAAATATGATTTACATAAAATCCAAACTAACGGTAGGTCAAGAAATCAAGGCATATTTAACAGATTGGGGATGAATAGAGGTAGGTACTTAATCCAGTCTGCCCGAACACTCTTTTGTTAACTCTGTTAATACTATACCAACTAGTTAGGCCACAGTCTAAAAGTGAAATTGGGTAGTCCCTCAATGTGGTAATCAGTTGTGGGAAGGGTTGATCTTCCCATTTCCAAATGACAGAAAAGGCCACAGTTTACGAGATACCTTTAACATTCAAACAAGCTTTACAACCTACAGTTTGATTTAAAAAAATTGTCCTGTTATATCTTCATCATTGATTGTGAAGACTATCATTTCTTTACTAACACATCTTTTTCCTGATTAACGATGATGTAGGGTTGGTCAATACCGTGTGAAGGGAGCCGAAAACGTAGAAATACCCCTCTCTATGTAGCTTTTGTAGATTTCCCCTTTGTTTTTGACGAAGTTGATTGAACCATACTCTTGGAAAAATCAACGCATTGGGGAATACAACTTGATCTACTCCACATGATGAAATAGCTATACACTGGCACTAACATAAAAGTACAGCTATATAGTATGGAAAATTAGACTCCATACTGCCAGGCTTCTTCAGGCGTTAAACAGGGATGTGTACTGTATAGCTTTATGCCAATAATTCACACCACACATGCATTACGCTGATTACATCTTCCCGATGGATCACACCCCCATCTCCCTTAAAAGATTATTAAAGGCAACCTTAAATGCAAGATTATTAAAAAAAAACTGTTTGGACAATCATTGGACTTGGTTGGACATACTTGAAGGAGTCTTATGTAGCCGCCATGATACCTTCAACAAAGTGTCCCATTTCAAGCAATGAGTCTTTAATTGGGACTCCTCTCATTAGGCACCATGATCTTATATAAATGCAACGCACTCTTTATAAAACTTTACAAGTCACAAGGCAACTCTATCCAGGGTATACTTGGCAAATTAATTTGGAGTTGCAAGAATACGGCAATAAAGCAATATGTTAAAACTTGTAATTACTTATTTCTCAGCTTAGATTGGTTGCCAGATAGGAATTTAAATGCTCATGTATTATGCACTTAAATAAAAAATACAATCTACAACTGGGACTGGCGTAACAACATTGACTACTTCTCAGGTTAAACAACCTCAGCTGATTACGCAAAACAAGCCTTCACGATAACCATAACCCAGGACTATATAATTGCATACCCCGGCAATGAAATGTGTAGGTTTCTGAGGCTACTGTGTTTTAGCATTCTGCCATGCCGAATCAATGTATTTATATACTTTGATATACAGTCATTGGAAGGATATGCGGCCAAGGCCTCCATAGGTATAACAATTCCTAGTGGTAATACTAGCTGTAACAAGATGGAGAGTAATCAATCTCCTTCCAATGATCAAAGGGAAGACACACTGCATGATATGTACCACTCCAATACCCATTATCTGTGGGTAACCCCAGGCCTTCCAACCTGCCTTGCAGAGACTGTTTTCCAAATAGGTTCACCAACCTGGGTGCCACAGCTTTTCCAGGAGGTTGCCATAGAATTCCTTGGTGTTTCTCCCCTCTCCTTGAATTATTCCTCCCCTGTGGAATCCTCAGTACTCACCTCCTTTTGCTCCTTTCTTGAAGCAGCACTCTAAGGCATGATGAATTCACCATGCCTCTCCTTTCGTCCCTGCTCAGCCATTTACTGTGTCTGTACTAAGCCAAGATGATGGAATTTAGCAGGATCGCTGTACGTTGCCATCAGCCAGTAGGACACCACCATCGGGGCAGAGGAATCCAAGCAGTTTTCCTGGTGTGCGTCTATTTTTGCAGTCAGGACACATTCCTACCAGGAGCAGATTAACAACAGGCCCAGTTACTTCACGGTTCTCCGCTTGCAACCTCTGTCCCCACCTGCGAGTGCTCTTCTATTTGCCAGTGTAATCCCCTACTTGCATGCTCGCTCTTGGGACACTGCTGGCCTCTACGCACTGTCCCCATGAAGTTTTGAGGTGGAAAGGGTGTGATTTGAACTCCACAAATTAGTCGCCTAGAGTTAATAATCTCAGACTCTCAATCCATTTCTCATCATTATGTATCTTGCCCAGGAGACACCCAGGGATCCAGGATCACCCAAACATGATGAAGAGATGAGCCAAATCCAGGATCCCATTGCCGGGATCCCTCCCCACAAGTGGCCCTCTTTAGTCGGGGCTTGCTCTACCCATTTTTGTCATATTTTTCTTGAGTTTGTTTTTATAAACTTGGCCTTTAGGAGAGCTCCTCGTGTGCCCAATGACGCCAGTGAAATGGTGGCCCAACTCCTACATCTAACCTCATAGAACTCTGTATTCTAGTAGTTACTTCTGGATTAATAAGGAAAACACATTGGAAGGTTATAGTCTGCAATATGATGTGGGATAAAATGCCAGGATCTGCCATTGGTGCCATCACTACTTCCATAGTGAGGGTGGTTACTGGAGGAGAAATCATGATGTTAATCAACAAAATGTAAATCAGCAATCAGAGCCTTCACATACTCTGTGCTGCAGATCTTGCAGAACCCCTATCACCCCAAGTTCCAGACTGGGAGAACATTGCCCCGGGAGGATAGCTCAGTGGCAACGTGCGCGCCTTGAAAGCAAGACGACACAAAGCAACACAGGTTTGATCCCCAAGTCCACGCTTAGAAACCTCTGGGTGTTTAAGCGCGTTATAAATACACAACTAAGAGAAAAACAATTGCGCAACTACAAAGCAAACAATTCCTGTAACAGCGCCTCGATGCCTGCGGGCTGTGTGAGCGCCTTAAAAATGTTAAATAAAAATAAAAAATAAATTCTACACCTCTCATAGGATCTACCTCACCACTACCTATGACCCTGTTCCCGTTTGGATTCGATATTGAGTAAACAACCTCCCAGTTGGTGTTCTTTAATCTGAGGTGCTCTGTACACACAAATGAACATAGTGAAAGATAGGCAGTGTCCTGAAAGAACAGGTTCGTAGGAGGGACAATCACATCCCAGCTGCAAATCATTACCACAGCGTGCCAGCTGGACCCATGGCTTGGAGTGTTGGATCTGGGCACAGTGCTCAGAAGAGGTGGAGTGACAGATGTATTCTTTGTTATTAGTGCCACAAGTACAGATGGTTGGTATAGCTATAAGGTGAGCCAACAGAGAGTTGTTGTACCTGCTTTTTTATAAGCTACCACCAACAATGTGGATTTCAGGCCAACACACTGTCGTTTGCCTCATCTGGGTGAAATTGAGCCATTCTGCATAGATTGGAAGCAACTGTCCTGGTGAGTAGTAGACAGCTAAGTACTAACTGTGTTTGTTCATATTATTGCTGCTATTATTAATCTATTCCAGCAGCTAATTTGCAAATCTCAGAAAAAAGGAAACCTACTGTGGGAACTAATCTCGCCTCTCCCACTGCCTTAAAGTGTATTATCCTGGGAATACACTTTATATCCCTCTGCCCTGGCTCCTTTCTCTGTAAAAGTGTGGGTGGTCTGACAGCAAAGGGGTGGGTACAGTATGAATAATGCCACCGACTCCATTGGTAATCAAAGGAATGTTTCATTGTTCCTTTGTTTCTTATTAATCTCCAGGTTATTCAAATCCGGATTGTTAGGAGATGTTCAGAATGTTGAGCATCCAGATACTGCTGGAAATAGGGGATGTGATAGAGCCAGGATCATTATCAAAAGCAAAAAGCGATTAGAAAGTTTGACATCTCCAATAGCAGTGCACCCCTAGAAGAAGACACTAGGACATGAGGCTGCACAAATAGGTGTGTACATAAAAGGGAGCGAGTGCATGGAACATCCTCTTAGCATTAAGTTCGGAGACAGAAACAGCAAATGATTTTAAAAAGGCGTGTGACAGTCAGAGTGCAAGGACAGCAGTGATTGAGGCAGTTCTTCTGTGAAATCAACTCTGTTTCTCTAGGTAAGTCGTTTCGTGGAGGGGTGGCTCTAGTTGGACACCTGGCGAGTGCATGGAACATCCTCTTAGCATTAAGTTCGGAGACAGAAACAGCAAATGATTTTAAAAAGGCGTGTGACAGTCAGAGTGCAAGGACAGCAGTGATTGAGGCAGTTCTTCTGTGAAATCAACTCTGTTTCTCTAGGTAAGTCGTTTCGTGGAGGGGTGGCTCTAGTTGGACACCTGGCGGGTTTACTTGGGTCAGAAAGTATGCATAACCCAATACAAGCAGCTTTCAAAAGTGTCCACATTTAAAAGACTGTATGAGTGTTACAGGTGTCTGGGCAGTTTCTTTTTTACTGAATCTCGCTAGTGACAGACACCCCTATGCACCTTATATTGGCTAGTGTGTGTTTTTTCAAACTACACTATTTACCCGTTACCTGTAAAAGTCTTTTCATACTTAGCGTTGGGTGCATAGAGCCCTAATGTACTAGGAGAGACATTTTTAAACTACGGTAGTCTAGTAGGAAACCAATCGCTGGGTTAAGGATATATGATTGGTTATTTATATATGATTGGTTATTTAGAACGCACTTAATACCCAGAGGTTTCTAAGCGTGGACCCGGGGATCAAACCTGTGGTGCTCCAGGTCGTCTTGTTTCCAAGGCGAGCATGTTGCCCCTGGGCTTTCCTCCCGAGACTATGTTGAGAACAGTGTTCCTATCAAAGTACACACCCCCCATGTATTTAGATGGGCAAGTGTGGGCACAGTCCAATGATCCGATTTGTTTATTGCTTCCCTATGTTATGTATCATAATCTGTACACTGGCAAAAAAAACTCAGATGGAATGGTTGATAGTCTTGTCTGTCTGTATGTTCCCTCCTATGTTGCCCTCATGTTAAACTATGCCTGAATTCAAAGGTTTTCGCAGGGTGTTGAGCTCCTGCAGATGCCCTCTCGGCTGCTGCTTCTTGTTGGCCACGCCCCCTCCCACTTCAAGCGGGCCTGCTACGGCCCGTGGGGTGAAGCCCACGGACAAGGGCGTGGGGTGTTGAGCTCCCGCAGGGGCTCCCTCAACTTCTTTCCTGTTTCTTGGTGGCCACGCCAACTCCCACTTCAAGAGGGCCTGTTACAGCCTGTAGGGTAAAGCCAGCGGACAAGGGCGTGGGGTGTTGAGGTCCTGCAGGGGTGTTTGGCGGATGCATAGGGTGTCTGCTAGAATTTGCAGTGTCTCGCACAGATCAACAGCACAACAAGCGACGAAGAGGCCAGACAAGTGCAGGGATAAGGATAGACACAGAGTGAGGGGCTGTGGATCTGTGAAAAGGTGTGCAGTGCTAAGTCAGAGTGCGGCCTGGGGAGTGCAGGGGGTTACAAGTGGCCAGCTTGTAGTCCCGCAATCTTACTTGAACAGAGTCGGTGTGAGGCTAATCATGGCCTGCTTGGCAGAGGCTGGTTCTCCCCTATAAGCCTCACCACAGAGCCCTTTGATGTCTGTCCAGTGGCAGGAGAAGGGTGAGCAGAGAAGGCTGTTTGATAAAAGGAAACTAGTGGTAAGGAAACTGTTGCAGCCATCTACTGCGCTGGGCGGCAATGTTGCCAGTCTTAATGCACAGTGCAGCCGCGTAATGCTAATGGGAGACGCGTACAGACTCATCGAAAAAATTGATTACTTCCTCTGAAACAATTTGGACAACATGGATGCAGCGGTGAGTAGAATAACTGAGAGTGAGATAATGCCAATTCAATTGGAAAGTGCTGGTAGCAGCGGGAAACACCAGTGCTTTCAGCGTTCCCATTAGCTCTACCACCCACGGCCCTGAACCTTTCTCTGGCGGCTTTGTTGGTGGTTCAGGGGGTGGCTTAGGTGGGGTTCTATTGGAAAAGGATGCTTCACATATTCCAAAAACTTCTAAACTGCATCACTTTCCAGCGGTAGTTGCAGTGCAGGGAAAAGCTCTAACTTGACAGCAACCCTTCGGAGATCCGCATAGCTGCTTTTGACACTAAATTTCCTCGTAATCTAGCTACAACTGCCATCAATTTTTCCGGTGCTTGTGCAGTTCACGAAGTTGACTGCGATGCAGCAGTAACACCTCAACAGGGCCCAGGCAGAGGATTCATTATTTGACTCTGTTCAAGGTACGTTTTTTGTCTTGTATGTCGCAAATGCTTCCCAGTTGCATATAAGCTCCTCCACGTCCCTGACCCTGACGTCCCTCTGTCCCTCTCCTCTCCCCTGTTCGTCCTCTCAACTATGATCAGCCAGACAAGAGACCAAAAGAATCACTGGGATGCAAGTGTATTCTCATCCTAGCAGGATTGGCTGAACTAAAGAAACTGACACTGCTGGTCCTCAACGATCAAAGGGGAGGATGATCTATAGAGGAGTATAATTCAAAAGCAAAGGTTAACACAGGGATTGTCACAAGGGCCCTTCAGCTGCCAGCAGGTTTGCAAAAATGTGAAACCCTGGAACAAGTCGGATGTGATTGGAGACCTCACCGTTTGCACTGACGCCCCAGGTGTCCAACTCGAGGACAAAGCGAGAGTGGCACCTGCTGCTTTACGCAGCTATGGTCCAATCCCACTCAAGCAGCAAAAGAACATGCAGCCACTCCAGTGTAGTGTACGTGGGAGTGTGGTTTGGAGGACTGAGGGGATGCCCACGGTGGGTAGGCCGTGTGGAGGGTCAGATAGTGTCACAATCAAGGGGGTTCCTGTTTTCGGACTGGGTAAGGGGTGGAACATAAAAGGATGCGGGAGGAGGCCAGGTATTTTTGCATAAAGTGCCAAAAGCCTCTTGAGATTATACAGAATTCAGGGAGTTGCTAGTTAACAAATGTTCCCACTGGTTTCGAGTGACATGCAGTTGTTTATCACAAATTTGTGATGATAATGTCACCTGCACAAGACTGCACGATAACCATGGGTCTGAATTTGTTTCTATGTGAGTTGAATTGAAGGACCAAAGAGTGGTGCAAGGCATTCTGGGCCTTGCTGTGAGACGCTGTCTATCATCATATAACACAATTAAAATAAGTCCCTATCCGCATTCCAACGCTGTTTCCCAGGAAATCAAGTCACAATGCCAGTCGCTCACTGGAGCCAAATTCTTCTGGGGAAAAGGGTGTGGCGATTAAACCATGGTGTCAGGGTCTGTGTTCTTCGGCCCATTCGATGAGACTACACATGATCCATGGGAAGTTGCCTCTGGGCCGTGGTGTGGGTCTGGAAGGGTTTGGGTGCAATCTGTTTGTTTTGATATGTGTTATGTTGTACTTTGATGGCCTTATGGCCGAATAAAATTGAATGGTTATTTATTTATTTATTGTGTTATAGTTAAAAAGATAACCTTTACACATATACATCACACATATAATCACAATATTAAAGATAACCATAATGAATACATTAGACACCACAAAATATCAGTAATGAATACAAGAAAAATGAGGAGAATAGATTTTACAATGTGAAGGACTTTTTTGATGGCAACAGTACATAAATGATTTGTACTATAGCTACATTTTGGGACAGTTCATCGCCCCTCACAATTTGGTTCCAAAAATAAATAGATGAAAGAAAAGCAGTTTTATACACAAACTTCCCAAAATAGGTTATCCTTTGCACATGTAATACAGGAAAATATAATAATAAATGTTCCATAGTTTCCACCGTATCAGGGTGATTGCAAAAATGGAAGATACAGGAAATCCGCGAGAGTCCCAATCTTTGCCTGACAACCTCAAGGGTAGGACAGAGGTTGAATTGAAATGCTGAAAAGGTCTTCTAATGCTTTTGCCATGAAATTTCATAACATAACGGAGGAGAGCATCCATTTTATTCTCCATTCCCGTTACACTTTGAAATCATTTATATTTTTGTGTTGAAGTTCTCTTCTATATCCATACTTACATAGAGCATATCATCTGCTTCACAATCACATAGAAGTTATTTACAAATTTCTATGCAATGAGATACAGAGAGTGAGCTTTTATCCTGCATAATCCAATGCAAATCCCTGCAAAGAGAAATTTGAGTTTAGTTTAAGAATTTAGATTACAAACTCAGAAATGTAGAATTCAAACGTTACTATACAGGATTTTAACTCTTTGGGACTTTTTCGTAACCTTTCTCTGAATTATGTTACTCTATACATAGTAACCTAGACCTGCAGAGTGCACCAAACTTCCCTTTCTGATCCTCAAATCACTTTGAAGCAATTTGCTTGTATTGAATTTCCCTTTAGAGTCGAGATTTGTAAACACCTTTGTGGGGGTTCAAGGGTAGTAACAATGCTTCTCCAAGAACCCGTTCAAAATTCCTCATATCTCTGGAGGATACTATCAGTGGCCCATGAGCTTCTTTTATGGAAATCTGCCAAGACAAACAGGGACACAACACCAGTCATCACTGATTACCTTTCATTCATATCCTTTCTGATTCATCATCGACTCCACCATTCACAAGGATGCCACCATGCTGAACCAGCTAATGGACACCCACAACACTTTAAAAAGTGTAAACATGTTTTCTTAATGAAGTTGTCTTTTGTGTTGGGCTCACAGGTAGATGCACTTCACACTTGTTACTATTTTTAATGTCAGTATATTTATTAAAGTGAAATAACAAATACCAATGTCAGCTAGGTGTCAATACAGAACCAATTCAGCAGTTTTAAAGGAACAACCACAACTTGAACAACACTACAATGTCTCCTTGTCCGATCCCTGTGTACACCAGAAAAGCTCTAGCAGGTGCCTACTACAGAAGAACTTCAGAACAGTCCCAAAAAGGACCCAAGATTTTGGGAAGAGGACCCTGTCCCTGTTACTCACCATTTCCTTACCCCAGGAAATACCCCAACCATGTCTTCACACTTGAATTAGCCCTTCAGCACCATGTTAGGGGAAAATACCTCATCAAGCAACTATCAGAAAAATGGCAGCGCAAGCAATTCTAAGTCACAAACCATATGAAAAAGGATCTGACCTGTTCCACCTGTGAAAATAATATCCTCGCCTCGTAAGGCTCCACTGCGAGCTTAACATGATAAAGCATGGCCAAAACCCCTAGCTTCCCTATCAGCTTATTCAGACCCAAATGAACCTTCGTTATAGCCAATGTTGCTTGACTCAAATCACAAAGCAGGAGGATCCTGTGTTCCTAATATCTAACTCCCTTCTACTTCATCTTCGGGTGGAAAATGTTTCCCTGGTCTGGCTGGATCATAGCATGATAAAGACTGTGCCACCCTGTCCGCCACTATCATTAAATAATGTTGTTGGTATCCAACATGCCCCTTGGGCAAACCTGGACTTTAAATTCTGCATCCGAGTCTGTCATCTCTTAGTACCTTTTCATCACACAGGTCTTCAGGAGGAGCATTGGAAGGTAAGCCCGAGACTCTCAGGTGGACTACACCCATCAATCCATCAATATTCGTTTAATTCCAGATGGTAAAATATTTATAAAAGAGGTGTACTGAATTCAATAATATCACAAATAAATGGGTATAGAGCAATCCAGTAACTAATATATAAATGCAAGTGAAGACGTGCACATAGAATATGACCCAATGTATGAATACATAAATTCATTAGGAAATACAATGATTATAAAACAACATATTTGTTTTCCCTGATTTTCAGAGCCGATGGTATATAACGTTCAGGTCAACCTCTAGGATCATCCATCAACATTACATTTAACTAGACAGCCTGACCATCACACCAAAAAGGGACATAGTTCATCAGAGACACCATAGCTCTCTTATTCGCCAGCTGGAACTGTTGAAAAAATAACTTAGTTAGAAAGTTCCTGTATTCGTGGTAATGCCCATCGCAAATATGAATCAATTGCTGCAATAAACAGCTGGAATAAACCGTAGTTTATCGATTGCTTAACCATATTCCTTAAATCTGCCCTCATTTTACATTTTTCACTTTGTATTACCCAATTAGAAGTGACCCTTCGGTATCAAGATGGTCTACCGAAAGCATAGTCATTCTTAATTTTCCTGTACACATGTGCCTTCTTAATTATTTTGCTTAAGGCATTTTCAAATAACATCAAACTCCTAGAGTCGGAATAAATATTGCACATAGAATTCATATGCAGAAACCTTGCAAGTTCAGTTATAGCCATTTCATTGGCTTTTACTAATGTAGGCGGGTTCCACGGAAGCAATTGTGTGCATCACTTAAAGCGACCGCACCAATATTATCCAGAGGTTTATCAGCCAACACTATATCTAACAGAGTACACAATGGAAAGTGGTTGTTCCCCCCAGGAATAGAAATGCACATACCAATGACTAGCTTTCTGGCTGCTTGATTTGCAAACATGTAATCTATGTTGGAAGAGTGACCGTAGCTAATTCTAGTAAATCCCATGTTCTTATCCCCAGCACAAAATGCTTTTGGCATGCTAAAGCTGTACAGGGTCAAAAGGTTTGCCCAAGAAAGACCGTTTTTCATCCCATTTAGACTTCTCTACCAACCTGGGTGACACCTCCATATCATAGATACCCATAGAAAGTGGATCTTGGCGTTAAAGTCACCAACCGTACTACCTTGTTGTTGTATACTAACCTACGCCCTAAGGTCTTGAAAGACAACCTGCCATACGCTACCTTTTTCCACCTGAGATGCAATTGTACCTTTGTGGAGGATTTTACAGAGCAGACACAATGGCTATCAGCCAGGTTAGTGCAAAGGGGTTCCCCTCGGAAAACTATAAAACAGGCTGCAAAAAGAGCAAGATATGCCAACAGGGATGCTCTTTTAATTTCCAGCGAACGCAGTCCAGAAACAGACAAGTTGGCGTGGGTCACTACATTTTCTAGACACGCAAATAAAATCAAGAAACTAATTGGAAAGCATTGGT